>NC_083410.1:7197616-8467616 GCF_020745735.1 Hemiscyllium ocellatum | reverse complement strand
CACTGTGCAATCCGAATCCAGGACCCCAGATCATTAGGTAAAAAATGAGGTCTGCAGATGCTGGAGATCACAGTTGAAAATGTGTTGCTGGTTAAAGCACAGCAGGTTAGGCAGCATCCAAGGAATAGGAAATTCGCAGATCATTACCCAAGTCTTTGGATTGATCGGCTGGACAGAATATCATGAGCATATCACCTCCCAACTTGAGTCTTCAGGGCAGTCCATCAGGGTGAGGCGGGGTGGGGGAGGGGAGGGAGGGTCCCTCCTCATGCACAAAACCCAGGGTTTTAGTGAGGATTCAGTCACAATGGGTGCCGCAGGTGACCCCCACCCAGTGACAGGGTTTCGCCAGATGAGTCGAGGGACATGGGCGCTGACCCATCTCACGTGCCCCTGTCAGAGGAAGTCAAAGTGAAAGGTCACGCAGAGTGCATCAAACACAGCATAGGTCAGAGGCTCAACAAGGTTCTGCCTCCATGACATGTATTATTAGGGCCGCACAGTGGCTCAGCGGTGAGCACTCCCACCTCATGGCACCTGGATTCAATTCCAGCTACTGTCTGTGTGGAGTTTACACATTCTCCCCATGTCTACCTGGGTTTACTCGGTGCTCTGGCTTCCTCCCACAGTTTAAAGATGTGCAGGTTAGGTGGATTGGCCATCCCACCTCCATCGCCCCTCCCCCAAGTCCCTCCTCCCTACCTTTTATCTTAGCCTGCTTGGCTACTCTCTCTCATTCCTGATGAAGGGCTTATGCTCGAAACGTCGAATTCCCTATTCCTGAGATGCTGCCTAACCTGCTGTGCTTTAACCAGCAACACATTTTCAGCATGAGAAATTACCCATAGTATTCAGGGATGTGCAGGTTAGGTGGATTGGCCATGAAAAATTACCCACAGTGCTCAGGGATGTGCAGGTTAGGTGGATTGGCATGAGAAATTACCCATAGTGTCGAGGGATGTGCAGGTTAGATGGATTGGCCATGATAAACTACCCATAGTGCTCAGGGATGTGCAAGTTAGGTGGATTGGCCATGAGAAATTACCCATAGTGCTCAGGCATAGAAACACAGAAAACAGGAAGAGGTCATTCGGCCCTTTGAGCCTGCTCTGCAATTCATCACCGTCATGGCTCAAGCTCCCACCTTACAACTTGCCACGTCTTACCAAGAGGGGTAGGACAATGTTACCCATCTCAGTGCCTGCAATCGAAGCAGATCCAGAAACTGTCTAATGACAGAAAATAACCTGTCAGGTTAACTTGACTGCAATTACCTCAAACAACTAAGAAAAACCCTTTCACACTCCGACGGAACAGTTAAACAATTTAACTTGTAATGTTCAAATCTGGAGAACAAATTAGATGGGAATTGAGTGCACGTATTCTTGCCACCTGCAGAATCAGAAACACTGATGATATCTGCTTCCAGTTAAGTGATGGTTTAATTTCACCTGTGCCCTGTCTCTCTTTGATGATATCACCATTTCTACTTGTATTTATATTACACCTTTAATGTAGGAAAGCATTTCTGGGTATGAGCAGACTCTCCCTGCGGAACTATACTGACACAAAGCTGCGTTGCTGTTAATGACCAGTCTCCAAGGGTAATGGACCATTCCCTCTCCCTGTCCCTCTTCCTGGGTGCTGCTGGGTGGTGGGGGAGATGTGGAGAAGAGGAGCTGTCACTAGGGTCATACTCTTCAATATTATGCAGCAACATTCAACTTTGTATGGGCTTTTGTATTAACGTGAATTAGAATCATCATGAATTAGCAGGCAAATTATAGTCAGTACAAACTACAGTTACATATGAAATAACAGCTACAAAGACTATCTCATGAAATCACAAGTGTTTGTAAGTCCTCTCTGCACCAAGTGAAACCTCACGTCTTTCCAGTCCAGCATCTGGAACGTAGATTTCTCCTTATTCTCATTTAATGGATTCCGTTCCGGAGTTTGTTGTGATTTAACGCTCTCTGGAGCACTCAGATGGAGTGGTCACCCATAGGGCACTCCTGCAGAAACTGCCTAGCTTGTTTTACAACAGACTTGACGGTACAGTTCCAGCGACTCCTTCATCCAATTCCTTTAATAAACCTCGTCAACTGGGGTGGTTGGCAAAACTGAATGATCCAGCCTCCAATCTCTGCTCGAACCTGGTCTTCAGCTTTCTGTCTGGTTTAAGCGTGTTACAGACACAAGCACCATGTTAAGATTACCCTTTTTGTCCTCCCTTCTACAGGACAATACAGGAACAGGCCCTTCGGCCCACCAAGCCTGTGCCAATTTCTGATCCTTAATTACATCCACTACCTATTGCCCATGTGTGGTTTCTATCCCTCTGTTCAGCTCCCGTTCACGTGTCTACCATTAGCACCACCTTAAATGGTGCTAATGTACCTGCTTCTACCACCTCGACTGGCAGTGTGTGCCAGGCACCCAGCACTCTCTGTGTAAAATTGTTTTCCCTCGCACATCTCCCCTCAACCTTTCCCTCTCACCTTGATCCTGCACCTCTTGCAGTTGACCTTTTCACCCTGGGAAAAGCCTCTGATTATCCACCCTATCTACGCCTCTTATAATTTTGTTTGCCTCTCAGCAGGTCACCCCTCAGCCTCCATCTTTCCAGTGGAAACAATCCAAGTTTATCCAAACCTCTCTTCATTTCTAAAACCCTCCAGACCAAGCAACATCCTGATAAATCTTCTCTCCAAAGCATCCACATCCTTCTGGTCACATGGCAATCAGAACTGCATCCAATACTCCAAATGTGGCCTAACTAAAGTTTTATTCAGTTTAAAATAAATTGCCAATTTTTATATTTGATGTCCTGAACAATGAAGGCAAGGGTGCTGTATGCATTCTTGACCACCTTATCCACCTGTGTTGCCACTTTCAGGGATCTGTGAACCTGTATTCCCAGGTCCCTCTGTGTGTGTACGCTTCCAAGGGCTCTGCCAATTATTGTATAGTTCACACTGGAGTTAGATCTTCCAAATGCATCACCTTGCATTTGTTCGGATTAAACTCCATCTGCCATTTCTCTGCCCAAATCTTCTATCTATATCCCGCTGTATCCTTTGACATTCATCCTGACTATCTGCAACTCTGCAAATTTTGGTGTCATCTGCAAAGTTACTAATCAGACCACCTACATTTTCCTCCAGATCATTCATATATGTCACAAACGACAATGATACCAGCACTGATCCCTGTGGAACACCACTTATTACTGACCTCCATTCCAAAAAGCACCTTTACACCATCATTCTCTGTCTTCTATAACCAAGCCCGTCTTGTATCGATCTAGCCAGCAAACCCTGATCCCATCAAACTGCTGTACCATCCTGCCATGAGGTACATTATCAAATGCCTTGCTAAAGTCCACGTGGACAACATCCACTGCCTTCCCTCATCATTCTTGTCACCTCCACAAAGAGCTCAATCAAGTTGGTGAGATTAGATCTTCCCGCACAAGCCCATGCTGCCTATCACTAACAAGTCCACTCACTCCCAAATGTGAAAAAATCCTGTCTCTCAGTATCTTCTCCAAAGGCTTCCTGTCATTACTTGGATTACCTCTGTTTCCCTCTTCAACAAAGGAACAACATTGGCCACTCTTCAGTCCTCTGGAATCTCACCTGAGGCCAAAGAAGATGCAAAGAAATCTGTTAAGGCCCCAGCTATTCCCTCCCTTGTCTCCCACAGTGTTCTGGGGTAGATCCCATCTAGCCCTGGGGACCTGTCTACCTTAATACATTTCAAGACACCCAACTTTCTCCTTCATTCTGTTGACTGCCCAAGTATTCGCACACCCTTCCTTAACCTCAATATCCCTCACATCCCTTTCTTTGGTGAATATTTATAAGGATTTCACCCACTTCCTCTGGCTCCACTCATATCCTCCTTTATCTTTAAGTTTGCCCTAGCTGTTTCCCGAGCTACCCTCTTGCTTCTCAATGTACGTGGGATTCTGCTGCAACTTTCCTTCCAAACAATAACCTCCTTCCTGTTGGCACTGCTTCCAGGTCAACGGTCACTCAGTCATATGGATCAAATTTATGTATTATTCAAACAAAAATACCATTGGTCCCTTTACAGTTGATGCAAACTCTTAAAACACATTTTCAAAAATTCTTAAGGCCAATTATAGATTGGGCAGACGCGGTCAAGAAATTGTACATTTTCTCTCTTTGAACTGGTTCCAGGTTAAAGGTCATCAAAATCTAATGCCCTCCATATGACTCCATTACCACCAGTAGGGTTGATTCTCATTTCCCCACAGGGTAATCTATAACAGCAGTGGTTCCAGAAGGAAACTTGCCAGCCCCTTCCTGAGAGCAATTAGAGATAGGCAATAAATTGTTGTTCACAGAGATATGAACCTTTATTGGCGGACTACGTCTCCTACACTTTTCAACCTCAATACAGTCATATATCAGTGACTGAACGACATCAGTGT
The DNA here is from genome assembly GCF_020745735.1 of Hemiscyllium ocellatum. NCBI lineage: Eukaryota > Metazoa > Chordata > Chondrichthyes > Orectolobiformes > Hemiscylliidae > Hemiscyllium > Hemiscyllium ocellatum. Next base: position 8,463,154 of record NC_083410.1, on the reverse strand, counting down.
TTCTCCATCGTTTCTCAATCTCAATAAAAGCACATAACCGAAGCAAATTCCCAATCAATAGAGAAGGGGGACTGCACAATTTAATATCGAAAAACACAATGCAATAAAGACTTAAATTTAAAATATTAACATATGTTGGAACTGTTGCTAAACAAGGCAGCAGGAATAAAACAAGGATTCTGCTGAAAATAACACTGAAATGCAGGGCATCAACCTCAAAGACATTGAGCATATGGAACTGTACAAACAGCCAGAGTGTGCCACTATGTCGCAGTTGTGAGTAAATCTCAATCAATATGCTCGAGATCCAAGCCTTATGTCAGGGACTGTGCATCTCTTACACACACTGGCACACAGTCCCAAGCTGTAGAGGTACCGTATTTTATTATTCACTCACTGGATGAGAGTGCTGCTGACTAGGCTAGCACTAATTACCCATCCCTAAGGGCAATTACAAGTAAAGGACATTGTCTGGAGTCACATGTAGGCCAGGCCAGGGAAGGAGAGCAGATGTCCTTCTGAGAAGCACATTCATGAACCAAATGGGTTTTTGTTTCCTGACAATCAGTGGTTTCATGGTCATCATCAGACTCTTAATCCCAGATTCTTTATTGAATTCAAATTCCACAATCTGCCCTAGCAGGATTTGAACCTGGGTCCCCAGAGCATTGATTGAGTTTCTGGATTGATAGCCTGGCGATAATACCACTAGCATTGCCTCCTCTATTCTGAGGGGCTATCCTTCAGATGAAACTTTACATCTTAAGGACATAAGAAATAGTACGTCATACAGCTCTTCATCACTCTGTGCCACTTAGTAAGCTCAGGGTTAATCGCTGACTTTCCTACCCCATCACTTGATTCTCTTAGTCCCCAAAATCATTCTCAAATATATAGAACATAGAACATAGAAGGATACAGCGCAGTACAGGCCCTTCGGCCCTCGATGTTGCGCCGACCGAATCCTACCTAACCTATACTAGCCCAATAACTTCCAAATGCCTATCCAATGCCCGCTTAAATGACCATAAAGAAGGAGAGTTCACCACTGATACGGGCAGGGCATTCCATGAACTCACAACCCGCTGTGTGAAGAATCTACCCCTAACATCTGTCCTATACCTACCACCCCTTAATTTAAAGCTATGTCCCCTAGTAACACCTGACTCCATTAGCGGTAAAAGGTTCTTAGTATCTACCCTATCTAAACCCCTAATCATCTTATACACTTCTATCAGATCTCCCCTAAACCTTCTCTTCTCCAATGAGAACAGCCCCAAGTGCCTCAGCCTTTCCTCATAAGATTTTCCTACCATTCCAGGCAACATCCTGGTAAACCTCCTCTGCACTCGTTCTAAAGCTTCCACATCCTTCCTATAGTATGGCGACCAAAACTGCACACAATACTCCAGATGAGGCCTCACCAGAGTCTTATACAACTGCAACATGACCTCAGGACTCCGGAACTCAATTCCTCTGCCAATAAAGCCCAGTACACCATATGCCTTCCTCACAGCACTATTTACCTGGGTGGCAACTTTCAGAGATATGCAGCAGCTCTCTAGGGAATGAGGAGCCTGAAAGATTTGGAAACTTCTCGAGTAGCTCAATTTCGCGTCCTCTCAGTCCTTCACCCAGAGTAATCCTGTATTCGGGATTCTACAGAGGGAATGGGGGGAAAAAAGCCTCTCAGCATCTCGGCTGTCAAATCCTCCTGACCGTTTCATCACCATCACCTCTTCTGGTGCTGCACTCTATTGAACATGGGCCATTTCCACCCAACCAGCTCATTGCAATGGACGTCAAAAGATTCAATGGCATCTCTCAAGATGTGGAGAAATGTCTTCACCCAGAGAGTGGTGAGCCAGGGGGATTCCCACCACAGAAACCAGGTAAGCCTCTTTTCAAGAAAAGAGTTAGATACATTTATAGAGTCATAGAGATGTACAACACAGAAACAGACCCTTCAGTCCAGCCCGTCCATGCCGACCAGATATCCCAACCTAATCTAGTCCCACCTGCCAGCACCCGGCCCATATTCCTCCAAACCCTTCTTATTCATATACCCATCCATATGTCTCTTAAATGTTGCAATTGTACCAGCCTCCACCACATCCTCTGGCACCTCATTTCATGCACATAACACCCTCTGCACGAACAATTTGCCACTTACAGGTCTCTTTTATATCTTTCCCCTCTCACCTTAAACCTATGCCCTCTAGTTCTGGACTCCCCCACCCTGGGGAAAAGACTTTGTCTATTTACCCTATCCATGCCTCTCGTGATTTTATAAACCTCAGCCTCCGACACTCCAGGGAAAACAGCCCCAGCCTATTCAGCCTCTCCCTGTAACTCAAACCCTCCAACCCTGGCAACATCCTTGTAAATCTTCTTGGCACTGAAAGGATCAGAGAGAATGGGGAGAAAGCAGGAACCAGGGACTGAGTTGGATAATCAGCCACGATCATATTGAATGGCCTACTCCTGCTCCCAGTTTCCGTGTTTATCTATGTTTCTATGAAAGCAATTCATAGCAACACTGAACTCTGCAACATTACTCTGTAAATAAATCCAACTCATCAGGTAACTCACACCTCTTGTTGGAGGAAAGGCTGCTTTTACAAAATGCCTGGCGTACTGAGCTCACTGCACTGAGCTCAAGATTAGAATTATCGTCACTGCCTGAACAGATGGGAAATAGTTACACTATACACCTCGGAACAATAACAGAAATCAGCCATCAGTTCTAACCACCATCGACCCTTGTCAGTTCCACAACCCTTAACAGTCTTGCTGAATAAAATTCGAGCAAACTTCAGTTGGAATTTTTGAATTGGATTTTTCCCTATCTAATCTGCTTTCCTTTTGAAGCGGGGGGGGGGAGAGTGAGTTTCATATTTCCGCTGCCTTTTGCAAAAAAGAAATGCTTGCTAACGTCATCTCTGAGCAGTAATTTTCAGATGACACCCCTTGTTCTGGTCTCCACATCTCCCAAGTGAAAAGAAATTTGCTAACTTTTCTGTAACCATCACAAACACATCATCTCGTTTCCATGTGAGAATCTTTGCAAAGCAGTTTTGTGAAGTGGCAGATGTTTTACTGCAAAAAGACAACAGATGTAAGGAATTATTCTTCTGAAATCAATATCAGAAAGCAAACTGGAGTCAGCGCTGCCAACATCAAGGGCATCGGAGATGCTGGGATTGATAAGGGAACGGATTGCAACTAAAAGTCCAGGTGGTAGACTCTGAAGTCACACCATGTAGAGACTCGTCCCAAAATAATTAAAACTTTTAGTTATCACTTAAAATAAAACATCTCTATGTTTATGGAAGTTTACAGCATCTAACTGATTGAGACTTTTCCCCTACATGTTGCAGCTATACAGGACATTGGTTCAGCCAGTGTTGGAATACTGCCTGCAATTCTGGTCGCCCTGCTGTCGGAAGGATGTTGTGAAACTTGAAAGGGTTCAGGAAAGATTTACAAGGATGTTGCCAGGGTGGAGGGTTTCAGCTATAGGGAGAGGCTGGATAGAAGATAGAACAGTACAGGCCCTTCGACTCTCAATGTTGTGCTGGCCTCTTATCCTTGATTAGAGAGAGGCTGTTTTCCTGGACTGTCAGAAGCTGAGGGGGTGACCTTCTAGAGGTTTATACAATCATAAGGGGCATTGATAGGTTGAATAACCAGGTCTTTTTTTCCCCAGGTCATGGGAGTCCAGAACTAGAGGGGCATAGGTTTAAGGTGAGAGGGGAAAGATTTAAAAGGGACCTAAGGGTGGCACGGTGGCACAGTGGTTAGCACTGCTGCCTCACAGCGCCACGGACCTGGGTTCAATTCCTGCCTCAGGCGACTGACTGTGTGGAGTTTGCACATTCTCCCCGTGTCTGCGTGGGTTTCCTCCGGGTGCTCCGGTTTCCTCCCACTGTCCAAAGATGTGCGGGTCAGGTGAATTGGCCATGCTAAATTGCCCGTAGTGTTAGGTAAGGGGTATATGTAGGGGTATGGGTGGGTTGCGCTTCGGCGGGTCGGTGTGGACTTGTTGGGCCGAAGGGCCTGTTTCCACACTGTAAGTAATCTAATCTAATCTAAACTTTTTCACGCAGAGAGTGGTGTGTGTATGGAATGAGCTGTCAGAGGAAGTGGTGGAGGCTGGTACAATGACAACAATTAAAATGCATATGGATGGGTATATGAATAGGAAGGATTTGGAGGGAAATGAGCCAAGTGCTGGCAAACAGGACTAGACCAATGTAGGATATCTAGTCAGTATGGACAAGTTGGACCAATGGGTCTGGTTACATGCTGTACGGCGCTATGACTCCATACTGCTGCTCCTGGTATGGAGCTACACGACGGAAGATAACAAAACAGAAAGACTCCTTTTCCTTTATTCATTCACAGGATGTTGATGGCAGTGGCTGGGCCAGCATTTATTGCCCAGAGGGCAGTTAACGGTCAATTACATTGATGTGCATCTGATGTCACATGTAGGCCAGATCGGGTAAGGATGGCAGATTTCCTTCCCTAAAGGGCAGGAGTAGGCCATTCGACCCTCGAGCCTGCTCCCTCATTCAATAAGATCATGGCTGATCGTCAAACTTAATTCCATTATCCCTGCTTCCCCTCATGTCCCACAATCTCTTTAGCCACAAAAGCTATATCTACCGCCTTCTTGAGATCACCAGATGTGTTTGCTCCTAACATTCAGCAATGATTTTGTGGTCATCACTAAAATCTTAACTCCAGATCTTTTCTCGTTGAATTCAAATTTTGCCATCTGCGTGGTGGGATTTGAAAATGGGTCCCCCAGGGTCACAGGGTTAATGCTCTACCTCAAGGCCATTGCCTTGCAGCGGGTAACAATGTTCTTCAATAGATTCAAACCTCCAACCTGGGAAATGGAGTCCACTTGGCAAAGATGGAGTCTAGTTGCCAAATAAAATGGAAACACCACCTGCGTGCTCCCAAAAAAAACCTCTTGGGATGCTCAGCATGAAATGCAGGACCTGGTTACCATCCTGTTAACTTGAGAATTTCCTCAGGTTTATGTCAATTAGAGTCAAAGTCACCTATTTACAGAGTTAGAGAGAGACCCTAGCAAGCAATATAGTTGTCCGCTGAATAATGTGATCACACATTGTTCTGCTCGTGGAATACTCAAACCAAGTGGGCGAATGAGTTTTAGATTAGATTAGATTACTTAGTGTGGAAACAGGCCCTTCGGCCCAACAAGTCCACACTGATCCGCCGAAGCGCAACCCACCCATACCCCTACATTTACCCCTTACCTCACACTACGGGCAATTTAGCACGGCCAATTCACCTAACCTGCACATCTTTGGACTGTGGGAGGAAACCCACGCAGACACGGGGAGAATGTGCAAACTCCACACAGTCAGTCGCCTGAGGCGGGAATTGAACCTAGGTCTCTGGCGCTGTGAGGCAGTAGTGCTAACCACTGTGCCACCATGCCACCACAACTGATTTTACCATCTCTTCGTTTTCTGCATTAATTCTTAGAGTGTGCATGCCACTGGCATTTATTTGGTCAGCCCCAGAATAATCAAGGTATCAAAGTCATTGGTCGATCATTTCCGAGGGTGGCTTGTGTGGGACTGGAGTCACCTGGAGGTCTGGACCCGGGTAAGGGAGGCAGATTTCTTTCCCTGTGGGACACCAATCAATCAATCAGTTGGGGATTTCTTAAACTGCAATCCTCCAACTGCAAAGCTACTTTGGGCCAGAGAAATTTTACTTCCAGATTTTTGTTTTCCTTGGACCGCACTCAAATTCTTAAACTGTGATGAACTGGCTCCGTTAATGGATCAGGAGGGGCTCGTAATCCAGAGAGTCTGACTTTGGAATCGCAACCAACAGCACTTCAAGGAAATTTAATTCATCTTTGGTTTGAAACCAAAGAAACTTAAATTCCAGAAACATTTTGGCACCATGGACTTGTTCACTAATGTCCTTGATGGTTCCATGAATTAGTAAGTGATCGGATTGGATACATTTCAGCAGCTTTATTACCCGTGGAGCAGAGTAAAATGGACAAAGGCAATAAAGAAATGATAACTACATCACGTTGTAGAAATATAGAAAGCACACAGTTAAAGTCAAACTTCAATAACTCCATTCAATGGAGAAAAGCCCATCTGGTTCACAACTGCACTTGAGGAGGAAATCGGCCATCCTTACCTGGTCTGGCCTACATGTGACTCCACACCCACAGAAAGGTGGGTGACTGCTAACTGCCCTCTGGGCATTAGGGATGGACAACAAATACTGGTGTAGCCAGTGATGCCCAAATCCTGTGAATGAATGGATAAAGTCAAACTGTTGACCATAAATGCTCCCCTTTGTTAGTCTAGGCTGCTGGTTTGACAGTGCCAGGCACCAGGGAGGGCAGCATTACTGCAAGCATCATCTTCTACGGAGACATTGAAACAAGGAACTGCTTGCCCTTTCCTAAGGGTGTAAAGGATCTCTGGGAGTTTTCCCTGGTGCCCTGACATACATACTTAATATTCACACTTAGCTGATGCTGAAAGCAGAAAAATCTGGTCAATTTGCCCTCATTCAGGGGATGTGGGCATTGTTCCAAATCTAGCACAGTGCCAGCCCCCAACAGTCATTGGGCTGCTTTCCTGAACACATCTTCGTCAGGCCATTTCAGAGCCAACATCATCAAGAAGGGTCTGTTGTCACATCCAGAATTTGGAAGGTTTGAGTTAGAAAGGGTGCATAGGCTGGGACTTGATTTACTGGAGGGTAGGAGGTTGGGACGTGACCTTATAGAGGTTTACAACAACATGAGGGGGTACAGATAGGGTTAATAGTAGGTGTTTATTTTCCCTAGTTGGGGAATTTTAAGACTAGAGAGGACATTTTTTAGGTGAAAGAGAAATACTTTAAAAAGACAGGATGGGGAAGTGTTTTATACAGAGGGTGGTTCGCGTGGGGAGTGGACTTCCTGAAGAAGTGGTGGATGTGGGTACAGTTACAATGTGTAAAAGACATTTGGATAGACACATGAATGGGAAGGGTTTGGAGGGATGTGGGTCAGGAGCAGGCAGGTGGGACTAGTTTAGTTTGGGATTATGGTCGGCATGGACTGGTTGGACTGAAGGGTCTGTTTCTGTGCTGTGTGACTATGAAGATTTCAATTTCGTGTCACAATTGCTGTTTCTCGCTCTTAGATTCCAGATTTCTTTAACATTTTGAAGTAAACTCCCTGAGCAGCAATAGTAAGGGTCTCAGGATCAATCGCCAACAAGATTTTGTGGTACAGTGTTACTGTCCTGAACTCTGGACCAGGAAAACTGGGTTCAAGTCCCACCTGCTCCAGAGATGGATAGTAACATCTCTGAGCAGGTTGATTAGAAAGTTCTGAAAAGAACCTTCAAGGATTTGTTTTTGGAAAAGATCCAGTAACGGAACAGCTCTGCCACCATTCCCTCTCCTCGCAGGCCGCTGTGCATTTCCCAGAGTTTTGTTTAGATTTCGGGTTTTCAGCAGCCACTGTTGCTTGTGGGATCATGCTGTGCACAAGCCGGCCTCTCGCACTGCCTGCCTTATGACCCGTGGCATCCTGTCAGAAAACACTCCGATTCAGAATGAGCCCAGGACTTCTTGAGGTCACAGAAGTCATTACATAAAAACAAGCCCCTTCTTGGCTTCCCTTGCGCACACTGGGAAGGTCCACTTTTTGGGCAAAAGCCCTTCATCAAATCGAAATTTACTGACTGAGGATGATCAGCCATGATCATAATGAAGGCTCGAAGGGCAGAATGGCCTACTCCTGCACCTACTGTCTATTGAAATGCAGATTTTCCTGCTTCTCGGATGCTGCCTGACCTGCTGTGCTTTTCCAGCATCATTCTAATCTTGACTCTAATCTCCAGCATCTGCAGTACCCACTTCTGCCAAATTGCCAAATCAGTGGACTGTCAATGCAGGAACTTCATTAACGTCTGGGGACCTGAGTTCGAATCCCACCATGGTCGAAGATGGAATTTATACTCTATTTAAAAATAAAATCCGGAATTAGAGACCTAATCATAACTATGAAATGATTGTCAATTGTCACTAAAACTCTTCAGTATTCAATAATGCCTGTCTAGACCTGATCTGGCCTACATGTGACTCCAGACCCACAGCAAGGTGGTTGACTCTCAATTGCCCTCTGTGCAGTTAGGGATGGGCATTGAATGTTGGTCTAGCCAGTAATAGCTACATCCCATGAATGAAAAACTTTAAAAAGCCCATCATCCTGTAATCTCTCTGTGCCAATCCATGGCCAAAATCAGAAAACAAACAGCGTCCGCAGAACGGAACAGCACAGGAATAGGCCCTTCGGCCCACTATATTTGAGCTGACCATGGTGCCATTCTAAAGTAATCCCACCTGTCTGCACGTGATCCAAGTGCTGGTTGGATTTCTCCTGCGACAGGTAAATCCGGAAGGATTAGTCAGCTGACATCAATGTGTGGTGGGTTTAAACATCCATAAAAGGAAGGGAGAAGTGAAGGAGCTCAGATGTTCTGAAGTCCAGAGGCTCTTAGTAATGAAAGGGTGAGTAATAGTGCAATGAATTTTAGTTTCAACACTTCAAGGGAACAGGATGTTAGCAGAGTGAGTCAGATATCAGAGCAGAGCCTGAGGTACAATCTAAAGCAGGTATTGGAGGCTGTGAGGGACTGACATCTGAAAACACTTACTCTAATGGCCTTGAATTAGCTGTTAGCCAGCAGTAAGACCACAGGTTGTATTACTGAATGGGAGTCTTTGAAGTTGCCTCAGCGAGAGTGGTCCTCAGTGAACACCTGATCAGCCAGGACTCAGTACAAACGCGGAGTGCATGGACTGAGAGACATAAGCAACGCTGCCTGTTCCTGAGGAGCAGCCCTTCCACAGAGACTCAGCAGTAACCACTCACCTTCCAACCTGAAAGCGAGCACACCGTTGTTCAGCTCCACTGATGCTCATCTACTAAAATACTACGTGGAGTAGAGAGATGTTGAAAGAGGAAGAGCGAGAGAGGGGAGAGAGAGAGAAAGGAGAGAGGTGAGAGAGGAGGGGGGGAGAGAGGTGAGAGAGGAGGGGGGGAGAGAGGTGAGAGAGGAGGGGGGGAGAGAGGTGAGAGAGGAGGGGGGGAGAGAGGTGAGAGAGGAGGGGGGGAGAGAGGTGAGAGAGGAGGGGGGGAGAGAGGTGAGAGAGGAGGGGGGGAGAGAGGTGAGAGGGGGGGGAAGGGGAGAGAGAGAGAAGAGAAGAGAAGCGGAGCAGAGGGGGGGAGAGAGAATGGAGGGGAGGGGGGGAGAGAGAAGGGGTGAGAGTGGCAGGGGGGAGAGTGGAAGTGGGGGGGAGAGTAGAAGGGGGGGAGAGTGGGGGGGAAGAGTGGGGAGGGGGAGAGAGAGAGAGAGAGAGAGAAGAGAAGTGGAGCAGAGGGGGGAGAGAGAATGGAGGGCAGGGGGGGAGAGGGGAAGGGGTGAGAGTGGAAGGGGGGGAGAGTGCAATTGGGGGGAGAGTGGAAGGGGGGAGAGTGCAATTGGGGGGAGAGAGTGGAGGGGGATGGTTGGAGTGGAAAGAGGGGTAGAGATGTGGGAAGACTGGGGGGGAGAGAGAGAGAGCGGGTGGTGAAAAGAGGTAGGTGGAGAAAGGAAGGAGGTGAGAGGTGGGGGAGGGGGATGTGTGAGAGACACAGAGAGGGAGAGAATGCAACATAGGTAGAGACAGAGAGAGCGAGAGCGAGAGCAAGACTATTACTCAAAATTGTGAATTTTGTTAAAACGAGAGGCTCTGATTTGTATTGCCCTGACATCATGACGGGCTGAGTGTTTCGCATGGCTGAGTCATATCTAAGCCCACGTGCAGTTAAGACGGCGGATTTCCTGCCCCAAAGTACAGCAACAGACCAATCAGATCATTACAAGGCAGCAGCTTCCCACTCACTTTCACTGATCTCAGGCATTTTTCAAAAAAATATTTATCAGATTTGTTTTTAAACCTGGATTCTCAATGCTCAAACCTCACATTGGGCTAATGGGAACTCACTGGATTATTAACCCAGACCCTCTGGTGAGCTACACCAATGCCAATGCCAGGAGATAAGGACCAATTAACCAATTTGCAGTGATGTTATGACGCACCTCTGGATTAAGTGGGATTTGAACCAAAGCCTCCTGGATTAGAGGTAGGGACACCACCACTGTGCAACAAGACTCCCAGTGCATATCTGACCCCCTAAATTACTTATGCACACTCAATTCATTTCCAAACCAAGTAAAATTACATTAAAAAGCAACATTTGCACAGTGTTTCACTACTTCAGGATGACCCAAAGCACTTCACAGCCAATGAAATGCTTTTAAAGTGTCATCACTATGCAACACAGGGAACCCGGCAGCCAATTTGTGCACAGCATGATCTCAGGTAGAATAATGTCAGAGTGACCAGTAAATCTACTTTACTGGGACATGGACCAAGAGATCAAGCCATACACATGGATAGAGCTCACGTCTGCACCAATCTCCTGAAGAGCATCCCATGACTCATTCTCCCATAAGCCCACATTTTCCATGACAACCCATCTAGCCTGCACACTATGGGCAAATTAACATGGTCAATCCGTCTAACCTGCATACCCTTGGACTGTGGAGGAAACTCACACAGCCACAGTGAGAATGTGCAAACTCCAGTCACACAGTCACCCGAGGGTAGAATTGAACCTTGATCCCTGGCGCTGTGAGGCAGCAGTGCTAACCATCAGACCTAGCAGCGGTAATTAGGCTATTCGGCCCATCAAGTCTGGTCTGTCATTCAATCATGACTGATAGGCTTTTCAACCCAATTCTCCCGCTTTCTCCCCGTAACCTTTGATCCCCTTGACAATCAAGAACCTGTCTATCTCAGTCGTAAATATACTCCATGATCTGGTCTCCAGAGCCTGCTGTGGCAATGAATTCCACAGATTCACCCCTCTCTGGCTGAACAGGTTTCTCCTTGCCTCCATTCTAAAAGGGTTTTCTAAGGCTGTACCTTCGGGTCCTCAACTCTCCTGCCAGTGGGAACACCTTCCCAACGTCCACTTGCTCAGTATTCTTAAAGTTTCAATCAGAATCCCCCCTCATCCTTCTAAACTCCATCGAGTCTAGTCCCAAAGTCTTCAAACGCTCCTCATATATGATGTCTTTCATCCTGGGATCATTTTCATGAACCTCCTCGGCACCCTCTCTCCAATCAATACATTTGATGTCACCACGTCGTCCACTGGCATTGGCTGGTGAAACAGAGCAGAAGCAGCTACGGTTTTTGACAAAATAGGGCTGTGGGATATTCATGTTTACTCAAGTCAGGGCAGACAGAACCTTGGGTCAACATCTCAGCCAAGAGACAGCACCTCTGAACCTGCGGCATTCCCTCAGTGCTGTATGGGATGTGGCTGGAACCTGGAGCCTCAGGGAACAGTTCAGATAACCTTCTCCAGCAGAGCAGAAAGCTTCACTCAAACGCACCACTCACACAGATCAGTCAACAATTACACAGGTCCGACCTTTGCAAACACCATTCACGCCCAAACAAAACTAATTATGGATGCTGGAAATCCAGAAGTTAGACAGAAATTGCCGGAGAAACTCAGGATCTGGCAGCACCAACAGGAAGAAAGCAGTGTCAACATTTCAGGTTCATTGACCCCTCTTCAGTTCTGAAACCTTAACTCTGCTTTCTCTCTGCCAGACCTGCTGAGCCTCTCCAGCAATTTCTGCTCAAGTCCAAACGGTCAGTCAGGTCAAACTTCCATCTCTTAAATAGGGAGGCAATAAGAGATCCTGGCAGAAGTGTCACTTGACCCAAAACTTGAACTCTGCTTTCTCTCCACAGATGTGGCCAGACCTGCTGAGTCTCTCCAGCAACTTCCGTTTTTGTGGGCAATTAGAGCAACGGCTACATGTGAAGGGCTTTTGCCAGCAAAGTCGATTTTCCTGTTCCTCGGATGCTGCCTGGCCTGCTGTGCTTTTCCAGCACCGCTCTAATCTAGACATGTAAAGAGGAGACCATCAGGAACACTCTCTTCATGTTGGACTCTCTCGGGCTGAATAGCAGGAGTTAGAAACTAAAATGTCGATGTATTCCTCCCTCACGTGGCCTCGTTGTTAACTGTAGCACCCCGGAGGACAAACAGAAAGGTCGGGCTACAATCCTAGAATTTTCACAGCCTCTGCCAATCTCACAGCTATGGCCAACGAGCAGCAAAGCTCAAATTTAGAAAACAAAACTCCAGGCAAAATCTCACACACCATCTTCCCTCTCTGTGCCAGCTTGGTTCTAGCTTGGCCTGGTGGGGAGGAGAAGCCAGCAGAGATATTATCAGCACAAGCTGAACTGACAGATGCTCTCCTAATGCACTATCGAGTCGTAGTGTCTTGAAAACTGCTGACAGCTACCTCACCTTGTGCTTCAATCAACGCGGAATAATCAGATCCCAGGGCATGGTTCCCAAACACCTCTCCACCATGACCTTTAAAATAACCTTTTTTATATCGTCGTTCAACTTGGAGACAGCATGGAAACAGACCCTTCGGTCCAACCCGTCCATGCCGACCAGATATCCCAACCCACTCTCATCCCGCCTGCCAGCACCCAGCCCATATCCCTCCAAACCCTTCCTATTCATATACTCATCCAAATGCCTCTTGAATGTTGCAATTGTACCAGCCTCCACCACATCCTCTGGCAGCTCATTCCATACACATGCCACCCTCTGCATGAGAAAGTTGCCCCTTTGGTCTCTTTTATATCTTTCCCCTCTCACCCTAAACCTATACCCTCTAGATCTGGACTCCCCCACGTCAGGGAAACGACTTTGTCTATTTACCCTATCCTTGCCCCTCATAATTTTGTAAACCTCTATAAGATCTCCCCTCAGCCTCCAACGGTCCAGGGAAAACAGCCCCAGCCTGTTCAGCCTCTCCCTATAGCTCAAATCCTCCAACTCTGGCAATACCCTTGTAAATCTTTTCTGAACCCTTTCAAGTTTCACAACATCTCTCTGATAGGAAGGAGACCAGAATTGCATGCAATATTCCAACAGTGGCCTAACCAATGTCCTGTACAGCCGCAACATGACCTCTCAACTCCTGTACTCAATACTCTGACCAATAAAGTCTTTGCAAATTGAGAGGGGGGGGGGGGGGGGCGGTGTCACCTTTTCAGGTCAGGACAGCCCAAAGAATTTGAGCAATAGATTACATATTCACACAGAAAGAGAAAATAGGAGAGGCGGTAGGCCATTCAGCCCTTCCAGCTTGCTGTGCCACTGAATAGGATCATGGCTGACCGTCCACCTCTGTATCCTCTTCCGACTTTCTCCATCAATGCCTTTCATGACAAAGGTCAAACAATTATTGTTCTGACGGGGGCACAAAGGGATAGGGAGTAATGGCAGGCACATTGAGTTGAGGGGGCGTTTGGCCATGATTAGAACCAATGATGGTAACAGGCCTGGGGCTTCCCCTCCCCTGTTCTTAATGTTCGGGGAAGGCTAACTACAGCAAAATTCAGCTGAAGCTGGGGGAACTAGGATTGGGGACAGCTTTTTTGCAGATAAATCCATATTAGATATGTGGGAGGCTTTTAAAGAAAGGTTGATTAGACTGCAGAATAGACATGTCCCTGTGAAAATGAGGGATAGAAATGGCAAGATTAGGGAACCATGGATGACAGCTGAAACCGTGAGACTAGCTAAGAGGAAAAAGGAAGCATACAAAAGGTCTAGGTGACTGAAGACAGACGAAGCTTTGGAAGAATATAGGGAAAGGAGGACCAATCCGAAATGAGGAATTAAGAGGGCTAAAAGGGGTCATGAAATATGTTTAACAAACAGGGTTAAGTAAAATCCCAAAGCCTTTTATTTCTATATAAGGAGCAAGAGGGTAACTACAGAAAGGTTGGCCCACTCAAGGACAAAGGAGGAAAGTTAAGAATGGGTAAGATTCTTAATGAGTACTTTGCATCGGTGTTCACCGAGGAGAGAGACATGGTGGATGTTGAGGTTCGGGGTAGATGTTTGATTACTCTAGGTCAAGTTGGCATAAGGAGGGAGGAAGTGTTGGGTACTCTAAAAGGCATTAACCTGGACAAGTTGCCCCTTTGGTCTCTTTTATATCTTTCCCCTCTCACCCTAAACCTATACCCTCTAGATCTGGACTCCCCCACGTCAGGGAAACGACTTTGTCTATCCCCAGTCCAGATGGGACCTATTCCAGGTAACTGAGGGAAGCAAGAGGGGAAATAGCTGGGGCCTTAACAGATATCTTTACAGCATCCTTGAACATGTGTGACGTCCCGGAGGACTGGAGAATTGCTAATGTTATCCCCTTGTTTAAGAAGGGTAGCAGGAATAATCCAGGTAATTATAGACCAGTGAGCCTTATGTCAGTGGTAGGGAAGCTGCTAGAGAAAATACTGAGGGATAGGATTGATTTACATTTGGAAGAAAATGGGCTTATCAGTGACAGGCAACATGGTTTTGTGCAGGGAAGGTCATGTCTTACCAACTTGACAGAACTCTTTGAGGAAGTGACAAAGTTGGTTGATGAGGGAAGGACTATAGATGTCATATACATGGACTTCAGTAAGGCATTTGATAAGGTTCCCCATGGTAGGCTGATGGAGAAAGTGAGGTTGCGTAGGGTTCAGGGTGTACTAGCTGGATGGATAGAGAACTGGCTGGGCAACAGGAGACAGTGAGTAGTAGTGGAAGAGAGTTTCTCAAAATGGAGACCTGTAGAACACCACTGGTCACAGGAGTCCATGCTGGGAGAAACTTCTGTACTCAGAGTTGTGGGATTTGGAGGCAGATTCTATATAAGGTTTCAAAAGAGAGCTGAATATACATTTGAAAGGGATGAGGTTGGGGCAATGGAGACAAGGCTAGAGTGTGCAACTAGCTAGGTGGCTCTTTTGGCAGCTGGAACAGAGATGATGGGTCCAATGGCCTCCTTCTATGCTGCAAAATTCAATTCTTTTACAATTCTAAAGGGAGGAGGAGGTCTACAATTGGCAGAGAAACCGGACAAGAACTGCCTTTTACAAACGAATCCATGAATACTATGGACACCCTTGAAAGGAAGCTGAATACCATGATGTAGGCATGAGTCTGTTCTCCTTCAGATCAAGGACAGAGTCTCATGTGGGGGTGGTGGGGGTAGGGGAGGGAACGAGAGACACAGATCTCCTAGGCCACTGGTCAAAAATACACCCCCCTCCCCTCACCGGAGTCTCAATGTGTTGTATTGTAGGCTATATGAATGCAGACTGGGACTGCTTCTCACTGAGAGACTCCCACTCTCTGGAACATTTAACAAGCGCAACAGACTCTTAGTTATTGACTTCCACATGGTGGGTGGGTTACGGATTTCAGTGTCTGCCCAACTCTCGTTCCAACTTACCCCAAGCCCAAATATTCTGAGGTCGTCAGGGGTGGGTGAGAAGGTGCCATGACAAGTCCAGCCCTCCAACCTAGGGCACACATGAGGGAGGTGTACATACAGCCACTTGCGTTGCTCAGAGTGTACCCGGGCACCTCATTCTGACAAAAATAAAACAAATTTGCCAGTACCTCCCTGAAGTGTGTTCCAGCCAATGGGGTACTTTTGTAGGTACTGGTGTAGGGTGTAGGAAATGAGACAGCCAGTTTGCACACGAAAGACAAACAGCAAAAATCATTGGTTGACTGTAATTTTCAGGAGTGCTGGTCAAGGGAGATACAGTTCAGACACGATCTGCCAAGTTGTATGGTCCTTGGAAGCTATCTTGGTCTCCTTCATGGAGGTAGGATGCAAAAGCGTTGGCAACAGCTGAGAGGTGATTTGCTAGGTTAATACCTGGAATGATTGGGGTGCCTTACGGGGAAAGCTTTGTAAAGGTTTCACAGGAGTTTCAAAGAGTGAGGGGTGATTGATCGAAGAGTTTAAGATCCTGAACGGTCTTGGCAAGTTGGACATGGGAAGGATACCTCCTCCTGTGAGTCAGTCCAAAACTAGGGGGCACCGTTTCAAGATGGAGATGGGATGAGATGAAGAGATTTTATTTCCCTTCAGAGGGTCGTGAGACCACCTCTGTCAGACAGAAGATACAGACGCTTGAACACACATACCAAGAGGTTTAGGAACAGTTTTTCCCTGCTGAATGGACCTCTCTAACTTCAATTTATGTTGATCTTACTTTGTGCACCTCCTGTGCAGCCCTGATCCTGTTTGTCTCGCTCTGTCTAAGCACCTTATGATCTGTATGTCCTCGTTTGCCATGATCTGCCTGTACTGCTCACAAAACAAAACATTTCACTGTACTTTAGGTACACATGAGTAGAATAAATCAAATCAAAATCTTTGGAACTCCGCCTCAGCGGCAGAGTGAGTGAATATTTTTATGACAGAGGTGGGGACATTCTCATTAGGCACGGGGTTGGACAGAGATGAGAAGGTGGAATTTGGGACAAGATGATCTTATTGAAGGAGATTCGAGGGGTTGAATGGTCTTATTCTGCTCGTTTCTTTTGTTGTGATGCCCAGTGTTTCATGTGCTCAACAGTGCCTGAGAATGCAGTTAGAGAATCAAATGAAAGAACAGAGTAATGAATTGGAAGGCCAGGGGGGGTGTGGGTTAAAGCATCATTCGACCACAAACGTGCTCTCGACCATGGAATTTGTTGTGATTTGCACTTTCTGGAAAACAAATCTATTTCACATGCTGCTAATAGTTTCCATTTCAAGTGGCATATACTGTGGAAAGAACAATTCTTTATGTTAACATCTGAACAGACGGTTTTTAAGGTCAATGTGTAAAATTTGGTTGTTTTGATAATGCCAAACCACTAATAAGTGATGGAGAAGAATGAGCGTTCCCAGATTGCCTCAGTATTCCCAGCAGCAACTCTCCAGTGGCTCAGGTAGGGAGGAGGTGGTTTTACACAGTCAGACAGCCAAAGCCACAAGGTTCTGCAAGAGTCCGATTAAACTTTTGATTTGTGCCAAATTAGCCAATACCAGCCAGAAGAAAGTCACCTCAGGCTATCACACTGGTTAGCGGACACAGAAAGTCAGGTTACAACTGGGATTCCACTGGCATCCCCACCAGCACGTGCACAATCGTACAACCCAGGGGGCACGTGCTACCAAGGTTCAGTGATGGTTGTGGCATAGAAAGTGGTGCTTTGGCACACACACCATAGGGCAGTCCAGTCAGTTCATACTCCTGCTCTACCCCCTGCAAGCATCCTTCCAGAATCGTTCGTCATCTCCATCAAGAGGCCATTACCACTCACTACAAAGATTTTCACCACATCCCCAGTCCATCTCTTCCCCAAAACCCACAAATCTTTGCCCATCCGTCAATGGGCAGTCCACTAAAGGGAAAAGCTTTCCTTTGTTTCCATTGTGGGAGCCTGTCCATCAAACCCCTCTCCTCAATCTCCCTCACTCCAAGGAGAAAAGAACAACTTTTCCAACCTAATCTTGAAGTGACAATCCCCGAGTACCACCTTGTCAATCTCCATTGTTCCTTCCCAATAACTCTTGCACACTAGGGATATATGCCTGGTAGAAAGCCTCCATTATTGGTACAGAGGGCCATCGGATGTGAAGAGCTGGACCAGACCACCTCAAGCTTTGAGCCTGTTCCACACCTCAAGAGAATAATGGCTGGTCTTGATGAAGGGCTTTTGCCCGAAACATTGATTTTTCTCCTCCTTGGATGCTGCCTGACCTACTGTGCTTTTCCAGCACCACTCTGATCTAAACTCTGGTTTCCAGCATCTGCAGTCCTCACTTTTGCCTTATTGTGTTCTTGTCCTGTCTTCCCTCGCCCCATAATAACCCATAATCCCTTGTTGATAAACCAACTGACATCTGTGTAGCATGCAACCAGCAGCGTGATAAAGAGTAAACATAAAGGAGTTTTACCAAATCAGAAAGCATTGATATGTGTGTGTCAAATACACTGAGTGTCAGAATTATCCAGTTGCTTCCATCACCATGTTACAGACCACACAACACCAGGTGAACGTGTTGGGACTATAACCTGGTGCTGTGTGATTTTTAACTTTGTCCACCCCAGTCCAACACCGGAGCCTCCACATCATTCCTTCACAACGGTGGTGCAGAAAGAGGCGGCCGTTCTGCCCCACTCTCTCACTCCTCTCTCACCCAGCCTTTGGTGTCATGTTTTACTTTTTAAACATGAGACACCTTGGGGGTTTTGTTTCTGCGATTAAGATAAAGGCATTTCAGGGTGATAAATTATCGTTGAAACTGTAGCCCACGGTGCTGGCTCTGGGATAGGGGGATCTGATTAAAGCATGGAGCTAGGGGATGGTTTATTTCAATCTGAACCAGTGCCAGTGTTGAAGATTCGTTACATCATCAGATTACACAATAAGCAAGGAGAGAGAAAAGGGTTAAGAAAATAGTCACACTTGATAATCTGAAATTAAAATGAGGAAGGGCCAGGAACATTTTACAGAACATTCTAAGACCCTGTAACACGTTAGTCTTTTTGGAGATGGAAGGAAATTTCCATTTTTTATGCCGCAACTGACATTGGTTTGGTGAGGAAATGGAAAGTAAAAAGTTTGCTTCAGAACACCACAACTCGCACGTGCACACTGAATCTGCTGAGCCTTCCATTCAGCTGACGTGATCTTTGAACTTAAAGGCTTCATATTTACCTCAAAGTTCTATAAATAACACAAATGCATGTCGTCAGTGCTCGATCGCACAGGCACATATTCTGTCATTACACAATAAAACGCCCTCGATCAGCTGACTCACTGCAGTCTAAGAGCTTAGACTCTGAAGACTGCCCACACCCACAGTTCCATCAGACAGATAAAGCACATGCTGATGTCTCTTCCTGCAGCACGTTCCCATTTCTTGCTCCCGGGAAAAGTTGACTCGTCAGAAGCCAAAAGCTATATCTTGAGGTACTCCTGAAGAAGGGCTTATGCCTGAATCGTCGAATCTCCGGTTCCTTGAATGCTGCCTGACCTGCTGTGCTTTTCCAGCAACACATTTTCAGTACTCAACATCAAGCATTGCTTACCCAGAATTCCACCCAGCTCGACTGGAAGCATTTGGCAGCTGACCTGTACGGCTGACAACTCGATGGGCTGAATGGCTTACCTTCAATCTCTGAATCTTACAGCGTAGGAGACTGCCATTCAGCCCATCTCCTCCCAGTTCTTTCCCAACAGCTTTAATTCCTTTTCCAAGAACACACCTAATTTCCTTTTTGAAAGTTAAATCAGCTTAAATCTGTTTCCACCACCATCTCTGGCAACACATTCCACATCATCCCAGCTTGCAGCATTAAAGGTCTCCCCCTTTACACTTTTGCTCATTTATCTATAATCTTGAAGCCAATGTCCATTGGTGATTGGTTTTGATTGTTCCATTCAATTTCTCCTTATTCATCATAATTTGAGCAAACCATCTCTATACTCTCTCCCAACCCTTGTTATCATTAAACCTCTATTCCATCAAGGCAATTAACCCTCCATCAATTCTTATTAAAACCATGACAATTACAAAGGGGCATGGATAGGGTAAACAGACAAAGTCTTTTCCCTGGGGTCAGGGAGTCCAGAACTAGAGGGCATAGGTTTAGGGTGAGAGGGGAAAGATATAAAAGAGACCTGAGGGGCAACTTTTTCACAGAGTGGTACATGTAGGGAATGAGCTGCCAGAGGAAGTGATGGAGGCTGGTACAATTGCAACATTTAAGAGGCATTTGGATGGGTCTATGAATAGAAAGGGTTTGGAAAGATATGGGCCAGGTGCTGGCAGGTGGGACTAGATTGGGTTGGGATATCTGGTCAGCATGGACAAGTTGGACTGAAGGGTATGTTTCCATGCTGTACATCTGTATGACTCTATGGGGCAAGGTTTTTTGAATTTACCAATTGTATGCTTCATATTACAAATTAATTGATTGATTCAGAGACCCTGGTCTTATATGACATTATAGTGAACTCTGTACACTGAGACAAAGGTAAAGTCAAAAAGTGTGGTGCTGGAAAAGCACAGCAGGTCAGGCAGCATCTGAGGAGCAGGAGGATCAACGTTTCGGGCATAAGCCCTTCATCAGGGATTTTGGGGATGAGAGAGAAGGGATGCTCTTCCAGCGCCACACTTTTTGACTGTGATCTCCAGCATCTGCAGTCCTCATTTTCACCTGGGACAAGGTTAAGGCTCGTAAATAGAGCACTGCAAGTGGGCACTCTCCATAACTGTGCATATCAACCGCTGTTAAGTTATTTTACAAAAAGGGGGTTTTGTGGAGTGATTGCCAGGGCTGGAGTCTCAAAAATGGAGTGGGGCAGTATTGTAAGCTGACCTCAGGCCTCCTCTTTCGAAATGAGAGTTCATATAGTTCAGAGCATGTTCTAAGTCAAGCTGGGTGCTCTATTCCCAGCAGGCCAGCCGCAGGGGAAGTGCCTCAGGGATACCCTCAAGGCCTCACTGGTGAAGTGCGGCATTCCCACCAACACCTGGGAATCACTGGCCCAAGACCGTCCAAAAGTGGAGGAAGTGCAACCCGGAAGTAGTCAAACACCTCAAGCCATCCTGTCAGGAAAAGGTGGAAGCCAGGCACAGATGGTATAAGGAACACACTGTCCCACCAACGCCCCAGTCACCCTTCCCATCACCACCTTCTGCCCCCAGTGTAACAGGGCTAGCAGTAGCCCCATCATTCTGTATAGCCACGTACAGACTCACCCTAAAACAGGAAGGAGGTCTACAAGGGACTGCCGACAAGAAGTAAGGGAGAACGACAACTTCTATTTATATAGCGCCACAAGTGAAGCGTCCCACAGAACATCAAAGAGATACTGGCTCGGTCAGGGAGGACAGCTTTAAGGGGGGGGGGGTTTAAAAAAATGAGGGGTCCAAAGGCAGGCAGGGAGGGGAATTGCAGAGCTGGAGATCCTGACTACTAAAGGCATTGGCAAAAATGGCAGAGCTATGTTAATGAGGTGCACCAGAGGCAAGAGTCACAGGGTTGTGGTGTTGGAGGGGATCACAGAGATCGGGTGCCATGTCTTGGAGCCATTTGAAAGGAAGAACAAAAAGTTAGTTTTTTAAAAAAATACATTCACAGAATAACTGGCCAGGCCAGCATTTATTGCCCATCCCTAATTGCCCAGAGAACAGTTAAGAGTCAGCCACATTGCTGTGGGTCCGGAGTCACATTAGACCAGACCAGGTAAGGATGGCAATTTCCTTCCCGAAAGGGCATTAGTGAATCAGACGGGATTTTCCCAACAATCGAAATGGATTCACACTCATCATTAGACTCTTACTCCCAGATTTTACTGAGTTCATATCACACCATCTGCCGTGGCAGGATTTGGACCTGGAATGTTACTTGGGTCTCTAGATTAGCCAGTGTCATGATAAAACCACTATGCCATCAACTCCCTCTTAATTGGGCTTGGAGTGCAGGGGGACAGAACTTGCTGTAAGCTAATACACGGATGCCAGAGTTCTGGATGACCTCAGGTTTATGGAGGTTAGAACATGGGAAACCAGCCAACATGAGAACTGGGATAGTAAAGACTAGAGGTAAGCAAGGCCTCGTGGTAGAGGTTGGGGTGGGTAGGGAAAAGAGAGAGTGCTAGAAATGGCATGAAAGAGATTGCACAGAAAGTTGGATTTACATTACAATATTCACAACATTGGGTCTGTCTCACAGCCACTGAAGTGCTACAGTAGTCCCTGTTGTAATTTCGGAAACACAACTTGTGCAGAGGATGATTGTGCACTCATAGATTGAGGAGTAAATATTGGCCTCAACACACAAGGGGAACACCCCAGCTCCTCTTCAAAGCAGACAGCGTCATCTCTCTCAGGATCCATTTCATCCAGCTGTGAGACAGCAGAGAGCAATTCACGAGAAAGGCAGTACCTTCCAACAACACAGCAGTCCCTCGGTGTTGCAGTGGGACACCCACCCAAAACTTTGTGTTCTTGTCTCTGGAATGGGGCTGTTGCAATGAGTTTTGGCTCAGAGACAAGTTTGCAACCAACTGAGTCATAGCTGACAGAGCATTGACTTAGTGCCCTTTTAGATTGTCCCAAAATGCATTACAAAGTAATGCAACCAACCAACTGGCAAATCGAATCTCACTTTCCAACTCATGAGATCGAGAGAAAATAAAATAAAATTTAAAATAAACTTCACCTCTGCTGCACCTTCTTTGCAGCTGTAACACGGTGTTCTGCCCTCTGTTCTGCTACCCTGATGTAGTTTATATGGTACAATCTGCCTGCATTGTAGACAAAATAATACTTTTTCGCTGCATCTTGGTGTGTGACAATAATTAATCAAGCTAGTGTACGGCAATCATCTTTTACACAAAGATTCTCTCACGTGTGCAACACTCAAACCACATTCTGCTGTTGACTTACTCATTTTTGTCATTGTAAATAGGCAGCATTGATGGGAAGGAATAACTCCGAGCAGAGAGTGGTGCCATTAGGCACACCCCTGGATTAAGATTTGGTCTCTACTTGTCCCTTCTTGTTTGCTGAGCCAATCGGGATTTCAAAATGTGCGTAGCCTGAGCAAGTGTCACCTTCTCACCTCCCGGGGGGCTGGGTGTGTGAGGCAGAAACATGGGAACATGCTATTCAATTCTCTTCTTCTGTGCTTCCTCGAAGGTCACAGGGTTGGGCACGTCACCCCCTGGTATCTCAACAATGCAGCTTCATTCACTCCATGTGGCAGAACTTAAACCTACCTTGACTGCAATTCTATGTATGTTTACGTGTACATACTTACACCCATACCCTACATAAAAGGATGTAGGAAATAGGAGGAACAGTAGTCCATTCGGCCGAGTGATTATACTCCAACATTCAATTGATCAATGGACCCAACCACGGGGATTTAATACCACTTTCACATCCGTTCCCCTTAACACATGGCATTTTTCTTTAACATTAATTTATGGGACACAGGCATTGCTGGCTGGGCCAGAATTTACTGCCTGTCTGTAACTGGCCTTGAGGAGGCGATGGTGAGCTGCTTTCTTGATCCTTCATAGTAGTTCGAGTCACAATGCCCTTAGGGAGGGAATTCCAGCATTTTGACGCAGCCACAGTGAAGGAATGGCGATATATTGCCAAGTCAGGATGGGGAGTGGCTTGGAGGGGAACTTGCAAGGGGATGGTGTTCCCCATGTATCTGCTGCCCTTGTCCTTCTAGAGGGAAGTGGTTTGGGTTTGGAAGGTGCTGTCCAAGGATATTTGGCGAATTTCTGCAGTGCATCTTGTACATAGTGCACACTGCTGCTGTGAAAGGTTGGTGGGGGTGAGTGTTTGAGAATGGGGGTCACTTGGTCTGATTCAAATAACAGCAAACAGCAGGTAGTCATGAATTCCTGCCCTTCCTAACCTAGAGATACAGAGACTGACTTGTACTGCCTCTAATATAACCACAAAGAGATCTGCAAGATTTGAACACGGGTGCTTAGTCAATGCATTTGCTAACGGAATGTGAACATTGCTGGCAAAGGTCAGCGTTTATTACCCATCTCTATTTGTCCCTTTAACTGAGTGGCTTACTTGTACCATTTTCAACAATCAGCTCATTTGTTGCGGGTCTGCAGTCACATGTAGGCCAGACCAACTAAGGATGGCAGATTTCCTTCTCTAAAGGATGTTAGCGAACCGGAAAGACTGAGCATCATGGAAACAGACCCTTCGACCCATCTCGTCCATACTGACCAGGTTTCGTAAACTGAACCAGTCCCATTTACCTGCATTTGGCTTACCTTTCCTATCCATGTACCTGTCCAAATATCTTTCAAAGGTTGTAATTCCTGTAAAGCCAACATGTTACCAGCTCCTCCAAATTATCAGGAAGAGAAAAGCTTTCCTAAAATTCATGTGAAAAAAAATAGGGCCAGACTACTAGGAAACCTACAGATTAACAAAACCAGTTAATGCTGAAGTCACCAAGTCTCGCAGCATCTGCACCGGGAGAAACAAGAGTTAATGAAATGTGTGAGCCCTAAGACAAAATGTCTCCCTTGTTCTTTTGATTGAAAATTTCCCAGTTCTGTCAGAAAAGGTCAGAATTCCGAAGGTTAACAGCTAACTGTGCTCCTCTCTCTGTGGTTACTGTCAGCACCTGCTGAGTATCCCCAGCACTATCTGGTTGTACCTTCACACACTCAGAATGCTCATTTTACGGGAATCTCTGCTTTCGTTACAGGAACAACGGCAATAATTTGTTTATTGAATGACAACACAGTTAGGATGGAGCAGCAAGATGGTAATTCTGTTTGGGATGCCAATGAAGTGATGAGCCACAAGCACAATTGATTAATGGATGTCATTATAAAGCCAGAGTCGGTGCTGTGTAAAGTGCATTAGTCTCAATGTAACCATGTTAACTTGGCCTTCATAGTTCAAAAGCCTCATATTGAGCCCGAGCAGGGACACGTCAGTCAGTTGAGTGCTGCAGGGCTTCTGGACTTTTGCAAGGATTCTCTTCTGAATGAGAATCTTCCTTTTCACCCTCAGGATTAGTTAGATTAGATTCCCTACAGTGTGGAAACAGGCCCTTCGGCCCAACCAGTCCACACCGACCCTCCGAAGAGCAACCCACCCAGACCCATTCCCCAACATCTAACACTATGGGCAATTTTGGCATGGCCAATTCACCTAACCTGCACATTTTTGGACTGTGGGAGGAAACCGGGGCACCTGGAGGAAACCCACGCTGACACGGGGAGAATGGGTAAAGTCCAAACAGACAGATGCCTGAGGCAGGAATTGAACCCGGGTCCTTGGGGTTGTGAGACAGCAGTGCTAACCACTGAGCCACCATGCTGCCCATGTCTAACATGAGGGAGGAGCACATTCGAGCAGTTGTGTTTAATCATCCAACACCATTCACGGCTGGATGTGGCAGGACTGGAGCTCTGAGATCTGATCCACTGATTGTGGGATTGCTTAGTTCTGCCTGATATTTGCTGCTGATAGTGTTTGGTAGCTTCACCAGGTTGGAGAAAGTGAGGACCGCTGACACCGGAGATCAGAGTATAGAGAGTGGTGCTGGAAAAGCACAGCAGGTCAGGCATCATCCGAGGAGCTGGAAAAATCAACGTTTCGGGCTTAAGCATCATGAAAGGTCTATGCCCAAAATGTCGATTCTTCTTGTCCTCGGATGCTGCCTGACCTGTTGTGCTTTTCCAGCACCACACTCTCGACTCTGATGTTGGTATACTGCTGTGTGCCATCTCTGCTGGGTCAGTCCTATCTGTGGGACAGGATCTATCCAGGTTTGGTGATGGTGGGGTCTGGGACACTGTGGGGAAAGTAGGATTCTGAGAGTGCAACTATATCAGGCTGTTCCTCGGCCAGTCTGTGAGACAGCTCTCCCCATGTTGACGCTTGCCCCCAGATGTTAGTAAGGAGGGCTTTGCGGGGTCGACAGAGCTGTTTCTGCTGTTGTCTTTTCCGGTTTCATTGCTTTGTTGAGACGTCGTAGTGATTGAAACAACCAAGCCACACGGCCGTGAGGCTGGAGTCATGTGTAGGCCAGACCAGGTGAAAATGGTACATTTCTTCCCCTGAAGGACATTAGTGAGCCAGATTGGGTTTTTATTTTCGGACACTGGATTCACGGTCACCAAGAGATTCTCAATTCCAGATTTTTCTTTTTAATTATTGAGTAAAAATTCCACTGTCTATTCTGGTGGGATTCAAACTCAGGTCCCTGGAACATTAGCTGAGTTTCTGGATTAATAGTCTAGCGATAATACCGCTTGGTTGTCAATCTCCTCCTATCCCACTTTAAACGTCTCAAGGTGTGTTCTGACACAAAATCTGACATCAAACGGCACAAACTGAGAATACACAACACCGAGGCAAGTTTAGAAGGCGTGCCTTAAAAGGAGGAAGGGTGAGGCAGAGACCCAGGAGGGTTAGGGAGGGAATAGGGCAGCTGAAGGCAGCTCCATCACTGATGTTTGTATCAGAATCTGGGACATGTAAGAGGCTAGAGTTGGAGGACAGTCGACATTTCAGGCTAAAGCCCTTCATCAGGCCATTCCTGATGAAGGGCTCCTGCCCGAAACGTTGATTTTCCTGCTCCTCGGATGCTGCCTGACCTGCTGCGCTTTTCCAGCACCACTCTGGTCTTGACTCTGATCTCCAACATTTGCGGTCCTCACTTTCACCTAGTTGGAGGAATCCAAAAGGTCACAGCAGGTGTGACTGAAGGAGCTCCCAGAGTTTGTGGACATGGATGAGGATGGGTGAGGGAAGGTTGGAAAAGTGTCGGGTTTGCAGGCTCACCAAACAAAGGGACAGTGAGGGGAGGACACACAGTGTCCCCGAGCCACCAAGAGTTGAAGCACTTTGTCAGGGTGGGCTGCTGGTTGGCTGTACACACTGTAACAGAGCAAAATCCTCTTCCTTAGATTAAGTTTGCGTCACATCATTGATGAGATACTTCAAGATTTACTGACGATACTCCAGCTGAAGGGCTTTGGAGAAAAAACATGAGAATCATCTTTCAGAGGGGCCTCAATTCTCCTCTCAGTTAGATGTGAAAAACTCCCATTCCCCACTGTCTTAAATAATGCGCATCCCTCAATAAACATCACGAAAGATACAAATAATTTGGTAATCTCTCTCATTGGTTGTGAGCTCTTGCTGTGCTTGAACTAAGTGGCCTCTTTTCTCCCCCCCAACTCCCGCGCCCCCCACACGACACCAGTGACTACATTTCAAATGTGCTCCCTTCTCCCTTCCCACAGACATTTTGTCTGTGCTGAGGTTGTAAATAGGGTGCTTTGCAAATGCATCTTTTTTTATTCTTCTGGTAAGAATGAAGTTGTACAGTGCTTGGCGAGATCTCTGCACCTGTCATAACTGGTTTCTAACTACTATCTTCTGTCACGACCAAGCTATTTTTGGGCAGTGAGAACTACAAAGCCTGCCTATTATAATGAATCGGTACCTGTTTATGATGTATGTTCGGAGTTGTAAATGCCATTTCAGCGTATGTCAGAGTGTGTGCAGAGACCAGTGAGATCCACCAATTGCTCTCCAATCTGCACGCTGACTGTTTGTTTAAATTGATATTACGAGAAGAATTATTTAACTGCATCCAACTATGAAAAGCAGGTTAGATTCACTGGAGATGACAAAATGCTTCCAGTTGTGATGGGCTCTCGCTACACCACATGTATCATGTATCTTGTCAACATCCAAAATCAGCACTGAAAATGTGTTGCTGGAAAAGCGCAGCAGGTCAGGCAGCATCCAAGGAACAGGAGAATCGATGTTTCGGGCATGAGCCCTTCTTCAGGAAGATCCAAAAATCAGACAAGCGGTTGTGAGGTGCTGCATTTTAGGCAAATCAGGGCAGGAGTTTATACACTTTGGGTCTTGGGGAGCGTTGCTGAACAGAGAGACCTTGGAGCGCAGGTTCAGAGTTCCGTGAAAATGGAGCCCCAGATAAACAGGGCAGTGAAGAAGGCATTAGGTACGTGTGCCTTTATTGGTCAGTGCATTGTGTATAAGGTTGGGAGGTCATGTTGTGGTTGTACAGGATATTGATTAGGCCTCTTTTACAATACTGCATCCAACTCTAGTTTGAGGTAGTCAGGCAGGAGGCTGGAAGAACACAGCAAGCCAGGCAACGTCAGGAGATGGAGAGGTTAATGTTTCAGGTGGAACATTTCTTTGGAATGGGATGGGTGTTGGGGGAGCCGCAGATAAAGGGAGTGGCAAGGGCAGGGTGGTGAAGTGGGGATAGGTGAAGACAGGTAGAGGGTATGACCTGGTTAGTCAATGGGAGGAATGAATCCAGTTGGTGGCTGGGAGCAGTGGAAGGGAGGGGGAGGGGCTGGTAAGTGACTCGGGGAATGGGAAGGAAGGTCATTTGAAGTTGGAGAACTCAATCTTGAGTCCTCCGGGCTGTAGGCTGCACAAATTGTTCCTCCAATTTGTGGTCTGGTTCATTGTGGCAATGGAGGAAGCTGAGGGTGGTCATGTTGGAAAGGGAGTGGGAAGGGGAATTAAAATGGGCGGTGACTGGGGGGATCTGGTTGGACCCTGCAGGCCTGGCTGAGATGCTCGGGGAACTGTTCCCTGAGTTTATGTTTGGTCTCCCCGATGCAGAGAAGACCACATCGGGAACACCTGATACAGTAAACTAGGTTGGAAGAGAGACAGGTAAACCTCTGTCTCACCTGGAAGGACTGTTTGGGGCCCTGGATGGAGGGGAGAGGAGTGGTATATCAGCAGGTTTTGCATCTTTTCCGGTCTCCCTGCTATAGGAAGGATGTCATAAAACCTGAACGGGTCCAGAAAAGATTTACAAAGGATGTTGCCAGGGTTGGAGGATCTGAGCTATTGGGAGAGGCTGAACAGGCTGGGGCTGTTATCCCTGGAGCGTCGGAAGTTGAAGGGGTGACCTTATAGAGGTTTATAAAACCATGAGGGGCATGGATAGGGTAAATTGAGAAGGTCTTTTCCTTGGAGTGGGGAATTTCAGAACTAGACGGCATAGGTTTAGGGTGAGAGGGGAAAGATATTAAAGGAACCTAAGGGGCAACCTTTCACGCAGAGGGTGATACGTGCATGGAATGAGATGCCAGAGGAAGTGGTGGAGGCTGGTACAATTACAGCATTTAAGAGGCATCTGGATGGATCCATGAATAGGCAGGATTTAGCAGGATAAGGGCCAAATGCT
Organism: Hemiscyllium ocellatum; assembly: GCF_020745735.1. Taxonomy (NCBI): domain Eukaryota; kingdom Metazoa; phylum Chordata; class Chondrichthyes; order Orectolobiformes; family Hemiscylliidae; genus Hemiscyllium; species Hemiscyllium ocellatum. The sequence goes on along the minus strand of NC_083410.1, from coordinate 8,434,375 downwards.
AGCAAATAGGACAGGATTAATTTAGGATATCTGGTCAGCATGGATGAGTTGGACTGAAGGGTCTCTTTCTGGGCTGTACATTTCTATGACTCAACAGCAGGATAGGATGGAATGGAGGTGCCAGTGGGGAGTGTGGGCCATCTGATCCCAGGTGCAATCTTGAACCTAGCTACCACAACCATCAATTATTGACAACTGGGAAGGCAGTGCGTGAAGGACTGTCATGAGGGGGAAATGCAGGTATTGACCAACCCCAATAAAAAACAATCCATCAATGGTTCCTTAACATTCAAATACTGAATCATCCACTAACAACATTCTGGGGGTTACCATTGACTAGTAACTGAAACAGACTCACCATATAAACACAGTGGCTACAGGAGCAGGTCAGAGGCTGGGAATCCTGCAGCCAGTAACTCACCTCCTGACTCCTCAAAGCCCATCCACCACCTACAAGGCACAAGTCAGGAGTGTGATGGAATACTCCCCACTTGCCTGGGTGGGTGCAGACCCCAACAACACTCAAGAAGCTTGACACCATCTAGGACAAAGCAGCCCGCTTGATTGGCACCACATCCACAAACAACCACTCCCTTCACCATCGAAGTACACACTGCTGCTACTGAAGATCTACCAGATGCACTGTAGAAACTCACCAACAGCACCTTCCAAACCCATGACCCTTGTCCTCTTGAAGCAGATAATTGCAGCGGATAATTGGGAACACTACCCCCTGCAAGTTACCCCCCCAAGCTCGACATCATACTGACTTGGAAATATTTCATTGTTCCTTCACTTGTCAATGGGTGAAAATCCTGGAATTCTCCCCTTGACAACATTGTTGGCTAACCCACAGCACATGGACTGCAGCGGTTCAAGAAGGCAGCTCACCACCACCTTCTCAAGGGGCAACTAGGGATGGGTAATAAATGCTGGCACTGCCAGTGATGCCCACATCCCACAAGTTAATTTAAAAAAACAACAAAATGCAGATTGTTGTGGGGGAAAGCACTTGGCTTTAGAGTGTCACTATTTATTGAGCGGAGTGGTTACGAGCAAGGTAGTGGGAGGGAGAGAGAACAGACACACAGTTTACAGCCACTGCCCGCTACACTGCTCAACATCGCTCCTGCGATGGCACACTGTCCAATCTAACAAGCTAAAGTCCTGCCCTGAACCGAGGGTAACAATGCCACTGTATACACAGACAGACCAATGTCCATCACTGTCAGATCAATCAGAAACAACAGCTGCTGTCACTGTCCCTCCCACTCCGAGGAAAGGAACCATGCACCAATTACTGTACTAGTGGAATTCAAGATTGAAAGCAGCAAAGCAAATGAAGCAAAAATAACAGTGGCTTCACGTTGCTAAAGCAGCTGATAGGTTACATATGAGGTACAAAATAAACCAATAATTCTTACTCTCCAAAATTGGAGACTTCATTCAACACATCCAAGAATTACATTTTTAAAGCATTAATTTCACAGTATTGCCATGTTATTAAAGCTACTCCGTTTCATTTTAATAGCAAATTCAGTTTTACTGACCTTCCAGAAATTGCTAAAGGGCTGGATCAGATAGGAAAATGGCAGACTACAGCAGGACAGAAACTTATTTATGACAAAGACTGACCCTTGGTGGGCACCAACCCCAGGAGACACTGGACAAAGAGTGAGCCCAGAATATTATGGATATGGACTGACCCTGGGGATATTATTGACACAGACAGACCCTGGGAAACACTGTAGACTGATCCTGGGGATATTATAGACACAGATGGACCCTGGGGAACACTGGACACTGACCCTGGGGATATTATGGATACTGACTGATCCTGGGGAACACTATACCTCCCACTCTGACCCTGGGGATATTATAGACACAGATGGACCCTGGGGAACACTGTACACTGACATTGGGGATATTATGGATACTGACTAACTGACCTGGGGAACACTATACCTCCCACTCTGACCCTGGGGATATTATGGATACAGACTGGCCCTGGGGATATTATGGACACAGACTGAATCTGGGCAACACTGGACACTGACCCTGGGGATATGACAGATACTGACTGACCCTATGGATACTAACTGACTGAGCCTGGGGAACACTGGACACTGACAACGAGTGAGATATTGGCTCTGGGAAGAGCCGGGAACACAAGAGAGGGAGCGCTGGAGAGAGTCTGAGACTGCAACATTCACGATTCTAGTAGGAGAATGTTCCCAGGAAGAGGGGAGCTTGGGAAGATTTTCAGAGAAAGCTGACCGGAGTTTTCAGGTACACCAACAGCCAGGACAGAGTGTCAGAGGCAGAAACATGTTTAAATCTACACCGAACAGGCTCTTCTGTCTTCTCTCTCTATCTGTCTGTCAGTGAAACTTCACAAAGGATAACTAATGCAGAATTTCAACACCTCTCCGAAATACGCGCACACACACACACACACACACACACACACAAACACATACCGACAAACATTTTCACCGACACTACTGCAGTTAACCAGATCAGAGGAAACTTAGCACATATCCTCCCGGCCTCAGCAGACTTAGAGCGAAAACAAAAGCAGTTGCAGCTTATGAGAACATGATAGATATCAGCTCTAACACGATTAGGGCAACTTGTTCAAAATAAACTCCGAAATTCGGGGGCGATGAAAAGAAATATAATAAGAACTCTGCTCCTACCTACATTGGCTTGTCAAACAAATGTCAAAACAAAAGTTGGCTAAGGTTGTAAGAAAATGACTGATAAAACCAATTATCTCTTGCACACACACACACAGACAACACTTAAATCGAGCAAAAAAAAAGACATAAATGCGTTTAATTACCTTAGAGATTCCATTAAAAGCCCGTTTGCATAGCTCAGTGGAGCCACAGCACTTTCCGAGTCCCCTTATCGTAAAACCCAAGGGTAGGGCATTCTCTACAAGGAAGATAAATTGACAATCTATGTTTACAGGCACACAGCGACGGCTTTAATCTTTATTCATTTCATTGACATCCAGGAGATTCCTCGTTTGTCCTCTGAGGTCACTCGTGAGAGGCGAGCAGCACACTCCAGGGGCTGCTATCAATCATAAAGGCAACCTGTGACTGGGCTGAGTGTCAGGCAGCAAGGCACTCCTCATACAAACTCCTCACCAGAGAAAATACCCAGCGCTGATGCACATCCACGCACAGAAATAGCTACAGGGCCCCCCTCAGGGTTACACCGACAAGCGACTTGCTGCACAGCGAGGGGGGGGGGGGGACCCACACAATCACATCCTTCCCCCAAAAGCAATGCTGACACCTGGAAGTTTTATTTTTAAAAAATTAATAACAAAACTATAAATGTGAAATGAGTCAGCACCCCCCTGTACACTGATAAGCTCAGGGGCACTACTTTTACATGATTTTTAATTTTAGGGGGAGTATTTGTTCCGAGTATTAAATGTACATATTTCCATGAATGAAATATTGTCTTGAGAATACCCCGAGACTGGAAGCAGCTTTCGGAAGGATCGACTTCAGTTTCTCTAGCTCCTCCCCCCCTATAACCAGCCTACCCATTTTCTTCTTTTCTCTTTCCTTCTCCCCCTCACTCCTTCCCCACTTTGCTTTCACCCTGCACACACAGCCCCCCGGTCTTTCTTGATCTCTCCCTTTTTCTCCTCTACCCTTTTCACTGTCTCTCTTTCCCTCTCCCTCCTTTACTTTGCTCTCTCTTTCCTTCGCTCTGTGTCTCTCTTTCCCTCTCCCTCCTTTCCCTCGCTCTCTCTTTCCCTCTCCCTCCTTTCTCTCACTCTCTCTTTCCCTCTCCCTCGCTCTCTCTTTCCTTCGCTCTCCCTTTCCCTCTCCCTCCTTTACCTTGCTCTCTCTTTCCCTCTCCCTCCTTTCTCTCACTCTCTCTTTCCCTCTCCCTCGCTCTCTCTTTCCTTCGCTCTCCCTTTCCCTCTCCCTCCTTTACCTTGCTCTCTCTTTCCCTCTCCCTCCTTTCTCTCACTTTCTCTTTCCCTCTCCCTCACTCTCTCTTTCCCTCTCCCTCCTTTCTCTCACTCTCTCTTTCCCCCTCCCTCCTTTCTCTCACTCTCTTTCCCTCTCCCTCCTTTCTCTCACTCTCTCTTTCCCTCTCCCTCACTCTCTCTTTCCCTCTCCCTCGCTCTCTCTTTCCTTCGCTCTCCCTTTCCCTCTCCCTCCTTTCTCTCACTCTCTCTTTCCCTCTCCCTCGCTCTCTCTTTCCCTCTCCCTCCTTTCTCTCACTCTCTCTTTCCCTCTCCCTCCTTTCTCTCACTCTCTCTTTCCCCCTCCCTCCTTTCTCTCACTCTCTCTTTCCCCCTCCCTCCTTTCTCTCACTCTCTTTCCCTCTCCCTCCTTTCTCTCACTCTCTTTCCCTCTCCCTCGCTCTCCCTCCTTTACCTTGCTCTCTCTTTCCCTCACTCTGTGTCTCTCTTTCCCGCTCCCTCTTTTACTCCGTGCTCTCTTTCCCTCTCTCTCCTCCCCTCGCTCTGTCTCTCTTTACCTTCTCTTTTTGTCCTTCCTTCGCCATCCCTCTGTGCTTTTAACCCCAAGTTCCCTGTCTCTTTCCCTTTCTCCGTTCTCACTTTATCATATCAAGTCCCTGCCACCTCACTTCCCCCAACACTATCTCCCTCTCTGTCTCTCCACCCTCTCTCTCTCTCAATTATCCCCTTCCCCTCTCCACCCACCCTTTTCCTCTCCTTTCCTTGCATGCCCCTGCCCTCTCTTGCCCCTCCACCATCCACCCCTCCATGCCTTGCATGACCTCCCACCCCCTCACCCCCCTCCATCAGCATTGAACCTCCTCTCTTTCTCACGCCCCCACCTCAAATTCCCACCTTCCATCCCTGCCCACCCCGTCAACCTCCCACATCTTTTCCTCCCCTGTTCCATTCCCTCTCTTTCCACCCCCTCATCCCTCCCCGTCTTTACCCTTTCTCACCTTCCACTCCTCCCACCCCCCTATAACTCCCTTGAAACCCTTCCTCACTCCATATAGGTGAGCCTTGGTCTATTGCCATTACACAGAGCAACTGCAAGGTCTGGTGACTCCCTCCCACAGGAGCTGCTGTAGGGGGTCAGGAAACCAGAGAAGTGACTTAGCAAACCAGGGGGAGGGGGAAAGACACCACACCCAGGTGCAATAAACTGGGGCTAGGAAGCCAGTTTGTTTTCCCCCTCTGGTCTCGGTTAACTACAGAGGTGGATACCATAGCACTGATGTATAAAGGTTTAAAATCTCTGCTCCCACTCATTTGCATGTGACTCAGGTTCCTGACATGCAACGTGACTGAGTTCCCATTGACCAACCCGCACAGTTCCAGCTCAGAACTGTTCTTCCACCTGGCTCTCGTCCAAAACGGCCCCGGGGAAGCTGTTTAAGGCAGGGAGAAGGTGCCACAAAAATGCAGCTCCTTTCTTGCTGGGGTTACATTTCCAGGTCTGCGGGAATGCAAGGATGCAGCAGAACTAGAGGGCATAGGTTTAGGGTGAGATGGGACGAGATTTAAAAGGGACTGAAGGGGCAACTTTTTCACACAGAGGGTGGTACGTGTGTGGAATGAGCTGCCAGAGGAAGTGGTGGAGGCTGGTACAATTACAGCATTTAAAAGGCATCTGGATGGGTACATGAATAGGAAGGGTTTAGAAGGATATGGGCTGGGTGCTGGCAAATGGGACTAGCTTAATTTAGGATATCTGGTCGGCGTGGACGAGTTGGACTGAAGGGTCTGTTTCTGTGCTGTACATCTCTGTGACTCTCTGATTAAATGGATGGTGAGGCGTTGACAGTGAAAGTTAGTGTGTGTGTGTGTGTGTGGGTAGGGGCTTGGTGGGAGGAGAATGGTGGTCTTAGAGGGATGAGGAGAGGGAGAGGGTCAGAAATCCAGCTCAGGATGTGACAACTGCATTGTGCAGTCAGTCAGTCAGTCACCATGGCTAAAACAGGAGAGAGAGAGAGAGAGAGAGAGAGCAGGGATTTCATAATGTGCTTAGAGCCCAAATGACGATGACAACAGTGTACAGCGCCACCTTTGATGCAACAATAAAATGCTTTCTCAGGAGCATTGCAAAGCAAACATTTGGCACCCCGCCCCGGAGGAGATCTTGGGGCAAGCAGCCAAAACCCTGGTCAGAGTGGTTTTAAGGAGTGTCTTACAAAGAAGCTGAGAGACGGAGAGGTTTTATGGGAGGGAAGTCCTGAGTTTGAGGCAGCTCGAGGTACATGTAAACATAGGGCAACCGGCTGTGTTTTTTTTAAAACTTCCAATTCCCCAGTTCATCAGAGAAAGCCAATGTCAGCACAGTGATGTCTTCAAGGGAGGTGGGAGGATGGGAGGGCCTTCAGCAGGGAATTTCAGAGCTGGGGGCCCAGAGTGCTCATCACTTAAAGCACGGGGCAGGCTGGTTTTTCACCCCCTCCCCAACACACACCACTGTGCCCCCCCCCCCAACCTGCCCACAGTGAAGCCACATCAAAGATTTGGATTCCCAAATTTCGGTCAAGATGGCACATATGATTTCCACAACTGGCGACATTCCCATTTCCGACTGCTGATCTGGGATCCCCACAGGGAAATGTAAGTGGATGTGAAATGATGTCAGAGACCGGTTCCACAACACTGACAGATATTCCTGCTGCACAGACTTCAAGACTGACCATTATGTAGAAGCGTAAACGAACAGATGGGATCTGTAACACTGCACCCACAGAACTCCCCATGACTCTTGACACACCACCTTCCCATCCCATGACCACTTCCATCCCGAAGGACAAGGGCAGCAGATACATGGGAACTCTGTCGCCTGCAAGATCCCCTCCAAGCCACTCCCTATTCTGACTTGGAAATATATTGCCATTCGCTCGGTCAAAATTCTGGAATTCCCTCCCTAATGGCATTGTGGGTCAACCTGCAGCACACGGACTACAGTGGTTCAAGAAAGTAGCTCACCACCATCTTCTCAAGAGCAACTAGCAACAGGGGATAAACGCTAGCCCAGCCAGCGATGTCCATGTCTAAGGAGAGAATGAAATATTGGATGGACAGGAGCCAAAACCCACAATGGATTCAGAGAACAGATTCCATTGCATCTTATATTGTTACCACTATGGTAAGCAGATTGGAATAAACTTCACAAGTGTTACTGTTACCACATAATTGCTATGCACACAAAACACTGGTGGGTTCCAAATTCAGTTCCAGCATTAAGACAAATGAACTGTCCAGTACCTCATCATAACCACCCAGCAATAACGCAGGAAACAGGGACAGTGGGCCGGCCAGGACAAACACACTCCTCCTCCCATAGAATCATAGAACATTGATGACACAGAAAGAAATCCTTTGACCCATCATATCCATGCTAGCTCTTTGCAAGAGGAGTTCAGCTCTGCCTCACTCCCTGGCCCTTGCTCCAGCTATGGGTCCCCCACACAACAACATTCACAAGAAAGGAGGCTATGAGCTGCTCAACAATGAAGTGGACATCACAAACACTTTCAGTTCTGATGCACAAGCACAGCCACATACATGGGACTTAAGAGCTGGAGTAGGCCATTTGGCCTTTCAATGCTGCTCCACTGTTGGGTATGATCTTGGCTTCTCTGGTTGAGGCTTCAGTACTACCTTTCTGTCTGCAGTCCAGAATTTCCAACTGCCTTTTCCATTGAATATCCATTTAATTCCACTGCGAGGAATTTAATGACCCAATGACCCACTGCTTTCAGAGGAATGAATTCAGAGGACAGACGAAAGACCCTTGGAGATTTCACCTCATTTCCAACCACTCTGCAACATATGAAAATTATCCAGATTGGACATCATGATCGAACACTTTGATTCTTTTGAGTACCCAACCCCATAACCCTTTACCAATCCATGCCTTAAAATTATTCAAAAACAGAACTTCCACAGCCCACTGTGGTTGAGAATTCCGAACACTCCCAAACCAAATAACATAGAATTCCCTCAGTGTGGGAACAGGCCATTTGTTCCATTCTACACCAACCTGACGAACAGCTTTCCACACCACCTCCTCCCCCTACCCTAGCCCTGTATTTCCCATGGTTAATCCACCCAGTTTGTGGTAGGCACGGTGGCACAGTGGTTAGCACTGCTGCCTCACAGCGCCAGAGACCCGGGTTCAATTCCCGCCTCAGGCGACTGACTGTGTGGAGTTTGAGCATTCTCCCCGTGTCTGCGTGGGTTTCCTCCAGGTGCTCCGGTTGCCTCCCACAGTCCAAAGATGTGCGGGTCAGGTGAATTGGCCATGCTAAATTGCCCGTAGTGTTAGGTAAGGGGTAAATGTAGGGGTATGGGTGGGTTGCACTTCGGCGGGTTGGTGTGGACTTGTTGGGCCGAAGGGCCTGTTTCCACACTGTAAGTTATCTAATCTAATCTAATTCAACCTGCGCATCCCTAGACTGTGGGAGGAAACCCACGCAGACACGGGGAGAATGTACAAACGCCACATAGACAGACAGTCACCCGGGGTTGGGATCAAACCCACATCCTTGGTGCTGTGAGGCAGCAGTGCTAAGCATGGTGCCACCCCCTAACTTCTCCCACCTCAGAGATAAGTGGCTTTCCCCTTTTTTAAAAAATTAGATTACTTACAGTGTGGAAACAGGCCCTTCAGCCCAACAAGTCCACACCGACCCGCCACCTACCCATACCCCTACATTTACCCCTTTACCTAACACTACGGGCAATTTAGCATGGCCAATTCACCTGACCTGCACATCTTTGTGACTGTGGGAGGAAACCGGAGCAAACCCACGCAGACACGGGGAGAACGTGCAAACTCCACACAGTCAGTCGCCTGAGGTGGGATTTGAACCCAGGTCTCTGGCGCTGTGAGGCAGCAGTGCTAACCACTGTGCCACCGTGCCGCCCGTGTTCCCTGCTTCAAGATGCCCCAATTCCTTTTAAGCATTTTGCGAGCTTTAATGAAATCCACAAAACCACAAAGATATAAATTCACCGTCTCTCCACAATGCAAGATTCCACCAGTCACAGGGGCGGGATTTGAACCTATTTCCAGAGAACATTAACCGGGATTGCCTCCAGTGACATCACCATTATATGTCACCACTTCCTTCTTGACTGGAATACTGTGCAGTGCAGAAAATGAGAATTCTCATCAGAATTCTCTCTATGTGATTCCGTAGCTAGGGGATCAAGTACAGCATATAACAGGTCCCACATGAAAAATATCATTCAGATGAGGCATTTTAAGTCGAGCAAATGAAGAGACAGTAATTGCACTGGTAAGCAGATGAGTAAAATCAGAGAGCACAGACCCTTGGCAAAGAAACCAAAGAGAGTGGAGATGAGCAGAATTATTGTCCACAATAAGTTGCAGTTGGAAGTGTGCTGCCTGGAAAACGTCAGTGGAATCAAATTCAACATAAAAGTAAAGGAGAAATTTAGGCAAATTCTTAGAAGAGGATATATTTGCAGAACTTCAGAGAAAGAGGAAGGGGTGTGGGACTAATCGTATGGTACTTTCAGAGAAACCAAATGAGCTCCATTGAATTTGGGTGCCATCCATAATCCCATGGAAGGGTCAACCGCATTGCTGTGGGTCTGGAGTCACATGTCGACCAGACAGCCATTTCCTTCCCTAAAAGTACGTTCATGAACCAGATGGACTTTCCCAACAATCGGCAACAGTTTCATGGACATTGCTAGCCTCTTAATTTCAAATTTTGTTTATGGGGTTCAAATTTTACTATCGGCCCTTGTAGGATTTGAACTCAGGTCAACAGAACCTTGCCTCGTTTGCTGGTTTGTGTCTAGCAATAATACCACTCAATCAATGCCTCCCAAACACAGCTCCGTGACCAGGCTGGAAGACAACTCTACTCATCTTTGACACCAAAATTAGTCTAAAGAGCTGGGGAAACAAAATTGGGAATGATCAAAAAGAGGATACAAGCGACTTGCATTGAAGTAGCGCCTTTCATGTTCATACAGCCCCAAAAGCACTTAGCTATGAAGTACTTTGAAGTGTAATCATTGTTGTAATGTAGGAAAAACAGCTGTAAATTTGCAGAGAGCAAAACACCCACACACAGCAATGTGATAATGATTAAATCATCTGGTTTTTTTGGGGAAGTTTGAGTGGGAAATAAAACACAGTCAGGGCACCAAAGAGAGCGACAATGCTCCTCTTCAAAATGGTTCTGGGAGGGGGGGAAAAGGGGGTCTCAGGTTCAAGCCCCATCTAAAAGACAACACCAATAATGCTGCAGTCCATTAGCACTGCACTCGATACTACAGATGGGTGGCAGAACCACAGAAAGTGAGGAATTAGATGCCATTAGTCCACGGCACAGTGTGTGGTGTTTCAATACATCACCATGTGTGTGAACAGTGTATTAATCGACAGCATATGAAACCTGGACATCAAACTGTGAAGTGTAAATGAGATTCAGTGCATTGAAAACTCTAATGTGACGATTACAACCGGTAATCATCACCAGACCTACTTGACACATTCTTGCAAGATATTGCAGAAACAAAAAAAGAATTAAAATCTGACCCATCTTAGACTGTATGGTTTTCAATTTTCTTGAAGATTATATGTCGATAGTGTTTCAAGCAGTGATGGAATCCCAGTGTGTCCAAAATCCATCCTTGAATCCAGGAAGAGGTATTCAGGCTTCTGGACAGATTTCTAAGCATAAGGGGCAGCATGCTGGTTCAGTGGTTAGCACTGCTGCTTCATAGCACCAGGGATCCAGGTTCAATTCCAGCCTCGGGTGACTGTCTGCATGGGCTTCAAGTGCTCTGGTTTCCTCCCACAGTCCAAAGATGTGCAGGTTAGGGTAGACTGGCCATGCCGAATTGCCCAAGACATACAGGCGAGGTGAATCATTGGGGGGGGGGGGGTGGGGAAAGAGACTGGATGGGGTGCTTTTTGGTGGGTTGAATAACCTGCCCCTACACTGTAAATATTCTAAGGATGCAGGGCGACAGTGATGTGCTGGAGAGGTTATTCTTACTGTAAACGATACTCTGTAGTAACCCACTGAGGCACGCTCCAAACTCCCAAGCTCTGCCGCCATTAAAGTGAACAGCCATCAGATAGATGGGAACACCACCACTCTGACGTTTCCTTCCAAACAACTCACCACCCGTCAGTGTCAGGATCAGTGGTGATGGAAGAGCACAGCAGTTCAGGCAGCGTCCAGAGTGCAGCGAAATCGATGTTTCGGGCAAAAGCCCTTCATCAGGAATAAAGGCAGTGAGCCTGAACCGTGGAGAGATAAGCTAGAGGAGGGTGGGGGTGGGGAGAAAGTAGCATGGAGTACAATGGGTGAGTGGGGGAGGGGATGAAGGTGATAGGTCAGGGAGGAGAGGGTGGAGTGGATAGGTGGAAAAGGAGATAGGCAGGTTGGACAAGTCCGGACAAGTCATGGGGACAGTGCTGAGCTGGAAGTTTTGAACTAGGGTGAGGTGGGGGAAGGGGAAATGAGGAAGCTGTTGTAGTCCACATTGATGCCCTGGGGTTGAAGTGTTCCGAGGTGGAAGATGAGGCATTCTTCCTCCAGGTGTCTGGTGGTGAGGGAGCGGTGGTGAAGGAGGCCCAGGACCTCCATGTCCTCGGCAGAGTGGGAGGGGGAGTTGAAATGTTGGGCCACGGGGCGGTGCGGTTGATTGGTGCGGGTGTCCCGGAGATGTTCCCTAAAGCGCTCTGCTTGGAGGCGCCCAGTCTCCCCAGTTGAGGCTCCCTCTTTTACAGCAATATTGGGGTCCCTACATCACAAGCTCACCACTATTTGGGAGCAGTTAGGAATGAGCAATAAATGCTGGTCCAGCCAGCGACTCGCATGTCCCTGAACAAAAAGGAAGTAGACCCAATGGAGGCTTTTCACGATGGGCTTAGTCTAAGGAAACAAGAAGACATTGTTGCTAATGATGGAGAACTGTTAGCTAGACAGCACAGGTTTGAGATGACTGACAAAAGAACAGAAATATAAGGCGTAAGTGATTTAATGAAGTGAGTGATTACAAGTTGGAGTTGGCTGAGCGAGAGGTTAATTTGCAGTCTGCAACAGGCTATTCAGCAAATGCTGAAAGAGAGATGCAAAAATAAACTGGAAGTCAGATTGTGCCGTGGATTATTGCTTAATAAAGCCAATGTGGACTTGATGGGCTGAATGGCCTCCCTCTGGACTTTATCATTTTTATGTAATTCTGTGCAAAATGGAAGGCACTCTGACACTGGTCAACTCAAAGCTCAAGTGAGCCAACTCAAGTTGATTTACAGTACTAGTGGCAGACCCTGGCACCACTTCCCGTTGCTTTGTCAGAGTATGGACTTCTTGCTGCAATTATATGAAGTGCTGGGGAGACCATTCCTGGTGTGCAGTGTGCAGTTTTGCACTCCTTATCTAAGAAAGTTTACAGCTGTCTCACTATAGAGAACAGGGAGTTCAATCGAGATTCAGAGAGAGAGAGAAATGTCCTACATGGAAAGATGGAGCAGAACCAAGCCATAATCTTCAGAAATATTCTCTGCAGTCTGACGAAAGCTCATGTGTTGGGGTCAGGCTAATCACTTTATGTCTACCGAATTTAAAGTTAATTAAGTAAACAAAGAGATGGCTATTAATGTCTCAGCACATCAATATGTAACACTAGGGGTGGAAAGAGCTGTAAGACTGAAGAGTTAATAAACTATCTATAAAGAAGGTGGGTCTCTTGGTTTTCTGTTTGAACGATCGGTTTGGATCTGTACTGGCATCAGAAAGTGAAACATGAACCATTTCTTCCTCTGCTAGGCATTCTGGATATTTGTACCATGCTCTGTTCTGATTCTATGGAAATTAGATGAATGAGTTATGGTCTAACTGAAACACAAAAAACCCCTCAACCAGCTTGACCTGGTAAATGTGTTGCCGCTACTCTTCCTGGCAGAGAGCCTGGAACAAGGGGTCACAGTCCCACGATAAAGGGATTAATTATTTACCACATGGAAGAGAAATTTCTTCATTCAGAGGACTGGGAACGATGGGAATTTTCTATCTGCGAGAGCTGTTGGCCCTCGGTCATTGAGTGTGCTAAAGACGAAAGAACCATAATGAAAACCATGGTTGCTAAGGGAATGAAGGCACATGGAATGGGGCAGAAAAGTGAAGGTCAGGCAGTAGATCAGCCATGATCCCACTGAGTGGGGAAGCAAGCTCAAGGAACGCCAACTCCACCATTTGGTCTTTTTAATGTTCGTGTGAGATTGGCACAAATGAAATGTGTTTCAACACAGCCACTATTCCCTCTTTGCATTCCATTCCCACGAGACCTCCAAGCTGGATTTCTGATCTAGTCAAGGCAAAGAAATAGCCATGTAGTTCTAAGTGAAGACTCTACACCTCCTGGAGGGGAATATGCAGGTGGTAGTATTCCCATGTATCTGTTGCCCTTATCCTTCTGCATGGCAGGAAGCTCCCCAGAGGCTAGGAATTTTGTAACAAGTAACTCACCTCCCTACTTCCCAAAGACTGTCCAGCGAGACATCCTGGAAAGTACTGTCCCAAGTGAGTTGCTGTAGTGCACCTGGCAGATGGTACACATCACCACACACTGCATAAACCAACCGTACAGGGAGCAAAGGCTTAAGGTGGAAGATAGGATGCCAATCAAGTGGGCTGCTTTGTCCAAAATGTCAAGATTCTTGTGTTGTTGTTCAAACCATCCCCATCCATCACATTCCTGACTTGTGCCTTGGAGATGGTGGACAGGAATTGCTGAGTCAGCAGGTGAGATTTTTGTTTTAGCTTCCCTACAGTGTGGAAACAGGCCCATCAGCCCAACTAGTCCACACCGACCCTTCAGAGAGCAACCCACCCAGACCCACTCCCCCCTAACTCTATGGGCAATTTACCAATTCACCTGACCTGCACATCTTTGGACTATGGGAGGAAACCGGAGCACCCGGAGGAAACCAGGGGAGAGCGTGCAAACTCCACACAGACAGTCACCGGAGGCTGGAATCGAACCTGGGATCTTGGTGCTGTGAGGCAGCAATGCTAACCACTGAGCCACTGTGCCGCCCCTTATTTCCTACAAAATTCCTAGCCTCGCTGATTATAGAAATACTCATTGATTCTTTTCTTTCCTGTGAATGAATGAAGCTTTTTTTGTTGTTCATTTGTGGGGTGTGGGTGTCGCTGGCTGGGCCAGCATTTGTTGTCCAGTCCCTAACTGCCCCTTGAGGTGGTGGTGAGCTGCCTTCTTGAACCTTTGCATCCGTGTGTTGTAGGTTGACTCACAATTCCCTGACGGAAGGAATTTCAGGATTTTGACCCAGCAACAGTGAAGAAACGGCGATATATTTCTAAGTCAGGATGGTGAGTGGCTTGGTGGGGAAGGTGCGGGGGTGGTGCTCCCATGTATCTGCTTCCCCTTGTCCTTCGAGACGGAAGTGGTTGTAGGTTTGGAAGGTGCTGTCTGAGGACCTTTATTTATTTTTGCCAAAAAATTCGCCAAACATATAAAAGTATAGGCAGAGCGGAAGTGCATCGCAGTTCACAATGTAGGACTGTCTGTTGCCAATTCTGTTGATACTTAATGATTGCTCAATAGTAGAGTTTCCTAGATAGCGAAGGAGTATTGATCCTATCTCAATTCAGATTTGAGTAACATTGGAGCCAGAATCATAGCATGAACAAATTAATCAGGGTGCTGCATGGCCAGCTGCATTCACACATAACCTACAGTTACACTGCAGGGCTTATATACCGAATGGTAAGGTCCTGGGGAGTGTTGCTGAACAAAGAGACCTCGGTGTGCAGGTTCATAGCTCCTTGAAAGTGGAGTCGCAGGTAGATAGGATGGTGAAGAAGGCATTTGGTATGCTTTCCTTTATTGGTCAGAGTATTGAGTACAGGAGTTGGGAGGTCATGTTGCGGCTGTACAGCACATTGGTGAGGCCACTGTTGGAATATTGCATGCAATTCTGGTCTCCTTCCTATTGGAAAGGTGTTGTGAAACCTGAAAGCGTTCAGAGAAGATGTATAAGGATGTTGCCAGAGTTGGAGAATTTGAGCTATAGGGAGAGGCTGAATAGGCTGTTTTTTTTTTCCCTGGAGCTTCGGAGGTTGAGGGATGACCTTATAGAGGTTTATAAAATCATGAGGGGCAAGGACAGGATAAACAGACAAGGTCGTTTCCCTGTGGTGGGCAAATCCAGAATTACAGGGCATGGGTTTAGGATGAGAGGGGAAAGATATAAAAGGGACCTAAGGGGCAACTTTTTCACAGAGGGTGGTACGTGAATGGAATAAGTTGCCAGAGGAAGTGGTGGAGGCAGGTATAATTGCAACATTTAAAAGGCATCTGGATGGGTATATGAATAGGAAGGATTTGGAGGGATATGGGCCAAGTACTGGCAAATGGGACTAGATTAATTTAGGATATCTGGTTGGTGTGGACAGTTTGGATCAAAGGGTCTGTTTCCGTGCTGTACATCTCTATGACTCTAAGTAGTGATTCCCCTCCTGTGAAAATTCAGAACATCGTAATTCCAGGGAACAAGAGACAAAACTGACTTGACTTTGGACTGACAGGTCAGTGTTGCTCCTCTTCATGTACACTGATATCAGAGACCAGCAGAGCCGTGAACTAGATTTGGAAGTGTCAGATTATTTCAGTGTACTCGAGGATTATTCTGAAGCAATGCTGTCTAAAAGTAACTGTCCAGGTTTCACTTCATTATGAGGGGCAAAGATTAAAGAGAGATTCTTAGCCTGTCTCGAGCCGTGTGCAAGGGAAGCACATTTTCCTGTAAGTTACAGGGAAGGGGTGGGTCTGGGTGGGATGCTCTTCCGAGGGTGGTGTGGACTTGATGGGCCACCATTGTTGGAATTCTATGAGCAATAAACAGGGGGTTAGCATGGATAATGATGAGAGAGAGAGAGAAAGAGAAGAGAGAGAACTTCAGATGCTGGAGATCAGAGTCAAAAAGTGAGGCGCTGGAAAAGCACAGCAGGTCAGGCAGCATCCGAGGAGCAGGAGAGTCGACGTTTCGAGCATAAGCTCTTCATGAGGAATGTGGGGGAGGCCCAAGGGGACTGAGAGATAAATGGGAAGGGGGGTTGGATTTGGGAGGAAGATAGTTGGAAATGTGGTAGGTAGATGAAGGTGGGGGTAATGGTGACAAGTCAGAGAGGAGCATGGTGCGGAAAGGTGGGAAGGAAGATGGACAGTGAGGACAGATCAAGAGGGTGGCGTCAAGTTGGAAGTTTGGATCTAGGATAACATTGGGGGAGGGGAAATGAGGAAACTGGTGAAGTCCACATTGATCCCATGTGGTTGGAGGGTCCCGAGGCGGAAGATGAAGCATTCTTCCTCCAGGCGTTGGGTGGTTAGAATCAGGCGATGGAGGAGGCCTAGGACCTACACGTCCTTGGTGGAGTGGCAGGGGGAGTTGAACTATTCGGCCACAGGACGGTGGGGCTGGTTAGTGCGGGTGTCATGGATGATGATGAGCTGATAGGACCGCTGTAATCATTCATTCACATTCTGGGTACGAGATCAGATCTTGTTCGTGATCACACACGCGTCACCGTTAGAGGATCAGCACAAGCTGGAGGTCATCCAGTCCCTTGAGCCTTCTTTCACCTTTCAGATAGATTACCAGCTTGTCTAGTCACTCGCTCTCAATCCACAGCCAACGACAGAGGCAGCCAGCACTGCACTGAGGGGCTAAGGGGGCATCTTGATGTCACGCACACACACACCCACATACACACATGCACGCACACACTAGTGCAGCTCAGTTGGCTGCACTGCAATCCAACAGAAGCTGGAAGTGCCAATGCTCCTGTAGTGGGTTTGAATGGCAGGTGAAAAAGGCACAGCGATGCATTCACAAAACCCGCTGACAGTGGATGTGAAAGATCACCGGTAACTGGCTCGGATTGTGGGGTTTGCCCCAGGTCCCTGGCCAAAGTCTGTAAGGTCTATCTCATTGTATCTCACACTTGATGGCCTTGGAAATAAATGCTTTTAATTTTTTAGTACCCCATAAAGCTGCTGGGATCAGTAGGAAGGAACATAAGGAGCAGGAGGAGGCCATCTGGCCCCTCGAGCCTGCTTCGCCATTCAATAAGATCATGGCTGATCGTTTCATAACCTCAGCTCCACTTACCCGCCCTCTCACTGTAACCCTTAATTCCTTTACTGTTCAAAAATCCATCTTTCTTTGCCCTAAAAACATTCAATGAGGTAAAGCAGCAGACCTGAGCTGGAACAGTGAACTGGGACCTCTATATCACGCGCACATGCACATGTGTACACACACCCACGCTCATAATACACACACATGCACACGTTCACAGCCACGCTCTCACACTCAGATACCACCGCCTCCTCACCCCCAACCCCTGTCATGAAGGGACATCATCCAGGTGCCTCAGTCAAACCACAGCTGGCGAATTCAAGTCGAAGCCCATCCTGTGGGTTTCGTGGTAATCTTACCCAGTCAGGCTGCAATTCCAGACTTGTTCCAGCGATCCTACTGTTTCCAGGAACAGCATTTGCATCGCAGACCTTACAAAGGATGCTGCTTTACAAAGTGAAATTCCTGGAAAAGCCACATCCGTGTTAAGTTTGACAACCTCAAATTGTGGAAAGGGATGGGGCACTACCTTCTGTTTATTTTAAAATTATTTATCAGAACACAAGCACCCACTGGTAGGACCAACATTCATTGGCCGTTCTTAGCTACTACTTTGACAAGGGTCTTACTTTTAATCTGTTCCAGACTCTGTCCGGCTGGAAAGATTTCAATTCCCTTCATCGTGTTGGGAAGGGTTTGATACAACCAAAAAGATCCTTTCAGAAGTTTGTTAAGGGTCAATCACTTTGGTGTGGGAACACTGTGTCCCTTTCTGGTTGCCCTGTTATAGGAAGGGTAATATTAAACTGCAGAGGCTTCAGGAGAGATTTACCAGGATGTTGCCAGGAATAGAAGGTTTGAATTATCAGGGGAGGCTGAACAGGCTGGTACTTTTTTTGTAAGATGTCGAGGGCTGACCTTATCGAGGTTTATAAATTCACGAGGATTATAGGTAAGGTGAATAGCAGGTGTCTTTCCCCTATGGTGGGGAGAGTTCAAGACCGGGGGCATATTTTTAAGGTGAGAGGAGAAAGAGTTAATAAGGGCATGAGGAGCAGCTGGAGACTGGTTGGTGTGTGGAATGAACTGCCACAGGAAGTGGTGGATGCAGATACAGTACAGTTTACAGTGTAAAAGACATGAATGAAAAAGGTGTAGCAGGATATGGGTCAAACGCAGGCAGGTGGGACTAGTTTAGTTCGGGTCATGCTCGGCATGAATTGGATGGACCAAAGGATCTGTTCCTGTGCTGCACGACTCTAATAGTAAGCCCAGACCCAGTTTCAGGGCCTTTGTGTGGCAGTGGTACTGTCCGTACCTCTGAGCTAGAAGACCACAGGTACAAGTCCCACCTGTTGCAGAGGTGCGTAATAACATCCCTGAGCAGGATGATTGAAAATATCAGGGTCCAGTTTTCATTCACAAAGGCCATTTTTATTTTCACAACAATCTGACAGATTTATGATCACGTTCAGAGAACATTTTAGCGCTAGCGTTTTCATTTTAAGAACTGAAGTCAATTTTACTTCTGGGGATTGTCTACCCCGTGCTTGTGTGTGGGAGAGTGTGGAGACAGGGAAGTACTCCAGGTGGATTTTAATGTAGGGTCAAACTCTGCCTTCGTGTTCATACATGGTAAACATTAACAAGTCAAGACTTCACTGTTGCCACAAAGCTAATTGAGAAAATAGTCTTCATATTAATTCACAATATAATTGGTGAATCATTAACTGGCCATCCCAATTACCCATGTGAAGGTGGCTAACTGTCACCTTTTTGAGCTGATACAATCCCAATAATCATCTGATTATGACTCCATTTTGTAAGTGAGTGTCATACAGCACAGAAACAGACCCTTCTCTCCAACTCGTCTATGATGACCAGGTTTCCTAATTTGACCTAGGAAAACGTGAGGTGCTAGGGATTAGAGTCAAGAGTGTGGTGCTGAATGATTTCTGATGAAGGGCTTATGCCAGAAACGTCGATTCTCCTGCTCCTCGGATGCTGCCTGACCTGCTGTGCTTTTCCAACACCACACTCATCAACTCTGATCTGGCCTAGTCCCACTTGCCTGCGGTTGGCCCATATCCCTCTAAACCTTTCCTATTTATGTAGCCAACCAGGTGTCTTTTAAATGTTGTGATTGTACCCTCCTCTACCACTTCCTCTGGCAGTTTGTTCCATACACACACCCTCTGCGTGAAAAGTTATTCCTCAGGTCCGTTTTAAATCTTTCCCCTCTCAACAGAAGCCTATGCCCTCTAGTTTTGGACTGCTGTACCTGGGGAAAAGACCTTGTCTCTTCACTGTATCCATGCCCCTCAGGATATTATAAACTCTACAAGGTCACCTCTTGACCTCTGACACTTGAAACAGAAGATATCCAGCCTCTCCCTATAACTCAGACTTTCCAGTCTCAGTAACGTCCTTGTAAACCTTTTGTGCACCCTTTCCAGTTGAATAGCATCCTTCCTATAGCAGGGAGACCAGAACTGTACACAGTACTCCACATGTGACCTTACCAATGTGTTGTACAGCTGTAACATAACGTGCCAACAACTCCTGTACTCAATGCTCTGACTGATGAAGGCAAGCGTGCCAAATGCCTTCTTCACCACCCAGTCTACCTGAATTCAAAATTATTTTATTTACACATTCACATCCACCCTTTATAAATATCTTCCCCTTCCCCCAAAGCTGGGCTGGACCCAATACATGCCATGTTCTTCTTTCCAAGTTCTTATTGATGATTAATCAAGTTCATTTAACACACTCATTGTTGGTTTCTCTCCATCGGATTGGTGGAAGGATTCCAGCAAAATCAGATCGAGGTTATGGGCTTCGTTACCAACACGTGTTCCCATCTCACTCATTAGCAAGATTGGACTATCAGTTGAGAGATCATGAGGTTTGTCAATGCTGGGAGCTGTGGCCAAAATCACCCACCGTGACAAGACCAAGTTGTTGCTTTCAGCTAAGGAAGGACAAAAGAGGAGAAAAGCAATGAACAGAACTGAAGGTCCAGAACTATGAAAGTTCAGACTTCCCTCCTCATGGGTAGCATAGGTTTACCGACAGCACATAGACTACAGCAGTTCAAGAAGGCAGCTCACCACTGCCTTCACATGGGCAACTAGGGATGGGCAATAAAAGCTGGCCCAGCCAGTGATGCCCACATCCTACAAATGAATAAAAAAAAACAGAACAATACATGCTAACATGATGCTCCAGTCTTAATTCTGTCAGGAAAGATGGCCGCCTGTTTGGGTACAGTGAAATCCAATGAGCATTTTCACGATGAGCAGATAGTCTGCTCCTGGCCATGTTGTTTGGTCTGGAAATGCTGGCCAGGACAGTAGGGATAATCACCCAGTCCTATAAAGGAACACACACACACACAGTGTCCCATCAGCTTTGAGAGAGCAGAGGGGGACCTTGGCTAGGCTTCCCATCCTTTCCAAAAGGCATCACGTCCAAGGGAGCAGCTCCCTCACTCGAGTGCTAGGAACATCGCTGTGGATCTTGGGTTCAAAATCTCTGACTTGATACAGAGTTCCCATCACATGGAAGTAGGCCATTTGACCCAAACCAACCCCTCAAAGAGTATTCACCCAGACCCAACCCTGTATCCTATCCCACATGACCCTGCATTACCCATGGCTAATACAACTAACCCATCTTTGGACTGTGGGAGAAAACCGGAGCACCCAGAGGAAGCCCACTCAGACACGGGGAGAATGTACAAACTCCACACAGACAGTCGCACAAGACTGAGCCGCCCAGGTCCCTGGCACTGTGAGGCAGCAGTGCTAACCACTGAGCCACTGTGTTGCAGGTCCCTGGCACTGTGAGGCAGCAGTGCTAACTACTGAGCCACTGTGTTGCAGGTCCCTGGCACTGTGAGGCAGCAGTGCTAACCACTGAGCCACTGTGCTGCCCAGGTCCCTGGCACTGTGAGGCAGCAGTGCTAACTACTGAGCCACTGTGCTGCCACGATATGGGAAATGAGCACAGAAAAACACAGTTTGACTCGAGAGGTGAGTGTGTTACCCACTGCAACCTGACTAAGGGGAGGGAACCATCAGCCACCCATGCACCTTTCACTGACACTCTGCTCAGGCACTTGCAGTGGCTAACGAAAACATATCCCGCGATCCATGGCTGAGAAAAGAATTCCTGGGAACCTGAGGAGAAGTCACTAATTGCCAGTAATGTCCTCTCGAGTTAAGCTTGGCATTGTCCATCCATCTTCCTACCAGAACTCAAATCATTTGTTCTTCCAAAATAATTAAGACATTGACTGTTTCCCTGAATGATTATTCCTCTCCAAACCCTGAACCCCCTCCCTAAGGGCATCGTAGGTCTATTTACATCACATGGACTGTAGCTCACCCCCACCTTCTCAAGAGATGGGCCAGAAATGCTGGCTCAGCTAATAAGGTCCACATCACACGAACAATCAAATGGCATGACAACTCCTTTGAGAATGACAGGACCTGAAACAATCCTTTCTTAAATCTTGAAAACTTTCCATGCAGTCACCCCGAGTACAATCTGACAAATTTCTACATTACAAACATCTTGACGTCTCAGATCACCTTTATGCACAGAGCGATGCCTTCTGCACAGTGTCGGCATTATTTGTAGATTAGATTATCTCAAATTATTTTGTAAACATCTGAAAACAAGACTGTGACTCACCACAGCCATCTTTACTATGCATTGCAACTATGAATGAAGCCGAAGTGGCGACTCACAGTTGTCTGAAAGAAAGAGGAGAGAAAGAGAGCATGCAGGTGTGTCCGAGAGAAACAGTGTGTCAGAGAGACAGGGAGACAGAGTGTGAGCAAGGCTCATAGTGTGGGCCAGAGAAATGGGAGCACCAGAGAGAAATTTAGGGAAAGAGAGAAAGTTAAAGAGAGAGAAAGAGAGAGAGAGAGAGGCAGAGACAGAGACAGAGTGTCAGACAAAGAGAGAATTTCACAGAGAGAAAGTGAGAAAGTGAGAGAATTAGCGTGTCAGAAAGAGAGAGGGAGAGAAAGAGTGAGTAAGTGTGAATAGGGTCAGGAAAAACATGCTACAGCACCTAACTTTTAAAAAAAAAACGAGGATTTCACACTGCTCAGAATTTTCAGCAATACATGTGCCAGACTAATATGCAGCAACAACTTGCATTTACATGGCACCTTTAAGCTTCCTAAAGCATTACACAACAGTAACTTCTCAATTAAAACTGAGAATGAGCCATTTAGAGAGACAGGACAGATGGCCAAGGACTTGGTTGGAGAGGAAACTTTTATCCAGTATGTTAAATGAGGTGAGGGGTTGACGCCAAGAGGTTTAATGACATCAATCAAGGCTTAAATTGGTCATATTTTCACCTCCACAAGGTGCTGGGTTCAAGTCTCACTCCAGGGTTCAAGCAGAGACAACGCAAGGCTGACTTCCAGACCAGGTTCAGAGGGAGTGCTGTACTGCCAGAGGTGCAGACTTTAAACAGAGACTCCCACCTTCCAGTCAGCTGTCTGTAAAAGATCTCAAGGCACAACCCAGAGATAAACAGAGAATCCCAGTGCCCTGACCAACATTTCTCTCTCTCTCTCGCTTTCAAGTAACATTGTAGAAACACACCCCGTTACGATAAAAAAAATGTTGGTAGAAATGGATGTTTGTCTGTGTGAAAACAACGCATTCTGGAGATCACAGCAGGTCAGATAGCATCCACGGAGAGAGAGCAAACTAATGTTTCAAGTCAAGATAACTCTTCATCAGAGTGAAGTGTGGAGGTGGGAGCATTTTATAGTATAGTTTGGTTGGGGAGGGCGGATAAAGGGTGCCGATGGAGAAAAGATGTTGATAGATCAGATTAAGTGGTCGGAATGTGAGAATGGCAGAACAATGATGCATCTCTCGTCAGACTGGAAAGGATAGAGAGTCCCACTAGGATGGGGGAGGGAGAGTGAAAGGACATGATAACAGCACGTATCAAGCTAAAAGAAAGGGGAGATATGTCCCTTTCACATCTGCTCTGATGAAGAGTTATCTAGAATTGAAACATTTAGAGTCATAGAACATCGAACATAACAGCGCAGTACTGGCCCTTTGGCCCTCGATATTGCGCCGACCTGTCATACCAACCTGAAGCCCATCTAACCTACACTATTCCATGTACGTCCATATTCTTGTCCAATGACGACTTAAACTTACTTAAAGTTGGCGAATCTACTACCGTTGCAGGCAAAGCATTCCATACCCTTACTACTCTCTGAGTAAAGAAACTACCTCTGACATCTAATTAGATTACTTACAGTGTGGAAACAGGCCCTTCGGCCCAACAAGTCCACACCGACCCGCTGAAGCGCAACCCACCCATACCCCTACATTTACCCCTTACCTAACACTATGGGCAATTTAGCATGGCCAATTCATCTGACCCGCACATCTTTGGACTGTGGGAGGAAACCGGAGCACCCGGAGGAAACCCACGCAGACGCGGGGAGAACGTGCAAACTCCACACAGTCAGTCGCCTGAGTCGGGAATTGAACCCGGGTCTCAGGCGCTGTGAGGCAGCAGTGCTAACCACTGTGCCACCATGTCCTATACCTATCTCCCCTCACTTTAAAGCTATGCCCCCTCGTGTTCGCCGCCACCATACTTGGAAAAAGGCTCTCCCTGTCCACCCTGTCTAACCCTCTGATTATCTTGTATGTCTCTATTAAGTCACCTCTCAACCTTCTTCTCTCTAATGAAAACAACCTCAAGTCCCTCATCCTTTCCTCGTAAGACCTTCCCTCCTTACCAGGCAACATCCTAGTAAATCTCCTCTGCACCCTTTCCAAAGCTTCCACATCCTTATTATAATGTGGTGACCAGAACTGTACACAATACTCCAAGTGCGGCCGCATCAGAGTTTTGTACAGCTGCTGCATAACCTCATGGTTCCGGAACTTGACCCCTCTATTAATAAAAGCTAAAACACTGTAAGCCTTCCTAACAAGCCTGTCAACCTGGGTGGCAACTTTCAAGGATCTGTGTACATGGACACCGAGATCTCTCTGCTCATCTACACTACCAAGAATCTTACCATTAGCCCAATACTTTGCATTCCGGTTACTCCAATCAAAGTGAATCACCTCACACTTGTCCGCATTAAACTCCATTTGCCACCTCTCAGCCCAGCTCTGCAGCTTATCTATGTCTCTCTGTAACCTTAAACATCCTTCATCACTATTCACAACTCCACCGACCTTAGTGTCATCTGCAAATTTACTAACCCACCCTTCTACGCCCTCATCCAGGTCGTTTATAAAAATGACGAACAGCAGTGGACCCAACACCTACCCTTGCGTTACATCACTAGTAACTGGACTCCAGGATGAACTTTTCCCATCAACCACCACCCTTTGTCTTCTTTCAGCAAGCCAATTACTGATCCAAACTGCTATATCTCCCACAATCCCATTCTTCCACATTTTGTACAATAGCCTACTGTAGGGAGCCTTATCGAACACCTTGCTGAAATCCATATACACCACATCAACTGGTTTACTCTCATCTATCTGTTTGATTACCTTCTCAAAGAACTCAATAAAGGTTTGTGAGGCACGACCTACCCTTCACAAAACCGTGCTGACTATCCCTAATCAAATTATTCTTTTCTCGATGATTATAAATCCTATTTCTTATAACCTTTTCCAACACTTTACCAACAACTGAAGTAAGGCTCACTGGTCTATAATTACCAGAGTTGTCTCTACTCCCCTTCTTGAACAGGTGAATCGCATTTGCTATCCTCCAGTCTTCTGGCACTATTCCTCTAGACAATGACGATTTAAAGATCAATGCCAAAGGCTTGGCAATCTCCTCCCTGGCTTCCCAGAGTTCTGAGGATAAATACCATCCGGCCCAGGGGACTTATCTATTTTCGCACTCTGCAGGATTTCTAATACCTCTTCCTTGTGAACCTCAATCCCACCCAGTCTAGTCGCCTGTATCTCAGTATTCTCCTCGACAATATTGTCATTTTCTAGAGTGAATACTGTCGAAAAATATTCATTTAGTGCTTCCCCTATCTCCTCTGACTCCACACACAACTTCTCACTACTACATCATAGAGATGTACAGCATGGAAACTGACCCATCGGTCCAACTCATCCATACCGACCAGATATCCCAACTCAATCTAGTCCCACCTGCCAGCACCGGGCCCACATCCTTCCAAGTCATTTAATTAGATTACTTACAGTATGAAAACAGGCCCTTCGGCCCAACAAGTCGACACCGACCCACCGAAGCACACAGCACCCAGACCCATACTCCCACATTTACCCCTTCATCCCACACTACGGGCAATTTCGCATGGCCAATTCACCTAGCCTGCATATTTTTGGTTTGTGGAAGGAAACTGGAGCACCTGGAGGACTCCCACGCAGACACGGGGAGAATGTGCAAACTCCACACAGAGAATCGCCTGAGGCGGGAATTGAACCTGGGTCTCTGGCGCTGTGAGGCAGCAGTGCTAACCACTGTGCCACCGTGCCGCTCATGTACCCATCCAAATGCATTTTTAAAAGTTGCAATTATACTAGCCTCCTCTGGCAGCCCATTCCACACACGTACCACCCTCTGAGTGAAAATGTTGCCCATTAGGTCTCTTTCATATCTTTTCCCTCTCACTTTAAACCTATGCTCTCTCATTCTTGTCTCTCCCACCCCAGGGAAAAAACTTTGTCTATTAACCCTATCCCATACCCCTCATGACTTTATAAACCTCACCCCCTCAGCCTCTGACGCTCCAGGGGAAACAGCCCCAGTCTGTTCAGCCTCTCTCTATAGCTCAAATTCTCCAACGCTGGCAACATCCTTGTAAATCCTTTCAAGTTTCACAACATTCTTCCAACAGGAAGGAGACCAGAAATGCATGCAATATTCCAAGCGTGGCCTAACCAATGTCCTGTACAGCCACAACATGACCTCCCAATCCCTGTAGGAGAAAAAGTGAGGACTGCAGATGCTGGAGATCAAAGCTGAAAATGTGTTGCTGGAAAAGTGCAGCAGGTCAGGCAGCATCCAAAGAGCAGGAGAATCGACGTTTCGGGCATGAGCCTATTCCACACACGTACCACCCTCTGAGTGAAAAAGTTGCCCGTTAGGTCTCTTTCATATCTTTTCTCTGAAGAAGGGCTCATGCCCGAAACATCGATTCTCCTGCTCTTTGGATGCTGCCTGACCTGCTGCACTTTTCCAGCAACACATAATCAGCTCCCAATCCCTGTACTCAATACTCTGTCCAATAGGGGAAAGCACACCAAATGCCTTTTTCACTATCCTATCTACTTGCAACTCTACTTTCAAGGAGCTATGAACCTGCACTCCAAGGTATCTTTGTTCAGCAACATTCCCTGGGACCTTACCATTCGGTATTTAAGCTCTGCTAAGATTTGCTTTCCCAAAATACAGAACCTCGCATTTATCTAAATTACACTCTATCTGCCACTTCTCAGGCATTGGCCCATCTGATCAAGATCTCCTTATAATCCGAGATAACCTTCTTCGCTGTCCACTACACCTCCAATTGCGGTGTCATCTGCAAACTTACTAACTATACCCCTTATGCTCACATCCAAATCATTAATGATTCCAGCATCTGCAGTCTATTGCTCCTGTGCTGTTAACTGAACAAAAGCAAGAGTGAAGGAGGTTCCAGACAACTGAAGGAAGGCAATGCCTGATGGAATGATCACTATCAAGAACATGCAAGAGGTCAAACTCGAGGAACACAGTTCTAGGCCTGAGGAAGGTCACACAGATAGGAAGGGACAAGGACAGGGAGGTATTGGAAGTGATTTGAAAATTGAGCTAGTTTGGGAGCTAATCTAAGTTAAAAAGGTGGAGGTGCAACGGGTGCAAGTTGCAATGCTGAGAGCAGGGTTCTAGATTGGCACAAGTTTAGAGAAGATGTGAAGTGGTAGGTTAAGCAGAAAGGCATTGGGACAATTAAGTCACAAACTATGAATGAGCATTTTGTAATGCATGGTGCATGATTTATATATAGCATTTTAAGAGTTTGGATTTTGAACTAGTGGTATATGGGTTTGTGAAGGGGATTATAAACTAGATCAGTCTTTCCACAACTTTTAAGAACAGTATGTGCTTCCTGGAGTGTAAAGAGAAGTCTGATTATAATGGAGAGAGAAAACATGAGGCTGTTGGCTTAGCAAAGTCTAAGATGAGCAAGTTTTGCTTTATAAAAGAATAGTTCAAAAGCTTTGAAGTCCAACCTAAAGAAGACCTGACTCTAGTCAAAAGCAAGAATTTTCTCTATTAGAAAAAGGAGATTGTTCAGAGAATGAAGGAAATTAGTTACACCAGTGAATGAATATAGTTGGCAAAAACTTGACAGGCCAGAAGTATTTGGTTAGAAAACTACATTGACTTTCCTATCTGTGAAGAACCAAAGATTTCATTTGTATGAGTCAAAAGAAAAAGATTGTGATGGTGTTGGGGAATAGATGGGTTTTGGGTTTACAATGTGTTTTGAAAGTTTTCAGACTGTTAGATGTAGATAGCTTGTGTTTTTTTTTCCATTTACTTTTACTCCTTTTGTGCTATCCACTTGTGTTTTATTGTTAAAACCAAATCCCCAGGCTTGTGTACTTGCATTTCCGTGAAGGAATACCGCGACTACAAAACACGATCTATCAAGCCAGATTTCATTCTGTGATCTGACCAATCCAGTCATAACATCAGCTGGGATTAGAACAAGGTTCGGCAGCAGAGTTGGAGCAAAAGTGTCCAAAAGATGTGGACACAGTCTCTAAAAGCTGCAGTGAAATTGAGCAAACTCATTTCTTTTGAAAAAGAAGAAATCAAATGCACTGGGGGGAGGCAGGGGGTTTTCATTGCCAGCTTCTGATAGGAAACATCCGCTAGACAAACATGTTGAGATGCTGAGCAGACAAGAGTTCAGTACTGGCATCAGTACAGAAAGTTTTTTTTTAAAAAACAATCTTATTCTAGCACACATTTCCTGAACACCAAACATGACTTTCCATTCTCTTATTTATGTCAACTTTCCATTATATATTCCTGTTTGAGAAGAAATGACCTATATAACTTTTTCAAGCCTGCGAGGAGATCCTCCAGCCACAGATGGCACTATGCTGCCACAATGGCACCTCGTCAGGTTGGGGTGCAGAGGAGACAATATTCACCAGCCGTCTCTGTCTCCCTAGTGATCATCGTTGCACCTCAAGAGTAAATGTATTTGCAAGATAAGGACAGAATGCGTGGTCTTAAGGGGGTCAAATCACAACTCCCTGCTTGTCGGCAGGGGGACGAGAGGAGTGCAATTTTAAACTTTTGTGCACAAAACCATAGGAGATCAAAGATCACATTTAAGCCAATCTGGTCAAATTCAATGCAGGTATTGATTCATCTGTCTTAATAATGCTCACAAACCAACATGTGGAAAGATAAAATTTAACTACACTGCAAGGCAGCTATAATGTTCATGATCTCAGTGTCCCTTTTACAGTTATTGCCACACCGCAGACAATTCATGCACACGAAGTCCCCACTGAGAACAATGTGATCAATGAGAGGTTATTTTTAGTGTTAAGATGTTGATTAAGGGATAAGGGTTTCTTCAATATAGCAGCTGCAGGATGTTTTATGTCCCCCTGTGAGGGCGAATGATGGCTCAATCAAACAACTCTCACCTGACGCACTGACATTCTAATCCTGACAATGAGATAGTCAGCGAGTAAAATGAAGCCACCCACTCATGGGATTGGAGCGTCGTTGGCTGGGCCCAGCATTTATTGTCCATCTCTAGTTGCCCCTTGAGAAGATGGTGGTGGTGTGCTGTCTTCTTGAACCGCCACACAATGCCCTTAGGGAGGGAATTTCAGGATTTTGACCCAGCGGCAGTGAAGCAACAGCGATGCATTTCCAGGTCAGGATGGGGAGTGGCTTGGAGGGGATCATGCAGAGGGGTGGTGTTCCCAAGTGTCTGCTGCCGTTGTGCTTCTAGATGGAAGTGGTCATGGATTTGGAAGGTGCTGTCTAAGAACCCTTGGTGAGTTGCTGCAGTGCATCTTGTAGATGGTACTCACTGCTGCTAACTGAGTGTTGGTGGTGGAGGGAGTGGATGTTTGTGGATGTGGTGCCAATCAAGTGGACTGCTTTGTCCTGGATGGTGTCAAAGTTTCTGGAGTGTTGTTGGAACTGTAACTATCCAGGCAACTGGGGAGTAATCCATCGCACTCCCAATTTGTGCCTTATAGATGGTGGGCAGACTTTGGGGAGTCAGGAGATGAGTTACTTGCTGCAGAATTCCCAGTCCATTTATTTGCATAAAACTCAGCAGATCTGGTAGCATCTCTGCAAACAAAGCAATATTTTGGGTCCAGCGACCCATGTTCGAGTGAAGACGGGTCACTGTACTGAAAGATTAATTCCGCTTTCTCTGACAGTTGATGCCAGACCTGAGTTTCTCCAGCAATTTTTGTTTTTCAGATTTCCAACATCCTCAGGTCTTTGTCTTATTATAGTATTTATATGGCTAAAAATGTGTTGCTGGAAAAGCGCAGCAGGTCAGGCAGCATCCAAGGAACAGGAAATTTGACGTTTCGGGCATAAGCCCTTCATCAGGATAATCCTGATGAAGGGCTTATGCCCGAAACGTCGAATTTCCTGTTCCTTGGATGCTGCCTGACCTGCTGCGCTTTTCCAGCAACACATTTTCAGCTCTGATCTCCAGCATCTGCAGACCTCACTTTCTCCTCCTATTTATATGGCTAGCTCAGTTCAGTTTCTGGTCAATGATAACCTCCCCCCTACCCCCACCCAGGATGTTGATAGTAGGGAACTCAGCGATGGTAATGTCACTGAAGGCCAAAGGGTAATGGTTAGATTCATTCTTGTTGGATATTCATGCTATGCAACCACCATGCAATGCTACTTGCCACTTGTCAGCCCAAGCCTGGATATTGCCCAGACCTTGCTGCATTTGAACATGCACCGCTTTAGTATCTGAGGAGTTGTGAATGGTGCTGAACATTGTGTAATCATTGGCAAACATCCCCAGTTCTGACCTTATGATGGAGGGAAGGTCATTGATGAAGCAGCTGAAGATGGTTGAGCCTAGGACACCACTACTACTACCACTACCATCTTTCTCTGTGCCAGGTAACACTCCAACCAGCGGAGAGTTTGTTCCCTGATATCCATTTTGCTGATGTCACAGTCAGTCAAAAGTTATCTTGACGTGAGGGGCTTTTACCCTTCCCTCTGGAATTCAGCTCTTTTGTCCATGTTTAAACCAAGGCTGTAATGAGGTCAGGAGCTGAATGACCCTGGCATAACCCAAAGTGGTTGTTTGGGTTATTGCTGAGCACTGATGATGACACATTGAGAGTGGATTGATGGGCAATAATTGGCCAGGTTGGATTTCTCCTGCTGAGTGATATACCAGGGCAATAGTCCACATTGCAGGGCAGCTGCCAGTGTTGCTGGGACATGTCTCACAGCATGTCTGCCCCACACACAAATTGGGTTCGTTTCATCATGGCACAGTAAGTTAACTTGCTGAGAAGTTTACAGAACAAAACAATGGAGGAGGGGAAAATAATATACACTCTACCAGCCTGAGTTTCCACTTCTAATTGTCATCTCGCAAGTCTGTCTGAAAAACAAGCAAATCTGGAACAGGAATAGCTTAACAATGACACCACTGTCAAAACAACACTGCTATGGTTGTGTCGTCAAAGAGCCTATATTCCAGAGAACGTGGGCTCAATTTTCCTCTGTCTAGCTCCCCCCTCCCATTGCAGCTGAAGACACAAAACACTGTTTAACACAGTCAGAGGGTGAAGAGCTGATATTCGGTAGGTGTGCTGACACCTGTCAGCCGTGTTTCAGTGGGTGTTGCTCTCACCTTGGAGTCAGATGATTGTGGTTTCGAGTCACACTCAGCATCTCAGCGGAGACTCCAGTGGAGGGACTGAAGGGGGCAATGTTAGCGTTGTTGTCTCTCTAATTATACATTAAACTGAGGCTTCATCCCTTCTCTCAGGTGTCTGTGAAAGATCCACCTGGGTATTATTTTGAAAAAGGATCTGGGGAGTTCTTCCCTGGTGCCCTGGCTAATATTTATCCCTCAAAATCAACATCACAAAAACAGATCATCTGATCATTTTTGTAATACTGCTGTGGGAGGTTGCAGTGAAAAAGAATGGCTGCCAATGTTTCCTTAATAACAGGGACTACACATTAAAAAAAAACTTACTTTACTGACTGCAAAGCGCTCTGGGATGAACAGCGGCCATAGAAACAGGAGTAGGCCATTCAGCCCTTCCGGCCTGCTCTCCCTTCAATAGGATCATGGTTGCTCATCCAACTCAGTCCCCGTTCCCACTTTCTCCCTACAACCTTTGATCCCTTTAGCTCCAAGAATTATGCCTGACTCCCTTCTGAAACATTGTATGTTTTGGTCTCAACTGCTTTCTGTGGCAAAGAATTCTAAAGGCTGCCCACTCTCTAGATGAAGACATTTCTCATCTCTATACCTTTAGGCTCTGACCCCTGGTTCTAATCTCTCCAGTCATCAGGAATTCCCTTCCTGTTTTTACCCAGTTATGGAAATGTACAGTACGGAAACAGACCCTTTGGTCCAACCCGTCCACGCTGACCAGATATCCCAACCCAATCTAGTCCCACCTGCCA
Organism: Hemiscyllium ocellatum; assembly: GCF_020745735.1. Lineage (NCBI taxonomy): Eukaryota > Metazoa > Chordata > Chondrichthyes > Orectolobiformes > Hemiscylliidae > Hemiscyllium > Hemiscyllium ocellatum. The sequence goes on along the minus strand of NC_083410.1, from coordinate 8,402,503 downwards.
GCACCCGGCCCATATCCCTCCAAATTCATATGCCCATCCAGATGCCTTTTAAATGTTGCAATTGTACCAGCCTCCACCACTTCTTCTGGTAGCTCATTCCATACCTGTACCACCCTCTGTGTGAAAACATTGTCCCTAAGATCTCTTTTAAGTCTTTCCCCTCTCACCCTAAATCTATGGCCTCTAGTTCTGCATTCCCCACCCCAGGGAAAAGACTTTGTCTATTTATCCTATCCATGCCCCCCATGATTTTATACACCTCTATAAGGTCACCCCTCAGCCTCCGGCACTCCAGGGAAAACAGCCCCAGCCTGTTCAGCCTCCCCCTAGAGCTCTAATCCTCCAACATCCTTGTAAATCTTTTCTGAACCCTTTCAAGTTTCACAACATCCTTCTGATAGGAAGGAGACCAGAATTGCACGCCATATTCCAAAAGGGGCCTAGGCAATGTCCTGTACAGCAGCAACATGACCTCCCAACTCCTGTACTCAATACTCTGGCCAATAAAGGAAAGCATACCCAACGCCTTCTTCACTATCCTATCTAGCTGCGACTCTACCTTCAAGGAGCTATGTAGCTTTATAGATTTTTGCGAAAATCTCCTTCATTTCTCTGAACGCTAGTGAATATAGTCCCGACTGATCCAATCCCTCTTTGTAAGCTGCTCTGCCATCCCGGCAATCAGTCTGGTAAACCTTCAGCATACTCCCTCCATCGCCAGAACATCACTCCTCAGATAAAAGGGGACCACAACTGCACACAATACTCCAGCTGCAGTCTCACCAAGGCTCTGTACAACTCCAGCAAGACATCTCTGCTCCTCTCACTATGAAGGCCAACATACTGTTCCCCTTTTCCACCTCTGCCACTCCTGAGTGTTTATCTTCAGTGACTGGTGTACAAGGACTCCCAGGGCTCATTGCTCCACCTCCTTTCCCCATCAATCAGCATTCAGATAATAACTCACCTTCCAGTTTTTGGTACAATAGTGGATAGCCTCATATTTATCCACATTATACTTCACTTGCTATGTGTTTGCATACTCTCTAAACTGGTTATGATCGGTGAATGTTACTACACAGGTACAACAATCTGAGGAAATAGAAATTCTGACCTGGTCTAGACCTGTGGCCATTATAGAGGGCAACTAAGGGTCATACTAACGGGACTCCATACTGACTAGGTATACCACTTAAATAGGGAATGCAGGTAACCAAAATAAATTGGCCATTGATTCATTGGCATTTTAAACAGAAGACCGTGTTTTGATTCCATTTTTTGATTTAAAAAAAACTTGAAATAAAACTCTCAATTTAAAACAAACTCTTCTCAGTCACAAATTCAAGGGAACACCCCATTGTTTGATGATTCGCAGAATTTGGAAGAATATAACATTGAACCTGCATGGCTAATTCAGCAGGGCTGGGTTTTTAACTAATTTCTGGGGCAATCACTCATGTGTGGCCATGTAGACAATGTGTATCCAGACAGAGATGGATGTTTACCCCTCGGATGGTCACTGCTACGGGGCAGAAAATGTGTTGCTGGAAAAGCGCAGCAGGTCAGGCAGCTCCTTGGATGCTGCCTGACCTGTTGCGCTTTTCCAGCAACACATTTTTAGCTCTGATCTCCAGGATCTGCAGTCCTCAATTACTGCTACGGGCAGCTGAGCAGAGGAGGGAGAAGGGGGTGGGGTAGCAGTTGGAGGATCTGGGGAAGAGTGGGTGGTTTGTATGTGATGACAAGGCATGGATGTAGCGCGCACACACACACAGAGTCTGTGATGCACTATATGGGAGCCAATCTCCAATCCCCAAACACTACTTTAGCTGTTTGTAATGTTATGACTCACCATGCAGACATATACTGGAGTCAGCAACTAATGGGGTTTTAACAAGGGAAGGTCTGATAGCTCTTAGTCACTGAGAACAATTGTCCAGTAACGGGCAATTTTTCCTTTCAGTTCAGGAGTGTACCACCTCTTCCACAAACAGTGTCAATGCACTACCAGGCCATTCAGCCCATCTAATCCTCCCAACAGGACCAGGAAGAGACCATTCAGCCCTTTGTTTCATTTTTCAATTAGTTCATACAGCTTAACTCCATTTATCCTCCTTGCCATGATACGTTCAACACCCTTCACCAATCGAAACAAAACCATCCCAGTTTTGGAACTGTACAACCAATCCCCATTTTTGACAGCATTTTTGAGGGAGTGAGTGAGTTCCAGATTTTCACAGTTTCTGTTTCAGACCCTGAGAAATAGGAACAGGAAGTGGCCACTCATCGCCTTCAGCCTGCTCCACCAGTCAACAGGATCAAGGCTGATCTGACATTCCTCACATCCACGTTCCTGCCTTTTCCCTGTCACCCTCGATTCCCTGACTGACCAAGAAACTGTCTCAAATAAACAGAAGGACTCTACCCCCATAGCTCTCTCTGTGGCAAGGAGTTCCAAAGGCTCACAACTCTGAGTGAAGAAATTCCTCCTCATCTCAGTCTTAAACTGGTGCCCCTGTATTCTGAGACCATGCCCTTTGGTCTGAGACCCTTCCATGAGGAGGAACATCCGCTCAGCATTGACCCTGTCAAGACCCTTCAGAATCTGATATGTTTCAATGAGATCACCTCTCATTCTTCTAAACTCCAGTGGGTAGAATCCCAGCCAGTTTACCCTTTGCCCATAAGACAATCAATCCCTCCATACCAGGGATCATCCGAGTGAACCTCCACTGAACTGCCTCCAATGAAGTAACATCTTTTCTTAAATAAGGGGACCAAAACTGCCCACGGTACTCCAGATGTGGCCTCACCAGCACCTTGTACAGTTGCAGAAAGATTTCCCTACTCTTATACTCCAAACCCAATGAAATAAGGGCCAACATTCCATCAGTCTTTCTGATTAGAACACAAGACCGAGGGACTGAATTGCCTACTCCTGGCTCAGCCATTTGAGACATTTGTGACCATAATCTCATCTTAGCCTCAACTCCACCTTCCTGAAAGAACTCCGTAATTGCTCAGCCCATTGTTGATTAAATATCTGTCCAGCTCTTCCTCAGTGTCCCAGTATCCATTGCTCTTTGATGAATTCTACAGATTCAAACCTCTCGAGGGAAATTATTCCTCCTTGTCGGTTTTAAATCTGCCAGTCTTCACCGTAAAACCACGACCTCTCCTTCTGCATTGCCCTACATGAGAGGTGCTTCCTGCTATCACCCCTGATCAGTCCAGCTCTAAGTTTAAAGGATTTAACTCATTGTTTGAGACTTTAGGAGGGTACACTGTCTCACAGTTTGAATCACAGTGACCCATTGTAATCATCCTTTCTTTTAACCACCCTTCTTTCATCCACAGAGATTTGAGTTTATCTGATTTAGTGATTCCCACAGCTCCTAGTTGTTTCCCCCAAGTAACCTCAAGAAAAGTATTTTTAATCAAGCAGCTCAAGAGACTTTGAGCCATGTCTGGAGCAGGTGGGACTTGAACCTGAATCTTCTGACCCAGACACAAGGACACCATCACTAAGCTTCCGGAGTCCCACGTTATTTAACCTCTATTTATATTTTCTGAATCCATAACTGAAGCGTATAGATATTTTCCAAATCAATCCCATCACAAAAGGTTATTACACACCTCTGGTGTAGGTGAACTATGGTCTCCTACTTTAAAAGGTAAGGACACTACCACTGTGCCACAAGATCCCCCAAACCCTTTAAACTTGAGTCTGTTTTAGTTCCAATCTCCAAATATGGGTCGGAGAGTTCATACATTTTGCAATCAATCTGTTGAGAGAGCATACGACAACTCTGGAGCACTTGGGAGTTGAACCAATGCTTGCTAGACCAAAGGGAAGAACACTACCACTGCGCCATAACAGCCCCAAACCATTGACTCAAAATTAATTCTCAACAACTGGAAATAATTCACTTCCAGTGACAGAACACAGCCCTTCCTCAATTTAAAATGGTTCTCTCACATGGACTCATCAATCTGCCTCAGCTAAACAAAAATGGAAAAATGAACTTTTTTTTTCTGCAGGGCCATGTGTTACATATTCTAACTATTACCATGTATTACATCTTCTATTCTTGATGAAGGGCTTCTGCCCGAAACGTCAATTTTCCTGCTCCTTGGATGCGGCCTGACCTGCTGTGCTTTTCCAACAGTACTCTAATTCAGACTCTGGTTTCCAGCATCTGCAGCCCTTGTTGATTTTAACGTAACTGCAAATCCTCTTGCAAGGATGCCTGCCTTGAAGAAGTTCTCCTCCTCTTTCTACAAGAATCTCAGTGAATTTCTCTCTCTCACTGCAACCTCCAGGTCATCTCCTCTGCGCTGAAGCTCCTCAACCATGTCCTGAAACAGATTCACTACCACAGCCACATTTGCTGCCTCAGTAACCAACCGATCCCACACGGACTCTGGACTACTTTTAAACCAGCAGAGTTTGGAACCGAACAGGACAAACAGGACAGGCTACAGATTCAAAAACACCAGCAACGGTTCTCCTTCAGGATCGTCTGCTCCACCCTCGCAGCCATGCGCCGGCACCTAACCTCTCTACAGTCAGCCCTGCCTCAGCTGAGGGCCCCTCCTTTACTATATTCAAAGAAGAACTCATACTCTCAACAAGCAGTATTTGAACACCATCTCAAACATCAAAAATCTCTATTCCTGATGAAGGGTTTTTGCCCAAAACATCGATTTTCCTGCTCCTTGGATGCTGCCTGACCTGCTGTGCTTTTCCAGCACCACTCTAATCCAGACTCATGTAATACATATGTGTTACCTCATACCAGGCAGCAGCTGATACCTGTGTGTTGGTTCTATAGCATAGAACCCTATATTAACAATGCTGTCATTGAGGTTTCAATGGACATTTATCTCCAGAAGAAAGGGTCTTCCACTATCACTGTAAATGGGATTTGACCCAAACCCTGCTCCCTCATTTGCCAATGTTCATTCCCTAACTGTGGAACCCAGTCTCTATTCCATAAGCCCAAGATGGTTCAGGAACTCCTCACTGATTACAACAAATCTTGGGCCATTAGAGAACAAAGCACAGAAGGGTGGGGTGGTGGGGGAAACGGTAAACGGATAATTAAATAGAAAAGGGACGTGGGGCAAACATGCTTCAAAAAAGTGCACATAACAGAAAAAGGAGAGAGAGAGAGAGAGAGAGAGAGAGAGAGAGAGAGAGAGAGAGGAAGGAATGAGAGAAAATGAGAAAAAAAGTTAAAAAAAGACAGAAAAGAGGAGAGAGTAATGCGAGAGAGAAAGAAAGAAAGGAGGAAGGAAACAAAGAGGAGAAGTAAAAAGAAAGAGAGAAAAAGAAAACAATAGAAGAGGGTGAGAGAGCAAGAAAAGGAGCGCATGAACAAGAAAGAGAGGGAGAGAGAGAGAGAAGGAAAGAGCAAGGGGGAGAGAGAAAGAGAGAGAGGGAAAGGAGAGAGAGAGAGAGAGAGAGAGAGAGAGAGGGAAAGGAGCGAGAGAGAGAGAGAGAGAGAGAGAGAGAAAGGAAAGAGAGAGCAAAGGAGAGAAGGAAAGAAAGGGGAGAGAGCGTGGGAAATAGAGGAACAATAAAAAGAGAGAAAAAGAAACAAGAAAAGAGAAAAAGATGATGTTGGAGACAAAAAGTAAGAGCTTGCAAAAAACTCGACGTAAGTTAAGAAGGATGTTGGAGGATAGGGTGACGGGGTGAGGAGGGTAAGAAAAGAGGAGAAAAACAATGGGAGGACATGGGTGGAGGTAATGGAGAGGGAGCAATGCTGGGAAAGGGGAGGAGGACTGAACGCAAGAACAGGAATAGTGACTGAGAGAGAGGAAGGAATACACACTCACACTCAGATAGATTAATGGATAGTGGAAGGGAAGAGGGATGGAGGGTAAGGTAACTAAAAATAACCATTATAAAGATGCATCCAAAACAAAAAAGGTAGCATTGCAGAATCTAATTACTATTTCATTTAAACATTGCACTAAGTGCAATGAATGAAACCCTTGGAACAGAATTAACTTTAAAAGGTGTTTTTTTCCCTGTAAACTCGCCTTTTCATTTCGTGTGTGTGTGTGTGTGTGTGTGTGTGTGTGTGTGTGTGTGTGTGTGTGTGTGTGTGTGTGTGTGTGTTAAGCAGTGATTAGCAGGAAGCAGAATTCTATGGATTCCTTGGGTTAGTTACTTCATTTAAAAACTAACAAAAGAAAGTCAGAAACAAATTGACCACTTTCATCTCCCCCTGGTGAGTGATGGTCTGGCAGTTTGGAAGTACTGTTGTTTTTTATTTATGCTTTGCTGTTCCAGTAGAATCTCATGTAACAACGTATCACCTTCTGTATGAAGCCCTATTTCACACCGAGAACAGTCTGTACAGTCTAGTTCCCACCTCATCTAATTGATTCATTCAATAGAACTTGCAGAACTAGCACAGGCCATTCCACCCTACTGGGCTACACCAGCACATAAGAATCTCTCAAGTCTCTGTCCACTCTTTCTCCACCTCAGCCTAACAGCATTGCAGAAATAGCTCTCTTTGCAGTGCGTTCAACTGGTGATCTGAAAGACTACTAGCTCAATCCTGCATTTTGGCAATATATGCAACTGCTTAAAGTGCCCCAGTATTAGCATCCCTAACTCTAAGAAAGGAGGTTCCAAGTTCAAATCCCACCTACTCCAGAAGTGAATCATAACATCTCTGAACAAGTTGATTAGAAAAATATCTATCTTTCGATTCCTCTCTTCCTTGTGTACTTAGTCTACCTTGAGTCAGAAGGTCCTGGGGACACCAGTGTAACCTAGAGTCTCCTAGTCACTGCTACCGATGAACTGATAGAAATACCAAAGGGAAAAGAAACACAACATGGGCATTTTTGTCCTGGAACTCTTTAATTTGAAAAGCAAGCATTTTGGTGAAGTTTTTTGTCTTGTGGATTGTATTAAATAGCACATCCCTTCAGCTGTCTACAATGAGCAAAGTACATCCCCTACAAACTCATGTTTACAAATCTCCTAACAGTGTCTAATGCTGGAGGTGATTCTGCAATTGGACAACATTTGCAGGATAATTATAGAATCCCTACAGTGCGGAAAGAGGCCATTCGGCCCATAGAGTCCACACTGACCCTCTGAAGAGCATCCCACCCAGACCCCAGCCTATTTTCCGTAACCCTACATTTCCCATGGCTCACTCATCCAGCCTGCCCATCCCTGGATGCTACAGGCAATTGAGCATGGTCAATCCACCCTAACCTGCACATCTTTGAACTTTGGGAGGAAATCAGAGCATCCAAAGGAAACCCAAGCATCAGGCTTGCAGTGTGACACATTTACAGGTCTTGAAAGCAATACACATTACGATACACAGGGGCCAGTCCTTGGTGGGAGTTGAGCTAATTGTGGGAGTTTCAGAGTATAAAGCCTAACCTTTTGCATTCTTACACAATCTAAAACTATGGATGACGGAAGGGAAGACATTAAAGGTTTCTTTTGTTTTCTTGGAGGCCTGAGGAAAGTTTACGTTAGCTGTCCTATCGCTGTAGCTACTTAATCTAACGAAGATGATTACAAAATTTAAAAGACATTTGGACAAGTACATGGATAGGAAAGTTTTAGAGGGATATGGACCAAATGCAGGCAAAATGGGACGAGTTTAGTTTAGGAAACCTAGCTAACATGGACAAATTGGGCTGAAGGGTCTGTTTCCCTGCTGTATGACTCTCTAAGAAAGAGCATGTACACACACTGTCTGGTTTAACTCAACAAATTAGGTGACAACTATTCACTGGTTCATTTCCCAGACTAATGCCCTGACTGATCAGAGTCAGAGTCAATCTGCCTGGTTTGAAATCCAAAAAAAAGCCTGGCAGTTAACTGTCACTCATCATCAACTACTGCATTCTCCAAGACAATGCCTTCATATATCAGAGTCGACTTGCCAACCAATCCATGCTGTCCTCCTATACAGCCTCAATATTGATTTTCCCTTTCATCGGTATTCTTGCAAAATTGTCTGAATGAGTGTAAGATAATGTGTAAAATAATGTGTCCTTTCTCAGCCATGCTGCTACCAAACAACTCCCCTTTAATTGATTAGTTACTGGGGTGGAAAAGGGATGCGATTGGGTGAGATAGGTCAAGGTACGTAATGAAAGTGAGGACTGCAGATGCTGGAGATCAGAGTCTAAGAGTGTGATGCTGGAAAAGCGCAGCAGGTCAGGCAGCATCCGAGGAGCAGGAGAATCGACATTTCGGGCACAAGCCCTTCATGAGGAATCAGGTATATGATGAATCCAGCAAGAACCAGAATTGGCAACTAAAGACTAACACCACCTTTCCAGGGGAGTGAAAAGAAACATCCAAAAAAAAAAGGTGAATGGATGTCGCACCTTCCATGTTTCACAATAACAACGACCATCTCATCCAATGCACACAAGTATAAAACACAGGACAGGAACAGGCCCTTCGGCCCACCATGTCTACACTACCCATGATGCCATTCTAAATACATCCCATCTGCCTGCATATGTTCTGTTTCCCTCTATTCCCTACCTTCCAGACATTGCATCTCACGAGGTCTCTGTAGATCTTTGTAAATGGTGGGAAAGACCCAGATGTGGAAGGACCATTATCCCTTAGCCCACTGCCTTAAAATGTTCTTCCAATCAAGTTTCAAAATCTTTTTTCAACCAGGGATCACTGAAACTGCTTCCATCAGCCTTTCAGATCATACTAACAAAATGGTGTTCAAGGGAAAAACGTTCCTTCCTACGGGTCGGTTTCACAGATCTCTTAAAATGTCTGGAAATGCCAACGCTGAACATGACGAGATCTTTCCACTGAACCATTTCTGCTTAAAAGGAGAACAATCCCAGCTTCGCTCCTCTCTCCTCTCTCCATGGATTTAAAGTTGTTGAAGCAAATTCATCAGTTGAGTACAGTGCCGTGTCAAGGGTGGACACGTCTTGAATACAGGAGTTGGGAGGTCATGTTGCGGCTGTACAGGACATTAGTTAGACCACTTTTGAAATATTGCTTGCAATTTTGTCCTGTCAGAATGATGCTGTGAAACGTGAAAGGGTTATAAGGATGTTGCTAGGGTTGAAGGATTTGAGCTATAGGGAAAGGCTAGATAGGCTGGGCTGTTTTCCTTGGAGTGTCAAGAGGCAGAGGGGTGACCTTATAGAGGTTATAAAATCATGAGGGGCATGGATAAGATAAATAGACAAAGTCTCTTCTCTGGGGTGGGGGAGTTCAGAACTCAAAGGCATAGGTTTAGGATGAGGGGGGAAAGATATAAAATAGACCTGAGGGGCAACTTTTTCACACAGAGGGTGGTACATGTATGGAATGAACTACCAGAGGAAGTGGGTGGAGGCTGGTATAATTGCGATATTTAAAAGGCATCTGGATGGTATATGAACAGGAAGGGTTTGGAGAGATATGGTTCAGGTGCTAGCAGGTGGGACTAGATTGGGTTGGGATATCTGGTTGACATGGACGAGTTGGACCGAAGGGTCTGTTTCCGTGCTGTACATCTCTATGGCTGCATGAGTCTGCCTGCTGTATCCATGGCTAGAAACAAAGGTGTCTCATCCAAGTGGATTGCTGGAGTGCTTTCTCGGTCTGTTTTCCAGCAACAGACTTCGTTCCATTGGAAACCTGTGGGGTCTCCCAAGTGCTGCTGCGTCAGTGCCAACTCCAAAATTGCCGCCTTGACGACATGACAAAGCTAGCAACCATGGAATAAATACCAAATGGTTTTCTAGGCACTCCAGAAACCGGAAAATCACTGCAGATAATCATGGATTTTACGTTATTTCACTTGATCCCTTTCCCTAGCAATAAAAAAAAGAGAAGCCTAAATCTGGCCAGTAACAGATATTGAACTTACTAATGTTGTTGTTATGGAGGAGAGGGGCTCAACCTTATATGGAAACTATAGGACAGTGTGCAGTTTTGGTCTCCTTACCTTCGGAAGGAGTTTATTGCCTGTGGAAGGGCCATGAGATTTGTCTAGACTTGACACGAGGATAGCCAGGCTGCCCTCTGGGAAAGCAGTTTGGAAAACGCGGGCCTAGTTCTCATGAGTTTTGAGGAATGAGCGGTGGCGATCTCACTGAAGACTTACAAAAGATCTAAAAACAGATGGTAGGATGTGCACAGGTCGGACGGTCCACCTGGTTGGGGAATCTCAAATCAGAGGGGACAAGTTCAGATGGAAGGAATGAAAAGTGAGGCAGAAGCCACTTTGAACAGAGGAGGAGAGATGTCTTCACAGAATCGCTACAGCCCGTCAAATCCACACCAACACTTCGAAGTGCATGCCACCCAGACCCACCACCCTACCCTGTAACCCTGCATTTCCCACAGCTAATCCACCCAATCTGCACATCCTTGGACAATTTAGCGTGGCCAATCCAACCGAACCAGCACATCTTTAGACTTTGGGAGGAAACCAGAGCAAATCCACACAGGCATGAGCATAATGTGGAAACTCCACACACAGACAGTCGCCTGAGGGTGGAATGGACCCCGTCTCCCTGGAGGTGTGAGGCAGCAGTGGCTAACCACTGAGCCACTCACATTACTCTTCACTGAAGCTTCAAGTTACACACAAGTCTTTCAGCATCTCATGACACACCAGTGCATTGATAGAGTTGTCACTCTGACATTGTGGTGTGCAATGGAGAGCCTGTCTCCTTGATCCCTTTCCTTAGCAATAAAATCAAAAGGAACCTAAGTCTGGCCAATGTTGAAAAATAATAATGGAAAAGGATGGGACTGGAATGGCTCAACAGATCTTCCTTCATCTGAATCCATTTGATAATTAAGGCTGTCTTCATTTGAAAGATGCACAACCCTCAGTTAGTGAGCTGGCATAACTTATATCATTGCAAAGTCACATCAGGCAGAAGTGAATAAAGCTTTGCTGCTCTGGACTAACCGTAAGGAAATTACAATCCAGATCCAAGTGGTGCACAGCAGTGACAAGTCAGCCAGTACTCAAAGGCACTAAACTCCCATCTAAAATGCCCAGGAGGACAGTGGGTCATGGGAATAGAAAGACTGTGCCCTTTAGACCACAGCTGCATCACGTGACCACCTCCCAACCAGGATCCATTTCAACTTGTGTCCAGCGCAGCGGAAAACTCTCGACTCTGAGTCCATTAAGTGTTTTCCTTGACCCAGAGTTCATCAGGGGTTTAGGTCAGAGTGGTGCTGGAAAAGCACAGCAGGTCAGGCAGCATCTGAGGAGCAGGAAAATAGGCAAAAGCCCTTCATCCAGAATTCATCAACACTAACACCGTATATTCATATCACCAGCAGTGACAAGAGATTAAAAACCAGAGTTCCTAAATACCACCACAAAGTGAATACTCTCTTCCTCCTTTGCACAAATGCGTCTGATCTCCTGGCAGAATACAGGGATGTCAACTGGCTAAAAGGAAGAAAAGCTATCAGTAACATCTCATCTGTTACAATTCACTTCAGTAACACAACAGAAAGCTAACCCCTCTGTTCCTAAAATAACACAAGTTAAAGATGTTTAAAAATATGTAAACTTCCCGAAAGCACCAAATATTCAGACCAAGGTTGATGAAAAGTATCATCCAATTATTTAGACTGAACACTACCATTTATTACAATAACTAGACTCTAACTGTCAGAATAAAAACACAATTAATTAAAAAGCTGACCCCCTTATAAACCGCCCCTAACACATAGGAAGGGTGAAAACTGAAAAGAGAATTCAGTTGTTGACATGATCTTCATGACTCTTCTGGAGCCAGCACCTTGTTTCAGTCATCTTTCTCTAGATACTTCCACAGCTTGGAAAGAGACACAAGGTGACCAGATCTCTCATGAAAGGTCTCTGCCTTATCCAGACAAAATCAACTGCTGCAAAAATAAACTGTTTTGTGTCAGGTTTACAATGGAGTTTTGAACTGCAGAGAACAGAGAGACTGCTCCTAAGCCAGGGAAGAACTCTTCCTTCTTCCTACACATGTTTTCAACTCCAAATTGTTTAGTTACCCAAGAATTAATTATACGGTCAGTTGGCAGGTCAAATGTCTCGGTTATTGATAACTGATCACTAGTCCATAGAACAAATCAACATCAAATTTGTACCATTGCTAAATGACACCAGCTAACACCTTGGGGTCAATAAGAGCTGCATTTGTATATCACTCTGGGCTCTCAATTAAACTTGGATGGCTGCTTGCTTCAGCCGTTGTTCACAAAATGCCTGGCAGCTTACTTGCTTTCAAAAATACAGCCACTCTCAAATATTAGTTTTAAAAAACAGCTCTTTCATTTCAGCCCATACAAAATGAAAAAAAAAGATACAGTCCTTTCACAGTCATGTGAGTTAATGCATGATGTGTAATCTATGCGTGCTTTAACCTTTTGTTCAGAAGAAGCTTTCTTATAAGACCAGAGGCACAGTAAAGGAATAAAACTCTGCAGTTCTAGAGGGGACCAAAGGCCTGTATTGTATGATTCTATGAATTCCAAATTCAGCAGTGTTGCTCTTTACACTGAAGGAAGGACTTGTAGCAACTCACTAACCTCTCATATTTCATCCTGACAAATTTACATCAGAATACAAAGACAGCTATTACATTGATCACCAGAAAAGGACATCTTACACCTCTCAAAATAAAAAAAAACTGCTGCATTAGGCAGTTAGTACCTGAACTGATATTACAAGACCTGCCTGTCATGATTAACAGGACTACTCATGGGAGGAGCCAATGGGTTCTCCACATGTTGACCAGATAGCACACAGTGCTTCAATATTAACAGCACATAGTTGAAGTATTAATGTGAACCTACCCTTATGCTCAGCATGATGACCCTCAAGAGGCCACCTCAAATGCTCACTAGCTGCTGAGTAACATGGAACAAACATAACCTGTTTTCCGGAGACTAGCTTCTACTCAAGGTTTCATATGGACATTTTCCCCACATTGTATCCTGGACTAAAACCAGCAAGACCGATCAGTGAATCGATCCAAGACATCCCAGATAGCTCCAGCAGAAATCAACTTATTAATCTTGGTCGTATTTCTAGTTAGGTGACTATTATTTTTAAAAAATTATAAAGATATAGGATCAGAATCTGACCATTCAGCCCATTGAGTATATTCTGCCATTCAATGAGATCATGGCTGATCTGATAATCCTCAATTCCCCTGCCTTCTCCCCATATCCCTTGATTCCATTCCTGATGAAAAATCTGTCCATTTCAGCCCTGAATACTCTTTATGACCCAGCCTTTAAAACCCTCTGCCATAAAAGAATTCCACAGACTTACTCCCATTTGGGAAAGGAAATTCCTCCTTATTAGATTAGATTACTTACAGTGTGGAAACAGGCCCTTCGGCCCAACAAGTCCACACCGACCCGCCGAAGCGCAACCCACCCATACCCCTACATTTACCCCTTACCTAACACTACGGGCAATTTAGCATGGCCAATTCACCTAACCTGCACATCTTTGGACTGTGGGAGGAAACCGGAGCACCCGGAGGAAACCCACGCAGACACGGGGAGAACGTGCAAACTCCACACAGTCAGTCGCCTGAGTCGGGAACTGAACCCGGGTCTCAGGCGCTGTGAGGCAGCAGTGCTAACCACTGTGCCACCGTGCCGCCCACAAATCTGATCCTTACTCTGTGATGATACCCTCTGGTCTTCGACTCTCTCATGGGGGAAACATCTTTACCTGTCAAGATCCTAAGAATTTTGTTTCTTTCAATAAGGTCTCCTCTCATCCTCCTAAACTCCAATACGTACGGGCCCAACCTACTCAACTTCTCCGCATACCTTCTATTACCCAAGTGAACCTTCTCAAATACCAATACATCTTCCCTTGGATAAGGAAGCCAAAACCGGTCACAATATTCCAGCTGCAGTCTGACTAGCCCCTTGTCTAGTTTAGCAAGAGCTTTCTATTTTTACAATCTGTTCCCTTTGAAAGAAAGAAAGGCCAATATTTCACTTGCCTTCCCTATCACCTGATGAACCTGGATCTGAGCATTTTGCATTTCTCCAATCTCAGCCCCTAGCACCTGCCCTTTCAGTCGTAGCTCCCGAGGCAAAATTCAGACTGGCATCTTTATCAAAAACGTATCAGACGTGAAATAAGCCAGAACTGAGCTGTAAAACCTGCAAAAGGGCTTGGACGCTGTCATCGGAATGAAAGTTGAATGTTATCCAAACTTCAAGGCAAACACTTTCTGGTAAAAAAACATGGGAAGAGGAGAGAGAAGGGAAGAGGTGTTGACAATCAAACTGGAATTTAGCAGCACAACAGCAGCAATGTAAATAACTCAAAGTGAGACACGTGTACATGAGTTTGTAGCACTGGTATGGAAAATCTCACTTCCACGCGTAAGCAAAAAAATCACTAATCCCAGGGTAGCTTGACAAGAACAGAGAGTAAAAAACAAGTACATTCATTCCATTCTGAAGGACTCGGTACCCAGTTAACAAACAGCTTTGACTTTTTTGCAACAGATTTCACTGAGAAGTGCGCACTCACCGTTGGAAATATTCTACACAAAAATGCGCCCACTCCAGGAGGATGACCCATCAGCATCAGAAACCTTTCTCCCAAACCTCATACCCACCAGACCAGGGGAGTGGGGGGGGCGCGGAGAAAGACAATGGGCGACTCAAAGCCACTAGTTAACAAAAGAGATAGCAGCCTCTCTTCCTGCTTCATCTGACTCCATTAGATATAAACCACACTGTTAATACAAAGGAGAACTAAGCGGACGACATAAAGTTCAGAGGGGAAAGGGCTAAAAAAAAGACAAACATAGCATATGACAGAAGAACGGCAGTGCACATAAATGTGAATTTAAAAGTTCATTTTAAATTTATAAAAACCAAGAGTAGTAAAAAAAAATTGGGAATAATTCAGAACCGGAAAGGATAGGTGCATATAGAAGCAGAGAGCATGGCAATAGTACTAACTGAGCACAGAATCACTACTCAATGGATTGTCTTCTGTCATTTCCATCTCCTGCAATGTGATGTCACCAAATACATTTTCCCCCCTCATCCCAGTATTCCAAAAGGAACAATTCCCTCCCAAGACCCTGAGATATTATTTAGTTATCAGGAGGTGGAGATGTTTCGGGTGGAACTGAAGGGCTATGCTTGAAATGTTGACTTCTCCACCTCCTGATGCTGCCTGGTTTGCTGTGCTCTTCCAGCCTCTGGCCTGTCTACTTTAGATTCCAGCATCTGCAGTTTTTTTGTCTTTTATTTAATCATGGTAAACACCAAGTCCCTTCCTGTAGCCTTTCTCCAGACAATTAAAAAATCACAACACCAGGTTATAATCCAACAGGTTTATTTGATGAAAGTATTAGCTCCACACAAGCACAGGAGGCAGAATCTCTGCCTTTTACTTCTTTCTAATCAACATCAAGGTTCCTAATACTTCTTCCAGGTGAAATAATGATTTACTTATACTTTTCATTAATATACTGTATGCATTGCTCGTGACATGGTTTTCTCGAGCTGCTTGTCTTTTCAATTCTCTACTTTCCATCTAGAAGGCCCTTTCTGCCCTCAGCCTTCTAGCGTACAAAGGAAGCTCAATGGAAATTTGACAAACTACATATCCTCCAACTATGCTCTTTAAAGTCCTCACATCAATGCAGAATTCCACAACTTTAGCTCCTAACGTCTGGTTGATTTTCAGGATGTAAGTTTGCTCGCTGAGCTGGAAATTTCGTTTTCAGACGTTTCATCACCATGCTACGTAACATCATCAGTGAGCCTCCGGCTGAAGCACTGGTGTTATGGCCTGCTTTCTGTTTATGTGTTTAGGTTGCTTTGGGTTGGTGATGTCATTTCCTGTATTGGTGATGGCATTTCCTGTATTGGTGATGGCATTTCCTGTTCTTTTTCTCAGGGGGTGGTAGGTGGGATCCAAGTCAATGTGTTTGTTGATAGAGTTCTGATTGGAATGCCATGCTCATGCGTGTCTCTATTTGGCTTGTCCTAGGATGGATGTATTGTCCCAGTCGAAGTGGTGTCCTTCCTCATCTGTAAGGATACTAGTGAGAGAGGGTCATGTCTTTTTTGTGGCTAGTTGATGTTCATGTATCCTGGTGGCTAGTTTTCTGCCTGGTGGTCGAATGGCTTATTTTCCATTTGCCAGTTTCATTCTTTTCTTTCTTGTTTCTATCAATTCCATTGCTTAACTTTTCAAGTGATAATATAAGTGACTCGCCCCAGTTCTTTCCTGTAGACTGTGAAGTATTTTGATGTGCATTCGTATAAAACTGAAGCCAAATGCTCTCCAAGAATACACCATGGACACTCATATAGTCTTCACTTTTTCATCCCAGGCTGGTTTGCAAAGAACCTCTGCCCATTGGAAGGCAATGCTGAATGTCAATGCTTAAACTTGAAAGTGCATTTTGACATTGTGCAGCTGCACTTCTCATTGGCTGCTAAAACCCATCAAGGTCATGAAGGATGCTTTAATCAATCAACACAAAAATTATTTATTTTCTCTTTTGGTTATCCAGCTGGTCAGATAATTGGTGTCCATAGGAGCAAATTGCTGCACATACTGGAATCTGTATTGAAAACAAAAAAATGCTGGAGATCACTGCGAGTCAGGCAGCATCCAAGGAGAGAGAGCAAGCTAATGTTTCGAGTCGACATGACTCTTCAGCAGAGCTCCATGGATTAATGACTAGATTCATGCAGTACATTTTCACAATAAATACACACACCCCACTTTATTTATATTACACTTATCCTTCTATCTTCACTCTTAGAAACTCTGAGCTTTAGATATCGTTGCTTGTTAGTTGGAAGAGAAGAAGAAAAAGCAAAACAAAACAAAACAGGAATGTTAAACGTCCTGTTCACTCAGAGCTGGCTCCGAGATAGCTGGATCAGTATCAAGTCCTCTCCATGTGTAAAGGAAGAGTGACTTGGTGACCAGATACCGGCCTCTGAAGTTATTACAAGAACGAGGCATTATTCTTTATCCTGTGCTTTAGGCTATGTGACGAAAAGTATGTAATATATGTTTGGAGTTTGATTTCACAATAGCAGGAGATGAAATGGTTCTGTATTGGGTTTCTTTAGAAGGAAAGGTCAGAGAGTGTAGATTGACCTAAACACAGCAGTACCAAGAGAGCACGTGACCTCAGTAGAGTGACTGGGAGTGCACCTGTGGTGTTAATGGACGAGATGCTTATGTTTCTGGGTTTACAACAGGCAGGGTAACATATCAACAAGTAATTAGCTTCATTTTGACTTTAGAACAGAAGATTCAAAGTTTTATTTCAGAAGAACTTAGTTTAGATCGGTTTCATTTTTGCAGTTCTCGTGGTTCATCACTGACACATTCACACATAATTGCAAATATTCTTTAACAATAAAACAAGTTTATTACACAAAATTAGAAATAAAAGAGCTATATTCATTTATAAAAGACAGTTAGATCTTAACACAAACATCTGATCAGAAGGCAAGGGCATTCTCCGAGCAAAAGAACTAGTTTTTTTTTTCAGTTCAATTCCAGTTCTGAAAGAAGACAGAGGGTGGTGGTTGATGGGAAATGTTTATCCTGGAGTACAGTTACTAGTGGTGTACCACAAGGATCTGTTTTGGGGCCAGTGCTGTTTGTCATTTATATAAATGACCTAGATGAGGGCAGAGATGGATGGGTTAATAAATTTGCAGATGATATTAAAGTTGGTAGAGTTGTGGATAGTGCTAAAGGATGTTGCAGGTTACAAGGGACATAGGTAAGCTGCAGAGCTGGACTGAGAGGTGGCAAATGGAATTTAATGCAGAAAAGTGTGAGGTGATTCACTTTGGAAGGTGCAACAGGAATGCAGAGCACTGGGCTAATGGTAAGACTCTTGGTAGTGCAGATGAGCAGAGAGATCTCGAAGTCCAGGTACATAGATCCCTGAAATTTGCCACCCGGGCTGATAGGGTTGTTAAGAAGGCATATGGTGTGTTAGATTTTATTGGTAGAGGGGTTGCGTTTCGGAGCCAAGAGGTCATGCTGCAACTGTACAAAATGCTGGTGCAGCTGCACTTGGAGTAATGCGTATAGTTCTGATCACCGCATTATAGGAAGGATATGGAAGTTTGGAAAGGGTTCAGAGTAGATGTACTAGGATGTTGTCCGGTATGGGGGCAAGGTCTTATGAGGAAAGGACTTGAGGCTGTTTTCTTTAGAGAGAAAAAAGGTTGAGAGGTGACTTAATTGAGACATATAAGATAATTAGAGGGTTAGATAGGGTGGACAAGGAGAGCCTTTTTCCTCAGATGATGATGGCTAGCACAAGGGAACACAGCTTTAAATGGAGGGGTGATAGATATAGGGTAGGTGTCAGAGGTAGTTTCTTTACTCAGAAAGTAGTAGGGGCATGGAATGCATTGCCTGCAACAGAAGTAGACTCACCAACTTTAAGGGTATTTAAATGGTCATTGGATAAACGTATGGATGAAAATGGAATAGTGTAGGCTAGATGGACATCAGCATGGTTTCACAGGTCAGCACAAAGTCAAGGGTTGAAGGACCTGTACTGCACTGTTATGTTCTATGTTCTAATTCCAGGGATCCAGCTCCTTCAGTGGTTTTTAGTCTTTTTTTTATTATTATTATTTTGTGGGATGTCAGCACTGCTGGCTGGGCCAGCATTTATTGCTCCATCCCTAGTTGCCCCCTCAGAAGGTGGGGGTGAGCTGCCTTCTTCAACCACTGCAGCCCATGTGCTGTGGGTTGACCCACAATGCCCTCAGGGAGAGAATTCCAGGATTCTGATCCAGCGACACTGAAGGAACGGTGATATATTTACAAGTCAGGATAGTGGAAGGTGGTGGTGTTCCCATGTATCTGCTGCCCTTGTCATCCAGATGGTAGTGGTCATGGGTTTAGAAGCTGCTGTCTGAGGATCTTTGATGAATTTCTGCAGTGCATCTTAGAGATGGTACACACTGTTGCTACTGAGCGTCGATGGTGGAAGGGGTGGATGTTTGTAGATGTGGGGCCAATCAAGCAGGCTGCTTTGTCCTGGATGGTGTCAAGCTCGAGTATTGTTGGGACTGTACCCATTCAGGCAAGTGGGGAGTATTTAATCACATTACAGACTTGTGCCTTGTAGATAGTGGACAGGCTTTGGGGAGTCAGAAGGGGAGTTATTCACAGCAGTATTCCTAGCTTCTGACATGCTCTTGTAGCCATTGTTTTTATGTGGCGAGTCCAGTTGAGTTTCTGGTCAATAGTGACCCCTAGGATGTTAATAGTGGAGTATTCAGTGATGACAACACCATTGAATGCCAAGGGATGGTAGTTAGATTGTCTCTTATTGGTGATGGTCACAGCCTAGCATTTGCATGGTGTGAATGTTACTTGCCACTTGTCAACCCAAGCTTGGATGTTGTCCAGATCTCGTTGCATTTGAACATCGACTGCCTCAGTATCTGGAGGAGTCATGAATGATGTGGAACATTGTGCAACCATCGCTAAACATCCCCAATTGTGACCTTATGATGGAGGGAAGGTCGTGTAGTCTATGCAGCTCCCAAGTCAGGAAAGCTTACACAGAAATCCTGGAGTTGTTAGTCATGGTTTGGAGATGCCGGTGTTGGACTGGGGTATACAAAAGTTAAAAATCACACAGCATCAGGTTATAGTCCAATAGGTTTATTTGGAACACTAGCTTTCAGAGCGCCGCTCCTGATGAAGGAGCACCTGATGAAGGAGCGGCGCTCTGAAAGCTAGAGCTTCCAAATAAACCTGTTGGACTATAACCTGGCATTGTGTGATTCTTAACTTTGGAGTTGTTAGAACAGAGAAAGTTTAGGCTATCAGAATTGAAAGAACTTCAAGCTAATGGACTCAGAGAGGAAGACTCTTTGGTTCAAGGCATGACTGATATAAAGACTTACAAAGCTGAGAGAGGACTGATATTATTCTGGGACTGAGTCACTATAAAACATGCTGCTGGGAAAACAGGTTGTTTTGATGCCTGTATTAAATTCAAACGGTCTTTATCTATATAGGTTAGGCTTTTTCAAAATTTCTAACTTTATGTAATACGCTTATGTTCTATTGTTAGAGAACATCTGCAGCTGCATGTGTATAAGTTTCAGTGACTAACCAACCATGATAACTAATTGCGAAAATTAAACAGGTTGTTATCAAGCCAGCTTTCATTCTGGAGTCAGATTTGTTCAGTTTTACCATCAGCTGGACTGTAATTAATGGGGCTACTGACATAATTATATTATTTGTAATGGTCCCTGGGCTGTGGGTCTCTATACATACATTTAAGGAGAAATATAAAAGAGCCCAGAGGGGCAATTGTTTTCCACACAGAGGGTGGAGTCTCTGGAACGGCTGCCAGATATGGTGGTGGAAGCTAGTACAATTTTGACATTTAAGAAACATTTAGACAGGTATATGGATGGGACAAGGACCGAGTGCAGGCAAATGGGATTGATTGTGAAAACTAAGCAGAGTGGGCAAGTTGGATATGACTCTGACATCCACTCTACAAAGCCATTGGCTGCTTATACTTGGGTTAAGCTCTTCCATTCTTGCCCTACAACGATGCAAAACTCTCATTAACATCTACACATCAGAATTAACTTGATACAGCCCCCAGCACAGGGTCTTGAAACTCTCTCCCTTCACCTACTTCTCCTCGTCTAGTGGCTTCTCTCATCCACTCTTATTAATGTCAGAGTCACATCAGCAACATTTGTTGGTACATTGGACTACACACCAAGGAGGAAACTGAAGCACCTGGAGGAAATCCACGTAGATACAGGGAGAATGTATAAACTCCACACAGGCAGTCACCTGAGGCTGGAATCAAACCTGGATCCCTGGCACTGTGTGGCAGCAGTACCAACCACTGAAACACCATGCCATTTCCTATACAAGAAGTCGCTATGAACTGTAATGAATCGGCTGTAAGATTGTGGAAGGTGAGCTAATCAACTCTTTCTGAAGGGAATCAGAGAGATAATCGAAGGGAAACACTTAGGAGGGCAACAGGGAAATGTCAGCACAATGGAACCAATGCACAAGGGCTGGCATAGGTGAGATGGGCTGAATAGCCTCCTAATGTGCTGTACCATCTTACAGTTGCACAGGGGTTTCCAGACAATTCAGAATCCTGGAAACAATTCAAGAGATCAGAACGGTAGCTCTGTCGAGAACAAGTGCACTTATGGATTATAATGCTTCAACCTCTCAGTGCTGCCATTAGCTGTGGTCTCCATCTCCATTAAAAAACACTCCATGCTCTCACTCCACAGCTATTACTTCACCAGATAATTGACTGGACTGTGTAACCACAGTCCCTGCAAGGACACTTCATCCATTTGCACTGGGCTTCGCCGTGTCTGTAAACCTGCGCTGGAGAAAACACGACCTTCCAGCTGTTGATTTTGTCAGCTTGTTTTAAAATTAGATTGACAATTCCCTTCTCAATTATAACATTCACGGATTGCAACGTCAGTGGCAAAGATCTGCCCAATTACAATTAAACCCCTCAGCCCCCCCCCCCCCCCCGAAAATTGTCAACGGGTATAACTGATTTGTCAGCAGTTTTTGCCACTCAGCACAAATGTCTCACCAACAGACCTGCATTTATATATCACCATTCACAGCCACTGATGCTTTACAGGCAATGAAGGCCTTTTAAATGCAGGCATCTGTACTCTAGGAAACATGGCAGCCAATGTGTGCACACAGAGCGTCCACAAACAGCAATAAAATAAACCAGGACGTCACTGCATGTTCTAGAAGGTTGCTGTGTGCAAATTGGTTAATTAATTTGCTACATGGCTATACTTTGAAAACAGTACTGCGCTGGCTGTGGTACTCCACCTCCAGACATTGTGAAAGTTGTTATGTAAAGTGAAATGTTAGGGGGTCTTGTGCCACAATTGGTTGGTGTTACCCCCCCGAGCCAGAAGATCCAGATTCAGATCCATGTGCCCCCCCCAGCTGGGTCAGCGCAGCCAGATTCATAATGGAGAACATTTCTTCTTTGTACCTCCAAGGGTTCACAGCAGTTCCAGCTGCAAGCCGTCGTTTGCCCTGGTATGGTAGTTGCAGATTTAGTGTCTCTTTCACAAAGAATATCTACTTGAGTATTACTGAAAAATGACATTTTGTCAAAGTTGCAGAATTCTGGGGGTGCAAAGAATTACACCGACAACTTCAGACTACTAGACCGACCACACAGTGTGCAACATACTGGAAGCTGCATATATAACACAGAGTCCTGATCTTTGAACACTCACTTGTTTTAACTCAACTGAACAGAATAAGTGACACCCTTCTCCAGTCCATTTCTCATGCCTTGACTAAATGAGTTCCAACCCGATTTGGTTAAAAATGTAAACTGCCAAGCTTTGTTAACTGTCAGTCATCATTAACTTGTGCAAATGGAGTCCATTTGCCAACTAATCCATTCACTCCATACAAACCTTGATCTTGTCAATTGCCTTGTTGAATAAAAGACACTGACATTGACAAATGGGTCTTTCTCCCAAGAAATACTGAAGTGCAGCACAGACTCATGTAACATGTCGTGTTTAAAAAGAAAATTAACAGAGTGGTTTGATTGCACCTTGTACTCACAGGATGAGGTGGCACAGAATGAAGCCATTCATTCCATTGTGCCTGTGCTAGCTCTTTGAGAGAGCTTCAAAATCATTCTTTATTGATGGTACACCATTGCAAAAGGACTAATGAAGGATCAAGGTGCCATGACATTTTGTACATCACTTAAGGTGATCACTTATGAATGTTATAATGCTCACTCAACCTGGATTTTAATCTTTCAAGCATCGATGGCCCTGCCTTCAGCTGCCTGCGCCTAAACCTTTAGAACTGCCTTCCTAAATCCCTCTGGCTATCTCATGGTCTCCCATTAGAATACTCTGTAAAACGTACCCTCCTTCAACAAACCTCCCCTGAAATATTCCAGCATCGCCAAGAGGGAACACTGGATAAACTGTCTGATAATCACCCCAGTAAAGTATGTGGAGATATTTCTCTTTCAGTGTACAGGAGTCAAGCATAGAACGATTCACATCTTGGCGACCAAAGTCACCTTTAAACCAAGTTTCATTGGCTCATTACAGTGTTGTTGTTAAAGTGCAGACTCCACGTTATATGAGGTTAGCACAGAAACAGAGACAAACACTGTAAATAAAAGTGTTCATTGTCCAGAGAAGTTCAGAATGGTCCTCCTTACCAAACTGTCGCCTTCAGAAATCGTTGGGTTTTATTTTAAGAAAAAACTATTCTCGTTAAGAATCCATTTCCCACCTTCATTAAAAAGCCGGTCTCGTGAACCCAATCTGTGTTTGTTGCAGAATCTTTCGAGCAAACCGCCTCACTCACGAGCCAGACACGTCGTTGCATTTGGCAATGACTAGACTTCTCTGGTCAATTGTTCCAGGTGTAAAGGAGTGGGGGGACGCGTAGATCTCAAATTGGGGGTTACTCACATTGCTCTGTTGATCACTGCACTGGATCTTTCCAAATGAAAAGAATTCTCAGAACATGAGCACCATTGGCAAAATGGCATTCACCACCCCTGTCCCCCACGCGGACACCCCCCCCCTCGATAAGTAAAGTGCTTATTAAATGCCATTTCAGAGGAAAGACTACAGTCACACATTGGTCAGATCAGGAAAGTGTGGAAAAGAGTATTAGTGAATCTGTTGGGATTTTTTTGTTGGTATTGAGCTGAAGTGTTCATAGTCAGGTTTCTTAAATTGCCAAAGTGACATCTGGATTGATGTCTGCTAAGTATTTATTCAAGAATTCTCTTTCACCTCCCACCTGCAAACACTCCTTTCCTCCAGCCCCACTCCTCTCCCTCTATTTATTTCTCAGCCCCCTTCCCCTCCTTCAGTCCTCCGACCCAAGACATTGACTCCCCTGCTCCTCGGAACGCCACCTGACCTGTGATGCTTTTTCCAGCACCTCTCTTCATCGTCTCGGACTCTCCAGTATCTGCAGTTCTCACTATCTCCAAGTTGTCTCAAACTAAAGGCCAGAGCAGGTACAGTACCAAAATAACAGCACAGAATCAGTACAATTAAATATGGCAATACGTTTGCACTTGCCCATTGCAGCAACAGAAAAGCTGGAAGAGCACATTCCCAGGTAAAGAGGCAGGCACCTACCTAAAGAAGGTAAGGGTGGGATAAGTTCACAATTCAAGGGGACAAGGCGATGGAAAACTCTGTGTACTTTTAACCTGGATGTGGGCATCAAAACGGCGGGGGGGGGTTTCTTTCAAGAAAGCCAAAACAGAAAGCAGAGTCCATTGGGTTGTAACAGTGTGGTTTTGGGTGAGAGAAAAACATAGGAGAACTTGAAATAAGGCCTCAGTGTTTTAATACAGCGCAGATAAAACTGCAAGAGTAATGCCAATGCATGGAGTTATATCAGCAGGCATTTGTAGGATTTCCTAATCCATTGAGACATTGGGGATGGAGTGTTGGGCAGGGGTTGGGTGTGTGAAGAGAGTCAGTGTTTCAATGTTGTGTTGAACTTAATTTATCACCTCAAATTCAGTCTTCTCCCTCACACCCCCCATATCTACCACAACTAGTAACATATCTGTAACCACTAGCATCTCATTGAACTAAAACAAAAAACTCTCACCAAGACACACCCCAAGTTTCAATCAGGAAGAACCTAGCATGCTATTCAACGATTTTGAAAAAAAAAATCAAACAAAGCAGTCAAGTTAACGCAGTGACAAAATTCTGCCTTGCTGACCAGAAATTTTAGCTCCATAACTCCCGTGGCTGGGTGTCTGAAAAGAGTAACTCATCTCCTGAATCACCAGAGCCTGTCCACAAGACAAGTCAGGAGTGTGATGGAATACTCCCCACTTGCCTGGAATGGGGCAGCTCCAACAATACTCTCAAAGTTTGTCACCATTCAGGTTCAAGTAGCCCACTTGATTGGCACCACATCCACTACCACCAACACTCAGTCACAGCAGACTGTACCATCTACAAGATGCGCTGCAGCAACTCACCAGGATTCCTCAGACAACTTTGGATAATATAATTGCACATAGTTTAGATACTTGCAGAGGTTGAATGAGGAAATATACTTGAGGTATAGCTCCTTTGAACACCAACACAAAATGCTGCAGTTGACAATTGTACAAAGTTAGAAATCACACAACACCAGGTTATAGTCCAAACCCCTGATGAAGGAGCGGCGCTCCAAAAGCTAGTGTGCTTCCAATTAAACCTGTTGGACTATAACCTGGTGCTGTGTGATTTTTTAAACTTTGTCAACCCAGTCCAGCACCGGCAGCTCCAAATGTAGACAACTGTACGTCAATCTGGAATCGTAAAAAGCTGCAACTTTGTCCCTGGTGCCCTTCTCTCGGAGTCATTCTCCATTCCCAGAAAATTGCAATTACAGAGAATCTGGGCTAGGCACCATTTTTTAAAAAGTCATCTACCTGATGAGAGGGAATGAGAGATGAAATCCCAGTGTGGCACTATATGGAATAGTGGAATTTGGCAGCAATGATTCTGACTGAGAAATCAGAGTTGACACTCCACTACAGGCACTATGGCTCAGTGGTTAGAACTGCTGCCTCACAGCACCAGGGTCCCAGGTTCATTTCCAGCATTGGGCGACTGTCTGTGTGGAGTTTGCACATTCTCCCTGTGTCTGCGTGGGTTTCCTCCGGATACTCTGGTTTCCTCCCACAGTCCAAAAATGCACAGGTCAGGTGAATTGGCAATGCTAAATTGCCCATAGTTTCGGTGCGCAAGTCTTTGGAGGGTCGGTGTGGACTTGTTGGGCCGAAGGGCCTGTTTCCACACTGTAGGGAATCTAATAAAACAAGACTATCTAACAAAATACAGTACAGAGGGATCGCCGCACTGTCTTTCAGAGGAGATGTTAACCCAAGTTCTCATCTGCTTACTCAGGTCCATATAACACCAAAAGTCATAAGTGCAGAAACAGGCCATTCAACCATCAAGTCTGCTCTGCCATTCAATGAGATAATGGTGGATTTGATCATCCTCAACTCCACTTTCCTGGCTTTGCCCATTACTCTTCATTTCTTCACAGATTGTCTCATTGAGCTTTGGACATACCTAATCACGCAGCCTTGACAGCTCTCTCAATACCCTCAGAGAAGTAATTCCTCCTTATCTCTGTCTTACTGTGAGATAATGCCCTCTAGTCCTGTTTTCTCCAAACAACTTTGCTGCACCTAACCTGTCAAATCTCCTCAGGATCTTGTACATTTTAATAAGATCACCTCTTATGCTTCTATATTCTAACGACTATATGTCCATCCCCTCCCGAAGATGGAGCAGGCTGAATGATAATATTCTAAAGCTATTAATGCAGGAACTCAGCTAATGATCTGGGTTCCCAGGTTCAAATCTTGCCACAGCAGATTGTGGAATTTGATGGTGACAGCTATCTGGGCTTGTGAATCTGAATGACCACGAAACCAGCTTTGGCAGAAGCTGTGACTGACCGCTCCTCGGTGCAAGAGAAAGGTCAGAAGAAGCTGATGTTCAGCAAAGTCTAGCGTATTTTTTAGATTCATTCGAGAGATGTGGCCATCGTTGGCTAGGCTGCCATTTGTCGCCCATCCCTAACCCATCCTGGAGAAGGTGGCAGTGAAGGGCTGCTGGACATGGAGATACTTTACTGTCGATGAATTTTTTAATAATCATAACCTACGGGACCAGGAATGTGCTGGTTGATCAAACATTCCGGATAACAAAGAGACATGCATAGCCGCAGTAAAGTCTAACCAAACTTAAAGACATCAATATCAAGACATACAGCACAGAAAAAGACCCTTCGGTCTAACCAGTCCATGTTGGACATAATCCCAAACTAGACTAGACCCACCTGCCTCCTCCAGGCCCAGATCCCTCCAAACCTTTCCTATTCATGTACTTAACATCTCTCAAAAAAAAATCTATGTAAAAACATCACCATGCTAACCCTCCAGAAAACAAAGCACAGTAAGGAATAGAAACGTAATGCAGGGGGTATACATGTCACCATTAGACATTATTTACTGCATATATACTCGGACACCGCGGTATTTGAGGTATGTAATTTTTTGCCAGTATTTCAAAAGTGCCAGTTAAAGCAAACTTTGCCCTACTAACATCTTTGTTCTCGTAGATAGTAATGGTCATGGGTTTGGAAGGTTCTGCCTAAAGATGTTTAAAATTATGAGGGGCATGGAAAGGGTAGAACATTTCCTCTTGACGAAAAGATCAGGGCGCAGTTTTAAAACAAGAGGCAGGAGATTTACAGGAGACATGAGGAGAAACCTTTTCACCGAGAGGACAGTTGGAAACTGTAACACGCTGTCTATGAGGGTGATAGTGGCAGAAACCATCATAACACTTAAGTAGTATTTAGATGATACCAAAGCATACAAGGCTATGGGCCATGTGCTGATAAATGGAATTAGAGTGGTTAGGTGGTCAGTTTTGACCAGCAAGGACACAATTGGCTGCTCAGCTTTTCTCCGTGTGGTAGATGTCTAAAACTCTGACTCTAAGAAACATTGGCAAACGTAGATTACAATTTAAATTGCAGCAACTTTACATATTAAAGAAAACAAAACAGAAGAGTCCAAACTTAAAAGAACAAGCTCCTTCTCGTCCAATATCCTCAGCACAGTCCCCTCAAGACCTCAGTAGCTATGCCATGAACTAGCTTAAGAGAATTTGAATGAAGATTGCGGTCAGAACAAATCCAAGCCCTTCTGCCAACATACAGAAGGAACATGGCTTTTTTTGGGTTTATTTCCTAATGAGTGCCTTGTTCAGAGGGCAGTTAAGAATTGACCACATTGCTGTGGGCCTGGAGTTACATGTAGACAAGCGGGAGGCTGGAAGAACACAGCAAGCCAGGCAGCATCAGGAGGTGGAGAAGCCAACGTTTCGGGTGTAACCCTTCTTCAGGAGTTACATGCAGGCCAGACAAGGCAAAAGAAGGCAGATTGGAAGGATATTGGTGAACTTGATGGGTTTTTTCAACAATAGTCATTCTGGTCTCCATTATTGAGACTAGCTTTATGACCCTGATTTATTTGTTGAATTCAAGTTCCTCCATCTACCATGATGGATTTGGACCAACGTCCCCAGAACATTAAACTGGGCCCCTGGATTACTAGTCCAATCACATTGCCACTCTGCCACCATCTCCCGAGAGAAGGTTAATGTTTGGATTAAATATTAAGACACTCACCACATCACAGGCATACAGAATTGTTACAGAACAGTAGGAGGCCATTTGGTCCAAAATTTCTGTGCCAGCTCTCTGCAAGAGTAACTCATCTCATGTCACATTCCTAACTTTACTTGGAGCCTGATTACAGTTTCCTCTCCAGATAATAATCCAATTCAACCTTGAAAGCCAATCATTGGGTCTGCCTCCACCATACTCTCAGGAAATGCACTGAGAATCTGTGTGGAATTTGCACATTCTCCCCGTGTCTGTGTGGGTTTCCTCCGGGTGCTCCGGTTTCCTCCCACAGTCCAAAGATGTGCAGGTCAGGTGAATTGGCCATGCTAAATCGCCCATTATGTGCATTAGTCAGAGGGAAATGGGTCTGGGTGGGTTACTCTTTGGAGGGTTGGTGTGGACTTGTTGGGCCGAAGGGCCTGTTTCCAATCCTAACCACCTACAGTATTAAATGCATGACCACTGTTTGTTTTGCCCAATCTGTGTCCTCTACTTCGTGATCCAGGGGAATTGCTGGTCACCAACCACTCTGCCCAGAACCAAGATGATTCTGACAAATCTGCCCTCATCCTTCTCTTCTCCAATAAAACCGTTCCATATTCTCTCCATCTCATTGGCCAAAATCATGTACGCAACTGATAATAAAACCACAAGAACTAGGAACAGGAGCAGGCCATTCAGCCCCTCAAGCCTGCTCTGCCATTCAATAGGATCATGGCTTTTCCCTGTAACCTTGGTTGTCCCTCATCCCTTAAGCCATTCTTACGAATCTTTTTCTGCGCACTCTTAAAAGCTTTACTTCATTCTTTAAGTGCAGTGTCCAGAACAGGGTACAATGTTCGAAGGGACATTGAACCAGTGTGTTACACAGGTTTATCATAGCCTTTTCGCTTAACGCATGCTTGGCTTCATTGATCAGTCATGGAGTACACTGATTGGCATATCACAGTGCGGCTGTACAAAAATCTTTAGTTCAGCCACAGTTGGAATATAGTGTGCAGTTCTGGTTGCCACACTCTAGGGCAGATGTAAAGGCTTTGGAGAGATTTACCAAACTTGGATGGTTTTTGCTGGAGCATTGGAGGCTGAGTAAAGACCTGAAGGAAGTGTATAAAACTATGAGGGGTGTGGACAGAGTGGATAATTGGAGTCTTTTCCCCAGAATGGAAATGTCAAATAGCAGAAGGCAGAGGATTTAAAGTGAGAGGGAAACATTAAAGGAGATGACCATGGCAAATTTGTTTTTAAAACAAGAGGTGGGAGGTGAGACAATAGCAACATTCAGGAGGCGTTTGACAGCCACATGAACAGGCAAGGAGAGATATGGATCATGTACAGGCCGTTGGGATTAGTTTAGAATGGCATCATGGTTGGTACAGACATGTTGGCCAAAGAGCCTGTTCTTGTGCTGAACTGGATTGTGTTCTATGCACTCAATTTCCCATATGTATAACTTCGAGGAACCTGGATGCTTTTGCTAAAACGATAATTAATTCATGGAATGATAGCATCACTAGGGGGGTCTAGTATTTCGTGCCTGGGAGAAGCTAGCGATAAGCCACTGACTTAAACAGCTGTGAAGTAGGGACCCTCACAATGCAGGGAGTTGCAGGGGTTGGACCCCATTATACTGAAGGAGAGGTAATATAGTTTCCTTCTTGAATACACCCAGTGTGGTGCCTGCTGAGTAGAAATACCTTACCAGGCCATCAAGACAGCTGAGGATACTCAACAGGATAACAAAGTTGTGCCACAGTCTCCTTCCTCCCCATCCTTTGGGGAGACTTTATTCTGAAGTAACAACACGTCAATGGAGAGGAATCTGGAATCTACCTTCGGTAAGCAGCCAGGACCACCTTCAGTAAACTGTACAACTGGACTGGTTCCCCACAGCCAGACTATACTGTTTATTTTTAAAGGTTATTTCACCAATATTGGCCCAGTGGAATTAAAGAAGAAACAGTGAACAGTTCACTCAGTTACACAGAACATGGCAATCAATATTAAAACTGTGTATGCCCTTCTATAGCCCTCACATTAGAGTTGGGACAGGGAATGTTAACAAGGTATTAATCTGCAGGGGAATCTGTCTGTATACACATTACATAAACAGGAGCACTGCATCACTTAGAAAGCATGTTGTTTGCATTAAATAACTTCTTAAAGACACAACTAGACTGGCTGGAGGCTTTCCTTGGGTGAAAGAAACAGTGGGATTAAAGGGAAGCGTTTAACTGACCGTTAGGATCACATGGGGTTAGGGTAATTTATTAGCTTAGATAAAGGATTAGCTAACCAACAGGAAGCAGAGACACAGGAGGAATGGGTCTTTTTCTGGTTGGCACTAATGGGGTGCCAATGAGTTCAGTCCCCTTGCCCTAATCATTTACAATCTATATCTGGGACTTGGATGCAGGGATAGAAAAGGATGACAGTCAGACTTGTGGGACTGTAAGTTGCAATAATGAAATAAGATACTTACAAATGGATATGGATAGGTTGGGTGATTGGGCCAAGTTTTGGCTGATGGAGTTTTAACATGAACAAGTGAGAGGTTATCCATTTTGGTCAGAGGACTAGAAAGGAAACTTATTATCCAAATGCAGGGAAACTTCGGAGTGCTACAGTGCAGAGGGTGCTGGGTGTCCTCATGCAGGAATCATAGAAAAGTACTACCCAGGTACAGCAGGTAATATGGCAAATTGAATTTTGGCATTTATTGCTAAAATAACAGAGTCTAAGCATAGACAAGTGTTGCTGCAAATGTACAAGACATTGGAGAGATCACACATGGCAGTTATGATCCCCTTACTTGTGGAAGAATGTAGATGTATTGGAGGCAGTTCAGAGGAGGCTCATTAGATTGATTCCAAAGACAATGAATTTGTCTTAAGAAGAGAGATTGACCAGTTTAGGCCGATAATCTCTCGCATTTAGAAGAATGAAAGATCCAAGTGAGGTATGGAAGATTCTAAAGGGGAATTGACAACATAGACTCAGCTGCTTCATGTGGGACACTCTAGAACAATCATGAGGATAAGGGGCAGCCAGTTTAAACAGCGAGGAGGAGAAATTACTTCTCCCAAAGGGTCATGAATCTGTGGAATTCACCCACCCAGTGTATGGTAGATGCTGGGACACAGAGTAAACTGAAGGAGGAGATTGACAGATTTGTCATTAGCAGTGAGTTCCAGGGTGATGGGGAGTGGACAGGCAAGAGGCCAAAATGAGATCAGCCATGATCCTATCAAATGGTAGAGCAGGCTCAAGGGACTGAATAGCCTACTCCTGCTCCTAGATCTTACGGATGAATGGAACTTGGTGTCAGGCTGCAGATTTAAGAGATTAAAGTGTTTAAACTTGTGGAGGGTAGGGAGGCTGACCATAGGCAGGGTGGTATGATTGAAGCTGGAGGGAGGGTCAGTATGAACAAATGCTTCAGCAGCAGTCGGGCTGGGATGGGCGGGCAATCTCAGATGTGGAGAACATGGGAAGCTCATGCTCAGGGCCAAGGATGCAAGCATTGGTCCATCCTCTAGTGACAACACAGGAGACAAACCGAATGCATGGAAATCGTGACCCACGCGAAAGACAATAGCTTTGATCATCCGCATGTGTAATTGGGGAAGTTTCTGTTTGTTGAGTGCTGGATGGGAGAGACAATAAGGTCAGAAACTGGAGCTAGAGCAGGTCATTTGATTTGATTTTTTGGCACAGTGCTAATGTCACTAGATTAAAGGCCCAATTTAATGCTCTGGGATATATCTGCAAATCTCACCAATTTATGGAAGATAATCCAAGTAACGGCAATATTGTCAACTCATCTGTTTCACCAATGTCCTTTAAGGGGAAGGAAATCTTCGATCCTTAGCCTGTCTGGCCGACATGTGACTCCACAGCAAAGCACTTGACTTATAACTGCCCTCTGACATGTTTGAGTCAGCCAATTGTTTAAGTGCCAATTTGGCTCCCAAATGCTGGCCTTGCGAGTGATGCCCATATTTGATGAAAGAATGAAGCAAGACTGAAGCTGTTCCACTAATGAAAAAGATCACAATTAATCTTATAGCTCAACTGCATCTTTGCGCAATGTTTCCACACACTCATTCCCATACTGTAAATAACGTGACATGGTAATAAATGTTACACAGCCTGTCAAATCACTTGCAGCGCAGGGGTCAAGAGAAGTGGCGATAAACCCATTATTCATTTAAAAATCTGTCTATCTCCTCCTCCAAATTTATTCAAAGTCCCAGCGCTCTGGGGGAGTGAATTCCACAGATTCATGCCTCTTTGAGAGCAGTAATTTCTCACCTCGGTTTTAAAGCTGCCACACCCCTTACTTTAAATCACTCTCAGTCTGGATTGTCCCACATGAGGAGACATCCTCTCTACCTCTACTTTGTCAATCCCCTTTAGCATCTTCTGTACCTCAATTCGATCTCCTCTCATTCTTCCAAACTCTAGAGAGAATGTAGGCATAAACTCTCTCTCCTCATCTCTGGGATCAATCTAGTGAACCTCATCTGAACTGCCTCCAACACAACTACATCCCTCCTCAGGTAAGGGAACCAAAACTGTACACAATACTCCAGATGTGCTCTCACTAACACCTTGTGCTGCTTTAGCTTCAGTACTCTCCCATCATGTTCACTGACCTATAATACCATCCATTTCAAATTTGACAATGAGAATCTTTTTCCACCTATGGAGTCAGCTATTACGAGGGTGCATAGTTTTAAATTAAGGGGTGGTAGGTATAGGACAGATGTTAGGGGTAGATTCTTTACTCAGCGAGTCGTGAGTTCATGGAATGCCCTGCCAGTAACAGTGGTGGACTCTCCCTCTTTATGAGCATTTAAAGGAGCATTGGATAGGCATATGGAGGATAGTGGGCTAGTGTAGGTTAGGTGGGCTTGGATCGGTGCAACATCGAGGGCCAAAGGGCATGTACTGCGCTGTATTGTTCTATGTTCTAAAACGTCCATCATTTAATCCAAACACATCCCTCAACTCATCCATCCTTGCCTCTAATCTCTTCCAGATCTTCAACACTCACAGACATCTGCCTGGCTCCAATCATTTGCACTCCTTGCCAACTGGTGCCTGGACCCTACACTCAGAAATTCCCTTCCTAAATCTCTCTGGCTTAATCACTCTTTAAGGCATACCTTAAAACCTATCTGTTTTGGTAATCTGGCCCAATTTCTTTATACTGTAGGTGGTTTACTACTAGATAACACTCCTGAGAAGTATATTGGGGGTGTCTTTATATACGGAGGGTCACTTTATAAACCTCTGTCTTTGCTTTTGGCAATGTCTTGCATTCATAAATATGCCTACAAAATGTGCTTATATACAGATTTGTGCAGTATGCACAGATGTACATAGGTGCGCATATCTAACACGTGCACACAAAAATATACACAAGTTGCACACATACAATACAACATCTTGGAGACACACAGAGTACTGCAACATGCCCCATCCAGACACATTATGAAGTATGTCCAGCTGTGAGAGGTTGGTTATATATCCCTAGCATGAGTCAGCACCTTCGATATGCCTGAGGCTGGGGCGGCCAACAGCAGGAGGGAGTGCACTGACATTGGGGTGGATAATGCATTTGCTAATCCAGCCCCTTGGGAAAAAACGTATGGTGTCACTTTTTTAAAAAAAACTTAAAGCAGCTAAAACACCGTCTATAAGAGAGCAGCCAATCTCTGCTTCAGGCTCCCTAGTGCTACAGACAATTATTTAGAAAGGGGGCTGGCACATTATTAGCAACAAAAAACAGGTGCAGATATAGAATGCTTTCCCTCATGCTTCTAAGCTAACTGTTATCGAACTGCTGTGTTTCACCACCCACTCCCCCAAAACCCCACCCTCTGAGGAAACGCAATCCGGACACAAGGTTAAACCATCTTCTGCCCTGTCCATATATACCAGGAAAAGCGGGGTGGGGGGAGTGCTGCTGAGGAGGAAAATTATAGAGCAAAGCTCCCCCCACCTACACAGTGCCTACACGAAAACAAAACTAAAAGCCAACACAGTTCTGCCTTTACATTTTGAACTTGCTGACGACCCATCTCTTGCCTCTAATTATAGATCTCCCTCCCCTGCACCAGCTCCTTAGCAACTGTAAATCCACCATCGCTTCGTTCTTTTACTTCTGTATCATATTTTAAAAAAGAAGTACCTGTTCCTGAAACAGGAAGACCGGGTGGGAAGGGGAAAAGTCAGCCAATTGCACTGCTGTTCAGGCTTGGTGTGTGAAACCGACTGACTGGCTCAGCGTATATTTGCTGGCTGGATTTTTTTTTTGCTTAAAAATAGCATTTAAACTCCAGAGGATTCCCTGCAACTTTAAACTCGTGAAGCGTGGATTTGAAAAAAAAACACAAAATTAACAGTCTGGTAAGAAGGCCTCCTGATTATGAATTGCACAGTGAGCCGAACTGACTCAAAGAAATGCACAACACACGTAATTCACCTACCTGACAACGCATATCCCTGGCATCACACAGCTGATGGATTCTCCCTAAGGTACCTGGACACCTTTTATCCCAGTTCATACACAGTACATGGCTCTGCTCCGACAAGTCCACCGCTTGCTACATAAAACTGTATTCCCCCCCCGCCCCCCCCTTGTCACTCTTGAGAACAGATTATTATATTTCTTACATCATTAAGTTGGAAAGTACCACTATCCATTCCATTGGCTCCCTCTTGGAACTAGGGATGTCAATCAGGCTACCTCGAGTTGCATTGGTTGAGTGCAGCATGCAGACATGGAAGTGTAAGGATCTCAGCTGGCTCCCTGCAGAAAAAAAAGGTGTTTTTTTCTCTCTCTCTCTGAAGCAGGAAGAGAGGAGGCCGTCAAAGCGTTTCCTGTTGTGCAGCTCAGACAACTGGGAACGTCATAGCTTTCAAAATCCGTCGGGGGTGTCAGCAAGTACGGGGCAAAGTTCAGTCATTTCCACCAGAAAGCAGAGAAGACACCGAGGGAATGAGAATTAAGGGAGAGACAGACTGAAAGAGAAATGACAGTGACTTGGGAAGGTGGGGTGAGATAGAGAGAGAGAGAAACAGAGAAGAGAGTTGAGGGCAGTTAAATAGAAAAACAGACGCAGACAGTAGCTGTGGTCGATTATCATTAAACACTGCATTATTAGCTGCAGCTTATGTTCATACATGTGTATACCACTGAGGGGGACAAGGACCTAATACAATCAGCCCGGATTTTAAAAAATAATAATGGTATTTCTCTGCTCAGTTTTGCTCTGGAATTTTTGTCTGGAATTGATTGCAAAACTACGGTTGCAATAAATCAAACCCAGGATTAAAAAAAATTTAAAAGGGAGGGTAAACATATTTTTAAAAGATTAAAATTCATACTTGAAATATGGGTTGCCCTAATGGAAATTTCATTCAGTGGTAGGCTGGGAAGTCTGAATGCAGAAATGAAGGCACGTGTCAGTAAGGCACCCAGGCACAGTTTGTTGGAACTAGGCAATACAGAAATATTAACACGTCAACTGCAACCTGTTACTTATGACATCTGTGAAAATGAAGTGTGCTACTTGTGTGCACCAGCAATTTTCAAGTTGGCATTAAAATTTTAAAACAAAATTCCTTCAACTCAGTGAAATCTTTGGGCAATAGATTTTGTTCTGGCTTAATAATAAGAGGAATGAAAGAGACCATATTCGAGAGAGCACTACACTCTCGACTCTGAGCACCAGCATCTGCAGTCCTCACTTTCTCCTGGAAGAGACCATAGCCAGGGTGGGGAATCCTGATATTTCCGTTTCAATCAATACATCCTCTTTCACCTTCAGCTGAACTTCCCAGCCCAAGGCCGGGACCGCTCCCCCATAACGTCACTCGTCTCCCTTAGCTGATAACCTCCTGTCAAATTTCCTGCTTTTCTTCCCAGTCCCAGGCAACTCTCTTTCAAAACGTGTTTCCTCTGCTTTTTAACCTCCTCCACTACACAACACAATGGCAGCTCACCACCATTCTCTCAAGAGCAATTAAGAAAGGGTATTAAATGTGTTACCTCTACATCTCATGAATGAATAAAATCACAACCATTAAATTAGCTTAGACAGTTATCACGGTCAAGACTGGAGTGGTGCTGGAAAAGCACAGCAGGTCAGGCAGCAACCAAGGAGCAGGAAAATCCTGATGAAGGGCTCCTATCCGAAAAGTCGATTTTCCTGCTCCTCAGATGCTGCCTGACCTGCTGTGCTTTTCCAGCACCACTCTAATCTTGACTCTCATCTCCAGCATCTGCATACCCACTTTCTCCTAGAATCATGGTCAGCACAGACATAGTGGGCCAAAGGGCCTGTTCCTGTGCTGTCATGAAGAAGTAGCTATGTATCTACCTTACCCTCTAACAGTGAGTGGACACTTCAGCAGCTATGAATTATATGAGAACTTCCCAAGGTCATATCGGGTTCGAAGATCAA
Source organism: Hemiscyllium ocellatum (assembly GCF_020745735.1). Classification (NCBI taxonomy): domain Eukaryota; kingdom Metazoa; phylum Chordata; class Chondrichthyes; order Orectolobiformes; family Hemiscylliidae; genus Hemiscyllium; species Hemiscyllium ocellatum. The sequence continues at coordinate 8,365,722 of NC_083410.1, read as the reverse complement.
TACAATTGCTTTCTTTCTCCATTTTGACAGTGTGCAACATGCACTAATCTTCAACAAAAATCAAAATTGCTGGAAAAACTCAGTAGGTCTGGCAGCATCTGTGCAGAAAGGTCAGAGTGAACGTTTCAGGTCCAGTGATCGTTCCTCAGAAAGGTTATCTGGGCCAGAAACGTTTACTCTGATTTCTCTCCACAGGTGCTGCCAGACCTGCTGAGTTTTTCCAGCAATTTCAGTTTTTATTTCTGATTTCCTGCATCCTCAGCTCTTTGGTTTTTATGCCCTGATCTCTCACTTTCCCTAAAAATCTTTTAAACTGATTTTCCAATGTAAAAAAAAGTTCAACTTCCTCAAACGTTCCTCATAACTCAGATTCTATAATGTCAGGAATCACTGTCACCATTTACCTGTAGACCGTACAGAAGGGCTATAATATTCTTGCCATCAATCTGACAGTCTAACATCATCATCGATGGTCCCTCGCAGATGAGGATGACTCCCTTCCTCTCTCAGGGGGAGTCTGTAGGCAGCTATACAGACCAATGGCAGGCTCTGTTACACTTGGGGCAGAAGGTGGTGATGGGAAGGAGTGGCTGGGGCATTGGTGGGGCAAAGCGCTCCTTGCACTGTTTTCTCCGGGTTTCCGCCTTGTCCCAACAGCAGCTCAACGTCTTCCCGGATGCCCCTCCCCCACTTTGGAGGGTCTTGGGCCAGTGATTCCCAGGTGTCAGTGGGAATGCTGCAGTTCACCCAGTGAGGCCTGGAGTGACACCTTAGACAGCAGAGCTTGTCTGCATTTGTTTAAATTTAATGTTCCCCAAAAGCTTGAACCATACATCCTGTGAGTCATCGGGAATATTCACTGATATTAGTCTAAATATAATAGGTTTGGAACTTAAGCTCTGCAGGATCTTTCATCACTGGCATATTAAAGCATTGTGGAGCACACATACAGCATCTAGCCCCCGGTCAAATACAGCTCACCTCTCATGATGTTACTTCCCCACCTGTACTTGCATTGATAAAACTCCCAGGGAGAAAACAGTCAACAGAAATAACACAGATTAATGCTGCAAACATTCACTGCACCAGGCAATACATTCAGAAAGAGCAGGCAGGTCGACATTTCAGACATAGAGGCACTTCATTGGAATCCACTGAGGACACAGACAAACAGCACTTAAGGGGAAAAAAAACTGAGTGAGAATCAATGACCTGGAAAGCTAACTCTGTTTCTGTCTCCACAGATGCTTCCTGGCCTGTTGAGTATTTCCATCATTTTCTGTTTTTATAACAGAACCAGGGGAATGAAGTTGGAAGGAAAACACACACAGGCATGTAAGTGTGAAATGGAATAAAGCAGACTGTAAAACGCTTGACTGCAGCACAGGAAATAGCGAAACAGCTCGAGTAATTTAAAGCTAAGGCAGCTTGCAACAACAACTTGCATCTAAGCGTCCCTTTCACCGCAATTCATGGTTGTCTTATTTCAGAAATGAACTTTGTCATTGAGCCAGGAATATTAGGACAGGTGACCAAAAGCTTACCCAAAGAGGTTATGCTTTCAGGAGCATCTTAATGATACTGAGGGATGTTTTAGTTTTCTCTCCTAATATTTATTTCGGAGTATGCAATGTCAAATTGCATCTTATTTACACTCCTGTGATGCACCTTGGACCATTTTACCGTGGGCACAATTTTCCAATCTTGCTTGCTGATGTTTGTAGGGGGTCGAGTGCATTAGGTGCCAGCTAAGAGATCCATTCCACCAGACCCTCTCCCCCCACCGTACCCCACACTCCCCCCTTCCAAAAAAAAAGCAAGATAATGCACCTCTTTATCTTCATAAAGAGCTCATCAATCTCACAAAGGGATGACAGGTCAGTCAGGATAAGTACTTGCTGATCCCCTGGTTTTATCAGAAACTTCCAATCACCCAGGTTCCATCAGCTTCTAGATACTAAAGTCTGCCAATCCTTGGAGAAAGGGACGTGGGGTAGGGAACAACCCAGCAGCGAGGTGAGGCTTCTGCTGAGATGGGAGTGCGGTATCGGGGGAAAGGCCGGTTGGGGTGGATTTTAGGGGTCACCTATTTGCTGACCATTCATGCTTCCAATTGACCACAAATTAGGGCAATTGAAACCCCTCCCCCGCCTCCCCAATTCCACCAACCTAGCAGGTAGGACACCATTGGTTCCCAGTCAGGAACCTAACCCACTCCTTTGATCAGAAAAGTAGCAAATTGAGGAGCTTAAGTGGCCATTCATTAAGGGCCTTAATTGCTTGTGTGATCAGAACATGGTGACCCAGAATTTAGGTGGCAAAGAGGAGTTTCTCTCAATGGGCCATTCCCTCAATGATTCACCCTTTTCTCTCCATCTCTAGGGCTGGAGGGGAATAAACGTGCTTTATATTAAAAGGTGTTATGGAAAGTGTAAGCTGCTATTACTTAACAAAATGAAATAGCATGCTAAAAAAAACTCTTTCAATTTATTGCCCTTGGCTGTGCATCTGCAGCAGTACTAATGGGCCAACTGCTTTTAGATTGACCGAGGGTGTGATACAAAGGCAAACAGACCCTTAGGAAATTCGGTTCAGTTCCCAGTCTCTTGCTGAGCTTATCTGAGACAGGAGTGGTCAAGAGTTGGTAGGAAGAAGGGGAGAGTAGTGAGAAAGATGAAAGCACTTGATATTCCTAGTTTTGACTGCTATGCAATGAGTCTCAGAAATGATATCATTTGGGAGTAGGTTCGGCTTTTTTATGGGAACATCTGCACCGGGAAGTACAATTCTGGACTTCTGGTGCTGGAAAAGCACAGCAGTTCAGGCAGCATCCGAGGAGCAGTAGTTCTGCCTGAACTGCTGTGCTTTTCCAGCACCACTAATCCAGAATCTGGTTTCCAGCATCTGCAGTCATTGTTTTTTCCTGGAAGTACGAGTCGGCCATTCAGCCCCTTGACACTGTTCCTGGTGGGTTAGAACCATTTGGAAGGAGAACAATGCAAGTGAGGAAATGGCATCAAAAAGATTGCCTGAGCGCTCACAGATGATGCTGACTCAGCGAAATGTTTCGGGGAGTGGGGGGAGCTCGATCCAAAATTTGAGCTTCATCTGCCAAGGTCCCAATGTGAAACTATAGTCTTTAAATAAGCATTATTGTCAAACATAACTGCTGAATTTTAGCAGGATTGTTGCAATACAAGCCAAAACCAAACTTTATTATTATGCTAACCAACTAGGAGATATGCAATGCCAACAGGAGTTACTATTGACCAGAAACTGAAATGAATTTGCCATCCAAGTACCATGGCTACAACAGCAGGTCAGACGCGAGAATACTGTGGTTAGTAACTCACCTCCTGACTTCCCAAAGCCTGTCCACCATCTACAAGGCACAAGTCAGGGGTGATGGAATATTCCCACTTGCCTGGATGAATGCAGCTCCAACAACACTCAAGGAGCTCAACACCATCCAGGATAAAGTACCCACTTAATTGGCACCACATCCACAAATATTCAGTCACTCCATCACTGACACTCAGTAGCAACAGTGTGTACTCTCCACAAGATGCACTGCAGAAAATCACCACAGCTGCTTAGACAGCACCTTCCAAACCCAGGACAAGGACAGCAGATCCATGGGAACACCATTCCTTCAAGTCCTGACTTGGAAATATATCGCCGTTCCTTCACTGTCGCTGGATCAAAATTAGGGAATTCCTTCCTTAAGAGCATTGTGGATCCTCCTACAGCACATGGACTGCAGTGGCTCGACAAGGCAGCTTACCATCACCTTCTCAAGGGCAATTAGAGATGGGCATAAATGCTGGTCTAGCCAGAGATGCCCATGTCCCATGAGAGAATAAAACAAACTTGTTGCTAGCCCCAAAAGTCAACATTTTACCTTAAGGTTGCAAACATTCCACCTATAACAATGCACTTAGAGGTTAAGTCATCAACAAAACACAGTGACAAACAACTACTTCTGTGATATTTGCATTCACTGACGTAACAAGACCTCCCAAGGTGTTTCACAGGAGCGCTGTCAGTGAGCCAAATAAGGAGATACCCGGGCAGGAAACCAAAAGCTTGGTCAAAAGATCTAGGATTCACGAAGCACCTTATAGATGTTGAGATGCTAAATGTGGAAGGAGAGGCAAAGAGGTTTAGGGAGGGAATCCCATAAAGAGATTGAGAATTTGAAAATTCAGGTGTGCGTAGCACAGAGCTGCAACTCAGCAAAGGCACCAATTGGGTCCAACTTTGACAGCGCAGACAGGAATGGTTCACCATAGCTTAACAAATAATATTGTCACAAACCATCAGTTCTATTCCAGTGGTAAAGGCACCCAATTGGGGAGAACACCATAATATTGGAGGTGCTGCCTCTCAAGCGAGAGATTACACTGAGATTCCCTCTCCACTCTGACAGTGTCATAATTGATCCCATGGCACCATGCAAAGGGGAATTCTGGTATCTTGGGCAATACTTACCTCTCAACTGACTTCACTGAAAATCATTGTCACACTGTTGTTTTTGTGACTTTGTTCAACGTGTAAGGGTGCTAGATCTCCCAGACAACAGCACTGACTGCACTTCAAGAATTACCCCAGTAGCTGGGTGGTGCTTTGGGCTGTCCCGCCAGATTCTATCAAAAAGCAAAGTTTTCTCTTCCTTTTACCCACACAGCAGGTGCAGCACGGCAACTTAATCACCAAATTCCTACCCACGATTCCTATAAATCTACCCGACAAAATATAAAACCCACACCAGTGTTCTTACACCTGTTAGCCATTCCAGGTAACTAGAAAACTGAGATTCACTATTGTCCAGTCAGTAATGAAATAGGCGGCATACTTTTTTAAAAATAGAACACAATTATTATATTACTCTTTAACAATAGATATTCTGGGGCCAACTTTTGTATTAAGTTTAATACAAATAGTTATTAGAACTTGGGGGTAAGACACTTGGCCAGGATGATTAAAAAAAAGATATTCTGTATGTCATGTACTGTAAATTGGTATCACAGAACTGTTACTGCACAAGAGGCCATTCAGCCCATCATGTCTGCACCAAAAGAGTATCTCACCTCGTGCCATTTCTCTGTCTTCTCACCGTAACACTGCGTGTACTTCAAATTTTAAACATGCCAGAACTTCAATAAAATGTAGAGTTATACAGCACAGAAACAGACCCTTCAGTCCAACTCATCCAAGCTGATCTAGTCCCATTTGCCAGCACTTCAGCCATATCCCTCTAAACCATTCCTACTCCAGATGTCTTTTAAATGTTGTAAGTGTATCAGCCTCCAACACTTCCTTTGGCAGCCCATTCAGCACATGCACCACCCTCTGTGTAAAAAAGTTACCCCTCAGGTCCCTTTTAAATCTTTCCCATCTTTTCTTGAACCTCTGCCATCTAGTTTTGAACTCCCTACCCAGGAAAAAAGGCCTTCTCTATTTACCCTATCCATGCTCCTCATTATTTATAATTTGGAGGTTCTGGTGTACAAAGTTAAAAATCACACAACACCTGGTTATAGTCCAATAGATTTATTTGGAAGCATTAGCTTTTGCAGTGCTACTCCTTCATTACAACCATCTGATGAAGGAGCAGTGCTCTGAAAGCTAATGCTTCCAAATAAACCTGTTGGACTATAACCTGGGGTTGTGTGATTTTTAACTATGATTTTATAAACCTCCATAAGGTCACCCCTCAGCCTCTGACACTACAGGGAAAATATCCCTAGACTGTTCAGCCTCTCCGTGGAGCTCAAACCCTCCAGGCAATCTTTGTAAATCTTTTCACGAATGACCCAAGCAAGTTTTCAACTTATCAGTTAGTTACTGGCTTCCTTCCTCACAGCAGATTATAATATTTCTCCTCCAATTTTTGGGACATGGAAATTAGGAGCAGGAAGAGGCTCTTTGAGCCTGCTGCGTTGTTAAATAAGATCATGACTGATCTGATTATAGTGGAGAAAGTGAGGACTGCAGATGCTGGAGATCAGAGCTGGAAATGTGTTGCTGCGCTTCTCCAGCAACACATTTTCAGCTCTGATCTGATTATAGTCTCAAGCTCACATTCCTCCCACTGCCCTTGACTCCCACAGGAACTTAACATCTTAAAATGCAGCAAGAGATGCATTGCAATAGCAACAACTTGCGTTGATGAAAAACTCTCTGTCTTCATAAGGTAATTGAGAAATGTTTAATTCAATTGAGGATCTACTTAAAGGGAAGACGGACATGGCTGGGATTTAAGAGAGTCTTAAGGAAGAGGATTTTAGACAGGGTGGTTCCCTCTCTAGGTGGTCTTCTTCATTTTTCTGTAAACATTTACATCTCAATGTCTTCAACTTGTAAAATCTAGACCCAGCCAGAAAGCATTGGACAACTGTTCATGTTAAATTTGCAGTTTGTAAGATTTGGACAGTTGAAACCAAGTATCTCAGTTGTCCCCCTTTAGAAACAAAACAGGTTTGTGGGAAGGAAAAGATAGCCTGAAGAATCTACTTCACTAAATCCAGCCTGAAGATCCTTTTCATGGACTGGAACAAATGGTCCTGATAAACTCATCAATGCAAGCTGGTAGCATAGTCATAACGGTATTAGACTAGTAATCCAGAGAACCAGGTAAATGTTTTGGGGACATGTGTTTGGACATCTGAAACTACCTGGTTTACCTGCACACAGCACAAGTCAGCAGCACCTTCAGCAAGGTTACAGTCAAAGCATATGAGGTAGATCATAATACACTTGATGAAAGGGATGCTTTTAACACCAAATTGTTGCAATTTTCGCCCTTCCACTGAATATTTGGTCTTAGTACTGAATTGCATTGTCACTCCTGCAGTACATCTTAACAAGAGTGTCAGAGGTTCCCAGTAATGCAGTATTATTCTCAGGTCATCTGCTGTACAAGAAGTCTGTAAAATCACTGATTTGGGGAAATTAGAACATAGAACAATACAGCACAGAACAGGCCCTCCAGCCTTCGATGATGCGCCAGCCTATGAACTAATCTAAGCTCATCCCCCTACACTATCCCATCATCCTCCATGTGCTTATCCAAGGATTGTTTAAATCTCCCTAATGTAGCTCAGCTAACTACATTGGCAGGCAGGGCATTCCACACCCTTGCCATTCTCTGAGTAAAAAACCTACCTCTGACATCTGTCTTAAACATATCTCCCCTTGATTTGTAGCTATGCCCCCTCGTACAAGCTGACGTCATCATCCTAGGAAAAAGACTTCCACTGTCTACCCTATCTAATCCTCTGATCATCTTGTATGTCTCTATCCCCTCTTAGCCTTCTTCTTTCCAATGAGATCAGGCCCAAGTCTCTCAGCCTTTCCTCATAAAACCTCCTTCCAAACCAGGCAACATCCTGGTAAATCTCCTCTGCACCTTTTCCAATGCTTCCACATCCTTCCTGTAATGGGACAACCAGAACTGTACACAATATTCCAAGTGTGGCTGCACTGGCATTTTGTACAGTTGCAGCATGACACCATGGTTCCAGAACTCAATCCCTCTACCAATAAAACCCAACACACTGAATGCCTCCTTAACAGCACTATCAACCTGGATGGCAACTTTCAGGGATCGATGTATGTAAACTCCAAGATCCCTCTGCAAATCCACTACCATCTTTCCATTGACCCAGCATTCTGCCTTCCTGTTATTTTTCCCAAAGTGAATCACCTCGCATTTATCTGCATTGAACTCCATTTGCCACCTCTCAGCCCAATTCTGCAGTTTATCCAAGTCCCCCTGCAACTTGCAACATTCTTCCAAACTGTCCACCACTCTACCGACTTTAAGAGTCATCTGCAAATTTACTAGTCCATCCACTTATGTCTGTGTCCAAGTCATTTATAAAATTGACAAACAGCGGTGGTCCCAAAACAAATCCTTGTGGCACACCAATAGTAACTGGACCCCAGGCTGAATATTTTCCATCAATCACCACTCGCTGCCTTCTTTCAGAAAGCCAGTTTCTAATCCAAACTGTTATATCACCCTCAATCCCATGCATTTTCTCCAACAGCCTACCATGTGGAACCTTATCAAAGTTTTTACTGAAGTCCACGTATACCACATCAACTGCCTTACCCTCATCTACATGCTTGGTCACCTTCTCAAAAACTCAAAGAGGTTTGTGAAACATGACCTGTCCTTGATGAAACCATGTTTACTATCTGAAATCAAATTGTTGCTTGCTAGATGATTATAAATCCTATCTCTTATAATCCTTTCCAAAACTTTTCCAAAAACAGACATAAGGCTCACTGGTCTATAATTACCTGAGTCATCTCTACTACCCTTGAACAAGGGCACAGCATTTGCAATCCTCCAGTCCTCTGGTGCTAAACCTGTGCACAATGATGACTCAAAGGTCAAAGCCAAAGGCTCCAATACCTCCTCCTTAGCTTCCCAGAGAAACCTCGGATAAATCCCATCCGGCCCAAGGGACTTGTCTACTTTCATTCCTTCTTGCATTGATAACACCTCTTCCTTACTAACCTTAATCCTTTCTAGTCTAATATCTTGTATCTCATTCTTCTCCTCTACAATATTCTCCCTTTCCTGAGTGAAAACCAATGAGAAATGTTCATTTAGCACTTCTCCAATCTCCACAGAGTCCACACACAACTTCCCACTTCTGTCTTTGGCTCTATTCCTACCCTAGTCATTCTTTTATTCTTCACATACCTATAGAAAGCTTTAGGGTTCCCCTTTATTCTACCTGCTAAAGACTGTTCTTGTCCTCTATTTGCTCTTCTTAACTCTTTCTTTAAATCCTTCCCAGCTATTCTGTAATTCTCTATCGTCTCATCTGAAACATCTCATCTCATTGTCACATAAGCCTCCTTCTTCCGCTTAACAAGAGATGCAATTTCTGTAGCAAACTACAGTTCCCTTACCTTATCACTTCCTCTCTGCTTGACAGGGACAAACCTATCAAGGACACGCAATATCTGTTCTTGAAACCAGCTCCACATTTCAATTGTCCCCATCCCCTGCAGTTTGCTCGTCCATTCTACGCCTCCTAAGTCTTGCCTAATTGCCTTATAATTGCCCTTGCCCCATCGATAACTTTTGCCCTGTGGCATTGTGCTGCATTTTTGAACATACAACATGGGGCAAAACTGAAAGAGCGACACAAAGTTCTCACTTTCATCAAATGAAATTCCCCTAACTAAAAAAAAAGCAAGAGCTAAAAAAAACATATTTACTGCCATCCCCTGTTCAATTAGCCAACATAAAACTTAAAACTAAAAATGCACTTTGAAAGAAATAAAGCTACATGGCCATGAGAAAAGACCAATATTCAAAAATCCAACATGGGTACTGTGGACTGAATGGTCTCCTTCTTGCCATGTGATCTCCTGATATGGGCAATTTGAGTAGTAGCTGACTCCATATACAATACAACACCATTACCCAGTTTCGTGGTCCTAACATGCTCCGTTGATTAGGCGTTCCAAGCCGAACACTTGCACGATAAGTAAACACAAAATTCCCAATCAATTGCTCTGGACTGTTGCCAACACTGTCTCAACCCTCACTACTCTTACAAGGAGATATGAAACTGGCTTCTAAAGAACTCTCCCGGAAGAATGGCTCTCATTACAACAAGACTTATTTATGTTCAGCATACTACAAATCTTCGGTTTATTAAAGCAAAGGTTTATTGCAGCTTATAAGTTTGCACACGTATCACAAGATGATATTAGTGCAATTTAGTGTGATAAAGGCGTAAGTATGCATGCTTCTTAACTGCCTTTTTATCACTGAGTCACTGACACATTACAGTGCAGGAGGTTGCTATTCAGCCCATCTAACCTGCAATGTTCTATTACTGAGTGCCAATCTCCTACCCTTTCCCCAACAGGAGAAATATATTGAGGTTCCGCCAGAGCGCAGCTAAGACTGGTCTCTGGTTCACGCCTGCACTATTCATGAGTTGACTCATCTCAGGCAGCAAGATTTTGCAACTTTCATCTGCAAAGACAAGAGCTTTGCATCTATATAGTGCCTCTCATGATCCAAGCTCGTCCCAACCTGCTTCACAGATGATTAGAATCACAGAATCCCGACAAGACAAGAGTCACAGAGTCATAGAGTCATGGAGATGTACAGCATGGAAACAGTCCAACTTGTCTATGCCGACCAGATATCCCAACCCAATCTAGTCCCACCTGCCAGCACCCGGTCCATATCCCTCCAAACCTTTCCTATTCATATACCCATCCAGATGCCTCTTAAATGGTGCAATTGTACCAGCCTCTACCACCTCCTCTGGCAGCTCATTCCATACACATACCACCCTCTGCACGAACAATTTGCCCCTAAGGTCTCTTTTATATCTTTCCCCTCTCACCCTAAACCTGTTCCTTGGATGCTGCCTGACCTGCTGCGCTTTTCCAGCAACACATTTTCAGCTCTGATCTCCAGCATCTGCGGTCCTCACTTTTTCCTTGCAGAATGGAGGGGACACTCACTTAAACCTGAGGTGACGGTTTTTATTCTCCTGAGGGGTAGTGAATGTCAGGAATTCTCTACCCCAGACAGTTGCTGAGGTTAAATGGCTGATGTATTTAAAGTGGAGGTAGATTTTTTTGAAAAATTGAGGCGTTATGAGGAGCTGATGTGAAAAAGGAGTTGAGGCCTGGGGCAGATTGGCCATGATCTTATAGAATGACTTGAGAGACTGAAATGGTCTGCTAATGCTCCTACCACGTAATTACCAGGAGGTAAGGAAGGTTTTGACAAGAACATCTCTCTTTTTTTTATCTGATATCCTATTTTTCTGAGAAAATTACAATTTACAGAATATGATCCCAAAGACCAGAAATAAAAACTAGCCTCATATAATATAAACAAACACTGACCTGAACTCAGTTAGTCATTGTGAATTGGTGGCCGTGGTAATCACCAGTCCAGCTCATTCTAACCTTGGCTAACCTCAAACTGTAGACGGGGATACACAATGACAAAATACAAAGTACGATGGGAGGGAGATCTTTTTTGTCTGGTGCAAAAATAGCATTGGTATAAGAAAAAGAAAATCCGAAATACATTCTGAATGTCAGGGGGGTGGGGGGGTGATTTCCTTCCTATGAAAGGCGAGTCAGGCCTGCCAATCTGAAGATTGGCCAAAAGATTTCAGGATGTGGTGAGAAATACTGGTGGCCATACGTAGCCAACATGCTACATATGTAAATATGAGCGCATTCTATAAATAAAACGTGTCCAGTCTTAACAGTGAAGTTGTCTTTGGGTATTCCGGGAAGTGTGCGCTGTCTGTGCTTTCGAGAAAATTAACAGCAAGCTCAAAAGATTTCTCTCTGCGACATGAGTTTACACAACAGCACAAATTGCACCCATAAATACCCAAATATTGAACCAGTCATAGACTTAGAGTCATAGAGACTCCGAGCTTATCTCATATATAAAAATAAATTATCGTTTTCATTGACAGGGAACCACCTAACTCCCTAGTTGACCTCTTTAACCCTGGAGAAATCCCTGTGATGAAGTCCTCTGAGTTCAATGAAAGCCCTTCAGTCATTTTTTTTAAAATTTATGCAACAATTTGTGGGAGGGTGAGGAATAAACTTGGTCTAATCCCAAGAAACCATCCAGTATCCCCTCTATCCTGAGTTTAAGCATTTGCCTGCTCCAGGCTGGGGTGGGAGAGAGGCCACTCTTGACCTTTCCTCATTTGGCAGTTCCACTGTAATTGACAAACATGTTGCTTGTGGAGTTTTCCTGAGGGTTGTAGGTGCCAGGCTCATCCAATATACACACACACACACACACACACACAGACTCACATACACACACAAACACAGACTCACATACACACAGACTCACATACACACAGACTCATTCACAGAGATACCCACAGACACGCATACACACACTCATATCTCACACATACACAGACACGCAAACACACACAGACACACATACACACACTCACATCTCACACATACACAGACACACAAACACACACAGACACGCACTCACATCTCTCACATCTCAAACACAGACACGCATACACACACAGTCACGCATACGCACACATCTCACACACAGACACACATACACGTACTCACATCTCACACACACACATACACGCACTCACATCTCACACACACACACATACACGCACTCACATCTCACACATGCACAGACACGCATACACGCACTCATCTCACACACACACACATACACATACTCACATCTCACACACGCACAGGCACTCATACACGCACTCACATCTCAAACATACACAGACATGCATACACACACAGTCACGCATACACTCATCTCACACACACACAGACACACATACACGTACTCACATCTCACACACACATACACGCACTCACATCTCACACACACATACACGCACTCACATCTCACACACGCACAGGCACTCATACACGCACTCACATCTCACACACAGACACGCATACATGCACACACATCTCTCACACAGACACGCACACACATCTCACACACAGACACGCACACACATCTCACACACAGACACGCACACACATCTCACACACAGACACGCACACACATCTCACACACACACAGACACACAAACACACACAGACATGCATACACACACTCACATCTCAAACACAGACACGCACACACATCTCACACACAGACACGCACACACATCTCACACACAGACACACACTCACACACATACACTCACTCACACACATACACTCACATCTCACACATACACAGACACACACAGACATGCATACACACACTCACATCTCAAACACAGACACGCATACACACACAGTCACGCATACACACTCACATCTCTCACACAGACAAGCACACGCACTCACATCTCACACAGACATGCGCGCACACACTCACATCTCTCACACACAGACACGCGCGCACACACACATCTCACACACAGACACGCGCGCACACACGCGAACACACACTCATCTCACACAGACACGCACACACTCACATCTCACATACACATATGGACACTCACAGACACACACACTGACACACATAGAAACAGATACACATGCCCACATACACTCAAACACACAGACACTCATTGACACACAAAGACACACATGCACACAGACACACTAACACAGAGGCACACACATATACTCACACCCATACACTGTACTGTACTCATATACACACACTCACTGACACACAGGCACTCATTGACACACATGCGACCCCCACCTACAGAAACACACACTGACACACACACACACGCATAGACACACACACTGACACACATGCCCACACAGATACGCTAACACAGTCACACTAACATAGACACACAAACATATACTCACACCCACACTCCAACACATTGGCACGCACATATACTCACACACATGCACGCATATACAGACACACACACACACTCCTCAGTTACCTACACACACACACACACACACACGAGAGAGTCCCTGCTTCGCTAACTGGTTTCCCCTGCTGTCACTCCAGCCCCTTTCCTGGACACGTCATGGAACATTCCCGGAACGTTTCCAGATTCTAGTTCCAAGCTTTTTTTCCGAAACACCGGGATCCCGGCCAACAACCCGGGGGAGAGGGAGCCTCGGTCCAACCGGGAGCCCGGCCAGCACCCGCTTCCAAGGCGGCTCACAACCCGGACTCAGAGCGGGAGCCGGAGTGCACCGAGGAACAAGCATGGGAGGAGCTGGAGTGAAACCAGGACTAGGAGAATATCCAGCACCCGGAATAAGACCGGGACCCAGGGCAGGAGGAGGATTGGAGTGAATGCAGAGTTAAAACAACGGAGTGTAGCCCAGGGTCAGGGTCAGGGTCAGGGTCAGGGTAAGGGTTGGGGGTGGGGGTCAGGGACCAGGAGTGACCGCGTCCCTCATTAGGGAGAGAGAGAGACCCCAGCCTCCCCTCTCTGCTCACACAGAGACCCCGCAGCTCCAGGAGGTGACAGCTCTCAAAACCCAACCCACAGGCAACTGTGCTGTGGAAATGTCCATGGGGCTGAGGGCATTCTCCCCCCACCCTCTCTCTCTCTCTCCCCTCCCTCCTCCCGGACCCCCTCGACACTCTGCCACAGCCAGCAGCGCCGGGAACCCACTCCGACTGCAGAGTGTGTCCCTGGGAGGTCGGGACCCTCCCTGTCACTGATGCAGACCAAGAGCTGGAGCAGATTCACAAACTCTCCCAAGCGTGCACTCAGCCCCCCACCCGGAAACACCCCTCCCTCCCGGTTAGTCAAAACCTCACCCCCCCCCCCCCCCAACCAACCAACCAACAAACAATTTCTTCAAAAGGAAGGAATCTCGGCTCGAGAAAAGCAAATCGCTTTGACATGAGAGGATTATCTTTTTTTCTCTCTGTCCTGGAGGGGAGGTGACTGTCCCCAATAGAAAATTGTGGAAAATTAACAAATCGCCCAACTCCTCCTAAAAATACACATAAAAGAGAGAGTTAGAGAGTGACTTTAATGCTCTCACTGTTGGGCTCCTCTTCAGATGCACTCTGTTGTGTTTGTAAATGGTCTCTACGTTCACTTCCCCTGTCGGTGGAATCCGTGCTTCTAGCCTCGAATTTGCCTTTCTGGAGTTGTTCCTTTTTTTGCCTTTGACGCTGTAGTGTGTGTGTGTGTGTATGTGTGTGTGTGTGTGTCGGCTGACGGGGTTATTCCTGGCACCGATTCCCAGAATAGCAATTGTTTTTTTTGCGCCTTAAAAAATCTTGCAGACTTTGTGCAGTGACGTTGTTGGATTCCCCCCCGCCAGAAAGCCACTTCCAGTCGCCCTTCGTCAGAGGGGTCATATTTCAAACGCAGTGCAATCTCTACCAGATCAAAGCCTATTTCATAATTTAGAACAACAGAGAAAAGAATTGCACTGTCCGTAGTGGTTGCATTCCCTTCCCCCCCCTCCCTTATCTGATTGCTCTGAGCTGGGAGGGAACAGGGTTATTCGAGTGTGTGGAAATACCTTCAGGGTTACCTCGTTGCAAAACCATACACACACATTCGACCTTCACTGGTTCCCCTGAGCCAGGGTTGAAAGTCACTGTGGCAGGAATTCCGTCATCGACAGAGGAGCAACACAGCTCGGTGTTAACCCCTTGGCTGCTGGTATCTGCACACTGCCCTCCCCAGCCGAGCAAATCCACCGGCTGGTGACTCCCGTACACCTCTCACTGTGTTCCTGTACGGGACAATAAGAGCTAAATTTAGAGTGGAGGGATCTGTTTATTTGTCCAAATAAATTAACGGAGCCATTAGCAATTCTGCAAATGTACACCTAAATGATTTTATGTTTCATTATATCTGGATAATATACCCAATTCCTGAGGGATATAATTTGTACCTGATTAACATGTATTTTATATCTAAGAGATTTTGTACGTGGGTGATATATACATAATTCCTGGATTATGTAAAATATCAGAATGTTGTAATTTTATATCCAAGTAAAATGTATTTTATATATACATAAAATCTTGTGGAAAGTTTGCTCACTGAGTTGTGGGTTGGTTTGCAGAGATTTTGTCATCATGTTAGGTAACATCATCAGAGATGAGAGTGTGGTGCTGGAAAAGCACAGCAGGTCAGGCAGCATCCGAGGAGCAGGTGAGTTGACATTTCAGGCAAAAGCCCTTCATCAGGAATCCGACTCACTCCAAAACATTGACTCTCCTGCTCCTCTGAATGCTGCCTGTTCTTTTCCAGCACCACACTTTTGATCTGATCTCCAGCATCTTCAGTCCTCACCTTCTCCTAACATCATCAGTGAGCCTCTGCAGAAGCGTTGGTGTTCTGTCTTGCTGGCTATTTATGTGGTAGGTAAAAAACAATGACTGCAGATGCTGGAAACCAGGTTCTGGATCAGTGATGCTGGAAGAGCACAGCAGTTCAGGCAGCATCCGAGGAGCAGTATTATCAACGTTTCGGGCAAAAGCCCTTCAGCGAGCCTGAAGTGGGTGGAGGGTGGGGGTGGCGAGAAAGTAGCATAGAGGACAATTGGTGAATGGGGGAGGGGATGAAGGTGATAGGTCAGGGAGGAGGGTGGAGTGGATAGGTGGAAAGGAAGATAGGCAGGTAGGACAGGTCATGGGGACAGTGCTGAACTGGAAGTTTGGAACTGGGGTGAGGTGGGGGAAGGGGAAATGAAACTGTTGAAGTCCACATTGATGCCCTGGGGTTGAAGTGTTCCGACGCGGAAGATGAGGCGTTCTTCCTCCAGGTGTCTAGTGGTGAGGGAGCGGCAGTGAAGGAGGCCCAGGACCTCCGTGTCCTTGGCAGAGTGGGAGGGGGAGTTGAAATGTTGGGCCACGGGACGGTGTGGTTGGTTGGTGCGGGTGTCTCGGAGATGTTCCCTAAAGCATTCTGCTAGGTGGCGCCCAGTCTCCCCAATGTAGAGGAGATCGCATCGGGAGCAACTACTATTTATGTGTCTTGGTCTGTTGTGGTGGGAGATATCATTTCCGATTCTGTTTCTGAGAGGTTGGTAAATGGGATCCCAATCTATATGTTTGTTAATAGAGTTCCAGTTTCAATGCCAGGCCTCTAGGGATTCCCGTGCATGTCTTTGTTTAGCCTGTCCCAGTGTGGGTGCATTGTCCCAGTCGAACTGGTGTCCCTCTTTGTCTGTGTGTATGGATACCAGTGAGAGTCTTTTGGTGCCTAGTTGGTACTCACATATCGTGATGGCTAGTTTCCTGCTGGTTTGCCCAATTTAATGGCTGTTGCAGTCCTTGGAGGGTATTTTGTTTATGATGTTTGTTGTGCTGGCTGTGGTAAGGGGTCCTTTAAATTCAGCAGGAGCTGTTTCAGTGTAATGGTAAGTTTGTGAGCTACCATGATGCCTAGGGGCTGGAGTAGACTGGTCGTCATCTCTGAAATGTCTTTGATGTATGGTAGAGTGACTAGAGTCTCTGGGCATGTTGTGTCTTCCTGTTTTAGACACACACATAGCAAGCGGGACAGAACACCAAAGCTTCACCAGAGGCTCACCGATGATGTTACCTAGCATGGTGATGAAACATCTGAAAACAAACCCACCAGCTCAGTGAGTAAAACTGACAACCTGATCCACAACCTGAGCTACTAATCTTCTCCAAGATCTCCAGTATAAAACTTGCATCAGGGGGATCAAATGTATGTATATGATCTATATGTATTTATAAGATGTGGTTGACATACATTTTCATATCAACAATATTATATTTGGATGATTATATCGAGCTGAAAATGTGTTGCTGGAAAAGCGCAGCAGGTCAGGCAGCATCCAAGGAACAGGAAATTCGACGTTTCGGGCATAAGCCCTTCATCAGGAATGCTGCACTTTTCCAGCAACACATTTTCAGCTCTGATCTCCAGCATATGCAGACCTCACTTTCTCCCCATGATTATATCGAGTTCCTGTATGACTTATAATGGGTGATGTCAAACAATTGGAGGTAATGGTAGTTGTCTTTTCCCGAGGGTGGGGAATTCCAAGAATAGGGGGCACATTTTTAAGGTGAGAGGAGCAAGATTTTAAAAAGACATGGGGGCACATTTTTTTACACAAAGATTGGTTCGCATGTGGACTTCCTGAGGCACTGCTGGATGTAGGTACATTTGGATAGGTACATGAAGATAGGAAAGGTTTGGAGGGATATGGGCCAGGAGCAGGCAGGTGGGATTAGTTTTGTTTGGGATTATGTTCGACATGGACTGGTTGGACTGAAGGTTCTGTTTCTGTACTGTATGATTCTATGACTCTATGAAGTGAATGACATATATTTCATACCTGTGCGCAATATATTTGATTATTGAGCAAGAGATTTATATTAAATATCTGGATGTTAGATATTTGTTCAAAAATGAACTTTTTTGACTTGAGTGATTTTGTTTATTCATTCGCAGGATGAGGATGTCAAGATTAGATTACTTACAGTGTGGAAACAGGCCCTTCGGCCCAACAAGTCCACGCCGACCCGCCGAAGCGACAACCCACCCATACCCCTACATATACCCCTTACCTGACACTACAGACAATTTAGCATGGCCAATTCACCTGGCCCGCACATCTTTGGACTGTGGGAGGAAACCGGAGCACCCGGAGGAAACCCACGCAGACACGGGGAGAACGTGCAAACTCCACACAGTCAGTCACCTGAGGCGGGAATTGAACCCAGGTCCCTGGCGCTGTGAGGCAGCAGTGCTAACCACTGTGCCACCGTGCCGCCCAATAGCCAGGCCATCATTTATTTTCCATCCCAGAGGCAGTTAAGAATCAGTGATATTGCTGTGGGAAGCAACAACAGAAATTGTTGCAAAAACTCAGCAGATCTGGTAGCATCTGTGGAGAGAAATCAGAGTTAACGTTTTGGGTCCAGTGATTTGGGAAGGGTCTGAACTGCATGTAACTGGGGACCCACAGCAAAAGGGTCACTCAACCTGAAACGTTAACTCTGATTTCTCTCCTCAGATGCTGCCAGATCTGCTGAGCCTTTCCAGCAATTTCTGTTCTTGTTTCGGGATTACAGCTTCCATAGTTTTTTGGGGTTTTTTTTGTTTCTTATTCCTGAGGGTCTGGAGTCACATGTAGGCCAGACCAAGTAAAGATGACAATTGCCTTCCCTAAAGGTCATTAGTGAACCAGGTGGGCTTTTTCCTGACAACAGCCAATGGATTCATGGCCATCATCATTCAACTCTTAATTCCAGATTCTTATTGAATTCAAATTCTACCATCTGCCGTGGTGAGATTCAACCCTGGGTCTCCAGAACATTGGCTGGGTCACTGGATTAACAGTCCAGTAATAGTATAACCAGGCCAGCACTTAGCCCAGTGTTGCACATACAAATGTATAAATTTAACTCCTGAATGATACATAATAGCCGACTGATGTGTTTACACCTAAGTGATATATACATATATAAATCTGGATGATATTATAGCTGGGTGATATTCATAGAATCCCTACTATGTGGAAGCAGGTCATTTGGCCCATCGGGTCTACACTGACCCTCTAAAGAGCATCCCAGCCAGACTCACCCCGTATGACAACAATAAATCAAAACAAATCCCTGTAGCCCTGAACTTCTCATGGCTAACCCATCTAGCCTGCACACTACAGGGCAATTTAGTATGGCCATTCCACCTAACCTGCAAACCTTTTGACTGTGAGAGGAAACTAGAGCACCCGGAAGAAACCAGGAGAATATGCAAATTCCACACTGACGGTTGCCCGAGGGTGGAATTGAACCTGGGTCACTGGTGCTGTGAGCCATTGTGCCATCCTTATAACCCATACACACACATATGATAACTATGTGATATCCAATACTTAAATGATATCTATAGTACCTAATTGAAGTCGATTTTTTATCTGAATGATATTATACCTGGGTGACACGTAAATATATAATGTGGGTGATATATAAAATTATAATTTGCTAGATAATTATATTATATAAAATTAATGTGTAATAGATTGTTAATGAGTAAAAATAGCTGAATATTTCAAGAAGAGAACTTTGACTAAATTCCAGGACCACCCTGATGTCACCCATCATAGATCCTTAAAATTCCTCCTTCGAAGAAGAAGATAACAGTTGGGGAAGGAGATGGACAGCCAGCTGTAAGAGTATGGCCTTGGTTGCCAGTTTGTGTGTAGTTTTTGTACCCTGTTACTTCTTCACTGTCCTTTACACTTGTCTCACCACTTACAATCTGTGGACCATCTGTGGAGTTAATGTGAATGAATGATCCTTTGCAGATTTTAAGTTGAACGAATTATGCTTGTTAATTCCCCACTCAGCCAATATTGGCATCTTTATTCCTCCCCTTTCTGCCTCTCCCCTTGCCCTCGACCCCTTGGACAATTTGTATATATAAAGTGCTCTTAACAAAATGAGGAGTCCCATGGCACTTTCACAGGAGTGGTCTCAAAACAAAATATGATGCTGAGATACACATGATGACATTATATAAAATACGCAAAAGCTCAGTAAAAGAGATGGGTTTTAACGAGCATCTTAAAGGAGGAGATCAAAGTAGGGATCAATTTACAGTAATTTATATCCATATAGTGCCTTTAACATGGTAACATTTCCAAAGGTGTTTGATTTAGGGGGATAACTCCACCAATGGAGCCAAGGCAAGTGAAAGCACATTGGAAAATTAAAATGCAAACATCAAGAGATTTATGGCAGAGAAACCATTCCGAACATAATGTCTGTGCTGACTCAGACAGCAAGGTCTCTTAACCTCACCTTCTAGCCTAGGGTCCCTAGCCCTGTAAATTACAGCACATCAAGTACACAGCTATGTTGTTTTAAAAATCCCATTTAGACCAGAAGAAGTAGGAACAGGCGGAGGCCATTCATCCCCTCAATAGGATCATGGCTGATCTGATATTCCTCATGTTCTGCCATTTCCCCATAACCTTCAATTTCTCGACTAATTAAGAATCTATCCAATTCAGCCTCAAATATACACAAGGACTCTTCCCTCTGTGGCAAGGAGTTTTACAGACCCACAAACCTCTGAGAGAGAAATTGAGGGTTTGGTTAAGAAAAAGAAGGAAGCATTTGTCAAATATAGACAGGATAGATCGAGTGAATCCTTAGAAGAGTAGGAGTCTACTTAAGAGAGAAATCAGGAGGGCAAAAAGGGGACATGAGATAGATTTGGCAAATAGAGTTAAGGGGAATCCAAAGGGTTTTTACAAATATATTAAGGGCAAAAGGATAACTAGGGAGAGAGTAGTGCCCCTCAAAGATCAGCAAGGCAGCCTTTCTGTGGAGCCGCAGGAGATGGGGCAGATACTAAATGAGTATTTTGCGTCAGTATTTACTGTGGAAAAGGACATGGAAGATATAAATTGAGGGAAATAGATGGTGACATGTTGAAAAATGTCCACATTTTAGAGGAGGAAGTGCTGGATGTCTCAAAATGCATAAAAGTGGATAAATCCGCAGGAGCTGATCAGGTGTACCCTAGAACTCTGTGGGAAGCTAGAGAAGTGATTGCTGGGCCTCTGACTCAGATATTTGTATCATCGATAGTCACAGGTGTGCCAGAAGACTGGAGGTTGGTTAACATGGTGCCACTATTTAAGAAGGGTGGTAAGGACAAGCCAGGGAACTATAGACCCGTGAGCCTGACCTCGATGGTGGGCAAGTTGTTGGAGGGAATCATGAGGGACAGGATATACATGTATTTGGAAAGGCAAAGTCTGATTAGGGATAGTCAACATGGCTTTGTGCGTGGGAAATCATGTCTCACAAACTTGATTGAGTTTTTTGAAGAAGTAACAAAGAAGATTGATGAGGGCAGAGCAGTAGATGTGATCTATATGGACTTCAGTAAGATGTTCGACAAGGTTCCCCATGGGAGACTGATTAGCAAGGTTAGATCTCAAGATATACAGAGACAACTTGCCATTTGGATACAGAACTGGCTCAAAGGTAGAAGACAGAGGGTGGTGGTGGAGGGTTGTTTTTCAGACTAGAGGCCTGTGACCAGTGGAGTGCCACAAGGATCAATGCTGGAACCACTACCTTTCGTCATTTACATAAATGATTTGGATGCAAGCATAAGAGGTACAATTAGTAAGTTTGCAGATGACACCAAAATTGGAGATGTAGTGGACAGCGAAGAAGGTTACTTCAGATTACAACAGGACCTTGATCAGATGAGCCAATGGCCTGAGAAGAGGCAGATGGAGTTTAATTTAGATAAATGTGAGGTGCTGCATTTTGGGAAAGCAAATCTTAACAGAACTTATACACTTAATGGCAAGGTCCTCGGGAGTGTTGCTGAACAAAGAGACCTTGGAGTGCAGGTTCATAGCTCCTTGAATGTGGAATCGCAGGTAGAAAGGATAGTGAAGAAGGCATTTGGTATACTTTCCTTTATTGGTCAGAGTATTGAGTATAGGAGATGGGAGGTCAAGTTGCGGCCACTGTTGGAATATTGCGTGCAATTCTGGTCTCCTTCCTATCAGAAAGATATTGTGAAACTTGAAAAGGTTCAGAAAAAATTTACAAGGATTTTGCCAGGGTTGGAGGATCTGAGCTACAGGGAGAGGCTGAACAGGCTGGGGCTGTTTTCCCTGGAGCGTCGGAGGCTGAGGGGTGACCTTATAGAGGTTTACAAAATCATGAGGGGCATGGATAGGATAAATAGACAAAGTATTTTCCCTGGGGTGGGGGAGTCCAGAACTAGAGGGCATAGGGTTTAGGGTGAAAAGGAAAAGATATAAAAGAGACCTAAGGGGCAACCTTTTCACACAGAGGGTGGTACGTGTATGGAATGAGCTGCCAGAGGAAGTGGTGGAGGCTGGTACAATTGCAACATTTAAAAGGCATCTGGATGGGTGTATGAATAGGAAGGGTTTGGAGGGACATGGGCTGGATACTGGCAAGTGGGACTAGATTGGGTTGCGACATCTGGTCGGCATGGACAAGTTGGACCGAAGGGTCTGTTTCCATGCTGTACATCTCTATCACTCTCAGAACTTCATCCTTATTGCTGTCTTAAATTGGTGCTCCTTTTTTTTGAGTCTGTGCCCTCTGGTCCTAGACTCTCCCCATGAGGGGAAACATCCTCTCAGCATTGACCCTGTCAAGCCCCTTAAGAATCCGATATGTTTCAATGATGTCACCTCTTATTCTTCCAAACTCCAGTCAGTGGAATCCCAGCCAGTTTAGCCTTCACTTATACGGCAATTCTTCCATACTAGCAAGCTGCCTCATGAATGTTCTCTGAACTGCCACCAATGAAATGAAGTCTTTCCTTAAACAAAGGGACCGAACACTGCTCATAGTACTCCAGGTGTGGTATCCCCAGCACCTTGTTCAGTTGCAATAAGACTTCCCAATTCTTATACACCAACTCTCTGAAATAATTTCCAACATTCCCTTAGCCTTCCACATTAGCTACTGTACCTATGAGCTAGCTTTCTGTGTTTTGAGCACAAGTTCCCCCAAGTCTCTTTGTGTTGCAGCTTTCTGTGGTTTCTCTCTGTTTAAATAGATTATAATAGTTTATTTTCCATGCTAAAATGAATAACTTTGCTTTTCCCACATTATACATCGTTTGCCAACTTTTTGACCATTTACTTAAACTGGGGTTGGAGGATTTGAGCTTTAGGGAGAGGCTGAACAGGCTGGGGCTGTTTTCCCTGGAGCGTCGGAGGCTGAGGGGTGACCTTACAGAGGTTTACAAAATGCTGTGCATCTCTATGACTCTATGACTGTATTGATATCTCCCTGTAAAACTGTATCCCTCTCACAACCAGCCTTTCTATCTATTTTTATTTCATCTGCAAATATGGCTACAATACATTCAGATCCTGCCTCCATGTCATTAATGTTTCCTGTAAACAGTTGTGGTCTGAGCACTGATCCCTTTGGAACCCACTGGTCACAGGTTGCAAAATGAAATGGAACTCCTTATTCCCATTTGCTGCTTCCTGCCCATGGATTAATTCTTCATCCATGCCAATATACTATTTGTTACATTATGGGCTCTTATGAGAACCTTTTGTTAAGTATCTTATCAAGCGCTTTCAGGAAGTCCAAATGCATCCCATCTTCTGGTTCCCCTCTATCTATTCTGGTTGAGACATCCTCAAACAACTCCAATAAATTAGTCAGGCATGATTTCTACTTCATGAAGCCATAGAACATAGAACATAGAAGGATACAGCGCAGTACAGGCCCTTCGGCCCTCGATGTTGCGCCGACCGAATCCTACCTAACCTATACTAGCCCAATAACTTCCAAATGCCTATCCAATGCCCGCTTAAATGACCATAAAGAAGGAGAGTTCACCACTGATACGGGCAGGGCATTCCATGAACTCACAACCCGCTGTGTGAAGAATCTACCCCTAACATCTGTCCTATACCTACCACCCCTTAATTTAAAGCTATGTCCCCTAGTAACACCTGACTCCATTAGCGGTAAGAGGTTCTTAGTATCTACCCTATCTAAACCCCTAATCATCTTATACACTTCTATCAGATCTCCCCTAAACCTTCTCTTCTCCAATGAGAACAGCCCCAAGTGCCTCAGCCTTTCCTCATAAGATTTTCCTACCATTCCAGGCAACATCCTGGTAAACCTCCTCTGCACTCGTTCTAAAGCTTCCACATCCTTCCTATAGTATGGCGACCAAAACTGCACACAATACTCCAGATGAGGCCTCACCAGAGTCTTATACAACTGCAACATGACCTCAGGACTCCGGAACTCAATTCCTCTGCCAATAAAGCCCAGTACACCATATGCCTTCCTCACAACACTATTTACCTGGGTGGCAACTTTCAGAGATCTGTGTACATGGACACCAAGATCCCTCTGCTCATCCACACTACCAAGTAGCCTACCATTAGCCCAGTAATCCATCATCTTGTTATTCCTACCAAAGTGAACGACTTCGCACTTAGCTACATTGAATTCCATTTGCCACATTTCTGCCCAGCTCTGCAACTTATCTATATCCCGCTGTAACCTACCACTTCCTTCCTCACTATCCACAACTCCACCGACTTTTGTGTCATCCGCATGTTGACTCTACTTGATTCTATTATGATTTTCCAAACGTTCTGCTATTAATTCCTTAATAGTTGATTCCAATACTATTCCAACAATAGATGTTAGGTTAATCAGCCTGTAGTTACCCATGTTTTGCCCCCCTTGTTAAATCCTGCTGTTAATTCTCATATTTATATACTCTTATGTCTACTCCACTATTACATGGGCAGTGAATTCCAAAATCATCATTTCTCTTTTGTGAAAAAATTACTTGCAGTTCCTCTATTAAGACCATAAGATATAGGAGTAGGGTAATGTCATTCGGCCCATCTGATTTGGTCTGGCATAAAATCATGGCTGGTGTGTCTCTCAAAGTCATTCTCCTGCCTTCTCCCCATCACCTTTCATCCCCTTACTAATCAGGAACCTATCTACTGTCTTAAAGACACTCAACGACTTGGTGTCCACAGCCTTTTGTGGCAATGAGTTCCACAGATTCGCCACCCTTTTCTCTAAAAGTTCCCCCACATCTCAGTTCTATGGACTCATTCTTTCAATCTGAGCCATGCCCTCGGATCCTACTCCTGAAAACATCTTCATGAGGTCCACTCGGTCCAGGCTTCTCAGTATTCTAGGGAAAGGTGATGGGCTAGTGATAGTATTGCTGGACTTTTGACCCAGGTTCTAATCCCGCCATGGCTGATGGTGGAGTTTGAATTCAGTCAATATGTGGAATTAAGAATATAATGATTTTTGATTTTTGGAAAAACCCAACTGGTTCACGAATATCCTTTAGGGGAGGAAACTGCAATCCTTGCCTGGTCTGACCTCTTTGTGACTCCAGATCCACAGCAATGTGGTTGATGCTTCACAATTAGGGATGGGCAATAAACGCTGGCGTAGCCAACAATGCCCTCATTCTGTGAATAAATTAAATAAAACTCCATAAATTTCAATGAGATCTCCCCTCATTCTTCTAAACTGCACTGAGTACAGACCCCAAACCCTCATATGAGCGAGATAAGTCCACCAATAGAGCCAAGGCAGAAAGCACAACTAGATAAAAACAATGAATGCAGATGCTGGAAACCAGATCTAGATTAGACTGGTGCTGGAAAAGCAAAGCAGTTCAGGCAGCATCCGAGGAGCAGGAAAATCAATATTTCGGGCAAAAGCCCTTCATCAGGAATAAAGCACAACTACCAATGGACGACAGAAACTTTAACATGAAGAGACTTATGCCAGAGAAGACCATGAAAACCATCGTGTTGGTGTGGGACATTGATGAAGCAAATGAATTTTCAACAACAATCAAGAATTGTTTCATGGTTACCCATTACAAAGTTGTCGGGATTTGGACTCATATCTCCATGTCAGGTGTGGCAGTTTTGGGTCTGAGGAATGGAGAGGGCCAGGCAGGAGGCAAGTCTTAAAGCATTCCAATGGATTCAGATCTGAGCCTGTGAATTAGAGCATCATGCAGAAAAAGTATATTGGTCTTCAGTGCTTGGGTGATAAGCAGCTGTTGTTTTCTTGCTTTCATGGGAATGTCAGCATTTGTTCCCTATCCTGAACTGCTCTTGCACTGAACCTGTCAGTCCATTTCCGAGGGCAGTTAAAAGCCAACCATGTTGGTTCTAATTTTTTCCCACAGATCTCCATGAGGTTTAGATGTGGCAGAAACCGTAAGTTGGTGCTGAGAGTGGCATTCAGATGCCAATCGGCACATACCAACCCTCTGAGTACCCGTGCAGCTTTGCACCTCAGAGGGAACGTTGACCACACTGCCTCTTGGGTCTGGAGTCACACGTAGACCAGGCCTCGGTAAGAATGGGACATTGATGAAGCAAATGAATTTTTAACAACCATCAAGAATTGTTTCACGGTTACTCATTACAAAGTTGTCGGGATTTGGACCCATATCTCCATGTCATTAGTCTGAATGTCTGGATTAACAGGTTAAAAGAGGGTATCATTACCTCACCATTTTCCCTGTGTATATTTCTTTATCTGAATTAACGTAAAGTTCGGGGCCCATTCAATATCCTGTGCTCTCTTCTCACGTTACAATAAAAGTCTATCAAAACCACTTCTTTCCTTGCAGGGTTTCACATGGAATGAAAAGTGAGGTGGGGTTGAGTGACTGAATGAGTGAATGAATGTAATAATGAATGAATGAGATAATGAAATAATGAATGAATGAGATAATAAAATAATGAATGAATGAACGAAATGATGAATGAATGAATGAACGAACAGTTGAACACTGTTCCAAGAGCAGCACCCAGATCTTCTGACACAAAAATGCCCTGTTTTTGAACAATTCCAGTTTTCTGGCAGTAAGTTATTGGATAATGTACCTGTACCTCCACAGTTGATGAAATTGTGCCTTATTTGTCAAACGCATCGTGCACAACTATTCACAGAGGTACAAGGAAAAGGTCATGGAAATCTCACTCCATTGACTCCAACTACACCTCCTGCTGCCTTGGGAAGGCAACCAATATCATGAAAGACCCCTCCCACCCTGGTAATGCTCTGTTCCAACTTCTTCCATTGAGCAGAAGATACAAAAGCTTAGATACATGTTCCAAGGGATTCAGGAACAACTTCTTCCCCAATATTATTCAACTTCTGAATGGACTTCTCAGATTTTAAATTTGATGTTGATCTTGCTCTCTGTGCACCTTCTCTGCAGCCGTAACATTGGATTCCTTGCTCTGTTCTGTTACCCAAATACACTTTGTACAATATGATCTGCCTGCATTGGAAGCAAAACAAAACATTTCATTGTACCAAGGTGCATGTGACAATAATAAATCAAATCAAGGACTGGAGTCCACAATCCACACTGGCATTCCTATTGCAGTGCTGAGGGACTGTTAAAGATACCATCTTTCTAATGAGACTCTGTCTCCCTATTTCAAAGAAAGACAGAGGACTTTCCTTGTGTTGTGGCCAACATTTATCCTTCGGCCATCATCCAGGGGAAGAGTCACTGGACCCGAAACATTAACTCTGATTTCTCTCCGCAGATGCTGCCAGACCAGATGAGCGTTTCTAGCAATTTCTGTTTTCATTTTGCCACTAAAAGCAAACCATCAAGGCAAAGACATCAAAGACAGATAAATGTTTGGACAGTAAAGGAATTAACAGTTATGGTGAGCGGGATGGGGGAGGTAAGTGGAGCTAAGACCATGAAAGGATCAGCCATGATCTGATTGAACGGCAGAGCAGGCTCGAGGGGCCAGATGACCTACCGTTGCTCCTCGTTCTCATGTTCTATCAAAGTCCTTGGAGTGGGTGTGGAGGCGGTTTCCCAGAACAGTGCGAGAGGTATGGAATTTCAATGAGACGGGAGACTAGAGGAGCTGAGATGTTAGCTGCAGAGCCAAGAATGTTTAGGGATACATAATAGGGGCATTCAAAATTATGAAAGGTTTCTGGGTTATATAATGCCATGAGAGTAACTTTAACCTAACATTTCAGTGGGATTCTGACGTAATGTTTGTTATATACTGTTTCTCCATTTCAAACTTGGGGCGGCACGGTGGCTCAGCGGTTAGCACTGTGGCCTCACAGTGCCAAGGACCGGTTCGATTCCACCCTCAGGTGACTGTCTGTGTGGAGTTTGCGCATTCTCCCCGTGCCTGCGTGGGTTTTCTCTGGTTTCCTCCCACAGTCCAAAGATGTACAGGCCAGCTGAATTGACCATGCTAAATTCCCCATAGTGTTAGTTGCATTAGTCAGGGGTAAAGCTAGGGTAAGGGAATGCGTCTGGGTGGGTTATTCTTCGGACGATCAGTGTGGATTTGTTGGGCCGAAGGACCTGTTTCCATATTCTAATTCTAATCTAATCAAACTCCACTGAAATCAATAAAATTGACATGGCATTGAACTGGCATTCCATGTGACCCTGTGAATATTCCACCTGGTGAGCTAGGTTAAAATAACACTTTATGATCCCATGACCTGATTATCACCCCATTATGGGATCTTGCTGTGTGCTCGCCGCCATACCACATTCCGAAAAAACACTTCAGTGGCCCCAAGGCATTTCGAGTCAGACTCGATACAAATCTCCACGTCCTACTTTAAACAGTTGTCTTTGGCTGTGGCTTTCTGCTCTGTGGGTGAGGCCAGTTTTACTGTGATTGTAATGATGCGTGAATGTTCACAACAAAATTCAGAACAAAGAATTCACCAGAGGATCATCATGGGGTCAGTGGCCACTCAGAGCTGGAATCTGGCCATTACTGGGAAGATCTGACAATGGAACTCCGAGAGTGGAAAGCCTGGCTTAGAGGGAGGAACAATGTAACACAGGTTTTTAATAATATGTACAACATAGGATGTTGCAGTGTCTTGTGGTTGGACAGCAAGACAGTATGTCCCCTTATTTTGCTTTCAAGATTGCTGGTAATTTGGATCCTTTCAAATTGATATTAGCTAAAGCATAATAGATACCATTAAGTACATTACCAGCTGCAATCCAATCAACAGGTTCTGGTGGTTTATATATAGGGCAATGGGAGTCTAAGAGCGCTTACAGACTATAATCCAATCAGATTGTTTGTGTATAGTTTTAGACACATTCTGGTGTTTTACAAAGGAACAACAAATCAAAGGTTTGACAGGAACATCTGGACAATGCATCAAACTCCAAATTATGTTTGTTTGCAAATCTTAGTAGTTTTTATTTGTTAATCCACAGTGTGGGTGAATGCCAATGGACAATGCAGATGACGCCAAGAAAGATAGAGGGACAGGTCATGTTGAGGTAGCAGGGAGGCTGCAGAAGGACTTAGCCAGGTTAGGATAGTGGGGAAGTGTAAAGTTCGGCACTTTGGTCAGAAGAATACAGGCATAGATTATTTTCTAAATGAGGAAAGGCTTTAGAAATCCAGAGCACAAAAGGACTTGGGAGTCCTTGCCAGGACTCTCTTAAGGTTAACATGCAAGTTCAGTTAGCAGTTGGGAAGAAAAATGCAATGTTAGCATTCATTTCAAGAGGACTTGAATACTAAAGCAGAGATGTACTGCAGAGGCTGTATAAGGCTGTGCTCAGAACGTGTTTGGAACATTGTGAGCAGTTGGTGGCCCCGTATCTCAGGAATGATGTGCTGTTGAAAGGGGTCCAGAGGAGGTTTACAGGAATGACCCTGGGGATGAAAAGCTTGTCATATGAAGAGCAATTGACTCTGAATCTGCACTCAATGAGTATAGAAGGATGAGGGGGGGGTGAATTTCATTGAAAGTTACAGAATACTGAGAGGCTTGGATAGAGTGGATGTAGAGAACATGTTTCCACTAGTAAGAGGGACTAGAACCTGAGAGCACAGCCTCAGAGTGAAGGGACAACCCTTTAGAACTGAGATGAGGAGGAATTTCTTCACCCAGAGGGCAGAGAATCTGTGGAACTCATTGCTGCAGAGGGCTGTGGATGCAAAGTCATTGAGTGTATTTAAGAAGGATATGGGTCGGGTGTTGGCAGGTGGGACTAGATTGGGTTGGGATATCTGGTTGGCAGGAAAGGTTGGACTGAAGGAACTGTTTCTGTGCTGTACATCTCTTTGACTCTATAATAGATAGGTTCTTGATGAGTAAGTGGATTAAACCCATGCTGTTAGCATCACTGTGTATTGCAAGCCAGCCAACGAGCTAACAGACCCCTTATGAATTGTAACACAA
This sequence comes from Hemiscyllium ocellatum, assembly GCF_020745735.1. Lineage (NCBI taxonomy): Eukaryota > Metazoa > Chordata > Chondrichthyes > Orectolobiformes > Hemiscylliidae > Hemiscyllium > Hemiscyllium ocellatum. Next base: position 8,335,463 of record NC_083410.1, on the reverse strand, counting down.
ATAATATTTGGTGAAAGTTTGTTCCATTTCACACTGCTCTCACACTTGGAGGCATGAGGCCATCACTGCTTTGAAAGTAGGCATTGCCCTTTTAGACAGAGATGGGGAGAATTATTTTCTCTCAGTGGATTTTGTGCAACTTTGGAACTCAATTCCTCAGAAAGCGGTGGAAGTGAGATTGTTGAATATTTATACCTCAGTGGAGGATAGGTTCCTGCTCGACATGAGCGTCAAAAATTTTTTGGGATAGATGGGAATCTGAACTTTGAACAGCCATGACCTTATTGATTGGCAGAATGGATTTGAGGGGGTGAATGGCCTAGTTTTGGTCTTGTCTGTCAAGTTTGTACTTCACTGTGTGCCTCTATCACCAGAAATAGGATGTGTACCTTGGAATATGTCACAGACTGGAATCTCATCCAGGAATATACATTTGTACAGAGAATAATGGATGCCTGTCAACAAGACAGGTCGGAATCCAATCCATGCATTCACATGGTTCAAGATTATGCATGTTGATGAGGAATAGACTCAGTGGCTTTTAATTGACAGCCTATATAATGTGAGTGTTTGATTGCAGCATAGCTTTGTTTTGTCATGTGGCACATTATTGACTGTTCCAGGAGTATCATTGCTCCAGTACGGTGCTAAGACATCAAGAAATTCAGAACTGGATCTGCCAGATCCTAAGTGATTACCAGACCAATTTGTCTGTGAGACTTGAGATGAAGGTTGTGAATGCTCCCAGCACAGAATAGAAACATAGAGTGGAGGCGCCTTGCCTGACGAGGCGAAATCATAAGGGCATTTCAGAGGCTAGTTAAGGGTCAACCACATTGCTGTGAGACTGAAGTCACATGCAGCTCAGACATGCCATCTTTAAGGAATAATTTTACAAAAAGTAATGAGAATGGAAAACAACTTCATCATTTTAGGTTTACGAATTTAAATTCCACCAGCTGCCATGGTGGCATTTGAACTCATGTTCCCAGAGTGTAAACCTTTATTATCTGGAGTACCAGTTCAATTATGTGAGCATTTCACCACCATCTACCCTATATTCTGTAGCATTCCTTTCTATCAATTTTTTAATCATCATTGACACCTCAATTAAGTCATCACTCAATCATTTGTCCTCTCGTGAATTCAACAGATGTAAACTGTGCTCATAATTTAACCTTGAGTTCTTTGGTACCACCCTAGTGAATCAGTGCTGTACCTTCTAAGACTAGTATGGATTTTCAGATAAAAAAGTAATCTGTTCAGATATGTTATTACAAACTCATTGGAGCAAGTAGGATGTAAAGGCAAGTCTCCTAGTTCAAAGGCAAGCACATTACTACTGCACAAAGATAGCCTTGCTGCAGTGCAGTGCCCAGTACTTATTACAATAGAAGCATGTCACTGTTAATTAAATACAGAGCAAGGACAAAGAAAATTGTTGATTAGACTTAGAGTCATAGAATTGTACAACACAGAAACAGACCCTTTGGTCCAACTTGGCCATGTTAGCAAGAAATCCTAAATTAATCTAGTCCCATTTGCCAACACTTGGCCCATATTCCATTCATATAGCTTTTAAATGTTGTAATTGTACCAGCCTCCATCACTTACTCATCCCATACACACACCACCCTCTGCATGAAAACATTACCCCTTAGGTCTCTTTAAAGCATTCCCATCTCACTCTAAACCTATGTCCTCAAGTATTGGACTCCCCTACCTTGGGGGAAAAAAAGACCTATTTACCCTATCCATGCTCCTCATGATTTTATAAGCCTCTATATGTTCACCCTCAGTCTCCGACGCTCCAGGGAAAACAGCCTCAGACGATTCAGCCTCTCCATAGAGCTCAAATCCTCCAACCCTAGCAACATCCTTGTAAATCTTTTCTGCATAGGAAACAGACCCAAAGTTAAGATGCTACACATTATCAGAACTGTACAATATACTGAGCATCGGTTTAGGAGCTCATCTGAACGATGGCCCTTCCAACAATGCGGCTTTCCTTCAGTACGCACTTAATGGATGTGCTAACTTGGATAATATGTTTGAATCTCTCAAGATTGGAGTGCACTCCGTAAATATTTGGCAGCAAGGCTTTGAACTCTCCAATGTTGAAAATTCACCACATAGATGTAAGCTGCTTCTCTCTTGTACCACGTCCCCAGTGAGTAAGTCATTTCGGGAAAGTCTGGTGCATTATAAATCTATTTTTAGTCCTGCACTCTAACCAGATTATTAAAAGATTTCTTCAGCCAAATTTATATGCGCTATCAACTGAACAGCAATAAAATTATAGGTATTGCAGTTAAAGTTTGATACTCTGCCAGTCTGATACTACATACAGATAATCAGAAGCTGTCAACAATGATCTATGGAATAAAAGTTGGTTTCTTCCAACAGCTAATTCGCACCGCAGTCTCTGAGAGATTATCATTTTGGGATCTTTCTTGTGCACTTGGCTCCATTGTTGAACTCAGCAGCTCTACAAAAAAGGGATGAAAAATTACAGAAAGTGAATTTATCAGATCTCCCATGGGATAGATCAAACAGTCCAACTAACCCCTCAGGGCTGCCATAAACCCAATTGTAGCCTTTGTTCCACATCATTGTTGCTTATCGTGCCACCAGCATCAAATAGATACGCCGCATCAAAGGGACAGACGGCAATCAACAGCGTTGTAAAAGTGCAGTCTTTTTTTGAATGGAAAATCTGTGAATAATTTGTTGAATTTGCTCCGTTGGCAGAGTGCTGGTTGAAAGGTTGAAGGTTTGAAATCTGTCAGGCTCCCAGCATTCGTTAGGTTAAAGTTGACCTCCATCAATTCCCTAGTTGGGGCGTGCAGAATTTTTATTACATTTTACATACAACGTGGCCATCACTGGCCAGGCCAGAATTTACTCCCCATCCCTTAAAATATGGGGGTACATTGCAACACCGGTCTAGCAATCTTGAGGTTGGTTAGCTCAGTGGCCTGGATAGCTGGTGAGTAATGTCAGTGGCATGGGTTCAATTCCTGCAGTGGCTGAGGTTACCATGAGGTTAGCATCCCACCCCTCGTGACCCCCAGGATAAACTGGTCATCTTCCTTCAACGGCAGAACAGACAAGGTTTGTGAAGATGCTGGTGACTTTACCATTGCCAAGCAATCTGGGTTAATGCCAAACCCACCATGGCAGCTGGAGCAATTTAAGTTCAATGAATTAGCCCAGATATTGTGCTGCTGATCACAACCATTGTCACAAAACGGTTGGCACAGTGGCACACTGATTAGCACTGCTGCCTCACAGCGCCAGGGTCCTGAGTTTGATTCCAGCCTCGGGTGACTGTCTGTGTGAAGTTTGCACATTCTCCCCGTGTCTGTGTGGGTTTCCTCTGGATGCTCCAGTTTCCTCCCATTGTCCAAAAATGCATAGGTTAGGTGAATTGGCCATGCTGAATGTGGGATTACAGGGATAGGATAGGGAGAGGTGGGCCTGGATGGAGCATTCTTTGGAGGGTTAATGTCGACTTGATGGGCTGAATGGCCAGCTTCCACAGTGTAGGGATTCTATTCTTTGAAAAAAGAACCCATCTGGCTCTCTAATGTCCTTTAGGGAAGATAATCTGCCATCATTCTCTGGTCAGGCCTATGTGTGACTCCAGACCCACAACAATGTAGTTTACTCATAAATGCCCTCTGAAATAGTCCAGTAAGCCATTCTGCTCCAGGGCAATTAGAGATGGACAATAAGCACTGGCCTTGCCAGTGAAACCTGTCAAAGAATAAAGAGACTAAAGTTCAATTAAGCTAGGCCATTCAAGGGCTGGTGTCCAAAGTACAGAGAGGCTGGACATGTCTGGCAGCATCTGTGGAGAGCAGAATTTGTTTTGGCTTTGAATGACATAGACTATAACAAGAAATGTGGCAGAACCATGTTAAGCAAAGTTTATCGATTTTGTTGGGAGTAACTCATTGCATCTTTTTTACAACTGCCAGGTGTTGAGGTGAGTTTCTTGCTCAGCAACAGTGAGTTGCCTATTAAGGGGGATTATTGTTTCTGAACAACCTTACTAACTGCAGACCTCGCACCACAGATATATATTGGAAATATGTCGCCATTCTTTCACTGTGACTGGGTCAAAATCGTAGAACCCTTTTCTAAAACATTCTGGGTGTCTCTACACTAGAAGGGCTGCAGCAGTTGAAGAAGGCAGCTCACCACTGCCTCCTCCTGGACAGTTAGGGATGAACAATGAATACTGACCCACCTAGCAACACCTACAGTCAGTCAATGAATAGGAAAAGATAGTTTATTCAAGCATACCTCTTACTTTTTAGGAGAACAGTGGTGGAACATCTAAGAAGAACCTAATTATCTGTTGGGAGAGGTTTGTGTTTCTTGGAGACCCTATTGACATCATGCCAAAAGGAGGATGAGTATCTATCATTGGTTTCTGAGGGTTAGGTTACTCAGCATGTCAATCCAGGAGTCACAGGCCTTTAGACCAAAAGGCTGTGAGGAAGGAGAATTCTCAAGTGAGGGGCCCACTCCCTTTCGACTTCAGTCACTTCTTGACAGAAGCACGTATGCATTTAGTTCTTGTGACCTGTTGGCTCTGTGGATAAATGGTGCATGAGAATGATAATGACCATATCTCTGAAAGCCCCTCCTTAATCCTTCATCTCAAACTTGTTGCTCCTCTAGCTATAACCTCTGTATCCCAGGACTATTTTTCTCCCATCATGCCTTTATCTACACCCTGGAAGTTTGACCCTGAACCCTACCAACTTCCTCTTTAAGATCATCCTCAAAACGCTCCTCTTCAAACAAATTTTTGATTATTTATTTTTCTGGGCTTCACTTGCAACAATCTAAGATCATAAGACATAGGAGCAGAAAATAGGCCATTCAGCCCATCGAGTCTGCTCCGGCATTCGATCATGGCTGATAAGTTTCTCAACCCCATTCTTCCTATACCCTTGATCCCTTTGACAATCACTATAGAAAATCACACTGTAGAAGATCACTATAGAAAATCACACTGTAAAAGATCACTATAGAAAATCACACTGTAGAAGATCACAAGAGAAAATTGTGCTGTGAAGATCACTCTAAAAAAATCACGCTGTAGAAGATCACTAAAAGAAAATCACGCTGCTGAGGATCACTATAGAAAACCACAGTGCAGAAGATCACTTTAGAAATCTCACTGTAGAAAATTGCTATAGAAATCACACTGTATACGATCCCTATAGAAAATCACACTGTAGAATATCACTGGAGAAAATCCCACAGTAGAAGATCATTATAGAAAATCACACTGTAGAAGATCACTATAGAAAACCGTGCTGTTGAAGATCACTATGCAAAGCTCACACACACACATATACACTCTCTCTCACAGACAATCACAAGCCCCCCGCCCCACCCCCAACACACACATGCACACACACACACACACACACACACACAAGTAACACACACATATACGCTTGTGGGGTGAATTTGTACTTGCGGAATTACGTTGTACTTTGCTCAGAAACTGCATGAATCCATGTAAGATTTTGTTAATTCATTTTTTAGATTAGAATCATTCTAACCATTATGGCACAGATAGCAGCACACAGGGGGCTAACACCTTCAACACATTATCTGGGCTGACACCAATTGTTAAAGTAAACCTGAGAATGTAACTTTTAATAAACGTTTTGTGATTTACATATGAAGGAAGTGAAACTAACATGGTCATTCTAACAGATGAGTGACTTAACAGACAATCAAGGTATTTTTCAATGTATAATTTCAGTTACATCACACTGTAAACTTTTGCTATAAATTCTGTGTCTGACAATTGTGTTCTCTACAACCACCTGGTGAAGGAGCAATGCTCTAAAAGCTAGTGCTTCGAATTAAACCTTTTCGACTATAACCTGGTGTTGTGTGATTTTTAACTTTGTTCCACCCCAGTCCAACACCGGCATCTCCAAACCATGTCTATGCAAAATCACACTGTTACCGATCATTTTAGAAAATCACACTGTAGAAGATCACTATCGAAAATCATGCTGTAGGCATTCACTATCGAAAATCATGCTGTAGAAAGTCGGTATAGAAAATCACACTGTAAAAGATCACTATAGAAAATCACACTATAAAAGATCGGTATAGAAAATTGCGCTAAGATCACTATAGAAAATCACGCTGTAGAAGATTGCTATAGAAAATCACACTGCAGAAGGTCATTATAAAAAACATCATGTTGTGGAAGATCACATTAGAAAATCACACTGCAGAAGATCATGACAAAATATCACGCCGTAGAAGATCATTATAGAAAATCGCGCTGTAGACGTTCACTATAGAAAATCACGCCGCAGAAGATCACTATAGAAAATCACGCTGTAGAGAATCATTACAGAAAATCACACTGCAGACGGCCACTATAGAAATCGCACTATAGAGTATCACTGTAGAAGATCACACTGTAGAAGATCACTAAAGAAACTCGCGCTGTAGAATATCACTGTAGAAGATCATGTGTAGAAGGTCATTATAGAAAATCACACTGTAGAAGGTCATTATGAAAAAACCATGTTGTGGAAGATCACTATAGAAAATCACACTGTAGACATTCACTACAGAAAATCACACTGTAGAAGATCACTACAGAAAATCGCACTGTGAAGATGACTATGGAACATCACACCATTGAATATCATTATAGAAGATCACACTGTAGAAGATCACTATAAAAAACCACATTGTAGACAATCACGATGGAAAATCACACTGTAGAAAATCATTATAAAAAATCACATTGTGAAGATCATTTTCAAAATCACACTGCAGAAGATCACAACAGAAAATCACGCTGCAGAAGAGTGTTATAGAAAATCACTCTATAGAAGATCACTATAGAAACTCACACTGTAGAATATCACTGGAAAAAATTCACACTGTAGAACATCATAAAAAAATCACGTTGTGGAAGATCACTATAGAAAATCACGCTGTAGAAGATCTCCAATGGAAAATCACGCTTTAGATGATCACTCGAGAAAATCACACTGTAAAAGATCATTATAAAAAATTCACTATAGAAAATCACACTGCAGAAGGTCGTTATAGAAAATCACTCCGTAGAAAAACACGATAGAAAATCACACTGTAGACAATCGCTGAAGAAAATCGCACTGTAGACAATCGCTGAAGAAAATCACACTGTAGAAGATTGCTATACAAAATCCCTGTTTCCATTTAGTAGAAAGTTTGCATTATTCAAACAATATCCACAATTTGTCAATTTCTTTATAGCCAATGCATGTTAACAAAGCCTGTGTTATGCCAGAACACACTGTATTGATTCCAATAACTTCAGAAGCTGACTGCTTTCTGTCTGCTGTTCTTTCCAAATGATGTTGTTGTTGATAATTAGATTGTGGTTTAAATGTTATTGTCACGTACAGTGATACAGGAGTACAGTGAAAATTGTATAGTGTCACCATTCCCAGCACCAACGTAAGTACAAAAGTAGGTACAAAATCTTGGTACAATGTAGAAAAATATGGAAGCAGAATTCAAAGTTCAACATTAAAGTCTTGATTAGTATCGAGTAGAAAATTAAAGAAATAAAGGAAAAGGTGAGAAGGGTAAATGGGGGAAACAAAGTTAAAACTCTCACAATGCCAGATTATAGTCCAACTGGTTTATTTGGAAGCACTAGGTTTTGCAGCGCTGCTCCTTCATCAGGTGGGTGTGGAATATCTCCAAATCATGAATGGGGTAAAGGAATTAAAGAGAAGCAGAAAAATCAATTGTTTAAATCAATCACAATTTTCTTTTTGCAGGTGAAGCAGGAAGTAAATGCAAACAAGTACTGCCATGAATGTTGACAAAGATTTCACATGGTAGCTGTGTGTGTGGAGAAAGTATTTCCACAATGTTTTGGCTTTCCCCAGCAAGGTCTCCAGGTAATAAGAGCAAGTGATGAAATGAAGTAAAATTGCAAACATGGCTGTCATTAAACCACACAAGTTACCTATGCTTTTTATTTCAGTAATCTTTGAGGAATCCCAGTCTCAAAATATTGATGCTCTTCAATTGAGTACTTTGAACAATCTGCCTACCTGTCAACTTTTGAATGAAGGGTTTATATTATTCAAAGAAGAAATTTTATTAGGTGAAGGTTGGGGAGGAGGTGGCAGGGAAAAATAAGCATTGAAAGGCTTTATAAAGTCTATTTTTCCAATTCCAAACTCTCACTGTCTTTGGAGTGTCACAAGGCAGAATCCTCCCAGTTCCCGCACGATGTGGAACAATGGTCAGAGATTGGGAGAATAGTGTGAGATCAGCAGTGAGGAGAGCCCTGACTATGGGAGCAAAATGTTTCATTTTCCAACCAAGTGTTGAACGACGAGACAAGATTTTAGCCAGTGGTCAGCATGTATTATCGTTAATTGACATCCTCATTATTATATCAAACACAGGGACTTGTTGGAGAAACTGAGCAGGTCTGGCAACATCTGTGAAGAGAGCGAAATCGAGTTAGTGTTTTGAGTCCAGTATGACTCTTCTTCAGAACGATTCTCTGAGTTTCTTTCAGATTTCCAGCATCTGCAGTTTTTTGCTTGTATTTATTATTATGCCGGCTCACCTCATACACAGTTTCTCATTCCTCCAGCGCTGCTAAATGATGACAGTCACTGACGTGGACGCTGGACTGGTTGCCTGCTGACTCCAGCTCTTCTGGCCTTTCCGTCTTGGACAGCAGGCACCAACATCTCAGGGCACGATCCATGGGCAGTGACCACACACAGCCCCCGTCAACCAGAACCTCCAGGTCTCCATTGGAAAAATGGCTGCCAATTTCCCTCTGACAAGGCAATTGATGGGAACCATGTACAGCAGCTGTGGACTTCCAAGACTTGGCTAGGTGCACACCCAGTCCATAAAGACTGCACTGGTGCCAGGTATCTGGGAAGTCCCTACAGTGGGCAGGTACATTTACCTGTGATGAGAGACAGGATACAACAAACCCTGCGATGTAAGGTCGTGGTGGATTGTTAATGAGACAGGTTTGGGAAAACAGAGGGAGAAAACTGACCAGAGCTTCCAGAAAGAAATACCCCCCATGAAACTCAGCCAGACATCAAGTGAGCCAAATATGTAGCCAATTAATGGCCACTTCCTGCCTTCATGGTGGGGCTTGCCATTGAGATGGCTAACCAACTTGTGAAAAGGCTATTGACATCAAAAACCTGCAGCTACTGTTGGGTTCTTGGGGACTGGTGTCACTGTGTGTGAGGGAAGGCCTACTTTCTGAGCTCTCTATTGGCCATAAGGAGCTCCTCAGCTTCATTAGTCACTGTCATGGCAACGGTGCTGCATGACATCTCTGCCCCCATATGTCTGGCAATATCTTTTACCTGCCTTTAAGAGTGGTTGACCATTGGTGTGCCCTCACTCAACATCTGTAGACGTGGCAATGCCCATCCTCTATTTGTGCAAGCTGGCATTGGAGGGTCATTCATTCATTCATTGCCTCTTACTTGTCTGCCTTCAATGATAGTCCAACTGGGTCTCACCATGTACTGCCCGATGAAACAGTATCAACTCCCAGAAAATAAATAGTGTCATAGAGTCATACAGCACAGAAACAGGCCGTTAGGCCCAACTCATCCATGTCTACCAAAACTACCATAGTGTTAAGGTTTAGATGGAGAGGAATTAAGATGGAGAGGAATTTGTTAAGTGTACAAGAAAATTTTCTGATTCAGTATGTGGATGTACCTACTAGAGAAGGTGCAAAACCTGACCTGCTCTTAGGAAATAAGGCTTGGCAGGTGACTGAGGTGTCAGTGGGGGAGCACTTTGGGGCTAGTGAACATAATTCGATAAGATTTAAAATAGTGATGGAAAAGGACAGACCAGATCTAAAAGTTGAAGGTCTAAATTGGAGAAAGGCCAATTTTGACAGTATTAGGCAAGAAATTTCAAAAGCTGATTGGAGGCAGATGTTCGCAGGGAAAGGGTCGGTTGGAAAATGGGAAGCCTTCAGAAATGAGATAACGAGAATCCAGAGGAAGTATATTCCTGTCAGGGTGAAAGGAAAGGCTGGTAGGTATAGGGAATGCTGGATGACTAAAGCAATTGAGAGTTTAGTTATGAAAAAGAAGGAAGCATATGTCAGGTATAGACAGGATAGATCGAGTGAATCCTTAGAAGAGTATAAAGGCAGTAGGAGTATACTTAAGAGGGAAATCAGGAGGGAAAAAAGGGAACATAAGATAGCTTTGGCAAATAAAATTAAGGAGATTTCAAAGGGCTTTTACAAATACATTAAGGACAAAAGGGTAACTAGGGAGAGAATAGGGCCCCTCAAAGATCAACAAGGCGGGCTTTGTGTGGGGCCGCAGAAAATGCATCAGTATTTACTGTGGAAAAGGATATGGAAGATATAGACTGTAGGGAAATAGATGGTGACATCTTGCAAAATGTCCAGATTACAGAGGAGGAAGTGCTGGATGTTTTGAAACGCACAAAGGTGCATAAATCCCCAGGACCTGATCAGGTGTACCTGAGAACTCTGTGGGAAGCTAGAGAAGTGATTGCTGGGCCTCTTGCTGAGACAGTTGTATCATCGATAGTCACAGGTGAGATGCCGGAAGACTGGAGGTTGGCAAACATGGTATCACTGTTTATGAAGGGTGGCAAGGACAAGCCAGGGAACTATAGACTGGTGAGCCTGACCTCAGTGGTGGGCAAGTTGTTGGAGGGAATCCTGAGGGACAGGATGTACATGTATTTGGAAAGGCAAGGACTGATGAGGGATAGTCAACATGGCTTTGTGCATGGGAAATCATGTCTCACAAACTTGATTGAGTTTTTTAAAGAAGTAACACAGAGGATTGATGAGGGCAGAGAGGTAGATGTGATATATATGGACTTCAGTAAGGCATTCGACAAGGTTCCCCATGGGAGACTGATTAGCAAGATTAGATCTCACGGAATACAGGAAGAACTAGACATTTGGATGCAGAACTGGCTGAAAGGTAGAAGACAGAGGGTGGTGGTGGAGGGTTGTTTTTCAGACTGGAGGCCTGTGACCAGTGGAGTGCCACAAGGATCGGTGCTGGGCCCTCTACTTTTTGTTATTTACATAAATGATTTGGATGCAAACCTAAGAGGTACAGTTAGTAAGTTTGCAGATGACATCAAAATTGGAGGTGCAGTGGACAGTAAAGAGGGTTACCTCAGATTACAACAGGATCTGGACCAGATGGACCAATGGACTGAGAAGTGGCAGATGGAGTTTAATTCAGATAAATGCGAGGTGCTGCATTTTGGGAAAGCAAATCTTAGCAGGGCTTATACACTTAGTGGTAAGGTCCTGGGGAGTGTTGCTGAACAGAGATCTTGGAGCTGAAAATGTGTTGCTGGTTAAAGCGCAGCAGGTCAGGCAGCATCCAAGGAACAGGAAATTCGACGTTTCGGGCAAAAGCCCTTCATCAGGAATGACTTTCCTCATTCCTGATGAAGGGGTTTTGCCCGAAACGTCAAATTTCCTGTTCCTTGGATGCTGCCTGACCTGCTGCACTTTAACCAGCAACACATTTTCAGTTCTGATCTCCAGCATCTGCAGACCTCACTTTTTACTCAAAGAGATCTTGGACTGCAGGTTCATAGCTCCTTGAAAGTGGAGTTGCAGGTAGATAAGATAGTGAAGAAAGCATTTGGTATACTTTCCTTTATTGGTCAGAATATTGAGTACAGGATATTGTGAAACTTGAAAGGGTTTAGAAAAGATTTTCAAGGATGTTGCCATGGTTGGAGGATTTGAGCTAACGGGAGAGGCTGAATAGGATTGGGCTGTTTTCCCTGGAGTGTCGGAGGCTGAGGGGTGACCTTATAGAGGTTTATAAAATCATGGGGGGGATGGACAGGATAAATAGACCAAGTCTTTTCCCTGGGGTGGGAGAGTCCAAAACTAGAGGGCACAGTTTTAGGATGAGAGGGGAAAGGTTTAAGAGAGACCTAAGGGACTAGTTTTTCACGCAGAAGGTGGTGGAAGTGTGGAATGAGCTGTCAGAGGAAGTAGTGGAGGCTGGTACAATTACAGCATTGAAAAGGCATCTGGATGGTATATGAATAGGAAGGGTTTGGAGGGATGCGGGCCAAGTGCTGGCAAATAGGACTAGATTGGGTTGGGATATCTGGTCCATAGACAATAGACAATAGGTGCAGGAGTAAGCCATTCTGCCCTTCGAGTCTGCAGCACCATTCAATATGATCATGGCTGATCATCCTCAATCAGTATCCTGTTCCTGCCTTATTCCCATAGCCCTTGATTCCATGATCCTTGAGAGCTCTATCCAAGTCTTTCTTAAATGAATCCAGAAACTGGGCCTCCACTGCCCTCTGGGGCAGAGCATTCCACACAGCCACCACTCTCTGGGTGAAGATGTTTCTCCTCATCTCTGTCCTAAATGGTCTACCCCGTATTTTTAAACTGTGTCCTCTGGTTTGGCACTCACCCATCAGCGGAAATATGTTTCCTGCCTCCAGAGTGTCCAATCCTGTAATAATCTTATACGTCTCAATCAGATCCCCTCTCAGTCTTCTAAACTCAAGGATATACAAGTCCAGTCGCTCCAGTCTTTCAGCGTAAGGTAGTCCCGCCATTCTAGGAATTGACCTTGTGAACCCACACTGCACTCCCTCAATAACCAGAATGTCTTTCCTCAAATTTGGAGACCAGAACTGCACACAGTACTCCAGGTGTGGTCTCACCAGGGCCCTGTGCAGCTGCAGAAGAACCTCTTTGCTTCTATACTCAATCCCTCTTGTTATGAAGGCCAGCATGCTATTAGCCTTCTTCACTACCTGCTGTACCTGCATGCTTACCTTCATTGACTGGTGTACAAGAATACCCAGATCTCTTTGTACTGCCCCTTTACCTAAATTGATTCCATTTAGATAGTAATCTACCTTCCTGTTCTTGCCACCAAAGTGGATAATCATACATTTATCTACATTAAACTGCATCTATCACCATCTGACAACTCACCTAGCCTGTCCAGGTCACCCTGTAATCTCCTAACATCCTCCTCACATTTCACTCTGTCACCCAGCTTAGTATCATCAGCAAATTTGCTAATGTTATGACTAATACCATCTTCTATATCATTAATGTATATTGTAAAAATCTGCGGTCCCAGCACTGATCCCTGCGGTACCCCACTGGTCACTGCCTGGCATTCCGAAATGGAGCCGTTTATCACTACTCTTTGTTTCCTGTCAGCCAGCCAACTTTCAATCCAAGTTAGTACTTTGCCCCCAATGCCATGCGCCCTAATTTTGCTCACTAACCTCCTATGTGGGACTTTATCAAAAGCTTTCTGAAGGTCCAGATACACTACATCTACTGGATCTCCCTCGTTCATCTTCAGAGTTACATCCTCAAAAAATTCCAGAAGATTAGTCAAGCATGATTTCCCCTTCATAAATCCATGCTGACTCTGACCTATCCTGTTACTACTAACCAGATGTGTTGTAATTTCATCCTTTATAATAGACTCCAGCATCTTTCCCACCACTGAGGTCAGACTAACTGGTCTATAATTTCCTGCTTTCTCTCTCCCATCTTTTTTCAAAAGTGGTACCACATTAGCCACCCTCCAATCCACAGGAACTGATCCCGAATCTATCGAACTCTGGAAAATAATCACCCACGCATCCACAATTTCTCAAGCCACCTCCTTCAATACCTTCGGATGTAGACCATCAGGCCCTGGGGACTTATCAACCTTCAGACCTAACCGTCTCTCCAACACCAATTCCTAGCAAATATAAATTCCCTTAAGTTCAGGTCCTTCAGCCACTGTTACCTCAGGGAGATTGCTTGTGTCTTCCCCAGATTGCAGATTGAAGCTCATTGTATTATGATCACTACTTCCCAATGGCTCCTTCACTTCGAGGTCTTTGATCAATTCTGGTTCGTTGCTCAATACCAGATCCAGAATTGCCTTCTCCCTGGTCGGCTCCAGCACCAGCTGTTCTAAGAATCCATCTCGGAGGCACAGCACAAAGTCTCTTTCTTGAGGTCCAATGCCATCCTGATTCTCCCAGTGGTCGGCATGGATAGGTTGGACCGTAGGGTCTGTTTCCATGCTCTATATCTCTATGACTCTTTTACCTTGTTAAAGGAGCAGCATCATCACAATAGGGCTGATTTTATTAAACTGGAAACAATGCGGAAAAAAATTTACAAAAATGTTGCCAGGGTTGGAGGGTTTGAGCTACAGGGAGCGGCTATGTAGGCTGAGGCTATTTTCCCTGGAGTGTCGGAGGCTCAGGGGGTGACTTTATCGAGGTTTATAAAATCATGAAGGGATGGGGTGAATAGCCAATGCCTTTTACCCAGAATTAGGGGAGTTCAAAACTAGAGGGCATAGGTTTAAGGTGAGAGAGGAAAGATTTAAAATGGACCCAAGGGACAACTTTTTCATGCTGAGGGTGTTGCGTGTGGAGAATGATTTGCCAGAGGAAGTGGTGGAGGCTGACACAATGACACCATTTAGAAGACATCTGGATGGCTACATGAATAGGAAGAGTTTCGGTGGATATGGGCCAAATGCTGGCAAATGGGACGAGATTAATTTAGGATATCTGGTCAGCTTGGATGACTTGGACTGAAAGGTCTGTTTCCATGCTGTGTAACTGTATGATTCAATGTCTTTTTAACATTTAAAATTAAATTGAAACAGTTGCTAAACTACCATATCCAAAGAGCAGATTATTGTCCTTAGAAGATGGGTAAAGCTGGTAAGCCTGATTTAATCATCCCTTCCTGACTGACCCCAACCTGACAAATGTCACTGTAGTTTTCTCACTGGATTCCGTCTGCTGCATAAACGACTCATAAATCCATTGCATGCGTTCACTTCAGTAGCCATGGTAACATTACAATTCACATGCCCATCCACAGAAGAGATTTTGCTTTCCTTCCGTTTTACTCCTAACTTTAATTTCACTAGTTGAGGATGTAGTGCTTCGGTGAAGTGCCTTGGGGATATTTATCACCAGGAAGGTGTTATTCAAATTCAAGTTGTTGTTGGAAGTGATAAAGTTTATCAAGTTGTCCCCTTGACAATGTGAAAGCGGGACTAGGTTGTATGGCCTCCTTGTCTGACCCGGGGAGGTGATGACCTAGTGGCCTTATCGCTAGAGTATTAATTCATGATGAAGGCTTTTGCCTGAAAAGCCGATTTTCCTGCTCCTCCGATGCTGCCTGACCTGCTGTGCATTTCCAGCTCCACTCTGATCTAAACTATTAATCCATGCACCCAGGTAATGCTCTGGGGTCTTCAGTTCAAATCCCACTATGGCAGATTGTGAGGTTTGCATTTAATGAAAGTCTGGAATAAGAAATCTGACAATAACTAAGAAGCTATTGTTGATCGTCAGGGGGGCCAAAAATACCCATCTGGTTCACTAAAGGTCTATAGGCGAGGAAATCTGCCATCCTCACCAGGTCTGGCCTACATGGGACTTCAGACCCACAGCAATGTGGGTGATTCTCAACTGCTTCTTGGGCAATTAGGGATGGGCAATGAATGTTGGCTTGGCCAGAGATGCCCTCGTCCTCTGAAGATATTTAAAAAAGTCTTTAAAAAAAGAATATGACTTCTCACATGTTGCGAGTTGGTTAGCTCAGTTGGCTGGACTTCAGGTTTGTGATGCACAGTGAAGTCAACAGGGTGGGTTCCATTCACGCATGGCCTGGAAGGTTATGGTTACCATGACGACCCTGCCATCTCAACCTCATTCCTTGCCTAACACATGATGACCCTCAGGTCTGCTTGGTCTATGGAAACTTTACCTTCTCCTTTAATTGGAGAGGTAGGTACATTCCAAAGTAACAGTGAGATTTTCAGTCAGTTGTAGGACACCGTGAAGACAGGGTGGAATAGTTTATCCTAGCGAGAGGTGTGCTGACAAAGTCCTGTGTTATATACAATATAGTGCAAATATAAGTGGTTGCATAAACAGAGGAGAAACTCACAGCTTCACTCATATACAAGTGGGAAATTAATACATATTACAGTCTGTCAGCAGAGACATGGATAGTTGTCTCTCTGTTGGGTGGAATTGAACATCTGAGGCAACACAAATGTAACTTCCTGTTTGGAATGTCTCCACCGCTATCAACAAGCACTCAATCTCCGTGAACTCAGGTTTTTAAGTTCAGCAAAAGAATCGATAGGACAGATCAATGACTTCCTCTGATGGGGAGGGGCTAAGGATTAAGGGAAAGCTTCCCAAAGAGGCGGATCAGTCCTGACATCCCTCAAGTCCACTTTCCTGCCTTTTCCCAATTATCATTCATTCCCCGACAGATCAAGAATCAATCTATCTCAGCCTTAAATATACACAAGGGCTCTGTCCCCACAGCTCTCTGCAGCAAAGAGTTCCAAAGACCCTCAAACCTCTGACAGAAGAAATTCCTCCTCATTTCAGTTTAAATTGGCAGCCCTTTATTCTGAGACCGTGCCTTCTGATCATAAATGCCCCCATGAGGGGAAAATGTTGCAGATGGTGAACAAGCTTTGGGGTATCAGGAGGTAAGTTACTCACTGCAGCATTCCTGATTTCTGTCCTGTTCTTGAAGGTACAGTATCTGTCTGGCTGGGCCAGTGCAGTTCCTGGTCAGTAGTAACCCTGTGAATGGTGATAGTCGGGGATTCAGTGATGGCACAATCATTGAATCTGAGGGAGTGGGGCTTAGACTGTCTAATCTTGAGCCTGATCGATATCTGGCAATAGTGTGGAACCAAGATGCGCTGGAGACGTTCAGATGCAGAGAGGCCATGATCTAACTGAAGAATGGATAAGGCTCAAAGATCTGTTCCTCTCCTTCACCTCCAGTTCCTATTTTGGAATTCAAATCCATCTTGTTCTGAGGCAAGAGTGTTAACAGCTGGGACAAGAGGAAACAACAAGAACTTGTGTTATATAACTGCTTTAAAATAATAAAACAACATACTGTGCTGAAAAGTTGTGACGCCAAATCTGACATGGTTAGAAAAGCATTGTCAAAGTGGCAGGTCTTAAGAAGTGTCTAGTAGAGAAGTAAAGAGATGAAAAGTTTTATTGGGAGGGAATCCCAGAGTTCAGGTGATTTGACCAAAATAGGAACCGGTCCAGAAATCTGAATTGGGAGAGAGTAGAGATGGAGGCATATGAGGTGGGTGAAAAAATTGCAATTTTTGGAGATGTGGCTGGATGGGGTTGGAAAAGCCAGGAGGCTGATAAGGATAAAAATCACACAACACCAAGTTATAGTCCAACAGGTTTAATTGGAAGCACGCTAGCTTTCGGAGTGACGCTCCTTCATCAGGTGATTGTGGAGGACACAATTGATGAAGGAGCAGCGCTCCGAAAGCTAGTGCGCTTCCAATTAAACCTGTTGGACTATAACCTGGTGTTGTGTGATTTTTAACTTTGTACACCTCAGTCCAACACCGGCATCTCCAAATCAGGAGGCTGATAGGCAGCCTTGCTATTTCTGTCCTTTCTCTATGGAACATTACAACATTCCCCTCTGTACCTCATCCTCCCAATTATTTTCAGCCGAACCTTCTGGATAAGAAATGCTGTCAGTGGAACTGACGTCGGATGTGACCGCTAGAGTAGAACCAGCAGCAGAAAGCATTTTGAGACTAAACATCATATTTTCTGTCGGGACCAGTTGATTGCTTTGTCAGAGATGTAACTTGAGAATTTAGGTGAGGGAAGAAAGGCTGGACCAAGAGGGAAAAGTAAATGCAGCATGTGAATGTTTTTCGCTTTCCACCAACGCACATCCACCCAAACATTTGCACCAATGGCATATGACGTGGGATCATTTATGAGAAGGTTATGTTAAATCATCAAATGAGGAGCTTACTGATCATGGGACTGTACATAAAAAATATTAGAGTATTCACTTGGGGTCAGTGAAGTCAGCAAATTAAACTGAATGGAGCTCTACAAATTTAGACTGTGTGTGTTATGTGTGTGTGTGTTTGAGGAGGCGGCAGAGACACTTGGGAGGAGAAATATGAGAACGCAAAAGCAGATAGTGAGTGAAACTGTGAAATATGACAGCTCACAACAGGTGTTGAAATGGATATTCGCAAGAGAGACTGGTACAGACCAACAAACACACAGAAAGGAACTCGCATGGTTACAGGAAAAGGGAGAGGTTCAAAGAGAGAGAGACAGTAACAGTTGGAGAAATATGCACAGCTAGGGAAATACAGACAATGTCTGAGAGAGGTGACGGCCACTTTGCAAGATAGGGCTCAGAAATACTTCAACAGCTACAAACGAACAGTGCTGGAAATATTTAAGGTTGCAATTGTGAATAGTGCAAAAAATAATTCTTTTCTTCAAAAGTCTTCTGTTGTTAAAGCAATTATGAATCTTTCCAAGAAGTGGATAGTGACTAGCTATGCACTTGATCGTTTAAAAGGAAAGGATTTCTGTTACCTTTTGTAACCTTGATGATACTCAAAGTACTTCATAGTAGTTTTTGAGGTGAAGTTTTTTTGTTGCAATTTCAGGAAATGAGCAAATAATTTGTGCACTGTAAGTTCCCACAGCAAGCATTCAAACATTGAAAATAGTAAGCTCCCTCAAGCCTACTATATCATTCAATAAGCTCTTAGCTGATCAGATTACATCGCATTTCCACCTAGCCCTGATGACCTTTCAGCCCTTGCTAACCAAGAATCTATTCACCTCTGCTCTAAAAATAGTCAAAAACTCTGCTTCCCTTTCGAGGACTCTGTGAGAAAACAGTCTTCCTCATCTCAGTTTTATTTTTAAGCAGTGACTCCCACCTCTAATATCTTCCCACCAGAGACCCTTTCCACATCCTCCTTTTTGAGGGGTCTCTGGATATTATGTTTTAAGCAAATCACCTCATACTCTTCCAAAATCCAGTGGATACAAGCAGATACAGAGCCTATCCAACTTCACCTGCTCTGATAACTCTCCGATCCTTGATATCAGTCCGATAAACCTTCCCTAAACTGCTTCCAGTGTACTCACATCTTAAATCAAGTGATAAACACGAAACACAGCACTCCAGATGTCATCTCATCAGCACCTGGTACAACTGAAGCACTACCTCTTTTCTTTTGAACCCAATACCCCTCAAATTAAACGGTAACATGCCATTAAATTTCCCAATTACTTGCTGTACCTGCATACTAACTGTCAGGATTGAAAAATGGTCAGCCAGCTGAACTCATAGAAACATGAGTTCCTTGATTGAGGCTGTTATGCTAGTCCAATCAGGGAGCCCTGACTGACAGATTAAAAAGGTGAATGTCTGAGATGCTGACACCCTGGTAGCTGACTCTAAAGAGGCAGTACTAAAGTCAAGGACTGTTCATGTGGGTGCCTTGATGACAGATACTGGCCCCTCTGGAGTTATTTCACTAACACTCTGTGATTCTTGCAACAAAACACCCAGATCCCTCTGTACTCTTAAAGCTCGACAATCTCTCATTGTTTAGACTGTTCTTTTAAATACCTCGTGCCAAAGTAGGCAATTTCACATTTTTACACATTATACTCTATTTACCAAATTTTTGTCCATTCACATAACCTGTCTTTATCCCTTCGTAGGCTCCTTCTGTCCTCTCCACAACTCACTTTCTCACCTATCTTTGTTTCCTCTTCCATCACTTTATTCAAATCATTTATTTAATTTGTAGACATTTGAGGTACAATTACAGAGCCTTGAGGCACACTAATAATTAATTTTGCTATCCTGAAAAACATTCATTTATGCCTATTCTTTGTTTCCTGTTTGCCAGCCAATTTTCTATCTAGGCAAATGTGCTACTCTCTACACCATAAACGTTTACTTTCCACAATAATCTTTGATGTGGCAATTCATCATATGCCTTTTGAAACTCTTAAATATAGTACATCTACCTGTGCTCCTTTATCCACAGCACATGCTGTTCCCTCAAGAACTTCATTAGTTGGTTAAGCATTATTTCCCTTTTATAAAACCATAATTACCTTGTCTGATTACCTTGAACTTATCCAAGGTATAAAACTTTTCTACAACTTCTTTGTCAATAGCTTCTAACATTTTCCTTATAACAGATGTCAACATTAGGGTGGCACGGTGGCACAGTGGTTAGCACTGCTGCCTCGCAGCGCCTGAGACCCGGGTTCAATTCCCGACTCAGGCGATTGACTGTGTGGAGTTTGCACGTTCTCCCCGTGTCTGCGTGGGTTTCCTCCGGGTGCTCCGGTTTCCTCCCACAGTCCAAAGACATACGGGTCAGGTGAATTGGCCATGCTAAATTGCCCGTAGTGTTAGGCAAGGGGTAAATGTAGGGGTATGGGTGGGTTTCGGGTCGGTGTGGACTTGTTGGGCCGAAAGGCCTGTTTCCACACTGTAAGTCAAATCTAATCTAATAACTAACCTATACTTATCTGTTTCCTGTCTCTCTCTGCCTTTTGAATAAAGAAGTTGCATTTGTAGTCTTCCAATTTAAAGAAGTCATTCTGAAATCAAGGGAATTTTGGAAATTTAAAACCAATTTATTGACAATCTCACTAGTTGAGTCTTTTAAGACCCCAGGATGAAGTCCACCAGGAACCAAGCATCAAAGTCTGCAAAGTCAGAGTCATAGAGTCATGGAGATGTACAGCATGGAAATAGACCCTTTGGTCCAACCCGTCCATGCCGACCAGATATCCCAACCCAATCTAGTCCCACCTGCCAGCACCCGGCCCATATCCCTCCAAACCCTTCCTATTCATATACCCATCCAAATGCCTCTTAAATGTTGCAATTGTACCAGCCTCCACCACATCCTCTGGCAGCTCATTCCATACACGTACCACCCTCTGCGTGAAAAAGTTATAGTCCCACTTCTCTGATGTAGAGGAGCCAGTGTTGGAGTGGGGTGGACAAAAGCACACAAAGCCAGGTTATAGTCCAACAGGTTTATTTGGAGGCACTAGCTTTCGGGGCGCAGCTCCTTCATCAGGTGGTTGTGGAGCATAAATTGTAAGATACAGAATTTATAGCAAAAGTTTACAGTGTGATGCAATATATTGAAAAAGACTTAAATTGTTTGTTAAGTCTCTCATCTTTTAGAATGACCATGGTGGTTTCAGTTCTTTCATATGTAAATCCCAGAAATTTGTTTTGAAGTAACGTTCTCAAGTGAACTTTAACAATAGGTGCCATGTCAGCCCAGATAATGCATTGGAGGTGTGAGGTGCCCTGTGTGAGGCTGTCTGTGCCCCAATGGTCAAACTGATTCTATTTCTGAAAAAGGGATTTACATATTCTTACATGGATTACTGCAGTTTTGAGCTAAATAAAATATAATTCTGCAAATACAAATTCACCTCACAAACGTACACATATGTGTGTGTGGGGGGGATGGGGGGGGTGGTTATGAGTGTCTATGTATACGTGTGAGTGTGAATGAAAAGGGGTATAAGTCTGCGAGAGGGTGCATGCGTGGGTGTATATGTGTGAGTGTATGAGAGAGAGCTTGTGTATGACAGAGGGTCTGTCGGCGTGTGTGTGTGTGTATGTATGTGTGTGTATGTGTGTTTGTGTGTGAGTGCGAGAAAGAGAGAAAGTGCATAGTGTAGTGGGGTCACCTGTAGTGTGACATGACTCCAAGGTCCCAATTGAAGCCATCCCTCTGGGTACCAAACGTGGCTATCAGCCTCTGCTTGGCCACTTCTCCGAATCCAGTTTTCTTCTGTTTCTCCCTTGCCTCCATTTCCTAATGAATCGCTACATTTGGGATGATACTTGCATCCTCCATTATCAAAAGTGATGAAAATGTTTCCTTTTATTTGCCTGCTTTTATTTTGCATGATGAGTTCTGAAGTCTCACTTTCCATAGGGTCAATGTCCATTTTGCCTTTTCTTTTAAAAGTAATTATAGAAACTCTTATTATCTATTCTTATATTTCTGACTAACTTTCTCACAAACTCATTAATTTTCAGTCTTTTTCTTTGTATTCTAATCAATCTTCGGCTATCTACCTTTGCACAATTGTATGCTATTGCTTTAAGTTTGAGATATTTCTAGCTAACCAAAGGTTGTAACTTCATCTAGGAATAATTATTATCCATTTGAATGTTTCTATTCTTTGTAGTCTGAAGTATTCCCATCAATGTCTCCCACAGGTATCTCTATTAATTTATCCTTTAACCAAATTGTTAATTCACATTAGCCAACTTTGTATTCATGCCTCCATAATAACCCTTATTTAATTTTAAAATATTAGTCTTGGACCCAAACATCTCTCCCTCAAATTGAATGTGAAATTCAATTATATTATGAACTCTGCTATCTAGGGGTGCCTTCACTAGGAGGTTATAGATTAAACCTATATTTATTATTGATGAAAAAAGAAAAATAATTGTTACACAGTTAGGATACTAATTTATAATCTAAACTCTTAGGGACTCTTTAGAAATGCAAACTACAATTGCTTTTAACTTCCTGTCTGTAATAGGTGCTTCTTTGTAAGCTTATTGCCTGTGTTTGCTCGCAGGTATTTGATGTTGTTTTGATATTTTTGGAAAGTAAAAAGAATTTAAATCCCTCTCTCTTCCATTAAGAAAACTTTGAAATTAACTTATTTTTATGACTGATCTGTCATCAGTCATCAGGAGCCAATACCCAACATGAGCAAAACTAATGTAGTTTATAAAATACCATGCAAGGACTGCGCAAAACACTATATAGGACAAACAGGAAGACAGCTAACAATCCGCATACATGAACACCAACTAGCCACCAAACGACACGACCAGCTATCCCTAGTAGCCACACACTCAGACAACAAGCAACATGAATTCGACTGGGAAAACACTACTATCATAGGGCAAGCCAGACAGAGAACAGCCAGGGAATTCCTAGAGGCATGGCATTCATCCACAAACTCCATCAACAAACACATCGACATGGACCCAATATACCAACCACTACAGCGGACAGCTGAAACTGACACCCGGAAGCGGCAAGGACAGACCACTATAAATACCGGAAGAAACATCAAAGAAGCGCTTCGCAGGAGGCTCCAGAGCACTGATGATGTCTCCTAGCCAGGGGACGAAACGTTTGCAACTAAAACTTCCAGCTCGGCGAACAGAACCACTACAACAAGCACCCGAGCTACAAATCTTCGCACAAACTTTGAATTATGACTGATCTGCTTAACACCATTTCATTCAGGTGTAGTGGAGCAAAGCTGGAATAAAATACAAGTGTCACTTATAATGAAGAGGGATGTTATAAAGGAAGGGATACAACCATTGCTGATCGTCCAACTCAATAGCCTTGTCCTGCTTTCTCCCCAGAAACTTTGATCCCTTCCCCTACGTTCAGAGTTTCCTGTAAAATGGAAAGTGGGGAGCTTTCTTTTTTCAGTTTTGTAAAACAAAAGAGAACTTTAACTTGATAGTTCTTGAACTTTAAGGAGAGAGGAAGTAAATCTGCCTCCTGGCTAATTAAGTTGGAGATATGATCTCTTATACACCTTTTGCAATTGGTTGCTGAATGTTTTACGAGCAGGGGCTGCCTAATCTTCCATGAGAATTCTCTCATGAGCAATCACTGCTGCATCCACATGGAATTTAGAAGAATGTGGGGGGACCTCACATAAACCTATAAAATCCCAATGGGATTGGACAGGCTAGATCCGGGAAGAATGTTCCTGATGTTGGGGAAGTCCAGAACTACGGCTCACAGTCTAAGAATAAGGGGTAAGCCTTTCAGGATTGAGATGAGGAAGAATGTCTTCACTCAGAGAATGGTGAACCTGTGGAATTCTCTCCCACAGGAAGCTGTTGGGGCCAGGTCGTTAGATACATTCAAGAGGAAGTTGGATGTGGCCCTCATGGCTAAAGGGATCAAGGGGTATGGAGAGAAAGCAGGAATGGGATACTGAGATTGCGTGATCAGCCACGATCATATTGAATGGTTGTGCAGGCTCGAAGGGCCGAATGGTCTACTCCTGCACCTAATTTCTATGTTTTTGTGATGTCAAGTGGCATGATGTTTTGATGACAGGCAACTACCAAGATGTGATACCTATATTAGCTCCTGTAATGTAAAGGGTAAGACATGGGGTTATGTAGAACTGAAGACTTCAATGAACTTTTATGAAATCTCTGGTATTTATGTGACATCTACAACCAGAGGCACTTGTGTGACTGGGCTCAAGCAAAGCAATTCTTGTGGGTAGTGTCGCAAGCTTCCCTTACAGTGTCATGTTGCAAGAGAACAGAGCTCAGTAAGATGGAGACCGAAAGCTTTGTACCATTAGACCGCATGCCAGGATGCAGAGATAGAACATAGAACATGGGGTGGCACGGTGGCACAGTGGTTAGCACTGCTGCCTCACAGCGCCAGGGACCTGGGTTCGATTCCTGCCTCAGGCGACTGACTGTGTGGAGTTTGCACATTCTCCCCGTGTCTGCGTGGGTTTCCTCCGGGTGCTCCGGTTTCCTCCCACAGTCCAAAGATGTGCGGGTCAGGTGAATTGGCCATGCTAAATTGCCCGTAGTGTTAGGTAAGGGGTATATGTAGGGGTATGGGTGGGTTGCGCTTCGGCGGGTCGGTGTGGACTTGTTGGGCCGAAGGGCCTGTTTCCACACTGTAAGTAATCTAATCTAATCTAAACATAGAAAAATACAGCGCAGTACAGGCCCTTTGGCCCTCGATGTTGCGCCGATCCAAGCCCACCCAACCTACACTAGCCCACTATCCTCCATATGTCTATCCAATGCCAGTTTAAATGCCCATAAAGAGGAGAGTCCACCACTGCTACTGGCAGGGCATTCCATGAACTCATGACTCGCTGAGTAAAGTAACTACCCCTAACATCTGTCCTATATCTACCACCCTTAATTTAAGGCTATGCCCCCTCGTATTAGCTGACTCCATACGTGGAAAAAAGTTCTCATGGTCAACCCTATCTAAACCCCTAATCATCTTGTACACAAGAGATGATAACTCAAATACATCTTTTAATAGTAAATCGCACAGCAGTTGCAAAACATCGTCCAACATTGTGTCTGACCAAATATTCAAGAAAAAACATACTGTGCATTTCTTGCCCTTGCTGTCTTCACTGTAGATTTTCAACACTTTCTACTCACATTGAAAAAATGTGTATGCAAGGGGCAGTGGAAGAAAGTGTGAGTCGGGAACACTGGAAGATAACCTGCAAGCAATTTTAACAGAATATACTGTCTGTGTACACCAGGAGAAGTGCACTGCTGTTATTGCAAAATATGGAAGTGACACGCTCACCAGGTGTACTGTCAATATTTTGATCTGGTGTCATAGTAATTGTGATGAAGTGGATTCCCAAGTGCAGCCACTTGCTGTGTGGGTAAATACATTTGATCATTGCAAGGGATGTGACAGTTCAAACAGCTCAGGCTGACACTTGACCACTACACTGATGTCACAGCAGCTGGAAGAGATTGCGATTTCTTTTGGCAATTACGTGGTGTAAACTTCCCTGTCAATTCTGAGTCCCACTCTCAGAGACAGTTTATTTTCAGAAAAGTTGTGAGAGGAATTTATTGAAAAAAGGAAATTTTGAACAATCATCGTTTGTCACTAGAACATCCAGAATCACATACGTGACACAGTATACATAGAGGCCATTCAGTCCATCATGTGTACATTGGTTCTTTAAATGAGCATCATTAACTAGAGTCACATTATCTCCTACTTCACCCCAACTGGTGTATGTTATTTCTATTCAAACTATCCAGGCCATGTCCTGTTGAACACTTTAATTGAACTTGCACTCACCACATTTTCCAGGCAGTGCCGAACCCTAACCCTAACTCCAGTCTTAACTCTAAATCAATCTGAGCCCTAACCCAAACCCTAACTCTGGTGCGAAATCTAACCCTAACCCTAATCCAAACCTAACCCTAACCCTAAACACAACCCTAACCCCAATAGCAGCCCTAACCCTAACCCTAACCCTAACCCTCACATGACCCGTGACTCTAACACTGAACCTAACTCTAGCCCAAATCCTGGTCCAAACCCTAAACCAAACCCAAGCCTTAACCCAAACTCTAACCTCAATCCAAGCCCTAACCGTATCCCTCACCCCTGACCTTAAACCTCACCTTTGCCTTAGCCCTAACACTAACCTTGACCTTAACACTAATCTTTACATTTGCCCGAGCCCTAACCCTAACCCTGGCCATAACTCTCACCCTAACCCTTGTCCTAGCTCTAATCCTCACCTTAACCCTAACCCTGGCCCTAATCCTAACCCTAACCCTCACCCTAACTCTAGCCGTAACCCAAACCCTGACTAACTTTAACCCTACTGCATTCCTTACCCATTACTCATTGACAGAAAAAGATGTTTCTCACATCATATTTGCTCCTTTTGCAAATCATTTTAATTCTATGCCCCGAGATTACAAACAGTTTCTCCCTATCTACACTATCCAGTTCGTTCATGATGATGAAAACCTCCATCAAATCTCTTCTCAGCTTTCTTCTTTACAGAAAGAGCAATCCAAGGTTCTTCAACTGACCTGATATCTGAAGTTCTCTTTCCCGGAAATATTCTTGTGAGTAGCTTCTGCACTCTCTCCATAATCTTTACAATTCCCGACTCAGGCGACAGACTGTGTGGAGTTTGCACGTTCTCCCCGTGTCTGTGTGGGTTTCCTCCGGGTGCTCCGGTTTCCTCCCACAGTCCAAAGATGTGCGGGTCAGGTGAATTGGCCATGCTAAATTGCCCGTAGTGTTAGGTAAGGGGTAAATGTAGGGGTATGGGTTGCGCTTCGGCGGGTCGGTGTGGACTTGTTGAGCCGAAGGGCCTGTTTTCATCCTGTAAGTCTGATCTAATAATGTGTTGCCTGCAATATTACACAATATTCCAGCTAAAATCTAACAAGTGTCTCTTACATGTCCAACTTCATCTCCCTGCTCTTGGACTCTATGCTGCTATTAAGGAAACTGAGAGTACTGTATGCTTTACTTACTGTTCCTTCTGCCTGTCTTGCCACCTTCAATGATATATACACATGGACACCCAGATTCCTCTGCTCATGTAACTCCTTCAGAATTGTATACCCTACCTTACATTATCTTTAAAGGTACTGCTTACTAAAATGGTTTACAAAAAATAAAGTGAAGTGTGGTTGGTCAGTGTTGATTTGCAGGAAATGTTCAAGATAATCCAACAACGGTTCCACAAATAACAATGTGATAATGACCAGATATTGATTGAGAGATATTAAAAATCACCAATGAACCTTCGACAGCACCTTCCAAATTCATGACCATTTCCATCTAGAAGGATAAGGGCAGCAGACGCATGGGAAGACTACCCTCTACAAGTTCCCTTCCAAGCCACTCACCATTTTAACCTGGAAATATATCGCCATTCCTTGACGGTCATTGGGTCGAATTTGGAATTCTCTCCCTCATGGCATTGTGGGTCTACCTACAGCACATGGACTGCAAGAAGGCAGCTCACCACCGTCTTGTCAAATATGGCTAGAAATGAGCAATGTAAGTTGACCCAGCCAGTTGCACAGGCATCTCATAAAGGAAAAAATATATATTTAACACATTGATATTGAGAGAATTTCAAATGCTATTAATTTCATACCCAGGGCTATGTTACAATCTAACCTACAAAATCACAGAATCATACCATTCAGAAGGGGCACTTTGGCCCATTGAGACCACACTGACAAAAACTATTCTAAATCTACATTTCTTGCACAAGACCCATAACTTTGAATTTTGTGATGTTTCAAGAGCTCATACAAGTATTATTTGAAAGCTATGAGGTTTCCCACCTCACTGTCCCTCCTAGACAGTGCATTCTAGATACCCATCACCCTCTGGATAAAAAAAACATTCAAATCCCATCCAAACCTCCTGCCTTTTACCTAAGTATTTTGCCCACTTGTTAATGACTCTTCAACTAAAGGGACAAGCTTTCTTCTATCCACCAAGTTCACGCCTCTCATAGTCTTATACACGTTAATCATTCCTGATGAAGGACTTACAAGAAACATCCATTCTCCTGTTCCTCAGATGCTGCCTGACCAGCTGTGCTTTTCCAGCAACACAATCTCAACTGTGATCTCCAGCATCTGCAGTCCTCACTTTCTCCTACACATTAATCACCCTCAGCCTTCTCTGCTCTAAAGAAAACAACCTGACCTTATATGGCCTCTCTACATTATTAAAATGCTCCATCCCAGATAACTCCCTGATGAATCTCCTTTGCATCCCTGTTCAGTGCAATCACATCCTTCCTGTAATGCAGAACTGCAAACAGTGCTCCAGCTGTGGTCTAACTAAAGTCCTAGACAGCTGCACATAATCTCCCCCTGATCTTATAATCTATACCGCAACTGATAAAGGTAAGTGTCCTATATGCCTCCTTAGCTATTTTATTAACTTGTCCCACCATCTTCAGGGATCTGTGGACAAACACCTGAAGATCCTTCTGTTCCTCCGAGCTTCCTCGTGTCCTGCCATTCATTGAGTATTCCCTTTGCTTGTTACTTCTTCCAAAGTGCATCACCTTACAACTATCAGGGTGAAATTCCATTCTGTCACTGGTCTGCACAATCTGTCTATATCTGTGTCTGATTTAAAACCTCCACCCAACTAATCTTCACGTCACCGACAAACTTACTCATCATCTTCCTCAACATTTTCTTCTATACTATTTCTGTGTATCTTGAACAATAAGGGACCGAGCACTGATCCCTGTGGTATATGATAGGAATAGTCAAACTGCCCTCAACCACCATCCTCTGTCTCCAATTTTGAGTCCAACTTGCCAAGCTACAGTGCATCCCATACACTCTTATTTTCTATTCCTGAGGAAGGGCTTATGCCCGAAACATCAACTCTCCTGCTCCTCGGATGCTGCCTGACTTGCTGTGCCTTTCTAGCACTACACTCTCACCTCTGATCTCCAGCATCTGCAGTCCCCACCTTCTCCTCTTATCTTCTTTATCAGGTTCTCACATGGAACTTTGACGGAGGCCTTGTTGAAAAACATATAAACTGCATCCATTGTACTACCCTCAACTGTGTATCTGGTCATGACCTCAAAAAGATCAACCAAACTTATTAGGCATGGCATCCCTCTGCAAAGGTGTGCTGACTATCCCTAATCAACCTCACCTCTCCAATTGGAGATTAATTCTCTTCTTCAGAATTTTCTCCGATGGTCTCCCTACCACTGTGTGAGACTCACTGGTCTATAATTCCCTGCTTTATCTCTACCCTTTTTGCAGAGTGGAACTGAATTAGCTGTCCTCCAGTTCTCTGTTATATCAGGTAAATTCTACATTTCGCTAATATCAGAATGCTGCTTGTTTCTCTTGCATTGTGTGGCAACTTCATTCACCAAAGTTTTCCTGTTTAGGGCACAGAGAGGACGCAGGTTTTAGAAATCTACCTGGGCAGTGCAGGGCTATCTTGCTATTGGCATTATTCAATCCACATTTCAACCAACTTGCCAGCTGAACGAACCAGTCCCAATACATTCTGTGTTCTCCCAAAATCATATAAGCACGTGCTTTGTCACTGTTACAAGAAAGACATTTCTGAACTGTGAGTCGTTTTGTTATGAAGTAGATAGAGTCAAAATTTAACATCCTTCAGAAGAATTCTTCATCACTGTATCTGCCTTAATTCAAGAGCTTCCTTATTACTTTTTAATCTTTTTTGTGAAATTTGCATTGTTTTGTCACTTGTAAAATATCAGGATCATTCATTTTAATTTGTTCAGCTATCTTCCTGATGAAGGGCTTTTGTCTGAAACGTGGATTCTGCTGCTCCTCGGATGCTGCCTGACCTGCTGTGCTTTTCCAGCGCCACATGCTTGACTCTAATCTCCAACATCTGCAGTCCTCACTTACACCTATCTCACCAATAATGCTGTTGTCTTCCCTATCAAGTCTATCTTAATTAATCCCAATTATTTCTTTCAAATATAATGCCAATTATTTAACTTGCCTCCCAATAGTTATCTTCCATTACTCCTTCATGAAAGCATTTCCTTTTAACTAAGAAATTTCCCTGGTTGTACATGAAGCCATGTTCATTTTATGTACAATAATGAAATGTAAATTAAGGAGAAGTCAGGGATTAACATTTCAGATTCAGATCCTGGTGAATGTGCCACACGTTATTTTTTTAGCCATATTCTGTCGTGGTTGACCAGTTTGAGGCACATGTGAATGTCATACCCATAAACTGTCAGACAAACTTTACAAACAAGGACAGACTTAATTACAAGAAAAATACACCTTTGGCAAACATTTCCGTTTTACCTTCTGGGAATACATGCAAAAATAAAGGTTAATAACTGACTGTACCTGTAATCATTTTTCACCACTGCTTTGGGTGTGGACCTGAGCGCAGTGAAAGTTACAACATTGTGAAAAACCATTTTAAGCACCCCAGCACTGCAGGTAAAACAAAGAGAAAAAATATTTCTCCTATCCTGAGTGCTGGAATTCACTCACTGTTGAAGGGAATCAGAGCAACAGAATTTTCACCATGATACAAATCCAAGAATATCAAAATTGGCTTTTCAATTGCCAATGTTAATATCATCAGTGCCATCCAAATGCTATCATATCTACCCTTCATAAACAATTCAGAGATTGATTTATGTAATTTGTTGTTTATTTTTATCTTTTGGATTCATCTCTTCCCTGATCTGTGTACACGAGTGTTACACTATCATTTTTTTTTGTGTGATTAGTTGTTAATTAACTCTTGATCATTCAAGAAAGCCTGGATAAAATGACTCCTTTTAAGACCACAAGCATCTTTGGTTCATGAGAAATGTATCCTCAAGAAAAGGGATTCTTTTTAAATAAACCTATTTTGACCAACTGAGGGGAGATGGCTGAATGACCAAGGGGACCCTGTTCATCCCACTTCACCTGGGACATTACCATTTGGGATATTTTGTCTAGAACTGTAACAAATTGAAAAGCTTGCCAGGGACTGGTTATAATAATCTGAAGGTATGAAAGTTGCTGTCTGAGAGTTTGCACAGTGAAGCTATGCATACAAATAGAGACTAGAAAAGGCAGACATCTTACTTAAAATTTCTATACTTTGCAGACATTGACCATCAATCCAGTGTAGTTCCAGTTTCTTTACAGTTTAAATTGCTGGCAGGGTAGTGAAAAAGATGTTCGGTAGACTTGCCTTTGTTGGTCAGTGCACTGAGTACAGGAGTTGGGAAATCATGTTGCGGCTGTACAGGGCATTGGCTAGGCCAGTGTTAGAGTACTGTGTTTAGTTCAGGTCTCCCTGCTATTGGAAAGATGTGAAATTTCATAGCTTCCAGAAACAATTTACAAGGATGTTGCCAGGGTTGGAAGGTTTGAGCTGGAGCGTTGGAGGCTAAGGAGTGACTTTTTGGAGGTTTATTAAGTCATGAGAGGCATGGATAGGTGAATAGTCAAAGTCTTTTCTCCAGGATAGGAGAGTCCAAAACTAGAAGGCATAGACTTAGGGTGAAAGGGGAAGGATATAAAAGGAACATAAGTGGCAAATTTTGCAAGCAGAGGGTGGTGTGTATATGGAATGAGCTGACAGAGGAAGTGGTAGAGATTGGTACAATTGCAACATTTAAAGGGCATCTGAATGGGTATATGAATAGGAAAGGTTTAGAGGAATATGGGCCAAATGCTGGCAAATGGGACTAGATTAATGCAGATTATCTGGTTGACATGGATGAATTGGACTGAAGGGTCTGTTTCCATGCGGTATAACTCTGTGTCTCTACGACATTCATAGTTCTGCAATCTATTTTCTGCCTCACATACCATTTTGGTAATTATCCAGCTTGAAGAATAATTCTGTTCCAAACATGTCGAACTAGGGATTGCTGGAAACACTCAGGAGACAGGCAGCATCTGTGGGGATGAAGTTAATGTTTTAGTTCACCAATTTTTCATTGGATCTGTGCATGCTAAGCAACAGTAATAATTTACACCACCATGGAAGCAATGCTGCACCACAGAATACTGAAAGGTCTGCTTTCAGTTGTTCATCGTGCGTAGTTCTATCTGAAGATAGGGCTTGCCACATTCTGTTCTGCAAGCTTAGGATTCTGCATTCTATGGACCTCTGTTCTGCAGTTTTCTGCTACAAGGAGAGGCTGAATAGGCTGGGGCTGTTTTCCCTGGAGCATTGGAGGCTGAGGGGTGACATTATAGAGGGTTATGAAATCATGAGGAGCATCGATAAGGTGAATAGTCAAAATCTTTTCTCCAGGGTGGGGGAGTCCAAAGCTAGAGGGCACAGGCTTAGGGTGAGAGGGGAAGGATATAAAAGAGACCTAGGGGAAATTTTTCCATGCAGAGGGTGGTATGAATGAGCTGCCAAAGGAATTGGTAGAGGTTGGTACAATTACAACATTTCAAAAGGATCTGGATGGGTATATGAATAAGAAGGGTTTCAAGGGATATGGGCCAAATGCAGGCAAATGGGACTAGATGCACACTAAAACATTAACATTGTCCCTACAGATGCTGCCTGTCTCCTGAGTGTTTCCAGCAATCCCTAGTTTGACATGTTTGGAACAGAACTATTCTTTAAATTGGATAATTACCAAAACGGTATGTGAGGCAGAAAATACATCACAGAACTATGAATGTCATAGAATCAGAGAGTTGTACAGCATTGACTGAACAGCTTATTATATATAAAGACAGAAAATCATAGAGTCATGCAACAGGCTTTCCAGCCCATTGAGTCTGTGCTGACCTATCCACATTAATCCATCACTTGCTTTGAATGCCTTGGCATTTAAAGTGCTCATCCAAGTATATTTTTTTAAAGTTGTGAGGTTTCCTGCCTCCATTACCTACATTCCACCACCTGGGTGAAAAACATCTGCTTCAAATCCCCTCCAAACCTCCTGCCTTTGATCCTAAAATTACGCCAACTTGTTACTGACTCTTCAACTAAAGGGGAGCAATTGCTTCCTATGTCATTTCATAGGCACGTCTACATGTAATGCCAAGAGAACAATACAGCTTTGATTTTGAGCAGCTGACATTTTCTCCTTTTTGACAAATGTGAGATTTGAACATTGCTGTAAAGCCAAAATTGATTGTCCACCCTTAATTGCCCTCGGGAATGTAGTAATGAGTCAACTTCTTGAACTGCTGCAGTCCTTTGGTTAAAGGACCCCCATTGTGCTGTTAGGGAGGGCGGCAGGGAGTTCCAGAATTTTGTCCCAGTGACAATAAAGGTACAGTACAGTTTCAGTACAGGGTGCAAGACTTGGAAGGGAACATGCAGATAGGGGTGCTCCAAGCTATCTTTTACATTTCTCCTTCCAGGTTGTGGAGATTGTAAATTTGGTAGGTACCTTGCAAGGAACTTACTAGAGTTTCTGCAGTGCACCCTGTAGATGGAGAACACTGCCATCACTGTGAGCTGATTGTCAGAATATTGAATAGCTATTGTGGGTGGAATGCTGATCAAGGAAGCTGCTTTGGTCTGGATTGTGTTGAGGTTTTTGAGTTTTGTTAAAGTTCCATTCATCCAGGCAAACGAAGAGCACTCTACACACTCCCGATTTCTGCCTGGATGTGGTAAGTTAGGACAGGGGAGAGTTAATATTTTCGCAATTCTACCATGTTGAAATATAAACAGCGATGTTCCTTTTGAGAAAAAAAATAAGCTCAGTGAGACATTTAATCTAGTCATTAACATTTAGCATTATTAGCCTTAATATATAAATCTGTGCTTCTGTGTGCGTATGTGTGTGCGAAGCTGTTAAGACATTATCTTGCAACTGTAAAAAGAGAGAACATGAATATTTATAATGAGTGGGTGGGAGTGATTACATGGACATAATCTCATTGAAGAGTTTGAATGACGTAACCACAAGATGAGATTTTCACTCTAGGTATAACTGTTCATCTTTTTTGAAAGGATTGTTATTTATAATATTTATTCTCCGATCAAATAAATTCAATCTGCAGAAGGAAGGAACACTGCTCTGTGTAGATTTTTAATGAGCTACATTATACAATTTCCAGCCCTCAGGGACAGATAGACATTGTCCAGGTATTCATTATATCTGCAATCAACAGCAAGCTTGCTTTCTTTAAGAAAAAAAAAGAACATTTGCTGATTTTATTTGGGAAGATAAGTGAACATTTATCCAGCCACAGAATTATTGACTTGTTTTATGTGTCTGTGGCCATTGAAATACTGCAGCAAAATTAAAATAGACTAGGATAAGTAACTGTAAACTGTGCATATGGCACATAGATATAAACATGCATGTACTTGTATGCATAAACAGGCAAAAGATGGATAGATAGATCAATAGACAGACAGATAGATTCGTAGATAGACAGACAGACAGTTGAATAGATAGATAGACAGACTGGCAGATAGATAGATAGATAGATAGATAGATAGATAGATAGATAGATAGACAGACAGACAGACAGATAGATATTTAGATAGATAGATAAACGTGATGGATATTGAAGATGGAGAAATAGACAGTTGATGTATCGATAATAAGTGGCTAAATAAACAGATATATATAGAAATATACCTTAGAACAGAAAGAAATATTACTATTTATCCAATAATTGCATCAATACATACTTATCAATACATTGCAATATAATTATTGACACAATTTTTAAACTTATTATCGGGGTTATATTGTTCACCCATGAAGAATGACGGATTTACTGACTTGTGTGTATTTCTGATGTTTGTATCTTGAAGGCCTAAATGATCCAGTGTCTAGTAGCAGCCTGCCAGCCAGGGTTTCCATGGTAACAGGCTCCCTCTGGGTCTGGGCAGTTACTAGGCAGCAGAGGAGACAAGCAGCATCAGCAGCAGCAACATGGCTCTCATCCCCTCCCAGGTCCTGAGGGTTGCTATCTTGCTCTCCTACCTCTCCATCCTCTGCAATTTCAAAGCCCTCGACATCCCAGCTCACCAAACATATGGAGGCAGCTGGAAATTCCTAACATTCATAGACCTGGTAAGTCATGAAGAGAGTAAACTCCTGATTATTATTCTATGGCGTCGCTGCTGCTATTTCTTTCTTCTTCCTCTTTTCTAAATGCAGAACCCCCCACCCCACCCCCACCCCCCTCACAGATACACACAGACACCAGAAAATAACCGGCTCAATGCATATTATTTCTCATTTAATGTGGGTGTTTCTTCCTCTCTCTCTCCCTCTACTAACACAAAACAGCATCTTCAACACCATTATCATTTATGAAAGGGAGAGGTTTTATTTTATACCTTGATATCTCAAGTCTAAATGTATGAATTTCAGCCCTTTACATTGTGCAGCACTGCTAGCTAGCAGGCTTAACACTCTAAATTTCTCTCCCCTGATGCTAGAACACAAAACCACTGCTCTGTATTTGAGGATGGTAATGCCCACTAATTTTCAAAAGGAAAAGTGAAGGGTTTTTTATCAGAAAGATTCTTAGATTCATTTATTTTCATAGTGTTTCCACAAAGGTTCAGTGATACAGTTTGCTTATGTAGACTTTGCAAGGATGTTTATCAATAAGGATGCTGACATTGTTAAACATGAAAGGTACAGTGAGACTCTTAGAATGAGTGTGTTTTGTTGGTTGCTGGTGTTGAATTGATTGGTCTGCCCCAACTTGGAATGTCACGGGGTCAAAGCAGGATTCCTAGGCCTGAGGTGATTGGGGATTGTACCCCAATGTCCCTCTTTTATATTTTGCCCTGCTATTTGCAATGATCTTGTTTCGTGCACATTAACAATGGAGAGAATCCAGAGTGAGCGATCCTTTTTGTCTCTCCTTCATGGTGGGCGTTGATTGACAGGGGAGATATACACTGTAGTGATCAGTTGCCATTGATTGAATGCATAGAGACCTCAGGACAAAACAACATCTGTAACTCACATGAATCACCCACTCTCTGTGCAAACAACATAATAGTGGAATTTGTAAATAATAAATGGGAAGAGGAGAGCACTAAAAGAGAGCATTATCATTACAGCGATAGTCCACTGCGTCTTAATGATAGTGCATCTTCAATTGTCATTAAAATCCTGGCTGCTAAGTAACAACAAGGGCTTATTTTGACACAGGCTTCTGGATTGAAAGCAGTGCCTTTACCAAAACACTGGGGCATTCATGCCATTTATTTGGACACCATTTCAGCATTCTGTTTGACAGTGATGTTAATGTTGTGTTGTAAATATGGACCAGGGCCTATTCTGAATCTGGAAATAATATAACAGAGCATCCTGGTGGCCACAACAAAGTGTATGGATTTCGAATTAGTCTCAAACCGGAATTTTAATGGTATTCCTTGGATCATGTAAGAGTTGCTGAACATTTTTTATTTTAAAGAAAAGCTTCCCCAGCACTGATTTAACCATCCAGAGAACTGCAACCTGCAATGTTAAGGGAAGAGCTCAGAGATGACTGGAAGTACATGCAGTTGGATGTATACGTACAGCTGGGAAATTGGGAGTTGACTAGGCAATGCACTGGGCTGGTCTGGAATTGATAGATAACTCATGGTGTCACACCAGTAACTGCAGGATAAGTGGATAAGCATCACCCAAAGCATTTAGCATTGATTGGACCTGTGTTTGCATTTTTAAGATGCAAATACATTTTTTGCAATGTTTTTATTTGTTGTCATCAATTTTGGCCACGCAAAAGTCATAACGCTACTTGTTTCAAACTGGCACAACAATAATTTTAGAAAGCATAAGCCTTTTCTATCACTGTTATCTATCGAGTTTTGAAGTTATGGGCAGTCCTAGCCTGGTGAAGCAAGCTGTTTGTGAAAAAACTGGAGTTGTGAATAAATGCAGCAGTTTCCTGGGTCCGAAGCAGCGTCGCCCCAGGGACGAAAGGTAAACTATCGCAACTTTGAGCAGCTGTTGAGGAAGTTCATGACAGAATAGTTCTTGAAGGAATTTGAAGGCCAGGTTGTCAAAAGTGGACAAATCTCTTGTGGAGTTCGAATGAAATTTAGATTAATGTCTGAGAAATCTTAGACACTGCTGCAATCATTTTTGATGCAATTTATGGGTTTATTTGAGTCTGTTACCAAAATTCCCTCATGTTAATTTGGGGCTGCTCGAATATAAGTTCTATCTATCTTTGCATTGTCTATACCTTTATTGTGTTGATAACCATTGCTCTTTTGTTTGACTAAGTTTTATGTATTATAGATTTGTTATCCTTTCTTTGCCTTAAGAGACCTGGCTGACTTCTTTCTAACATTGAATCAGTTACAGTCTGAGGCTGATACAATTGGTTCAACCAACACCCTGGTTACATTTTGAAATTTGTTATGAATAATAAAGGGACAGGACTAGGAAAGAGTTGGTACAAAACCCTCAAACCTTGATCACAACACAAAGTTTCAAAGTGATAATCTCTGGTTTATATTCTGCTGATTTCACAATCCAAGCCAACAGAGTGATATTGCTTTTGTTAATTGCTCTTTCAGTATGACTCGACATGGTAAGCGTTAAGTTTGTTTTCACTCCCACTTCTCTTTCAACTTCCTTCCTTATCACACCATCTTCTCTTGTAATATGTAACCCTTTTCACTAATCTTTTTCAGTGAACTTTGTCTGCCACAGGTCTCCATTTTGCAAGGTTTGTCCAAATCCTTTTGCATTTCTTTCATTGCTTTATCAGATTTCCTTTGTCCACTTCTCTGAGTCAGCTTCAGCTATGTAGATTGAAAGCAGTCAGGGGCTTGGGACACATTTCCATTCCTTCTAGTCAGTAAATCTCACCAATTCACTATCCCTCTCTTAATAGATACTGCGCAGTTTCCCCTTTTTAATCAACTTGATATCCAGCTCCAATTTCTACTTATAACCAGCTGCTGTGGTAACCTTTGTTATATAATGTAGATGTAGAGGTACTGGTTTGAACTGGGGTTGGGACAAAGTGAGGAGACACGCGACACCAGGTAACAGTCCAACAGGTTTCTTTGAAATCACTAGCTTTCGGAACAGCTAATGTAACTTCTTATTCTATAGAATGTTGGCAGTGACTCAGATGATCAAACTATGAGTCAAAGCTTTGAGCAGGGAGACCTAGACTCTGATGACTCCAGCGGTGTGTCATCACATCACTGAACAGGTTAATTAGGGAAAGAAAAGTCTATGACCTTGGCTTGACCTCTACGTGTCTAAACTGCTATTTGAATGGACATATTAAAGAAAAACAGTTTCACTTCTTTGATTTTTCCAGCGCTTACAGGGCTCTTGAACTTGATCTTGTCTTTAAAGCAGAAAATATTCCATTGGAAATATCCAACTTCAACATTCCAGAAGGTCTTTTGAGAAAGAAAAAAATACTTGAATTTATTCCTTTCCTAATCTCAGGTTACTCACTTCCTTTGAGTGAGTAAAACAAAGGGCCTCCATGGAGCTTTATAGACAATGCAGAATGTTTAAAGTGTTGGCACTTTTCCTGCCAAGGCAAGATAGCAACTCGTTTGCACACAGTGTGCTCCCCTAAACAGCAACAAGAACAGAAATTGCTGGAAACGTTCAGCAGGTCTGGCAGCATCTGTAGAGAGAAATCAGAGTTAACGTCTCGGATCCAGGGACCTTTCCTCAGAACACCCCTAAATAGTAATATAATAAAAGATGAAGGAAGCTACGACCTGGCTTGAGCAATGAATATTGGACTGGAAATTGGGGATAACCTTCCCAATTGTCATTGGAAATCATGAAACAGGATTACATTTACTTCCATTCGAGAGAGTAGGCATGCTCTCATCTTCATGTCTCCTCTGAAAAATGAGATCAGACTCCAGCTGCACCCTCAATGCCACTTGGAGCTGCCATCTTGAATTTTCATACGTCAATCTCTGAAGTGAGACCTGAACACAGTGTGTCACTTGACCCTCCCAAATAATAAAACTGGGTGGATTGTTTTCAGACATTCACCAAATCAACCTATTCAGAGATGTCATTACAAACCTCTGGAGCAGGTAGGGCTTGAACCCATTGTCCTCTGGCTCAAAGGCAAGGACACAACCACATGAGCCTCAGGTTTGGATCCAAATTATTGGCCTGTTGCAAGATTACAAATAAAAAAAACATCTTTCATAGCTTAAACAAATAGGTGTACAAGCCACTGTAGTTTATAAAAACTCTTTGTCACATCGGTATGGACTTGTTGGGCTGAAGGTCCTGCTTCCACACTGTAAGTAATCTAATCTAATCTAATCTAATAATGGAGAATGACCAATTCTGCCATGCTTCCAACCAACCCTTGGTCACATTGTGAAGTCAGGCAATGCTGTGGATTATTGTCCTGTAATCAACAAATTCTGGAGATCACAGTGGGTCAGACAGCATCAATGGCGAGAGCGCAAGCTAATGTTCTGAGTCCAGATGACT
The DNA here is from genome assembly GCF_020745735.1 of Hemiscyllium ocellatum. NCBI lineage: Eukaryota > Metazoa > Chordata > Chondrichthyes > Orectolobiformes > Hemiscylliidae > Hemiscyllium > Hemiscyllium ocellatum. The sequence continues at coordinate 8,295,956 of NC_083410.1, read as the reverse complement.
CTTCATCAGAGCTGAAGTAAACTATGTAGGAGACAGCATTTATGTAATAGTTGAGGGTGGGGAAGAGTTTTGGCATTGTTGGGGTGGAGATCACAGAGGGGTGTCAGTGGGTTATTGTACCTTAATAGGATAGATTCTCAAACATGTCCATGCAAATGCATAGGGGGTTGGTCCAGAAGACCGAAGAAAATTGGAAGAGGAGTGGGCCATTCAGCTCCTTGAGACTCAACAATATGGAATATGATCATGGTTAATCCAACACTCCTCATACATGCAACCCTGCCCTTTCTCCATAATATTTGATTCCTTGACTGATTTCACCCTTAAATATGCACAAGGACTCTGTCTGCACGGTTCTCTGTGGGAAGGAATTTCAAAGACTGTCAACTGTCTGAGAGAAGAAATTCTTCCTCATCTCTCATGAGATGTGGGTGTTGCTGGTTGGGCTAGCATTCATTGTCCATCTCGAGCTGCCCTTGAGAAGGTGGTGGTGAGCTGCCTTCTTGAAGTGTTGCTGTAGGTGACCCACAATGCCCTCAGAGAAGGAACTCCAGAATTTTGACCCAGCAATCTTGACAGAGAAGGAACAGTGGCATATTTCCAAGTCAGGAGGGTGAGTGGCTTGGAGGGCAAGTTGCAAGAGGAATGTTCCATGCATCTGCTGCCCTTGTCCTCTGGATGGATGTGGTTGTGGGTTTGGAAGGTGCTGTCTGAGGATCTTTGGTGAACTGCTTTAATGCACCTTGTAGATAGTATACACTGTTGCTATTGAGCTTCGATGATGAAGAGAGTGGATGTTTATAGATGTGGTGCCAATCAAGTAGGCTGTTTTTTTTCTGGGTGCCATTGAGCTTCTTGAGTGTTGTTGGAGCCTCACCCATCCAGGGGAGTATTCCATCACAACTCCTGACTTGTGCCTTGTAGATGGTGGACAGGCATTGGGGAGTCAGGAGGTAAGTTAGTTGTCACAGTATTCCTAGCCTCTGACCTGCTTTTGTAGCCACTGGGTTCGTGTGCTGAAAGTTCCTTCATAACATGGCCAAGAAAGGTGAGTATCAATCTGCACATCCTGCCAACGCACATGAATGGCAATGGGTCAGAGCAGGAGGGTTTGCTTGTCATTCAGGTGATGGGAAAGAAATTGCAGCCTCCGCCATCACTTTAGCTCCGATCTACAACATACATGTAAAATGTGCAGGTTCCCATAGCAACGTGTACTCGCTGAGTGATTGTAGCTCACCATCATTACAGCATTTCGGGTAATAACATCACGGATGTGATAATTAATTGCGAAAAATTGGAAGCTACTTAAGGGAGTCATTGTGACACATTAGAGCAAAGTCAACCTGAGCTTATGACAAGGAGAGATGAAGCAATTCATTACAAACGTCGTAAGTTCCCCTTTAATGTGCATTGTGCGAGTTAACATAACCATCATTCCACAGAAGTCAAGGCTGATTGCTGTAGTGGCATGTTAGACTGTTTTAACATATGCCCCCTTCCAACCCCCTCGAAACTTGAGCACTTGCGTTAGACAGACAGATGTGGAAAGGGATGGTGACAGCGTCAATCCCTTTTGAATTTTCTCTGGCTGCCAGTAATTTGAATGGCTCTGTGCGTGGGCAGAGAAATCATGTCTGTGCCATCAAGACGTCACTGGACTAACATTTGAGTTGCTTACACCTCTAGCTTATTATTGTGTAGCTGTTCATGGAGTGGGAGGATAACTGAATTAAACTGAATGAAAATGGTTGGAAAGATGCAACAAAGAGATGCAGACTTTTAAACATCTGCTTTGAATTAAACTCAGCAATATTGAGCAGGTATATTTAATTTGTATCTTGTTTACTTTCCACAGTCTTTTTAGACTATCTAAAGCCCATGATATCAGAACCTATTTCTGTTTTGAAGCACTTGGATTCCATTCATATTTTCCGATTTTTTTTTTAAACTGCATCCATCAGCCTCAACTTCAAATCCAGGTATGTTAATTAGATTTTCACAACTCGTATTTGTGAATTTTAACATTGCTTAGTAAGTGCTGCCATTTCAGTACTACCTCATGGAAGACTGCACCCATTTTGTAACAGTGTGAGTTTAAAGTTAAACCAGGCATGATACATAAGAACACAACAAGCAAAAAGCTAGAATAGGCCATTTGGCCCTTTAGAGCCTGTTCTACCATATGCCTGATCTTCCACCTCAACCATCCCCATATCTGTTAACTCACATTGTAGTCAAACAATGTCTTGAAGCAAATTCAATAGATTAGATTAGAATCTTTCCAGTACGGGCTCTTCAGCCCAACAAGTCTACACACCGACCCTCCGAAGAGTAACCCACCCAGACCCATTCCCCTACCCTACCTTTATCCCTGACTGATGCACCTAACACTAAGGGCAATTTAGCATGGCAAATTCACCTGACCTGCACATTTTTGGACTGTGGGACAAAACCCACACAGACACGGGGAGAATGTGCAAACTCCACACGGGCAGTCACCTGAGGCTGGAATCAAACTGGGGTCCCTGGCACTGTGAGGCAGCAGTGCTAACCACTGAGACACCATGCCACCCCCAATAAAAGGGTAAACATTGTTCTCTGGGCTACAGAATTGTGAAGAGTTATAATGATTTCAGTGGAAGAAATCTCTTCTCATCTCAGGCCATACATCAATATCCTGAGTCAAAGAGTGTGACGCAGGAAAAGCACGGCCAGTCAGGCAGCATCCAAGGAGCAGGAGAGTCAATGTTTCGAGCATAAACCCTTCATCACTGTGCCCTGTTCCAGAATCTTCAGGCACAGAGAACAGTTTTTTTCAGCAATACTGCATTTAGCCCCTGAAGAATTTTTCAACTTTCAGTGAGAAACTCAATCTCTCCACATCTCTGAAACCAGTTAACTGACCCTTCACTGTATTCCTTTCAGAGTAAGGATGACCATCCTCAGGTGAGGAGCGCTAATAGATTGGCTGGGGCTGATATTCTCCATTCTGTTGCACTGTGTATAAAAACTGACCCTCTGAAGCCAATTCCCACTGCACGGGGTGGCGGGGTGGTTGCTTTGGGGGGGAAGGGGGAAGAGTTTACTGCCTTCCTCTGTTCCTCCTGTTGGAGGCAGGAGGACATTTAATGAGATGGAAGAGTAGACAATGGCAACAATGCCCCCTTCCCAACTCAAGCCTAAACATAAGTGGAAAAGGCCCATGGATGGCCAGCACATGACATGGCATGTGGGGAGCACATGCGCGTTTGCTTGTGACCTTCAGTTATGGAGTCATAGGGTCATACAGCACAGAAAAAGACCCTTCTTAGAGTCATTCAATTTGGAAACAGACCCTTCAGTCCAACGAGTCCACACCGATCATGTTCCTAAACTAAGCTAGCTTATTATTTACTTTCCTATTCACGTACCTATCCAAATATCTTTTGAACGTTGCACCTGCATCCACCACTTCATCTGGAAGTTCATACAAACCACCCACTGTTTGAAAATATTGCCTCTCGGGTCCACTTCTCCTCTCATCCCCCAGTTTTGAACTCTGCCACCCTAGGAGAGAGACCATAGGTATTCACCTTACCCATGCCCCTCATGATATTAGAAACCTCTATAATGTCACCCCTCAATCTTTTACACTCCACTGATGAAAGGTCCTGGCCTATCCAGCCTCTCCTTATAACCCAAACACTCGAGTCTTGGCAACTTCCTGGTAAATCCTTTCCGAACCCTCTCCACTTTAATAATATCTTTCCGATAGCAGGGCGACCAGAACGATATGCAGTACACCAAAAGTGGCCTCACCCACATCCTGCATAACTTCAACATGATGTCCTAATGCCTATACTCAAAAGTCTAAGCAATGAAGGCAAGCATGCAAAACGTCTTCTTAACCACCCCGTTTACCAATGACATAACATTCAACGAATTATGTACCTGAACCACGAGGTCTCTCTATTCACCCAACCATTAATTGTCTAAGTCCTGCTCCTGTTTGTTTTCCCATAATGCAATACTTTGCATTTATTCAAATTAAACTCAATCTGCCACTCAGTTCAATTATGGGAGAGGGGCATTCTAACTCAAAGGTACTCAGTACCCAATTAGTGGACCCAGCATGAAGAGGCAGGGTTTTCCTTGCTCTCCTACTCAAAGCACCACCCATCACAGCGACTTCCATTGCAGGAACACCTTCACACCATCACTCATATGTGTGCCTGGCTTCATCCGTCATCTTAGCCCTTGTGTGAGGGTACAGTACCAGTAGCAGCCACTTGTGCCTGGTGGAGCTGCTGTTCAATATCATCTTTGGTCTCTGATTGGCCAGCTGTCATCAATGGGTAGAGCTCCCACTCTTTGGGTCCTTGGTCACAGGGAAGTCCCACAGCTGTCCTGTCAAGTTCCTGAGTGGTGCTTAATTTGGGAGCCCTTCCTCAGAAGAAACAATTGAAAGCCCCTGCTGTCTCACCAGCAATACCTCTGGTTCCTCCATTAAATATTGCCTTATGCTTGTATGTCATCTTTTTGAACAGTAAAGGAATTCAGAGTTACAGTGAAAGGATGGGTAAGTGGAGCTGAGTCTATGAAAAAATTAGCCATGATCTTATTGAATGGTGGAGCAGGCTTGAGGGGCCAGATTTGGTTCTTACGTTCATATTCACTTCCTACACCGGCCATGTGTGTTTTTTTCTAGTGAGCTTGGTCATGTCTAATAGGTGCTGGGCATCATGGGTTTTACAATGTGCCTGTAAAGAGTAAAAGCATAACATTCAGAACAAGGTAGAGAGAAGATGGATTTATAGCTTGCGTTTTGTTAGTTAAGAAGAGGTGTTAGGACATGTTTAGTTTAATTTTTGAATCTTCTTATGGGATTGGTGCAGGAAGTCTGGAGTTGCATTTTATAAATATGAGTTTGAATGAGGTGAACAGTTCAGTGCATCATGAAAAGAAGGATAAACCTGCACTGTTCCTCAGAGACAGTGATCCAATGGCATAAAGAGAGAGGCAGAACAATCCAGATAAACACACCATTCATGCCTATTGTATTCAGAGAGTTAAGGGCCGATAAAGCCTGGGTTTTGGGAACTCAGGCAGCTGCACTGAAGTTAAAGCAATAGTGAATGCAGTTTGCAGTTTGTTTTAGGTATATCAGTAAGGAATAATAGTTAAAGAGGCAAAAAATGTCAAGTTGCTGAAAGGAAACTGGTAGCAGCTGTGCCAGTCTCAGTGGAGATAATAGCATTGTGCTAGTTGCCCAATAGGTTAGAGATCACAAAACACAGCTCGAAATGAAGTTGACAAGCAGTTTATTGCAAGTGATGTCACTGGAAGGGAAACTGACTCGGCTGACACAGAACTGACAGTCTGTACAGGAAGATCAGAATCTCTCTTCCCAGAGCTGAGGATGAGACCAGTTTTATAACAATGCTGCACAATAAGGCTGATTAAGAAATGGGGAAAATACAATGTATTTGGAAATGGAGTAATCTAGTTACAAGGATGCTAATTGGAAACATTTTTCGAATGAATGTCCTGCTCCTTTACACAATGCAACATCCTAATAGTGTCAATGGTTCCATTCCTCTTCACAGTTAGGTGTTGACGTCTCCTCCGAAGTGATGGGTGGTTTCATTGTCCTGTTCTTAGAGCATCTCCTTGCTGGTGCCTCTCTGTCTGGCCTGCTCTTTGTGTGGCTTTGGTATTGCTGGGTTGCGAAACTGCCCTCAGGACTTTGAGGTATCTGTGGTGCTCTGTCATTGTTAGTGAGCTTAAAGTGTATTCTCTTGTCTGCGTGGGCTGTCTGATTTGGCTTGTGAGCCTGCTTGGGAATTCTGGGTATTTTTGGAGCAGCTTGGCCAATTTTGCTTTTGCGGGTCTGTTGTGGGTTAGCAGATCTTTTCCCACACATTGTTACTGCACAGAGGTTTGGGCATTTGTAAGAGATAAAGATGTGAAATTGCATCCTTTTCTGACATATATAATTAAATCTTCCCAACCGTTCATATTATCTAATATAAGGTGATACTTTTTTATGTTTAGTAAATTTTTTTTTCTTTGTGTTAAAAACACAATGGCAGACTCTTGTCAATCTGATCAGGAACTGACTTCCATATGTTCAAAAACAAAGCAAGATCAGGATCTAACAAGCCAGATTCCACTGTAGGATTTTCTAGGAGAAAGTGAGGACTGTAGATGCTGGAGATCAGAGTCGAGAGTGTGGTGCAGGAAAAGCACAGCTAGTCAGGCAGCATCCAAGGAGCAGGAGAATCGACATTTCAGGCATAAGCTCTTCATCATATTTTCTGCTATGCTTCTAAACTCTAGAGAATAGGCATAGTTTATTAGGACAATCACTCTATTGCAGGAACTAATCTTTGTTGCTCTATGACAAGTATATTTTGTCTTAAGTATAGAATACTTCACCAAGACTTTATGTAACTGCAATAAGGCATATTTACTCCTACACCAAATTCCTGCTATATTACAGGCCAACGGAACATTTGACTTCTAACTGCTTGTTGTACCTTTAAATTAACTTGCAATGATTCATGAATAAGGACATGCAACTTCCTTTAAAGTTCACCATTTTGCAGCCTCTTTGAGAAATACTCTGTATTTCTGTTTTCCTACCAAAGTGGATAACCCCACACTTCTCCACATTGTATTCCATCTGCCAAATCCTTGCCCACTCATTTAGCCTCTCCAAATTACTTTGAGTCATCCTCTTCACAACTCACATTACCATTTAGTTTTGGATAACCCTATGCAGGTCCTTGGACTCCTCCACCGGCAGAACACAACTACACGACGGCTGGAGGAGGAGTGCCTCATCTTCCGCCTGGGAACCCTCCAACCACAAGGTATGAATTCAGATTTCTCCAGCTTCCTCATTTCCCCTCCCCCCACCTTGTCTCAGTCGGTTCCCTCAACTCAGCACCGCCCTCCTAACCTGCAATCCTCTTCCTGACCTCTCCGCCCCCACCCCACTCCGGCCTATCACCCTCACCTTGACCTCCTTCCACCTATCCCACCTCCATCGCCCCTCCCCCTAGTCCCTCCTCCCTACCTTTTATCTCAGCCGGCTTGGCTCTCTCTCTCTTGTTCCTGATGAAGGGCTTATGCTCGAAACGTCGAATTCTCTATTCCTGAGATGCTGCCTAACCTGCTGTGCTTTGACCAGCAACACATTTGCAGCTGTGATCTCCAGCATCTGCAGACCTCATTTTTTACACTAACCCTATGGGTTAGCACACTATCCTCTTATTTGTGGCAACTGAGTTTAATTACAGTCCTGGTGAAATCTCAATTAAGTACAAGAGGCAAAGTTAAGTTTGGAACAAATTTATCTAAAATGTTATCACAACGAATGTAACAGCAAAGCTGCTTCCAATATTCAATTGTAGATGAGTTTCACTTCTCCTCTGTGCCTGGATATTAACGTGCCTGGATTTAAACACAGTTCTTAATGAAATGTGTAAAGTATACATAATGGAGGTCAGTTGGCTGTAGCTGGTTTTGCAATCAGAGTAATGCCAACATAATCATAGAATCATACAGTTCAGAAGTAAACCCTTCGATCTAACCAGTCCATGCTGAACATAATCCCAAACTAAACCAGTCCCACCTTCCTGCTCCTGGCCCATATCCTTCCAAACGTTTCCTATTCACATACTTATCTAAATGTCTTTTACATGTTGTAATTGTACCCATATCCACCACTTCCTCAGGATGTTCACTCCACATGTGAACAACCTGCTGTGTAAAAACAAATTGTCCCTTATGTCATTTTTAAATCTCTTTCTGATCAGATCTCACGCCAAGGGCTGATGTTACTGTGAAGGTCTTATCTTCTCAACTTCTCCCTTCACGTGACATGTGATGACCCTCAGGTTAAGCCACTACCGGCCATCTATCTCTGTAATTAGAGAGCAGCCTATGGTCCTCTAGTACCTTGGTGGCTCTACTTTCACAGTTAGCTAATGCACAGGGTTATCAGATCCCAGTGGTAGGCAGTTACTGTGAATTTTCTTGTAGGTGATATTATGACCACAAATGGGATATTTCCATGCGAATTGTCTTATTTCAACCATTTCCATTTCCTTTAAGTGGAAACCTTCACCTGATTTTGCTGATTCCTCTTTATCTGAGCTCTGAAGAACTGTCATACTGAACTCAAAACAATAACTCTGTCCCTTTCTCCACAAATGCTGCCAGACCTGCTGAGTTTCTCCAGCAAATTGTTTTTTTTTAAGTAATTGATTCTATTGTCCTTTGCCTGTTTTAGCTATCTATTAAATGGAATTTGTACTGATTGGAATGGGGTCAGGCAGCTGAACCTCATAGAATCTGAGTTCCCTGATTGGGGCTGTTAATCTGGTCCAATCAGGGGCCCCTGACTGACAGATAGAAACAGTAGTGTCCCCACTGACCCCGACCCCGACCCCAACCCCCACCCCGTTACAGAAACACCTGGGGCTTCAACCCCTCCCCCGGAGACCGAGCCCCGCCCCACCCAGCCACCCCCTGGCACTAACCTGGGGGGAACCACCGCTGCTCTACCTCCTGCAGCGACCGTGTCTCTGGGTCCCAAAAAAAAAGAAACAGTAGTGTCAGAGGTTCTGCTCTCTCTGACGGAGCTGGATCAGTGTCACATTCTATGTATGTGTAAATAAAGGATAACTTGGTGATGAGATACCAGCCTTTGTGGAGTTAGATTAGATTCCCTACAGTGTGGGAACAGGCCCTACAGCCCAACAAGTCCACACCGACCCTCCGAAGAGCAACCCACCCAGACCTACTCCCCTCTGATTAATGCACCTAGCTCAATAAGCAATTTAGCATGGCTAATTCACCTGGCCTGCACGTCTTTAGGTTGTGGGAGGAAACCGGAGTACCTGGAGGAAACCCACACAGACACAGAGAGGATGTGCAAACTCCACACAGGCAGTTGCCTGAGGCGGAAATTGAACCCGGGCTCCTGGCGCTGTGAGGCAGTAGTGATAACCACTGCGCTACCGTGTCGCCCCTCAGTTATTTCAGAACTGACTTAAAATCCATATTTGATTGGTGCTAAATGTTTGTATTTGTTAAGAGGAATGAGGAAAGGCAATATAACTTAATGTATACATTATGAAAGAAAGTGTAAGAGCAAGGGGACCTCAAGCAATATGTGCACAAACTGTTAGAGGCATAGGGTGTAGAAACAAGCAAGTTCTGATGAGTTTTTAGAAAATGCTAACCTAGGCCCTCAACTTGACTTTTGTGCTCAGTTTTGGGGGAACCATGCTTTAGAAAGGATGTGATCTCAATGAGAACACAATGAACCATTTCAAGGATGAGAGATTTCAGTTTGAAGGATAGATTGGCTAAGCCAGGGGCCTTCTCTTTAGAGAACGGGGGGCTGAGGGGAAACTTGATAGCCGGGTTCAAAAATCAGGACTGCGTTTGGAGGAGTCATTCGAGAGAGACTGTTTCCATTGGCTGAAAAGAAGGAGGAAATCAGTCAGTGATTAATAAAGGAACCAAAGGCTACATGAGGAAAAGGTTTGGAATGGGATCTGGAATGCACTGTCTGAGGGTATGGTGGAGGAGGATTCAATCTTGCGGTTTCCCAGAGGAAGTTGGATAATTGTCTGAATTGAGAAAATTTGCAGGGTTCCAGGGAAAACTGTGGACAGTGGGATGAGCTGAGTCTCTCTTCACACAGAGCCAGCATAGAACTGAAGGGACTGAAAGGTCTCCTTCTCGACTGTAACTATTCAATGCAATGTGAAATTTGTTTCTTGGAATTTAAAAAAAAATTTTCAGGTCATATATTTCACTCAGCTTTATGACATGAGATTCTTGAAGAAGTGTCTATTCTCTGAGACAAGCAACTGAATCATCACGACCACAAAGTAGTGAACTCATTCCAAGAGTTCAGGAAAATGGAAAGATTCTTAGAGGTGGGATTTAAACAATATCACCCACAGTAGTCTAATCCAACATGCACTTTAAATGCATTTCCCTTTGAGAGGTTTCTGTTACTATAATTGGTAGGCTGCTCGGGAAATGCTTGGAAAATTTAATTCTTGTGATGTTACTTGATAAAATGTTGAAAGAATAACACAGTCAAACTGTCAGTGGACCCGGATTTAAATCTAATTCTTGACAAATAGAAATGTAGTGTGCTAACCACTGGAACTATCTGATTCTAATTATTTCTGAATTGCAATACATGGAAAAGGGGGAGGTGCATCAAGACCTGGTTATGCCAATGACTGAGATTAGGTGCAGCAGGCAGTGAAGAAGGTAAATGGTACATTGACCTTCATAGTGAAGGGATGTGAGTACAGGAGCAGGGGCGTCTTGTGGCAATTGTACATGGGCTTGGTGAGACTACACCTGGCGTATTGTGTACAGTTTTGGTCTCCTTATCTCAGGAAGAATTTACAAGGCTATTGCCAGGAATCAATGGTCTGAGTTATTGGGAGAGATAGACAAGCTAGGACTTCTTTCTTTAGAGGGTAGAAGATTGAGGGGGTTCTTATATCAGTGAATAATGTAGATAGGGTGAATGCAGTCTGTCTTTTTCCGAGGGAATCGAGGACTAGGGGGCATCAGTTTAAGGCTAGAGGGGAAAGAATGAAAGGAACCTATGGGGTAATGCTTTTTTACAGAGAGGATGGTATGCATATGGAATGAGCTGCCAGTGGAAGTGGTTGAGATGGGAACATTAACTACATTTAAAAGGCATTTTGACAAATATATGGATAGGAAAGGGTTAGAAGGATTTGGGCCAAATACAGGGAAATGGGGTTAGTGTGAATGGATATTTTGGTCAGTATGGGCCAAAGGGCTGTAGGACTCTATGATTCTATTAAAAAAGTAAATGTGAGCTGTGAGTTTTTGGGGTATTGTGTGCAGTTTTGGTCTCCTTATCTCAAAAAGGATGTTATGGTGGTAGAGAGAGCACAAAAGAGTTTTGTCAAATTGATTCCTGAGCTGGCTGGACTGACATATGAAGAGAAAATGGATCAGTTAGGACTACATTTAATGAAATTTAGGAAAATGAGGGAAGGGAATCTCATGGAAACTTATAAAATTCTAATGGGACTAGACAAGGTCCACACAAGAAAAATGTTCCTAATGACGATGGAATCTTGAACCAGGGGCCACAGTCTCAGGATACAGTGAAAGCAATTTAGAACTGAGATGAGTCAATTTTGAGATCGTTGGTTTTGCAGGTTAATTGAAATTATTTTCTCCTAGTTTCTTTTGAAGGTGATTGACTTGTAACAATCAAAGTGAGTTGCAATCATATCAACTTTTACCTACAGTGCAGAAGTGTTTAATTGTCTTCAACTTTTGACACACCTGGTACATTTGTCCCACACCCTAATACGTCAGATCAGGAGTTGCTGTCTGTTTTAAATCCTGTTTTTATTTTGTATATTCCTGGAAGGAGGGTAACACAAAAATATCTGCAGGAAATGGCTTCCTTCTGATTATCTCTCCCTTGTTAGTCTTTTCATTTGAAGTTTCTCTGCTTCAGCATTTGGGTGACATTCCTTGTGTTCACACAGGACTCTGCCTCTCACCATTTGACATCCACTGTCATCTTTTGGCTGCAGCAGTCCACTTCAGAGTTTGATAAGTCCAGAGATACTTTGGGTTTCTGATCTATCCTCATGATGCGGGGTGAGCACTTTGGTGACTTGCAGTTCTGTACGTTTGGGGGCCTGTGGCTGTTGCCTTTCTCTGGATGGACACTTTCTGAGCACAAGCCTGGATGCGGACTCGGGGGATAGGTAGGCAAACTCTCGAAAGAGCTGGAAGCAAGTTCTGGAAGCATAGAATGAATGTTTTAAAGTGAAGCGCATTAGCCCTGTAAAATACATAGAAACTACTGTTGTCATTGTATATGAATATGGAATATGAGTAGGCCATTCAGCCCCTTGAGCCTGTACTGTCATTCAATGAGATCATGGCTTATGTGTGGTGTAACTCCATATAGAGCATAGGACATAGAATATTACAGCACAGTACAGGCCCTTCGGCCCTTGATGTTGCGCCGACCTGTCATACCAATCTGAAGCCCATCTAACCCACACTATTCCATGTATGTCCATATGCTTGTCCAATGACAACTTAAATGCACTTAAAGTTGGCGAATCTACTACTGTTGCAGGCAAAGCATTCCACACTCTTACTACTCTCTGAATAAAGAAACTACCTCTGACATCTGTCCTATATCTATCACTCCTCAATTTAAAGCTATGCCCCATCGTGTTCGCCGTCACCATTCTTGGAAAAAGGCTCTCCCTGTCCACCCTATCTAACCCTCTGATTATCTTATATGTCTCTATTAAGTCACCTCTTAACCTTCTTTTCTCTAACAAAAACAGCCTCAAGTCCTCAGCCTTTCCTTGTAAGACCTTCCCTCCATATCAGGCAACATCCTAATAAATCTCCTCTGCACCCTTTCCAAAGCTTCCACATCCTTCTTATAATGCGGTGACCAGAACTGTACACAATACTCCAAGTGCAGCTGCACCAGAGTTTTGTACAGCTGCTGCATAACCTCATGGTTCCAGAACCCGATCCCTCTATTAATAAAAGCTAAAACACTGTATGCCTTCAACCTGGGTAGCAACTTTCAAGCATGTGTACCTGGACACCGAGATCTCTCTGCTTATCTACACTACCAAGTATCTTACCACTAGCCCAGTACTTTGCATTCCGGTTACTCCGACCAAAGTGAATCACCTCACACTTGTCCGCATTCAACTCCATTTGCCACCTCTCAGCCCAGCTCTGCAGCTTATCTGTCTTTGTCCCATATCTTCTAGTACTTTTGCTTTATAAAACTTTATCCATCCCAAATTTAAAATTAACAACTAATCTTGAACTTGAACTAGGTTATTACTGACAATATTATAATCTAGAAGATCCAGGTGAAATGTGTCAGATCTGGCAGCATCTGTAGACTGAGAAACCAAGTTAACCCTTCAAATTCAATACATCATTTACTCAAAACCTGCTGAATTTCTACGGCAGTTTGTCTATTTATTTCAGATCTCTAGCATCCAAAATATTTTTTGCTTTATTTAATTGCAGATGAGCACTTTCAATTGGGTTCATATCCTGTAATGGTTGATTAGCTCCTGAAGGAGTTTGACCCAGAACCAAAAATCCATACATTAATTCTTTCAAGTAAGTACATTTGCACTGATAGTACCCAGCCACTAGGAAGTTAATTTTCACGGCTGTATTGCTAATTCTTGGGAAAGAAATCCCCAGAAGCCTTGATCTTTACAGGACTGCTTCGTCTCTCTGCCTCTCTCTCTCTGTCTCTGCAATATATAGATAGAGTTGATTCTGCTCATTGTTTAACTTCCAACATCTGCTTTCGTTTCAACCACAGGAAAATCCTGCAGCAAGTATGGACTTTCCCAGTAACGTACTGCCACCACTGAGTTCAAGACGTTTCTTGAATGTACAAATACGCCTCTCCGGCCCTCCACGCTACCACCCAGCTGTAACTTCTCCTGCATGTGGAAAGACATTGTGGTTGAAGCTAGTTTTCTGCAGGACTTTAAAACAAAGCTATAGTCATTCTACTGCTCACAGAAATCAGATGTTAAAAAATGGGTGGTGATTGGGCTGGCGCGGTGGCTCAGTGGTTAGCACTGCTGCCTCACAGTGCTCGGGACTGGGTTTGATTCCAGCCTCAGGTGGAGTTTGCACATTCTCCCTATCTGCATGGGTTTTCTGGGTGCTCCAGTTTCATCCCGCAATCCAAAGATGTGCGGGTTAGGTGAATTGGCCATGCTAAATTGCCCATAGTGTTCAGGCATGTGTAGATTAGGTGAATTGGCCATGCTAAATTGCCCATAGTGTTCAGGGATGTGTAGGTTAGGTGAATTGGCCATGCTAAATTGCCCATAGTGTTAAGGATATGTAGGTTAGGTGAATTGGCCATGCTAAATTGCCCATAGTGTTCAGGGATATGTAAGTTAGGTGAATTGACCATGCTAAATTGCTCATAGTGTCCAGGGATATACAGGTTAGGTGCAATAGTCAGGGGTAAATGTCAGGTCGGGGAATGGGTCTGGGTGGGTTACTCTTTGGAGGGTCGGTGTAGACTGCTGGGCCAAAGGGCCGAAGAGTTAGCAACAGGAGTGGGCCATTTGACCCCTCTAGCCTGTTCCAGCATTTAACAAGATCTGATTACTCTGGCTATCCCTCCCCAATAACCTTTCACCCCCTTGTTTACCTAGAACCTGTCCAACTCTGCCTTAAAAATATTCCAAGGACTCTGTTCCATCTCTGCAAGAGATGTTTAAAGATTCACAACTCTCTGAGAGAAAATTTCATTTTGCCTCATTTTTTGCTTTAAGTTTTTTTTATTTATTCATGAGATATAAGCATAATTGATGAGCCCAGCATTTATTGCCCAACCCTAATTGCCCAGAGGGCAGTTAAATGTCAACACCATTGTTGTGGGTCTGGAGTCACATGTAGACCAGACTAGGAAAGCATGGTAGTTTTCTTCTCAAAAGGGCATTAGTGAACCAGGTAGGTTTGTTTTTCACACACTCAGCAATGGATTCCTGGTCATCTTAAATCCGCATTTTTTTTTCTATTCAATTGAAGTTCCACCCATTTGACATGGAGGGATTCAAACCCAGGTCTCTGGAACGTTATCTGGGTCTCTGGATTAACAGTCCGGAGATAATACCATCAAGCCATTGCCTCCTCCCATACGCAACCTCTGATTTTTAAAAAATGTGGAAGATTGATTGAGAAGGTGAAAATACATGGAATTCAGGGAAACTTGGATAGGATACAAAGGGTCGTGGTAGAAGACTGTGTGACTGGAGGCCAGTGTCCAGTGGTGTCCCACAAGGATCAGACTGTTTTATATATATGTAAACGATATCGACGACAATGTGGAGGAATGTTATGCAAGTTTGCAGATGACACCAAGATTAGTAAGGTGGTTAATAGTGAAGAAGATGGGTGTAGATTCTGGGAAGATATAGACTGGTTGAGCAGATGGGCAGCCCATTAGCAGATAGCATTTCACCCTGATAAGTGTGAGGGGAGGCATATTAGAAGAAGAAACATGATGAGGGAGTATTTAATGAATGGCAGGACATGGGATAGCTCAGAGAGACAGGAGGATCTTGGGGTAATTAGTCACAGATTCCTGAAGCCGGTGGAGCATGTGAAAAGGATAGTGAAGAAGGAATATGGGACACTTGCTTTCCTCAGTCGTGGTATAGAGTATAAGAGTAAGGTGGTAACGTTGGAGTTGTACAGAGTGTTGGTCAGGCCACAGCTGGAGTACTGTGTGCAGCTCTGGTCACCTCATGACAGGAAGGATGTGATAGCACTGGAGGGGTTACAGAGCAGGTTCACCAGGATGTTGCCTGGGATGGAGAAGTTGAGCTATAAGGAGAGCTTAGATAAGGTTAAAATGTTTTTTTTAGAGCAGAGAAGAGTGAGGGTTGACTTGATGAGGTGAATAAGATTATGAGGGGTATGGACAGGGTGAGTAGAGAGCAGCTGTTCCTCCTTGGTTGGGGGGTCAATGACAAAAGGGCATAGTTTTAGGGTAAGGGGCGGGAGATTCAGTGGGTTTGTGGTGAAAAGTGTTCACTCAATGGGTGGTGGAGATCTGGAATGCACTTCCTTGGAAGGTAATGTAGGCTGGAAACCTTACAATCTTTAAAAAGATGTTTGGATAAGCACTGGGAATATCATAGCATTCAACGGCAGGGACAAATGCAGGAAACTGGGATTAGCACATCTTTGGTTATTGTCGGTGCAGATTCAATGGGCCGAAGGGCCTTTTCTATGCTGTATGACTCCATGAGTCTAAGACAAGGAGGAAGATCCTCTTCACCTGAGCGCTGTCATGCTGGGGCAGGGTCTTAGACATTTCAATCAAGTCGCTACTTATTTTTCTAAGACTTGCAGAAGGACAGTGTGTTCAGTTCCCATAGAAGATCATGGTGGCTTAGTGGTTAGCACTGGTGTCCCACAGCACCAGGGACCTGGGTTCAACTTCCACCCTTGGCTGACTGGCTGTGTGGAGTTTGCCCATTCTCCTTGTGTCTGTGTGGGTTTCCATGTGATGCTGTGATTTCCTCCCTCAGTCCAAAGCTGTGCAGGTGAGGTAGATTGGCCGTGCCAAATTGCCCATAGTGTACAGTCTGGGTGGGTAAGCCATGGGCAATGCAGGGTTACTGGGGTTGGGTCTGGGTGGAATGCTTTTCGAAGGATCATTGTGGACTGAATGGCCTGTTTCCACATAGTAGGGATTCTAATCATCAGCTTCATTTCCAAATCTCCTCTGCATCCAGGATAAGAAGCATGTCTGAGGTGGCTGTTAGGTTTGTAATTTTTTCAACCCTTTGGGCTGAGCGAGATGTTGGGTCAGTCAAAGCTCACTTTCCTGAGTCTGGAATGAAAACAGGTTTTTTTTATGAGAGGGCTGTCTATTTGCGTCTATTTGCTATTGACTATTTTTCACTTCTTTCCAAAGACCTGTTTCTCTTCACTAACCTCAACGTGGAATTATTCTTTAATAAAACACACATTCAGAGCCCATCTACTGAGTGCATGCTCCAACAGCACAAAATCCATAATGCGAAAAGAAATTTATCTCAAGTGTTACCGTAAAATTCTGATTACATAGTGATCTCAAGCCGGCGTATCACATTAGGTGAAGCAACCACATTGTCAATAAAATTGATCCTTTTCTCATTTAGAAGAGGCTACACACTTGGATTGTTGACTTCCTGAATAGCCAGCTTTAAGGTAACTCTATGTGGTTCTCACACTTCTTTATCCCATGAGCCACCTAGAACCCTCACAGACCACCAATGCGTTCTGTTGCATTTCCACTTACCGCTGCAAATAAAATTGGTCAGGATTAGTCGGAAGAATGATGCTGCTTTTGTTGAGACACCAATGAGGTGATGTCTGGTGAGCCAAGCTCCCCATTCAGCTGGTTCCCCTCCGCTCTCAGGCCCCACACAGTTGTTAGAAATCTGAAGTTGCTCTTGAGTGCAGCAACCGTGTTATGAATTCTGTTTATGAAACTACATTGTTATTGTTTATGACAACGTGTGTCATGCATGTGGCGCCCGGTCTGATCTAATGATGCTACATGTGCAGTGTTCAGTTGTTTTGAGTTTGTTTGTGTGATCTTTTTTTCACTAATGTTCACTTTGTTTCATTGGTTGAGCCTGGGTGTGGATTCTGGGTTAATAAACAAACTGCACAAAGTGCTGGAAGCCAGGTCTTGAAGCAAAGATGTTTTAAAATGAGGTGCATGTGCCCTGTTTATTACATAGAAACTAGTGTCGTCACTGCATAGGAACATAGGACCAAGTATAGGCCATTCAACTTCTCATATCTGTTCTGCTATTCAATGGGTGACATGGTGGCTCAGTGGTTAGCACCGCTGCCTCACAGTGCCAGGGACCCGGGTTTGATTTCACCCTCAAGCGACGGACTGTGTGGAGTTTGTGCGTTCTTCCCGTATCTGTGCGGGGTTCTACTGGGTACTCCGTTTTCCTCCCACAATCCAAAGTTGCACAGGTTTGGGTGGATTGGTCGTGCTAAATTGCCCCATAGTGTGCAGGCTAGCCACCAGAAATGTGTGGTCATAGCGAGAGGCGGGGACATGGGTCTGATTGGGAAGCTCTGTGGAAGATTGATGCGGACCTAATGGGATGAATAGCCTCTATCCTCACTGCAAGGATTCTGTGTGATCATGGCTGATCTGTGGCCTAACTCCATATATCTGCCTTAGGCCCATACTCTTATATGCTTTGCTTTTCAAAAATATATCTGTCTGAAATTTAAAATTAACAACGGATCTGACATCAACTGCTGTCTGTGAAGAGAGTTCCAAACCTCTCCCACTCTTTGTGTGTAGAAGTGCTTCCTAACTCTCTCATTAACAGTCTGGATCTCGTTGTTGGACTTTGCCCCGCAGTTCCAGAATCTCTAATCGGGGAAATAAAAACTAAAATTGCTGGAGCAACTTAAGAGGTCTGGCAGTGAAGACAAAGCAGAGTTAATGTTTAGAGTTCACTGTCCCTTCTTCAGAACAGTGGAAGTAGTTTGTCTATCCTATCTTTTCCTGTTAATATCTTGAAGACTTCGATCAGATCACGCTGGAACCTTTTACACTCTTAGGGGTATATAAGTTTATCATTTACATAAAGGATTTGGATGAGAATTTAGGAGGCATGGTTAGTAAGTTTGTGGATGACACTGAAATTGGAGGTATAGTGGGAGGTGAAGAAGGTTATCTATGATTATGGAGGTATCATGATCAATTGAGCCAATGGGCTGAGAATGGTACGTGGAGTTTAATTTGAATAAATGTGAGGTATTGCATTTTGCTAAAACAAACAAGGACAGGGCTTATACAGTTAATGGTAGGGCCCTGGGTGGTGTTGTTGTACAGAGGGATCTAGGGGTCAGGTACATAGTTCTTTGAAAGTTGTGTCACAGGTAGACAGCGTGGTTAAGAAGGTGTTTAGCATGCTTGCCTTCATTGCTCAGACCATTGAGTATCAGAGTTGGGACATCATATTGAGGTTTTACAGGACATTGGTGTACATTTTTGGAGTACTGTGTACAGTTCTGGTCGCCCTGCTATAGGAAGCATATTATTAAATTGGAGAGGGTTCAGAAAAGATTTATCAGGAATGGGGAGGGTTTCAGTTACAAGGAGAGGCTGGATAGGCTGGGGTCTCCCCTACATTGGGGAGACTGGGCGTCTCCTAGCAGAGCGCTTTAGGGAACATCTCCGGGATACGCGCACCAATCAACCACACCGCCCCGTGGCCCAACATTTCAACTCCCCCTCCCACTCTGCCGAGGACATGGAAGTCCTGGGCCTCCTTCACCGCCGCTCCCTCACCACCAGACGCCTGGAGGAAGAACACCTCATCTTCTGCCTCGGAACACTTCAACCCCAGGGCATCAATGTGGACTTCAGCAGTTTCCTCATTTCCCCTTCCCCCACCTCACCCTAGTTCCGAGCTTCCAGCTCAGCACTGTCCCCATGACTTGTCCGGACTTGTCCTACCTGCCTATCTCCTTTTCCACCTATCCACTCCACCCTCTCCTCCCTGACCTATCACCTTCATCCCCTCCCCCACTCACCCATTGTACTCTATGCTACTCTCTCCCCACCCCCACCCTCCTCTAGCTTATCTCTCCACGCTTCAGGCTCCCTGCCTTTATTCCTGATGAAGGGCTTTTGCCCGAAACGTTGATTTCACTGCTCCTTGGATGCTGCCTGAACTGCTGTGCTCTTCCAGCACCACTAATCAAGATTGGGGTTTGTTTCACTTGAGCGTGGGACTTTGAAGGGAGACCTTACAGAGGTTTGAAAAATCAGGAAGGGCATGGATAGGTTAATTCGCAAAGATCTATTTGGGGGCCCTCTGTTTTTTTTTCAGCAGCAGGAGGAGTGAGAGCATTGACCAGGGCGCTGTCGGGAAGATGAATCACTGATTTAAAAACTGACCTCGTGAGAAGGTGGAGAGCACGTTGAGCACAAGTGGACAGGAGACATCTGAGTAAATGAAGGAATATATTTGGGTGGTTGTGTTACACAAAACACTACTTGGGTGATGTCTCCCACCCATCCTCCTCCTTGAACCAAAAAAAAGGTTCTGTGTTTTGGATTGATAAGATAACTAGAGTTTTTTTATTCTTCATTTTTATAAAGTCCCTTTGGGAATTTAGAATAATGGGAATGGAGGTTAGGGCAGTTGAATGTTCCTCCTGCTGAATGTGGGAGGTAAGAGTCACCATTAGTGTCCCTCCTGACTGCATCTCTGGGAAAACCCCATTCGGGAACTGGAGTTGGAACTGGATGAACTTTGGATCATTCGGGAGGCTGAGGGGGTTATTGAGAGGAGTTACAGGGAGGTAGTCACACCTCAGTTACAAGATAAAGGCAAATGGGTTATTGTAAGGGGAGGGAAAGGAAACCGGCAGGCAGTACAGAGATCCTCTGTGGCTGTTCCCCTCAATAACAAGGATACTGTTTTGAATATTGTTGGGGGGGAAGATTTACCAGGGGTAATGGAGTACAGGTCTCTGGCAAAGAGTCTGTCCCTGTTGCTCAGAAGGGAAGGGGGGAGATGAGCAGAGCATTAGTTATTGGGGACTCCATAGTTAGGGGGACAACTCAGAGTTCTGTGGGAAATAGAGGGACTCATGGTTGGTATGTTGCCTCCCAGGTGCCAGGAATCGTGATGTCTCGGATCGTGTTTTCGGGATCCTCGAGGGGGAGGGGGAGCAGCCCCAAATTGTGGTCCACATGGGTACTCATGACATAAGTAGCAACAGGGATGGGGATTAAAGGAAGAGATTCAGGGAGCTAGGATGGAAGCTTAGTGCTCAAATGAACAGAGTTGTTATCTTTGGCCATGCTACATGCGAGTGCGGCAAGGGATAGGGAAAGAGAGCCGTTGAACACGTGGCTACAGGGATGGTGCAGGAGGGAGAGTTTAAGATACCTGGATAATTGGGGTTCATTCTGGTATAGGTGAGACCTCTACAAACAGGATGGTCTACATCTGAACCAGAGGGATGCCAATATTCTTGGGGGGGGGGGGGGGGGGGGGGGGTGGGGAATGTGTGATGTTTGCTAATGCCTTTTGGGAAGGTATAAACCAATTCAGCAGTGGGAACCTAAATTGTATTTCCTGTGTCCAGGATGTTGAGAGTAGTCAGGTCAGAAATGAGGTTTCAAGGTTGCAAGAGTTCACCTGCAAGCAGGAAGGTGGTTTGAAGTGTGTCTACTTCCATGCCAGTAGCATCCGGAATAAGGTGGGTGAACTTGCAGCATGGGTTAATACCTGGGACTTCGATGTTGTGGCCACTTCAGAGACATGGATAGCGCAGGGACAGGTATAGTTGTTGTCGGTTCGGGGATTTAGATGTTTCAGTAAGAGCAGAGAAGATGATAAAGGAGGGGGAGATGTGGCATAGTTAGTCAAGGATAGTATTATGGTGGTAGGAAGGATGTTTGAGGACTCATCTACTGAAGCAGTATGGGTTGAAGTTAGATACAGGAAAGGAGAGGTCACTCTGTTTCTATAGGCCTCTGAACAGTTCCAGAGATGTAGAGGAAAGGATAGCAAAGATGATTCTGTATAGGAGCAAGAGTAACAGGGTTGTTGTTATGGGGGACTTTAACTTTCCAAATATTGGCTGGAAATACTATAGTTTGAGTACTTTAGATGGGTCAGTTTTTGTCCAATGTAGGCAGGAGGGTTTCCTGACATAGTATGTAGTCAAGCCAACAAGGGGCAAGGCCACATTGGATTTGGTACTGGGTATTGAACCTGGCCAAGTGTTAGATTTGGAGGTAGGTGAGCACTTTGGTGATAGTGACCATGATTCCATTATGTTTACTTTAGAGATGGAAAAGGATAGGTATATACTGCAGGGCAAGAGTTATTGCTGGGGAAAGGCAATTATGATGTGATTAGGCAAGATTTAGGATGCATAGGATGGGGAAGGTAACTGTAGGGGATGGGCACAATTGAAATGTGGAGCTTATTCAAGGAACAGCTACTGTCAGGCAGGGAGAAGTAATCAAGTGAAGGAGTCACGGTTTACTAAAGAAGTTGAATCTCTTGTCAAGAGGAAGAAGAAGGCTTATGTTAGGATGAGATGTAAAGGTTCAGTTAGGGCACATGACAGTTACAAGTTAGCCAGGAAAGACCTAAAGAGAGAGCTAAAAAGAACCAGAAGAGGACAGAAGATAAAATCAAGGAAAACCCTAAAGCTTTCTACAGGTATATCATAAATAAAAGAATGACAAGAGAAAGATTAAGGATAGCGGTGGGAAGTTGTGTGTGGTGTCCGAGGAGATAGGAGAAATGCTAAATAAATATTTTTCCTCAGTATTCAGACTGGAAAAATATAATGTTGTCAAGGAGAATACTGAGATACAGGCTACTAGGCTAGACAGGATTAAGGTTCACAAGGAGGAGTTGTTAGCAATTTTGGAAAATGTAAAAATAGTTAAGTCTCCTGGGCCGGATAGGATTTATCCTTGGATTCTCTGGGAGGTCAGGGAGGAGATTGTAGACCCTTTGGCTTTGATCTTTATGTCACCATTGTCTACAGGAGTAGTGCCAGAAGACTGGAGGATAGCAAATATTGTCCCCTTGTTCAAGAAAGGGAGTAGAGGCAACCCTGGTAATTATAGACCAATGAGCCTTCCTTTGGTTGTGGGTCAGTGTTGGCAAAAGGTTATAAGAGAAAGGGTTTATAATCATCTAGAGAGGAATAAGTTGATTAGGGATTAGTTTTGTGAAGGGTAGGTCATGCCTCATAAACCTTATTGAGTTCTTTGAGATGGTGACCAAACAGGTGGATGAGGATAAAGGCGGTTGATGTGTATATAGATTTCAGTAAGGGGTTTGATAAGGTTCCCCACAGTAAGCTATTGCACAAAATAGGGAGGCATGCGATGGGTGGGTGTGATGGGTATGAGGCTTGCAGCTTATTCTCTTGTAAAATCTCAGCTGTGACATTATGCTTCAGAGCTTTGCAGTTTGCTCCAGTGCCAGGGCCAACTGGAAGCCCTCATGGACCATCGATGGTGCACAGGGCACACTTTCAGAATAACTGTTAATGGTTAAAGATATGAAGAGGAGATTGGATGAATGCTTTTTAAATTATGAACAGCTTCAATGAGGTTGACATGGAGAAACTGTTTCCATTTGTGGGTAGTCCAGCCCAGACGCACACACGAATGGGATAAAAAAAAGCAGGTGAATTTCTTTAGATAGAGGGAGATGAAAATGTGGAACTCACTGTCACATGCAGTGGCTGAACACTTCAAGAAAGGGCAGCACGGTGGCTCAGTGGTTAGCACTGCTGCCTCACAGTTCCAGGGACCCGAGTTTGATTCCAGCCACTGTGTGTGTGCAGTGTGCACATTCTCCCCGTGTCTGTGTGGGTTTCCTCCCACAGTCCAAAGATGTACGGATTAGATGGATTGGCCAAGCTAAATTGCCCATAGTATTCAGAGATATGCAGGATAGGTAGGTTAGCCATAGGAAATATAGAGTATGGGTAAGGGGGTGGGATGCTCTTCGGAGGGTCGGTGTGGACTCAATGGGCTGAATAGCCTGTTTCCACACTGTAGGGATTCTATGAGAAATTTAGGGGAAACCTAATGCACAGACAACAGAGAAGGAAATGAAATGGTTTGCATGCAATTGGAAAGTTATAGTTAGTGGAAGAAAGTTTGAGGTGTGTGTAATACAGCTACAGACAAATTAAGATGTGTTCTTATTTACAGTCACCAGACTCAAAATCTTGTTTCCTTCCCACAGATACTGCCAGACCTGCTGAGTTTCTCCAACAATTTCTGTTTTTGTTCAGGATGAATGGTCTGTTTTTTGTGCTGCATTTCCCCACGCCATGTGCAAATAAATCCATATCTGTTTTAAAGAAAAATATTCAAGAACTTCTAGAACGTTCAAGGGTGTACGAATCAACAAGGGTTTATCAAAAATAAGCCACATTGAAGGAATTTGTTAAAATTCTTTAAGTGTGTAACACAGTCAGTAGATAAAAATAATATGGTTGACTTCCAGAAAACATCTGCTGTCTCTGACAAGAGACTTACGACTAGGACAAAACTCCTGGGATCCACGGTAAATTGGTAAATTGGATTATGAAGGCTAGATATCTATAAATAAATAAAAACGTAACTGTCTTTGGCAGCTGAGAACAGTGAAGTCTCCAGACCTCAATATTGGTTTCTCCTGCTCTTCAGAATATTTATTAATTATCTTGCTGAAAGCATTATACTAATGATAGCTAACCTTACAGATGATCTTGTGGAAGAAGGTTGGTACGAGAATTTCTAGACGCCATCCTGAAAGATGCTCAGGCCTGAAAGGGAGGGCAGCATATATTTACAAGAATGATGCCTGAGGGTTAAATAATGAGGACAGAACTAACAAACTAACATTGTGTAACTTAGAATTTAGCAGTTCAATTGAAGTGCAATTGAAGTTTTAAAGATGTCCCAACAACAACTAGGATGGATAGGGAGGAACCATTTCCATGGATTGAGAGTTCTCGGGCCAGGAACAAAGGGTGGAATTTCATGTACACATCCAGCAACTCAACAGATCCTCTACCCACCACCTTTCTCCATAGTTCTGAAATTGTTTTCTCTTCAAGGACATATCCAATTCCCTTTTGAAACCAAAACTGGAAATGCCTTCACCTCACTTTCAGGTAGTGCATTCCACATCCTAACCATAGAGTCATACAGCACAGAAACAGACCGTTTGGTCTGGCCAGTTCATACCAACCATGTTCCCAAATTAAATTGGTCCCACCTGCCTGCGCTTGGCCTATACCCTTCCAAATCTTTCCTATTTATGTACTTATCCAAATGTCTTTTAAATGTTATAACTGTACTCACATCCACCACTTCCTGTGGAAGGTCATTCCCCACACGGACCACTCTTTGTGTAAAAAAGGTTGTCCCTCATGTTCTCCTCTCACCTTAAAAATATGCCCCTTAGTTTTGAACTCCTCCACCCTAGGGAAAAGACTCTTACTAGTCACCTTATCTATGCCCCTCATGATAAACCTCAACCTCCCCATAACTTCCCAAATTCCAATGAAAAAGTCCCAGACTACCCTGTCTGTTTTGATAACCCAAGCCCTCCATTCCTGGCAATATTCTGGTGAATCTTTTCTGAATACTCTCCAATTTAATAATGTCCTTCCTATAACAGGGTTTACACAGTATTACACTAATGTCCAGTACAACCTCAACATGACTTCCCAACTCCTGTAGTCAGAGGTCTGAGCAATGAAGGCCAGCATCCTAAATGACTTCTTAACCACCCTGTCTACCTGTGATGGAAATCTCAAAGAATTATGTACTTGAACTCTTGGGTCTCGCTGTTTTACAACACAACCCCGGGCCATACCATTAATTATATAAGTCCTGACCTTGTTTGCTTTACCAAAATGAAACACCTCACTTTTATCCAAATTAAACTCCATTTGCCACTCCTCAGCCCATTGACCCAATTGTCAAAATCATTTCCCTCCTATCACTGTTGACTAGTTTGCTATTCCCTTAAATTGGTGCTCTGTGGCTTTTTGACCCTTACAATGGGAGAAAGTTTTCTCCAAATGAACTAAAAAAGCCTCTCTTGTTGTTGACCATTTGGTGCAATTGTTTCATTGATACATTATTTATGTTTTTCTTATAGTTCTGGAAAGACTTGCCATAAACAAGGCCAAATGGCTATCATTGTCAATAACATCAAAAACCCAGTGACCATAAGAAATTTGAACAGGAGTAGCCCTTTCAGCCCATGGAGTCTGCTCCAATGTTCAGTAGGATCATGGCAGATCCGAAATTCCTCACAGCTGCTTTCCTGCCCTTTTCCCGTAACCCTTGATTCCCCAACTGATCAAGAGTCCATCTCACCCTTGAAAATACACAAGGACTCTGCTCCCCTCTGTGGTAAGGAATTCCAAAGGCTGTGAGGAAAAATCTGACAGAAATTCCTCCTCATCTCAGTCTTAACTTGACGCTCCTCTATTCTAGACCTGGACTCTCTCAAAAAGGGAACCATTCTCTCAGCGTTGACCCTGTCAAGCTCCTTTAGAATCCGATATGTTTCAATGAGGTCACCTCTCGTTCTTCTTAACTCCAGTGAGGAGAGTCATAAGACAATGCCTCCATACCAGGGATCATCCTCGTGCACATTCTCTGAACTCCCTTCAATGAAGTAATATATTTCTTTTAATAAGACGATAAAGTGTTCCAACTCAAAAAATGCAGCACCATTGCTGATGAGTTCTGGCAAGCTTTCGGATCTTTACAGATTCTTAACAGAACCTAACAATCTGTACAATGCATTAAATGTATGCTTTCAAAACATTTGTCATGTACATGCCTCATCCTTGAGGATTATGCAGAACAATTGCAGTGTACTTTAAAAGCACACATCTCTTTAAGATTTGGAGATGCCAGTGTTGGACTGGGGTGTACAAAGTTAAAAATCACACAACACCAGGTTATAGTCCAATAGGTTTAATTGGAAGCACATTAGCTTTCGGAACGACGCTCCTTCATCAGGTGATTGTGGAGGGCTCGATCGTAACACAGAATTTATAGCAAAAATTTGCAGTGTGATGTAACTGAAATTATACATTGAAAAATTGATTGTCTGTTAAGCTTTCATCTGTTAGAATACAGTGATAGTTTCACTTCTTTCATGTGTAAATCACAAAACCCTTTTTTTAAAAGTTGCATTCTCGGGTTAGCTGTTAACAGCTAACCTGTTAACAGACAATCAATTTTTCAATGTATAATTTTAGTTACATCTCACTGCAAATTTTTGCTATAAATTCTGTGATACGATCGAGCCCTCCACAATCACCTGATGAAGGAGCGTCGCTCTGAAAGCTCGTGCTTCCAATTAAAGCTGTTGGACTATAACCTGGTGTTGTGTGATTTTTAACTTTGTACATCTCTTTAAAGCATTTTAATTGGAATCTGAGTCAGAAAGAGGCCATTCAGCCCTTCGAGCCTGCTCCACCATTCAATAAAATGATGGCTGATTTCATTGTAGCCTTCCTACCCCAATAACCTTCCAGACCCTGCTTAATGAGAATTTATCTACTTCTGCCTTAAAAAAAAATTCAAGGACTCCACTTTCAGCAGCTTTTCAGACATGAGCTTCAAAGACACACAGACCTCTGAGAGAAGTGGAAATGTCTGATCTCAGTCTGTCTGTGATTTTTCAGACTCCTGACTGTGGGGCTATTTAAATTGGGTGCATTTTGAGACATTGAAACATAGAAACTTAAAGACCTCTGCTATGTTACACCTCACCCCCATGTTCCCTGTAAACTGTATGGCTGAGAGGTTCCATCTCTATTGATTGATGGACCAACACATCAACCTCAGCATGCGGAGGTCACTGCCATACAAGAACGTCAGATATCTGTGCAGCATCAAAATGGGAGAGGGACCATTGGCCCTCATGGAGCAGTGGGACAGCTGCACTGGAGGAGAAAAATTCTCTTTTCAAGGTTGACTACTGTGTTGAAAATATGTCGCTGGAAAAGCGCAGCAGGTCAGGCAGTATCCAAGGAACAGGAGAATCGACGTTTCGGGCATAAGCTCTTCTTCAGGAATCACTTCATGACTCTTCTTCATGACTACTGTGTTGTATGGATTAGCGCATACATCAGATTCACAAGTGTCAATAACATGTGCAGCATGCACTGAAGTTTAACAACACCCAACCATTATGCTTTCGAATAATTGCTTATATTCAGCACACAGCAGATGATGGGTTACTTGGCTGTGGTTGTGTTAAGAATCTGTAAAGATCCGAAAGTTTTCCAGATCTCATCAGCAGTTGTGCTGTATTATTTTGTGAGTTAGAGTATTTATCATCCTATTGAAAGAAAGATATTACTTCATTGAAGGGAGTTCAGAAAAGATTCACGAGGATGATCCCTGGTATAGAGGCATTGTTGTGGTTTATTTCTGGGTCAATTAATGATGACATGGTAGATGGCCTGCACATAATCTTCTTTCTATATATATTAGGAAAGCTTTGACTGAAATTCACCCTAAGAAATGTTGACCTGTGGCAATCATTAATAATTACCTCATGGTGCCCAGGAGCATTCACCTCTCTTCAATATAGCTAGGGTCAGTATTTGGTTGTGTGGCGGTAGTGTTATTGGATAGTAATCCCATTGACCCTAATGAAATTCCAGACCCATCATGGTAACCTGGGGACATTAAGTTCAGTTAATACATGTGGCATACATTACAGTTCTCATGAATAGTAAGCATGAAACTGCTGGGTTGTTATAAAATACCCTTCTGGTTCTCTAAGTCCCTCAGGGGAGGAAATCTGCCATTCGTATCCAGTCTGGCCTATTTCATGCAACTCCTATTTGCAGCAATGTAGGTGGCAGTGCTTAGCACTCCTACCTCACAGCGTCAGGGACAGAGGTTCGATTCCACCCTTGGGCAACTTTCCTTGTGGAGTTTGCACATTCTCCCTATGTCTGTGCTGGTTTCCTCCCACTGTCCAAAGGTGTGTGGGTAATGTGGATTGGCCATGCTAAGTTGCCGTAGTGGCCAGGGATGTGCAGGCCAGATGAATTACCATGAGCAATGCAGAATTACAGGGTTCAGGAATGGGTCTGGGTGAGATGCTCTTCGGAGGATCGGTGCAGTCATAATTGGCCAAATAGCCTGCTTCCACAATGTAGGGATTCTATGACAGTTAACTACCCTCCGATATGACTGGGCAAGCCTCTCAGATGTACATGGCAATGCCCACCACTCACACCAAGGCAGTTGGAGATAGGCACAAAATGATGGTCCTTGCCAATCTCTCTCTCACACGTACAGCCTTGTTGTTGTCTGTTTCCTGACAGAATTAGTACTGATGTGATTGACACCAGTGGATTTCAGGGTGGGGCAGCCTTAATTGGGGCCCTTTATTAACTGTGTCCAAACTGCTGGCTAACTGTTGTGTGTCAATTCAAGCCTCAGAATTGTATCTTATTTGTTGATGTAGAAAGACACTCACACCCCATGCCTTCAGAAACTGGAACATCTGGAAACTGAGAACCTTAATTGTTGCTGTGAAAGAAAACTGGGACAGTGAGATAATGATGGAGCTGAGACTCCAGTTGTGCTGAGATCACTTTTGATCTACAGATGGCATGCATCTTATTTACTCGTCCTGATGCAATTAGAATCCTCACCTCGCTATTTCCTGAATGTCCCACCGTGTTAACAAGGAGGCCACCCAAGTAGACAGATACTTTTATCTATGACATCTGGTCATAATTCTGCCCCAAATCTCATGGTTTGACAGCAACAAAGGTTAATCACTTTTCTTTTGCACTTTTTGTTTCAATTTCAGCCCATTACATTTCCCGCAGTGGTATAATCTGCAGACCTGCCAGGTTAACTCAATAACTTAGTGGGTATTAGTTAGCTCAGCTGGCTGGGCACCTGTTTTGTGATGCCAATTGATGCCAACAATGTGGCCTCAGTTCTTGCACTGGCTGATGTTACCCATGCGGCATTTTCCTTATCAACCTCTCTTCTACCTGAGGCATGATGACCTTCAGATTTGTGGGCAGCACGGTGGCACAGTGGTTAGCCCTGCTGCCTCACAGCACCAGAGACCTGGGTTCAATTCCCGACTCAGGCAACTGACTGTGTGGAGTTTGCACATTCTCCGGTGCTCCGGTTTCCTCCCACAATCCAAAGATGTGCAGTTCAGGTGAATTGGCCATGCTAAATTGCCCATAGTGTTAGGTAAAATGGGGCAAATGTAGAGGTATGGGTGGGTTGCGCTTTGGCGGGTCGGTCTGGACTTGTTGGGCCAAAGGGCCTGTTTCCACACTGTAAGTAATCTAATCTAATTAAACTACCACCAGTCATCTCTCTCTAATTGGAAAGCAGCCCTCAGGTCTGGTAGGACAATGCTAACATTTTTAAAATATAACTTAATGGATGGGTCATTGGGGCAGCATGTTGGATCAATGATTAGCACTGCTGCCTTGAAGTGCCAGGTACCCAGGTTCAATTCCAGCCCCAGGCGACTGTCTGTGAGGGGTATGTACATTCTCCCCATGTCTGCGTGGGTTTTCTCCGGGTGCTCTGGTTTCCTCCCACAGTCCAAAGATGTGCCAGTTAGGTGGATTGGCCAAGCTAAATTGCCCACAGTGTCCAGCGATATGCAAGCTAGGTGGATTAGCCATGGGAAATGCGGGGTTACAGGGATAGGCTAGGGAGGGTTGGGTCTGAGTGGGATGTTGTTTGGAGGATTGGCACAGATTTGATGGCCCTGCTTCCCCACTGTAGGGATTCTATTTTGTTCTATTACTAATATGTGGCATCAATGTCCAATTGTCATGCAAATACAAAACTTGGCGAATAAAGGAACTTAAAAACCCTGTTCCGTGGTTGTTTGTAATAGGTAGGGTATAGAACGTAATGAAATAGTGGGAGCTTAGAAGACTAAAACAAGATTTGTGCTGTTAGATGCAAACCTGTGATTGGACAGCACTTGTTGAACAACCCCAAATATGCAAATTGAAATATTAACAACAGATTTAGGTTAAGCCGTCAAGCCTCTGTACCAGCTAGAACTGACATACATTCATATTCAGGGACCTCTGCAAACAACAGGAATATGTTCGCAACTTGCACCTTTTTGTGAATTCCCTTGAGGAGCCAATATCTCTCGCCCCATGCTTTCTCCACGGAAGTACCTGAGCCAGTCATGTCTACATGCTAACCAATAAACATGTGCTGTAAGTTGTATGAAATGTGCATTTCTGCACTGTCCTGATGAGTGCAAATTAAAAAGCTTCAATAACCTTTTAGCAATTTCAAAAATAATGTGGTATTGACAGAGAGATCAGTAACTGTTCAAAGAGAATACATCCAGGTACATGGCAGCTGCTGTAACTAATGAGGCAGAAGTGTGCATAACTAACACAAAGAATTTAACAGCAATAATGATGCACACCATTATATCATACATCAGTCATTACTTTCAAGATCATGAAACCTCATAGAGTCATGGGGATGTACAGCATGGAAACAGACCCTTCGGTCCAACCCGTCCATGTGGACCAGATATCCCAACCCAATCTAGTCCCACCTGCCAGCACCTGGCCCATATCCCTCCAAACCCTTCTTATTCATACACCCATCCAAATGCCTCTTAAATGTTGCAATTGTACCAGCCTCCACCACATCCTCTGGCAGCTCATTCCATACACGTACCACCCTCTGCGTGAAAAATTTACCCCTTAGGTCTCTTTAGTATCTTTCCCCTCTCACCCTAAACCTATGCCCTCTAGTTCTGGACTCCCTAACCCCAGGGAAAAGACTTTGCCTATTTATCCTATCTATGCCCCTCATAATTTTGTACGCCTCTATAAGATCATCCCTCAGCCTCCGACACTCCAGGGAAAACAGCCCCAGCCTGTTCAGCCTCTCCCTGTAGCTCAGATCCTCCAACCCTGGCAACATCCTTGTAAATCATGTTTCAGGGTGCCACCGAATGCAAACTACAGGGTGCAAAGGCTTGGATCTTTCTTGAATATAACCTGCTGCTTTATCACCTCACTCAGACATACGACCATGTCTTGTTGGTACCCATCTGTTCCTTGGAAGCTGCCCAGCCAACTGAGACAATTTGCCCCTCAAGAAGGCCAGGTTGCTGTGGTAACACATACTTTTACAAGCATGTTGCAGTTGGAAGTGTTGAGCATTTATTGAAAGGGAATGGACTATAAAAGGAGGGAAGCCTTCTTTGTACCAAGACATTGGTGAGACCACTTCCAGAGTACTGCATATAGTTTTGGTCCCCTTTTGTGGAGAAACATAATTGCATTGGAGACAGTTATTGAGTCATAAGGCCAAAGAGACCCATTGGTCCAACCAATGCATGCTAAACAGAATCCTAAACTAAACTAGTCCCATCCGCCCGCACCTGGCCCATATCCCTCCAAATATTTCGTATTCATGTATTTATCTAAATGTCTTTTAAGAATCTTATATTACTGAAGTATAATGACTGTAAGAAATATTGAAGTAAATCTAGAAGTAAGCCTGAATCTCAGCTGAGCCCGCAGGGGCCAACCGGACCTCCCAGTCACCACCCATTTTAATTCCCCTTCCCCTTTTCTGACATGACCATTCTTGGTATCCTCCATTGCCACAATGAACCACACCGCAAATCGGAGGAACAACACCTCATCTTCTGCCTGGACAGCCTACAGCCCTAAGGAATCAACATTGGGTTCTCCAATTTCAAATGACCTCCGTTCCCTTCCCCCGACTCCCTTCCCAGCCCCTCCCCCTCCCCTCCACTGCTCCCAGCTACCAACTGGATTCATTCCTCCCATTGACTAACCAGGTCGTACCCCCTACCTGTCTTCACCTATCCCCACCACTTCACCACCCTGCCTCTGCCACTCCCTTTATCTGCAGCTCCCCCCACACCCATCCCCAGTCCTGAAGAAGAGTTACATCCAAAACATTGACCTCTTCACCTCCTGCTGCTGTCTGGTTTGCTGTGTTCTCCCAGCCTCTGGCCTGTCTACTTTGAACCTCGGGAAAGGCTGCAAGATCCATGTGATTTCCACAAGTTTGGAAATTTGTTCTGGAATGTTTCACAATATTGGTTCCAGAAACAAAAGGTTTGTCTTATGAGGAGTTTACGAAGATGATAGGGGATCAAATTGAGGTATATAAGATGCTAAAGGGAATTGACAAATTAGCAGAGAGGGATGTTTCCTCATGGAGCAATCTGGAATAAGAGGTCAGAGTTTTAGGCTAAGGGCTCACAGATTTAAAACAAAACATGAGGAGGAATGATATGGAACATAGAAGATGCCATTTGGCCCACGATGTGGTGTCGAATTTGATATGAAATTAAACTAGTCCCTTCTGCCTGCCTATGGGCCATATCCTACCATTCCTTACATATTCACGTGCTTATCTCAAAGCTCCTTAAACACCCCTATCATATCCACCTCCACCACAACTCTTGGCAGTTCCAGGTACCTACCACTCTCTGTGGAAATAACTTGCCCCTCACACCTCCTTTGAACTATCCCCCTTTCACCTTTAACTCTGGGAGAAAGATTCTGACCGGCAACCCTATGCATGCCTCTTGTAATTTTGTAAACTTCCAATAAGTCTCCCCTCAGCTTTTTCTGTCCCAGAGAAACAAACCCTAATTTGTCCAGCCTCTCCTTATAGCTCATTGAATGGTAGAGCAGGCTCAAAGGGCTAAATGGCCTACTCCTGTTCCTAGTTGTTAGACTCTGACCATCATGTGCTGACCAGAATTCTATCCAAGTCTTACTGCCTGCCATTGATATTGCCAGCTGATATCAAAACATTACGATATGCCTTCCTTGGCCATGATAGCATGGAGTGGGCACTTAAACTTGCGGGCTTCCATACCCACTGCAACTCAGACCCATTTCCCTCTGACTAATGTGCTAACACAATGGGCAATTTAGCGTGCCCAATTCACCTAACCTGCACAGCTTTAGACTGTGGGAGGAAACCAGAGCACCCGGAGACACGGGGAAAATGTGGAAACTCCACACAGATAGTCACATGAGGCTGGAATCGATCCTAGGTCCCTGGCACTGTGAGACAGCAGTGCTACCCAATAAGCCAACGCACCGTCCCGGGTTGGAGTTATAGAGTCATAGAGTCGTAGAGCCATAGAGCACGGAAATAGTCCCTTCAGTTCAACTTGTCCATACCAACCAGACTCAATCTAGTCCCACCTGCCAATACCTGGCTCATATCCCTCCAAGCCCTTCTATTTATATACCCATCCAGATGCCTCTTAAATGTTGCAATTGTACCAGCTTCCATCACTTCCTCTGGCAGCCCATTTCATACATGTACCACCTTCAGCGTGAAAACATTGCCCCTTAGGCCTCTTTTACATCTTTCCCCTCTCACCCTAAACCTGTGTCTTGTAGTTCTGGACTCCCCCACCCCAGGGAAGAAACTTTGTCTATTTATCCTGTCCATGCCCCTCATGATTTTGTAAACCTCTGTAGGGTCACCCCTCAGCCTCCGACACTCTAGGGAAAACAGTCCTAGCCTATTCAACCTCTCCCAATGGCTCAAATCCACCAAGCCTGACAATAGAGAAAATGCTGAGAAGTCTCAGCAGGTCTGGCAGCAAGGAGTCAAAAGAGCTGACGTTTCGAATCTAACTGACCCTTTGTCAAATCATTTTCTCTCCTTACAGATGCTGCCAGACCTGCTGAGATTTTCCAGCATTTTCTCTTTTGGTTTCAGATTCTAGCATCTGCAGTAATTTGCTTTTAAGCCTGGCAATATCATTGTAAATCTTTTCTGAACTCTTTCAAGTTCCACAACATCCTTCTAATAAGAATTGCATGCAATATTCCAAAAGTGGCTAACCAATGTCCTGTACAGCTGCAACATGACCTCCCAACTCCTGTAGTCAATGCTCTGACCAAGAAAGGAAAGCATACCAGATGCCTTCTTCACTATCCTATCTACCTGCAACTCCACTTTCAAGGAGCTATGAACCTGCACTCCAAGGTCTCTTTGTTCAGCAACACTCCCTAGGACCTTACCATTAAGTGTATAAGTTCTGCTAAGATTTGCTTTCCCAAAATGCAGCAGCTTGCACTTATCTAAACTAAACTCCATCTGCTATTTCTGAGCCCATTGGCCCATCTGGTCAAGATCCTGTTGTAATCTGAGGTAACCTTCTTCGTTGTCCACTACGTCTCCAATTTTGGTGTCATCCGCAAACTTACTTACTATACCTTTTATGTGCATATCCAAATCATTTATATAAAAGTAGAGGACCCAGCACCGATCCCTGTGGCACTCTACTGGTCACAGGCCTCTATCCTGAAAAACAACCCTCCATCACTATCCTCTGTCTTCTACTTTTGAGCCAGTTCTGTTTCCAAATGGCTAGTTCTCCCTGTATTCCATGAGATCTAATCTTGCTAACCAGCCTTCCATGGGGAACCTTGTCGAATGCCTTACTGAAGTCCATATAGATCATGTCAACCGCTCTGCCCTCATCAATCCTCTGTGTTACTTCTTCAAAAAACTCAATCAAGTTTGTGAGACATGATTTCCCACGCACAAAGCCATGTTGACTATCTTTAATCAGTCCTTGCTTTTACAAATACATTTTGTCCCTCATGATTCCCACCAACAACTTGCCTACCACTGATGTCAGGCTCACTGGTCTATAGTTCTCTGGCTTGTCCTTACCACCCTTCTTAAACAGTGGCACCATGTTTGCCAACCTCCAGTCTTCTGGTACCTCACCTGTGGCTATCGATGATACAAATATCTCAGCAAGGGGTCCAGCAATCACTTCCCAACTTTCCACAGAGTTCTAGGGTACACCTGACCAGGTCCTGGGAATTTATTCACTTTTATGCGTTTCAAGACATCCAACACTTCCTCCTCTGTAATATAGATATTTTTCAAGATGTCACCATCTATTTCCCTATGTTCTATGTCTTCCATGTCCTTTTCCACAGTAAACACAGATGCAAAATATTCGTTTAGTATCTCCCCCATCTCCTGCACTTCCACACAAAGGCCACCTTGCTGATCTTTGAAGAATTTTAAATATAAAAATACATTTGCTACCATCTCAGCTGAGCTGCCACAGAAATATCTCATTGCATATTCACAATTCTGGAGCTACAATGCATGTAGGAGGGAAGGGTAATCAAAAGGACTTAAAAATTGACTGCTGGAATCAAGTCATAGAGTCATAGAGATGTACAGCATGGAAACAAACCCTTCGGTCCAACCCTTCCATGCCGACCAGATAGCCCAACCCCATCTAGTCCCACCTGCCAGAACCCAGCCCATATCCCTCCAAACCCTTCCTATTCATATACCCATCCAAATGCCTCTTAAATGTTGCAATTATACCAGCCTCCACCACATCCTCTGGCAGCTCATTCCATACACGTACCACCCTCTGCGTGAAAATGTTACCCCTTAGGTCTCTTTCATATCTTTCCCCGCTCACCCTAAACCTATCCCCTCTAGTTCTGGACTCCCCAACCCCAGGGAAAAGACTTTGCCTATTTATCCTATCCATGACCCTCATAATTTTGTAAACCTCTATAAGGTCACCCCTCAGCCTCTGATGTTCCAGGGAAAACAGCCCCAACCTGCTCAGCCTCTCCCTGTAGCTCAGATCCTCCAACCCTGGCAGCATCCTTGTAAGTCATTTCTGAACCCTTTCAAGTTTCACAACATCTTTCCAATACGAAGGAGATCAGAATTGCACGCAATATTCCAACAGTGGCCTAACCAATGTCCTGTACAGCTGCAACATGACCTCCCAACTCCTGTACTCAATGCTCTGACCAATAAAGGAAAGCATACCAAACGCCTTCTTCACTATCCTATCTACCTGCGACTCCACTTTCAAGGAGCTATGAACCTGCACTCCAAGGTCTCTTTGTTCAGCAACACTCCCTAGGACCTTACCACTAAGTGTATAAGTCCTGCTAAGATTTGCTTTCCCAAAATGCAGCACCTTGCATTTATCTGAATTAAACTTCATCTGCCATCTTCTCAGCCCATTGGCCCATCTGCTCAAGATCCTGTTGTAATCTGAGGTAACCCTCTTCGCTGTCCACTACACCTCCAATTTTGGTGTCATCTGCAAACTTACTAACTGTACCTCTTATGCTCGCATCCAAATCATTTATGTAAATGACAAAAAGTAGAGGGCCCAGCACCGATCCTTGTGGCACTCCACTGGTCACAGGCCCCCAGTCTGAAAAACAACCCTCCACTACCACTATCTGTATCCAAATGGCTAGTTCTCCCTTTATTCCATGATATCCAACTTAGCTAAACAGTCTCCCATAGGGAACCTTGTCGAACGTCTAAATCAAGTCCATTTAGATCACATTGACTGCTCTGCCTCATCAATCTTCTTTGTTACTTCATCAAAAAACTCAATCAAGTTTGTGAGACGTGATTTCCCATGCACAAAGCCATGTTGACTATCCCGAATCAGTCCTTGCCTTTCCAAA
This sequence comes from Hemiscyllium ocellatum, assembly GCF_020745735.1. NCBI lineage: Eukaryota > Metazoa > Chordata > Chondrichthyes > Orectolobiformes > Hemiscylliidae > Hemiscyllium > Hemiscyllium ocellatum. Next base: position 8,259,272 of record NC_083410.1, on the reverse strand, counting down.
TACATGTACATCTTGTCCCTAAGGATTCCCTCCAACAACTTGCCCACCACCAAGGTCAGGATCACTGGTCTATAGTTCCCTGGCTTGTCCTTACCACCCTTCTTAAACAATGGCACATTTGCCAACCTCCAGTCTTCTGGCACCTCACCTGTGACTATTGATGATACAAATATCTCAGCAAGAGGCCCAACAATCATTTCCCTAGCTTCCCACAGAGTTCTCAGGTACACTTGATCAGGTCCTGGGGATTTATCCACCTTTAACCGTTTCAAGACATCCAGCACTTCCTCCTCTGTAATTTGGACATTTTGTAAGATGTCACCATCTATTTCCCTACAGCCTATACCTTCCATACCTCCCCATGGTAGGCTCATGCGGAAAGTCAGGAGGTATGGGATTTTGGGAAATTTGGCCAGTTGGATAGAGAACTGCCTAACTGGTCGAAATCAGAGAGTGGTGGTAGATGGTAAATATTCAGCCTGGAGCCCAGTTACAAGTGGAGTTCCGCAGGGATCAGTTCTGGGTCCTCTGCTGTTTGTAATGTTTATTAATGACTTGGAAGAGGGAGTTGAAGGGTGGGTCAGTAAGTTTGCAGATGATACGAAGATTGGTGGAGTTGTGGATAGTGAGGAGGGCTGTTGTCAGCTGCAAAGGGACTTAGATATGATGCAGAGCTGGGCAGAGGAGTGGCAGATGGAGTTCAACCCTGTAAAGTGTGAGGTTGTCCATTTTGGAAGGACAAATAAGAATGCGGAATAGAGGGTTAACGGTAGGGTTCTTAGCAAGGTGGAGGAGCAGAGGGATCTTGGGGTCTATGTTCATAGCTCTTTGAAAGTTAACCCTGAGGTGGATAGAGCTTGTAAGAAGGCATATGGTGTATTAGCGTTCATTAGCAGAGTGATTGAATTCAAGAGTCATGAGGTGATGTTGCAGCTGCACAGGACCTTGGTAAGGCCACATTTGGAGTACTGTGTGCAGTTCTGGTCGCCTCATTTTAGGAAAGATTTGGAAAGAGTGCAGAGGAGATTTACTAGGATGTTGCCTGGAATGGAGAATAGGTCGTACAAGGATAGGTTGACAGTGCTAGGCCTTTTCTCATTGGAACGACTAAGGATGAGAGGTGACTTGATAGAGGTTTATAAGATGATATGGGGAATAGATAGAGTAGACAGTCAGAGACTTTTTCCCCGGACAGTCAGAGACTTTTTACAACAGAGTGTTACAAGGGGACATAAATTTAAGGTGAAAGGTGGAAGGTATAGGGGGGGATGTCAGGGTAGGTTCTTTACCCAGAGAGTGGTGGGGGCATGGAATGTGCTGCCTGTGGGAGTGGCAGAATCAGAATCATTGGTGACCTTTAAGCGGCAATTGGATAGGTACATGGATAGGTGCTTAAGCTAGGACAAATGTTCGGCACAACATCGTGGGCCGAAGGGCCTGTTTCGTGCTGTACTGTTCTATGTTCTATCTATGTTCTATGTTCTATATCCTTTTCCACAGTAAATACTGATGCAAAATATTCATTTAGTATCTCTCCCATCTTCTGTGTAGAGTAAGTTGGTCCAGGTTGCTATGGTGAATCAACCTTGTCATACTGACTGTGTATCTCAGCAAGATTTTAGGATTAAGAATGATCTATTTCTGTACAACAAACCCCAGAACAGGCCAGGAATACTTCAACCAAGTCGCAGTGTATTTTACTCATTGTTTCTCAATGTTGAAAGGAACACACTTCAATTTGCAAACTCCTACTGGTGAATGCTGGAGGGCCATTGGCAAGTTAGTCTTTATTTATCATAAAATGCTAAAATGTTCTCTGGAAAATATTAAGTTCTCATTCTTAATAATAAAAATTCCTTTGACTGAATAATGCACACAGATATTTATGAAAAAATAAAAGATTTGTGTACTTATCAAGATAAATCCAGGAGCTCTCCAGGAAATTAAACCTAAGGAATGTATGAATCATCTGAAAGCTTGGTACCTTCTGTTCCTTGCCAGCAGGGTTCCATAATCTCCACAGGCTGGAATGAACCTTTGAGATAGGAATACAGGAATAGGAATAGGCCATTCAGCCCCTCGAGTCTGTTGTGCCATTCAATGAGATCATGTCTGATCTATCGCCATATATCGGCCTTCGGCCCATATACTTTACACCTTTGCTTAAAAAAAAACTATCTACCTCAGATTTAAAACTAGCAACTGATCTTGCCTCAAGTCACAGAATCATACAGCACGGAAGCAGACCCTATGGTCCACCAGGCGAAAGTGCGCAGCGCAAATGCAGGAGATTACAGTCAAGATTAGAGTGGTGCTGGAACAGCACAGCAGGTCAGGCAGCATCCGAGGAGCAGGAAAATTGACGTTTTGGGCAAAAGCACTTAACTAGGAATCTGCCCTTCTTGATGACGGGCTTTTGCTTGAAATGTCGATTTTCCTGTTCCTCGGATGCTGCCTGACCTGCTGTGCTTTTCCAGCACAACTACACCCTTTGGTCCGCCAGTCCATGCCACCCATTATCCCAAACTAAACTAGTGCCACCTGCGAATGCTTGGCACACATCCCTCCAAATATTTCTTATTCATGTATTTATCTCAATGTCTTTTAAATGTTGTAACTGTACCCACATCCATCATTTCCACTGGAAGTTCATTCCACACACAAATAACTCTGTTCAAAAGAATTGCCCTTCACGTCTTTTTTAAATTGTTCTCCTCTCAGCCTAAGAATATGCTCAACTGCCATTTGTGGAAAAGTCTGCCACTCTTTGTTTGTTGAAGTGCTTCCTAACATCTCTCCTGAAATGGTCTAGTTCTAATTCTCAGACTATGCCCCCTAGTTCTAAAATCCCCAACCAGATGAAACAGTTTAACTTTATCTAACCTGTTTTTTTCAATTCATATCTTGAAGACTTTGACCAGATCACCCCTTAATCATCTAAATTCTTAAGAAAACAGGTCTAATTAGTATAATCTCTCTTTATAATTTAACCCCTGTAGTCCAGGTATCATTCTTGTAAACCTGCATTGTACTCCCTCCATGGCCAATATATCCATTCAACCGTGTGGTGCCCACATCTGCTTCCTGTACTCCAAGTGGGATCTAACCAGAGATTTTATAGCTGCAACATAACTTCTGCTTCCTTACACTCCAGTCTTGCAGATATAAAGGCCATCATTTCATTGACCACCTTGATTATTTGCCAACAGGTTTAACTGGGAGCACTGCCTTTCGGAGTGCTGCTCCTTCATCAGGTGGTTATAGAGTCCACAACTGTAAGACACAGAATTTATAGTAAACGTTACAGCACTTTTGCAAAAAATTCTGTCTTACAATTGTGTTCTCCACAACCACCTGATGAAGGAGCAGCGCTCCGAAAGTTAGTGCTTCCAAAGTCACATCCCAACACACACAAAAAAAACACTATTCAGAACACTATTCCAATGAGCCACCACACACTGCAGCACAGATGAACTTCGGAAAACAGAGGAGAATCACCCATACAACGTATTTAAGAAGAATGGATACTCAAATAATACAGTCCGCAGATTCCTCAAGAACAAACCAAGACAAGCAGACCAAACACAGCCAGAAACCCTAACCACCTTACCATACATCAAAGAAATTTCAGAAATGACAGCCAGACTACTAAGACCCCTCGGAATCCTAGTAGCACACAAACCCACCAACACTCTCAAACAAAACTAACAAACTTAAAAGACCCAGTACAGCCCACGGACAAAACCAACGTCATCTACAAAATTCCATGCAAGGACTGCCACAAACACAACGTAGGACAAACAGGAAGAAAGTTAGCCACCAGGATGCACGAACACCAGCTCGCCACAAAAAGACACAACCCTCTCTCCCTCTTAGTCCTACACATGGATGAAAAAAACCCCACCATTTCAACTGGGACAACACATCTATCCTGGGACAGGCTAAGCAAAGACATGCCAGAGAACTCCTAGAGGCCTAGCACTCCAACCACAACGCCATAAACAAACACATAGATCTAGATACCATCTATCAACCCCTCAGAAAACAAACAGGAAATGACATCACCACAAACCCCAGGTATCCCAAGCAGGAGAAAGATATAAATAGAAAGCAGGAGACAACAGCTTCGCTTCACTTGGAGGTTGCCACTGATGATGTTACCTAGCCAGGTAATGAAATGTCTGGATATCAAACCTACAGCTCAGCGAACAAACCTACACCTAAACCTCAACCTGATCTACAAACTTTCACAAACCTTGCAAAAACTGTTCACAGTATTCCAACTGTGCTCTGATCAATGCTTTGTATAGTTTTAGCATGACCTCAGGTTTTTTTTATTCGTTGAAGAGATGTCAGCATTTATTCACCCATCTCTAATTGCCCAGACGACACTTAAGAGTCAGACCCACGTTAGCTATGGGTCTGGAGTCATATGTCAGCCAGACCAGGTAAGGATGGCAGCTTCCTTCCCTAAGGAACAGTATTGAACCAGGTGGGCTTTTCCAGTAATCTACAATGGTCACCATGAGACTCCTGATTCCAGTTTTTTTATTGAATTTAAATTCTGCCATGGCAGTATTAAAACTTGGGTTCCAGAACATTATTTGTATCTCTAGGGGAAGGTGATGCCCTCGGAGTGTTATCCTTGGATGACTATTCCAGAGACCCAGGTAACCTTCTGTAGATCAGGGCTCAAACTGCACCATAGTAAATGGTGGAATTTGAATTCAATATTAAATTAGAATTAGGAGTCTGATGGTGACCATGTAACCATTGACAATTATGGGGGGAGAAAACCAATCTGGTTCACCAATGCCCTTTAGAGAAGGAAATCTGCCTTCCTTACCTGGTCTGGCTTGCATGTAACTCCAGACTCACAGCAATGTGGTTGACTCTTAACTGCCCTCTGGGCAATTAGGGATGGGCAATAAACGCTGGCCCAGCCAGTGACACCAACATTCTGTAAATTCATCAAAAAAAAGACTAGCATTAACACCACAAGGCCATCACCTCCCCTACAATTTATTTTTATCCTCCATTCCCTTTGAAATAAATGCCAACCTTCCAATTACCTTCCCTGTTACCCACTGAGAGCTAAGGTTAGCATTATAATTTTAATCATTTTGCTGATTTCTCTGACAGCCCAGCCCCCTCAGGTAATGATGCTCTGAGTCATACAAACCTAAAAGCTTCCAGGTTTTTTGTTGTTAACTAGCTGGTGGGCGCACGGTTGTTGTGACTGCAGTCAGCAGCGTCTCTAGTGTTGCACCTCATCGATGTGGCATGCCAACACTTCATCCAGGGAAATGCGGTGGGTACCAACAAAACTGACCATCTCGATCTCAACAGGAGCTGGCTGCTCGTGGATAGTGAGCCATTGCTCAAGAACCGGGGCACATGCTTTTCTGGAACAGAAACAGAAATTGCTGGAGGATCTCCGCAGCTCTGGCAGTATCCATGGAGAGAGAAACAAAGTAAACATTTTGAGTCTGGTGAAGGCTGGACAAAGCTGTGATTTATGCTGCTGGGGAGTGGCGGGGAACGACGTGAGGTGGGGGAATGTTTCTAGCCCTTTCTGTCAAGTTTGGTATCAGTCAGTGAGAGGATTAAAAACCTGAAGACAAGTTGGTGAAAAGCTTTGACTGTCACTCCTTGGAAAGACACATGAGTCCATTACCATCTCCAGACTCCCTTCAAAGTCTCTTTGAAAGAGCCAGTGCAGATTTGATGGGCTGAATGGCCTCCTCCTGTGCTGTATCATTCTGTGATTCACAGAGACATCAGTTGGAATTGGCAATACATCACTGACCTTTACTGTCACTTGGATCAAAATCTTGACACTCACTACTGACAGTGCCCTGGCGTGACCCACAGTAGTTCTGGGAAGTGGCTCACTATCATATTCCTGAGAGTTTCTGTGGAAGGGCATTAAATACTGGTTTTGCCAAAGACGCCCACATCCCAAGAATGAATCTTTATGCAACAACACAGCAGCATAAATACATACTGTCACATGTGAAGCTGACTTGATTATAGGAAAAGGTTCCAAAGTCATCTCAGCTATAAGCAGCATCTTAATAATGATCTTGTTCCCTGTCACTGTAATGTTGCGGTCCTGTCATTCTTAAGCCGACGTTCTCTCGATTCTTAAAACTGAGCTCCAGGTGCTTTAGAATTATTTAGATTTTCTGAAGTTCTATGAGTCATCCATTTTTATTTTTTACTGCTTTCAATGTGGCACCGCTGATGTGTCCTCTCTCAGACCTACCTAGCTGAGTAACGCGTCGGTACATCGCATTTCAAAAACCCGTATTTTAAAAAACAATTTTTTTAAAAAATTACAACTTCTTGATCCTGTAGAATTGAAAGGATCAAAGTTTTGCCAAACCTGGATTGAACCTTGGTTAGACCACAATGAAAGTATGGCATGCATTTCTAATAACCATGTTAAAAAAAAATAATGAGGTACTGAAGAGGTAGTGGGGAAAATTTACAAACATGATGTGGCTGTGAAAATTCAAAGCAAAAGCTTCCCTGATGGTGACTACGAAACCAATGTTCATTGTTATAAAGTCCCATCTAATCCCCTATCGTGAAAGAAATCTGCCATCCTTGCCTGGTCTGGCCTACAAATAATTGATTCCACACCAACAGCAATGCGGCCAACTCTGAATTGCCCTCTGCAAGCCAGTTCAAGACCAATTAGGGATGGCTTAAGGTTGGCTCAGCCAATGATGTCTATGTCTCATGAAAGAATGTTAAAAAAAATTGACACCAGTAAAGGGTTGATTGACCTGTGACTCCTTTCTCTTGAGAAAAGAAGGGTGGTCTAATAAGTTAATTTAAAACAGAGCAAGATTATGCTATAGTGGAATTAGAGAGAACACTTTGTCTTGTGCAGGCTAGTATAACTGAGAATTTCAATATCAGGTAGTATAATATCAAGGAATCCAATGGAGAATTCAGAAGAAACGTCTCCCAAAGAGTGTGGAAAATGTGATACTCACCGCCACATGGAACAAAATAATGTCACTGTAATTCCAGAGGATCATAAGCCTGCTCTCTCATCAGAGAGTGACAAACTTGTGGTGAGTTTAATCTGAGAGTCACCAGATCTCAGGTGAGGGGAGTGGCTAAGAAGGTCTGACCTTCATGGTGATCTCAACTGGTGTGGAAATTAGACCTGGGCTGTTGGTCATCACTGTATCCTGAGTCTGGCTGAGGTTCTGATCAATGGTAACCCCCCAGGATGCTGAATCCCCACTATCCAGATCTTGAGGGTTGCCACGAACTGAAACTCAGCTGGACTCACTATGTAAACACAGTGGCAGATCAGACACCAGGAATACTGTAGTGAATAGCTCACTTCCTAACTCCCCACAGCCTGTCCACCACCTACAAGGCACAAGTCGGGAGGGTAATGGAATACTCCCACTTGCCTGGGTGGGCTCCAAAAACATTCAAGAAGCTTGGCACCATCCAGGACAAAGCAGCCCGTTTGATTGGTACCACATCCACAAACATCCACTTCTTCCACCACTGACTCTCAGTAACAGCCATGTGTACCGTTCATAAAATGCGCTTCAGAAATTCATCAAAAATCCCGAGACAGCATTTTCCAAACTCTGACCATTTCTACCCAGAAGGACAAGGGCAGGAATTACATGGGAACACCACCCTTTGCATGTTCCCCATCAAGCCACTTATGATCCTGACTTGGAAATATATTGCCGTCCCTTCACTGCCATTGTGTTGAAATCCTGGAATTCCCTCCCTAATGGCATTGTGAGTTTACCCACAGCACATGGACTGCAGCTTCTTGAGGACAACTAGGGACAGGCAATAAATGTTGGCCCAGCCAGTGACGCCCACGCCACACGAGGGAAGAAACAAAAACTGTCACAAACCAAACATAAGACCATATGAAATAGGAGCAGGAGTAGGTCATTTCGCCCCTAAGCCATTCAATAGGATCAGCAGTCAACTGAGCTGACTGACACCCAATTGAAGTAAATGGTATTGATGCCTTTACAGAATCAAAGTAAGTATATGAGGAGGAAGGGAATAGGGGGCGACCTTAGTAGTTTATATGAGGAATGATGGGACGAGGCTAGTGGATTGATGATAGAAACAGGGAGGCTGTTTCCAGGGGCAGCATGAAACTAGAACCAGGGGACATCGCCTCAAAGTAAGGGAGATGCAGATTTAGGACAGAGTTGACGAGGAACAAAAGGTTGTGAATCTGTGGAATTCCCTGCCAGTTGAGACAAAAAAAGCTGCAGATGCTAGAACCCAAGGTAGACAGGCAGGAGGCTGGAAGAACACAGCAGACCAGGCAACATCAGGAGGTGGACAAGCCCATATTTCAGGACTTCTAAAGAAGGGTTACACCTGAAACGTTGACTTCTCCACCTCCTGATGCTGCCTGGCTTGCTGTGTTCTTCTAGCCTTTCGTCTGTCAACAGGGAAGCAGTTGAGGCTACCTCATTGAATGTTTTTCGGGCAAAGATATATATATATATATTTTTGAACAGTAAAGGAATTAAGGGTTATGGTGAGAGGTCAGGTAAGTGGAGCTGAGTCCATGAAAAGATGAGCCATGATCTTATTGAATGGCGTAGCAGGCTCGAGGGGCCAGATGGCCTCCTCCTGCTCCTATTCCTAATGTTCTTATGTTCGAATGGACACAAGCATGGACTGGCTGGGTCTGAATGGCCTCTTTCTGTGCTGTATATCCCATGTAATATTTTTCTTCACTGCTGAGCAGCATCTGCAAAAACAGAGAGAAAATCATTTTGATTCCCACAGCATTCACTTTGCAGCCTGACTTCCTCCCAACCCATCCTTGGCTTCATTACTCGTTCTTGGCTTTAGTTTCAGACTTCCAGCATTTATGTCATCAGCTCAGCTGCTTTTACATAGTACGGGTGCGCCTTTCCCAAACCATACAGGCAGATCCAGATCGTTGCTTTGGGACTTCATTCAACTTTTCAGATATTACTCAAAGCAAAAGAATGTGCTAACGCTACTCCCTGTCTCAATGATGCTGTTCTGTGCTCTTTCCACGCACAGCACTGTCACCAGCACCACAAATCTCACATTAAAGTTTGTGAGAAGATTTGTAGCTCCAGTGCTCGTTGTTGTGGTTCTGTTTGCCGAGCTGGGAGTTTTTATTGCAAACGTTTCGTCCCCTTTCTAGGTGACATCTTCAGTGCTTGGGAGCCTCCTGTGAAGCGCTTCTGTGCTGTTGATCAATAGATGCCTTAGGGAAAGACAACGAAATGAGGACATGCCACAACCCAAAGGACAGGCCACACTCCCATACATCAGGAGCATTTCTGAACTGACAGTCAGACTGCTGCGACCACTAGGACTCATAACAGCACACAAACCAACCGCCACTCTCAGACAACAACTCACCAGGACAAAGGACCCGAAACCTAGCATGAGCAAAACCAACGTAGTGTACAAAATGCCATGCAAGGACTGCACAAAACACTACATAGGACAAACAGGAAGACAGCTAACAACCCGCATCCATGAACACCAACTGGCCACGAATCGACATGACCAGCTATCCCTAGTAGCCATGCACTCAGATGACAAACAACACGAATTCGATTGGGACAACACCACTATTACAGGGCAGGCCAAACAGAGAACAGCCAGGGAATTCCTAGAGGCATGGCACTCATCCACAAATTCTATCAACAGACACATCGACCTAGACCCTATATAGCGGCCACTGCAACGGACAGCAACTGACAACCGGAAGCGGCAGATTCAAACCAATATAAATGCCGGAGGAATCAGCACAGAAGCACTTCACAGGAGGCTCCCAAGCACTGAAGATGTCACCTAGAAAGGGGACGAAACGTTTGCAACAAAAACTCCCAGCTCGGCAAACAGAACCACAACAATCTCACATTAATTGTCAGCTTTTGAGAACGGTATGGTTGGTTATGCCAGGATTGGAAAACAGCAACAACAAAGCATTAGTGCCAGGAATATTATATACCTGGGTTTGCGATATACTTTCATTCAAGTAGAGACAGGGAGGACGTGTGAGAGATGGACTCCCATGTGGAATGGGTAAGGGGTCAGTTTATCAAATGATTAAGGATTTATCAAGTTGTTTTTAAAACCTTGTTCCTCACTTTGCTTTCCTTTCCTTAGTCTTGTCCTCTTGTGTTATTTTTCACTTCAAAATATAGATCCTCATCAATAATGCATCATACCTGGCCACCAGGAGCTGTCTGGAAATAGCCTAGAGTGACTTTCTCTTGATCTTTATCTTGAAATACAAGCCTCTGTGAGCCCTGCAGTTTTCCCAGTTCTGGCCTCTCTAATGCATATCCCCAATTTTAAGCTTGTTGGGATTGGTTCCGTCTTCAGCTGCCTCAGTCTTGAGCTCTGGAATTCCCTCCTTAAAATCCATCTCTGCCCCACCTTTCTTTCCTTACTTAGGAGGCTTCTTTAGACCTACGTTTTGACTCAGCCTTAATCACTCGCAATAATATCTCTTTGTATGGTTCAATGTTAAAATTTACTTGATAACTCCCCTTTCATAATCCAAAGATAAGATTTATCACTAGTGGGACTGGTCATTGTAAAATTATACCTTTTCTCTCTGGGAATCGTTTCTATCCTATTTCCCTTCTGTCTGCAGGATCAAATGAAGTTCAGTGCCACAACCCAAAGTGCTGTCCATGTCCGATTCTCTGAAATCTCCCTAAATCTGTCCACCTTTCAATTACTGCCTCCTCCATCAATTGCAATGGCTCTGTAATAGCTACTATCAGTTCTGAAAAAGAGTCACTGGACTCAAAATGTCAACTCCAGTTCTCTCTCACCGTTGTTGCCAGACCTGCTGAGTTTCTCCAACAATTTCTGGCTTTGTTTCAGATTTTCAGCATCCACAGTTCTTTGCAGTTAACAGACGTCACCAAAATTATCTCTGTAAATTGACCATGCTTTTGGTTCCTTGTCCTAATTTTACCAGCGGTGACTCACTGTCAAATCTTGATTGGTGACTCTTCTGTCAGGGATTCTGGGCTATCGCATGATGTTAAATTTAAGATTATCAGTTAGGACCACTGTGCATTTCATCTGCATTTGTCAGTGGTGACATGTTTTCTCACATTAGGGACTCTGTCCTGTGTAGATAAAAGGACTCTGTGTACACATTTCATCACGTTCATTGGAAAAGGATTATGGGAACTGCCAATCTCTGCAGCACTCCCTGTGGCGACATCCTGACCAATCAGATTCTACCTGCCTAGTCTGAGGTTAGTTATCAAGTGAAGATAGACAGTTAAAAGATACTTTGATATTTCCATGCCAACCGTGGTCCAAAGTCAGAAATCACACAACGCCAAGTTATAGTCCAACAGGTTTATTTGAATCTCAAGCTTTCAGAATACTGCTCTTTCAGGAGTGATTTCAAATAAACGTGTTGGACTATAACCTGGTGTCTGGTTTCTTGCGTCCCTGTCCTGTTGCATCCAAGACAAAAAGCACATCTTTTAGCAATGTTTGTTTTAAGGGTGTTCTGTGAGTGCAAGTTCTTGCTGATGTTTGGCAGCACATTCAGTAGTCCTGTTTTTCTGATCTGGGTATCTTGGGCAATATTCTCTCCAATTTCCCTTCACTGTGCATGAGTCCCTGATGCATTGTCTAATGCCCTGTACAATCCCTATAAGGTTCCCGCATGTCAATGCATGCTTGCTTCTGGCTTATTTATTCACTAGCTGCTGGGTAGCCATGGTGCTAAGCGACAGCATTGATGTCAAGTCTTTATAAATCTGAACATTTACTGCAAAATGCCAACTTTTAAACATTTTTCATTTGACAATTTATGATACTGCTTAAGTACACACTGCATAATTATATTAAAGGTAACTTAAAGAAATGTAAGGAGAATTTTTCTGACTTTTTCAAAATTAATAAGTTAGTTCTAATGAGGTTTCCTTCCATAGACTGGCTGAACTCACTTGATTTTATCAATTTACCAGTCACTTCTGACTTGCTACAGGGAAGTGAAGCATTTCATTATAAATCTTCAATATGTTTTTCAGGTCAAACTGTTCCAAGTTCAAAACAGGCATGTTCTCAAAAACCCCATCGAATCTCCTCCCTCATCTGTACAGAACACACATTCCGTCATGTCCCACTCTGCTGTCAAAGCAAACCTTACAGCTGCTGGAAATATGCAAAAAATGAAGATCGAGTTTGTTGTAAATGCTCAGTAATTCTGGCAGCATCTGTGAAGAGAGAGACAGAGTTAAAGTTTGTGGCCAATGATCTTCTTTCCAAACTGATAAACTCATTCTCCTCTGTTCCACGGTCTAGTGGAGTTCTGACAACAATTTGGAAGATTGACACTATTTAGGTTGAGGTAACCCACTTGATTCAGACCCAGCTGCTGACTTTAATATCCACTTCAATGACATAGAGTTGCAGCAGTGTGTACCATCCACAAGATGCACAGCTACAACCCACCAATGTTCCATTGACAGCACCTCCCAAGCTCACAACTTCTACCACGTAGAAGGACGATGGCAACGGTTACATAGGATATAGCCCTTGCTCACTCTACCCCAAACCCTAACCACCAACTGCAAGTTCCTCTTCAAGCCATTTACCATTCAGACTTAGAAATATATCCTCATTCCTTCAATGTTGCTCAGTCAAAATCCTGAAACACCTTCCCCATCCAATGGCATTGTGTATCTATCTAGAGCACACAGACTACAGCGGCTCACGAGAGCAGCTCACCACCACCTTCTCAAGGGCAATTAGGGTGAATTCCCCTTATACTGAAGAAATCAATAGCTGCCTATTTCTATTTGTATTCAATGTCTGGCAAGCAAACTTGTAGAAATTCTTTTCTCGCTCTCCTTTAGTTGCGTGAGAATCACAGCCTATTATTTATATTCCACCAACTGTAGCTTTTTTAAATTCATTCATGGGATGAGTGTGTACCTGGCCAGGACAGCATTTATTGCCCATCCCTAATTGCCCAAAGAGCTGTTAAGTGTCAACCACATTGCAGTGAGTCTGGAGCCACATGACAGCAGTTTCCCTCCCTGAAGGACATTGGTGAACCAGATGGGCTTTACAAAAGCAGGTCATCATTAGACTTTAATTCCAGATATTTTTTTCATCATTAGACTTTAATTCCAGACTTTTTTTTTCAATGAATTCAAATTCCACCATCTGCCATGACAAGATTTGAACCCAGGTCCCCAGAACATTATCTGAGTCTCCAGATAAACAATTCAGCAAAAATACCACAAGGCCATTGCTTTCCCTTCAAGTAATAAGCTCAGCCAGGGAGACATAATTGAGTTTGAGTTTCCTGATTAGGGATGTTAACCTGGTCCAATCAGGGAGCCCAGGCTGACAGATATAAACAGGAGTGTCACCTGCACACACACAACATGGGAGCTGGGGAAAATAATAAGTACTACCGCAATTAGGCAGCAGTGTGGGGGTAACAAAAACAAAGAAAAAGCAAATGAACAGGAGTGTTACAGGTGATGTTCACTCTGAGAGCTGCCTCTGAGGGAGCTGGACCAGTGTCAAGGACTCTCCCTTGTAAGATGAGAGAAAAAAAATAAACAGGAGTGTCTGGGGTTCTGCCCACTCGAGGAGCTGGGTCAGTGTCATGCACTACACACGTGTAAATAAAGGGTGACTTGGTGACAGGATGTCGACCTCTGTGGAATTATTTCACCAATGTTTCTCTCAGTGATGATGACTCTTTGAGATGGTTGTCCTATTCATCAAAACTTTTAAAGAAAAACAACCGAGAGATAGGTCTTGAAGATTTCAAGTGAGGGGGCTGTGACATTTTTTTTGGTAACTTGATCTATTGTGGGATTCTCCAAAGGAAGAGACATTGTTGATATATTGTCTTGGAAACAAATGGTCTTTTTTATTTGTATGAATGACTACCTTGTGTTTACTCATTGGTAGAGGGAACCTGGTACCTGTTTCTGCCAATTCCCACTTGTCCAGTCCATATTTTATATAGAATGTGATTAGTGTTGAAAATGTGTTGCTGGTTAAAGCACAGCAGGTCAGGCAGCATCCAAGGAATAGGAAATTCGACGTTTCGGGCATAAGCCCTTCATCAGGAATCCTATTCCTTGGATGCTGCCTGACCTGCTGTGCTTTAACCAGCAACACATTTTCAACTGTGATCTCCAGCATCTGCAGACCTCATTTTTTACCCATAGAATGTGATTAGTCTAGTTCTCCAAACACCTTTGCTCAGATTCGCATTCTCAAGCCTCCTAGCTCAGAGGCAGGGATACTAACACTACCACATGAGCCCTCATTTAAAACTTCATCCTGTTGCAGTTGGCAACAGATGCTAGTCTGCTGGTTGCTTAATCTCTTCGTTCAAACAAATGCAATGCATCTGGACGTTGTGCAGAATTCGGGTCATAATTCCTCAAAGCCGTTTTATAAAAACATCCCTTTTGACACAGAATTGATCTCTCAGCTGTACTACAACAACAACAGCTTGCATTGACATAGCATTTGGAATTGAAACACATCCCAAGGCTGCTCATCAGGAGAATCACAAAATCAAACATATTATAAAATCTTGTGCTATTTTCCTTCAGAGGCAGCTCACCACCACCTTCTCAAGGGCAATAGGGTGAATTCCCCTCTTGGTGAAGAAATCAACAGTTGTCTATTTCGATTTGTATTCAATGTCAGGCAAACAAAATTGTAGAAATTCTTTTCTCGCTCTCCTTTAGTTGCGTGAGAATCAGAGCCTATTATTTATATTCCACCAAGTGTAGCTTTTTTTTCATTCATTCATGGGATGAGGGTGTACCTGGCCAGGACAGCATTTATTGCCCATCCCTAATTGCCCAGAGAGCAGTTAAGTGTCAACCACATTGCAGTGAGTCTGGAGTCACATGACAGCAGTTTCCCTCCCTGAAAGACATAGGTGAACCAGATGGGCTTTTCAAAAACAGGCAATGTTTTGCATGGTCATCATTAGATTTTAATTCCAGACATTTCCTTTCATTGAATTCAAATTCCACCATCTGCTATGACAGGATTTGAACCTAGGTCCCCAGAATGTTATCTGAGTCTCCAGATTAAGAGTTCAGCAAAAATATCACAAGGCCATTGCTTTCCCTCCAAGTAATGAGCTCAGCCAGGGAGACTTCATCGATTTAAGGCTGGTCTTCGTTGAAATGAATTCCGAATTTTTTACTTAGATTAGATTCCCTACAGTGTGGAAATAGGCCATTTGGCCCAACCAGTCCACACCAAGCCTCCAAATAGTAATCCACCCAGACCCATTTCCCTTTGAATGATGCAAATAGCACTATGGACAATTCAGCGTGGCCAATTCACCTGACCCGCACATCTTTGGACTGTAGGAGGAAACCAGAGCACCCGGAGGAAACCCACACAAATACAGGAGAATGTGTAAACTCCACACAGTCACCTGAGGCTAGAATCGAACCCAGGTATCTGATGCGGTGAGGCAGCAGTGCTAACCACTGAGCTAGAGTACCACATAATGGTAAGAGCCTTCAGATGGATGACACTCTGTATGAGCAATGTCCTAAAACTGTATTAGTGGAGCGAATGATTTCCTTCAGGGAAAATTGTATCTATTTCATTTCTTGTTAAATAAACAATGAAGAACCCAATGAAGGAGACAACTGCTGAGTATTTTCAACGTGCAAGGTATGCATTGTCCCATACAGTCTCTGGATTAGTGGTGCTGGAAGAGCACAGCAGTTCAGGCAGCATCCAAGGAGCAGTAAAATCGACGTTTCGGGCAGAAGTCCTTCATCAGGAACTGTGGAAACAAACTGAATGGAAGGCTTCCTATTCACTGTGACTCGAGGTACGTGGGTTAACTTCAGTTGTGTCTGTCCCATCTGGGATGGGAAAGGGTCAAAAAAGCAGAGAGCAGGCTGGACTTCTGTTCCCTGTCTGGTCATACCTGCTACCAATTTATTAAGGGCATCCAAAGGGGCACTGATGCAACCTGAAACAACTCATGAATCTTATTAAATAATGCAAGTCAGCACACCATGATGTTCCTAGAACGTCAGTTGCCATTTTGTGTTATAATGATGTAGAATCAGTGGAAAGGGTGACTATTCTTCCCCTCGAGTGCAAACCGGAACATCGACATCAACGGACTGAGGTGGAGAGGGTGGAGAGTGCCAAAGCCCTAGGAGCGATGGTAGCAAACAATCTGTCCTGGAATTCCCATATAGATGCAGCGGTCAAGATGGCACAACAATGCCTCTTCTTCCACAGGAGGCATGGGAAATCCAGCATGCCCATAAGGACTCTCACCAATCTTTACAGATGTCCTATTGAAAGCATGCTGTCTGGGTGCATAACAGCCTGGTATGGCAGCTGCTCTGCCCAGGATCGTAAGAAATTTACAGAAAGTTGTGTGCACAGCCCAGACCATCACGGAAGCCAACCTTCCATCCATGGACTCCATTTCGATTAGATTAGATTCCCTACAGTGTGGAAACAGACCCTTCCACCCAACCAGTCCACACCAACCCTCCAAAGAGTAACCCACCCAGACCCATATCCCTCTGACTAATGCATCTAACACTATAGGCAATCTAGCACGGCCAATCCACCTGACCTGCACATCTTTGGACTGTGGGAGGAAACCGGAGCCCCTGGAGGAAACCCACACAGACACGGGGAGAATGTGCAAACTCCACACAGTCAGTTGCCCGAGGCTGGAATCAAACCTGGGACCCTGGTGCTGGGAGGCAGCAGTGCCAACAGCTCGCTGCCACAGAAAGGCTGCCAACATCATCATAGACCCCTCCCACCCCAGTAATAGTCTCTTCTAACCTCTTCCATCAGGCAGAAGATACAGAAGCTTAAACACACATACCAACATGTTCATAAAACAGTGTTTCCCCACTATTGAATGGATGTCTCAAATTTCAAATCTAATGCTGACCTTGTGAATCGCCTGTGCAGCTATAACTTTGTATGCCTTGCTCTGTCTAAGCATCCTATGATTTGCCTGTCCTTGTATGCCATGTTCAGCCTGTACTGCACACAAACAAAACTTTTCACTGTACTTAGGTACATGTGACAATTATCAATCAAATCGAATCAAATCAAATCAAATTGGGGCAACTGAAGACAGTGTCCTTGGTGAGCATGCCAAAACACGCTCCAAAACAAGGTGGGAGTATCAATTAGTTCCTTTTTGTGTAATTATAGGTCAAGGGCTTTCTCCCAGCTCTACCTCTACTCCGAAAAAAGAATCTATATTGGCACCCAATGCCACCCCACCCAGATCCTCACTAATACTGAAAATATAAAAGGGTCGAGGGAGAACACAGATTTCGGAGGATTGCCGAGAGAAACCAAACTAACTCTTTTAACATGGCAAGTTACTGGGATCTGGAACACACTGTTTGAAAAAAATATAAAATATGGACTGGACGAGTGGGAATTGGCAGAAACAGGTACCAGGTTCCCTCCACCAATGAGTAAATACAAGCTAGTCATCCATACAAATGATAAAGACCATTTGTTTCCAAGACAATGTATCAACAATGTCTCTTCCCTTGGACAATCCCTCAAGAGATTAAGTTACCAAAAACATTGTCACAGCCCCATCACTTGAAATCTTCAAGACCCATCTCTAGGCCTCCGACTTGTGCCAAACGATTCTCTACCAGCTCAAAAATGAAGAATTGTGGGATTAATGTTTAACAAATCAAGAGGCAGCTCATACCTATATGTCAGTGACTATAGTAACTCACTATCACTGTGCAACTTAATGAAACGTAGATTATATATTCAACAAGAATAAAACATTGAGAATAGGGAAGACCGAGGGTGTATCCAAAGGAATGAGACCTTTTATCCTGTATAAATATCGCCTTTTTCCCCTTGTACAAAAACACTCCCTTACTGCACTTACCCAAAGAGCTTCTGGAATCCTTTCCCAACCCAATCTGCACGCTGTTAAATATCTGGTGTTCAAGTTTTGCAGTAAGATTGTAAAGGGTATTGCTCTGTCACATTATCTGCTTCGGTAGTGCCTGTCTCCCAGACAGACCCATCTGTTCCTCCACCTGTACTTTAAAAGCTGTTCCCAGTGGTGAAAGCACATTTGTCTTACAAATAAATATCTTTCCTGCTAATGGTAGACTGGAGGATGACAGCAGCGTCACGCATTCCTCCCTCTTCCCTAGTAGACGATACTATCGAGACTGCGGTGACCAAATTAGTTTCCGCAACCATTTTGATGGGTTTGAGGCAGTTGATCAGTCCAGTGCATGATCTGCTGACTTTAGATCACAAGGTGTAGGAACAGATATAGGCCAGTCAGCCCATTGAGTCTGCTCTGCCATTCAATGAGATCATGGCTGATCTGATCATCCTCAAATCCACTTTCCTGACTTCTCACAATAACTCTTGATGTCTTTACTGATTAAAAATGCAGCCTTTAAGACCCAGCCTTGGGGAGATCACAGCCTCATGGTATTAGTACTGAACTGTAATTCCAGAGAGTCAGATAATGTCCTGTGTTTGAATCCTGCCACAGCCAATGGTGGATTGTGAATTCCATAAAAATTTGGAATTAAGAGTCTAATAATGACCATGAATCCATTGCCAGTTATCAGGAGAGGGGAGAAACAACTCATCTGGTTCAGTGAAGCCCTTTCGGGAAGGAAATTACCATCCTTACCTGGTCCGGCCTACATTTGACTCCAAGCCCACAGCAATATGGCTGAGTCTTTACTGGGGGCATATTAGGGCTTAGCAGTAAATGCTGGCCGAACCAGTGATACACTCATCCCATGAATAAATGTTTGAAAACATGTTAGAAGGAAAGCTGCTGTTTGGATTTTTGATTGGAAATCATTATTATTCAAGCTATTGAATTACAATGTGCAAAAATTATATTTAAAAAGCTGAATGCATTCACCTTACTGCTGTCTTACTGAGGTCATGTAGCAGGTAATGTTCTCAATGTATAACTTCTGTGTATCATATAACTGTACCTGGGCAGGGTCTTTCAGATATTGTGTCTCATTTCAATCTGTTTTGGTTTTGTGCAATGCGGTCGGAACCCAGTCCAGCAAGCAAATATCTCACTACTGCTTTCCAGGAACACTGTCTCTGAGGACACACGCTGACTGGCAAGGGTGGAGATCCATAATCAGTGGCAAATACCTGATTGTAGACACAAGGCAAGGACATACCCTATTCTTGTAATGATCACGGGGATACTCCTGCTTCCCATATGGGCCCCTGGTTTTCACACACTTCTCCCCCTGAGAATGGTTGATCTTCCACATTTTATCTTCCATAAAGTTGCAACCATCCAAAGCTCTGTAGCCTGTGTCTTAACTTGCACCAATTTCCAATCCCTGATTAAATCATTGACCTACATTGGTTCCTGGTTAGGCAATGACTTAATTTTAAAATTCCTGCCTTAAATGTAGAAACTTAGAAGATAGGAGCAGAAGGAGGCCATTCAACCCTTTGAGCCTGCTCCACCATTCATCACCAACATGAGTGATCATCCAATTCAATAGCCTAATCCTGCTTTCTCCCATAACCTTTGACCCCATTCACCCCAAATGCTAAATCTAGCAGCCTCTTAAATGTTTTGGCATCAACTACCTCCTGTGGTAATGAATTTCACAGGCTCACCACTCTGGGTGACAAAATGTCTCCTCATCTCTGTTCTAAATTGTCCACCTGAATCCTCAGACTGTGATTCCCAGTTCTGGACACAGCCACCATCGGGAACATCCTGTCTGCATCTACTCTGTCTAGTCCTGTTAGAATTTTATACGTCTTCATTTTCAAATCCTTCCATTGCCCCCCTCTGCTTCTCTACGTCCCTCCAGCACATAGCCCCCTCCAAGATAGTATTCTGGTCATTCAGATCTCTTACGCGCTCCTTCTTGCTGTTTCTTCAGTAGTGGACGGGTTGGACCGAAGGGTCTGTTTCCATGCATCCCAATTCTAAGTGATTTAAGACTTAACACAATCTAGGTTTGTTCAGTACATCTCATCAGTTGTATGACACTTTGATCTTTCAATTGCTTGGGACCCAAAGTTCTGGAATACCACCTCACTTTTCCCCTTTAATGCTGTGGAGGAGCCGGTGTTGGACAAAGTTAAAAATCACATAACACCAGGTTATAGTTCAACAGATTTATTTGGAATTACAAGCTTTCGGAGCGCTGCAGGATCACAGGACACAGTATTTATAGTGAAAGATCAAAGTGTCATTCATACAACTGATGAGATTCTCTGAACAAACCTAGATTGTGTTAATTCTTAAATCACTTAGAATGGGGATGCAGGTTTTGATTGATTAGAGTCATAGAGATGTACAGCATGGAAACAGACCCTTCGGACCAACCCATCCATGCTGACCAGATATCCCAACCCAATCTAGTCCCACCTGCCATCACCTGGTCCATATCCCTCCAAACCTATCCTATTCATATACCCATCCAAATGCCTCTTAAATGCTACAATTGCACCAGCCTCTACCACTTCCTCTGGCAGCTCAGATTAATATTTACATATTTACATATTAATGAATCAAAACCTGCATCCCCATTCTGAGTGTTTGAAAATCTAACAGCAATCTAGGTTTGTTCAATACATCGCATCAGTTGTATGACACTTTGATCTTTTACAATTAATTCCGTGCCCTCTGATCCTGCCGCACGAGCTACTTGACGAAGGAGCATTGCTCCGAAAACTTGTACAGGGGAACCTTGATTATCCAGCATTCAAGAAACTAAATTTCTGATTATCTGGACAAGATCACAAGGTCCTAATGCTATGTTATCCAGCATCAATTATCTAGGATTCGATTAACCGAGCGAAATACTCCCCGCGCATGTCCTTCGGATAATCGAGATTCCAAATAAACCTGTTAAGGCTATAGCCCAGTGTTGTGTGATTTTCGACTTTCTCCTTCAAGACATTCCTTGTCTCTTTGTCCAGCTTGTGAGTGTCTTGTATTTTATCTCCTTATATGATTTGGTGACATTAATCTCTCAGTGTTCCTGAGAAAAAACTTGGGCTGTTCTTCTCTGTGAAGTGTCGAATCCACTGGCTAAGGCTTCACTCAGGCTTTGTCTGGTAAAACTATGCCATACCAAGAGGTATGTTCATGAACAAACTGTAACTAAATTATGGAACCTCTTTTTGGTTAGTTGGATTGGGTTGCTATTTTAGGTTTACTGCAGGTAAAGCTTCAGTTTAACCTCTCACTCAAACAAACTCTTCGTCCACACTGACCAGACAACCGAACCTGACCGAGTCCCATTTGCCAGCATTTGGCCCAGATCCCTCTAAACCCTTCCTGTTCATATATCCATCCAGATGTCTTTTGAACGTTGCAATTGTACCAGCCTCCACCACTTCCTCTGGCAGTTCATTCCATACACGCACCACCCTCCGCAGGAAATATTTGCCCCGAGGTCCCTTTTATATCTTTCCCCTCTCAGCTTAAGCCGATGCCCTCTAATTCTGGACTCCTCTATCCATGTCAGTCATGATTTTATAAAACTCTATCATATAATTCCTCAGACTCTGATAATCCCGAGGAAAAAAAGCCACAGCTTATTCAGCCTCTCCCTATAATTTAACAGCAGTGATAGGAACCAGGAGCATGTGGATCTCATTGACTATGAGATTTTTGACTGGGGTTATTAACTGGGATCAATGAGGGAGCCCTGGCTGACAGATATAAGCAAGGGATTCAGAGAGTTGCACCTGCACATCCACCAATGTCATTTATTGTATCCGTTGCTCCCGATGCGGTCTCCTCTACATTGGGGAGACTGGGCGCCTCCTAGCAGAGCGCTTAAGGGAACATCTCCGGGACACCCGCACCAATCAACCCCACCGCCCTGTGGCCCAACATTTCCACTCTGCTGAGGACATGCAGGTCCTGGGCCTCCTCCATCACCACTCCCTCACCACCCGAAGCCTGGAGGAAGAACGCCTCCTATTCCGCCTCGGAACACTTCAACCCCAGGACATCAATGTGGATTTCACCAGTTTCCTCATTTCCCCTCCCCCCACTTTACCCCAGTTCCAACCTTCCAGCTCAGCACCACCCTCATGACCAGTACCACCTGTCAATCTTCCCTCCCACCCATCCGCTCCACCCCCCGACCTATCACCTTTATCCCCACCTCCATCCACCTATTGTACTCTTAACCACCTTCTCCCCAGCCCCACCTCCCTCCCATTTATCTCTCCACCACAGAAGCTCCCGGCCTCATTCCTGAGGAAGGGCTTTTGCCCGAAACATTGATTCTCCTGCTCCTCAGATGCTGCCTGACCTGCTGTGCTTTTCCAGCACCATTCTAATCTTGACTCTGATCTCCAGCATCTGCAGTCCTCACTTTTGCCTCAGAGATCCAGAGAGCCTCCTCGATCTTGGGAGTGGCTCTGAGCTGGCTGGTCAGAGCCCATGTACTGTGCACTTGAAAATAAAGGGAGATTTGATGATGGGATACTGGTATCAGTATAGGTATTTCATCAGGCCTCCAGTCTACATCTTTAGAAATTTGCAACCTTACCTTTTGAGATGTATGGTTTTGCTAGGATTAGATGTAGGGCAAAAAGAACCACACACTCCTGTTTTAAAAGCTTGGAGTTCTGAACGTTCTAATGTTTGCGTTGCATTCTGGGAACAGGAGTTGGCCACTCAGCCCTTCGAGACTGTCCCACCATTCAATGAGATCATGGCTGAGCCGTGGCCTAACTCCCTGACTTTAGCCCATAGCCCTGAACACCTTTGCTTAAAAAAAAGCGGTCAGATTTAAACTGAACAACTGATTCAGCGCCCGCTGCCATTAATGGAAGAGAGTTCCAAACCTTTTTTTTGTATCAAAGTGCTTCCTAACATCTCTCCTGTACATTGGCTACACCACTCCTCCCCTTGTTTCTGTGTTCCATGACTCTATGGCACTTATCGTCACGCACTTCATTATTTTATGCTCTGTGGAGTGGAGGCAGCTGAAGGGCAGCCTGATCGAGGTGCACAGATTCTGACAGGTTCGGATCGGGTACAGACAATTAGCTGATGGTGAAAGGACTATATACCAAGTGATAAGTGAGGTAATTTCAATGAGTGGTTCTTATGATGAAGGGTCATTATGCCCTATTATCATTGTTGCTAAACTTGAGAGCTAAAGTAGACAAAACAATACTTGGTTTTAAATTTGACTTGTGTTTCTATGTTGTATGGGTCTGGAAGGAAAAAAGCGTAGTTTAAATTTTAAATTATGTTCATGCACTAGGTGTCTGGAAGTTTAAGTGAGGCTGTAAACAAATATCCTTGAAGGGAATAGTTTATTACATGATAAAACAAAGAATAATGTTAGAAAAATATCCAGCTGTTGCCTAGCAAAAAGGTATCCTTTGGCAAAGGATGGAGTGATTGAACAGCTTCCCTTTAGCAAGAGAGAACCATTCAGAAGTACAGGGCATGTGCAGTTTTATTTCAGACAGAAGAAGGTTATTCAGGGAGAAAAAAACTCTTAAGAGCAACAATGCAGTTTTGCAGTCTCCATTACAGTCAGTTCAGGAGAAACTTCCTGAGTGGTTTAACATCAGTTAGAGAAAGCTCCAAAAACAAAGACTGGGAAAGAGAGGTTTAAGGAATCGTACTTGACTCTATCTTAGGAAAGAAGTGAATTGTGTTAGTGGATTGTTTAAAAGTTTCATTAAGAGACATTAAACTGGCAGTGTTATAATTGGGTGGATGCAGATGTTTGCCAGAAAGAAACCAAGCACAGCTGTACCACTGAACAAAGACCTTTAAATCAGAAAAAGATAGCCCTTCACTGGGGTTTAAATATCTGTAAGGTCATTGTTGAGAGTAAAAACGTTGAATTGTTATTTCTAAGAATTGTAACAAGACTGTTTCAGCTCAAGCTAGGATAGTATAAAATAGTTTTTGTTCCTTTTGTAAATATGCTCAGTGACCAACCAGTGCAGTAACCAAGTGTGAAAATAAAACCTCTGGCTATTGAGCTAGATTTCCTTTTGGGATCTGACCTGTCCGGCATTACCATCAGTTAGGATTACACCACAATGATCTGGAATTTTCTGCCAATGAGTACAATGGAAGAGCTGACAATGTCCAAAGAAAATTGGATGGGTATGAAAGGAAAGTTGACTTGTTGTGGGGATAGATCTGATGAATGGGACTGACTAGATTGCTCAACAGAGAGCCGATATGGCTTTGATGGGCTGAATGGTCATCGCCTGTAGAACTAACATTCTTTACAGGGTTCGATGAGTTTGAGGCAGGAAACAGGAATGCACAGATTTAAACACTGAGTGCACATGAGGTGGCAAGGGCAGTCAGTTGGAGGGTGAGCCTGGATTATGATGGAAGGTTTTGGACCTAACCGTTAGTCTGTTTATCTCTCCAAAGATGTTGCGAGAGCTGCTGAGGATTTTCAGCATTTTTCATTTCTCGTTACCTAAAACAGTATCGAGGTGTACAAGATGTTGAGAGGCACACATAGCGTGAATAGCCAGAGACATTTTCCCAGTGCAGAAATGGCTATCATGAAGGGGCATAATTTTAAGGTCATTGGAGGAAAGTTTAGGGGAGATTAGAGACAGGTTCTTTACACAGAGAGTGTTGGGAGCATGGAATGCACTGCCAGCAGTCAGATACATTAGGGACATTAAAACTACTCTTGGATAGGGACTTGAATAAATGTAGGGTATCTAGGTTAGTCTGATCTTAAAGTAGGATAAAGGGCTGGCATAACGTGGGGGCAGAAGGGACTATGTTCTATGTTCTAATTTGTTCTGTCCTTGCCTCCTCTGCTGAACCATGCAAGATGTTCTTATTGGCAGCACCAGGTACCCGGAAAGTGGCCATTCTTCAGAAACACTCAGTACCATCAGGGCAGCGTTGCCAAGGATGACCATGGCACCTCCTAAAATTCAAACACAAATTCTTCCTGAAGTGTGGACATGCATTGGTCACTGAATAAGGATTAGGGATGGGAAGAAGAAGAGTCACTGGACACAAAACATTAACTGTGCTCTCTCTTCACAAAAGCTGCCAGATCTGCTGAGTTTCTCCAGCAATTTCTGTTTCTGTTTAGCAGTGGGAAGGTTGGCTGTCATTCCCACTTCCTGTACTGAGGTAAGTTAGAGTCCTGGAGTCATACAACATAGAAGGAGACCCTTCAGCCCAACCAGTCCATGCTGATGATAATCCTAAACTAAACTAGCCCCACCTGCCTGTTCCTGGCCCATATCCATGTACTTATCCAAATGCCTTTCAAACGCTGTAACTGCACGCACATCCGCCACTTCCTCTGGAAGTTCCTTCCACGCACTAATCACTCTCTGCATGAAAATACTGCCCCTCATGACTTCTTTAAATCTTTCTCCTCTTGCGATAAAAACGTCCCGTAGTCTTGAAATCCCTTCTCTAGGGAAAAAGCACCTGCCATTTATCTAGACCCTCATTATTTTATAAACCTCTGTAAGGTCACCACTTAACCTCCTACACTCCAGTCAAATAAGTCCCAGCCTATCCAGCTCTCCTTATAACTCAAACCCTCCATTCCGGGCAACTTTCTGGTGTATCTTTTCTGAACCCTCTCCAATTTAATAATATCCCTCCTATAACAGGGAGATCAGAACTGCACACAGTACTCCAGAAGAGACCTCACCAATGTCTTAACGTGATGTCCCAAGTCTGATACTCAAAAATCTGAGCAATGAAGGCAAGTGTGCTAATCGCCTCACTCACCATCCCGTCTACATGTGACGATTGTAGAGTGTGTTAGAGATAGTTTACGTGCCCCAGTGTCACACTGTGCAATTCACCCATATTGCATCAGAACCCACAATTTATTCTCGATCCTATTGACACGTTGACTGCTGTATCAGACTACCTAAGCACCAACACAGGATGTTATCAGTGAAGTTTTCGTACTGTTAAGTGCCAGTCACTGGCTTCACAACTTAACCCTGCTCATGGTTGGATTAATGGGTGGCCAATTTGGGATTAGTTGCATTTTACTATACAAGAATTTCAAAGTTCCTGGTGGAGTTTTGACTTCAGGAATCTGCTGTCCTTTACAAATCTCTCCCAGCCTTGATTAGCTTTGGCTTCAGTGGACCATTTAATGCTGGCGCTATCCTACTGATCAAAGCTAATGTTAGCCTTAATGTGTGTGTGTAAAAAATGAGGTCTGCAGATGCTGGAGATCACAGCTGCAAATGTGTTGCTGGTCAAAGCACAGCAGGTTAGGCAGCATCTCAGGAATAGAGAATTCGACGTTTCGAGCATAAGCCCTTCATCAGGAATAAGAGAGAGAGAGCCAAGCAGGCTGAGATAAAAGGTAGGGAGGAGGGACTAGGGGGAGGGGCGATGGAGGTGGGATAGGTGGAAGGAGGTCAAGGTGAGGGTGATAGGCCGGAGTGGGGTGGGGGCGGAGAGGTCAGGAAGAGGATTGCAGGTTAGGAGGGCGGTGCTGAGTTGAGGGAACCGACTGAGACAAGGTGGGGGGAGGGGAAATGAGGAAGCTGGAGAAATCTGAATTCATACCTTGTGGTTGGAGGGTTCCCAGGCGGAAGATGAGGCGCTCCTCCTCCAGCCGTCGTGTAGTTGTGTTCTGCCGGTGGAGGAGTCCAAGGACCTGCATGTCCTCGGTGGAGTGGGAGGGGGAGTTAAAGTGTTGAGCCACGGGGTGATTGGGTTGGTTGGTTCGGGCGGCCCAGAGGTGTTCTCTGAAGCGTTCCGCAAGTAAGCGGCCTGTCTCACCAATATGTGAGCAGCTCATGTGTCATTTGCTCAACAGGTGATACAGACGGTGTTCTTTGGGATCTGTGTCCTGACAGACCTCTCGAGTCTCCTTACTCAAGGCACTGACGACCGAGAGCAGCAGAGACAGCTCAGGAAACTCATCTTTCTTCGAGATTGGCTAATGGCTGTGCTGGCATTCCCTGTGGGTGTGGTAAGTGGGCACGTTCCTCGTTAAGCCCTTTTGTGCCTTTTTCAGCCTTCTTGGTTCAGTGCACAGAGCTTCACTCAATAGGAATGTGTATTGGCAAGTTGGGGAGTGGGAGGTGAAACGTGGTGAAATTTGAAAACGACGTAAGTTGTCCACCTCAACATTGTCTGAATTTCAGAGAGGAGAGATCAGAGTGGTGCTGGAAAAGCACAGCAGGTCAGGCAGCATCCGAGGAGCAGGAAAAGCGAGGTTTCGGGCAAAGGCCCTTCATCAGGAATGGAGGCAGGTGGAGAGATAAATGGGGGTGGGAGTGGGGTGGGGTGGTGATGGAGGCGATAAGTCAAAGAGGAGGGTGAGGGATGGTAGCAAAGAGTACAATAGGTGAATGGGGCTGGGGATGGAGGTGATAGGTCAGAGAGGAGGGTGGGGGACGTAGCAAAGAGTACAATAGGTGAATGGGGGTAGGGGATGGAGGTGATAGGTCAGAGAGGAGGGTGGGAGAAGGTGGCAAAGAGTACAATAGGTGAATGGGGGGGTGAGGATGGAGGTGATAGGTCAGAGAGGAGGGTGGAGGAAGGTAGCAAAGAGTACAATAGGTGAATGGGGGGTTGAGGATGGAGGTGATAGGTCAGAGAGAAGGGTGGGGGAAGATAGCAAAGAGTACAAGGGGTGAATGGGGATGGGGATGGAGGTGATAGGTCAGAGAGGAGGATGGGGGAAGGTAGCAAAGAGTACAATAGGTGAAAGGGGGGTAGGGATGGAGGTGATAGGTCAGAGAGGAGAGTGGAGCAGATGGGTGGGAAGGGAGATTAGCAGGTAGGACAAGTCATGGGGGCGGTGCTGAGCTGGAAGGTTGGAACTGGGGTAAGGTGGGGGGGAGGGGAAATGAAGAAACTGGTGAAGTCTACATTGATGCCATTGGGTTGAAGTGTTCCGAGGCGGAAGATGAGGCGTTCTTACTCCAGGCGCGGGTGGTGAGGGAGCAGCGGTGAAGGAGGCCCAGGACCTGCATGTCCTTAGCAGAGTGGGAGGGGGAGTTGAAATGTTGGGCCATAGGGCGGTGGGGTTGATTGATGCGAGTGTCCTGGATATGTTCCCTGAAGCGCTCTGCGAGGCCTGAATTTCAAAGAGGCCTAGTGTGCAGAGCCTTTTAACCGGAAGTATCATATAGGAGCATACAGTTGTTATGTACCAAGATGTGCATTCAACCCCTTTCCCTAGGGTAGGATCTGAATTTTGTTTAATCTTATCTTTTTAAGTACAGTGATACACTGCTGTTGTTCACAGCCTCTGTGATACATTACAAAATATCGTCGCTGCAGAAAAGGCCACTGAGCCCAACAGGCTCATGTTGATATTTTGCTCCATATAAGGCTCTTAAATTTCTTCTCCCTGTTCCATCAAAATATTCTTCCATTCTTTTATCTTTCAGGCATCCATTCTAGCTAAATTTGTCCCAGCTTTTCACCTCAACTAGTTTACACGCTGACCCCTATGTTCTCACCACCCTCCGGTGACAAGATTTCTCCTGTATTGTTTTGGCTGCCTTTTGTTTAGAACCTATAGTTTCACCCCTGCCTGTGAGCAGAAATAATTTACCTCATCAAACCATCACATAATATTGAAGACCTCTACCACATTACACCTCAGCTTTCTCATTTCAAGCAGAAGAAGTCCTATTACCCTCCATTTAATATTTAGTTCGCTATCGAAACTCTGCAATAAAATTGTACAGAAGAATTCCAATTGTGGTCTAACTAATGTACAATGACTTATCAGCAAAAGCCTGGAACTCAAATGCTTCATTGTTCTGACTGTGGTTTAATATTCATCATGAGGTCATTGCAGTACAGATATCTTGGCCAATTCATTCCATTCTGGCCTATCCTCATTCCCTTGTACTATCCCTGTGGACCTGCAAGTTCATTTCCTCCAGTCCATCCAGTTTCTTTTGGGAATTTTTGATGATCACATTGGATAGTGAAACTAATAAATCAAATTATGTTCCAGTTTGTCTGTCAGTCTCTCTCTGTTTTTGTTTCTTTTGTATTTACAGTAAGACACTTTTTATTTTCATCCATCATGCAATGCCTCTTTTTTGAATGAACTTCAGTACATCATTTGTTTGTTCAATTGCTTAATTAACTCTTAATACAAATCATTAACTGCAAACTCTATACATCCTGCTTTTAGCCTTGTCTCACATCTGACATAAAACAAGGAACTGTGAATGCTGGAGACAAACTAAACAGAAATGGTTGGAGAAACTCAGCAGGTCTGGCAGCATCTGTGGAGACAGAAACATAGTGAACATTTTGAATACATTATGAGGTCCTCTGCCTTTTCCACTCTTTCAAGCAGTGAGCTCCAGATTCCGATCACAACCTCTGGGAACAAACATTTTTCATCACGTTCACTCTAAACCTCTTCAATCTGTGCCCCCTGCTCACTGATCCCTCCATCAAGGGCAAAAGTCTCTTGCTGCCTATGCCCCTCATAATTTTATACATCTCAATCATGTCATCCCTGGAAAGGTCGCCAGCATTCTCAAAGATCCATCCCACCCTGGCAAAATTTTTCTACAACCTCTACCATCAGGGAGAAGGTACAGAAGCCTGAACACACGCACCTGCCAGTTTCAAAACAGTTTCTACCCCACTGTTGTTAGAATACTGAATGGACTCACAAACTCTTCCCATTCGCTTGTACCCGTGTTTATATTTTTGCCGCTGATTATGTAGTTATCTATGCTACTTAACTCTGTGATCTGCCTGTATTGCTCACAGCTTTTCACTGTGCCTCAGTACACGTGACAATTCAGTTCAATCAACTGATCTCCTCTGCTGTAAGGAAAACAATTCCAGCCTGTCCAATCTCTCTCTTCATAATTAAAACTCTCCAGCCCCAGCAACATGCTGGTAAATCTCCTCTGGACCCTCTCCAGTGATATCACATCCTTCCTGGAAAGTGGATCCCAGACATGCTCAAAATACTCTGGCTGGGGCCTAGCCAATGTTTTATACAATTCCAGCACCACCTCCCTGCTCCTCAACTCTGTGCCTTCGCTAAGAAAGGCAAATATACCATATGCCTTCTTAACCACTTCACCAGCCTGACCCACTTCCTTAAGGGACTGGTGGACATGCACTTCAAGGATCCTCAGTGCTTTCCAGGGTCCGACCTGTTCATCATGTATTCCCTTGCCTTGTTTGTCTTGCCCAAGTGCATCGCTTCACATTTATCCAATTGAATTCCATTTGCCATTGATCAGCCCTTCTGTCCAGCCCATATATATTTCATCTGAAGTCTATGGCTATCCATTGACTTCAGAGGATATATAGATGGGAAGCAAAGGTGTAGTTGCAGTGCCCAAAAGGATGAGAATAGGAAGGACAGGGACAAGATTTCAGGGTCACAGGAATGTGCTGGCAGACAGCAATCTGGTTTGAAGTGTGTCTATTTCAGCACCAGGAGTATCCGAAATAAGGTAAGTGAGCTTGCAGCATGCGTAGGTATCTGGGACTTTGATGTTGTGGCCATTTCGGAGACATGGATAGAGCAGGGTGAGGAATGGATGTTGCAGGTTCCAGGGTTTAGATCTTTCATTAAAAACAGGCAAGGCGGTAAAAGAGGAGGAAGGCATGGCCTTGTTAGTCAAAGATAGTATAACGATGGCTGAGAGAAGTTTTGATGAGGACTCGTCTACTGAGGTAGTGTGGGCTGAGGTTAGAAACAGAAGAGGAGAGGTCACACTGCTTGGAGTTTTTTTATAGGTCTCTGCAGAGTTCCAGTGAGGTGGAAGAGATGATTAGCAAAATTATTCTGAGTAGGAGCGAAAGGAACAGGGTGGTCATAATGGAGGACTTAACTTCCCCAACATTGACTGGAAATGTTATAGCTCTAGTACGTTGGATAGATCAGTTTTTGTCTAATGTGTACAGGAGGGTTTCCTGACACAGTATGTTGAAGGGCCGACAAGAGGGGAGGCCACTCTGGATCTGGTGCTTGGTAATGAACCAGATCAGGTGTTTGATTTAATTGTGGGTCAGCACTTTGGAGAGAGTGACCATAATTCAGTTATGTTTAATTTAGCATTGGAAAGGGATAGGTACATGCCACAGGTCAAGAGTTATTGATGGGGCAAGGGCAACTATAATTCAATTAGGCAAGAATTAGGATGCATAGAATGGGGTAGCAAAATGCAGGGGATGCAGACAATGGAAATGTGGAGCTGGTTTAAGGAACAGATATTGCGTGTCCTTAATAGGTATGTCCCTGTCAGGCAGGGAGGACATGATAAGGTAAGGGAACCATGGTTTACTACAGAAATTGCATCTCTTGTTAAGCAGAAGGGGGCTTATGTGTTGATGAGGCAAGATGGTACAGATGAGGCCATGGAGAGTTACAGATCAGCTAGGAAGGATTTAAAGAGAGAGTTAAGAAGAGCAAAGATAGGACACGAGCAGTCTTTAGCAAATAGAATAAAGGAGAACCCTAAAGCTTTCTATATGTATGTGAGGAATAAAAGGATGATTACGGTAGGAATTGGGCCAGTCAAAGACAGTAGTGGGAAGTTGAGTGTGGACCCTGTAGAGATCAGAGAGGTGCAAGTTGGACATTTTTCATTGGTGTTCACTCAGGAAAAGGAGAATATTGTGGAGGAGTAGTAAGAGGTATGAGAGATTAGACTAGAAAGGATCGAGGTTAGTTACGCACAGGTGTTATCAATTCTAGAAGGAGTGAAAGTAGACAAGTCCCCTGGGCCAGATGGGATTTATCCGAGGATTCTCTGGGAAGCTAGGGAGGAGATAGCAGAGCCGTTGGCTTTGATATTTGAGTTATCATTGTCTACAGGTTTAGTCCCAGAGGACTGGAGGATTACAAATGCTGTGCCCTTGTTCAAGAAGGGCAGTAGAGATGACCCAGGTAATTATAGACAGTGAGTCTTACTTCTGTTGTAAGAAAGGTTTTGGAAAGGATTATAAGAGATAAGATTTATAATCATCTAGCAAGCAACAATTTGTTTTCAGATAGTCAACAAGGATTCATCAAGGGCAGGTCGTGTCTCACAAACCTCATTGAGTTTTTTGAGAAGGTGACCAAGCATGTAGATGTGGGTAGGGCAGTTGATGTGGTGTACATGGACTTCAGTAAAGCCTTTGATAAGGTTCCACATGGTAGGCTGATGTAGCAAATACAATTGAGGGAGATTTAGCAGTTTGGATTAGAAACTGGCTTTCTGAAAGAAGGCAGCGAATGGTGGTTGATGGTAAATATTCAGTCTGGAGTCTGGTTACTAGTGGTGTGCCACAAGGATCTGTTTTGGGACCACTGCTGTTTGTCATTTTTATAAATGACTTAGACGCAGACATAGGTGGATGGATTAGTCAACACTAAAGTCAGTGGAGTATTGGTCAATTTGGAAGAATGTTACAGGTTGCAGGGGGAATTGGATAAACTGCAGAATTGGGCTGAGAGATGTCAAATGGAGTTCAATGTAGCTAAATGTGAGGTGATGCACTTTGGGAAGAATAACAGCAAGGCAGAGTACTGGGTCAGTGGAAAGATTCTTGGTAGTGTGGATATGCAGAGGAATCTTGGAGTCCATGTGCATAGATCCCTGAAAGTTGCCACCCAGGTGGTTGGTGCTGTTAAGAAGGCATACGGTGTGTTAGGTTTTATTCATAGAGGGATTGAGTTCTGGAACCACAATATCATGCTGCAACTATACAAAACGCTGGTGGGGCCACTCTTGGAATATTGTGTACAGTTCTGGTCGCCCCATTACAAAAAGGATGTGGAAGAATTGGAAAAGGTGCAGAGGATATTTACCAGGATGTTGCCTGGTCTGGAGGGAAGGTCTTATGAAGAAAAGCTGAGAGACTTGGGCCTGTTCTCATTGGAAGGAAGAAGGCTAAGGGGGGATTTGACAGAGACATACAAGATGATCAGAGGATTAGATAGGGTAAACAGTGAAATACTTTTTCCTAGGATGATGACATCAGCTTGTACGAGGGGGCATAACTACAAATTGAGGGGTGATAGATTTAAGACAAATGTCAGAGGCAGGTTCTTTACTCAGAGAGTGGTAAGGGCATGGAATGCCCTACCTGCGAATGTAGTTAACTCAGCCACATTAGAGAGATTTAAACAGTCCTTAGATAAGCACATGGATGATTTTGGGATGGTGTTAGGAGATGAGCTGAGATTAGTTCACAGGTCG
This sequence comes from Hemiscyllium ocellatum, assembly GCF_020745735.1. Taxonomy (NCBI): domain Eukaryota; kingdom Metazoa; phylum Chordata; class Chondrichthyes; order Orectolobiformes; family Hemiscylliidae; genus Hemiscyllium; species Hemiscyllium ocellatum. Next base: position 8,226,020 of record NC_083410.1, on the reverse strand, counting down.
GTGCAACACTGAGGGCCGAAGGGCCTGTTCTGTGCTGTATTGTTCTATGTTCTATGTTCTAACCCTCTCATTATTTACCTCCCCACCAATTTTCGAATAATCCATGAACTGACTGATCAACCATCCTAAATTTGAGCCTAAGCCATTTATATATCCCACAAACAGAAGGACCCCAAATCTGACCCCTGCGGAACCCCACTGGACTTATGATTCCTGTAACAAAAACTCTCCTTGACCATCACTCTCTGCTTGTTGTTCCTCAGCCAATTCTGGATCAAATTGCCAAATCTTCTTGGACCCCATATGGTCTTACCTTCACTACCGGTCTCCCATTCAGGACCATAACAAAACCCTTGCTGAAGTCCAAGTAGACTACATCGCAAACATTGCCCTCATCCACACACCAGGTCACGTCCTGAAAAATTCAATCAAAATGGTCAGGCATGACCTCCCCTGAACAAAACCAGGCTGACTGTTCTTGATTAATCTCGGCCTGTTCAAGTGCAGATTAATGCTTTCTGTAATTTCCCAATTACTGAAATCTGGCTGACTGGCCTTTCACTTCCTGTTTCTGTATCTTATGGCATTATTGTAGGTTACAGCAGCTTCCTTCCTAGCTCAAACTGCAGTTGGGATTGTTTTTGGAGCTCAGAGACACCTCCACATTCTGATATCCAAAGCAAAAGCTTAACGAGTTTGGTTGAGCAGGCACTGAGACTAATGAAGAACAGTTTCGGGATGATTTTAACTGGTCAGGTATTTTGTATCTGAAAGGGTTGACTCACCGTGTAATAAGCTTCACCCTCAGGATATAGACTGTTACTGGCCGGAGCTAAACCATGGGTTTGAGAGCTCCTGGAGGATTTCTCAGGTGCAACTTCCATGATAATCCGTGTAATTGAATTGTAATGTGTTCTTTCTCTTTTGTCTAACATGAGGATTATCGTGGTTATTAAATAACTGGTTATTAAACATCAAACAATAAACCTATCCTCATTATCGAGACTATGTCTCTGCTGTTGAAGATTGTGTGTGAGCTTCCTTTAAAATATTCGAGTAAAAAGTGAGGTCTGCAGATGCTGGAGATCAGAGCTGAAAATGTGTTGCTGGTTAAAGCACAGCAGGTTAGGCAGCATCCAAGGAACAGGAAATTCGACGTTTCGGGCCAGAGCCCTTCATCAGGAATGCTTCCTTCCCCATATGGTTGAAATAATATGAATAAGAAGGATTGGTGACAGTGAGTCTACTGAATACATCTCAGTTTGTTGTAGTGGACATGAGCACAACATATGCCACCAAATCTTCCAACATCTGCAGAATTGAAAATGCCCCTCAGTCCACAACGCTGTTGAGTGAAACGAATCCTCTTCCTTTCACTCATACGTTGTTCCCTTTCAATTCCCTGGCAGAGGAAAATTTTGCACAGAACAACTTTGCTAATTACCTACATCAATTCATCTGTGTTAATTAGGTCACCCTTGTAGTCTCCTCTGTTCCTTTTTGACAGAGTCTATAACATTCTTTCCCACTGAAGGCATTTGGTGATGCCGTGGCAAGTTTAAATCTTTGTTCTTCAAGGGGAAAAGCTGGCTCAGCCAGCATTTATTGGCCTCTCCCTAGTTGTCCTGTAGAAGGCGGTACTGAGCTCCTTCCTTCCTTCATGTGTTGGTTGAGATGGTGTAGGTAAACCACTCTGCTGTAACGGAAGACCTTCTAGGATTTGACCTAGTGACACTGATGGGGCAGTGATACAGTTCCAACTCATAGTAACGAGTGACTTGGTGGATGGTGAGGGGGTGGAGGAACTCATCACGTGAGTGACGTATTGTGTGAAGGAAGTGGGGACAGATTTGCAGGTGTTCCCATGTATTTGCCCTTCTAGATGGTAGATGTCACAGATTTTAAAGGTCCTCTCTAAGTAACCTCAGGGTGAGTTCTGCATCTTTTGGATGACGCACACCGCAGTGTGTTAATGGCAGTGAGGCTGAGTTTTTGTGTTAATGGAAGGTATGTCAATCAAGTGAACCACTTTGTCCTGGACAGAGTGTTGTTGGAGCTGCCGTCATCCAGGCAGGTAGGGAATATTCCATCACACTCCTGACTTGTGCCTTGTAGATGGTGGACAGGCTTTGAGGAGTCAGGAGGTGAGATACTCACTGCAGGATTCCAAGCCTCTGACCTGCTCCTGTAGCGATGATGTTTCTATGGTGAGTCCAGTTCATTTTCTGATCATTAGTGATCCCCAGAATGTTAATGTTTCATCTTATTTGACTGAAGAAGGTAGAAACCACATTAAATAGCAACTGGGAATGAATTCAGTGTCTAGCATAGGCGGGAATAACATCTGACTTCTGGTTCCCTTGCAGATGGTGGTGGCAATGTTCTGGGCATTGTACCTATATGATCGAGAGCTGGTTTATCCAAAAATCCTGGACAGTTTTATACCACCGTGGATTAACCATGGAATGGTAAGTGCAACACCGGCAGATTGTCTGAGTGCTGCTGCAATCTGCCTTGATTGTGGATTTATTTAATTTGTTGGGATAGTGATGAGGAAAGGGAAATTCCCTCCCTCAACAAAACTTCTACACTGACCTTCCTGCCCATTTCACTCACCTGTACTTAATTTCAGGTATTAATATAATCTAGCCGAAGTTTGTTCTGTGCATCATTGTAGTCAATTTGCATGCCTTTCAATGAAACACCAAGCTAGATAAATCAGGGTAAGAGGAAACAGAGGCACAAAGGAACTGAAAGACGTGTAACATTTTCAAACAAAGATCTACTGATTCTGGAAATCTGAAACAAAAACAGAAATAGTTGGGAGAAATTCAGCAGGTCTGACTGCATCTGTAGAGAGAGAAAGCAGAATTATTCCAGGTCCAGTCAAGCTACCTCAGAAGCAGGCTGTGTCTATTTTGGCTCTGATGTATGGTGGAGGAAAGTGATCGCTGCAGATCAGAGTCGAGAGTGTGTTGCTGGAAAAGCACAGCAGGTCAGGCAGCATCCGGGGAGCAGGAGAATTCACATTTCAGGCAATTTCCTGGTGAAGGGCTTATGCCCGAAATATTGATTTTCCTGCCCCCCGGATGCTGCCTGACGTACTGTGCTTTTCCAGCACCACACTCGACTCTGATCTATGGTATGCAAGTCTTACCCACTGGCTCTGTAATAATTGTTTCTAGAATAAGGAACTTCACCACCAAGTCTTGAATACTGACAATGAGGCCATGGGAAAGTTTTGTAAACTGTGAAAAAATTGCACACTGCCCAAATCTGACTAGCAGAGAATATTTTATATCATTAAAGTGAAGCATTCGTAAGCACAACATGTCTCAAGTTAAACTCATAAGAATCAGATGACCTAGCAAAAGAGCAGCGCTTCGAAAGCTTGTGATTTCAAATAAACCTGTTGGCCTATAATCTGGTGTCATGTGACTTCTGACCTTGTCCACCCCAGTCCCACACCAGCACCTCCACGCCTTGTTGCAGGCTATGTGAGGCAGGCTATTATTAAGGTTTCCTGCACATTATAAAAGCACAATCCACAAGGCAGGCAGATTATGAAAAGGGGCAGGCAGAGAAGTGAAGGCCAGAACTAGATTAACTAGATTAACCTTGATTTTAATAAATAGGAGACCAGGTCCAAGGGGTGTATACAGTTTGCCTCTACCTCTTTGTTTTGATGCTGTTCCTACCCAAAGCTCATAAAGGGAAGGAGAAATGCTTTGTTGAATGTTATTGTCAGCTCTATGTTCATACTTTGCACAATCTTCCTTACACTTCATGTGTTTGTTTGTGGTTGCAACCATAGCAACCACGTTCACACCCATTTCGCTCAGGGAAATTACAATCCAACACAGATTCTCTGCAGCAACTACAAAAACAGAAGTTGCTGGAAAAGCTCAGCAGGTCTGGCAGCATCTGTGAAGAGAAATCAGAGTTAACGTTTCGGTGACCCTTCCTCAGAACTAGACCCAAGACAGACTTCCTGAGCTTTTCCAGCAACGCCAGTTTTTGTTTCTGAGTTACGGTCCAATCGATGTGGTTTTTTTTACAGATTTTCTGCATATGGTCAGGATAGTTTTTACAATTAAGCTTAAAAATCCAGCTGGCAGGCTGGGTTCAAGGCTCACTCACTTCTGAGCTGTGCAAGAAGATCCCTGCGCAGGGTGATGAGAAAATGTCGACAATATTTGGATGTTCTATCCAGCACTGGGGAGAGCGAGCCCTTCCTTATTTTTCTGGGTTGAGCCTGGGAATCTGGAATCAGCAGGGTGCTACATCTGCTGAGGTGGCATCGCAGGGTAGGCCCAGCAGGGAAAGATGGCACCTGAGCATTGGCGACTTCATCTTTGGTCGGCTCAGACGTTGGTGGTTGTGGAGGATATTCATGGTGACAGAGTGAGGCAGGCCCAGCAGCGAGAGACGTGACTCTGACATTGGGTGGGTCCAGCAGTGGACAGCAGTGAGACAGTGGGGGGAGGAGAATCAGCCCAGCAGTGAAAGATGGCGCCTGAGGATCAGAGATTTTGACGTTAGTGGGGTCCAGTGGTAGACAATGGCGAAATGGTGGTGGTTCTGAACTGACGCAGAATTCAAACATAGAGAGACTTCTCTTTGAGCTAGATCTTTTCATGTTTTTCTCTTAAACTGTCAACACCGCACCCATTCATGGTGATGAAAGGAAGCTTTTCATTATATTTTCTTGCATTTTGCACGGTAAAATGCACATGACAATAAGTCAAACCAAGTCAAAAATATCCAAATCCTTTATTGTTCGAAGTCAGAGGAACCTCGATTATCAAACGACACGGGAAGGGACTATTTTGTTTAGATAATTGAATGCCAGATAACTCCGTTGAGACAAGCATCAGAACCTTGTGATCTTGCTGGATATTCCAAAATTCAGATAATTGAATTCCAGATATTGGAGATTCCACTGTACTTCCAGTCCGCATGGGAACTGGATTGTGAAAGCAGAGCTTCAGCGCACGTAACCCAGAGCATGGTGTTATTTTCACTCCTTCTGACTGTCGCTGTTCACAGAGCTGACTCTGTGTCATGGGTCAGTCAGTGGTTGGGAAATTGCTGGCAGAATGGAAGGATAGAGCATGTCACAAACTGTTCAAAACAGACTTTCTTTGGGGCATCTTTCATTTTTTTTTTGATGATCAATTGGTTACACCTTTTTCTGGATCGTTCTGTCAATGGGAATAGTCTGGACCCATCCATTCAGCCCGAAGCCTTTCTGATTGTGATCACCTCAAAATCCCCTCCGTCAGGAGATCGGGGTCAGTTGGCTGGTTTGTGATGCAGCGTGAGGGAGTTCCAGGATTTTGACCCAGCGACACTGAAGGAACAGTGAACGGTGATAGAATTTCCAGGGAGATTGGCTGGAAGGGGAAATTGCAAGTGATGGTATTCCCGTGTATCTGCGGTCCTTGCACTGAGTGGTTAGGATCTGAAATGCACTGCCTGAAAGCTTGAGATTTCAAATAAACATATTGGGCTATGACCTGGTGTTGTGTGACTTCTGTCCAACTGAGACATTCAAATGGGTATTAGATGAATGGATATACACAGTATGCAGGGAGATGTGGAGGAGGAAGAGACTGGCATGAAGTAATGATGGTTGGATGTTACCTGAACTGCTGTGCCCTTCCAACGCCTCTGATCTAGAATGAAGTAATGATGCTCGTGTGAAGAGTTAATGCTGACATGATGGGCTGAATGGTCTCGTGCTGTGCCCTATCAGTCCTGTAATTCTGTGAACTTTCTTTCAACCTCTACATAACTGTCCAGCTCCCTGCTAACAGCAGCAGTTCAATTCATACACTGGCTGAGATTACAATGAAGGACTCTACTTCTCAATCTCTCCCCTCACTTGAGCTGCGTTGACCCTTTGGTTAAACTACCACTGGTCATCTCTCTCCAATGAGAGAGCAGCGCTACGCTCTGCGAAGACAATGGTAACTTTACCCTTACTACCAAGGAGATGAGCTGCAGCATCCCCAATGTACATTCATCACTGCAAGTGCAAGATCAGGGATACTGGTGTGTCATCTTAAAATTAGCTAAAGCCCATTGAGAGTGAGACCATGAAGAATTTTTCACACGCGGGGTGGCAGAAGCAGAAACTGCCTCTGCCCAAAAAACCTGTAACGAAGGAACAATCAAATCTTTCAGGACTGACAGATTAGAAGCTCTTAAAGAAGTAAGGATGCAAAGGGATACAGATCAAAGATGGATAACTGAAGTTAACTTACAGATCAGCCAAATAAATGGCACAATGGATTTGAGAAACTTGCTCAACTGTTTGACTTTGGTATGAGCGGCCTGGCCTTGGATTTAGAGTCAGGCCTTTCAAGAGTGAAATTAGGAAACTGTTTGAGGCACAAAGGATTTTGGAACTCTCTTCCACAAACAGCAACTGACACAGGATCGGTTGCTAAATTTAAATCTGAGATTGATAGATTTCTGACAATTGACAACAATAAGGGAGATGAGGTAAAAGGGTTCTGAGGAGTGAACTGGACAGTTATGTAGAGGTTGAAAGAAAGTTCACAGAATTACCAGACATGGCACAGCACAAGACCATTCAGCCCATCATGTCTGCATTAACTCTTCACACTAGCATCATTACTTCATGCCAGTCTCTCCCCTCTCCACATCTCCCTGCATACTGTTTATATCCATTCATCTAATACCCACTTGAATGTCTCAGTTGGACAGAAGTCACGTAACACCAGGTCATAGCCAACATGTTTATTTGAAATCTCAAGCTTTCAGGCAGTGCATTTCAGATCCTAACCACTCAGTACAAGGACCACAGATACACGGGAATACCACCACTTGCAATTTCCCCTTCCAGCCACTCTCCCTGGATATTCTATCACCGTTCACTGTTCCTTCAGTGTCGCTGGGTCAAATCCTGGAACTCCCTCCCTCCAGCACATGGACTGCAGCGGTTCAAGAAGGCAACTCATCACCACCTGCTCCAGGGTAACTAGAGACAGGCAATAAATACTGGCCAGTAAATAATGCCCACATTTTGTAAATGAATAAACAGAAAGTGCTTGCAAATATCTGTCCATTTCTGCTGCGCTAAAGGAACAAAACTATCCTTAAATGTGGGCAAAGTCATTGGGAAAGCAATGAGAGTGGCATTCATACCCAGATGTACAGACCATATCCAATTGCCAGTCTATTGCCTTAACCCCTTAGCCACTTCATCATACCAGCTCTGATGAAGTGTCACTGGACTTGGAACATTAACTCTGTTTCAACGTTAAAAATCGCACAACACCAGGTTATAATCCAACAGGTTTATTTGGAAGCACTAGCTTTCAGAGCGCTGCTCCTTTATCAGGTGGGTATGAAGGAACAGCGCTCTGAAAGCTAGTGCTTCCAAATAAATCTGTTGGACTATAACCTGGTGTTAAGATTAGAGTGGTGCTGGAATAGCACAGCAGGTCAGGCAGCAACCGAGGAGCAGGAAAACTGACATTTCGGGCAGGAGCCCTTCATCAGGAATGATTCCTGATGAAGGCCTCCTGCCTGAAACGTTGATTTTCCTGCTCCTCGGATGCTGCCTGACCTGCTGTGCTATTCCAGCACCACTCTAATCTAGACTCTAACCTCCAGCACCTGCAGTCCTCACTTTTGCCTAGTTGAGTATAACCTGGTGTTATGTGATTTTTAACTTTGTACACCCCAGTCCAACACCGGCATCTCCAAGTTATAACTCTGTTTCTCTCACCACAGTTGCTGCCTGACCTGCTGAGTTTCTCCATCAATTTCTGTTTCAACTTTCCAGCATCTATAGTTCTATCGACCGAATTGTCATAGCTGATTGCTGAAGCCCTTTACAGTTGTAATGTCTGTAGATGCTTACATCCCTCAAAGAGTGCTGCTTCACGTCAGCCGTGCTGTTAGCACAATTCTGCTTCTGTTCTTTTTCTGGGAATTCTTAAAGTGCAGCGTGGCTAAGCCAGTTTGCAGTGATAGTCTCCCACCCAGCTGCTGTCTGACCCAGTTTCACAGGAAGTGCACATTACACAGAACAGACGTGACAAGCTGACAATTGTCCCATCACTTTTGCTGATCTGTCAGCCCTGAAACGCTGAACTCGGGGGAATTCATTTCAGTTCCTGTCGCATAAATATGTTCCGATTATGCTCTGCCGATTGTCAAAGACAAATTTATCCTCGTTGTGAAAGGCTGTTACTTGTTCTGTAGTGTGCTCTGGTCTTTCAGTGTTTGCTCTGAGCCCACGTTGAGATTGACACGGTTTCAGACAGTGTTGAATAAAAAGGAGTATAGACTCAGACAGTCAGTGAGGTGAACAGCATGGAAAAAGACCCTTCGATCCAATTCATCCAGGCTGACGAGATAGCTGAAATTAATCTAGTCCCATTTGCCAGCACTTGGCCCATATCCTTCTAAACCCTATCAATTCATATACCCATCTAGATGCAGTTTAAATGTTGTAATTGTACCAGCCTCCATCACTTCCTCTGGCAGCTCGTTCCATACACATACCATCCTCTGCAGGAAAAAGTTGCCTCTTCAGTCCCTTTTAAATCATTACCCTGTACCCCAGGGAAAAGACCTTGGCTATTCACCCTATCCATGCTGCTCATGATTTTATAAACCTCTATAAGATCAGCCCGCAGCCTCCTACATTCCAGGGAGAAAAGCCCCAGCCAATCAGTCTCTCCCAATAGCTCAAACTTTCCAACCCTGGCAACATTCTTGTAAACACTTTCAGGTTTAACAGCATCTTTCCTATAGCAAGGAGACCAGAACTGAATGCAGTATTCCAAAATTGAATACTAACCAATTCCTAACCAATATCAACTTTCCTGCTCCTCGGATTCTGCCTGACCCGCTGTGCCTTTCCCATGCCACACTTTTCGCCCCGACTCTCCAACATCTGCAATCCTCACTTTCTCCTAAACAATGTCCGACACAGGTACGGCATGACCTTCCAACTCTTATAATCAATGCCCTGACCATTAAAGGCAAGTGTACCAAATGCTTTCTTCACTGCCCTGTCTACCTGTGACTCCACTTTCAAGGAACTATGAACCTGCACTCCAAGGTCTCTTTATTCGACAACATTCCTCAGGAACTTGCTATTAAGTATGCAAGTCCTACCCTGATTTGCCTTTCCAAAATGCCGCATTTCACATTTATCTAAATTAAACTCCACCTGCCACTTCTTGGCCCATTGGCCCATCTGATCAAGATCCCATTGCACTCTGAGGTAACCATCTTCACTGTCCACTACACCTTCAATTTTGGTGTCATCTGCCAACTTACTAGCTATATCCTCTATGTTCACATCCAAATCATTTATATAAATGACAATAAGGAATGGACCCTGCACCAATCCTTGTGGCGCACTGCAGGTCACAAGCCTCCAGACTGAAAAGCAACCCTCCATCACCACCCTCTGTCTTCTACCTTCAAGCCAATTTTGTATTCAAGTGGCTAGCTCTCCAAGTGGTCTAACATTGCTAATCAGTCTACCATGAGGAATCTTGTCAATCCCCTTGCTGAAGTCCATGTAGTTAATGTCCACCGCTCTGCCTTCACTAGTCTTCTTTGTCACTTCTTCAGTGGTTAGCACTGCTGCCTCACAGCACTAGGGACCCGGGTGCGATTCCTGCCCCGGGGGACTGTTTGTGTGGAGTTTGCCCGTGTCTGCGTGGGTTTCCTCCGGGTGCTCCAGTTTGCTCCCACAATCCAAAGATATGCAGGTTAGGTGAATTGGCCACGCTAATTTACCCATTGTGTTAGGTGCATTAGTCAGGGGTAAATATAGGGGAATGGGTCTGGGTGGGTTACTCTTCAGAGGGTCGGTGTGGACTTGTTGGGCTGAAGGGCCTGTTTAAATACTGTAGGGAACCTAATCTAAAAGTTCATGAGACATGATTTCCCAAGCACAAAGGAATGTTGCCTGACCATGTGTTTCCATAAGACCATAAAATATAAGAGCAGAATTAGGCCATTTAGCCCATCATGTCTGCTTTACCATGGCTCATGGCTGATAGTTTCTTAACCTCATTTCCCTGCCTTCTGCCCATAACCTTTGATCCCCTTACCACTCAAGAACCTATCTATCTGTCTTAAATATATTCAGAGTCTTAGCATCCACAGCCTTCTGCAGCAATGGGTTCCACAGATTCACCATCTTCTGGCTCAAGAAATTCCTCCTCATCTCAGTTCTAAGGGGATGTCCCTTCACTCTTGGGTTATGCCTTTGGATCTGAGTCTCTCCTATTAATGGAAACATCTTCTCCATGTCTACTCTATCCAGGCCTCTCAATATTCTGTAATCTTCAATGATCGCCCTCTTCACCCTACTAAACTTCATTGGGTCCTCAACCACTCTTCATATGACAAGCCCTTCATCTCTGGGATCATTCTTGGAAACTTCCTCTGGATTCTCTCCAATGCCAGTACATCAATAGATGTGGGACCCAAAAACTGCTCACAATATTTCAACTGCAGTCTGACCAGAGCTTTGCACAGCCTCAGCAGTACATTTCTGCTCTTTGGATTGAATTAAATGAATGCTAACATTGCAGTTGCCTTCCTAACTGCTGACTGAACCTGCCTGTTAACCTGAAGAGAATTCTCAACCTGTGCTCCCAAGCCCCTTTGTGCCTCAATTTTCTGAAGCCTTTCCCTATTTAGAAAATAGCTCATGCCTGCCTTCTTCCTACCAAAGTGCATTACCTCACACTTCCCACGTTGTTATTCCCATCTCCCAGCTGGATGCACTAGCCTGGAGGTTTACCGCTCAGCATAAACACTTACATTGGTGAAAACTGTAAGGCAGGCTGTGGGGGTGTGAGGTCAGCATGCCGTCAGCCGTTGAGTCGGCTCACATCCTGTTCTTGAAACAGCACCTGTTTGTTAATTTCTGCACTGCTTCTGTGATGGCAGAACGGCAAGTAACTTTGTCAGTAGTTACCCATAGAGTCCATAGAATCCCTACAGTGCAGAAACAGGCCATTCAGCCCAATGAGTTCACACTGACTCACCCCCAAAGAGTAATCCACCCAGACCCATTCCCTGAACCTATTGTTCTACGTTTACCCTTGTCTACATCTCGCCTACATATCCCTGAACACTATTGGGCAGTTTAGCATGGCCAATTCACCTAACCAGCACATCTTTGGATTGTGGGAGGAAACTGAAGCACGGGGAAGAAACCACACAGACACGAGGAGAATGTGTAAACTCCACACAGACTGTCACCCAAGGCTGGAATCGAACCCAGGTCCCTGGCACTATGAGGCAGTTTTTTACAAACCCACCGACTCCCACAGCTACCTGGATTATACCTCTTCCCACCCTATCTCTTGCAAAAATGCCATCCCGTATTCCCAATTCCTCTGCATCCGCTGTATCTGCTCCCAGGAGGACCAGTTCCACCATAGAACACACCAGATGGCCTTCTTCTTTAGAGACCGCAATTTCCCTTCCCACGTGGTTAAAGATGCCCTCCAACGCATCTCGTCCACATCCCGCACCTCCATCCTCAGACCCCACCCCTCCAACCGTAACAAGGACAGAACGCCCCTGGTGCTCACTTTCCACCCTACAAACCTTTGCATAAACCAAATCATCTGCTGACATTTCCGCCACCTCCAAAAAAATCCCACCACCAGGGATACATTTCCCTCCCCACCCTTTTCCGCCTTCTGCAAAAACCGTTCTCTCCGTGACTACCTGGTCAGGTCCACGTCCCCCTACAACCCACCCTCCCATCCTGGCACCTTCCCCTGCCACCTGCAGGAACTGTAAAACCTGTGTCCACACCTCCTCCCTCACCTCTATCCAAAGCCCTTAAGGAGCCTTCCACATCCATCAAAGTTTTACCTGCACATCCACTAATATCATTTATTGTATCCGTTGCTCCCGATGCAGTCTCCTCTACATTGGGGAGACTGGGTACCTCCTAGCAGAGCGCTTTAGGGAACATCTCCGGGACACCCACACCAATCAACTACACTGCCCCGTGGCCCAACATTTCAACTCCCCCTCCCACTCTGCCGAGGACATGGAGGTCCTGGGCCTCCTTCACCACCGCTCCCTCACCACCAGACGCCTGGAGGAAGAACGCCTCATCTTCCGCCTCGGAACACTTCAACCCCAGGACATCAATGTGGACTTCAACAGTTTCCTCATTTCCCCTTCCGCCACCTCATCCTAGTTTCAAACTTCCAGCTCAGCACTGTCCCCGTGACTTGTCCGGACTTGTCCGACCTGCCTAGTTCCTTTTCCACCTATCCACTCCACCCTCTCCTCCCTGACCTATCACCTTCATCTCCTCCCCCACTCACCTATTGTACTCTATGCTACTCTCTCCCCACCCCCACCCTCCCCTAGCTTCTCTCTCCACGCTTCAGGCTCACTGCCTTTATTCCTGATGAAGGGCTTTTGCCCGAAACGTCGATTTCGCTGCTCGTTGGATGCTGCCTGAACTGCTGTGCTCTTCCAGCACCACTGATCCAGAATCTGGTTTCCAGCAACTGCAGTCATTGTTTTTACCTCAGCAGTGTTAACCACTGAGCCACCGTGCTGCCCATTCCGCACATTGGCCGTGAGGGGAGCCTTGGGTTCTCCTACTTTCTGTGACAGGAGTTTCCCAGATCCTTGCATGGTGGAGGGCCGTATCACCCATGCATCCCCATATTGCACAAACGATTTGTCCCGAGGCCAGACTGGGTGATTACCCCCTTCCCCGCACATCGCCCACCTCCTGCAGCATCATAACTCCATTTGCCTAGACTCCCAGCTACCTCCTTAAACCCCATGCTCCTACTTTAAGGCTCCTCATTATAATCCACCTCTTTGCAAATGATGCAGTTCAGCAGATAACCATCTGGCCCATTCTGCCTAGACTGGCTCTTCGAAATATCAACAAAATTAGTTCCATTGCCTGACTCTTTCCCCACTGAGCTGAAAATGTTTCATCCTTCAGGTTTTTGAATCCTTTTTGACAGTTCAAGGTGAAGATCACAGGAATTTGCACATTCTCCCTGTGTCTGCATGGGTTTCCTCCAGGCTCTCTGGTTCAAAGATGTGCAGGTTAGGTGGATTGGCCATGGGATACGCAAAGTTACAGGGATAGGGTGGGTCTGGGTGAGATCTCTTCGAAGGGCTTGATGGGACAAATGGCTTGCTTCCACACTGTAGGGATTCTATGCTTAATGTGTTTTATGAATGAAGAAAGTATTGTTTATCACATGTTCTAATACAGCGGGACCTTTCAGAGATTTTCCCTCTTTTCATGGCAAAATGAGTCATTGAGCCATACAGCACGGAAACAGACCCTTCGGTCCAACCAGTCAATGCCGACCATCATCCCAAACTAAACTAGCCCCATCCACCTGTGCTTTGTCTATATCCCTCCAAACCTTTCCTTTCCACCTACCTATCCAAATTTCTTTTAAATGTTGTAACTGTACCAGCATCCACCATTTCCTCTGGAAGTTGATTCCAGAGATGACACACACTCTGTGTAAAAAAATGTCTCTAATGTCTTTTTTTAAATCTTTCTCCTCTCACCTTAAAATATGCCCCCTAGTCATGGAAATCTGCCACCAGCCTTTCACCTTATCTACATCCCTCATCATTTTACAAACCTCTATAAGGTCACCCCTCAACTTCCTATGCTCAAGTGAAAAAAGTCCCAGCCTATCCAGCCTCTCCTCATCACAAACCCTCCAGACCCAGCAACATCCTGGTAAATCTTTGCTGAATCCTCTCCAGCTTGATAATATCCTTCCTATAACAGGGCACCCAGAAGTGGACACAATACTTTTTAACAGTCTTTTTACAGATTGTCATCTTCTTGTTGTCATCAATGTTCTTTGTTATCTTCTGGCAAGTAGCAATTAACTTCAGGACACAGAGTGCTGGGGCGACTTCTGATCTGTCTGCTTAAGATTCGTTTTCAATGTGATGATTTTCAACTCCAAATTGTGTGTTTTGCACAAGAATGTTCCTCTGTGCCAAGTCCTGACTTGAGAATGCGCACTGACTGCTGGAAGCCTCTGCTCCACTCAGCCTAGCTCATCCTGAGGCTTCCCAAAGTCAACTTTGCATAGTGCGTCTTTTGCCAAACGTTCCTAGGAATTTCCAAACAGAACAGGCTCAGGGGACCCAAAGTGTTGATAAAACATACTGAGGCCAGTCAGTATAGCAAGCTAGAGGAAGTACAAGATTTTACTCTTTGCTTTCCTCCTTCCTACATCCACTTCTCATGAACTGTCAAAGCAGTTGATAGAGAGAAAGGAGATGGGTTGTTCTGCCAGAAGACTTCCCCTTCTGAAGTGAACTGAATTAGCTTTGTTGTCACACGTACCGCGATGAGTACAGTGAAAAGTGTAGAAGTTGTCTCCACAGAGCCGTCTTAGGTACAGAATACCGAGGTTACCCGGTACTCTTACCCAAATCTTCCGCCGTTACATTGATGACTGCATCAGCGCAGCGTCCTGCATCCAGACTGAACTGGAGCAGTTCATCGACTTCGCCCACAACATCCACCCCGCCCTCAAATTTACTTGGCCCATCTAGGGCGCCTCCCTCCCCTTTCTTGACCTCTCCATTTCCATCGCCAGTGAGTCTCCAGATGTATGTTTACTATAAACCCACAGACTCCCATAACTACCTGGACTATACCTCATCCCACCCAATATTCTGTAAGAACTACATCCTGTTCTTCCAATTCCTCCACCTCTGCCACATCTGCTCGGATGAGGAGACATTCCACTCCCAAGCATCCCAGATGTCCATCTAGTTTCGAACAACACACTTTTTCCCACTCTGTCATCCAGTCAGCCTTCCGCCTCGGCACCTCCATTCCCTGTTCCATTACTCAAAACCCCCAGGTACCTTCCCCTGCAACCCGAAAAGAAGCAAAACCTGCTAGCACACCACTCCCCTCACCTCCATCCAGGGTCCTAGTCCTCCCAGGTGAGACAGAGGTTCACCTGCCTCTCTTCCAACCAAGTTCACTTCATCAGGTGCTCCTGATGTGGTCTTCTCTACATCAGAGAGAAGAAATGTCAATTGAGAGAATGGTTCACCGAGCATCTCAGTCGGGCCCCCAGGGTCCGACTGGACCTCCCAGTCACCGTCGATTTCAATTCCCCCTCCCACTCGCTTTCTAACATGACTATCCTCAGCTTCCTCCATTGCCACAATTTGAGGAACAACACCTCATTTTCCACCTGAGCAGACTGCAGACCGAAGGATTCAATGTTCTCCAATTTCATATAACCTCCCTTCCCATCCCTGCTCCCTTCCTTCAACTGCTCCCAGCCATCAACCAGATTCATTCTTCCCATCGACCAACCAGACCATACCCTCTACCTGTCTCCATCTATCCCCACTTCACCACCCTGCCTCCACCATCCCCTTTATCCGCAGCTCCCCCTACACCCATCCCCAGTCCTGAAGAAGGGTTACACCCGAAACATTGACTTCTCCACCTCCTGCTGCTGCCTGGCTTGCTGTGTTCTCCCAGCCTCCTGTTTGTCTACATTGAAGACATTTCTGGTGATCTAAATCCTAAATGGTCCTTATTCAGAAGTTATTGCAGCATGCTGCTGTGCAGAGGGACCTTGGCATCCTGTGTATGAAACACAAAATGTTGGTTTACGGGTACAGCAGGCAATAAAGAAGGCAAATGGAATATTGGCCTTCATTGCTAGAGGGATGGCGTTTAAAAGCAGGGAGGTTATGTTGCAGATATACAGGGTACTGGTGAGGCCACACCAGGAGTACTGTGCATAGTTTTGGTCTCATTACTTGAGAAAGAATGTACTGGCACTGGAGGGAGTGCAGAGGAGATTCACTAGGTTGATTCTGGAGTTGAGAGGGTTGGTTAAATGAGGAGAGATTGAGTCAACTAGAGTTATACTCATTGGAATTTAGAAGAATGAGTGAGGATCTTATAGAAAGAGATAAAATTATGAAAGGATTAGATAAGATCAAAGCAGGGAGGTTGTTTCCACTGGTGGTTGAAACTAGAACAAAGGGGCATAGCCTCGAAACAAGGGGGAGCAGATTCAAGACTGAGAGGAAGTGAAGACTGCAGATGCTGGAGATCAGAGTCAAAACGTGTGATGCTGGAAAAGCACAGAGATCAGGCAGCGTCCGAGGAGCAGGACAGCTGACCTTTTGGGCATAAGTCCTTGATTAGAAATGCTTTATTCAGGACCTAGGACTGAGCTGAGGAGGAACTTCTTCACCCAAAGGGTTGTGAGTCTGTGGAATTCCCTGCTCAGTTGAGCCTACTTCATTGAATGTATTCAAGACAAAGATAGATTTTTGAACAGTAAAGGAATTAAGGGTTGGTGAGCAGATGAGTAAGTGGATATGAGTCCACAGTAAGATCATCCACGACCATATTGAATGGCGGAGCGGGCTCAACAGTTCAGATGGCCTACTCCTGCTCTTATTTCTGATGTTCTTCTGTTCTATCTGGCCAGGGCAAACAGACTCACCATTACTCACCTTCAGGAGGCTTAATTTGAAATTGGGAGGTGATGACTTTCCCAGTGATTTTTTTTATAAATGATTTTGTGAGTGTTCCGGCTGGGCCAACAAGTCTTGTCCATCCTAATTAGCCCTGGAGAAAGTGATGATGAGCACTTCCTTGAAACAGCTGCTGTCCATTGAGGTGTAGATACATCCACATTTCTGTTAGGGAGCGAGATCTGGGAATTTGACTGAACAACGCCAAAAGAACTGAAAGATATATTTCCATGTGCTCAGGCCACTTAGCAAGTTCCAAGTACATGGTGAACCTGTTCTTACCAAAGTGGACCTGAGCCGTCAGTGAAATCGTGGCAAGGTTGCTGCATATTTTCTGGCATTAATGTGATTGTGACACACCTTGTTTATAAAGCCAAGGAGATTTTATTGCAATGTCGCAGGTGGTCTTTTTCATACCAGCGAGTAAACTGAGTAGCCGTGAGCAACACTTGAGAAAATGAGTGCGCTTACATTTAGAATGTGTTTATCCTTGCCTATGTTTGGGTGTGTTCCTCTCAGGATGGTTAACAGTACACTTGATCTGAGGAAACCACAAGGGGTTCCGTGCAAGAGTAACACACCAAGTCGACACTCAAGGGTGCAATTTTCTTTTGAGCGATTGCCCTGGCTCAGGAGATAATGATCGCAGATAGCAATCAGACTCTGTGGTCGTCTGAAGACATCAGGAAATTCTGCAGTACCTTTGTACTGCGTGAAGAAAACAGATGTGTATCTGTGAGTTGTGTGAATTCAGAAACAGAATCTGCAAGCCTTTGGAGGTGATTACTCCACATCCTCTCAGATGCATTCTCTGCAAGTCTCCCTTACAGGATGGTTTTCTGGTTTTTTTGTCAGCTCTGCTTCTTGCCTTCTTGTTTCTTTCCTTGACATCTTCCCAACATGCACAAAAACCAACATGGGATTCTCACTAATAAATCCACAGAGAAATTCAAGTGGGAGGTCATGTTGTGGCTGTGAGGCCACTGTTGAAATATTGCGTGTAATTCTGGTCTCCTTCCCATCGCCAAGATGTTGTGAAACTTGAAAGGGCTCAGAAAAGATTTACATAGCACATAGAACAATACAGCACAGTACAGGCCCTTTGGCCTTTGATGTTGCACCGATCCAAGCCCACCTAACCTACACTAGCCCACTATCCTCCATATGCCTATCCAATGCCCATTTAAATGCCCATTAAGAGGGAGAGTCCACCACTGTTACTGGCAGGGCATTCCATGAACTCACAACTCACTGAATAAAGAATCTACCCCTAACATCTGTCCTATACCTACCACCCCTTAATTTAAAGCTATGCCCCCTCGTAATAGCTGACTCCATACGTGGAAAAAGGTTCTCATGGTCAACTCTATCTAATCTCCTAATCATCTTGTACACCTCTATCAAGTCACCCCTAAACCTTCTTTTTTCCAATGAAAACTGTGCTAAGTGGCCTCAGCCTTTCCTCATACGATCTTCCTACCATGCCAGGCAACATCCTGGTAAACCTCCTCTGTACCCGTTCTAGTGCCTCCACATCCTTCCTAAAGTATGGTGACCAAAACTGCACACAATACTCCAGATGCGGCCGCACTAGAGTCTTATACAACAGCAACATGACCTCAGGACTCCGGAACTCAATTCCTCTACCAATAAAAGCCAGTACGCCATATGCCTTCATCACAGCACTATTTACCTGGGTGGCAACTTTCAGAGATCTGTGTACATGGACACCAAGATCCCCCTGCTCATACACACTACCAAGTATCCGACCATTAGCCCAGTACCCCATCTTCTTGTTACTTTTACCAAAGTGAATCACTTCACACTTACCTACATTGAACTCCATTGCCACCTTTCTGCCTAGCTCTGCAGCTTATCTATATCCCGCTGTAACTTGCCACATCCTTCCTCACTGTCAACAACTCCATCGACTTTCATATCATCCGCAAACTTGTTCACCCAACCTTCTAGCCCCTCCTCCAGGTCATTTATAAAAATGACAAACAGCAATGGTCCCAAAACAGATCCTTGCGGAACACCGCTAGTAACTGCACTCCAAGATGAACCTTTACCATCAACTACTACCCTCTGTCTTCTTCCAGCCAGCCAATTCCTAATCCAAACCTCTAACGCACCCTCAATGCCATACCTCCGTATTTTTTGCAGTAGCCTCCCATGGGGAACCTTATCAAACGCCTTACTAAAATCCATATACACCACATCTACTGCTTTACCCTCGTCCACCTCCTTAGTCACCTTCTCAAAGAATTCAATAAGGTTTGTGAGGCACGACCGGCCCTTCACAAAACCATGCTGACTATCCTTGATCACATTATTCCTATCCAGATGTTCATAAATCCTATCCCTTACAATTCTCTCTAAGACTTTGCCCACAACAGAAGTGAGACTCACCAGCCTATAGTTGCTAGCGTTATCCCTACTTCCCTTCTTGAACAAGGGAACCACATTTGCTATCCTCCAGTCTTCTGGCACTATTCCTGTAGACAACGAAGACATAAAAAATCAAGGCCAATGGCTCTACAATCTCCTCCCTTGCTTCCCAGAGAATCCTAGGATAAATGCCATCAGGCCCTGGGGACTTATCTATTTTCACCCTTTCCAGAATTTCCAACACCTCTTCCCTACATTGCTCAAAGGCATCCATTCTAATTAATTGTGACTCAATATTCACATCAGCAACAATGTCCTGTTCCTGAGTGAATACTGACGAAAAGTACTCATTCAGTGTCTCCCCAGTCTCTTTAGCCTCCACGCGCAACTTCCCACTACTGTCCTTGACTGGACCTATTCTTACCCTAGTCATTCTTTTATTCCTGACATACCTATAGAAAGCCTTTGGGTTTTCCCTAATCCTACCAACCAAGGACTTTTCCTGTCCCCTCCTTGCTGCTCTTAACTCTCTCTATAGATCCTTCCTGGCTACCTTATAACTCTCAATCGCCCCAAATGAACCTTCACACCTCACCTTTACATAGGCCGCCCTCTTCCCTTCAACAAGGGATTCTTATTCCTTATTAAACCACGGCTCCCTCACACGACCCTTTCCTCCCTGCCAAACAGGTACATACTTATCAAGGACACTCAATAGTTGCTCCTTGAACAAGCTCCACATATCAATTGTGCCCTTCCCTTGAAGCCTACCTTTCCAAGCCACGCATCCTAAGTCATGCCTCACTGCATCATAATTTCCCTGCCCCCAGCTATAACTCTTGCCCTGCAGTGCAGACTTATCCCTCTCCATCACTAGAGTAAAAGTCACCGAATTGTGGTCACTGTCCCCAAAGTGCTCACCTACCTCCAATTCTAACACCTGGCCTGGTTCGTTACCCAGAACCAAATCCAGTATGGCCTCACCTCTTGTTGGCCTGTCTACATATAGTGCCAGGAAACCCTCCTGCACACATTGGACAAACACCGACCCATCTAACGTACTCGAGCTATAGCTTTCCCAGTCAATATCTGGAAAGTTAAAGTCCCCATAACAACCACCATATTACTTTCACTCTTCTCCTGAATCATCCTCGCAATCCTTTCTTCTACGTCTCTAGGACTATTAGGAGGCCTGTAGAAAACTCCTAACAGGGTGACCTCACCTTTCCTATTTCTAAGCTCAGCCCAAACTACCTCAGATGGCGAGTCTTCATCCATCGTCCTCTCCACTGCTGTAATACTATCCTTGACAAGCAATGCCACACCTCCCCCTCTTTTACCCCCACCTCTGACCCTACTAAAGCATTTAAACCCTGGAACCTGCAACAGCCAATCCTGTCCCTGTTCTACCCAT
Organism: Hemiscyllium ocellatum; assembly: GCF_020745735.1. Lineage (NCBI taxonomy): Eukaryota > Metazoa > Chordata > Chondrichthyes > Orectolobiformes > Hemiscylliidae > Hemiscyllium > Hemiscyllium ocellatum. Next base: position 8,205,649 of record NC_083410.1, on the reverse strand, counting down.
GTCTCCGTAATAGCCACAACATCGAAATCTCAGGTACCAACCATTCCTGATGAAGGGCTCATGCTCGAAACGTCGAATTCTCTGTTCCTGAGATGCTGCCTGGCCTGCTGTGCTTTGACCAGCAACACATTTGCAGCTGTGATCTCCAGCATCTGCAGACCTCATTTTTTACACGCTGCAAGTTCACCTACCTTATTTCGTAAACTTCTCACATTGAAGTTTACACACTTCAAGCCACTTTCCTGTTTACAGGCACCCTCCTTTGAGATTGATGCCATGTTTCTAACCTCCCTACACTCCAGGTCCTGCAACCTAAAGCTACAGTCTAGGTTCCCATGCCCCTGCAGAGTTAGTTTAAACCCCCCCAAAGAGCACTAGCAAACCTCCCCCCAAGGATACTGGTGCCCCTCAGGTTCAGGTGTAGACCATCCTGTTTATAGAGGTCCCACCTTCCCCAGAAAGAACCCCAGTTATCCAGAAACTGGAATCCCTCCCTCCTGCACCATCCCTGTAGCCACGCATTTAACTGCTCTCTCTCCCTATTCCTCGACTCTCTATCACGTGGCACAGGTAACAAACCAGACACAACAACTCTGTTTGTTCTAACTCTGAGCTTCCAACCTAGCTCCCTGAAAGCCTGCCTAACATCCTCATCTCTCTTCCTGCCTATGTCATTGGTGCCAATTTAGACCACGACTTCGGGCTGCTCCCCCTCCCCCTTAAGGACCCGGAAAACACGATCAGAGATGTCACGTACCCTTGCACCTGGGAGGCAACATACCAAACGTGAGTCTCTCTCGCCCCCACAAAACTGCCTATCTGTGCCCCGAACTATCGAGTCTGCTCTTCTCCACCCTTCCCTTCTGAGCAACGGGGACAGGCTCCATGCCAGAGGCTGGAACCCCATTGCTTACCCCTGGTAAGTTGTTCCCCCCCCCACAAGTATCCAAAATGGTATACTTGTTCTTGAGGTGAACGGCCGCAGGGGGTCTCTGCACTGGCTACTTCCTCCCAGTCCCCCTCACTGTCACCCATCTGTCTGCAATCTTTGGAGTTACTACTTCCCTAAAGCTCCGATCTATGACTCCCTCTGCCTCCCAAATGATCCTAAGTTCATCCAACACCAGCTCCAGTTCCCTAACACGGTCTTGGAGGAGCTGGAGATGGGTGCACTTCCTGCAAGTGTAATCAGCAGGGACGACCATGGCATCGCTCACCTCGTACATGTTGCAAGAGGAACATTGCACTGCCTTCACTGCCATCCCTCTAAAAGTAACCTTTAAAAAAACTAAGTCTAAAGAATAGAACAAACAAAATGCAGCACTTACCTGCTTAGCATTATTTACAAGGATGTTGCCAGGGTTGGAGGATTTGAGCTATCAGGGAGTGGCTGAACAGGCTGGGGCTGTTTTTCCTGGAGCGTTGGAGGCTGAGGGGTGACCTTATAGAGGTTTACAAAATTATAAGGGGCATAGAGAGGTTAAATAGTCAAAGTCTTTTCCCTGTGGTTGGGGAGTCCAAAACTAGAGGTTTAGGGTGAAAGGGGAAAGATATAAAAGAGACCTTAGGGGCAACTTTTTCATGCAGAGAGTGGTACGTGTATGGAATGAGTTGCCAGAGGAAGTGATGGAGGCTGGTACAATTGCAACATTTAAAAGGCATTTGGATGGGTATATGATTAGGAAGGGTTTGGAGGAATATGGGCCGGGTGCTGGCAGGTGGGACTAGATTGGATTGGGATATCTGGTCGGCATGGACAGGTTGGACTGAAGGGTCTGTTTCCATGCTGTACATCTCTATGAATCCATGACTCAAAGTGAAACACCTTTATCTGGATAATGATGCGAATTTGGAACGAGATACCACCGCCACCACACACACCGCCACCACCTACCCCCACCCCATCCCAGCTGTGCTTGACATTACGAAAGTGGATGCATTTATGGAAAATCTGCATAAGCAGATGAAGGCAGAAAGGTACACAGAGGGCATGAGATGGTGAAGGATACAAGACCAGTAGAGATCAATCACTAGCATGGACCATCTAGGCTGAACGGCCTAATGTTGAGGCATCCTTTCTGTTGCATTTAATACTTATATCCCTCCAAAGGAGTGAAATTTACAAAGAAATATGTTTAAATCAGAAAAGGATTTTAGTGGGTGAGCTCAGGGATTGAACATTTACCAGTGTGGACGTTTGTCCATTCTCTTTGGTGAGAAGGTCTTTGATGGGGTAGAGAACTGCGTTGTTTTCTGATCTTCCCTTAGTTCCCAGTGGATGCATTATCCTGAATGTCACTCAATACCTTCCTTGTTCAATGCTGGATGAGGAGAGAAATTCTGCCACTGGGGAAGCACAACTTCAGAACCCTATTCCCTTGTACTTCTAATAGTGTACTGGCGTGCCAGAGCCACCTGGTAATGTTTTGACGTTAATGATTCCCATGAGTTTTGTTAATATACACAGTAACCTAATACACACCAGCAATGACTTCATGTGTTTTTGGTGTGTAATTTCTGGAAAGGAATTCAGCTTGTTTTGACCCATGAAAGGCAAACTTAGAAAATGACTGGAGTGGAAACATCTTGAGAGTGACAATTATTATCGACAAGTCAGTTTGTCAATGGCAACTAAATTATCAAGGGTGAAAGTCTGCAGTGAATCTTGAATTATCCATTATAAAGGCAATGGAAGGGTTATGAGGATGTATTGTATTCCCCAGGTGTTCTGGATCTTCTGCGATATTAAGGGTTTCTAATCAGGAGAACTTTTTTCCCACACTAACTCCCCCATCCTCCCCTTTCCCACTGATCACCCTGACTTCATTCAGCACGCACTGAAAAGCTGAACATACTTATCTTCATTTCATTGCCGCATGCTCCAAAGGTTCAGAGATAGTGCCAGAGGACCAGAGAATTACTGGTGTACAATGAGAGACTAATCCAGCAATTACAAACCACTCAGCTTAATCTTAATTCTGGGGATGTTTTTAAAAATCTTGGACTGTACCTTCCACTCCCACAGAGTCATACAGTGTGGAAACATACCCTTAGTCCAACTAGTCCACGTCCAACACAATCCCTAAATAAACTAGTCCCACCTGCCTGCTCCTGGCCCATAACCCTCCAAACCTTTCCTATTCATGTACTCATCCAAATGTCTTTTAAATGTGGTAACTGTACCCACATCCATCACTTCCTCAGGAAATTCATTCCACACATGAACAACCCTCTGTGTTAAAGGTTTGCTCCCCTGTGCCTTTTTAAAATCTCTCTTCTCTCATCTTTAAAATGTGCCCCTTTGTCTTGAAATTCCCCATTCTGGGGAAAGGACAAGGGCAGCAGATGCATGGGAACAGCCTGCAAACTCCCTTCCAAGCCTTGCACCACCCTGACTTGGAAATATATCATTGTTGCTGGGTGAAAATCCTGGCTCCCTCCCCTGCAACACTATGGGTGGACTACAGTGGTTTAAGAAGGTAGCTCTCCCTCACCTTCTTAACAGACAATGCCCGCATCTCCCAATTAATTTTTCAACTTTTTCTCTTCACAATGCCTGCTGTGCATTTTTCAACATTTTCTGTATTTATTTCAAGTTACTAACTGTTGTAGTTTCTACTTTTGAGTTCACTGTACACCCTCAAGGTGGTTTAATTGCCTGTTATTGTGTGGTGGGCGGTTAATGGGAAGTGCTACGTGAGTTGTGCCTGGAGTGTAATTACTGCCTGTCAAAAATAGTTTGGCATGCCAATAAACAACAATAAACTTTCTTGTTCATTTTGACAATGCTCAGAGATTTGACCTTCATTTTTTTGGCTTGTTTGCTTTCACACCTGTTAAAGCTGCCTTCCTGCACTAACTGGCTAAATTTGAAGTTGGATTTTTTTTTAAAAAGAGTATGCGATTATATAAATTTGTATCAGAATCCAAGCTAGATTACCCAAATTGTCCCCAGTATCCAGAGTTCTGGAAGAGGGGAGGCAGATATGAGGTATTGTATTGAACTAGTGTTTTCCCATTTTCATCGGATGTAGGGTCTGTTGACAAAGTCAGCATTAGCAGCCAATCCCTATTGAGAAGGTGGGACTGAGCCATTTTCTCAAACAACCACAGTCTGATATGACTGAGTGACTTGCTGGGGCCATTAAGAGTCAACCATGTTTCTGTGTATGTGGAGTCACGTGCACACAAGACCAGAGAGTCAATGTTCCTTCATTGTGATGATGAATCAGATGAGTTCACACCATTTGATGACAGTTTTTACAATCACCATTACTGAGACCAACTTTTTCTGCCAGACTTACCAATTCAATTTAAGTGCCATGGTCGGATTTGAACCCACATCCCCAGAGCATTAGCCTGAGTTTCTGTGGTCACTAAGTGACATTACCACTGTCTATGTTGTATACTGTGGAGGGACTGTCAAATATTTGATCAGAATCATCTCATTTACAAGTATTTTCTCCAATTTTTAGGATGGTTGAATTACTAATTAATACATGTATCTTTTTTTGTTTTTGTACGCAGCATGCTTTCTTTCTCATTTTTGTCTTTTGTCCCCCTCTCTCCAGCACACTACAGTCCTCCCTTTCATTCTAATTGAAATGAGGACAACACATTATCATTATCCCAACAGGAAGTCAGGCCAGGCTGCAGTTAGCATCTTTTCGACTGGATATATTTTATGGTAAGTAGTTTTACTTAACAGCATTGCTTTTACATCATGGTTGAGTCATGTGCTGCTATATTTGGGTACAATGAAGGCAGTCATTACCAGTTCACTTCTGTGCCTGAGTTGAGCTGAAAGCTCAATTATAGTTACATCTTCAGCCCTAACAATGTTTCAGTGATCTGCAGCAGAAACTAAGAAACAACTGTCACTGCATATATTTTTAGCCCCCTAATTTTCCTACACTTTTTTTTTGCGTTCTCCCACTCCTGTTTTCATCGGCTCACGGGCTACTGGCGGTTGCCAATGCTGAAGAATTATCCAGGAATTAAAGATTAACTCAGGACACTTCCTCAAGTAACCTGGCAGAAGCAAACAAAATCCGACAGGATGCAAGACACTAAAACAACTCGTTTTCATTTCCCTCTTTATTTTGAGCAATCTTAGTTTGGTCATTTTCGAAGGCCAAGTAATTGGACTGTGAGGGAAAGGTCTATTTTGAATGCGTGAAAAATCATCCAATTATGTACCAAAGGGACTGATCACATTGTCAATGCACGTGACAGGCACGGCATGATGAGAACTTAGATTTTGATTTTATTGTCACTGTAGTGATTGGGACCTTGTTGGCCTCACTAATTATAAAGTTCTTGTTTGAGGTTGTTAATCTGGACAAATCAGGAAAGCCTTTGGGTGACAGATATTACCAGGAGATTAGAACCTCCCCAGCTGAAGACTGAACGCTGACGCTGAGCTGGCTCACTACAGCTAGCTCCCTGTGCACTAGTAAAATAAAGGGTTGACTTAGTGATGGGACACTAGCCTCCGTGCAGTTATTTCACTCACGTTTACTCAAGTACAAGAGTACAGTGAAAAGTTTATAATGTTGTCATACACAGCACCATCGTAGGTTCCAAGGTACCTCAGGATTCTCTGGGAAGCTAGGGAGGAGATAGCAGAGCCTTTGGTTTTGATATTTGAGTCATCATTGTCTACAGGTTTAGTACCTGAGGACTGGAGGATTGCAAATGTTGTGCCTTTGTTCAAGAAGGGCAGCAGAGATGACCCAGGTAATTGTAGACCAATGAACCTTACTTCTGTTGTAGGAAAGGTTTTGGAAAGGATAATGAGAGATAAGATTTATAATCATCTAGCAAGCAACAATTTGTTTTCAGATAGTCAACATGGTTTCGTCAAGGGCAGGTCATGTCTCACAAACCTCATTGAGTTTTTTGAGAAGGTGACCAAGCATGTAGATGTGGGTAGGGCAGTTGACGTGGTGTACATGGACTTCAGTAAAGCCTTTGATAAGGTTCCACATGGTAGGCTGATGGAGAAAATGCAGAGGCATGGAGTTGAGGGTGATTTAGCAGTTTGGATTAGAAACTGGCTTTCTGGAAGAAGGCAGCGAGTGGTGGTTGATGGAAAATATTCAGTCTGGAGTCCAGTTACTAATGGTGTGCCACAAGGATCTGTTTTGGGACCACTGCTGTTTGTCATTTTTATAAATGACTTAGACGCAGGCATAGGTGGATGGACTAGTAAATTTCCTGATGACACTAAAGTCGGTGGAGTAGTGGTCAGTTTGGAAGAATGTTGCAAGTTGCAGGGGGACTTGGATAAACTGCTGAATTGGGCTGAGAGGTGGCAAATGGAGTTCAATGTAGCTAAATGTGGGGTGATGCACTTTGGGAAGAATAACAGGAAGGCAGAGTACTGGGTCATTGGAAAGATTCTTGGTAGAGTGGGTGTGCAGAGGGATCTTGGAGTCCATGTGCATAGATCCCTGAAAGTTGCCACCCAGGTGGATAGTGCTGTTAAGAAGGCATACGGTGTGTTAGGTTTCATTGGTAGAGGAATTGAGTTCCGGAACCACAATATCATGCTGCAACTATACAAAATGCTGGTGCAGCCACACTTGGAATATTGTGTACAGTTCTGGTCGCCCCATTACAGGAAGGATGTGGAAGAATTGGAAAAGGTGCAGAGGATATTTACCAGGATGTTGCCTGTTCTGGAGGGAAGGTCTTATGGGGAAAGGCTGAGAGACTTGGGTCTGTTCTCATTGGAAAGAAGAAGGCTAAGGGGGGATTTGACAGAGACATACAAGATGATCAGAGGATTAGACAGGGTAGGCAGTGGAAGTCTTTTTCCTAGGATGATGTATGAGAGGGCATAACTACAAATTGAGGGGTGATAGATTTAAGACAGATATCAGAGGCAGGTTCTTTACTCAGAGAGTGGTAAGGGCGTGGAATGCCCTACCTGTCAATGTAGTTAACTCAGCCACAATGGGGAGATTTAAACAATCCTTAGATAAGCACATGGATGATGATGGGTTAGTGTCAGGGGATGAGCTGAGAATAGTTCACAGTCCGACGCAACATCGAGGGCAGAAGGGCCTGTTCTGCGCTGTATTGTTCTATGTTCTCTGTTCTAACGTAGTAAGAGAAACAGAGTTAAAACGTTCAGCATTGCCTTCATAGAATAAGTCGAAAAATAAAAAAATGTAACAGTAAACATTAAAGTCTTTCTTAATTCCTTTATTTTCTAGTTTAAATTAAATTAAAGGTTCAACAGTCTGTGATGAGTCCTCTGCTTATATCGCTCTCTGGGAGACCTCAGCTGTCTGTTCTCGGCAAATGGAGAACCAATGGGTAAAGCACAGGGGAGGGGCAGTTAGAGGTCAGAGGTCACATGGTGAATCTCTTGGGTAATAAATCCAACCAGCTTTGACATCCCAAACAATATCAAGGGTGAGCACCACTGTGCTGCTACTAATCTAAAGGTTTGTGAAGAGGCTGAGAGCATGTGACATGTTACTTACACTTATGTCACTGTTGGAAGTATGGAGACTTGCCTCACTGCCATCAGCCTTTAATGGTCTGTATGTGCTGGACTTTCTTGGTGGCACCTTTAAACCTGAGCCTGAAAGCTGTGAGTACAGCCCTCATTCCAAAGGTTTGAGTAGAAATGAAGGACCAAACTCTGGTGGTTATTATCATTTGGCCTACATTGTGGAAGCGTAGGCAGTAGTAATGTCACAGAGCTAGTAATCCAAAACCCAAGGCTAATGTTCAGGGGATGTGAGTTCAAATCCAACCATGCAAACCAGGCAGCATCAGGAGGTGGAGAAGTCAACTTCTCCAGGACCCTTGGCAAAATTTGACTTCAAGCAAATCTAGAATAGACTGGCCTGGTAATGACCATATAATATTGTCAAGTAAACCCATCTGATTGAGGGAGGGTCACCCGACCCAAAATGCCAACTCTGATTTCTCTCCACAGACCTGCTGGGCTTTTCCAGCAATTTCTGTTTATGTTTTCTCTTTAACAGCCTCCAACAGTTCTTTCAGCTTTGAGTCACTAACGTTCCTCAGAGGAGAAAATCTGCCATCTTTGCCTAGTCTTTATGTGACTCCAGACCATATGGTGATTCTTATTAGTTCTTTGGAAAATTAAGGCTGGGCAATGAATGCTGGCCAAACCAAGACACCTACAATTTAAAAAAAAATCATAAGACCATAAGAAATTGGAACAGGAGTAGGCCTTTTTCGTCCCTCAAACTGGTTCTGCCAATCAATAGATCCATGGCTGATCCAACACTCCTCACATCCATTGTCTTGCCCTTTCCCCATAACTATAAGGGATAGGCCATTTAGAACAGAGTTGAGGAGAAACTTCTTCACCCAGAGAGTGGTGGGGGTATGGAATGCTCTGCCCCAGAAGGCTGTGGAGGCCAAGTCTCTGGATACTTTCAGGAAAGAGTTGGATAGAGCTCTTAGGGATAGTGGAATCAAGGGTTATGGGGAAAAGACAGGAACAGGATACTGATTGAGGATGATCAGCCATGATCATAATGAATGGTGGTGCTGGCTCGAAGGGCCAAATGGCCTACTCCTGAAGCTATTGTCTATTGTCTAACTGATCAAGAATCTTGATTAATCCACACAAGGACTCTGCCCCCACAGCTCTTCATGGTAAGTAGTTCCAAAGACTCACAACCCTCTGAGAGGAGAAATTCTGTCTCAGATAGGTGCCCCTTTATTCTGAGATGATGCTGTCCTAGACCCACACCCACCCCTCAGCATTGACCTTGCCAAGCCTCTTATGAATCCTCTATATTTCAATAAGATCATCTCTCATTCTCCTAAACTCCAGTGAGTAGAGTCCCAACCTGTTCAGCCTTTCATCACAAGACAACCCCTTGCCAATTTTGCAATGCTGACTGTACCTCGGTTGAGGTAATGGGTTTTGAGACATCTTCACATTGTGAAAGACACAAGAGCGAATAAATATCATTCTGTTTCTTGAGTTTGTTTTGTTGCCTGCTTCTTCAGACTGAAACTATTGCGAAGAGAGAATAGCTAGGCTCAGGTTCTATGACCAAAGGTATGGAGCCACAAAAATAATTCGAGAGCAGCCTGTTCTTCCAGGACTCACTCCTTCTTAATATAAGCAATGCAAGAGAATGTAAATCCCCTCTCTTTAATAATATTGTTGAATAAGAATTCCTTCTCTCTATGAGCCCTGGCCATAGAGAACTGTGGGAGCAGAGTCATAGAATCCCTAGCGTGTAGAAGCAGGCCATTCTGTCCATACTGACCCTTCAAAGGGTATCCCAGCTCCCCCACAAGTCTGCATTTCCCATGGCTAACCCATACACTGTGGGACAATTTAGTATGGCTAATCAACTTAACCCGCACATCTTTGTGACTGTGGGAGGAAACCAGAACACGTGGAGGAAACCCACGCAGACACGGGGAGAATGTGTAAACTCCACACAGACAGTCACCCGAGGGTGGAATTGAACCTGGTACCCTGGCACTGTGAGGCAGCCGTGCTAACCACTGAGCCACCGTGCCACCCCCTTGTGGTTACTTAAAGCTGACCTAGATAAATTCTTGATCAGTAGAGGAATCAAACATTACGGAGAAGTTCAGGAAAATGGACAGGGTGAAAGTCGGATCAGCCATGATCTTACTGAATGGCGGAGCAGGCTGAAGGGGCCAAATGGCCTCCTCCTGTTCCTATTTCTCATGGCTTTATAGAAGGGACTGAAGGATGAGTGACATAAAAGAAAGAGACCTGAATTGAGCAGTGCCATTTCAGCACACTACCCACGCAAAGTACTGAAGCAGCACAGACAAGGACCTTGTTAAAGCCTGAGAGGTGGTGGATTATTTTTGGCACTTTGAACAATGATTAACTCCACAGCTTATAATCAAGGTGCAGCAGCTTAAGATGAGTCAGCCCAGCTTTTGATGTGGAGCAAGCAGAAGAAAAAATGATAAATGTGCCGTTTTCCATCGTTATTGTCCCTGTCTTGAAAACATCATGTCAGGTGCAGCTTCACAATAGGGTCACAACAGGCATTCAGCTCGGAAACAGACCCTTCAGTCCAACCCGTCCATGCCAACCAAGTTTCCCAAATTAAGTTAGTCCCACTTGGACCATATCCCTCAAAACCTTTTCTATTCATATACCTGTCCAAACATCTTTTAAGTATTGAAACTGTACTTGCATCTCCTATTTCCTCTGGCAGTTGTTCTGATTTTAGCTGCCCCCTGCTGGTGGAATTTAGGCCTACAGTGGGGGTGTGAGAGGGACTGTTAGAATAACAAGAGTTCACTAATCACCTTTGGTTAGGCTTCCTGCTGGAGCCCAATTTTTATGTGAAGGTCAGTTGGTCACTTACATGGAGGAAGGTGAGTTCTGTCAGTTTGGCCAATTCTGATGAGTGACTCTTCATTATAGAATCCCTGCAATGTGGAAACAGGCCATTTGGCTCCACAAGTCCATACTGACCTTCCAAAGAGTATCCCATCCAGACCTATTTTCCTATCCTATTACTCTACATTTCCCCTGACTACTGCACCTAACCTGCACATCCCTGGACACTACGAGACTATTTAGCATGGTCAATCCACCCTAACTTGCACATCCTTGGACACTACGAGACTATTTAGCACAGCCAATCCACTCTAACCTGCACATCCTTGGATACCACAAGTCTATTTAGTATGGCCAATCCACCCTAATCTGCACATCCTTGGACACTACGAGACAATTTAGCATAACCAATCCACCCTAACCTGCACATCCCTGGACACTACGAGACTATTTAGCACGGCCAATCCACCCTAAACTTGCACATCCTTGGACACTATGAGACAATTTAGCATGGCCAATCCACCCTAACCTGCACATCTTTGGACTACAGGAAGAAACCCATGTAGACTCAGGGAAAATGAGCAAAATCCACACAGACAGTTGCCCAAGGCTAGAATCGAACCTGGGTCCCTGGTACTGAGAGGCACTATCCTCCCCCTTCATTCTTTGAAGTACATTATGGGCCTTTTGTAAGTTCCTGGTCCTGCAAAGTTACATCAGCTGCTGTTGGACTTCCTTGAGCCCTCTCTCTTAATCTTGTTAATTATTTATTCATGGGATATAGCTGCTGGTGGCTAGTCTGGACTTTATGACCTGTCCCCTTGAGAAGGTGGCGATGAGCTCTCTTATTGAAAGATGGCAGTTCTTGTGATGTAGATAGACCCATGGTACTGTTAAGAAAGGAGTTTCAGAATTTTGACACAGCAGTGATATAGTTCCATGATCAGGATGGCATGTGACTTGGAGAAAAATCTGAAGGTGATGGCATTCTCAAGTATCTTGTCCTTTTTAATGTTAAAGATCCCAGGTTTGTGAAGTGCTATTGATGGTGCTAGCAGGAAGCTGCACACAGTCAGGAAGGAGAGATCACATCAGTACTGAGAGCCCACCTGAGTGAGAATACAATTCAGGGAATTTGGAGGCAGTGTAGGAATTCATTGCAGAGGGAAAGAGATGCGTTTTGACTGTTTTTTCAGCTCATAGTTTGATGGATAACTTGTGGCATCACAGGAAAACTAAGTGAATTGGTTGGGGTGGTACGGTGGCTCAGTGGTGCTGCCCCACAGCACCAGGGTCCCAGGTTCAGTTCCAACCTCGGGCGACTGTCTGTGTGGAGTTTGCACATTCTCCCCGTGTCTGCGTGAGTTTCCTCCCACAGTCACAAAGATGTGTAGGCCACAAATTGCCCAGAGTGTTAGGTACTTTAGTCAGAGGGAAATGGGTCTGGGTGGGTTACTCTTCAGAGGGTCGGTGTGGACTGGTTGGGCCGAAGGGCCTGTTTCCACACTGTAGGGAATCTAGTCTTAAAAAAAAATGTTACTTTCATATTGAAGGTAAGTGAGAGAAATATTTACAAGTTATAAACTAAAAGATGAGTCAGGACTCTTTAAAAATCAAAGTAAATAAATAAAACCGAATGGTGGGCCAGGCGATGTGTTGTACCTACATGATGTGGGAGCTGGTGGAGTCCATTGTGCTCATTAACGATCATATCTGCAGCAAGTACTGGATTCTTAATGAACTCCACCTCAGAGGTGATGAGCTTGAATCTGAGCATCAAACACTGCGATACGTCAATGAAGGGGGAGAATTACCTGCACATTATGTTTCAGGCGACAGTCACACCCCTAAGATGAACTAATGTGAATTTAGTCAGTAGTCATGGAGAGCAGCGTGTGACTACCAGCCAAGGCAAGTAGAAGGATCCAGGAGGTGGTGCTGAAGAAGCCTCAGCCCTTGAGCTGGTCTAACAGGTTTGGGATTCTTGCTTCCTGTGTGGATGAGAGTGGGGACTGTAGGGATGAGCAGACTGACCACAGCACCATAGTAGCGCTAGACCCGAACCCACAATTAGGAAACAAAATTACATATCTCCTAAGAAAATTACACAATTCCGGACAACTAAACAAGACGGAATTCCAGAAAATGAAACCTGATGGGACCAACACCCCATGATTCTACGGACTACCAAAAATCCATAAACCAGGTGCCCTCCTCAGACCTATAGTCTCACTACCCGGAACACCAACTTACAGACTGGCCAAAGAACTACGTGCGAGACTGAAGTACCTAGTAGAAGAGTCACAGCACTCCATCCAGGAATTCATAAAAATCATCAAAAACACCAAAATAGAGGAAGATGAAGCAATGATCTCATTCAACGTAACAGCACTGTTCACTTCCATCAACATCGACCTGGCAAAGGAAACGCTCGCCACACTTTTAGAAGAGACCATCACACACACACCAACCACCATCAATCACATTACCAACGAAAACATCATGAAGCTAGTGGAACTGTGCCTTACCACCCACTTCACTTTCAACAATATAGTCTACAAACAAACCAATGGCACACCAATGGGATCTCCGCTACCAGGATTCATAGCAGAAGCAGTAATGCAAAGACTAGAACAAACAGCCCTACCAACCATCAAACCAAAAATCTGGGTCCACTACGTGGATGACACCTTTGTCATCACAAAATGAAACAAGATAGAAGAGACATTTAACATCATCAACAATACCCTCACAGGTATAAAGTCCACCAAGGAGGAAGAAACTGACAACAAACTCGCATTCCTGGATGTCACAGTAGAAAGAAAGGTCAAGGGAGAACTACAAAACTGCGTATACAGAAAACCGACAAACACTAACCAAATACTCAACTACACCAGCAACCATCCCAACACACACAAACGAAGCTGTATCAGAATACTATTCCAATGAGCCACCACATACTGCAGCACAGACAAACTTCGAAAAACAGAGGAGAACCACCTATACGACGTATTCAAGAAGAACGAATACTCAAAAAACAGTGCACAGATTCCTCAAGAACAAACCATGACAAGCAGACAAAACACAGCCAGAAACCCTAACCACCTTACCATACATCAAAGAAGTTTCAGAAATGACAGCCAGACTACTGAGACCCCTCGGACTCCTAGTAGCACACAAACCCACCAACACTCTCAAACAAAAACTAACAAACTTGAAAAACCCAGTACAACCCATGGACAAAACCAACGTCATCTACAAAATTCCATGCAAGGACTGCCACAAACACTACGTAGGACAAACAGGAAGAAAGTTAGCCACCAGGATGCATGGACACCAGCTCGCCACAAAAAGACACGACCCCCTCTCCCTCATAGCCCTACACACAGATGAAAAAAAAAATCACTTCGACAGGGACAACACATCTACCCTGGGACAGGCTAAGCAAAGACATGCCAGAGAATTCCTAGAGGCCTGTCGCTCCAACCACAACGCCATAAACAAACACATAGATCTAGTTGCCATTTATCAACCCCTCAGAAAATGAACAGGAAATGACATCACCACAAACCCCAGGAACCCATCCCAGGAGAAAGATATAAATAGAAAGCAGGAGACAACAGCTTCGCTTCACTTGGAGGTCGCCACTGATGATGTTACCTAGCCAGGTAATGAAACGCCTGGGTATCAAACCTACAGCTCAGCGAGCAAACCTATACCTTAAAGCACCATGATATAGAGAGCCATTCAAAAGGGGACAGGGAAGAGAAATGTGGTTGTAGCCGGGGATAGTACAGTCAGGGGGAATAGACCCTGTTCTCTGTGGCCAGGATCAAGATTGTGTTGTCTGGTGCCTGGGTTCAGGATATCTCATCTGCGCTGCAGAGGAACTTGGAGTGGGAGGGGAAAAGTCCAGTTGTTGTAGTCCATGTAGGTGCCAACAATACAGGTAGAAAGAGACAAAAGGTTCATGAGGGAATATGAGCAGCGAGGGGCTCAACTGAAAAGCAGAAACAGAAAGGTAATAATCTCTGGATTACTTTTTGAGTCTTGAGCTAATTGGTACAGGGTCAACAAGATTAAAGAGACATACATGGTGCTCAAAGATTGGTGCTAGGAAAACAGTTCCGAATTCATGGGGCATTGGGACCGTACTGGGGATGTCTGTACAATGAGACAGACTCCACCGGAAATAAGCTGGGACCAGAATACAGGTGAATACATAACTAGGGCTGTCGATAAACTTACGGGCAGCACAGTGGCTCAGTGGTTAGCACTGCTGCATCACAGCATCAGGGTCTCGGGTTTGATTCCCGCCTGTCTGTGTGGAGTTTGCACATTCTCCTTGTGTCTGCGTGGATTTCCTCTGGTTTCCTCCCACAATCCAAAGGTGTGCAGGTTAGGTGAATTGGCCATGCTAAATTGCCCACAGTGTTAGGTGTGTTAGTCAGGAGTAAATATAGGGTAGGGGAATGGGTTTTGGGTGGGTTTCTCTTCGGAGGGGCGGAGTGGACTTGTTGGGCAGAAGGGCCTGTTTCCACACTGTAGAGAATCTAATCTAATCTAAATAGTTGGGGGATGGGTACAGTTGTAGGGAAAATTATGGAAAAAATTAAGGGGTGGGAAGAGGGCTCAGGAGAGCTTATTAAAGTTTCCAAAACAAGTAATAGGACAGAGAGTATGGAAAGGGTCAGGAATCTAACTTCAGACACTTCCAATGAGGGAACAACTTTGAGAAGGGGGATTGTCAATGCAGGACTGAAGGTGTTGTACTTAGATGCACACAGTATCCGAAACAAGGTAAATGAGCTTGCAGTGCAAATTGAAGTTGGCAGATACTATATTGTGGGTATCACAGAGATGTGGCTGCAACAGGATTGGGCTGGGGACTAAATAGCCAAGGATACACGTTCTATCTAAAGGACAGGCAGGGAGGCAGAGTGTAACATTACCTAGTTGGTTAGAAATGATATTAAATTGATAGCAAGACGTGATTTGGAGTCGGAAGGTGTAGAATCGCGAGGGGCGAGTTGAGGAGTTACAATGAAAAGAAAGTCTGTGATTGGGAGTTATATGGGCCCCTTAGCAATAGTCAGGATGTGGGGAAGAAAGTAACTCAGGAGATCGAAAAGACATGGTCACAAACATCATGAGGGACTTCAATATGCAGGTGGACTGGGAAAATCAGGTTGGTAGTGGATCCCAACAAAAGAAATTTGAGGATTGTCTATGCGATGGTATTTTTGGAGAAGTTTGT
Source organism: Hemiscyllium ocellatum (assembly GCF_020745735.1). NCBI lineage: Eukaryota > Metazoa > Chordata > Chondrichthyes > Orectolobiformes > Hemiscylliidae > Hemiscyllium > Hemiscyllium ocellatum. The sequence continues at coordinate 8,190,050 of NC_083410.1, read as the reverse complement.
AGGAGAGTCCACTTAATGAACAGGTCAATCTGGATTTGGTGATGTGTAATGAGATAGATGTGATTGGGAAGCTTAAGGTGGAGGAGGCCTGAGGGGGCAGTGACCGTATTAGAGTCATAGAGATGTACAGCATGGAAACAAACCCTTCGTTCCAACTCGTCCATGCCGACCAGATATCCCAATCCAACCTAGTCCCACCTGCCAGCACCTGGCCCATATCCCTCCAAACCCTTCCCATTCATATACCCATCCAGATGCCTTTTAAATGTTGTAATTGTACCAGCCTCCACCACTTCCTCTGGCACATATTATGACAGAATTCATCCTGCAGTTTTGAGAGGGTGAAACTGGAATCAGATGTAATGGTATTACAATTTTTTGACTCCGATCTCCAGTGACTGCAGTCCTCACTTTGTCCTTAAAATTGAGTCAAGGTCTCCAGAATGGTATCTTGCCCCATTTGTGACAGGAGTCAGAATGTCACGGGGTGACTGCAGGACATCTTTCTGGGGAGGCATGACCAGCTAAAGAACATGGTGCATATCGGTACCATTAACTCAGGAGGTGGAATGAGATCCTGACAGAAAATTTTATGGAGCTGGGGGGAAGATTGAAAAGCAGGACCTCCAAAGCATTAGAACAGGAGAACTGGTGAGTATAGTGCGAATAGAAATTGGAGAAGTGGTATAGGATTTCTGAGGCATTGGGTCTGGTTTGGGTAAATGGGACCATATAAGATGAATTAGTTTGGATCTTAATGGAACTGTGACCAACATGCTGTCAGTGTGATTTGCTGGTGCACTTGGGGAGGGTTTAAACTAGACTGACAGGGGGATGGAAAACTGAGAGGGTGGGATTCAAGGGAACACAGAAGAGTACAAAACAAACTTAAAGACTAAGAGAGAATAGTCAAACATTGTATTGGATCAGTATAGGAACTAATGTAAAGGCAGAATTAAAGGCAGCTTAAATGAATGCATTTTCAAAATGGTTTGGAGATTTAAATGTGCAAAATGAGGCAAATGGATAATGTTTAATTATGGAGACATGGCTACAAGGTGACCAAAATCGCGAGCTGAACATTCAAGGGTTTTTAATGAGGGGGAGATGATTATATTAGGCAGAGTAGATATTTGATTGAAAGATCAGGGTGGAAAATATTTGGGTACAACATAGAAATAGCAAAGAATAGCAAATATTGTTAGGAGCTGTTCATCAAACTTTAGTGATAATGTTGGAAATGGCATAAGTCAGGAAGTTACAGATATTTGTCACTAAGGTAATATTTTAATAAGGTTTGACTTCAATTTATACATAGACCAGTTAACCAAATCAGCAAGAATATTGTGGAGGATAAATCCCTTCAGATGTGTTGCGGGGTGATACATTGGAAAGCCAAAAAGCCATCAGTCTGATTTGGGTTTAATGTTATGCCATGAGAATGAAATAACAGCACAGAGGCCATTATCCTGTCACCAAGTCACCCTTCATCTGCACGTGCACAGTGCACTGACTGTGTAACCAGCCAGCTCAGAGTCATTCCCTCAAGTGAGGAGATTCTGAATCCCCTGGTTTTTCTTGTTTTTCTTCTTTTCTTTTCTTTTTTTCTTTTTTTTTGCAGGTGTAAGATGCAGTGAGAGACACAAAGTGCACAAATCTTTATTCAATTTCCACCACCAGGAAGATAGGAAAACACCCGGGTAGCCTGTGACAGGCAGTGCCCTTCACATCAAAGCGCAATGCTGTGTGATCAAAACAGTGAAGGGGAGGAATCCCCTGGTTTTTTTGGTCAGCCAAGGCTCCCTGATTGGCTCAGGTTAACAAATCCAATCAAGGATCTCGTGATCAATGAAATCCACCTGGTTTCATTCACTACAGTGAATTAATAACTTGCCTGTAAAGAAGCCCTTTGGGACATTGTGACCACTATATGAAAAAAAGTCACATTATGTTTGAATGTGATGTAGTTTATTCTGAAATTAAGGTTATAAAACTGAAGAAAGAAAGTCATAAAGGTTGAAGTGCAAGTTAACAGTGTTGAATTGGGAGACTGTCCAAAAAGACTTGATGGGAGATAGGTAATAGTGAGTATTTAAAGAAATACTACGCAGTCTACAACAAATATACTTTTCTTTTAAGGCTGAAGCACCCAAAGAGAAAATTAAATCAACCATCGCTATAGTCAGAGTCATTGTCATATAGCCAGATAGTGATACATCATGGAAACACACCCTTTGGTCCAACTTGTCCATGCTGACCAGATATCCAAAATTAATCTAGTCCCATTTGCCAGCATTTGGTGCATATCCCTCCCAACCCTTCCTATTCATATACCCATCCAGAAGCCTTTTAAATGTTGCAATTGTACCAGCCTCCACCAGTTCCTCTGGCAGCTCATTCCATATACACACAACCCTCTGGGTGAAAAGATTGTCCCTTAGGTCCCTTTTAAATCTTTCCCCTCTCACCTTAACCCTATGCCCTCTAGATTTAGACTCAGCTGGCTAGGGAAAAAAACCTTTGTTATTCACCCTATCCATGCCCCTCATGATTTTATAAACCTCTATCAGGTCACCCCTCAGCCTCCGACACTGCAGGGAAAATAGCCCCAGCCTATTCAGCCTCTCCGTATAGCTCAAACCCTCCAACCCTGGCAACATTGGAAAGAAGTCAAAGATTGCATTTGGACAAAGGACATGGTTTAAAGGGATCTCAGTAAAAGTGGTATGCCTGAGGATTGGGAGCAATTTAGAACCCACTAATTAGAAACCGACTAAGAAGGGGAAATGAGATTGTGAGAGCAAACTCACAAGGAACGTAAAGGTAAAATCTGTAAAAATGAAAAGATGATCAAGTGCACATGTGGGTAAAGTAGCAACTAGGCGATTCTATCGTGGAAAACAGGGGGAGATGTTAAACTGTTACCTTTCTCTGTCTTCATGAAAGAAGATATTGAAAACCTCCTGAAAATACTAGGTAACCAAAGGGTTTGTGAAACTGAGGAACAAAAAGAAATTCATATCAGAACAGAACAAGTACTTGAAAGGTTAATTGGTTGGAAGCCTGATAAATATCCTGGATCAGATGAGCTTCATCAGAGAGTTTACCAGGGGGTGCCTCAAGATACAGTGGATGCATTGCTGGTCATCTTTCCAAATTCTGAAAAACTTCCTACAGACTGGAGAGCGGAAAATACAACTAGCTAAGAAGCAAGGCAGAGACAGAGACTGGAGACCTGTTAGTCTGACACTAGCAGTAGGGCAAATAATAAGATCTATTAGAATGTAGCAACTGGACATTTAGAACATTATTGTAAAATTGGACATACAGTCAATTTAGTTTAATGAAAGGGAAATCATTTCTAAAAAGCTTGATGGAGTTTTTTGAGGATATTATTTATATATTGTTAAAGGAGAACCAGTACATGTGGTGTATATGGATTTCCTATAGACTTTTGTTCAAGCCCCATACAGGAAGTCCATAAATAAAATTAGAGTGCAAGGGATTGGGAGAAACGGAGCAATGTAGAGGACTGAGAATGGGTCAACAGAAAGACAGCGGAGAATAGGAATAAATGGACTCATCTCAGAATGATAGGCTGTTACTAGAAAGATACTGCAAGGGTCGGTGCTAAATCCACAACATGGCAGATAGAATGCGCTGCTTATAAGGGTGGCATGGTGGCTCAATGGTTAGCACTGCTACATCACAGTGTCAGGGACCCAGGTTCAATCCCTGTCTTGGGTGACTGTCTGTGTGGGTCCCCACTGGTTGTTCCTCCCACAATCCAAAGATGTGCAGGTCAGGTGAACTGGCGAGGCTAAATTGCCCATAGTGTTAGGTGCATTAGTCAAGAGTAAATATAAGGTAGAGGAATGGGTCTGGGTGGGTTACTCTTTGGAGGGTCAGCGGTGGGCTTGTGCTGAAGAGCCCGTTTCCATACTGTAGGTAATCTAATAAGTTTGAGTATATCCGCTTTGGTGGAAAAAATCTGCAAGGCAGAATATTTTTTAAATGGTGAGGGTTTGGGAAGTATTGGTGTCCATCAGTCATTAAAGATTAGGATACAGGAATCACCCAAGCAGTCAGGAAGGCAAATTTGTTGGTCTTTATTGCAAGATAACTTGAGTTCAGGAGTAAAGACATCTTGCTGCAGTTATACAGAGACTAGGTGGGACATCACCTGGAATATGGTGTACGGTTTTGTATCTAAGGTGAGATGTACTAGCCATGTAGGCAGTGCAGCAAAAGTTCACCAGACTAATTCACAGGACGTGGCAAAGAATTATGAGGAGTGTTTGAGAGATTGATTCTTTATTCCCATTGTGGGCAGTGTTGCATAAGACAGTTAGTACCTGAAAGTGGTTAGCAGTGATTACGGGATAAGCTCTATCCATCAGGATATAATGGATTGTTCTTGAGAGAGAGTAACCATTGTGTTCCAGATGATTAGTCATCGCTTCACATTGAACTAGAATGTATCAGTTGCAGTTATGTGTATACTTACTCATAGGTCTAGACTGAAGACTTACCAAAGATTCTCATGCAACTCACATGTCACATAACAAGCTATTAAGTACCAACGTGATCAATGTATTCTGTTTATCAAGATTGAGCTAATCTTCTGCTAATGGCTTTGTATGTCCATCCTGCCTAATACAAATAAGAAAGATTGGTGGTCATTATTCGAAACCAGGTATCCCACATGATTCCACACCACAAAGCAGCCTTTATATCCAAATGACTGGAGTTTAAGGGTGTAGAAATTATGCTGTAGTTATACAAAACCCTGGTTAGATCCCACTTGGAATACTATCAGCAGATCTAGACACCACACCTTAGGAAGGATATATTGGCCTTGGAGGAAGTACAATTTAGGTTTACAAGAATGATACATAGACTTCAGGGGTTAAGTAACAAGAAGAGATTATACAAATTAAGCCTGTTTTCTCGAGGGTTTAGAAGATTAAGGGGTGATCTGATCAAAATCTTCAAGATATCTTCAAGGTATCAAGACATGATAGATAAAGATAAACTGCTTCCACAAGCTATAGATTCCAGAATTCGGGCCCATAGCCTGAGAATTAGGGTGAGAATTAACTGGAGAGTTATTGGGAAGTACTTCTACACAAAGGGGTGGTCGAGGGTTGGAACTCTCTTCTGCAAATGGCAGCTGATATTAGATCAGTTGTTGATTTTAAATCTGAGATAGATCAACTTGTTCAAAGCAAACATATTAAGGGATATTGTCAAAAGGCAGGTATATGGAGTTAGGCCACGGATCAGCCAAGATCTCATTGAATGGTAGAGCAGGTTTGAGGGGCTGAATGGCCTGTTCCTATGTTGATGCAGGCAGTGCTGATATCTGAAAATATAGCAAATGGTAACCTACCATACAGACAGTGTGTGATTTTGATCTGGTAATCTTACTGAATGTCAAGGGAGATGATTAGATTTGCTCCTTTTGGAGATGGACATGGACCAGGAAGTTGGATAGAATAAAAATTACTTGAATACGATTCCACTTGTAAAGCACCTCAGCTCAGCTTAATCTGACCTCCACCCCAAGACTTTGCAACCCAACCTGCAGGTGGGCTTACTGACCAGTCAATTCATCTGCATTTGTGGGATCTTCTGCGCACAATACCTACACGTGTATTTCTTTGGTTGTGTGAAGCCTTTTTGGGGCATACTAAGGATATACAAATGCAAACAAGAACAGAAATTTCTGATGAAGCTCAACAGGTCTGGCAGAATCCATGGAGGGAAAGCAGAGTCAAAGTTTCTCAACTACAGTGACCCTTCCTCTTCCCATTCCTAATCACTGGACTGGAAACCTTACCTCTGCTTTCTCTCCACAGTTGGTGCCAGACCTGCTGAGTTTCTCCAGCAATTTCCACTTTTGTTGCAGATTTCCAGCAGCTGCAATTCTTTGTTTTATATTTAACACACAGATGCATATTCTTTCTTTGTGTCAACTGGAAACCCCAGTAGATTTTTCATTTCTGTTATCCAAGAATTTCAGAGGAATATGTAGTTCAACACTGTAAGATCAGGATGATAATTTCTCAAGAAATAATGTTATTCCTCTACTACTGCATTCAAATCAGGAGATGATGACCTTGTGGGATTTCACTGGACTGTTAATCGAAAGGTCCAGATAATGGTCTGGGACTTAGATTAGATTATCTACTATGTGGAAACAGGCCTTTCAGCCCAACAAGTCCACCCCGACCCTCTGAAGAGTAACCCACCCAGACCAATTTCCCTACGACTATTGCATCTAACACTATGGGTAATTTAACGTGGCCAAAATTGTGAAGGGCTTTGGAGAAAGTTCTCGGGAAAGAGACACAATTAAATTAGCACCTTCCCATGAACTTTCTCCAAAGTCCTTCACCATTTTTTTTTCTTCAGGTGTTTGAACTTTTGTTCATTTCCATCTGGGTTAATTAACTCAGGGTTCCAGTCTACTGCTGCCAGCAATGTCACCATGACACCATCATACCCTCGCTGGGAATCAAAATGTTTAGCGGAAGTAACTTTCACTGTAGAGACTGAACAATAAATAACCTGTTAATATTCCTGAGAGGTCAGGGAAGCATTGCTCTGTGGGGAGGTGGAGTGTGGGAGTGGGGTGGAGCAGGGGTTTGGTTGAAGAAAAGAGAAACAATAATGGAAGAGGCAGCTTGATGTTCAGTCTGAGGGCAGAGGGCACTAGGTACATAAACAACACTGCAAGCTCACAGGGAGAGCAGACTGCAAGGCAGAATACAGAGGGGGCACATTTATTATCCGCAACTGTTTTTTGGAGGGAGTTGAAAAAAGGGAGAGATTGCTTAAACTAATTAAGGATTCCTTTCTTTATAATAAAAGTTAGGTAAATGAGTATGTCAATGCTGAGCCTAGCACTGGGATCAAGTCTTTTTTTGGGTCGTCGGCATCTCTGGTTGGGCCAACGTTTGTTGCTTATCCCTAGTTGCCCCTTGAGAAGGTGGGGGTGAGCTGCCTTCTTGAACTGCTGCAGTCTATGTGCTGTGGGTAGACCAACAATGCCCTTAGGGAGGGAATTCCAGGATTTTGACCCAGCAACAGTTGACATATTTCCAACTCAGGATGGTGTGTGGGTTGCACGGAACTTACTGGGGGTAGTATTCCCATGTATCTGTTGCCCCTGTCCTTCTAGATGGAAGTGGACGTGGGTTTAGAAGGTGTTGTCTAAGGATCTTTAATGAATTTCTGTAGTGCGTCTTGTTGGTAGTACACATTGCTGCTACTGAGTGTTGGTGGTAGAGGGACTGGATGTTGTGGATGTGGTGCCAATCAAGTGGGTTGCTTTGTCCTGGATGGTGTCAAGCTCCTTGAATGTTGTTGGAGCTGAGCCCATCCAGGCAATGGGGGAGTAATCCATCACACTCCTGACTTGTGCCATGTGGATGGTGGACAGGCTTTGGAGGTCAGGAGCTGAGTTCCTCACTGCAGTATTCCTAGTATCTGACCTGTTCTTGAAATCACGGTGTTTACATGGCGAGTGCAATTGAGTTTTTGTTCATTGATAATCTCCAGGTGGTTGATAGTGGGGGATTCAGTGATGGTAACACCACTGAGTGTCAAGGGACAGTGACTATATTGTCTTTAATTGAAGATGATCAGAGAAGTTCTGTATTATCAAATGGCAGCAGATTTTCTTCCTATAGTCTTAATACGTATGTATGATGCATAGTGGCTCAGTGGTTGGCACTGCTGCCTCACTGCACCAGGGACCTGGGTTTAGTTCCTAGGGTGACTGTACAGAGTTTGCACGTTCTCCCCGTCTCTGCGTGGGTTTCCGCTGGATGCTCCGGTTTCGTCCCACAGTCTAAAGATGTGTGCAGATTAGGTGGATTGGCCATGCTAACTGGCCCATAGCGTCCAGGCATGTGCAGGCTAGGTGGATTAGCCAGGGGAACTGCAAGGTTACAGGGTAGGGGGAGTCGGTCTGGGTGGGATGCTCTTTGTAGGATCAGTGTGATCTCGATGGGCTGAATGGCCTGCTTCCACACTGTAGGGATTCTATGATCCTTACCAAGTCCCACAAGCAACAATGAGCTGAATGACTAGAACTCTTGCTTTGTCGTTTGAGTAACTTATGGCATTACTAAATGATGGGGATGGACCAGGAGCACAGAAAAGAAAGAAAACTTTTCAATTGTTGTCCCTCACTGGTGATGGCCTTGCGAATCAAGGTGTCATCACAAAATTAAAGAAAAGTAAGTATTAGCGAGTTTTGAGAAGTAAGTTTTCAAATAAGTCCCAGCTTTTCAGATGCAGGTTGATAGCTATCAAGTTTGGTTCTTTTCATTAAATGGTGAGCCAGACCTGAGGGGCTGAGTGGCCTACTCCTACTCCTAATTCCTTTGTAACATGGAAGGTCTTAAGCATCTGTGGAAGTGCAAGTGACAACCAGATTAAAGAAAAAAACAAATGACGCTGGATGGCAAGTTCGGTGCACATATTTGCAGTTTTGCTTCTTTTCCCCTTGGAGCATGAGGATGGAGAGAGGACTTTTTCAGGAGTTGATTGCGGGACATTTCATGGCTTTTGGGACAGGGCTGATCGAGTGCACAGACATGTGGAAGGAATGAAACCAATGAGCCAAATCGACTTCTTTTATTTCAAGTTTTCCTCCATTTCATGGTTATAGAACATTTCAGCGCAGTTCAGGCCCTTCAGCCCTCAATGTTGCTCTGACCTGTGAACCCAAGCTGAAGACCATCTAACCTACACTATTCCTTTCTCATCTATGTGTCTATCCAATGACCATTTAAACGTCCTTAAAGTTGTTGATTCTACTACTGTTGCAGGCAGGACATCTCACACCTCTACCACTCTCTGAGTAAAGAAACTACTCTGATATCTGTCCTAAATCCATCACCCCTCATTTTAAAGCTATGTCCCCTCGTGCAAGCCATCACCATCCGAGGAAAAAAGGCTCTCACTGGCCACCCTACCTAACCCTCTGATTATCATATATGTCTCAATAAGTCACCTCTCAACCTTCTTCTCTCTAACGAAAACAGCCTCAAGTCCCTCAGCCTTTCCTCCTAAGACCTTCCCTCCAAACCAGGCAACATTCTAGTAAACATCCTCTGAGCCCTTTCTAAAGCTTCCACAACCTTCCTATAATGCGATGACCAAAACTGTAAGCAATACTCCAAATGCAGCCACACCAAAATTTTGTACAGCTGCAGCGTGAATCTGTAATGTATATGGAATTATATTGCAAGGACTGCAGTAGTTCAATAAGACAGCTCACCACCACCTCTTCAAGTGCAATTATAGACGGACAGTAAAGGGTGCCAAGCCAGTAACACCCAGATCCTGTGAATGAACATATTCAAAAAAATAGTCTTACAATGCTGTTAACAAATGTTAACATTTAAGGAAGAAATTTGAACTTATAACAACTGGCTGACAGAACTGTGCTGCTCAATTTCACATTTTCTTGAGCAAATTTTATTGTTCATATAAAGAAAATTTAGCCAACCAAGCACCACTAACTTAACCTGAAAATGGAAATTGCTGAAGAAATGCAGCAGGTCTAGTCATATCTTTGGAGAGAGGAACAGCGAAACAAAATTAAAGATCCAAATCCAGTATGACTTATCTTCAAAACGTTAACTTTGTTTCTGTTTCTCTCTCCACAGATGCTGCCAAACCTGCTGAGTTTCTCCTGCACTTTCTGCTTTCACTTAAAATTTCCAGCATTTGCAGTACTTAGCTTTTATTACCACTAACTTTACACTTCAGTTTCTAAAGACTGATTCCATAACTCAGTTTCAGGATTGACTCCCCTCCCCTCCTAAATGTATCCTTATGTTACAAAATCTTGAATGTTCATCTACTTTCAATGGGATCCACCCACAACATATACCACAGCCCTCTGGAATTTGCTTTAATTGTCCTTAGTATTTCAGCAATTCCTTGAGGTACTAATCATTATATTTCCATTGATGCTTGACTAAACAATGTTGAAGTTTTGTCATGACTCTGGCTTTGGACATAAATCAACTGCTTTTCCATAGTCTGCTACCACTGATTCTTTCAAGCCATAGAGATGTACAGCACCAAAACAGACCCTTTGGTCCAACCCGTCCATGCCGACCAGATATCCCAACCCAATCTAGTTCCACCTGCCAGCACCCGGCCCATATCCCTCCAAACCCTTCCTATTCAAAAACCCATCCAAATGCCTCTTAAATGTTACAATTGTACCAGCCTCCACCACTTCCTCTAGCAGCCCATTCCACACATGTATTACCCTCTGCGGGAAAAAGTTGCCCCTTAGGTCTCTTTTATATCTTTCCACTCTCACCCTAAACCTATGCCCTCTGGTTCTGCACTCCCCCACCCTAGCATATTTACCCCATCCATGCCCCTCATGATTTTATAAACCTCAATAAGGTCACCCCTCTTTCTCAGCTAATTATTTCAGCTGGCTGTTTTTTTTTCACATGGCTCTGTAAAGGTCACTGTAGTTTTCTTTCACTTGCTTCATGTTTGAGCAGCACATCCAGTTGCTTTTCCCTCATGAAACCCATCTTGGGCTTGAACCTCATAAGCTTTCCATGAAGTGAATGATGAACATCCTAAGTTCTCTGCTTTAAGTGCAGGCCTAACTCATTAACTCTTTCAATCTTGAGATATACAGTCGAAACCACTCTTCCTATTTCTCCAACCCGCACTATCTGTTTCTTTCAGCAAACAAATACATCAAGTAAAAGAACTTTCAAAACCAAGCTCCATCCTCATTAATTGTTTCTATGATAATGTGGCATGCTTAGGATGGTTCAAACAGAAGAGCAAATTAATTATTTTACCTTGAATCTGACTCTTTGATTCTTTAGCTAACATGACTAAGTTCTAAAACAAAAAACAGAAATCGCTGGAAAAGCTCAGCAGGTCTGGCAGCATCTGTGGAGAGAAATCAGATGTTTCAGGCCCAGTGACCCTTCCTTAGAAGTGATGGCAACTGGGAAAAGGATGGTTTTTATATCGAAGATGGGGTGGGGGAGGGGGAGGGGAGAAGAGTAAACGATAGGTGGAGATAGAGCCCAGAGAGAGAAGAACAGTTCGACAGACAAAGGAGTGGGTAATGGTCAGACTGGAGGAAGGAACGGATGTTAATGCAGACAACTAGAGACTGACAATGAGTAATAACATGGCCTGGTGTGTGGGGGAGTGGGAGAAAGCATGGGGAAAGGTGTTCAAACCCCACAATTATTGAACTTAATGTCAACTCCAGAAGGCTGCAGACTCCAACTGGTAAATGAGGTGCTTTACCTCCAGCTTGCGCTGAACTGCTGAGACTTTCCAGCAGTTTCTGTTCTTGATTCTGAATTCCAGCATCCGCAGTTCTGCCCATTGTTTTGATGACTAAGTTCCATCTCTAATAAAATTTCCCAGAATTGCTGGCTTTTAGGTCAATGTTTAAGTAAAGCCAGTCACTTTGGCCTTACCAAAAGGCCAACAAATACATGATGTTGATTTTGGGGATATATGATCACAATTACCTTGGATAGGCACTCAACAACAGGGAACAACTTTCTGATAGTTTGCTGTGCTTCTTAAGAAGCAGTAGTTTAGATATGATTCTTTGGTAATTTAGTTAAACAAGCCATACAACTGCAGAGGATAAACAAGCTGTTGGCATGGAATGGGAGAAAGTGAGGACTGCAGATGCTGGAGATTACAGTTGAGAGTGTGGTGCTGGAAAAGCACAGCAGGTCAGGCAGCATCCAAGCAGCAGGAGAATCAACGTTTTAGACATAAGCCCTTCATCAGCAATAAGGCTTGTGGGATGGTGGGGGCTGAGAGATAAATGGGTGGGGGGGTGCAGCTGGAGGGAAGGTAGCTGGGTGTGCGATAGGTAGATGAAGGTGCAAAAAACAATGGACAGGTCAAGGGGGTGGGGCCGAGTTGGACTGGGATATGGTGGGGTGAGGGGAAATGAGGAAACTGGTGAAATCCACATTACTCCCGTGTGGTTGCAGGGTGCCAAGGCAGAAGATGAGGTGTTCTTCCTCCCAGCGTCGGGTGGTTAGTGTTTGGCAATAGAGGAGGCCCACGACTTACATGTCCTTAGCGGAGTGGGAGGGGGAGTTGAAGTGTTCAGCCACAGGGTGGTGGGCTTGTTTGGTGTGGGTGTCCCAGAGATGTTCTCTGAAACGATCTGCAAGTGGCATCCTGTCTCCCCGATGTAGAGGAGACCACATCGGGTGCAACAGATACTTTAGATGACATTTGTGCAGGTACAGGTAAATTTCTGTCAGATGTGGAATGATCCTTTGGCGCCTTGCATGGAGGTGAGGGGGGAGGAGTGGGCACAGGTTTTGCACTTCCTGCGTGACAGGGGAAGCTTCCAGGAGTGGTGCCTGGGCTGGTGGAATCTGACAAGACAGTCGCAGCGGGAATGGTCTCTCCAGAATCCTGATAGGGGTGGGGAGGGAAATATAACCCTAGGGGTCTGTTTATAGGTGGCAAAAGTGACGGAGGATGGTGGGGTGGAAGGTGAGGGCTGGGGAATGTTCTGTCCTAGTTGTGATTGGAGGGGTGGGGTTCAAGGGCGGAGGTGCTGGAAGTGGAGGAGATGCACTAGAGGGCATCGTCAACCACGTGGGAGGGGAAGTTGTGATTGTGGAAGAAGGATGCCATTGGAACGTTCGGAGGTGGAATTGATCATCTTGGGAACAAATGTGGGGGAGGTGGAGGAATTAGGAATAAGGGATGGCATTTTTACAGGATGCAGGTTGGGACGAAATGTAGTCCAGGTAGCTGTGGGAGTTGATAGGTTTGTAGTAGATGTCCATAGTTAGTTGACCACTGGAGATAGAGATAGAGAGGTTCAGGAAGGGGAGGGAGGTGTCCGAGATGGTCCAGATGAATTTGAGGTCAGAGTGAAAGTTGATGAATTGTTCAACCTCCTCATGGGACCACGAGGTAGCACTGCTAAGTCATCAATGTAGCGGAGGAGAAGATGGGGGATAGTGCCGGTGTAGCTGTGGAAAATGAACTGTTCCACATACCCGACAAAGGGGCAGAATACCCCTTTGGTCTGGAAGAAGTGGGAAGATTGGAAGGAGAAGTTGTTAGGAGTGAGGACCAGTTCAGCCAGTGGATGAAGGTGTTGGTGGAAGGGCACTGGTTGGGACAGCGTGAGAGGAAGGAACAGAGGGCTTGGAGGCCTTCGTCATGGTGGATCGATGTGTACAGGAACTGGATGTCCATGGTGAAGATAAGGCATTGAGGGCAGGGAAAACAAAAGTCATAGAGGAGGTGAAGTGCATGGGTGGTGTCCTGAACGTAGGTGGAGAGTTCTTGGACTAAGGGGGACTAAAAGGGACAGGATGGTGTTAAGATATGCAGTGATACATTGACTGGGATAGGAGCGGGCTGAGATAATGGATCGACCGGGGCAGTCAGGTTTGTAAATCTTCGGTAGGAGGTAGAATTGGGTGTGGGGTTCACGGACAATGAGGTGGAGGCCTGTTGGCATGAAATGTATTGGTCTCATTAAAGTTATTCTCTAGATGAAGTGTGAGGGAACTCTGCCCTGGGTCTCCTTTCTCCTCTTCCTGGTCCATCTTCCATCTGGAGAAGATATCTCCTGATGGTGACTGTAATATACAAGGACTGTTTAACAAGGTTGAGGTGATGTACTCTGTTTCTAGAAACTGATAGTTCATACTGTATCAATCAATTGCCTGAATCCTTTTGATCAATAACCATGGAACACTACTCATTATGTAGAATGATCATTGACCCCATGCCCACCTCCACGGGAAGGTTAGTTTTCATTTCAGTAAGAGCACAATCTCCTTATTTTTGAAAACACTTCATTCAGAATAATGTAGTGTGGAGCCTGCTACATCTATTGTAACACAATCACATGAGGTCTCATATGACATAGGAAAGACCGAGTATGAAATACTAAAATAACAGGGGACCCCAATTTCCAATATTGTTTAGGTTGTTTTTCTGTCAAATCTAACATTGAAAGACAAACAAGTTTGACTTTTCGCCGCAATTAGCCTTAATGTTTAAATTGATTGTTGAAAATGTGTTGCTGGTTAAAGCACAGCAGGTCAGGCAGCATCCAAGGAATAGGAAATTTGACGTTTCGGGCATAAGCCTTTCATCAGGAATGAGGAGAGGGTGCCAGGCAGGCTAAGATAAAAGGTAGGGAGGAAGGACTTGGGGGAGGGGTGATGGAGATGTGATAGGTGGAAGGAGGTCAAGGTGAGGGTGATAGGCCGGAGTGGGGTGGGGGCGGAGAGGTTAGGAAGAAGATTGCAGGTTAGGAGGGCGGTGCTGAGTTGAGGGAACCGACTGAGACAAGGTGGGGGGAGGGGAAATGAGGAAACTGGAGAAATCTGAGTTCATCCCTTGTGGTTGGAGGGTTCCCAGGCGGAAGATGAGGCGCTCTTCCTCCAACCTTCGTGTTGTTATGTTCTGCCGGTGGAGGAGTCCAAGGACCTGCATGTCCTCGGCGGAGTGGGAGGGAGAGTTAAAGTGTTGAGCCACGGGGTGGTTGGGTTGGTTGGTCCGGGCGTCCCTGAGGTGTTCTCTGAAGCGTTCCGCAAGTAAGCGGCCCGTCTCCCCAATATAGAGGAGGCCACGTCGAGTGCAGCTGATGCAATAGATGATGTGTGTGGAGGTACAGGTGAACTTGTGGTGGATATGGAAGGATCCCTTGGGGCCTTGGAGGGAAGTGAGGGAGGAGGTGTGGGCGCAAGTTTTACATTTCCTGCGGTTGCAGGGGAAGGTGCCGGGAGTGGAGGTTGGGTTGGTGGGGGGTGTGGATCTGACGAGGGAGTCACAAAGGGAGTGGTCTTTGCGGAACACTGATAGGGGAGGGGAGGGAAATATATCCCTGGTGATGGGGTCCGTTTGGAGGTGGCAGAAATGACGGCGGATGATACGTTGTATACGGAGGTTGGTGGGGTGGTAGGTGAGAACCAGTGGGGTTCTGTCTTGGTGGCGGTTGGAGGAGCGGGGCTCAAGGGCGGAGGAGCGGGAAGTGGAGGAGATGCGGTGGAGGGCATCGTCGATCACGTTTGGGGGGAATCTGCGGTCCTTGAAGAAGGAGGCCATCTGGGCTGTGCGGTGTTGGAACTGGTCCTCCTGGGAGCAGATGCGGCGGAGACGAAGGAATTGGGAATATAGGATGGAGTTTTTACAGGGGGCAGGGTGGGAGGAGGTGTAGTCTAGGTAGCTGTGGGAGTCAGTCGGTTTATAGTAGATGTCTGTGTTGAGTCGGTTGCCTGAGATAGAAATGGAAAGGTCTAGGAAGGGGAGGGAGGAGTCTGAGACAGTCCAGGTGAATTTGAGGTCGGGATGGAAGGTGTTAGTAAAGTTGATGAACTGTTCAACCTCCTCGTGGGAGCACGAGGCAGCGCCGATACAGTCATCGATGTGGCGGAGGAAAAGGTGGGGGGTGGTGCCAGTGTAGTTGCGGAAGATGGACTGTTCCACATATCCTACGAAGAGGCAGGCATAGCTGGGGTCCATGCGGGTGCCCATGGCAACTCCTTTAGTTTGGAGGAAGTGGGAGGATTGAAAAGAGAAGTTATTCAGGGTGAGGACCAGTTCAGTTAGTCGAAGGAGGGTGTCAGTGGAAGGGTACTGGTTGGTGCGGCGGGAAAGGAATGTTTAAATTGTCTGTGCTTCAGAGTTGGTTATTAGCCATGCAATCTAATAAGGAGAAAGTGAGGACTGCAAATGCTGGCGACCAGAGTTGGAAAATGCGGTGCTGGAAAAACACAGCAGGCCAGGTAGCATCTTCTTCCCGACCTCTCCGCCCCCACCCCCTCTCCAGCTTATCACCCTCACCCTCACCTCCTTCCACCTATCATATTCCCAGTGCCCTTCCCCCAAAGTCCCTCCCCCCTACCTCTTATCCCAGCCCACTTGGCACACCAGCCTCATTCCTGAAGAAGGGCTTATACCCGAAACGTCGATTCTCCTGCTCCTCGGATGCTGCCTGACCTGCTGTGTTTTTCCAGCACCACATTTTTCAACTCTTGCAATCTAATAACACAAATTTTCCACACTTCAAGCTTTAAGTCTGGAGAATGAAAGTTCTATCTGAAAAAATATGGAATTGTGGACAGGATATTCATGATGATGGAAATGACCAGAATGACGATAATTAAAGGTAGATGGCGATATTGTGGTAATATCATGAACCCATGTCCAACATCCTGTTGGGAAGCCGCTGGAAGACTGCAGGAATAGATTATTGCAGAGGCTGGAATCTCTACTGAAAATGACAAATGCTGGAAATCATAGCGGGTCAGGCAACATCCACAAAGAGAGAGAGAGAGCAAGCTAACGTTTCGAGTCTAGATGACTCTTCATCAGAGCTGATGTGAGGCGTGGAGGGACAGCAATTATGCTGCAGTTCAGGGGAGTGGTGGGTGGGGACAGTAAGTGCTGGTGGAGAAAAGATGTTTGTAATTTACATTAAGTGATCAGAATGTGAGAATGGCAGAACAATGGTATGTCTAACTGAAAATGTGTTGCTGGTTAAAGCACAGCAGGTCAGGCAGCATCCAAGGAATAGGAAATTCGACGTTTCGGGCATAAGCCCTTCATCAGGATGTCTAACTGGCCAACTTGAAAGACAGTAAGTGGAATGAGGGGGAGGGCAGACATGATAAACGCTAAAAGAAAGGAAGGAAAAGGTTCACAATTTAAAAGTGTTGAACTCAATATTAAACCTAGAAGGCTGTAAACAGCCTACTCTGAAGATGAGATGTTGTTTCTCCAGTTTGCGCTGTGATTCACTGCGACATTCCGAGGACAGCGAGTTTTGAGATTTGTAGCTCAGGTTGAGGTTCTGGATGTATTGAACGGATGTACAGATCAACTATTGAACTACAGAAGCAATCATCCCAACATCCACAAATGAAGCTGCAATAGAACATTATTTCAACGAGCCACCATAGACTGCAGCACTGAGGAACTACACACAGCAGAGAGAAATCACCTATACAATGTATTCAAAAAGAATGGATACCCAATGAACACAGTCCACTGGTTTCTCAGCAACAAACCCAAACGAGCAGACAAAACACGTCCAGTAACCCTAGCCACTCTCCCCGACACCAAAGATATCTCAAAAATGACTGCCAGACTGCTCAGACCCATTGGCATCATGGAAGCCCACAGACCCACCAACACACTAAAACAGCAGCGAATGAACTTGAAAGATCTGGTACAGACAACGAGCAAAACCAAGGTCATTTACAAAATACCTTGCAAGAACTGTAACAAACACTTCATTGGACAAACAGGCAGAAAACTAGCCACCAGGATACATGAACACCAACTAGCCATAAAAAGACATGACCCACTATCACTAGTATCCTTACGCACAGATGAGGAAGAACATCATTTCGACTGAGACAACACATCTATCCTAGGACAAGAGGAGAAAGTGAGGTCTGCAGATGCTGGAGATCAAAGCTGAAAATGTGTTGCTGGAAGAGCACAGCAGGTCAGGCAGCATCCAAGGAACAGGAAATTCGACGTTTCGGGCATAAGCCCTTCATCAGGAATGAGGAAAGTGTGTACAGCAGGCTAAGATCAAATGTAGGGAGGAGGGACTTTGTGGAGGGGCGATGGAGATGTGATAGGTGGAAGGAAGTCAAGGTGAGGATGATAGGCCGGAGTGAGGTGGGGGCGGAGAGGTCAGGAAGAAGATTGCAGGTTAGGAAGACGATGCTGAGTTCGAGGGATTCAGAGGAGATGACCTGGGAGGTACAGTGAGAGAGGGACTCACTGAAATCCTTGTAGAGGGAGGAAGAGAGCTTCTTCAAGGAAGGCATCCTTGCAAGAGGATTCGCAGTAGGTTAAAATCTTCGAGCTGAAAATGTGTTGCTGGAAGAGCGCAGCAGGTCAGGCAGCATCCAAGGAACAGGAACTTCGACGTTTCAGGCATAAGCCCTTCATCAGGAATCCTAGGACAAGCCAAACAGAGACACACACGAGAATTCCTAGAAGCATGGCATTCCAACCAGAACTCTAACAACAAACACATTGACTTGGAGGATCCCATTTACCACCCCCCGAGAAAAAGAATAGGAAACGACATCACCAGAGGAAATGATGTCACAACAAGAAATGACATCGCCAACCCAAGGAAACCCAAACACATAAATAGAGAGTGGGCTATACCACCAGTGCTTCATCTGGAGACTCACTGAAGATGTTACATAGTATAGTGATGAAACATTTGAAAATGAACCTTCCAACTCAGCGAGCAAACCTACATCCAATTCTGAGGACAGACTTATGCCCCATTTTACCTGGGACCAGGTACTCTCTCCTGGCCAGTAAAATATCAGAGGGTGAGAGTAGTGGCTGTTTAATCGATTTAATTGTTGTTGTTGCTCCCTCCATTGTAAACATCAGGTGGGGATAGGAAGATCCCATCTCATCTGGCTGCCATTTTCCTGGGATTCCCAACTCCCAGTCCTTATCCAGGGGAATGGCAAAATATTCAGCCCTGTTTTCTAAAACCTGAAATGAAATTCTCCAAAAGATACAGTGGGATTAGGAAGGGTCATGTCCTGGAGACTTCCTTTCATTCAGTCACGGGCCATGGGTGCTGCTGGCTAAGGCAGCATTAATTATCAATCCCGAACCAATATTCTATTATAACTGATGATTCATCTGCACAGGACATAGGAGATACAAAGATCAATTTAGCAATTTCTTTATTATTTCCCTCCCAAAGTATCATGAAAGCACTGACTGCTGTTGAGATATAGTTCCATCATGATGCTGGTGAAGTAGTAGCATCTTACTAAATGGGATGATCAGCCATGATCACATTGAACAGCAGAGCATGTGCGAAGGGCTGAATGGCTTCCTCCTCCTCCTATTTTCTAGGTTATCAATCATTGAATCCCTACAGTATGGAAGCAGGCCATTCAGCCCATTGAGTCCACACTGGCCATCTGAAGAGCATCCAATTCAGACCCTCCCATCCCTGTGTTTCCCATGGTCAATCCACCCAGACTGCACATCCCTGGACACTATAGACAATTTTGCATGGTCAATCCACCCAGCCTGCACATCCCTGGACTGTGGGAGGAAACTGGTACACCCAGAGGAAGCCCATGCAGACATGGGGAGAATGTGCAAACTTCACAGTCACCCAAAGGTGGAATTGAGCCTGGGTCCCTTTCACCGTGAGGCAGTAGTGCTAACCACTGAGCCACTGTGCTGCCTATGGGAGGAAAGAGTCACAGCAATATTGAAGGTTTGTTGGGAGTTGGAATCAGAGACCAAGTGCTGAATAGTAGAAAATAGAGGGATATGGGCTATAGAAGGATAAATTGATACAGGCAGATACATATTTTAGTTTAAAATGGCATCACCATCAATACAGACATGATGACTACAGAGCCTGTTTCGTTGCTGTACTGTTCTTTGTTTTGTGTTTTATATTCTAAATATGTTGTGCTTCCTAGTTCAGGATCAGTGAGGTCATTTAGGTCCAACCCCAACATTGTTATTTTAAGTTTCAAAGCGGTGACATATTGGACTCGGAAACATTAACTGTCTTTCCCTCTTCACCAACACTGGCCAGACCTGCTGAGTTTCTCATGCACTTCCCTGTTTTGATTTCAGATCTCCAGCATCCACAGTATTTTTACTTGTTTATTCTTACCTCTGTCCAGATCACTTCAGTCCAAGACAAACCGGGGATTGAACCAGGGTGGCTGAGCTAATGCCACCCTGAGGGACACATGTATCAACTTAGTCAACATGGGAACATTGAATTTTGTTGTTCACAGAAACTAAACCACAAGGGAACTGGGCAAACTAATTGACTGGTGATGATGGAGAATGTCAACCTGTCTTCACATCGTTCCTGTACCTTTAAATATATAAAGCAATTTTCCTATTGTGAATGACAATAGGCATTGCAGGAGTCATCCTCTACCAAAATAATGCTGCTGCCATGAACAATCATTAAGTGTGCCCCATAATATTAAAGGGTTGTTAACGGTCCATGGGGACAGGGACAGAGATGGCATGGAGGTCTACTGGGAGAAGGCATCTGTGGCTGAGACCTTATAGAGATTAACTTTCATTACCACTGTCAGGAGAGTCAGAAAAACAATTTTGAGTCATTTTTGATGTAAACATGTTCTAAGGAGTCAGGTGACTTGATTCTAACTATGCTGTTTCTCTTAGAATCATAGGGTTGTACAGTATGGAAACAGACCCTTTGGTTCAACTCATCCCATGTCAAACAGATATCCTAAATTAATCTAGCCCTATTTGTCAGCATTTGGCCCATATCCCTCTAAACCCTTCCTATTCACATACTCATCCAGATGCTTTTTAAATGCTGTAATTATACAAGCCTCCACCACTTCCTGTGGCAACTCGTTCCATACACGCACTACCCTGTGTGTCAAAACGTTGTCCCTCAGGTGCCTTTTAAATATTCCCCTCTCACTTTAAAAATATGTCCTCTAGTTCTGGACTCCCCCCCCCCCCCCCCCGCCCCCCCAGAGACAAAACCTTGGCTGTTCACCCTATCTATTCTTGTCATGATTTTATAAACCTCTATAATGCCCTCTTCATTGTCTTATCTACCTGTGAGTCCACTTTTAAGGAGCTATGAACCTGCAATCCCAAGGTCTCTTTGTTCAGCAACACTCCCTAAGACCTTCCCATCAAATATATAAAATCCTGCTCTGATTTGCCTTTCCAAAATACAGCATCTTACATTTATCTAAATTAAATTCCATCTGTCACTCCTTGGCCCATTGGCTCATCTGATCAAGGTCCACTACACCTCCAATTTTGGTGTCATCTGCGAACTTACAAGCTATACCTCCTATGTTCACATCCAAATCATATAAAATGACAAAAAGTAGTGGACCCCGGCTCTGATCATTGTGGCATTCCACTGGTCACAGGCCTCCAGTCTAAAAAGCAACCTTCCACCACCATCTTCAGTCTTCTACCTTCAAGCCAGTTCTGTATCCAAATGGCTAGTTCTCCCTGTGTGATCTAACCTTGCTAACCAGTTGACCATGAGAAGCCTTGTTGATCGCTTTACTGAAGTCCATATAGATCATGTCCACCACTCTGCCCTCATTAATTCTCCTCATTAGTTCTTCAAAAAACTCAATCAAGTTTGTGAGACACAATTTCCGACACACGAAGCCATGTTGACTATTTCTAATCAGTCCTTGCCTTTCCAAATACATGTACATTCTGTCCCTCAGGATTTCCTCCAACAACTTGCCCACCACCGACATCAGGCTCACTGGTCTATAGTTCTAATCTAGAAGGAGCGAACAACAATCTTGGATTCTTGTTTTTTTTAAAATATCATTCACGGGATGAGGGTATCGCTGGCTAGGCACAACATTTATTGCCCATCCCTAATTGCCCAGAAGGCAGTTAAGAGTCAACCACATTACTATGGGTTTGGAGTCATGTGTGGTCCAGACCACTTTATTCCTACAGTTAAAATACAAACCACTCTATTGGAAACGGAACAGAAAAACAGATTATTTAACTACTAAACAGCAGTACAGTAACATGCCACTGACACAACCTTGAAGGTAAAATCAGTAAAATTGATTATCTCGCCTGCTATTCTCGCAGCAGAGGGAGAACTACAGTTTTTAGCTGTCACAAAGAGAGGAATAACAGCTTCTACATCCAGTTTCAAAATCCTAACAACTGCTGAAAGCAAAACTGAAATCTGTGGGAGCCTGACTCTACTCATTTATACTGCTCCTATTGTCCCAACTTTGGAAAAAAACAAGGTCTCACAAATTGTTTGCTCTATTGACTTGGAACAGACCTCTCAACCTCTATCCCAACCTCTCTTCATTGAAAGCAATATGACAAAATACACCTCTTAAAGCCATAGTATTGTCACATCCTGTTCCTCTCTGTGCACGCAGACAAAGTCTCTGACTGTGGTAAAGTAGCCCAGGCCACCATAAGAGTAGTGGATATCCCACAAGTATCTACAAGACACGGGTGGGAGGAGGCATTGCGGCTGATGGTCAGAGGTGGAGAGCAGTCAGTGACACTGGCAGTGGAGTTCATGGGAGAGTTGCAGTGGAATGAAGAGTGGCACTTACTCAATTGGTAGGACTTGGATGTCTCGCCATCCCCACAGGAGAGATGTTAGCCCTCTCCTGTGAGGGGCAGCTTACATAAAACAAGAGGGATTGAACATGGAACATAGAGTATTGGACATTGAACATAGAACATAGAACATTGAACGTAGAAAATAGAACATTGACCATAAAACATAGAAATATAGAACAGTACAGTACAGCAACAGGCCCTTCAGCCCACCCTGTCTGTGCCAACCAGGATGTCATTCTAAATCAATCCAATCTGCCTGCACATGGGCCAAATTTGTTGATTCCTTGTGTCTATCTAAACTCCTTGTAAATACTGCTGTCATATCTGCTTCCACCACTTCTCCCAGCAGTGCATTCCCGGGACCTACTTCACTCTACGTAAAAGACTTGCCTCGCACATCTCCTCCAAAGGTTTCCTTCTCACGGTGCATGCGGTGTCTGATAAAGGTCATCCTTCTAACTGTCCTGGCTCTTTCCACCCTGTTGCCGTGTGTTTTCCCCTGGAATGAGAGAAAGGAAGCGGAGGACATTGAGCAAGATGGAAATTGGGAGGCACAGCTGGTGCTGGCAGGTGGCAGGTGGTGGGGTGCCCCAAGCAAATGAGGGGGCATCGCTGAGATGGTGCAGGGTTTAATGGTGTGGGAGGTTGCACGGGAATAACATTCTCTCAGCAGAGCAGGTCAGGGCTGTTTGGCAGTGGCTGCTTGAAGGCTTGGCGACGTTTGTTTAACCATTTAAATTTGAGTTTTTTTTTAAAAAAAGCGCGGAGCGGACCCGGAAGCTGGTGTAGCGCAAGCTTACCTGGGTAGCGCAGGAGAGGAACCCGAGGCACTACAAAGGTAGAGCCTCCCACCCGCCCTCCTCCTGTCTCCTAATAATAAGACCCGTTGTGGTAAGAAGGTAAGTGCTGCATTTTGCTTATTCTAGTGTTTAGACCTAGTTTTTTTAAGGGACGGCAGTGAAGGCAGTACAATGTTCCTCTTGCAACATGTATGAGGTGAGGGATGCCATGGTCGTCCCTGCTGATTACACTTGCAGGAAGTGCACCCATCTCCAGCTCCTCCAAGACCGTGTTAGGGAACTGGAGCTGGAGTTGGATGAACTTAGGGTCATTCGGGAGGCAGAGGGGGTCACAGATCGGAGCTTCAGGGAAGTAGTAACTCCAAAGATTGTAGACAGATGGGTGACAGTGAGGGGGAGTGGGAGGAAGCAGCCAGTGTAGAGACCCCCTGCGGCCGTTCCCCTCAAGAACAAGTATACCATTTTGGATACTTGTGGGGGGGGGGGGACTTACCAGGGGTAAGCAATGGGGTTCAGGTCTCTGGCACGGAGCCTATCCCCGTTGCTCAGAAGGGAAGGGTGGAGAAGAGCAGAGCAATAGTTATTGGAGACTTGATAGTTCGGGGCACAGATAGGCGGTCTTGTGGGGGCGAGAGAGACTCACGTTTGGTATGTTGCCTCCCAGGTGCAAGGGCACGTGACGTCTCTGATCGTGTTTTCCGGGTCCTTAAGGGGGAGGGGGAGCAGCCCGAAGTCGTGGTCTACATTGGCACCAACGACATAGGTAGGAAGAGGAATGAGGATGTTAGGCAGGCTTTCAGGGAGCTAGGTTGGAAGCTCAGAGTTAGAACAAACAGAGTTGTTGTGTCTGGTTTGTTACCTGTGCCACGTGATAGAGAGTCGAGGAATAGAGAGAGAGAGCAGTTAAATGCGTGGCTACAGGGATGGTGCAGGAGGGAGGGATTCCAGTTTCTGGATAACTGGGGTTCTTTCTGGGGAAGGTGGGACCTCTATAAACATGATGGTCTACACCTGAACCTGAGGGGCACCAGTATCCTTGGGGGGAGGTTTGCTAGTGCTCTTTCGGGAGGTTTAAACTAACTCTGCAGGGGCATGAGAACCTAGACTGTAGTTTTAGGGTGCAGGACCTGGAGTGTAGGGAGGTTAGGAACCAGGCATCAATCTCAAAAGAGGGTGCCTGTAAACAGGAAGGTGGCTTGAAGTGTGTATACTTCAATGCGAGAAGTATATGAAATAAGGTAGGTGAACTTGCAGCGTAGGTTGGTACTTGGGAGTTCGATGTTGTGGCTATTACGGAGACATGGGTAGAACAGGGACAAGATTGGTTGTTGCAGATCCCAGGATTTAAATGTTTTAGTAGGGTCAGAGGTGGGGGTAAAAGAGGGGGAGGTGTGGCATTGCTTGTCAAAGATAGTATTACAGCAATGGAAAGGACGATGGATGAAGACTCGCCATCTGAGGTAGTTTGGGTTGAGCTTAGAAATAGGAAAGGTGAGGTCACCCTGTTAGGAGTTTTCTACAGGCCTCCTAATAGTCCTAGAGACGTAGAAGAAAGGATTGTGAGGATGATTCAGGAGAAGAGTGAAAGTAATAGGGTGGTTGTTATGGGGGACTTTAACTTTCCAGATATTGACTGGGAAAGCTATAACTTGAGTACGTTAGATGGGTCGGTGTTTGTTCAATGTGTGCAGGAGGGTTTCCTGACACAATACGTAGACAGGCCAACAAGAGGTGAGGCCATACTGGATTTGGTTCTGGGTAACGAACCAGGCCAGGTGTTAGAATTGGAGGTAGGTGAGCACTTTGGGGACAGTGACCACAATTCGGTGACTTTTACTCTAGTGATGGAGAGGGATAAGTGTGCACTACAGGGCAAGAGTTATAGCTGGGGGCAGGGAAATTATGATGCGGTAAGGCATGACTTAGGATTCGTGGCTTGGAAAAGTAGGCTTCAAGGGAAGGGTGCAATCGATATGCAGAGCTTGTTCAAGGAACATCTACTGAGTGTCCTTGATAGGTATGTACCTGTCAGGCAGGGAGGAAAGAGTCGTGTGAGGGAGCCGTGGTTTAATAAGGAATTGGAATCCCTTGTTAAAGGGAAGAGGGCAGCCTATGTAAAGATGAGGCGTGAACATTCAATTGGGGCGATTGAGAGTTATAAGGTAGCCAGGAAGGATGTAAAGAGAAAGCTAAGAGCAGCAAGGAGGGGACATGAAAGTCCTTGGTTGATAGGATTAGGGAAAACCCAAAGACTTTCTATAGGTATGTCAAGAATAAAAGGATGACTAGGGTAGGAATAGGTCCTGTCAAGGATAGTAGTGGAAAGTTGCGTGTGGAGGCTGAAGAAATTGGGGAGACCTTGAATGAATACTTTTCGTCAGTATTCACTCAGGAACAGGACATTGTTGCTGATGTGAATATTGAGTCTCTCTCTTTATGGGCATTTAAACGGGCATTGGATAGACATGTGGAGGAAAGTGGGCTAGTGTAGGTTAGGTGGGCTTGGATCGGAGCAACATCGAGGGCCGAAGGGCCTGTACTGCGCTGTATTTTTCTATGTTCTATGTTCTATGAGTGAGCAAAGACTTTGCAGACAATAGTCAGAGTGCAGGGCATGAGCTTTGGTGGAAGGTGATGTGGCAGAGAAGAGATGGTGCCTATTACCCTGGTGAGAGTCAGTTGACTTTCTTGTGGAACTTCTGGGCATCCATCTAGACTGTGGAGATGGCACTGACTCAGGGGTGACTTCAGGCCAGGCTTCCAAGGTCTGCTGACATAGCTCCCTCTGCCCATTCTACAGGCAGACAATCCACCTCCTCTAGACCAGCCCTTTCCACCAGGACCTCCGGGTTCCTTTCAGAGAAATGCCACACCACTTTCCTCTTCTCCGACATTTCCGGAATGACTGCCCTTGGGGGAAATGTGCCAGCGATTTCCTGGGTGCATGGTGGCCTTTTAAACGTGGTGTGGGGGCCAGGGAATGGTCTTCCATCAGATTCCAGCCATTTGGTTTGTCTCTAGCACGGTCTTAGTTTTGCTTATTTGTAAAATTGTCTCTCTGCCTTAATTAATGGATTCATAGGTCATCCCTTCAATTATTATTCAGCTGATGACACTTTACTCAGACTGTCTGACACTTTTGATCAGCTGCAGAGACTTGCTGTTGACACCCCTCTCACACCATTTACACTTATCTGTTGACATTCTTAATTACCTGGAATTATCTCACCATTATCTCTCTGCCTATACATTCTGTGTCTGTGTGCTGCCCTCCACCCGACAAAGGAGCAGCGCTCCGAAAGCTTGTGATTTCAAGTGAACCCATTGGACTATAAGCTGGTGCCACAGACTTTGTCTACCCAAGTCCAACACCAGCCCCTCCACTTCATGGATTACAGTGAGTGGTGAGTGATTCTGGAAAGAGTACGTAGTAAGATGGGGCTAGTATTGCACAAGAGGTTTGGTGCAGGTGGTTAATAAGGCAGGTTCGAATAAGATACAGTGAGAGAAAGGGCTCAGCCTCGTGGAAAGAAACCCTCTGGGAAACTTGGTGAAACTGACACTTAAATTTATGTCCCTCTCACTCCTGTGAAAACATCGGCAAAGACACCTGCTTTAATGCCACGAAATGTTATCACTGTCTGGTTAGCACCCGAGAGATTTGAGGGTGAAATTCAGTCGGGGTGTGAGAGCATGGGGTCAACTCCAGAATCAAAGAAACAGTGTAAATCTTTCTTGGCAATGATCTCCTGAACATACTGTACAGAATGCCCAGCAGTGAGACAGACCTTTGCATCAGAGTTAATCATTGACTTTTTCAAATGCTTCTGTCCTGTCAGCGATACATTCTGTGCTCATTAATCTTTTGTCTGTGACTGGTGTTAATTGGAGATGTTTGTGTTTGGGCTGGGGTTGGTGAGACATTTTGTTTTAGCCCAGATCTTTGTTCTTTAATCATTGATCAAATGACAAGTTTTAATGCAAAAGTCCTTTGTGAGCAGTACTGCAAATCAGTGAGGCAACCATTCTTGGTGTGTTCGCTGCGTCCTGCTCAGAGTCACTGTCTCCTCTCACAGAGTCTGAAGGCTACCAGGGAACCACATTGATGTCACTAGGCCTTACGGTAGCTGATCAATACATCTTGGTGAGAACATCAGATGTTGCCCAAAACTATTAGGTAGGAAAGGCAGGGCTTCTTTTACCTGGTCAATGATTAACATTTCTTTGAGATTCTGGAACATTTTAAGGTGCCACAATGACTACAATCATTTATTTCTTTTTGCCTCTTCATGGGTTCTGAGTACCATTGTCAAGGACAGCATGTATTACCCATCCCTAGCTGAAGGTGGTTGCCATGGGCTGCCTTCTATGACTGTTGCAGTCTGTATGGGGCAGTGATATTCAATCTGAATTTTGACCTGGTCATGATAAAGGAGTGGCAACATATGTTTTGGTCAGGATGATGTGCGATTGGAAGGGGAGCGTGTGGACAGTGGTGTTCCTTTATGTTTGTTCCCTTCATCCTTCTACATGCAACTCCTCCAGTCTCTCTCTCTCTCTCTCTCTTAACCAGAATGGCCTCCAACAGTGCATCTGTGTCCCAGGAGCCCTGTCCACTCCCTGACCTTCTATTTCTCTGGTTTAGAATTTCAACAAGAGGATTGAGGAGACTCATTTTCTTTTCGTGGGACACAGCCATCGCTGGCTGAGCCAATATTTATTGGTCTTCCCTAATTGTCCTGTGTGGCAGTTGGCTGTCAACCACATTGCTGTGGCTTTGGAGTGACATGTGGGTAAAG
The DNA here is from genome assembly GCF_020745735.1 of Hemiscyllium ocellatum. Lineage (NCBI taxonomy): Eukaryota > Metazoa > Chordata > Chondrichthyes > Orectolobiformes > Hemiscylliidae > Hemiscyllium > Hemiscyllium ocellatum. Next base: position 8,162,272 of record NC_083410.1, on the reverse strand, counting down.
CCGGGGAAAGTCAGCAGATCTGATCTCCCCAATGAGCATTGACGAACAGGAAGGCTTTCTACAGCAATTGACAAGGGGCACCATTAGGAGAAAGTGAGGACTGCAGATACTGGAGACCAGAGTCAAGAGGAAAAGCACAAAAGATCAGGCAGCATCTGAGAAGCAGGAGATCACCATTAGACAAGCTTTTAATTCCAGAATTTTTATTCACCATCTGCTATAGTGGGATTCTGACCCATTCCTGTGAATTATTGGCCTGGGATGGTTGCATTACTAGCCCAGTTACCACTCCACTATCACCTCTTCAATTCAATGCAACTTTCTATCGAAATGGACCGATTGCTTTTAAGAACAGAAAGCTGGCCACAGCCTGCAGTTGAAGCGTGCTTTTGTGCACAGTAGTTAGGGTCACAGAATCATAGTCATATAGATGTACAGCACGGAAACAGACTCTTCAATCCAATGCGTCCATGCCAACCAGATATCCCAACCTAATCTGTCCCATTTGCTAGCATGAGGCCCATATCCCTCCAAACCCTTCCTATTCATATACCCATCTGGATGCCTTTTAAATGTTGCAATTGTACTAGACACCACCACTTCCTCTGGCAGCTCATTCCATACACATACCACTCTCTGCATTAAACAATTGCCCTGGAGGTCCATTATAAATTTTTCCCATCTCACCCTATACCTATTCCCTCAAATTCTGGACTCCCCCACCCAGGGAAAAGACCTTTTCTATTTACCCTATCCATGCCCCTCATGATTTTGTAAATCTCCATAAGGTCACCGCTCAGCCTCTGAAGCTCCAGGGAAAACAGCCCCAGCCTGTTCAGGCTCTCCCTGTAGCTCAAATCTTCCAACCCTGGCAACATCCTTGTAAATCTTTTCTGAACGCTTTCAAGTTTCACAACATCCTTCTGATAGGAAGGAGACCAGAATTGCACACAATATTCCAACAGTGGCCTAACCAATGTCCTGTACAGCCACAACCTGACCTCCCAACTCCTGTACTCAATACTTTGACCAATAAAGGAAAGCATACCACACACCGTCTTCACTATCCTATCTACCTGCGACTCCACTTTCAAGGATCTATGAACCTGCACTCCAAGGTCTCTGTTCAGCAACACTCCCCAGGACCTTACCATTAAGTGTATAAGTCCTGCTCTGATTTGCCTTTCCAAAATGCAGCACCTCACATTTATCTAAATTAAACCCCATCTGCCACTCCTTGGTCCATTGGCCCATCTGATAAAGATCCTGTTGTACTCTGAGGTAACCTTGTTCGCTGTCCACTACACCTCCAATTTTGGTGTCATCTGCGAACTTACTGACTATATCTACTATGTTCCCATCCAAATCATTTACATAAATGATGAAAGGCAGTGGATGAGATAGGGTAAGGGCAGTTATAGAATCATAGAGATGCACAGCATGGAAATAGAACCTTCGGTCCAACTCGTTCATGCCGACTAGATATCCTAAACAAATCTAGTCCCATTTGCCAGTAATTGGCCCATATCCCTCTAAAACATTCCTATTATTATAACTTTCCAGATGCCTTTTAAATTCTGTAATTGTACCAGCCTGTAAAGAAGAGGATAACACAATGCAAGTGTTCCCTTCAGCGGAATTACAGTGGGAAGGTTGTGAATGCACCTCAGTTGGAAGTGTTATAAATGTGAAAAAAAATAAAGACCAGGCGAATTAAAATGGTAATTTCTCAAGGATGTTCAGCTACAAATTTAGAACACTGATTTTTTTTCTATGTTGGGTGGGGTGTGTGTTACAACATTTAAAGATCATTTGGATAGGTACATGAATATGAAAGGGTTTGGAGGGATGTGGGTCAGGAGCAGGCAGGTGGGACTAGTTTAGTTTGGGATTGTGTTGGACATGGACTGGTTGGACCGAAGCGATTGTTTCAGTGCTTTATGACTCTGCAACAACATATTAAATAGGGGGTACAATTCCAAAGGGGTTGAAAGAACAGAGGGACCTGGGAATATATGTGTACAGATCATTGAAGGTGTTAGGTCAGAGCAGTAGATAAAGCAGACAGTGTTCTCAGCTTTATTAAATGGGGCATGGAGTATGACAGCAATGAAGTGATACTGCACTTGTACATCAGCTGAAGCTTTGTGTACGCTTGTGGGTTTCAGATTACAGGAAAGAATGTGAACACGCTGGAGAGAGTGCTGACACAATTTACAAGAATGGTTCCAGGGATTAGATGTTTCAGTTATGAGGCTAAATTGAAGAAGTTGGCACTGTTGTCTCCAGAGAGAACACAGCTGAAAGAAAATCTGATTGAGGTTGTCAACATCGCGAGTGGTGTGGATCGAGCAGATCAGGAGAAGTTGTGAAAGGAACAAGAATGAAAGGGCGTGGATTTCAAGTGATTTGCAAAAATGGCAAGGGAGATGTAGGAAAAACCATTTTCACACAGTGAAAAGTTAAGGTATGCAATGCATTGCCTGGGAACATGGTAGAGGAATTCCAGAACTAGAGGGCATAGGTTCAGGGTGAGAGAGGAAAGATATAAAAGAGACCTAAGTGGCAATGTTTTCACACAGAGGGTGGTACGTGTATGGAATGTGCTGCCAGAGGAAGTGGTGGAAGCTGGTACAATTACAACATTTAAGAGGCATTTGGATGGGTATTTGAATAGAAAGGGTTTGGAGGGATATGGGCCGGGTGCTGGCAGGTGGGACTAGATTGGGTTGGGATATCTGGTCGGCATGGACGGGTTGGACCAAAGGGTCTGTTTCCATGCTGTACATCTCTATGACTCTATGACTTTAAGAGGGCAGTGGATGGCTTTTGTTGGATCGGAATAGTGCGCAAGGATATGGGGAAAAGGCAGGAAACTGACACGAGGTAAAAGAGTTGGTATAGACACGATGAGCAGAATGGCCTCTTTCTCCCACTGTAAAAGCTTGGTGATTCTGAGTCACAATCTCCACATCCAAGAAACAAGGAATAGGAGATCCACAGTCGGGCTCAATGTCTCCCGGATCTAAATGGTCTTCCTCAATTGTCATTGGCACCTGCAGATTAAAGGTAAACCTGCCAAGCAAGCAGCATAAAATACGTGGGTGGAAAACAGATTTCTGTGAACCAGCGGATCAGCTAAATTGCACTTTTATTTGTTTTAACAAAACACTCCGGGGGCAACTGCATGGGAGAGGGCAGACTCAGTTGCGCAAACATATCCAAACAAATTCATTAGCTGTGTGACCTCACGTAGCACCCTGCCTCCCACAATATTACGTGTTTTCCAGAAATCTCATTCACAAATGATGCTGAGTCACCGCACATCCTGTTAGTTGTCTTAGTGTTGGGGGGGGGAGCAGGGGGAAGGGCAGAATGTAACAGTGCACAAAGGCGTTACATGTTTCACTGATGAGTACAATTTGAGAAGAATTTAATTGTGATTCACCCGATGATCACCCACTTTTGTTGCTGTATTTTTTTCCTTTGGAGGTCAGAGATCAGATTGTGCATCACTACGTTGTTAATTGTAACTTTGATTCTGGACCTCTTTCCAGATCTGCCCTTTGACAGGACCTTTCAAACCCTCAGCCTCTACCACAGAGTCAGAGAGGTCTACAGCACGGAACAAGGCTCTTCAGCCCATCGAGTTTACGTTGGTCAAAAACAGGCACCTGACTCTTCTAATCCCATTTTCCAGCATAGGCCTGTATGCCTTGGCATCGCAAGAGCGCATCTAAATATGGAAATTGCTGGAAAAGCTCAGCAGGTCTGGAAGAAATCAGAGAAGCATATATCACAGAAACATTAACTCTGATTTCTCTCCACAGATGCTGCCAGACTGGCTGAGCTTCCCCAGCAATTTCTGTTTTCGTTTCTGATTTACAGCATCCCTTCTTGTTCCAGATCTAAATACTTCTTTGATGTAATGAGGGTTTCTGCCTCTCCCACCCTGACAGCCATCTCTAAACTCAAGGGCAGCAGGCTGATGGAAATACTATAGCAGAGTAAGCCCATCAAGCCAGCTTTACTTCAGTAATAGACATGGACGAGGCAGTTCCTCGCAGCCTTCAGAGCTCAACGTCCAGTTTAACAATTTCAGAGCATGGACGCCATCTTCCACTTCTATTACTCCACTCCCCTATTTCACGTCCTGTCAAGGAATGAGTTGCCTTCCACACAGCCAACCCATTTTTGACTACTCATGGCCACCACTGCATAGACTGCACATCACCATCTTCTCCAGGCCAGTTAGAGATTGGCAATAAATACTGGCCCAGCCAGTGACACACACATCCCATGAATGAATAAAACTCACAGATTAAGAGGCCTGAGTGCTCAGTATCTGGCCAGGTCGAAACGGAGGGAGCTGAAAGTCTGATGAATCCAACGGAGGTCATCAACTCTGGTTGGACATGTTTCTGGAGACTTGATCATATGACTTCTAGTCTCCAGCTGCCCCACCTAGTTAACCAAAACCTTATCCTCTCTCATCACTGATATCTTTATAACGACTTGCAAAGAAATACACAATTCTTTTGCTGCCTCTGATTTGTTTTGAAAAAACCCCAAAAGTATGAAAACAGGCCATTCAGCCCAACAAGTCCATACTGACCCTCGGAAAAGTAACCCACTCCCCTATACTATTACTCTACATTTACCCCTGACTAGATTAGATTAGATTCCCTACAGTGTGGAAGCAGCCCCTTCAGTCCAACAAGTCCACACCAACCCTCTGAAAAGTAACCCAACAGACCCAATTCTTTAACACTATGGGCAATTTAGCATGGCCAATTACCTAACCTGCACATTTGTGGACTGTGGGAAGAAACCGGAGCACCCAGAGGAAACCCATGCAGACGTGGAGAGAATGTGCAAACTCCACATAGACAGTCGCCTGAGGCTGGAATCAAACCCAGGCCCTTGGCGCTGTGAGGCAGCAGGGTGAACCATTGAGCCACCATGTCACCCACTTGGGCCATTCTCAACATGGGCCTGGAGATTACCGTCCATTCTTGGAAATTCCAGAGCAATCTCAAAGAGTTGGCACCTGTGCAGAGGAAAGGTTATGACCCTCAACAACCTATCGAAAAGCAAAGTTCTTCTTATTAAGCATTGTTCATAGTGTATTTCCTCACAAAGCATGTTACACCGGCAAATATCAGCTCTGGTTCACAGTAGAAATACCAGTGTTGTATTTGTGCTGGCGAGGAAGTGTTTCATCCCCTGTATACCTGCTGATGTGAAGGTCCTAGTGTTCTTTGACCTCCTGGTCTGTCTGTAGCACACTGCTCCCAGACTTGGTGTGACACATTGGCCCAGTGGTTAGCACTGCTGCCCCACAGCGCGAGAGACCCTAGTTCAATTCCAGCCTCAGCTGACTGTCTGTGTAGTTGAGCTTGCACATTCTCCCTGCATCTGCGTGGGTTTCCTCCCACAATCCAAAGATGTGCAGGTTAGGTGGATTTACCATGGGATATTGCCTACTGTGTCCAGAGATGTGCAGGCTTGGTGGACTAGCCAGGGGATGTACAGGGGTGGGGTAGAGGGATGGATCTGGGAGGGATGCTGTTCAGAGGGATGGTGTGGACCCGAAGGGCAGAATGGCCTGCTTTCCCACTATAGGAATTCTATTACTCCCTGTGACCAACATTGTGCCTAATCTCATACCCTCCCACTCCATAGTTTCTCTGACATCGCTCACAAATATCCCTGGAACAGACTCTATTGGTGACTGTGGCACAGGAGGTCAGAGATTGCTGAACTAAAACCTAACACCCCCCCTTTCTCTCATTGCACACCTCATTCAACCACACAGTTCCAACGTCGACTTCAGTAGTTTCCTAATCTCCCCTGCCCCCACCTCATCCCAGATCTAACCCTCCAACTCGGCACTGCCCTCTTCAACTGTCCTGCCTGTTCGTCTTCCTTCCCACCTATTCGCTCCACCCTCGCCTATCATCATCACTCCCTACCTGCATCTACCTATCGCCTTCTCAGCTACCTAAACCCCCTCCACCCCACCCTCCGTTACTCCTCCCACATTCCTGATGAAGGACTCATACCCAAAACGTCGACTGTCCTGCTTCTTGGATGCTGCCTGACTCGCTGTGCTTTTCTAGCGCCCACACTTTTCGACTCGGGCTCTCCAGCATCCATTATCCTCACTTTCTCCTAAACCCTAACCCTGAACTATTTAAGACAGAGATGAGAAGGTTTTTTTCTGCGGAGGGTTGCAAGTTTTTGGAATGCTCTTCCTCAAAATGTGAGGGAAGCAGAATCTGAATATTTCTAATTCTGAGGTTGTTGATAAGCAAGAGGGTCAAAGGTTATTGGGGCCTAAGCAGGAATGTGGAATAATCAGATCAGGCATGATCTTCTTGAATGGCAGAGCAGGCTCGATGGGCTGAATGGCCTACTCCTGCTCCTAATTCATATGTTTGTACATAGTAGATCAGAAGAACATGGGACTCAAGTTATATTGCAGAAAGATCAGCGTTTTGGAAAGAAAATCCAGGCTGCCGCTTCATTGCTGTATAAACAGCCCTGCAATGTCAGAGGTGCTGTCTCTAGAGTGAGATGTTCAGTCTAAGACCTGTTTGCTTTCTTTAGGACAGCAAGAGCTGGTCAGAACTACTGCCTCTCAGTGCCATGGACCCAGCCTCAGGCAACTATCTGTGTGGAGTTTGCACGTTCTCCCCGTGTCTGCGTGGGTTTCCTCCCACAATCCAAAGATGTGCAGGTTAGGTGGATTGGCCTTGCTAAATTGCCCCATAGTGTTCAAGGACCTGTGTAGGTTAGGTGCATTAATCGGGGGTAAATAGGGTTGGAGAATGGGTCTGGGTAGGTTACTTTTTGGAGGAGCAGGAAAATCTTGACCTGCTGTGCTTTTCCAGCGCCAATCTAATCTAGACTCTAGTTTCCAGCATCTGCGGTCCTCACTTTTGCCTACTCTTCGGAAGGTTGGTGTGGACTTGTTGGGACAAAGGGCCTGTTTCCAGGCTGTCAGAATTCTAAGATATCATTGCAAAGTGTTGAAGAAGAGCAGAGGGTTTTCCTAGTCAATATTCATCCCAACACAACATCCACACACACAAAAAAATTATCAGGTCATTATCTCTTGATGCATCTGGGAGCTTTCTGTGAGCAAATTGGTTATTTTCACTGCACTTCACACAAACGCTTCTATATTTGGTTGTGAGGTACTTAGGGACATCCTGGGACTGTAAGCTTTCTCTGATGTTTCTTCCCCCGCACGGGGAGTCACAGCAGTCTCTTCCTGTTGTGAAGCACAAGGTGGTTTGTTTTCACCATCACCTGCTACCCCAGAGTTAATTGCTTTAAGTGCTGTTAATGATAATATACGAATAACAACAAAGTCCTTCTTGTCCTCAATAAAGGAAAACAAAGGTGGCAAACCAGTTTGTGAGAAGAGATGTTTACCGTTAAAGCACCAGCTGTTAGGTTGACGAGAGGATCTGAATAGAGACATGTACAATCCCCAATTCTGTGATACTTTTGAGGGTGTGGAGACTCACAGGAAGCTGGTGCACTGCGAGACCAAGGAAGGCATTCAGCAGACAGCCTGGCTCAGGAACAAAGCATTGGAGCAAGCCATTCAGCCCATCAAGTGGGGTAGCACAGTAGCTCAGTGGTTAGCACTGCTGCCTCACAGCGTTAGTGTTGGGCCAAAATGGTCTGTTTCTACTCTGTAGGGATTCTACGAAATGCATTCCCCATTCAGTGAGACTGTGGCTGATCTTTGTCTTGACTCTTAATGCCTGGTTTTTAGTCTCCAACATAATTCCATCAATCTCAAATTTGAAATGACCCCAAAATCCATCGGTTTTTGATGCAGAATTCCAAATATTCTACACCTTTTTCATGGACAACCACTGCTTAACCTCTCTCCTGAATGGCCAAGCTGTGAGTTTAAAGTTAGATCTCCGGGTCCTGACTTCAACCCAACATTTGCCCCCAATGTTTCTGAGCAGCAGGACAATGTTTCTCTCAATCTAACCTATCCATGCCTTCTCGCAGGAGCATGGAGAGTCATGCAAGATGACAGGCTTGCATCTCTGGTCCCACACTCTCTCAACAACTCTTGTCTCTGTTGCCTGGCTAATATTTCGGCTTAGCCTGCTGAGGTGGGCCTCTTAAAGTTGGGAGACCTTTCCAAATGCAAAATGGCGGATTTTTGTTTAATCATACATGGGATGAGGGTGTCGCTGGCTAGGCAGCATTTATTGCCCATCCCTAATTGCCCAGAGGGCAGTTGAGAGACAGTCACAATGCTTTGGGTCTGGAGTCCCATGTAGGCCCAACCAAATAAGAATGGCAGTTTCCATCTCATGTTAGTGATGGGTTTTTCTGACAATTGACAATCGATCCATGGATATCAATAGATTCTCAATTCCGGACTTTTATTGAATTCAAGTTCCACCATCTGCCATGGCAGGATTCATGCCCAGGTGCCCAGAACGTCACTTGGGTTTCTGGATTAATAGTCCCGTGATAATACTACCAATACATTGCTTCCCCCATTCGCACCATTTCAGAAGTAACGCAGATACTATTACCTCGAATCATCGATCAGTGCAGTTCAAAGGAGGCCATTCAACCTATCCTCCCTATGTCAGCTCTTTCTGTTCAGTTTCCTGCTGTGTTCCCAAAGCCCTACAGAAAAGTTCAGGTACCTTCTCTGGAAGACGCCACGTTTCCTCACTTCCTTTTTGAAATAAGCTTCAAAACAGCCTAATGTAGGAGCAAATGCTAGAATCTGTACTGGAAACAACAAATACTGGAGATCATAGCATCTATAGAGAGGGAGCAAACTAATGTTTCGAGTCCAGATGACTCTTCGTCAGTACCTCAGGGCGGAGGTGGCTACTGCAGGTGCTGGAATTAGAGTCAAGATTAGAGTGGTGGTGGAAAAGCACAGCAGGTCAGGCAGCATCCAAGGAGCAGGAAAATTGACGTTTTGGGCAAAAGCTCTTCATCAGGAATACCTCAGCTTGAGTCATCTAGACTCAAAATGTTAGCTTGGTCTCTCCCCATGGATACTGTCTGACCCGCTGAGATCTCCAGCATTAGCTGTTTTCGGTTCCAAAGAAGACTATCCTTCAGCATCTACATGTTGCAACTGAACTTGCAATGACCAGTTATCGACTGTATTCTAATCAGAGCATGGGACAAGGTGAATATGCGATGGCTCCTCTGCCTGGACTGGAGGAGTTCAGCTGTTAGCCTACGGCAGGAGATGATCCTCTGCAGTAGGGGCAGAGCCTAATTTTGTGATATGAGAGTGTTACGGCTGTTTTCTGTTGCTTATCTTGGATGTAAGAAGGATTGACTGTTTGCATTTCCCTGATCTTCTCCCAGGATTTGCTGGATCCATCACGTCACAGGAATGTGGGTCTATCCATTTCTCGACCACCTCTCTAACATCCTCAAGACTGTTGTCTTTGTTGCATCGTTGGTTGTGATTAACGTACTATACGTGGTGGGCGAGATGTTAAACAGTTTCATCTGGGACGAGTCAAGATGTAAGTACTGGCATTGCTGTTTCAGTTTAACATGTATCCATGATATATAGGAGAAAGTGAGGACTGCAGGTGCAGGAGATCAGAGTCAAAACGTGTGGCGCTGGAAAAGCACAGCTGGTCCGGCAGCATCCGAGGAGCAGGAGAATTGATGTTTCAAACATAAGCTCTTCATTGCTGATCCTCGGATGCTGCCTGACCAGCTGTGCTTTTCCAGCGCCACACATTTTGATTTTGTATGACATACTGTAAAGCCTGGTTCACAAATTGCAACTCTGCAGGACAATCGATGACACATCCACTTCTGGGAAAATTCATTATGGGCACAACTCGTTATTAATTATTCTTTGCAAGCTACGTATCTGCAACGTAACCCATTTATATTTCACTTCCAGGGAAACCTCTCTCCAACTTTTAGCCAACCAGATTTTAGATGATTCTCAGTTCCTTATACAATAATTGAGCTTGAAAACATGAAAACTAGGAGCATGAGGAGGCCATTCAGCCCCTCTAGCATGCTTTCCATCGAATACCATCATGGCTGATCTCATTTCTGCCTCAACTCCACTTTCCTGCCCACTCTCTATAACCCTTCAAATCGTTACTAATTAAAAATCTGTCTCTCCAACATAAGTATACTCAAATTCCCAGCTATTCTAGAATGCCAACATGAGAAAACATCGTCTCTACATTACTTTGTCAATCTCCTTTAGCATTTAACATACCTCAATTAGATCTCCTCTCACTCTTTTAAACTTCATTAGCATAGCCTTAAACTGTTCAAAGATATTGCTAGTCATTACTGGATGGTGTGGTGGCTCAGTGGTTAGCACTACTGCCTCACAGCACCAGGGTCTCAGGTTTGATTCCAGCCTCGGGTAACTGTCTGTGTGGAGTTTGCACATTCATTCCCCCCTATCTGCGTGGGTTTTCATCCACAAACACAAAGATGTGCAGGTTAGGTGAATTGGCCATGCTAAATTGCCAGTAGCATTAGGTGCATTAATCAGGGGGAAATGGGTTACTCTTCGGAGGGTCGGTTGGGTCGAAGGGCCTGTTTCCACACTGTGGGGAATCTAATCATTAGACGTATTTTCATGACATAAAATCTCATCGTTTGTGTGCTCCTGAAATAATTGTAGTCCATTATTTAAACACAATTTATCCCTCACCTTCTTGCTGCTTCCCCTTCTTAAGATTATTTCCATTTCCTTCTCCATCTCAGCTATATTCCCTTGAATCCTTTCCTTAAAATGAAAGCAAAACGAAAAACAAAATCTGGAAAACAGATTTGGGATTTTTTACTTAGTCACGGGATGTGGGCCTCCTTGGTTAGGCCAGCATTTATTGCCCATCCGTAATTGCCCAGAGAGCGGTTACGAATCAACCATATTGCTCTGGGTCGAGTGTCACATGTGGGCCAGACCAGGGAAGGATGGCAGTTTCCTTCCCTGAAGGATATCTGTGAAACAGATAGGTTTTTGACAATCGACTTATGGTCATCATTACTCTCTTATTTCCAGACTTTTATTGAATTCCAATTCCACAATTTGCCATTGCAAGATTCAAACCCAGGTCTCAGGAACATTACCTGAGTCTCTGAATTAACATCCCAGTGATAGTGCCATGCTGTTGCCTCCCTTTGTCTCTTTTCATTATATTTCATCTCTCTTCTCCCTATTCATGGACCCATCCAGATGCCTCTTAAATGTCACCAATGTGCCTGCTTCTACCATCTCTTCAAACAGTATGTTCCAGGCTCCTACCACTCATATGTGTGAAAAACGTCCCTTGCACATCACCCTTAAACTTTCCCCTCTCACCTTGAATCTGCTCCCCCTTGTAATTATACCATCAACCCTGGGAAAAAGCCTCTGACTATCCACCCTGTCTATGCCTCTCATAATGGTGTAGACCTCTGTCAGGTGTCCTCTCAGCCACCATCTTATCAGTGAAAACAATCCCAGTCTTTTTAAAGTTAAAAATCACACAACACCAGGTTATAGTCCAACAGGTTTATTTGGAAGCACTAGCTTTCAGAGCGTTGATCCTTCATACCCACCTGATGAAGGAGCAGCGCTCTGAAAGCTAGTGCTTCCAAATAAACCTGTCGGACTGTAACCTGGTGTTGTGTGATTTTTAACTTTGTACGCCCCAGTCCAACACCAGCGTCTCCGAATCCGGTCTTTTTAAACTTTCCTCATAGCCAATGCCCTGGAACCCAGGCAACATCCTGGTGACCCTTTTCTGCACTCTGTCCAAAACTTCCATGTCCTTCTGGTAGCATGGTGAGTGGCACAATGGCTCAGTGGTTAGCACTACTACCTCCCAGCACCAGGGACCCAGGTTCGATTCCAGCCTTGGGTGACTGTCTGTGTGGAGTTTGCACATTCTCCCTGTGCCTGCGTGGGTTTCCTCCGGGTGCTCTGGTTTCCTCCCACAGTCCAAAGATGTGCAGGTGAATTGGCCATGCTAAATTGCCCATAGTGTTAGATCAATTAGTCAGAGGGGAAATGGGTCTGTGTGGGTTACTCTTCGGAGGGTCGGTGTGGACTGGTTGACCCAAAGGGCCTGTTTCCACACTGTAGAGAATCTAACTAAAACTGCACACAATGCTTCAAACATGGCCTAACAAGGGTTCTGTATAGCTGCAACATAGTTGTCAACTCTTGTACTCCATGCTCCATCCGATGAAGGCAAGCGTGCCATATGCCTTCTTCATCACCTTGGTTACCTGTATTGCCACGGTGTGAATTCCGATTTTGTCATGGAGTACAAGAGTTGACAAACCATGTTGCAGCGATACAGAACCCTTGTCAGACCATCCTCCTGTGATATCACTGTTAATTTTCCGAATTCGGTATTGGCTATTCTTCCAGATGAAGACCCAAACTGAACAATGAAAGTTCTTGTTCTATCATGGCTTCGAACTACCTCACATGGTAAGGAGCTTGAGGCAGACATGTTGCAGATATCGGAGCATGCAAAAATTAACTGTGATCGTGCGGAGTAAGTGGTATACTTCGCACAGGACCACTGTTAGATGATACTGTTAGGACTCAGAAATGTCCTAACTATCAAATTACCAGCAGCTTCAAGTCAGGGGTCAAGTGTAGGAGAGAAAAGCTGGGCTCAAACCCACTTCTGTCAACCAAAGAACATCAGGTATAGGAGCAGGAGTAATCCATTCAGCCCCTCAAGCCTGCTCCGCCATTTAAGGCAAACATAGCTGATCTCAACTCAAACTCCACTTTCCATAACCCTTCAACCTGTTGCTAATTAAAAGTCTGCCTACCTTCTCCTTAAATTGAATCATTTCCCAGTGTCCACCACACTCTGTGTTGGAGGAAGAGCGCCTCATCTTCCGCCTAGGAACCCTCCAACCACAAGGGATGAACTCAGATTTCTCCAGTTTCCTAATTTCCCCTCCCCCCACCTTGTCTCAGTCGATTCCCTTGAACTCAGCACCGCCCTCCTAACCTGCAATTTTCTTCCTGACCTCTCCGCCCGCACCCCACTCCGGCCTATCACCCTCACCTTGACCTCCTTCCACCTATCACATCTCCATCGCCCCTCCCCCAAGTCCCTCCTCCCTACCTTTTATCTTAGCCTGCTGGACACACTGTCCTCATTCCTGATGAAGGGCTTGTGCCCGAAACTTCGAATTTCCTGTTCCTTGGATGCTGCCTGACCTGCTGTGCTTTAACCAGCAACACATTTTCAGCTCTGATCGCCAGCATCTGCAGACCTCACTTTTTACTCACACTCTGTGGTAGTCAGTTCTATAGATTCATGACCCTCTGAGAAAAATAATTCCACCTCATTTGTTTTAAATCTGCTACCCATTATCTGCAAAATATGATCTCTCTTCTCAATTGTTCCAAATGAAGAAACACCGTCTCTATGTCTTTCTCTCCACATCTCCTTGTCAATTCCCTTCAGCATCTTATACACCTCAATTAGGTCTCCTCTTATCCTTCTAAACTCCAGAGAGTACAGGTTCAAAAAGAGAGGGGTGGCATGGTGGCTCAGTGGTTAGACTGCTGTCACACAGCGCCAGGGACCCAGGTTTGATTCCAACCTTGGGAAACTGTGTGGAGTTTGCACATGCTTCCCGTGTCTATGTGGTTTCCACTGGGTGCTCCGGTTTCCTCCCACAATCCAAAGATGTGCAGGTTAGGTGAACGGGCCACACTAAATTACCCATAGTCTTCAGGGATGTGTAAGTTGGCTGCATTATTCAGGGGTAAATGTAGAGTAGGGGAATGGGTCTGGGTGGGTTACTCTTCAGAGGGTCGGTGTGGACTTATTGGGCGAAATGGCCTGTTTCCACACTGTAGGGATTCTATGATATAAGACAAACCCCTTATCTCTGGAATCAATGTAATGAACCTCCTCTGAACTGCCTCCAATTCAGTTATATCCCTCCTCAAATAAGGGGACCAAAATTGTACACAATACACAAGGTACGGGTCTCACTGAAGCCTTGTACAGTTGCAGCAACACCTCCCTAGTTTTATACTCTATCCCTCTGGCAAAAGAAAATTCTATTTGCCATCCTTATTACCTGCTGTACCTGGACATTAGTTTTCTGTGATTCATGAATGAATGATGACATACAGATCCCTGTGCACTGAAGCACTCTGGAGTTCACAACGGGGACAACTAACGCAAAGGAAGACAGTATTGTGCAACAGTAAGAGTCAAAAGGTATGCCTCTGGAAATGCACAGCAGGTCAGGCAGCATCTGAGGGACAAGAAAGTCCACGTTTCAGGCATAAGCCCTTGTGAAATGGCGACGCTCCTGCTCCTCAGATCCTGCCTGACCTGCTGTGCTTTTCCAGCACCACACCTTTTGACTCTGATCTCCAGCATCTGCAGCCCTCACTTTCTCCTTGTGTAGCAGTAGTATGAGTGGACGAGAAATTCAGAGCCTCAAGCTAATACCCTGAGGACATGGGTTCGAATCCCATCACGGCAACTTGTGGAATTTAAATTCAATCTGACCTGGGATTGAAATGTTATGTCAGCGAGGCCATGAAACACCCAGTGAGTCATAAGAACCTTCCTGGCTCACTAATGTCCTTTAGGGAAGGAAATCTGCTGTCCTTACCCGGTCTGGACTCTACATGAGTCCAGATCCATAGCTACTCGGTTAATTCTTAATTACCCCCTGAAATGGCTGAGAGGGCCAAGCAAGGGCAATTAGGGATGGGAAATATACCATGCGCCTGCAATATGCACATGAGATCAGAAGGAACACAATCCATCAAAGAATTAAAGAACTAAAGAAAGCCCAATAATGGGCTTTCTGGGGTGGCACGGTGGCTCAGTGGTTAGCCCTGCCGCCTCACAGCACTAGGATCCCAGGTCCAATTCCAGCCTTGAGCAACTGTCTGTGTGGAGTTTGCACATTCTCCCCGTGTCTGCGTGGGTTTCCTCCGGCTGCTCCGGCTTAGAACATCAAACAGTACAGCACAGAACAGGCCCTTCAGCCCACAATGTTGTGCCGACCATTGATCCTCATGTGAGGTCAACCTAATGTACGAACTCTCAAATTTCTGTGACCATATGCATGCCCAGCAGTCTCTTAAACATCCCCAATGACCTTGCTTCCACAACTGCTGCTGGCAACGCATTCCATGCTCTCACAACTCTCTGTGTAAAGAACCCCGTCTGACATCCCCTCTATACTTGCCACCAAACAGCTTAAAACTATGGCCCCTTGTGTTAACAATTTCTGCCCTGGGAAAAAGTTTCTGGCTATCAACTCTATCTTTGCCTCTCATTATCTTGTACACCTCAATTAGGTCCCCTCTCTTCTTTCTTTTTTCCAATGAAAATGTCCGAGCTTAGTCAACCTCTCTTCGTAAAATAAGCCCTCCATTCCAGGCAGCATCCTGGTAAACCTCCTCTGAACCCTCTCCAAAGCATCCACATCTTTCCTATCATAGGACGACCAGAACTGGACACAGTTCTGTGGCTTCGTCCCACAGTCCAAAGATGTGAAGTCCAGATGAATTGGCCATGTTAAATTGCCCATAGTGTTAGGTGCATTGGGTGGGTTATTCTTCAGAGGGTCAGTGTGGACTGGTTGGGCCAAAGGGCCTGTTTCCACACTATAGGGAATCTAATCTAATGACAGAACAGGACAGGTATTCTGCTGAGGGTATTGATGTTTATTCTGCTGATATTGACAGTTTACAAGCAAACAAATTGTAAGAGGCAAAAATAGAAAAATACTTCACTGAAATATTCATCTGATCTGCTTTTATATTTCTAGGTATAGAAGAAAAGGTTGACAGCAAGAACAAAATGGATTGACACAAGGTAGAAGAGATTACAACGTGAAATTGCGGGATGGAGACAGTTGTTTCAATTCATCAAAAAAACAGATATTACAATGTCCAAACAATGTCATGGAATCACAGTCATTAACCTCACAAACCTCAGCCAGTCAGTTTGGCTGGAGCTAATCACCTGACTAATGAGATCATAGCATCAAAAAGGTCATTGGTTAATTCGTAATAAGTAACAATTCACAGTTGTCAAATTACAGAGGTTGAGTTTAAAGAGGTGCGAACTGTAAGAGACAAGAGTGTAGACTTTCCAATTAGTGTGGTGTTTATTTTCAACACCAGTGCTAACACAGTTATTTTGAACAGATCCACATTGGCGTTATGTCAAGGACAGCAACAAAGCCTGGTTAAGAGCGAACAGTGTTTTTCAGACTTCTCCACGTTGCTGTGTTTCCACCTCCCTTTCATGATGAGAATCTTCAGTATGTCAGTTCTAATATATGCAAGGTACTGGAGCCCTCTGTTCTCCCCATGCCTGAATTCTTACACATTCAACATTCGAACTTCCTTCTCTTAACTTTAAGAATATCGTCCTCATTTTCAAATCCCTCCATGGTCTCGTCACTCTCTAGCTTTGTAGTCTCCACCAGCCTCTCAATCCTCTGAGATATTTATGCTCCTCCAATTCAGGCCTGGTGAGTATTTTGCTTCCCACAGCTCAGTGTTCTGTTGTCTCACCCCTAAAACTCTGTCATTAAGTATTTGACTCTTCCTATACCATCAAGGCATTCTCTAAAACCCACCATTTTGATCATGTTTTTGTCCATCTGTCCTAACGAGTCAAATGTTCTTTGATCATGCTTGGGGAAGCAATAGCCTAGTGGTATTATCGCTGGACTGTTAGCCCAGTGACCCAGGTAGTGTTCTGGGGATCTGGGTTTGATTCCTGCCTCAGCAGATGGAAGAATTGGATTTTAATAAATATCTGGAATTAAAAGTCTAATGATGACCATGAATCCATTGTTGATTATTGGTCACTAATCCTCTTTAGGGAAGGAAGCTGCCATCCTTACCTGGTCTGGCCTACATGTGACTCTAGATCCACAGCAATGGGGTTGACTCTTAACGACCCTCTGGGCAATTAGGGATGGGCAATAAATGCTGCCTGCCCAGTGATGCCCTCACCCTGTGAATGATTAAAAAACTGCCCCTGTGAAACATCTTGGGAGATTTATCCTCTGCTAAAAGTGCTGTACCAATATGCCTTGTTGTCCAATTTAAAGGCTTCAATTAACGGTGGAGTAGCAAGGCTATGCACAAGCCTTCCTACCAAGGATTTAACTGGGGTGGTGGTGGGGAAAGTGGCAAGTTCCCTTCCCACCTGATCAAATACTCCACCAAGCACGTCATGGAAAAGTGCAGTCAGTTTCCAACACTTAACGACAAGTAGCTTTTCATCAGAACTGGCAAACTGGAATACGTTTCAAACCGGGGGAAGATGGAGTAAAGGAAGGTCAGTGATCAAGTGGAAGACGAGAGGGACTAAATGATAGAAGTCTCTGTAGTGCTGAGCAAACAGAATAGTACTGGGATAAGTGGGGAAAAAAAGATGTGTCCGGAGGAGGAATGAACGGCAGAACAGTGGACAGCTCCAATTTAAAAGCAAGAGGAAAACAAGATGAAGACCAAAGAGCAGGGAACAAAGGAACTGGAGAGGGCCATTCAGCCCCTTGAGCCTGTTCTTCCATTCATTGAGATGATGGATGATCTGTGCCTAACTCCATATACCA
The DNA here is from genome assembly GCF_020745735.1 of Hemiscyllium ocellatum. Taxonomy (NCBI): domain Eukaryota; kingdom Metazoa; phylum Chordata; class Chondrichthyes; order Orectolobiformes; family Hemiscylliidae; genus Hemiscyllium; species Hemiscyllium ocellatum. The sequence goes on along the minus strand of NC_083410.1, from coordinate 8,144,641 downwards.
GCCTTTGGCCAATATGCTTTTCATACCTTTGTTTAACATAATTGATCAATCTCAGATTTAAAATTAACAACTGATCCAGCATCCACTGTCATTTGCGGAAGAGAGTTTCAAACATCTCCCACCCTTTGTGTGTAGAAGTGCTTCCTACCATCTCCCCTGAACCGTCTGGTTCTCATTAAACTATGTCCCCCAGTGCTAGAAAGGAATCAAAATGGGAAAGGTAAAATGTCAAATTGAAACATTTCTTCCTGAGCATCATTGGAACAGCAGAGCAGGCAAGGACCTTAAGTTAGTGAGGTCACCATAAAATATACTTAATGTTACCTGACAAGAACCCAGCTGCCTCAATATAGCTCACAGGCAAAAGTTCAATAAGGAAGGACTCATTCAGCCCAGATTGGGAACTCAATTCATGTCTCTATGAATAACCGCACTGCAACAGTTCAAACAGGCCACTGTTTTTAACACCGTGAAACATGGGAACTGTAGTAGGCCATTCAGTTTATGAAGTCTGCTTTTCATTCAATGAAATTATGGCTGATCTGACAGTCCTTTTGAGGTATGGTAATATTAATAATGGGACAGGACAGGCTGGATATGGGAAGAATGTTCCCGATATTGGGGAAGTCCAGAACAGGGGGTCATGGTGTAAGAATAAAGGCTAAGCCATTCAGGACTGAGGTGAGGAAGAATTTCTTCATTCAAAGACTTGTGAACCTGTGGAATTCTTTCCCACAGGAAGCTGTTGGGGCCAGTTTATTAGAAATATTCAAGAGGCAGCCATTTGATTCACGAATGTCCTTTAAGGAAGGAAACTGCCATCCTTACCTGGTCTGGCTTCATGTGACTCCAGACCCACAGCAATGTGGTTGACTCATAACCACCCTCTGGGCAATTAGGGATGGGCACTAAATGCTGACTTAACCAAGGAGGCCCGCATCCCAGGAATGAATAAAAAATAAGCTGGGCATGGTTTTTGTGGCTTAAGCGTTCAAGGGGTATAGAGAGAAAGTGGGAATGGGATACTGGGATTGTATGATCAGCTATGATCATATTGAATGGTGGTGCAGCCTTGAGGGGCCAAATGGCCTACTCCTGCATCTATTTTATTCATTTCTATTATAGAGTTTCTCCATTGGGTTCAGTTGGTAACTGTGGCACAAACTGTGCCCAAAGCTATGTTCATTTCAATGTGTGGATGTTACCCTTCAGTTTCTGAGGCCTAGATCTCAGATGGATTTGCACATCATTGAGAAAAACAAAACCTGCCGTGAGTCAGTCTGTGCTTAAAAGTGTAATCATTTGGAAACAATATTTTAAAAATATCCTCGATACATTTAAAAGTGGAAACTTGGCACAAGTTGATCAATGGAATAGGGAAATGAGTTTATTAGAAGGCATTTTTAATGCCAACCACTTGTGAATGGGAATGGGAAAGTCACCATTCTTATTAGAATGAGGCAATGTTGCCAGGATTGGAGGGTTTGAGCTATTGGGAGAGGCTGAACAGGCTGGGATTGTTTTCCCTGGAGCGTCGGAGGCTGAGGGATGACCTTGTAGAGGTTTGTAAAATCATGAGGGGCATGAATAGGATAAATAGACAAGGCTTTTTCCCAGGGTGGGGGAGCCCAGAACTAGAGGGCTTAGGTTTAGAGTGAGAGGGGAAAGATATAAAAGGAAGCTAAGGCACAACTTGCGTGTATGGAACAAGCTACCCAAGGATGTGGTGGAGGCTGGTACAATTACAACATTTAAAGAGCATCTGTGAATGTGAATAGGAAAGGTTTAGAGGGATGCGAGCCAAGTGCTGGCAAATGGGAGTAGATTAGGTAAGGATAGCTGGTGGACACGGACATGTTGGATTGAGGGGTCTGTTTCCATGCTGTCCAGCTCTGCGACTCTATGATTCTATGAGATCGCCCTCATTTTTCGAAGTTTCAGTGATATGGAGGAGCCAGTGTTGGACTGAGGTGAACAAAGTTAAAAATCACACAACACCAGGTTATCGTCCAACAGGTTTACTTGGAAGCACTAGTTTTTGAAGTGCTGCTCCTTCATCAGGTAGTTGTGGAGCAGGACCGTAAGACACAGAGTTTATAGCAAAAGATCACAGTGTCATGCAACTAAGATGACATATTGAACAAACCTAGGTTGTTGCGTGAATGTGTAGCAGTTTTGGTTCATGGATAAGTAAATCTCAGCACTTCTTTTAAGTCACACACACAGAGTGGTCAGGGACATTCAACCTCGGACCTTCGGGTAACCGTCCTCCAAGGCAGGCTTCTGGATACACAACAACGCAAAGTAGCCGAGCAGAGGCTGATAGCCAAATTCAGTACATATGGGGGTGGCCTCAACTGGGACCTTGGATTCATGTCACACTACAGGTGACCTCACTGTACTATACACTCTCGCACATGTACACACGCACTCTTACATACAAACACACACACACACACGCATACATGCGCTCTCTCTCATACACATATACATACAACCACCACATTCACACCTACACAAACACCCTCTCACAGGCTTATACCTCATCACACACACACACACACACACACACACACACACACACACACACACACACACACACACACACACACACACACACACACACTTGCAAACACACACTCTCGCCGTGCACTCATACTCAAACTCATACACACATGCACACATTCACTCTCTCTCTCTCTCTCTGCCTCTCTCTCTCTCTCTCTCTCTATCTTATGCATACAAGTCTCATACATATAAGTTCACGGGGTGAATTTTTATTTGCAGACTTATATTTGCAGCTACATTCTATTTTGCTCAAAAGCGCACAATCTGCAGGCAGTCAGTCCATGAATATTTTATAAATTCCTACTTTGGAAATAGAACCAGTCTGATTCAAGATTGGGATACAGGCCGACTCTAACCTCACACCAATAGTGCATTGTCTGAGCTGAGACGTCACCTTTTTTTTAATAGAATGTTATCTTAAGAATGTTACTTAAAAGTAGTTCTGAGATTTACATACTAATGAATCGAAACCTGCAATTCATTCTAAAAGGTGAAAGATGTAATAGCAATCTAGGTTTGTTCAATATATCATTTCAGTTGCATGACACTGTGATCTTTTGCAATAAACTCTGTGTCTTATGATCTTGCTCCACAACTACCTGATAAAGGAGCAGCACTCCGAAAGCTAGTGCTCCCAATTAAACCTGTTGGACTATAACCTGGTGTTGTGTCATTTTTGAATAAACTCCAGTGAATCCAATCCTACTCTCTCCTCATACATCACCTGCGAGCCCAGGATCAGTTTGATAAACCTTCGCCTCACTTCCTCTGAAATAAGAACATCCTTCCTCAGATATGGGAACCAAAACTGCACACAATATTCCTGGTGAGGCCTCACTAAGGCCCTGTAAAACTGCAGCAAGATATCCCTGTTCCTATAATCAAATCCTCTCACGATGAAGGTCAACATACTGCTTGCCTTCTTACTACCTGCTACACCTGTGTACTTAAGGAGGTCGGCCCAGAAACAATGGATGTATTCGTGGTCATCCTCCAAGGTTCTTTAGACTTTGGAACAGTTTCTACAAATTGAAAGAATACCTAATGTAACTGCATTATTTAGAAAGGGACGGAGAGAGTAAACAGGGAATTATAGGCCAGAAGGTCTGATGCTAGTAGTGGGGAAGGTGCTTGAATCCATTATCCTGAATTTTAAGCACAGCACTTAGAAAACAGCAATAGAATCAGGCACTGTCACCATGGATTCGCCAAAGAGAAATCATGCTTGACAAATCTACAAATTTTTCAAGAATGTAACCAGTAGTGTTTATCATGGGGTGTGGGCAGTGGATGTGGTTTAGTTGGATTTTCAGAGAATTTTTGACAAAGACTCACATAAGAGATTAGACTTACAGTGTGGAAACAGGCCCTTCAGCCCAACAAGCCCACACCAACCCGCCGAAGCGCAACCCACCCATACCCCTACATTTACCTCTTACCTAACACTACGGGCAATTTAGCTTGACCAATTCACCTGACCCGCACATCTTTGTAACTGTGGGAGGAAACCAGAGCACCCGGAGGAAACCCACGCAGACACAGGGAGAACGTGCAAACTCCACACAGTCAGTCGCCTGAGTCGGGAATTGAACCCGGGTCTACAGGCGCTGTGAGGCAGCAGTGCTAACCACTGTGCCACCCACAAAGCAAGGAACAATCTGACAGATCCGGTTTTATCCCGGTGGCTTTCCTTTACAAACCCCAACACTGCCATGGCCGGGAATCGAACCCGGGTCAACTGCTTGGAAGGCAGCTATGCTCCCCACTATCCCACCATCACCCGAGATTAATGTGTAAAATTAAAGCATGTGGAATTGGGACAAGTGTATTGAGAAGGATAGAAAAATTGGTTTGCAGACAGAAAACAAAGATTAGATTAGATTCGATTCGATTCCCTACAGCATGGAAACAGGCCCTTTGGCCGAACAAGTCCACACTGACCCTCCGAAGAGTAACCCACTCCTCTACCCTATATTTATCACTGACTAATGCACCTAACACTATAGGCAATTTAGCATGGCCAATTCACCCGATGTGCACATCTTTGGACTGTGGGAGGAAACCAGAGCAAACCCACGCAGACACAGGGAGAATGTGCAAACTCCACACAGTCAGTCGCCTGAGTCGGGAATTGAACCCGGGTCTACAGGCGCTGTGAGGCAGCAGTGCTAACCACTGTGCCACCGTGCCACCCACAAAGCAAGGAACAATCTGACAGATCCGGTTTTATCCCGGTGGCTTTCCTTTACAAGCCCCAACACTGCCATGGCCGGGAATCGAACCCAGGTCAACTGCTTGGAAGGCAGCTATGCTCCCCATTTGTCGAGCATGATTTCTCTTTGGTGAATCCGATGGTGGGAATCAAACCCAGGTCTCTGGCACTGTGAGGCAGCAGTGCTAACCACAGAGCCACAATGCCACCTCCCAGAGCGGGAATGAATGGGTCTCTTTCTGAATGGCAGTGACTAGTGGGGTACCTCAGGGATCAGTACAAGTATCCCAGCTATTTACAATGTTTGTTAATGATTTAGATGAGGGAACTAAATGTAATATCTCAAAGGTTGAAGACCACATGAAACTGGATGGGAGGGTGTGCTGTGAGGAGGATGAAGAGAGGTTGCACTGTGATTCAGATAGGTTGAGTGAATGGGCAAATATATGGTGAAGCAGTATAATGTGGATTATCCATTTTAGTACCAAAAATAAGAAGGCAGATTATGATCAGATAGGCTGTAAATTGCGAGAGAGGTGTGTTCAATGAGACCTGGATGTCCTCATGCTCTTGTTGCTGTAGGTAAGCATCATGCATCGTAATGTGTATTGTCTTCAAAAGGTACTTAAGTAGACCAAGGAATTGTGGATACTGGTGACCTGAAACAAATAAAAACAGAAATTGTGTGGATTATAGCACTCTGTTTCTCTCTTCACAGACACTGCCAGAGCTGCTGAGTTTCTCCAGCAATTTCTGTTTTTGTTTGTTTCAAAAAGTAATTCAATCACCTAGATTGAGTGAATCCTTAGAAGAGTATAAAGACAGTAGGAGTGTACTTAAGAGGGAAATCAGGAGGGCAAAAAGGGGGACGTGAGATAGCTTTGACAAATAGAATTAAGGAGAATCCAAAGAGTTTTTACAAATACATTAAGGACAAAAGGGTAATTAGGGAGAGAATAGGGCCCCTCAAAGGTCAGCAAGGCGGCCTTTGTATGGAGCCACAGAAAATGGGGGGTTACTAAATGAGTATTTTGCATCAGTATTTACTGTGAAAAAGGATATGGAAAATATAGACTGTAGGGAAATAGATGGTGACATCTTGCAAAATGTCCAAATTACAGAGGAGGAAGTGTTAGATGTCTTGAAACGCATAAAGGTGGATAAATCCTCAGGACCTAGAACTCTGTGGGAAGCTAGGGAAGTGATTGCTGGGCCTCTTGCTGAGATATTTGTATCACCGATAGTCACAGATGAGGTGCCGGGAGACTGGAGGTTGGTGCGACTGTTTAAGAAGGGCAGTAAAGACAAACCAGGGAACTATAGACCAGTGAGCCTGACCTCCGTGATGGGCAAGTTGTTGGAGGGAATCCTGAGGGACAGGATGTACATGTATTTGGAAAGGCAAGGACTGATGCGGGATAGTCAACATGGTTTTGTGCGTAGGAAATCATGTCTCACAAATCTGATTGAGTTTTTTGAGGAAGTAACAAAGAGGATTGATGAGGACAGAGTGGTAGATGTGATCTATATGGACTTCAGTAAGGCATTCGACAAGGTTCCCCATGGGAGACTGATTAGCAAGATTAGATCTCACAGAATACAGGGAGAACTAGCCATTTAGATACAGAACTGGCTCAAAGGTAGAAGACAGAGAGTGGTGGTGGAGGGTTGTTTTTTAGAACTGGAGGCCTGTGACCAGTGGAGTGTCACAAGGATCGGTGCTGGGCCCTCTACTTTTTGTCATTCACATAAATGATTTGGATGTGAGCATAAGAGGTACAGTTAGTAAGTTTGTAGATGACACCAAAATTGGAGGTGTCGTGGACAGCGAAGAGGGTTACCTCAGATTACAACAGCATCTTGACCAGATGGGCCAATAGGCTGAGAAGTGGCAGATGGAGTTTAATTCAGATAAATGTGAGGTGCTGCAGTTTGGGAAAGCAACTCTTAGCAGGACTTATACATTTAATGGTAAGATCCTAGGGAGTGTTGCTGAACAAAGAGACCTTGGAGTGCAGATTCATAGCTCCTTGAAAGTGGAGTCACAGGTAGATAGGATAGTGGGATATCTGGTCGGCATGGATGGGTTGGACTGAAGTTTCCATGCTGTAATTCTCTTTGACTCTATCAAATATTTTGCAATGCCCTGAAATCAGGAAAGGCATAATGTGTAGATAAATGCAAGTTCTGCTCAATGTTTTCCTTTCATTAATTGACTGTTTTAGTTTGAGTTCCTGCCTCCTGAGCCACAGCATTGTTATAAAAGACCATTCGGCCCATTGTGCTGGTGTCCACTCTCCAAATGAGCAATGCACCTCGTGCAGTTCCCTCACCTTCCCCCAACAGCCTGGCATGTTCAAAGTCTGTGAGAAGATTTGTAGCTCGGGTGCACGTTGTTGTGGTTCTGTTCGCCGAGCTGGGAATTTGTGTTGCAGACGTTTCGTCCCCTGTCTAGGTGACATCCTCAGTGCTTGGGAGCCTCCTGTGAAGCGCTTCTGTGATGATTCCTCCGGCATTTATAGTGGTTTGAATCTGCCGCTTCCGGTTGTCAGTTCCAGCTGTCCGCTGCAGTGGCCGGTATATAAGGTCCAGGTCGATGTGCTTATTGATTGAATCTGTGGATGAGTGCCATGCCTCTAGGAATTCCCTGGCTGTTCTCTGTTTGGCTTGTCCTATAATAGTAGTGTTGTTCCAGTCGAAGGGACAACTCTACTAATGTAGGACAAGCCAATAAGAGAACAGCCAGGGAATTCCTAGCGGCATGGTACTCATCCACAGATTCAATCAATAAGCACATCGACCTGGACCCAATATACCGGCCTCTGCGGAGGACAGCTGGAACTGACAAACGAAAGCGGGAGATACAAATCACTATAAATGCCGGAGGAAACAGCACAGAAGCGCTTCACAGGAGGCTCCCAAGCACTGAGGATGTCACCTAGACAGGGGACGAAACGTCTGCAACACAAATTCCCAGCTCGGCGAACAGAACCACAATAGCCTGGCATGTTATTCCTTCTCAGGTACTGAATCCACTTCCCTCTTGAATACCTTGATTAAATCTACCTTCAGCACACTGTGTATTCCAGCTGCTAACCATCTTTCCTTGTGTCATCGCTTTTTCTTCTAGTATCCTCAATCTGTGCCCTCCAGATCCTTTCACCAACAGGAACAGTTTTTCTCTATCTCCTCTGTCCTGACCCCCCCAGAACACCTCAATCAAATCTCCTCTTAAACTTCTTTTTCCTAGTTTGAAATTTACGAATCTGAGAATGTAACCGAATTTCTCATCCCTGGAGTCAGCATGCGGAAATCTGAACTCTTACCTACAGTAAATAACTTGACTGCATGTTACCAACCCCACCTCAAATCTTGAAAACATGGTTTACTGTTGCCTTAAAAAAGACTATGCAGTACCTTGTGTATATTATTGAAAATAAAGGATTGCAAGGGAGTGTCAGTCTGAGCTCTTGGTTAATTCCTTTCGATCTTTTTCAATAGCATGTCTGTGTAATCTCCCTTTCTTGTGTCTATTGACTGTACTCTACAAAACCATAAACCTTACCATAAAGACAGAGGTGACATCGAATTGGCCCCACTCACCTCCCTGCTCTTTCCCCATACCTCTGCAAATATTTACTTCTCAGCTGTTCCATGCAGTTGATGTGAAGAGATGAGATGTCTTTAACGTGAAGCTGTTTGAGTATTTGTAGGAGAAGGGACTGCACGATGGTAATAGAACTGGACTAGTCATCCAGAGGCCCAACTAGTGTTTTCGAGACACAGGCTCAAATCAGCGTGGCATGGTGGCTCAGTGGTTAGCCCTGCTGCCTCACAACACCAGGGACCTGGGTTCAATTGCAGTCTCGCGTAATTGTCATTGTGGAATTTGTACATTCTCCCTGTATCTGCCTGGGGTTTCCTCTGGTTTCCTCCCACAAGCCAAAGATGTACAGGTTAGGTGAATTGGCCATGCTAAATTGCCCATAGGCTAAATTGCAGACCAGGTGGGTTGGCCATGGAAAGTGCAGGGTTACAGGGATGGGGTGAATCTGGATGGGATGCTTTTTAGAGGGTTGGTATGGATTCAGCTGGCTGAATGGCCTGCTTCCACACTATAGGGATTCTATAAAATTTAAATTCAATCCATAAATCTGGAATTTGAAGCTTGTCTCAGTAATGGTGGTAAAGACCCCCATCTAGGTCACTAATGCCCTTCAGGGAAGGAAATCCTTCATTCTTACCTGGTCTGGCCTACATGTGATTCCACGTGCAAATCACAGTCTAAGAATAAGGGGTAAGCCATTCAGGACTGAGATGAGGAAGGATTTCTTCACTCAGAGAGTGGTGAACCTGTGGAACCAGGAACTGTTGGGAGTGGTTTGTTAGATATATTCAGGAGGGAGCTAGACGTGGTCTTTGCAGGGATCAAGGGGTATAGACAGAAAATGGAAGTGGGATACCGAGATTGCATGATCATATTGAATGGTGGTGCAGGCTTGAACGGCCAAATGGCATAATCCTGTTCCTATTTTCTATGCTTCCCCTCCAAGCCACTCACCATCCTGACTTGGAAATTCATCACTGCTCCTGGATCAAACTCCTGGAATTCCCTCCTTAGTTACAATGTACGTTTACCTATATCTCATGGACCGCTGCAGTTCAAGAAGACAGCTCACCACTGCCTTCTCAAGGGGCAACTAGGGACAGCCAATAAATCCCACATCCCACAAGTGAGTATGAAAAAAAAGACTCACAGCAATGTGCTTGCCTCTTAACTGCTCTCTGAAGTGGCCCTAGCAAGTCACCCAGTTCAACACCAATTAGCGACGAATTATGAATGTCCGTTTTTCCAGCAACACTGCATCCCATAAAATGGAATAGAATAAAATAAAAAGCAATGGGATTAGACACGGTGGGATGGAAGATGGTTAGTGTGTAATACAAACAAGCATGAGCAGTTGGGCTGAATGGGCCTGATTCTGTACTTTAATATAGACATGGAATTGCTGGGTAGGAAAAGTGTCAGAACATTATCACAAATGACTCGGTATTTTGTTTGGAAGATTTTCTGGACAGGCTTGATATTTACAAGTGAGCTGGACATGTTTCCTGCTGTTTGTGGTTTTGACCTTGTAGTCCATCACACATGAAGATGTTCTCTCGACAGGTGAGCAAAGCTGTACAATTGCTCTGCGTGGAAACCCAGCACAAACGTGTTGTCTTCCCTATTCTCCCACCTAGAAAGAGACAATACCGAGAGACCTCTGCTGCCAATTGCTGCCTGAGTGAATCATACACACTGTATTGTAAGAAGTACTTTATAACAATGAAGTTAGAGACAATGGTCACAAAAACATGCGTTGCTGGAAAAGCTCAGCGGGTCTAGCAGCATCCATGAAGAGAAATCAAAGTTAACGTTTCGGATCGAAATATTAACTCTGATTTCTCTTCACAGATGCTGCCAGACCTGCTGAGCTTTTTCAGCAATGCCTGTTTTTTTGTTTCTGATTTACAGCATTCACATTTCTTTTGGTTTTTAGTAAGAGATTATGGTTCTAGCTGGTTGAAGGCACAAAGTTATCATTTGACAGCAAAGGAGCTCTGCATCTCTTGCCTGTATTCAGTATTATTGTTCGAAAAGCAAACTCGGTGGTCCCATGTTATCTGCCTTCTTGCTGAAGGTTTGCTGACATGTTATTTTACACAGTGAATCGAGCTGCAGCTCAGACTGAATCAGATGCTTTATTTTTAGAATGGGATGGAGAGACTTATTTCCCAAAACATGATCCAGTTTGTGTGTGTGTCTTTAGGGGCAGTCAGCTAAGGGCAGGACCAACTCTGAAGGTCCCCAAGAGGGCAGATAATCCAGACACACACCGGGTTTGGTTCAGAGGTGGTGACCACTTAATAGATGGGGTGAGTGGTTGTCCAATACATTCAACCTGGTCTCTGTCAGGATTAAAGAATAACTTCCTTGGACACCGCATTGAAATCGTGATTACAGGCACATTTTGAAAAGTTACATTTATATAAAAGCCTTTCTTTGAGCACCTTTTGAATTGAGGAGCCACCCAAAGGGATGTGGATCTGCGGAATTTCCTGCCCAGTGAAGCAGTTGAGGTTACCTCTTTGAATGATTTTAAGGCAAAGATTTTTGAACAGTAAAGGAATTAAGGATTATGGTGAGTGGGTGGGTGAGTGGAGCTGAGGTCATGAAAAGGTCAGCCATGATCTTACTGAATGGTCGAGCAGGCTCCAAGGGCTAAATGGCCTCCTCCTGCTCCTGTTCTTACATTCTTGTGGAATTACAGGTAATCCCCAATTTCTGAACATCCAGCTGATGAAAGTGTCAATTTAAAAAATCCGACTTGCAAACATTTGTTTGTGCTTGCAAACGGTTATTTTATACTGTACTGTATCAAGTTCCAACTTGTGTATAAATCAACTCGTGGGCACGGTGGCTCAGTGGTTAGCACTGCTGCCTCACAGCACCAGGGACCCAGGTTCGATTCCAGCCTCAGGCGACTGTCTGTGTGGAGTTTGCACGTTCTCCCCGTGTCTGCGTGGGTTTCTTCTGGATGCTCTGGTATCCTCCCACAGTCCAAAGATGTGCAGGTCAGGTGAATTGGCCATGCTAAATTGCTCGAAGTGTCAGGTGCATTGTTCAGAGGAAAATGGGCCTGGGTAGTTGGTCTTCGGAGGGCCGGTGTGGACTTGTTGGGCCAAAGGGCCTGTTTCCACACTGTAGGGAATCTAATCTAATCAAACATATTTTCAGTAAACCTGAAAAAACATTGTATGCCGGGAGCTGGAACACTAGGCCAGAAGCCTACACCAAAGGAGTCCGCTGTGAGACTCCATTACTGGATGAGGCCACCTGCCAGGTTGCTTGAATACCTGCACTCCGAAGAAGCAGTAAATCTCCACACCGGGTCAAGACTGCTACACCAGGACAAGGCTGCAACTCCGGACCTAGACCACCACACTGGGCCAAGACTATCACACCTGGCCAAGACCACCACAATGGGAAAAGAGCGCTATGCCAGGACAAGGTGACAACTCCAGGACGAGATCACCACACCGGGACAAGGCCGCAGCTCTGGGACGGGACCACCATATCGGGACAAGATTACAACTCGGGGACAATACCACCAGACTGGGCTGAGACCACCACACTGGGACAAGACCATCACACTGGGACAATATTGCAACTCTGGGACATGACCAATACACTGAGACAAGAACAACACACTGGGCTGAGACCACCTTTCTCCTCCTTCAGATATTGGGGCCTAGCTATGGACCTGGAGCCTTGGTTCCAAAACAAAAAGGAAATGCTGGAAATACTCACAGGTCAGGCAGCATAGAAAATAGCAAGAGTAAACCACACTGCTGTGGGACTGGAGTCCCATATACACCAAACCATGTAAGGGTGGCAGTTTCTTTCCCTAAAGGACATTAGTGAACCAGGTGAGCGTTTCCCATGGTCATCATCATACTCAGAATTCCAGATATTTATTGAATTCACATTCCACCACCTGCCATGGCAGGATTTGAACCCTGGCCCAAAGGATATTTCCCGACTTTCTAGATTAACAGCTCAGTGATAATACCACGCGACCATCACGAGTTAAAGCTTTGTGTGTCATGAGGCAACATTGGGAGAGCACTCGTTGCATTTTCCACTTCCCAGCTATCCTGTGGATTCCCCAGCTGTCATTAGTGGTGAGTTGTGGGCAGTTGGTTTTTTTTTTCCGTTGTACAGCCCTGTCTGCTCTACAATTAAGGGTGAGCCTGCCTGAGGCTGATGATGTTTGGCAGGGAGAGACCGTTTTCATGCCATTGGTTTAATGCTGGACATGATTCTCGGTCTCAGAGGAGAGGAGAAAATGTTTTGATTTATGCACTGCGCAGCCCCCTCAGGCAATCACAGACAAAATTCGGTTTTGTAATCAGCCACAAACCAGGCTAGTGGAAACTCTTCTCCCTTCCAAGTCTTAGCTGTTATTTTTAAGGAAAGAAAATGCCCATGATCTTAGCCACAGAGACCGTCCAAAATTCTTAGCTTCCACTGCCTTGACAGAAGTTTGAAACATGTTTGAGTAACACTTGTCCACAGGATTTCCCTGACAACTGAACTGCTAATTGCTCGGACGACAAAGCTTTTCACTATGCCTTGGTACACATGACAATAAATTCAATTCAATGATTAGTGGGGAGTTGAGTGATACTGGACAGAATGCTCCCAGTACAAACCTCAACTCTGTTGAGTTGCTGCTCTCACTGGGTATAGAGCTGTGGGGCAGTGCTGCACCCTGTATGGATGTGTCTCCTGCTGAAGTAAAGAATTCTGGGTTTCTATGTGATGCCACATGTAGTTGAATAGGGAGGGAAAGGACAAACATGGTCTCTCTAGGAATTGGATCTGGCTAGTTGGAGGTAAAAACAATGACTGCAGATGCTGGAAACCAGATTCTGGATTAGTGGTGCTGGAAGAGCACAGCAGTTCAGGCAGCATCCAATGAGCAGCGGAGCCTGCCCTTCCATCTGATAATCTATCTTGACTCTGCATTCACACAGCACCTCCCCGTGCCTCGTAATCTCCTAAGTAGCTCAAAACCTGCTGACCTCTGTCCTGACTATACTCCTTTACTGACATCCACTGATCTCACGGCAAGGCGATTTCGAGACTTCTACCATCCTGTGAGTGCAGGAATTTCTGGGAACAAGCTCGGGCATGAAGAACTTGGATCAGATTTCCTGCCACTTGTTAATTTTAACAAAAGACACCAGTGATGATTTTTATTTCTTTTTCCCTCCTTGTATTTTCGTGGGATGTGGGTTTCATTGGCTAGCTCAGTATTTATTGCCCATCCCTAATTACCCTTAAATTGAATGGGTAGTGGTATAAATGGTCATAGTGGTATAAATGGTCTCTCCCTGCCAAACATAATCAGCCTCAGGCAAGCTCACCCTTAATTGTACAGCAGACAGGGCTGTGCAGCAGAAAAAAGCAACTACCCACAACTCACCACTAATGACAGCTGGGGAATCCACAGGATAGCTGGGAAGTGGAAAATACAACGAGTGCTCTCCAAGTGTTGTCTCATGACACACAAAGCTTTAACTGGTGATGGTTGCGTGGTATTATCACTGAGCTGTTAATCTAGAGAGCCAGGAAATATCCTTTGGGCCAGGGTTCAAATCCTGCCATGGCAGGTGGTAGAAAGTGAATTCAATAAATACCTGGAATTCTGAGTATGATGATGACCATGGGAAATGCTCACCTGGTTCACTAATGTCCTTTAGGGAAAGAAACTGCCATCCTTACATGGTTTGGTGTATATGGGACTCCAGTCCCACAGCAGTGTGTGGCTAGACTATTAATCCCAAAACCCTGGTAATGTTTAGAGGACCCAAGTTCTCGTCATGCCATGGTGAAGAAGGCATTTGATTTTGATTAAAACTCCGAAATTAAGAACCTGCTGAGGACCATGAATCCATTGCTGATTGTCAGATTAAACCCGTCTGGTTCACTAGTTTCCTTCAGGGAAGGAAACAGGTCTCTCAGTGACTCCAGACCCACAGCAATGTGGTTAACTGCCCTCTGGGCATTTAGGGATGGGCCACAAATGCTGGCTCAGTCAAATCAACAACATCCCCCAACCTGGGAAAAAGTGCTTTAACAAAGCATGTCTTGCTGGTCCATTTCAGAGGGCAAATAAGAGTTAACCACTTTGCGAGTTAACCACTTTGGTATGGATCTGGAGTCCCACTTAGGTCAGACCGGTAAGGATGGAAGATGAGTAGGGTGCCTGGTACGTAAAATAAGATGGGTATGATGCCAAGGAAGTAGGGCACAAGGTGTGAGATGCAGTGTTATCGTAGATCAGAGCAATCAGATCTGGGCATGGTAAAATGATAACTGGGTCCTTCCCTGAAGGAGCGAGAGTGCGGTGCTGGAAAAGCACAGCAGGTCAGGCAGCATCTGAGGAGCAGGAGAGTTGATGTTTTGGGCATAAGCCCTTCATCAGGAATCCCTTCCCTGAAGGGCATTAATGAACTCAGTGGGTTTTGACCACAATGGTCACCACCTGACTAGTTTTATTGCCAGCTTTAAACAAATGAATTCAAATTTCACTCTCTGTGGCAGGCCGGATTTGAAACCACGTCCTACCATGACCCTTGCTGATATTATTACTGCACAAATCAGATCCCAGTCTAAAACCTGGCTTGACAGACTGATGACTTGATAGTTTTGATTTTAATGAAGTGGTCTCTCACTGAAACATAAACAACTGATGTGTAGATTTGGTTTTAATGAGAAAGCAGAAGTTTATTACAGAAAAGAAACAAAGATAAAATAGAAGAAACCAAACTATTTACTTGTAATAGAGTTTAAAGATTTGAAAACACATATTAATCTACAATTCCATTGATCTGAACAGTATTTTTTTTTACAGTATAAACAACAGCAAGAATTTCCTTTTCTATCTCATTTGAGTTTGGCTTAGCAACGGCTTCAACTCCATGGTCATGAGAATCTGATCACCTCTTTGTTCAATTGTTTTACAACTGGGCATAAACTTTCTCAGCTTCAAATAACCTCTTCAGAGTTTTGACCAAATACTTCTGGTCTTGAAGTTTAAAACTAAACTTCCTGCACTGAAATAACCTAATCCAACAGTTCTGACCTACTTCCTTTTCTGAGGAGCAACTGTTCTGTGCACTAGCTTCAGCCAACATTTCTGTTACACCACCCAACGAAAACCAGAAGCTTTTCAAAGTTATGGATGTTCCCCAAACAAATCTAAAACCCACCAAACTTGAACTTTTAAACTTAAAGGCCAAGGCACAGCTGTTTAACTTATTCACTTGTAAAAACGCTGTAAGAACAAGGACTGCAGATGCTGGAAACCAGAGTCTAGATTAGAGTGGTGCTGGAAAAGCACAGCAGGTCAGGCAGCATCCAAGGAGCAGGAAAATCGATGTTTCGGGCAAAAGGCCTATTCCTGGCTTTTGCCCGAAACGTTGATTTTCCTGCTCCTCGGATGCTGCCTGACTTGCTGTGCTTTTCCAGCACCACTCTAATCTAAACACTTGCAAAAACATTCCCATTTAAAAATAACTGTATTACACAACAGGAAATCTCTCTCTCATCAAAAACAGAAGTTGCTGGAAAAGCTCAGCAGGTCTGGCAGCATCTGTGAAGAGAAATCAAAGTTAATGTTTCGGGTCTGGTGACCCTTCCTCAGAACTGATAGTAGCGGGGAAAATGCCAGTTCACATGCATGAGATGGGGGTGCAGGAGGAGATAAGGAGAAACTGATAGGTGGGGATAGAGCCCAAAGAAAGAGAACAGTTGGACAGACAAAGGAGTTGATAACAATCTGGCTAGGTGGGTGAATAGCTGTTAATTGGGGCTTTTAGTGACTAACAATAGGTAGCGTGTAATAGCAAACTGTGTGAGATAACAAGGCCTGGTATGTGGGGTGGGGAGCTGGGACATGGGGCAGTTCAGGCCCGAAAATGACTGAACTCAGTATTGAGGGCTGCAGGGTCCCCAAGTGGAAATGAGGTGTTGTTCTTCCAGCCTGCGCTGAGCTATACTGGAGCACTGCAGCAAGCCTGAGAGAGGTGTTGGCCAGGGAACAGGGTGGGGTGTTAAAGTGGCAGGCAACTGGAAGCTCATAGAATCCCTACAGGGTCTTTTTCTAATGCTATGTTTAAAATAATCACCACGGCTATTTATAAGGTTGTCATTAAATCCATTTAGACACATACTTGCAAACCAAAATGCCAGTCAAATCCAAACTCTCAAATAAATGATGTTAAACTTTATAAAAATCACACACTTTTTATCTCAGTGACCAGATGGTGTGCTTGGGTCTCTAGATGACAGTGACAATACCACAATGTCACTGCCCTCTCTCTCTTGATAAGTACACACAAATGCCTCTGCTCAAGGGCAAGGATATTTCTCCGTGCTCTAACCAGGACCCAAGATCCACCCTCCCCACCACACTTGGCACTCTACTTACAGGACTCCCTACACATCTGGGTTCCTATTCCTATCCCAGCTCACACCCTCCCCAGCAAGCACCAAGCTCAACAGGCAGCTGACTGCCGACTCATACACGTGGACCCTAACCACTTCCTAGATGCATTCAGCCCACCTGGTACCCTCCTCTCCCATTTACTCGATTTACTTCCAGTGTGGCAGCAGCTGTCAAAATGTCTGTCATGACTTTTACATTTCAGAACATAGCAGCTGACTGCTGGTAAACGGGGTGGGGGTGGGGGTCTGGTTTACTTTCCTCTGACGGTTGTGTGATGAGAAAAGTCTGTCAGAATGGAAACATGGCTCCGCCCTCCCCAGGGAGCCCTGAGCAGAATCTCCACCCTGGAAAATCAGGCCCACTTAAATCCCCTAAGTACAGTCTCTCTGTCGACACCTGAATATGGTGCTGAGGATATACGGCACCAGCAGAGGGAGCACTGTTTTGTTTTCCCATAGACTCATACAGTATGGAGACAGACCCTTCGGTTCAACTCATCTATGCCGACCAGATTTCCTAAAATAAACTAGCCCCATTTGCCTACGATTGGTCCACATCCCTCTAAACGTTTCCTATTCATGTACCTGTCCAATGTCTTTTAAATGTTGTCACTGTACCTGCCTCTCCCGATTCAAGTGTGTGTGGCATTCCAAGGTAGACCGGTGCTGTCCATTCTCCCCATCAGCTTTTCCAGCAGTTGCCTAATATACCACAAACCTTACATCGTAGGGTGTGCTATTGCCTGCTATTATTACCCTTGATGAGGGTAGCACCCTCACTGTCACTTAAATTGTGATTGGTCTCCCTGGAATCGCCTTGTTTTATTTCAAACAATATTGTGACATGCAAGTTTATTCACTCATACCATGATGATTGGGCCAAGCATATTCTTTTCAAAAATACTGTGACTAGCCAAAAGGACCTAATCCTCTTTTTTTTTAAAACACGTCAATAAATACTGCCCAGAAGGGTGGCAGTCTGCTGTGATTTAAAATAAAGTTAGGGTGAATTTGTGGCTTGCGAAGTGTCAATGATGATGCGAGCCCCTTTTAATAGCTGCTGTTTTGCAACTTTACCTAATGCATTGGCCCAACACGCAAATATGTTTTGCATTGCAAGGGAAGATAACGAGTCTCTGTAGGACAAACATGGCAAATATCCCAGGCAACTACTTCAGTGGAAAAATAAAAAGCTTTGTCTCACTCAAATTGCGCCCAGTGGAATTTTTTTTTCGTGTGAGATTACATCTCTTAACAGCACTGAGCTGTTGCATTTGCTGGTTTGCAGAGAGCACTTGAGAGTGGTATCCAAGACTGCATTCACTTTCATTATTTATTTAATAAGCTGCGATCATTCCCCAAGGAGAGACAGGGGGTGGGGGCATTGGAGGGGTCAGGAGAGGGGGCTTCCTGACCTTTTGAGAGCAGGGCTGTGATTTGTTTTGCATCGAGAACTAGCCTGTCGAAATGAATTTTGGTGGAAGTGAAAATCAGGCAAATGAGCAACAAAAATGCTGATCTCAAATCTTTCAAGTATGTTAACCACATTTGCAGGAAGAGCTTTTTACAGACATAAAAATGACAGCATTTACAGCTTTCTGCCTATCATGTCCATGCCAATCATCTAGCCTCTATCTATTGGAATCCCATTTCCTTGCATTTGTCCTATGGTATTTCAAGTACTCACCTAAATAATTAAATATCCTTGAGGGCTTCCACTCCACGCCCTCGCAGCAGTGAATTCCAGATACCCTGGATGAAAGAGTTTTCTCAAATCCCCTCTAAATCGCCAGCTCTCTTCCTTAAAACGTTCCCCTGATTATTGTCCTCCCTACTAAGGGGAAAGGTTTTTCCCGACCTTCCTTTTCAGTGCCTACCCCCACCCCCAACCCCCCCAGAAATTTGTAAATCTTAACTCTCAGCCTTCACTGCATTAAGACAAGCAGCAAGAGCCAACCCAATCCCCCTTCATGGCTGAACTGCTCTGGCCCAGGCAACAGCCTGGTGAATCCCCCCTTCGAATGCCTAGAACAGGAACATCATTCCTATAGTGCGGCAGCCAGAACCACACACAGTACTCAAGTTGTGGCCTGACTAACATTATATATACCCCTGTCATAACATTCTTGGTTTTATATTCAATGACTTGACTAGAGCTCCATTAAATCTTCTTTACCATTTTATCTCCCTGTACTTCTGCCTTCAATGATCTATGGAAATGAACACCAAGGTCCCTCTGATGCTCTGTGCTTCCCAGGATCCTACCATTAAATGTCTACCCCATTGCCTTATTAGTTCTCTCGAAATGCATCACCTCACACTTTTCCAGATGAAATTCCATTTGCCACCATTCAGCTCATCTGACCAGCTGTCCATATATTCCGAGGCTTTTCTCCTCGCTGTTTACCTGTCCATCAATTCTCATATCATCTGTGAACCCCCTACATTAATATCTGGATCATTATAGTATAGAATATCTGCAAGGGATCCAACATTGAACCCTGCCACATGCAGAGGACACAGGCTTCCTGTCACAAAAGTATCCATTGGCCACCACCTCTGCTTCCTGTCACTGAGTCAATTCAGATTCCAGTCTCTCAAATAGCCCTGGATCCCATTGGCTCTTAGATTTGCCATGCAAGACCTTGTCAAAAGCTTCAAAGTCCAGGTAGACTTCATCGACTGTACTCCCCTCATTTACACCCCCAGCCACCTCCTTGAAACATTCAAAGAAATGTGTTAGACATGACCTCCCCAGATGTTGACTATCCTTGATTAATCCATGCCCTTCCAAGTGGACATTTGTTCTGGCTAGGTCTGATCTAATCGAGCCTTAGAATCATACAGCATGGAAACAGACCCTTCGGTCCAACTTGTCCATGCTGACCAGGTTTCCCAAACTGTACTAATCCCATTTGCCTGCATTTGGCCCATATCCCTCAAAACTTTCCTATTCATGTGCCTTTTGAATGTTGTAACTGCACCTGCCTCTACCACTTCCTCTGATAGTTCATAAACACAACAACGTGGGCGGCACGGTGGCACAGTGGTTAGCACTACTGCCTCACAGTGCCTGAGACCCGGGTTCATTTCCCGACTCAGGCGACTGACTGTGTGGAGTTTGCACGTTCTCCCCGTGTCTGCGTGGGTTTCCTCCGGGTGCTCCGGTTTCCTCCCAGAGTCCAAAGATGTGCGGGTCAGGTGAATTGGCCATGCTAAATTGCCTGTAGTGTTAGGTAAGGGGTAAATGTAGGGGTATGGGTGGGTTGCGCTTCGGCGGGTTGGTGTGGACTTGTTGGGCCGAAGGGCCTGTTTCCACGCTGTAAGTAATCTAATCTAATCTAAAAAAAAAATCATCTCCCCACCTTCATAGCTTATTAAAAATTGCTATAAAAGCAGAAAATTATGAAACGCCTCAGCAGATCTGGCAGTGTCAGCGAAGGCAGAGTTCATGTTTCAGGTTGGTGATCTTTCTTCCAAACTGAGAAACAAAATCCTCAGGCACTGGATTATCCAAGACAGGGTGTATGACCAACAACCAGGGCACAAAGGCGTACCATCCTCTGCTGTCCGCAAACTTCCATGAAAATCTCCGACTTTGAGTGATGATCTGATGTTTGGGAGAGTTCCGATGTACTTACTTAGCCAGATACCCAGGAAATGTTCGACAGAATCAATCTGCTGTGTCACTACAGAATGAGCCATCAGATCACTCACAACAGAACCCCAACACCTCCTGACATCCAGGACTAAACCCCACCCAAAGCCCAACCAAACTACCTCTCCCACTCAAACCTAACAAGGCCCTGACTGGACCTTAGACACCCACCCTCTCCCACCTGTCACACAACTAACCTGCTAGCTAACCAACCTACCACCCTACTCAGCTGCCACCCGAACCACCCACTGTGTCAAATCATTCATGTATCTATTCAGTAACATTCACATTGGATCTATAAACTTACCACATGGAAGTTAGTGCTGTAAAAGAGTCAGGTATCCTGTTTTCCTTCCAACTCCACAGCGCTGCAATGCAGGGTTTTCAGAGAGATATTGTGCTCTGCATTTCGATGATAGCTTGGCTCAGGAGACCCAGCAAGAAAAGTGGAGCAGTGTTGAGACAGTGTAAAGTTGAGCAGTGTGGCAATCTTATCATTGCTCCTCTTCAGAAGGTCTAGGCTGTTATAAAGACACTTTATATTTAACATAAGAACTCAGGGCAGGAGTACGCCATCTGACCCTTCAAGCCTGCTCCGCCATTCGCTAAGATCATGGCTGATCTTTTCATTGGCCTCAGCTCCACTTACCCGCTCTCTCGCCGTAACTCTTAATTTCTTTACTGTTCAAAAATCTATCGTCACCTTAAAAACATTCAACAAAATAGTCTCAACTGTTACACTGGGCAAGGAATTCACAACCCTTCGGGTGAAAAGAATCCTCCTCAACTCTGTCCTAAATCTGTCCCCCCTGATTTTGAGTCTACGCCCCCTAGGTCTAGTTTCACCCACAGATGGAAACAACCTCCTTGCCTCTATCTTATCTATTCCCTTCATAATTTTCTATGTTTCTGTAAGACTCCCCCCACCTCCCCATTCTTCTAAATTCCTGTAGGTATAGTCCCAGTCTATTCAATCTCTCCTCATGAAGCAACCCTCTCAACTCCAGAATCAACCTGGTGAACCTCCTCTGTACCCCCTCTAGTGCCAGTACATCCTATCTCAAGTAAGGAGACGAAAACTGCACGGAGTACTCCAGGTGTGGCATCAGGAGCACCCTGTACTGCTGCAACATAACCTCCCTATTCTTATACTCCAGCCCTTTAGCAATGAAGGACAATATTCTATTTGCCCTCTTGTTTACCTGCTGCACCTGCAATCTAACCTTTTTGTGATTCATGTACAAGGATACCCAGGTCCCTCTGCACAGTAGCATGCTGCAATTTTTCACCATTTAAATAATGGTCCATTTTGCTGTTATTGCTTCCAAAATGGATGACCTCATATATACCAACATTGTACTCCATCTGTTCGACCCTTGCCCACTCACTTAACCTACCTACATCCCTCTGCAGACTTTCAGTTTCCTCTTTACACTTTGCTCTACCACTCATCTTAAATGTCATCTGTGAACTTTGACAACACTACACGTGGTCTCCAACTCCAAATCATCTATGGAAATTGTAAACAATTACGGTCCACACACTGATGCTTGAGGCACACCACTAGCCACTGATTGCCAATCAGAAAAACACCCATCTAGCCCCACTCTTTGCTTTCTATTAGTTAACCAATCCTCTATCCATGCTAATACATTACTTGTAACACTGTGCACCTTTTATCGAATGCAGCAGCCTTTTGTGAGGCACCCTGTTGAATACCTCCTGGAACTCCAGATACACCACATCCACCAGTTCCCCATTGTTCACCGTGCTCATAATGTCCTCAATGAATTGCAGTAAATTAGTTAAAGGTGACCTGCCTTTCATGAACCCTTTTCATTAATATTGCTTGGAGGACTTGAAGTATTGTGAAAAATGGATTTCAGTGTTTGTGAAAATACCTGTAGTGGTCGTTTTAAAGGAAATGCCTGAGAATTCACTGCGTGGATTGGAGATTTTTAAAATAAGTCTTCCTAGACATCACATGACTGGTGACAACCACTTGCTTTGCTATGGACTGTTATGAATAGTTTCTGGCCTTGAAGAGATTCTTGTTTTCTTTGATTCAATTGGAGGGAGGCCTAAGCTAAATTTGAGGAAAGCCTGTTCAGGACAAGTTGGAGGAATGCCTACAAGGAACAAGATGCCCAGCTAGTCTATCTCCATTCTGAAAGGTTGAGTTGAAAAGGATAAAACTTATTTGCTGTTTTGAAAGTGTGATTTAAGACATCTCTCACAATGATACTTCCTGAGCAAGCTGTGTCTGTAAAACTTCAGAGATAACTGTGCGAGATAAGGATCTTGACCACATGTTCCAGAACATCAGAGCAACTGACTTGGAACATCATTTAGTTTTTCCTTTTGTCTTCAAGAATAACCGAATAGCTAAAATTTGTTTATCAGAAAACCCACTTCTTTCCTTCTTTTCCTGAAGAGTTTGTGTGCACGTTTTGATAATAAATAAAAAAGATAACCATTTATTCTTCTTCATCATTGACTATGTAAGTTAACCAATTATTGAATCTTTATTGAATAAGTTTTGCTTTGATAATAAACCAATAAATCTATTTATTAAAAAACAGTTGATACATCTTTCTTGTTTTAAACCTGATGTGGATAAAGTATTTAACTGGTCACCTCAGTCACAGGGAGAAGTATTTTTATTTTACAGTGGGACTAAACAGAGGTGCACTCCTCCAGCCTTGGTTGTTACATGACTGATGCACTTTAAGCAAGGATAAGTTACAATAATACATAATGGGTGGGAATCAGATGGCTTCCCCGTCAGATCTGGAGTCAGGCAGTGCAGCTCTCTCTCTCCTGCCTTGTTTGTGCGCTGCATAGAGCCATTTGCTGAGTCCAACAGGAAGGATACGAGCCTGAGAGGGGTGACTATTCCAGGCAGCGGGGGTCTGCAGGTTAAGGCCTCCCTGTATATGGATGACGTTACTGTTTTCTGCTTGGATCCGCTGTCCGTGCACAGACCCATACACATCTGTGACCAGTTCGAACGGGCCTCAGGGGCCAGGGTCAACCAAGGCAAGAGCGAGGCCATGCTCTTCGGGAACTAGGCCGACCAATCATCGATCCCCTTCACCGTCAGGACCGACCACCTGAAGGTGCTGGGCATTTGGTTTGGAGGGGCTGGGACGTGCGCCAAGTCTTGGGAGGAGCGTATCAGCAAAGTGAGGCAGAAACTTGACAGATGGGAACAGCGGTTGCTCTCCATCGTGGGTAAAAACCTGGTCATCAGGTGTGAGGCACTGTCATTGCTGTTATACATGGCACAGGTCTGGCCTTTTCCCAGAACCTGTGCCACTGCAGTCACCCGGGCCATCTTCCACTTCATGTGGAGATCAAAGATGGACTGCGTCCGAAGGGACACAATGTACAAAGACCTGGGCAAGGGGGGAAAAACACGCCCAATGCCACCCTCACCCTGAAGGCCATCTTTGTGTGTGGCTGCATCAAGCTGTGTGTGGATCCCCGGTACACAAACACCAAGTGTCACTACGTACTGAGATTCTACCTGTCCCCGGTGTTGCGAAGGATGGGCCTGGCCTCGCTGCCGTGGAACGCTCTGAGTAGTTGGACCGTTCTGTGTCACCTGTCCTATGTGGAGAAATTTATGAAGAAAAACACCTTTGACCACAAGATCAGTAAGTGGTCAGCATGTAGTGTCCTTGAGACCCCTCGGGAAAAGGAGAGGGTGGATCCTATCAAGCGGCTCCCAAACAGTCACTTGGCAGACTGCCTCATCGCTAGAGCTTTCCAACAAGCACTAAGACATGGCTTGGCTGGTGGTGAGAAGGGCTCTGCCTGTGAGATCCTTTATGCACGCTCAGACTCTCTGCTGCATCGCACGCTGCCCTCGAAGCGGCTGGTGGTGGGGGGGTGGGGGGGACAAGACTGTCACACACCTCCTTCTGGAATGTGTCTACGCAAAGGAATTCTGGGGAGGAATGCAGTGGTGTTTGTCGAGGTTCATTCCGAGTAGCTCTGTGACATAGGACTCCGTGCTCTACGGTCTGTTCCCCAAGACGCACACCGAGAAGAGCATCAACTGTGCCTGGAGGATCATCAACTCAGTGAAAGACGCTCTTTGATCAGTCCGAAACCTGTTGATCTTTCAGCTGAAGGAGCTGACCCCGATTGAGTGTTGCAGACTGGCACATTCCAAGGTCCAGGACTACGTGTTGAGGGACGCGCTGAAGCTTGGGGCAGCTGCCGCCAAGGCGTGGTGGGGAAAGACCACCATGTAACATCTGCCTGCCAAAGAACAGGGGGCCCACGCAGTCATTGGGCACTGCTGACATCTCAGCAGAATAGCTGGATAGTCAATGTACAGACTTGTATATATGAAAGATTAATTTTGATCTTTGTAAGTAAAGAAATGTAATGTGTGCATAAGAATGGCATGACCAATTGTATAGAGATCCAAATAATTTTATGAATAAAGTATATTTTTGAAATTTAAAAAAAATACATTTACATTTATACAGTAGCATCAGCATTTCTGAAACAGTTGATAATGGGTTGGCACGATGGCTCAGTGGTTAGCACTGCTGCCTCACAGTGTCAGTGACCTGGGTTTAATCCCAGCCCTGAGCGACTGTCTGTGTGGAGTTTGCCCTTTGTCTGCATGGGATTCCTCCGGGTGCTCTGGCTTCCTTCCACAGTTCAAAGACGTGCAGGTAGACTGGTCATTCTGAATTGTCCCAAAGTGGATTAGCCATGGGGAATGCAGGTTGACAGGGGTAGGGTGGGATGTTCTTTGGAGAGATGGTATGGACTCGATGGGCTGAGTGGCCTGCTTCCATACTGAAGGAATTCCATGATGACCGACCCAGCTGCATTTTGTGGTCTGGATTTTGGGCGGGATAAGCATTTGCTGCAGAGGAAGCAAATGTTGTTTGGTGACAGGTGAGGAGCCCGTCTTCTCTTTGGAGCACCGATATCTACAAGCAAAATATTGGAGATGCTGGAAATATGTATAAGGAGCGAGAGTACCTCAGCCAGCCTGCGCTGCCATTCAATCAGATCGTGGCTGATCTGATTTTAACTCAACTCTACATTCCTGCATATCCAGTAGAAAGTGAGGACTGCAGGTGCTGGAGATCAGAGTCGAGAATGTGGTGCTGGAAAAGCACAGCAGGTCAGGCAGCATCCAAGGAGCAGGAGAATCTACATTTTGGGCATAAACCCTTTGTCAGGAATCCTGCATATCCGCCAATAATTCTTCACACCTCGGTAATCTATCTCCCTCTCCTTAAAAAAAATGTAAAGATTCTGCATTCACGGCCTTTTGAGAAAAGGGATTCCAAACACTCCTAATCCTCTGAGAGTTTTATTTCATCCTCACTTAAATGGACAGCCCTTTATTTTTAAACAATGACCCAACATTCTACATTTTCCAGTAAGAGGAAGCATCCTTTTGATATCTGCTTGGTCAAGTCCCCACAGGATATGAAACAGGAGAAGCTCAGCAGGTCTGGCAGCATCTGGAAGAAAGCAGAGCTAATGACTCTTCATCAGAACAGACTCGTCATCACCCCCCTCAGGATCTTACAAAGTCACTTTGGTATTCTGGAAATGCTGAACTTCTCAACAACCGTACATCAGAGCCTGAATGCATGATGTCTGTTTTCCATCTTCCTTACATACCCTTCCCACCACATGGCTTTGACTTGCTTGTGAAAGTGAGGACTGCAGACGCTGGAGATCAGAGTCGAAAAGAGTGGCGCTGGAAAAGCACAGCGGGTCAGGCAGCATCTGAGGAGCAACTTTGTCTTAACTGTTTTGTTAATTCTACTGTCAGTAGAGACAACCCAATTTCTCCCCTTTTCACCTTAACTGACACCCATTTTACATTTCTGTTTGTTTCAACACTTTAGCAACCCACTATTTTTTTGCACTCCACACCATCTGTTCCCCTTGTCCCTCCTTCATCTATCAAAAGTATTTAAAAAACTTTCCAAACCCTTCGAGTTCTGAAGAGTTACAGTGGACTCAAAACATTAACTCCCTCCCACAGATGCTGCCAGACCTGCTGAGCTTCTACAGCAGACATTCGTGTCACATCTTAAATAATCATTCGCTTTTGTTGACGATATATTTCCAAGTCAGGATGATGAGTGGCTTGGAGGGGAACTTACAGCGGGTGGTGTTCCCATGTATCCGCTGTCATTGTCCCTCTTGATGGTAGAGGTTGCAGGCTTGGAAGATGCTACTGAAATATCCTGGGTAGTTACTGCAGTTAGTGACTGCATGTTTCTTTAAATGGTACATACTGTGCCACTGTTTCATCATTAGTCAAAAGAAGCTTCAAGTTAATTATGAAAGCAAATTCAGCAGAGATTCTTGCAACACAGAAGAAAGCCATTTGGCCCTTAGTTCCTGTGTTGGCTCTTCGAAGGACTGATCTAATTAGTCTCAGTCCCCTGTCCTTTTCCCATGACCTTGCAAGATTTTCACACAACGCAATTACCAAGCTGCAATCTCTGACTGTAGATGTGTGATTGCATGCTCAAGCCCCACTGTTAAAATTGTTACTTTTCACTGTGAGTGGTATTTATGAGGAGAGTTAACATGACAACAGTATAATCTGTTGGCTTGAGTCTAGACAGGTATTGTATCCAACTCAGAGATTAAAGTACCTTTGTTGAAATAACCTTGAATTCCTATTTTTACACTGAGTCAAATATGTCAGTGAGTCATCTTCACAACACAAGTAATGTTCCCACCAAATAAACACTTGCTTCTTTTAATCTTTTGTTCATTTTGTCTTCATTGAGATAAGACACTATATTGAAGAATTAAATACGCACTCTACTTCAACTGCACCCAGATAACACCACTCCCAGGTGAGCTGCTGTATATAGTATTACTGCACAGAAATTGACCAACTGGACTACACCTGTGATGAGTACTCATGTATGAACCTCATTGCTCTCAGACACACCAACTATACTTTACAACTACTTGCAGGTGAGTTCTCATCACTCTCTGGGTAAAAGGTATTCTCCTGAATTCCTGATTGGATTTATTAGCAACTACCTCTCATTACGTAAGAACTCAGAGCAGGAGGAGGCCATCTGGCCCCTCAAGCCTGCTCTGCCATTCAATAAGATCATGGCTGATCTTTTCATGGCCTCAGACCCACTTAACCGCCCTCTCACCATAAACCTTAATTCCTTTACTGTTCAAAAAGTTATCTTAGTTTTAAAACCAGTTACTGAGGAAGCCTTAACCACTTCACTGGGCAGGGAATTCCATTCACAACCCTCTGGGTGAAGAAGTTACTTCACAATTTAGTCCTAAATCTGCTCTCCCTAATTTTGAGGCTACGTCCTCTCGTCCTAGTTTCCCCTGCCAGTGGAAACATCCTCTCTATGTCTATCTTATCTATTCCCTTCATAATTTGATATGTTTCTAAAAGATCCCCCCTCATTCCTCTGAATTCCAACAAATATAATCCCAGTCTACTCAGTCTCTCCTCATAAGCCAAACCCCTCAACTCCAGAATCAACTTAGTGAGCCTCCCCTGCACACCCTCTAGTGCCAGGCCATCCTTTCTCAAGTAAGGAGACTAAAACAGCACGCAGTACTCCAGGTGTGGCCTCACCAGCAACATTACCTTCCTGCTTTTAAACTCAACCTCTTCAGCAATGAAGGTCAAACTTCCACTTGTCTTCCTTTATTCCTTGTTGCACCTTCTGTGGTTCATGCACAAGGACAACTAGGTCCCTCTGCATAGCAGCATGTTGCAATTTCTTACCATTCAAGTAATCGTCCTTTTTCCTGTTATTCCAACCAAAATGGATGACTTCACACGTATTAACATTGTACTCCATCTGCCACACCTTAGCGTACTCACTTCAACTATCTTTGTCCTTTTGCAGAGTTTCATAGTCCACTGCACACTTTGCTCTACCACTCATTCAGTGTCACCTTTGACATGCTACACATGGTCCCCAACTCCAAACCATCTATGGAAATTGTGGATAATTGCGGTTCCAACACTGATTCCTGAGGCACACCACTAGTCAGTGATTGCTAACCAGAACAAGACACATCTATTCCCACTCTTTGCTTCCTGTTGGTTAACTGTCATCAGCATCATGGCTATCCCTCGGGGTCTTTGTTCCGTTGATCTATTTAGGGGTCTTAAGTGGCTGATGAGTCCAATCTTGACTTTAATTGGTTAACCAATCCTCTATCCATGCTAATACATTGGCCGTAATGCCTTGTATCTTTACCTTATGCTCAGTTACGAGTGGTGTAGCACAAGGATCTGTTTGGGGCCCACTGCTGTTTGTCATTTTTATAAATGACCTGGACGAGGACGTAGAAGGATGGGTTAGAGTGAATTTGCGGATGACACTAAGGTCGGTGGAGTTGTGAACAGTGCTGAAGGATGTTGGAAATTACAGAGTAACATAGAGAAGCTGCAGAACTGGGCTGAGAGGTGGCAAATGGAGTTTAATGCAGAAAAGTGTGAAGTGATTCACTTTGGCAGGAGTAACAGGAATACAGAGTACTGGGCTAATGGTAAGATTCTTGGTAGTATGGATGAGCAGAGAGATCTGTGTCCATGCACATAGATTCGTGAAAGTTGTCACCCAAGTTGATAGGGTCGTTAAGAAGGCATATGGTGTGTTAGCTTTTATTGGTAGAGGGACTGAGTTTCAGAGCCATCAGGTCATGTTGCAGCTGTACAAAACGCAGGTACAGCTGCACTTGGAGTATTGCATACAGTTCTGGTCGCCATATTATATGGGAAGGATGTGAAAGCATTGGAAAGGGTGCAGGGGAGATTTACTAGGATGTTCCCTGGTATGGAGGGAAGGTCTTATGAGGAAAGGCTGAGGGACTTGAGGCTGTTTTCGTTAGAAAGAAGAAGGTTGAGAAGTGACTTAACGGAGACATACAAGATAATCGGAGGGTAAGATAGGGTGGGCAGTGAGAGCCTTTTTCCTCAGATGGTGATGGCGACCACGAGGGGACATAACTTTAAATTGAGGGGTTACAAATGTAGGACGGATGTCAGAAGTAGTGGAACACCCTGCCTGCAACAGCAGTAGACTCGTCGACTTTAAGGGCATTTAAATGGTCATTGGTTAAACGTATGGATGATAATGGAATAGTGTAGGTTAGATGGGCTTCAGATTGGTTTCACAGGTCGGCGCAACATCGAGGGCCGACTGTACCACACCGTAATGTTCTATGTTATGCAGCAGCCTTTTGTGCAGTACCTTTTTGAATGCCTTTTGGAAATCTAGATACACCACATCTACTGGGTCTCCGTTGTCCACTGTGTTCATAGTGTCTTCATGGAATTTCAGAAGATTAGTTAAGTATGACTTGCCCTTCATGAACCCATGCTGTGTCTCCCCAACAGTACAATTTCTATCTAGATGCCTTGCTATTTCTTCCTGGATAATAGACTCAAGCATTTTCCCCACTACAGAAATTAAGATAACCGATCTATAATTCCGCACCTTTTGTCTACCTCCCTTTTTAAACAGTGGTGTCACATTTGCTGTTTTCCAATCTGCTGGACCTACCCCAGAATCCAGTGAAGTTTGGAAAATTACCACAAGTGTATTTGCTATTTCTCCTCCCATCTCTTTTAGCACACTTGGATGCATTCCATCAGGGCCAGGAGACTTGTCTGTCCTTAGCTCTATTAGCTTGCCCAACACTACCTCTTTTGTGATAGTGATTGTTTCCAGGTCCTCACCTACTTTCATCTCTTTGTCAATTACTAGCATGTTATTTGTGTCCTCCACTCATTTAAAGGCTCTGGTTCATGCCTCCTTATTTACCATGTCCACCCTGTAGTTGTTGGTCTTCCAGAACAAGGGGTTGACCTTGACCGTGTGTTGCAGACTGGCACGCTCCAACGTCCAGGACTGTGTGCTGAGGGATGCACTAAAGCTTGGGGCAGCTGCCACCAGCGTGCAGTGGGGAAATACCACTGTCTGAGGCCTTCCTGTTGAAGGTAAATGGGGATCCATTCAGTTATTGGACATTTCTACTGCTTCAAATGTACATAAATATAACCTGGTTCAGGTAAGACGTGTCTTCGGTTTGTTTGGATAGATTCAAATTCCAAGGTTGGTTTCCTTGATATGCTACTGATAGTCCGAACTGCGTCTATGACTACATACATATTTTCTTATACATACATTTTTGTTAAAAAAGTGTTCACCCTTAAGTGAAATTCATCATCGTCCCAGAATACCGTAGGCTGCTCCCTCATTATATGGAGGCTTTTCAGACTCTTAAAGAGCCCTATTTAGTCAACCATTGGCCTTCCCTTTGTTGTACTAAAGACCTCCCAATTTCTTCAGAATGTTTTAATAGGTGTGACCTCTTATTCCTGGTATTATCCTCGTAAATCATTTATTGTATCTTCCAAAGTGTCAAGATATGCTTTAATCTGTGTAGCAACCTTTGACATTGCAACTTATTGAATTACCTTAGGACTTTAAATCCACCACATCTACAGGTTCTCCTTTATCCAACTTGTAATTTACTTGCTCAAATAATAAAAAAAGTTTTTTAACACAGTAGTTTACTTCAAAGCCCCGATGTCAAAGCTGCTACAACTTACTTGGGAAAGTGTGTAGATTCTGGAGATCCACTTCTCTAAGGGCCACCATAAGGGTTAATGGTCTAATAAAACCACACAAAGTCTGTTAGAAACAAGTTAATAAAAAACACTGACCAGGTTCCTATACTTAACCATAACTTTTGTTTATTATAATCAAGTAAATTCTAATCACAAGTAAACAGCTATGACTTATCAACATATGGTTCTATCAGTTACAAAATCTAACGCCCGATACACACATACAGACACAGACAAACAAACAAAATCATTGTTTTATGGATACTGGGGAAAACTGGAACAGCAGCAGTCCAGAGGGTGCACTGAGATGATCCTTTCACTTGCCAGGACCTCTGTTCTTTAATCTCTTTTCTCCAGGTTCCTGTCATGTCTTTGTTGGAAGTACAGTTGGTTCTGATAAAACATGGTAGTTTCATTCTCAAGCAATCTCACAATGTAAGAAAATTGCACAGTAGCCCTGCCAGTTAAAATCATGGGGCTGGAATGGCATTGTAGCCAATACAGGTAAGGAAAGTTCACGCTCTACAAGTAACAAAGTTCTTCTTCGCAATAAAGCCAATTCATGTTCAAGAAACACTCATCTTGGCAGACCTGATTCTACAGGCCAATTGGTAGACCAACTATAAACTCTTTTAGTTCACAGGTTAAAAGGTAACTGCAGCAATTGCTGTGAAAAAAAAGGCTTTTTCCAGGCATTTGTACTGCAGTGAGCAGACTCACATCCTGCCTTTTCAGAGTTTCAAAGGTCTTTTACTGTATCGCTCACACCAACATGATGTTCAGCTACTCAGGAACTAATCAGAGTCATCATTAGACTGATGATCTTTAGCATCCATGACTCTTCACAATAGAAAAAACCTATCAGCCACTTGTCAGACAGATCTCACTCAACAAACACATGTGCTTGCAAGCCCTGCCATCTACAAACAAAGCAGCAGTGTCAATACCACATGCAATGAGTTTCAGTAACACAAACAGAAATTGCTGGAGAAACTCAGCAGGTCTGGCAGCATCTGTGGATAGAAAACTGAGTTAATGTTTTGGGTCTCGTGATGCTTCTTGTGTACTTAAGGCACTTTGTGCCTCACCAAGAGGTTTTTGGAAGGGGGGGGGCATCTCTTAAAACCACTCCCTGACCTTTCCTCCAGCTCCTCTTAACACAGGCATGAACACATGCTGTCCTCGCTCACTTGTGTTCTGGGTCCCACCATTGATTCTGGGTTTGCACTTCAGGGCATTATCAACAGAGGTCACTGTTCCCAATGGCAATCTTATAGCGTCCGTAATTGTCTGGGCAGCCTGATGTTGGCCAGTTAAATGTCTGGTGAGTAGATCAGGCCTTTCTTTTGGAACAAACATGGGGCCTCTGCAGCATCTGCAAATGACAGGAAGGGAAGCTGCATAGCTAACACAAAATCAAGCCCAGTGTGTTGCTAAGATTTGGGACACGCTATCTGAAAGGATGGTGGGGAAGCAGATTTAATAGTAAACTTTCAAAAGGGTGCTAGATTGGTAAACAAGAAATTTCAAGGAAATGTGGAAAGTGAGGGCTGGAGGTCTAATTGAATAGTTACTTTAGAGACTGGACACTTGGATGATGGGCCAAATGGCCTCCTTCTGCGCCATACACCACCAATGTCATTCATTCTTTAAAAAAAAGCTCTATTTTCCACAGATATTCCGACACAGTGACATGGATTTGAATTGCCAGCGCCTTTCTGATGGAAAATTATGCCAGCAGGTTATAACCCATAGAAAAACGAAGCTCAGGTGATTTGAAAAGACTTGCCCGAAATAGAAAAGGATTCCCTCATTCTTAAGGAGTAATTGATTCATTGCTTAATCCACTGAACCAGTTCCTTTGCCTACGTGTGTATATGTGATGAACAGCTGCACTGAGAGATTGATTAGTCAACAGGAAGTCATGAGAACTCTGGTGGTCACTTTCCTTTTTTATGGTGATTGCAATTGACTAGAGCCAAATTGTGGCAGGTATTGATGACATTGGGGGTAAGGAATGTCTTTCAAATTAAAACAAAAACTTGGTTAGAGACAAAAAAAACCTGCAGATGCTGGAATCCAAAGTTGACAGGCAGGAGGCTGGAAGAACACAGCAAGCCAGGCAGTGTCAGGAGATGCAGAAGTCAACATTTTGGGTGTTACCCTTTTTCAGAGCTGAAGAAGGGTTACACCCGAAATGTCGACTTCTGCACCTCCTGATGCTGCCTGGCTTACTGTGTTCTTCCAGCCTTCTGCCTGTCGACTTTGAAATTTAAAAAAGCAATCTATCTTTGTAAGTACTTTGATTTAATTTGTACACACCCAAAAACATAGAAGGACCTTTGCTAAACATGATGCTTTACGTTACAATTGTCCTACATTGGGACTTAATATAATGACAACCGTGATTACTCTCGACTTGCACCAAGTCCCATTCCTCTATCACTCCTCTCGCTCACCTATATTTGCTTTTGCTTACACAGGATCTTAATTTTCATTTTTGTTTTCAAATATCTCCACCAACCTTTATTTCTGTAATCTTCTCCAGGATTACAACTGTTCAAGATATCTGTGCTCCACTAATTCTGGCTTCTTGTGCATCCCTGATCTTATTAAATTCTGCCACTGACAGCTGTTCCTGCAGCTGCTGAAGCCCTAAGCTAAGGGGTTGTCTCTCTTGATATTCTCTACAAACCTTAAAAGACTCTTTTAAATCTACCTTTGGCTATCTAATATCTCATGTGGCTCACGGTCAGTGTTAATGATAATTCTCAGGCTTGCTGAGATGCTCCAGTTAAATTCCATGCAAGACGGAAGAGGAGCACCTCATTTTTCCATTTGGGCACTTTGCAGCCTTCAGTGCTCAATACAGAGTTCAATAACATTAAGGCCTTTAACTCCACACATCAGGCCTGGTCATCACATGGGCTGCTATCACAACCAACCCATTGTCAGCTACTAATGGTCCTTGAAAGCAACAACTGATTCCTCCAGTCATGAAAGGTGCTGTGTGAATCCAAGCTCCATCCTACCCACCCAAATGGAGATACAGTGAAGTAAAGTCACTGTACAGAACTTTAGTTCTGCCACATTTGGAATATTGTGTACAGTTTTGGTTGCCACGCTATCAGAAGGATGTGTAGGCTTTGGAGAGGGGACAGAAATAGTTTATCAGATACTGCCTGGTTTGCAGGGAATGAGCTGTGAAGACAGATTGGAGAAACTTGGTTTGTTTTCACTTGAACTTTGAAGGATGAAGGGCGATCTGTTAGAAGTTTACAAAATTATGAGGAATAGACAGAACGGTGACAGAATTATTCGACAGAATTGGCAGTCAAAGTCTTTTGCCCAGGGCAGAAATGTCAATTACTGGGAGATGAGGAGACAATTACTCGGTTTAAAGTAAAAGGGGTAAATTTAAAGGAGTTGTGAGAGGCAGGTGTTGTACACAGACAGTGGAAGGCGCCTGGAACATGCTGCCAGAGATGGTGCTGGAGGTGATTACAACAGCAACATTTAAGAGATATCTTGACAGATACATGAATAGATAGGGAATAGAGGGATATAGACTGCGTGGAGGCACAAGGTTTTGAGTTTAGAATAGCATCATGTGGGAGCAAAGGCTTGTCGGCCTAACGGCTTGTTCCTGTGCTGTACTGTTCTTTGCGCTTATAAGTTCACATAGCTGTGCAGTGATTTGGGCTCATGGTTAGAGGCATGACCATTTCTCATCCTGTTCCCCAACCCCTCCCCCTTCCCCCTTCCACCACACACATACACACCAGATGCAGCATTACTCACAGAGACACTACGTAATCAGACACATCCGTTCAGCATCACGCCCAATCCCTTCTGTATCACAAGAGCCTCTGGGAAATATTTAAGACAGGCACACTCTGCTATCTGAATGACATTGAATGCATAGCATGGAAATAGGCCAACTGGTCTACGCTGGTTTGGATGTTCCACATTACCTCCTCCCAGCCTCTTCATGTATTAACAAAACAATCCAATTTTCTCTGAAAGACACCTAAAGTATTTCTCTCAAGCTCTGTATGCAGTAACACATTCCACATCCCACTCTCTCAGTAAAGTTACCCTGAATTCTGTACTGCGTTTGATCAGTGATCCTCTTACATCCATCATGCTGTGCTGTTGGACCTGCTCCACAACCAGGAAGCATTTTCTTCTATCACCTCCTTATCAGACTTTTACCGAACATTTAAAACCTTCTCAGGATTTGCCCTTAGTCTTCTCTTTTCCGAAGGGCATTTCTCTTCAAATGGAAGCGATTTGAAAATAGATGAACATTTTAGAAGCAGCGCTTTGTTGGTTAGTGATGGTGAAAGATCCAGCCCAAAATACTAAGCTCCCTCTTTTCAAACGCTAGCACATTGTTTCCCCTGTCTCTGTAACCTCATCTGGCTCTGCAGCTCTCCGTGCTCCTCTCATTTCAAATGTCAGCAGTTTTAATCCAATTGCAAATCTGTTCCAACTTACTCTCAAAGTTTATTGCTTCCATTCATTGTGCGAAGTGCACGTCGCTGGCTGGGCCATTACTTATTACCTGTCCCGAATTGCCCCATGAGAAGGTGGGGGTGAGCTGCCTTCTTGAACCGCTGCAGTCCATGACCGACAATGCCCTTAGGGAGGAAATTTCAGCATTTCAACCCATCAATCGTGAAGTAACGGCGATATATTTCCAAGTCAGGGTGCTGAGTGGGATGGAGGAGAACATACAGGTGATGGTGTTCCCATGTATCTGCTGCTTTTGTCTTTCTTAGATGGAAGAGGTCGTGGTTTTGAAGTGTTGTCTAAGGATCTTTGGTGAATTTCTACAGTAGGGATGTAGATAGCATCAGAGCAGTGTGTGCATCATGTAGGTAGCACACACTGCTCTGACTGAGCATCAGTGGTGAAGGGAGTGGATAATTGTGGATGTGGTGCCAATCAAGTGGGCTGCTTTGTCCTTGATTGTGTCAAGCTTCTTGAGTGTTGTTGAAACTACACCCATCCAGGCAAGTGGAGAATATTCCATTGTGGACAGGCTTTGAAGAGTCAGGAGGTGAGTTACTCACTGCAGTATTCTGAACCTCTAACCTGCTCTTGTAACTACTGTGTCTATTTGGCAAGTTCAGTTAAGTTTCTGGTCGACAGTAACCCCAAGGATGTTGACAGTGGGGGATTCAGTGATGGTAACACCATTGCATTTCAAAGGGTTGTGATCAGATTGTCTCCTATTGGAAATAGATTAGTGGTGCTGGAAGAGCATAGCAGTTCAGGCAGCATC
The DNA here is from genome assembly GCF_020745735.1 of Hemiscyllium ocellatum. NCBI lineage: Eukaryota > Metazoa > Chordata > Chondrichthyes > Orectolobiformes > Hemiscylliidae > Hemiscyllium > Hemiscyllium ocellatum. The sequence goes on along the minus strand of NC_083410.1, from coordinate 8,108,216 downwards.
CAAGGAGCAGTGAAATCGACGTTTCGGGCAAAAATGATGAAGGGCTTTTGCCCGAAACGTCGATTGCGCTGCTCCTTGGATGCTGCCTGAACAGCTGCGCTCTTCCAGCACCACTAATCCAGAATCTGGTTTCCAGCATCTGCAGTCATTGTTTTTACCTCCTATTGGAAATGGTCATTGCATGGCATTTGTTTGGCTCGAATGTTACTTGCCAATTGTCACCCAACCCAGGATGTTGTCCAGATCTTCTGCAATTAATGGAATACTTTAGTATCTGAGGGATTGCCAATGGTGCTGAACGCTGTGCAATCATTGATGGACATCCACCTATTGACATTATGATGGAGAGAAGCTCATTGATGAAGTAGTTGAAGATGATTTCCAGCCCACAGAACTTTGGATGAATTTCTCACTTGTACGGTGTCACTGAGAAAGAAGCAGTGGGTCATTTATAGGAAAATGTCCAGTGTTCAGACACATTCTTTGCAAAGGCCACTCTAACAGAATATTTCAGCATCTGCTTGCCCAATTCCATGCAATGGAATCATGGCAAAACCTGAAACCCAAAACTGGAGAACTGCACCTGATTCTGCCCATACTATGGAAAGGATATGAGAGCCTTCGAGTAGGATGTGGATTGATATTTTTAAAAAAATTTATTTGTGCCCTAAAGAAGGCAGTGGTGAGCTGCCGTTTTGAGAATCTGACCCGGAACCATGAAGGACAAGTGATATATTTTGAAGTCAGGATGGAGTGTGGCTTGGAGGGCCACTTGCAGATGGTGCAGCTGTCTCGTCCATCTTGGTAGATCCGAAGATGCAGCCAGAGGAGCCTTGAGGACATGGTTTATGGGATGGTTCCAGAGATGGGAGACTTTGGAAAGAAGATTAGTCTGTTCTTCTTAGAGACAAGAATGCTAAGACAAAATTTGATACAGGTCCAAAAGAACAGCTTCAGATAAAACAAAATGTTCCCACATTAGCAAACGCTAAAAAGACGACAGAATATGGGTTGAAGGCTTTGGTCACAAGGTGGGTGAATTGGTGAGGGTATTGTCTACACAGTGAAACAAACTACTTCTGTCTGGAGGAAGAACGCCTCATCTTCCGCCTCGGAACACTTCAACCCCAGGGCATCAATGTGGACTTCAACAGCTTCCTCATTTCCCCTTCCCCCACCTCATCCTAGTTTCAAACTTCCAGCTCAGCACTGTCACCATGACTTGTCCGACCTGCCTATCTTCTTTTTCACCTATCCACTCCTCCCTGACGTATCACCTTCCTCTCCTCCCCCACTCACCCATTGTACTCTATGCTACTCTCTCCCCACCCCACCCCTCTCTAGCTTATCTCTCCATGCTTCAGTCTCTCTGCCTTTATTCCTGATGAAGGGCTTTTGCCCGAAACGTCGATTTCGCAGCTCGTTGGATGCCGCCTGAACTGCTGTGCTCTTCCAGCACCACTGATCCAGAATCTGGTTTCCAGCATCTGCAGTCATTGTTTTTACCTACTTCTGTTTTATAATCTGTTGTCCTTTTACACATAAAGAACTGGCAAGGCCAGCATCTGTTACCCACTCTTCACAGCCCTTGAAATGAGTGGCTTTCTCTGAGTTAACCATGTTTCTGAGGGTGTAGAGTATCGCACAAGTCAAAATGGGTAAGGACAGCAGATTTCCTTCCCTGAAGTACATCAATCAGGTAGGTTTTTACACCAAACAGTGACAGCTCCATGGTCACCATCACTGTGAGAAGCTTTATGTTCTGGATTTAATTAATGAATACAAATCTGTCATAGTGGGATTTGATTCCATGTGTCCACTGCAATAGCCTGGGCCTCTGGATTATTAGTCCAGTGATATTACCAGCATACCACCATCCCCACCTTCTCCCCTCAAAATGTTTCTAACTCACTCTTTTAAACACCAGTTTTCATCGTTCCATCAGTGCCAGCTGTGCTTTCAGTTCTCTTGGCCTTAAGCCTGGAATTAAAATTCCCCAGCTCTTTGTCCTCTAAGATGACCTTAACTCCCTGACTCCTTCAGTATGCTTTTGCTGACCTGCCGTAATGTAATTGAGGGTCAAATTTTAGAATTCGAATTAGAATCAATACAGTGTGGAAACAGGCCCTTCAGCCGAGCAAATCCACACTGACCCTCCGAAGAATAACTCAACCAGACCCATTCCCCATTTACTTTACATTTACCCCTGACTCATGCACCTCACCTACACATCCCTGAACACTATGGGAAATTTAGCACACGCGGAAGAAACCCACGCAGACTCGGGGAAAATGTCTGTGTGGGGTTTGCACAGTTGCCTGAGGCTGGAATTGAACCTGGGCCCGGAATTGAACCTGGGCCCCTGGCGCTGTGAGGCAACAGTGCTAACCACTGAGCCACTGTGTCACTCCTTTTGACTGATCATGTCCCTGTGAAGCAATCTGCAGCATCCTACATGGAGGATGACAAAGTTAAAAATCACACAACACAAGGTTATAGTCCAACAGATTTATATGGAAGCACTAGCTTTCAGAGCGCTGCTCCTTCATCAGGTGGTCACTCCTTCATCAGGACAATCACCTGAAGGAACAGCGCTCTGAAAGCTAGTGCTTCCAAATAAACCTGCTGGACTATAACCTTGTGTTGTGTGATTTCTAACTTTGTATACCCCAGTCCAACACCAGTATCTCCAAATCATGACTATATGGAGGATGTTATCCAAATACAAGTTGCGATTGTTTTGCAAACGCTAATGGGCCAATCGTATATTTTGTAACTCTCAGGTTTCTTTGCAGGCTTCCAGTGTGCAGCTTTATAATTTGCAATTTTTACCTGTGTGTTTTTGATTATTGATCCCCTCAACATTTGATTTACTTTCCAACTGACTGTAGTTCATAATAGATGGAGTCGGATAATCCAAGGCCGTACTGCAATGCAAAATCGATCTTAAACATTTTTCTTGCACTCAGCACCTGCACTGCAGCCTGCTATTGTTTAACATCTCCCTAACTAGTTGTTGTCTCCTGTTGGCTTCAGTTATTCACACATTTTCCAGAAGAATTGTTAAAGCCAACAAAACCTGGGCAGTTGATGGAAACAGAAGACATACCGATGTCCTAATCCCATCTAGAGATGAACAATTGTCAACCACTCTTCTGCTCAAGTGGGTAAGATAAACTGGAAAACCAGCAGGGAACATGAGTACAGGAGAACATTCAGCATTCTCAATGCACTAGGAAAGCACAGCGTCATTTCACTTAATTGATGTTTAGATGAATTTCATAATTTATTTGTAATAAGACCAAAGAAAAATGATGTTTTGGCTTAAAACTTTGAATGCAGCATGGGAATATGATCACTGAGTGGTTGTGTACAAATGAATGCCTACAATCCCCACAGTAAATGGCCATCATTGAATACAAGAGTAGGGAGATTATGCTTTAGTTCTGCAGGACTTTGGTGAGACCATAACTGAGGTATTGTGGATAATACTCATCTCTTTATTTTAAAAGAGATGTAAATATGTTAGAAGCAGTTGAGAGAAGGTCTTCCAGAGTAATACCTGGAATGGGCAAGTTGTTGAAGGAGAACAGCCATTGCTCTGCTGGAGTTCGGAAGAGTAAGAGGGGGGACTTGATTGAAATAGATATGGTCTGAGGGGTCCTGATATGCTACATGTGGAAAGGAGAAAATCTGGAAATCAGCGTCACTATTTTAAAACAAAGGGTGGTCCATTTAAGACAAACATGAGGAGACTTTTTTTTAAATCAGAGGATTGTAGGTTTTTGAAACTCTCTTGCTCAACAGGCAGTGGAATCAGATGCTTAGAATATTTTTAAGGGAAAGGTAGATAGCTTCTCAGTCAGGAAGAAGGCGAAAGGTTATTGGAGAGAATGTGGAGTTTCTGATCATACTGAATGGTGGAGCTGAGCTGTTGCCAATTACCTTGGATGGACGGACCAGGAGGGAAAAACAGGCAGCACAGCACAGATCAGCAGGCTGAGAAACATTGCTACTGCCCATGATTCCTGACAGTTGCTTTTTGACTGTGACCATCTTTTGCCTGTGTTCATCTCTAACTGGTCATCTCTTCCCACTGACCGGTCAGGTTTAATGTTGAGCAACTTCCTCCTGTATTCTTCTCTTGGCTGATGAAGCATTGCAGACTCTTTTTTTTTGGTGACGTCAGGTGACACTTACTGTTTCTTCCTTGCTTTTGATTTTGGTGCTGTTGTGAAAAAAGAGTGTTTTAAAAAAAGGAAATTGAAGTTTGCAAATTGAATTGTGCGAGTATAACTCAAAAGTATAAGCTGACAATACGAGAATACAGACCATTGGGATTTTCAGCTTTGTAGAAGGTCTTCAACAGTTCCACAGCTTCCTCAGCTCTGTAGCCTCCTAGGCACTACAAGAAATAGGGAGAGACTTTAGTTAATAAGTAATTAGTCATAGTCCACAAAAGACCATAGATAGCTGTCTCCAATAAAGAGACAGAGGGAAACAATCTCACTGGAAAGAAGAAGGCTAAGAGGGGATTTGATAGAGACATACAAGATGATCAGAGGATTAAATAGGGTAGACTGTGAAAATATTTTTCCTTGGATGATGATGTCAGCTTATACGAGAGGGTATAACTACAAATTGAGGGATGATAGATTTAAGACAGATGTCTTTACTCAGAGAGTGGTCGGGGCGAGGAATGCCCTACCTGCCAATGTAGTCAACTCAGCCACATTAGGGAGATTTAAACAATCCTTCGATAAGCACATGGATGATGATGGAATAGTGTAGGGGGACGAGCTGAGAATAGTTCACAGGTCGGCGCAACATCGAGGGCCGAAGGGCCTGTTCTGTGCTGTATTGTTCTATGTTCTAATATATGGAGAAAGTGAGGACTGCAGATGCTGGAGGTCAGAGCTGAAAAATGTGTTGCTGGAAAAGCACAGCAGGTCAGGCAGCATCCAAGGAGCAGGAGAATCGACGTTTTGGGCATAAGCTCTTCTTCAGGGTGAAGAAGGGTTCATGCCCGAAACGTCGACTCTCCTGCTCCTTGGATGCTGCCTGACCTGCTGTGCTTTTCCAGCAACACATTTTTCAGCTATGTTCTAATATATATTCAGCTTGAGGGTATCATGACAGATGCAAAGGGCTAAATGGGGTAGACTAAATAAAGTAGACCTCATTTAGGATATATTTAGAATATCTGGTCAACATGGACGAGTTGAACCGGAGATCTGTTTCCGTGCTGTAAAACTCTCTGATCTCTAGGAATAAGACCACAATGAACAGTGTCATTCCACATCACATTCTAGCTGTTTAGCCAATCTTAGCCTGCCTGGCACCCTCTCCTCATTCCTGATGAAGGGCTCTGGCCCGAAACGTCGAATTTCCTGTTCCTTGGATGCTGCCTGACCTGCTGTGCTTTAACCAGCAACACATTTTCAGCTACTAACTGAGCTAAACAACCTGCCAGGAATCATGAAACATCTCAAAGGATTAATAGCCAATGAAGTAGTTTTGAAGTCCGGGCATAGTTGTAATGTAGAGTTTGGGAAGGCTGATTTGCAAAGAGTGTGCTCAACAAGCAGCAATGAATTTGATGACCAGATAATCTGCTTTATACGTTGGCTGATGGACAGTTATCAGCAGGGTCATCCATGGGATTTCACCTAGTCCTACAGCAGAGCCTTGAAGTAATTTACACACATCCTGGGGAGGGGAGACAATGGCCTACTAGACTATTAATCCAAAAATGTGGCTGTAGTTTCTGGGGACCTGGGTTCAAACCTGGCCATGGCAGATGGTGGATTTTGACTTCAATGAAAACCTGGAATTAATAGTCTAATAATGACCACAAACCCACTGTCGATTGCAGGAAAGGCCCACCTGGCTCACTCATGCCCTTTAGGGAAGAAAACGGCCATCCCTACCTGGTGTGGCCTACATGTGACTCCAGACCCACAGCAAAGTGGCTGACACTTAACTGCCCTCTGGGCAATTAGGTACGGGCAATAAATACTGGGTCTAGTTGGAGGCACCTACATCCCATGGGTAAATAAAATAAACTAAACCCTTAACAGAGAAAGGAGCACACCTAACAGTGTAGCAGCGGCACGGTGGCACAGTGGTTAGCACTGCTGCCTCACAGCGCCTGTAGACCCGGGTTCAATTCCCGACTCAGGCGACTGACTGTGTGGAGTTTGCACATTCTCCCCATGTCTGCGTGGGTTTCCTCCAGGTGCTCCGGTTTCCTCCCACAGTCACAAAGATGTGCGGGTCAGGTGAATTGGCCAAGCTAAATTGCCGGTAGTGTTAGGTAAGGGGTAAATGTAGGGGTATGGGTGGGTTGCGCTTCGGCAGGTCGGTGTGGACTTGTTGGGCCGAAGGGCCTGTTTCCACACTGTAAATCTAATCTAATCTAAAGTTAGTGTCCTGCAGTGGGTCTTGAACCTGTGACCTGGAGTGCTGTTTGCTCAACTGCAGCTGGCAGTGAGGGGGTAAAAAAAAAATCAGCAGTTTACACAGAGCTGGCAAACGCCTTTCAAGAAAAGTTGCAAACACAGCATTTGGAACGATTGGTATTTTTAGTGACATTATGTACGGAGGTGGTTGGACAGATCTCAGAGGCTGTGACTAAGAGTTGTTGTGTCAGTGTGTGTGTTTTCAGTCACTTAATCAGAATCTGACATTGAACCTCTGGACTGATTGTGAATGGTGTGCACAGGCTGACTGGCCTGTTCTGGCAACACTCAACAGCCAGAGACATGATCTGTAAAAAACTTCATTTTCCATACTGCTGGCTGGAGAGTGCAAGGCAGGAAGCAACTCATCCCCAAAGACAAAACACCAATAAAAACAGTGGCTTCAGGGATGCAATGTCACCCCCACCTGCTGATTCGGGGAATTACACACACACACACACACACACACACACACACAAAAAGCCAACAATGAAAATAATATCTGGATACAGGCCGTCAATGTGATCCAAATGTCAAGTCAAACACTTAGATTTCATCTCTGAAATCTTCTGGGCTGGAGTGGAGCCCAGGCATTGTGAATTAATGGGAGGTCAAATTCTTGCTGGCACTGAGGGAATATGCATAGACAAAATGGGAGGGCGAAAAATGCCATGGAGGGATTTTAATGTTCCATAATGTCTGCTACATAACTGATTCTGTTCCAAAGAGGTGGGATAAGTGTACTTGTGCACCCTCTCAGATATCAGAACAGTCCATGTTACTGGACCCAGGCCCACTATCTTTTCAAGCCCACCCCGCCATACTTATTCTTCAAGGTTGGAAGATAACGGGAGCTGGAGATGAAATCACCCACATGGAAATGCCCTGACACGTTAAGTCGAGGAGACTGAAACAGATACATTTTATATATCTCTTTCTACAGGTAATCTATTGCTGTCAAGTGAAGAATTAACGCACAATACATCAGTTGAGCAATTACCCACCACATAGCAGAAAGGTTTAGAAACAGCGGTTTCAAATCAGTCGTCAGGTTTGTAGTCAAAACACTATTTCTGATTAATTTGAAAATCAAATCAAATCTGAAACTGGTTTTAAAAGGACCACTTCAATGTATTGAAAACGCTGACTTAAAAATTTTGGGCCCTTTTCTCACCATGAATTCTCAAGTTCCAATTTGTCATTGAGACTGTATATGCAAACAGATCCTGCAGTGTTACACCTCAACTTCTCTGGCAGTGATGTACAGGACCTAGCGCTCATTAATCAACTTTATTTCTTAATTTTATAAGTTTGTTTTATGACAAGAGAGTTTGAGTTATAAGGAGAGGCTGCATAGGCTGGGCATTTATTTTCTCTGGAGTGTCGGGCTGAGGGGTAACTTTATAGAATTACAGAATCTCTAAACTGTGGAAACAGGCCATTCAGCCCATCAAGTTCACACTGACCTTCTGAAGACATCCTACCCACCTCCCTACCCGATCCCTGTAACCTTGCATTTAGCATGGCCAATCCATTTAACCTGCACATCTTTGGACTGTGGGAGGAAGCCAGAGCATCCAGAGAAAACCTACGGCAGACACGGGGAGAATGTGCAAGCTCCATACAGTCACCAAAGGATGGAACTGAACCCAGGTCCCTGACACTGTGAACCACTGTGCTGCCCTATAGAGTGTATAAAATCATGATAAAAGCAGATTAGAGTTTTAATTGTAAGTATTATATGCTGTCAGTTTATAACTGTGTACCTCCAGGTAAAGTTTAATTATTTGTAATAAAGAGTGACACTGGCTCAGTACTGAAACTTCTGGATCTGAAAATCAGGTACACTGAAGAATATTGAGCATCTATTTTGTAAATCTTTAACTTTGGTGATGACTCCTGGTACAGTGAGGCTTGAGTTCCAATGTGCTACCTCAATAAGTTGTGACAATTGGGTGTATGTTGTGACATTTTTTGAAAGCCAGATGTAGTAAATTTATGACAGTCTCATTTCACTCCATCTCAGGAATAAGCAGATTTTTTTGACAAAATTCATTGACAAATTGTGGACATTTCTGGCTAGGTCAGCATTTATCATTCATCCCAGAGGGCAGTTAAGAGTCAACCACATTGCTGTGGTCTGGAGTTACATACAGGCTGGACCAAGTAAGGGCAGCAGATTTCCTTCCCTACTGCAAACCAGATGGATTGCTATGACAAGCGGTTTTTATGACATGGTTGCCTTCAGACTACCTTTCCCTTCTAGATTTTGTTTTATTTGAATTTACATTTCACCATCTGCCGTGGCGGGATTTGAACTCATTCCCCCAGAACATTAACCTTGTGTTCTGGATTACTAGCCTAGTAACATCAGCATGACACTGCTGCCCTGCCATAAATTGCTGGTGCATTAACAAAGTCAACAAGCTAAGATGAGGCACAACATAGGCACACCGATACTGTAAAGTTTCTGCTACACAACATAACAGTCACTATTATAAAACAGTGAATTTTCAGACTCATGACAGCAATAACCACAGATCTGCAGAATCCCCAATAACTTAGTCAGAGAACTAAAAGTGGCTGTGCCTCTGACCTCATATCCTCCAGACTACAAATAAATTTAGCTGCCATTTGGCCCAACAGATGTTTTTCACCTCCAGAGTCTGCTGCTTTCCTGATCGATCTCTCCTTCTCCACCCTCCCTTGAATCTGAATTAGTCCAAACTTTGCTTTCTGCATTCGTTCACACCTAGTCCTACAGCTTGGCCAGCTCCCTGCTCTTTACCTGCAGCAACCACAGACCTCTCTCCAAACCTTTGTATCTGGCCTTTTGCACATACACTGCTTACTGCAATCCACAAGTGGCACCGGGCCTTCGCCCACTCTCTCTGGAATTTCCTCCCTAAACTTTTCCACCTCTTAGACCCACCTTAAAACCCACCTCAGTGATCAAGCATTTGATTAGAGTCATAGAGATGTACACCATGGAAACAGACCCTTCGGTCCAACTCGTTCATGCCAACCAGGTATCCCAACCCAATGTTGCCCCACCTGCCAGCACCCAGCCAATATCCCTCCAAATCCTTCTTATTCATATACCCATCCAGAAAACAGCCCCAGCCTATTCAACCCCTCCCTATAGCTCAAACCCCCCAACTCAGGTTCTATCCTTGTACACCTTTTCTGAACTTTTTCATGTTTCACAATATCCTTCCAATAGGAAGCCACTTTAGTCTTTCCTTTTTTTCTCAGACCATTTTTGTTTCTTTATTTGTGAAGAGCTTTGGAAATTGCTTTGAATTGTAAGAGCAACATAATTGCAAATATGATATATTTCCAACCATCTTTAACTGCTCTTCAAATGACCTTCCCATCGTCATAAGAAGTGGTGATATTCACTGATGACTGCACAATGTTCAGCACCATTTGTGACTCCTCAGATACTGAAGCAGTCATGCCCAAATGTAGGAAGATCTGGAAAATATCCAGGCTTGGGCTGATAAGTGGCAAACAACATTTGCACCACACAATTGCCAGGCTATGATCATCCCTAACAAGAGACAATTCAAATACTGCGCCTTGACATTCAATGCATTTCCATAATTAGATCCCATACTATAACATCCTGGGGATTACCACTGACTACAAACGGAACTAGACTAACCATATAAATACAGAAGTCACATGACACTGGGTTAAAGTCCAACAAATCTAACTGTGTGTTGTGTGATTTTTGTCTTTGTCTACTCTAGTTCAACACCAGTACCTCCACAGCAGTAGCTACAAGAGCAGGTTAGATGCTAGGACTCCTGCAGCAAATAATTCACCTGCTGACTTCCCAAAGCCTGTCCACCACCTATAAGGCAGAGTTAAAAGTCTAATGGAATGCCTCCTGCTTTCCTGGATGAGAGCACTTCCAACATTTAAAGAGCTTGGCACCACCCAGGACAAAGCAGCCTGCATGATTGGCATCACATCCACAAACCTAAACATTCAGTCGCTCCACCACCGACGTTCAGCAGCAGCAGTGTGTACCAGCTAGAAAAGCACAGCAGAAATTCACCAAGGTTTCTTAGACAACATTTTCCAAACCATGACAAATACCATCTAGAAGAAGAGCAGCAGATATATGGGAACGCCCACCACCTCCAAGATCCTGTCCAAGCCACTCACCATCCTGAAATATATTGCCTCCTTAACAGTTCTGCTGAGTTAAAATCCTGGAATACCTCCCACTAAAAGTACTATGGGCATACCAGAGGACACGGACTACAACATTTCAAGAAGGCAGCTCATGAGAATACAAGGATGGGCAATAAATACAGACAGCAATGCCCACATCCCCTCAGCAAATAAAGTAAATTCTTATTTCTGCACCTATATCCCTCAATCAAACTGGCACTTAGCAAGTGCTGGTACACAGTGGGGATGGGAGTAGATTGATGGGAGTAGAGTGTACCATCGAGTTATGGATGCTTGGTACTTTCAGTATTGAAGAGTTATCAGCTGTGGACGCTTGGGCATTAAGCGAATCAAAGGAACAGTACAGAAAAATGAAGCTGTGGGAGATCAGCCACAACATTACTGAATGGCAAATGAGCTATCTTGCTTTCTCGTGCTCCAATATTGAAAGTTAGACTGTTAGTCAGATTGGCTAAACGACCTGAAGTTTTCTCAAGTGTCTTTTTTTGAAAATGAAAAGATACCCCAAATTCTCAGTCATACATGAAGTCCTAACACTGTTTCCAACTTTGTCCCCTAACAGATGGGAGTCTTTATCACTGACCCAAAGCTAGACACTGGTGAAACACCTCACAGTCACAGAATCTATGGTGCAGAAGGAGGCCATTCAGCTCATTGTGTTTGCATCAGTTCTTCAAATCACGATCATTAATCGGTGCCAATTTCCTGCTTTTCCCCCCCATATCCTTGCACGTTATTTCTATCCAAATAATCAAACACAAATATCCATCTTCAATGTCCCAGCTGAATTTTGTGAAGAATGCCTCTGCTCCATGTCCTTAGCAAAGCCACGTTCTAGATATTGCTAGCAATAGTTGGAATAGGAATTTTTCTGGAGCACATTGACAATGCCACTGCACAAAAGGACAGATGAGGAAGGAACAACAGGAGGTCACTTGGCCCCTTGAGCCTGTTTTTCTGCTCAACAAGATCATTGGTTAATCTGATTTGAACTTCAGCTCCACATTTATACATATCACTATTAATCTTTCACCTCTTGGTAATCAAGAATCCATAAACTTCTGTCTTAAAAGTACAGAGAACCTTGACTATCCAAACGACACGGGCAGGGAGTATTTTGTTCAGATAATCGAATGCCCCGGACAACATCGTTTAGCCAAGCATCGGGACCTGGTGATCTTGCCAGATAATCCGATATTCGAATAGTCGAATGCTGGATAATCGAGGTTCCTTTGTAGACCAGTGGGATTCTTAATCTCCAATGGAGCAGTACGGAGATAGGCGAGCTCTATGTCTAACCTAATAATGCTAATACAATTTTGAATTGCTTTACAAAATATATTGCTCAGCCACTCCCTACTGACATGCACAAACTCAATATTATTTAAAATCCATTTTTAGAAAACACGCACAAGAACTAGACATATCACTTCTGGCTCTGCACTCTGCAGAAGTCAGCACAAGGCACAGGAAACAATCTTTCCCAGGGGCAGTGAAAGCTGTCAATCCAAGATTAATTAAAACAGTACACAGCACGTAGCAGGTCAGTGCAGTGAAATCATTGGGGGAAAGTTGAGGATGAACGTAGCCAAGGACAAGAGTGGAATTAAGCCAGCACAGGGAGTGAGGGAACTTCCAAAGCCACAGAGGGAGACAGGCCGGTACTGAGGCATGAGGAAGTGTGTAACAGGAAGCGTTGGATCATCTGTTAAGAAATCATACAGTCGCAGTGGTCAACCTGCAGTCCATGAGGAGTTGCTCTTTACAAAATCAGAAATACGAAATGTATTTTTATTCGATGCATTTTCTTTCCTCTTCTTGGCTGTTTTGACTCCTCCAACCCGCCCTAAAACATGTATTTGGTTCACTCTGGGCATTGCGCTCAAGGTAAGATATGAAGGCTTTGGACAGGGTCAACAGAGGAATGGCTTCAGAGATGAAAGACTTCAGGAATATAGAGAGATGGAAAAAAGCCTAAATTTGGGGAAGGAGAGTTGGGACTTTACTTAAGTGTGCAAATCATGAAGGGTATGGACAGAGTAAACAAAAATAATTCACTCCCAAACAACAGGATCCAGAGGGTGGAGATTTACAGCTATTGACTAAAGAACCAAAGGCGATCTACGTTTGTTCATACATATAGCCCACAGCCAGGATTGATAATGTGCTGTAAGCAAAGAGGAGAGCTGAGCTGTACCTGGCCCAGCAGGAAGGCTGAGCACAACAAGATACAAGGATAAAACAGTCACATGGGAATTCTTCAGCTACTCCTATTACATATCTACGCCACAAAATCAAATGCTCCACATGAGGTTTTTCTAAATGCCTCTCCCACAACTTCCTACCATCATATTATAATATCCTTCCCCTTATTTCACCCTCATGTTTGACCAGCTTCTCCTTAATTCCATTGACACCACGTGGATTTCACATCATACACTGACTAGTTTTAGATGCTCCACCACAAGTGTGTTTATTCATTACAGGAGATGCCATTACTGACTAGGTCAGCAGTTAAGAGGTTTATGGTGAGCTGCCTTCTTCAGCAGCTGCAGTCTATTTGACGTAGGTACACCCACAATTCTGGGAGATCCAGGATTTTGGCCCAGGCGACAGTGAAGAAACAGCAATATGTGCTCCACATCTCCCCGATCAACCTTTCCACAATCTTAACCCCTCACCACATCAGGTCATTTCTCAGGAGTTTCTTTTTTAGATATGAACGTCTCCTCACTTTTTCTGCCTGTTTTGCCAACCAAACACCCTCTTCATTCCCTCAATTTCAGCAATATTTCACTCTTTGCATCTCTGTAATGCATAGTCGTTGACAGACTGAAATGACATGTATGACTCCTCTAGCAGTTTATCAACCATGTCTAGTTGTTACCTATTTTACAGGACCGGTTTCATACATTGATGTTCTTTCCATTAAACTCAGCATCAACTTAGCCCAATCAATGTGTAGCACAATTGCAGAATGTGCACTTTGGATTTGGAAAAGTTTCTACAAAATACAGCTTGTCCTCCTAACTTCACTGGTCATTACAGGCTAGCCATTTTAAAACAAAACTGTCAACCAAGAAAAATACATAGTGCCAAGGAAAGGCAGTGAGGTGCTCATTCACAAACAGCTGTAATGTTTGCCCTTACAGAAGAGTCAAGGAACATATGAACATGAAGCGACCATTCAGTCTCTCATGTCTTAATTCGAGACTCAATTAGATTGTGACTGATCTGTATCTTCATTCATCAGCCTTGGCCCCCTTAAACTGTAAAACCCTTGCTCAGCACAAATCTATCAATTTCGCTTTCCAACCTCGACAGCTCTGGGGGAAAGAGAACACCAGCTCTCCACCACCCCTTGTGTTCCCCTTGACTGGCCTGCCCCTCCAATTTTAAAGTGCCTATCCCTTATTCTGACATCCCCCCACGACAGGGAATAGTTTCCATCTACCCCATCAACTCATTATAAACATTTAACGGTGCAAACATTGTAAACAGTACAACTCTCAGGGAGGCAACGGCCTAGTGGTATTATTGCTAGATTATTAATCCAGAGACAAGGTTAGACTGGTGCTGGAAAAGCACAACAGGTCAGGCAGCATCCGAGGAGCAGGAAACCAATGTTTCGGGCAAAAGCCCTTCATCAGGAATGAGGAATTAATCCAGAGACCCAGGTAATGTTCTGAGGACTTGGGTTCAATTCCCGTCATGACAGATGGTGGAAGGCGAATTCAATAAAAAACCAAAATTAAGAGTCCTCTGATGGCCACAGACCCACTGCCAATTGTCGGAAAGACCCAGCTTGTTCACTAGTCATGTTTTGTTTTGTGTCTATTTATATTGGTCTGGATGTAGGTATTGGGAGGAATTTATAATAGTGCTAGAATTTTAACTCAGAGTTATATACTGATGATTAATAATCGTTTACCTGTAGCTAGTCTATTTATTTAAAATAAATGATCATTCACATTAAGTACAAACACTGGGTCCTTGCTACATGTATGGAATGAGCTGCTAGAGGATGTGGTGGAGGCTGGTGCAATTGCAACATTTAAAAGGCATCCGGATGGGTATATGAATAGGAAGGGTTTGGAGGGATATGAGCCAGGTGGACTAGATTGGGTTGGGATATCTGGTCAGCATGGACAAGTTGGATCAAAGGGTCTGTTTCCGCACTGTACATCTCTATGACTCTATAATGTTCACTAATGAAACTGCCATCCTTACATGGTCTGACCTACATGTGACTCCAGACCCATAATAATGTAGGTGACTCTTAACTACCCTCTGGGTAATTAGGGATGGGCAGTAAATTAGCCAGTGATGCCTTCACCTCATAAATGAATGAAAAAAAACCCTAAGCTTCCATAAACAGGGGACAACGCCAGGTCCTCACAAATTAACCCTTTCAGATTCATAAGAGAATTATCCATACCCATAAGCCAGACTAATGTTGAAGCTGTGGGTTTGCATGTCCCTATGCAATGCTTCAGTCATAAGACTACGAGAAACCACAGAAATCCCCGTCACTGCTAGCTTCCTTAGCTATGTGCTGGAACACAAAGCATTGATAGAAAGCTTCTTGGAAGTGATTAACAGCATTATAGACATGAGCTTGCAACACCCTCTAGACAAAAAGCCTCTGGTGGAATGGAACAACATGAGCTGCAGAAGATGTTACCTGGAAAGGTGTTCCAGTGTGCTGTAAATCATCCTGGGAAATGTTCAGTACAGAACCGCAGCCTCCAAACCGCTCATTCTGACAACCGTACACAACCAGTGGGATATCTGCAGCATGGTTAAGAAGGAAAAGAAGCTCCTTTTCTATTAAAAATGTGGTTAGGAGGAAGAGGGAAAACAAACTAAGAAGGTGCCTGTGTCTCCTCTCCTCCACCAACTGCACATTTCTATCACTTCTTTCTTTCTACTGATGTAGGAGTGAGGTACTGAATCGCTGTTAAACTAGTGATAGAGTGGTGCAACAAAGGAGGCAATTCGGTCCATTGTGAAACTGTGAGGGCTCAAAGTTATCCAATTCACCTGCTCCCCTGCTTTTTCCTGTAGCCTCACATCTGTACTTCCCTCCTCCAATTATTTTCTTTTGACTGTTATTGTGACTTTCTAAATCACAACTACTCACTGTGTTACTAAAAAAAGAAAGGGTCCCTCGGGTAGTTTCTGCTTCTTTTTGCCTTGATTCTGTGCCCTCTGGTTACTCCACCTACAGCTTCTCTGGACACGAGGACCGGCTATTTAGCTATGTTGCTGTTGACAGTCCTGCGAAAGGGTCAAGGTGTATATGACAACTTCAGATGTACATTCAAGGTGATAAAGCACTACGCAAACTCTTCAATCTTGGCACATAAAAGAAAGGGGAGCAAACATGGGCCATTTAATCACTGGAGCCTGGTCTACCATACAACTAGTTTGAGCTGAACTTCGATCTTGAGTCCACCTTCCCAAGGTGTTTTTTATTCATTTGTGGCATCACTGGTTGTCCAGGATTTATTGCTCATCCCCAGATAGATCCCTGTTCTTTCAGTATCCAAAAATGCACCAAACTCTGCCCCCACTATAATCAACAAATAACAGCCCAGTTCTCTGGGACAGGGAACTCCAAAGATTCACAATGCTTTGGGGGAAGAAACTCTCCCAACTTGGTGACTGTGACTGTGAGTGAGTCTGTTGCAGAGTGCCTAGCTAGGGAAACAGCATCCTTGCATCGACCCAGTCAGCCCCCTCAAGAATTTCATATGTTTAAATGCAAGCATCGAGGATTGGGCAGAAGACACAGTAAGTCAGGAAATTTTATTTTATTTTTCCTTCACAGGATACGAGTACACTGATAAGTAAACTAATCTTTGAGTAAGTGGTGGAAAGCCACATTCTCGAAGACAACGGAGTGGCTTGCTAGACCACTTCAGAGGACATTTAAGAGTGGCCACAATGTTGGGGGTCTTGACTCACATTTAGGCCAGACATAGCAAGCAAGACAGATTTCCTTCCCGAAAGAAAATTAAGGAACTAGATGGGTTTTCTAACAAATAATTCAATATTTATTTAGTCACACGCATTTAAATTCTCGAGTGCTGTGTGGGTGATCAGATCCTTGAGCTCTGTGTCCGAAGGCAGGTTCAATCCAAAGCACCATGACCTCCACCCTGGGTGGGTGAAGGAGACAGAGCTGAATTCATCCAGCCAGAATGACGAGTGAACCCCATATTGTTGGCACCAACCTGATCCATACCAGCTGTTCAGCCAACTGAGCTGACCAGATCCTGAAAGCTGCCCAGATATTCATGTCAATGCACACTCTTCTATGCAAGTTATAGCCTGGAGGTACAGATAGCAATACCAGAGACTCCAATTTCCTTCCATCACATGACTGACCAGAGATTCTCCTACACTTACCAACTGCTGTTGGCATATGATGGAAGAATTTACAAGCTGATACTCGATCTGTTTGGCCACGTTTCCAAAGCCATCAGTTGGTGGGATGGGATGGAAACTTGGAAGATTTGGCTGAGAGACAGGGGCACTGACCATTACATAACAAGAACCTTGGTAGTAAAAGGTACTGCAAGGAATGGATAATTGAAGGAGGTGGGGGGTTTCCACACAGTTAGGATCCTGACCAAATAAAGCATGAGAGTAAGGACATAAAACATAGAATGTTACCGCGCAGTATAGGCCTTTCGGCCCTCGATATTGCGCCGACCTGTCATAACAATCTGAAGCCCATCTAACCTACACTATTCCATGTATGTCCATATGCTTGTCCAATGACGACTTAAATGTACTTAAAGTTGGTGAATCTACCACCGTTGCAGGCAAAGCATTCCATACCCTTACTACTCTCTGAGTAAAGAAACGATCTCTGACATGTAAAGGTTTGGCATTGGTTTGGGGAAATTGGAAATAGCACAGTCCCATGGAGTTATATTGGGATTTATGTGTTCTAAGGAGCAGGGAGTCCTGCTACTGCTCTGGTCAATCTTCTTGTATCAACCACCAGTATAAAGTGAAGGAAAAAAAAGGTTAAGTCTGTTTGATGCAATTTTGTGGTCCAATAGGGAGCTTACGCACATCTGTTCAAATTGGAGAATTGAACACCAATAAAATCGAACAAACTAAAGACCTATGAAGCAACTAAGTGAGAGGCCATGATTCTAATGTTATACCTTCGATTCAATTACTCTCATTTTATTCGCCATGCTTCCCTCAACCACTGTAGGTATGTCCATTTGCTCAGAGGACAGGAACATGCATTCACTGCACAGCAACACGTATAATTACTGCTCGACACAGTTATGGGATGAGAGCGTTGTGTCCCACTTAACCATTCTCCCAAGTGGCTGCTGTGATGTGCAGTTCAACTGAGTACCAACATTATACTGTAATTTATCTCTATAAATAGCCCATTCTAAATGCACCGGAAAGTGACACTGAATTAGAATAATTAACAAGCTCACTATGAAGTCTCATGTCCTGCAAGGTTTTTCTGGACAGAAGTGTGTGCGCAGATTTTCTCTGCAGCAAACACCTACAATTATGTTCCTTTTTTGAAAAATTCTAATTGCTCACCATTCCTCCAGAAATTCAGCAAGACAATGATCCTTCTCGAATTTGCCGAATGAATACAGACAAAAATCAAAATGCTGGTTACAGAATAGCACACCCGCCCCCACCAAAACAAGACACTGAAGAGACAGAAATGAAGGTTTTTAATCTGGCTATGTAATTAAATGAGGATAAGGGACTAGACAGCTGCTTGATATTTTCATTCGTAGATAACTGTACACAGCTTTGAAATCAGGCTTTTCGCTTACTGTTGTGTCAATAACACTTAGGGAAAACTTCCAAAGTGCTTCATAGGAAGGTTAGCAAACAACATTGAACACCATGCTAAATCTGGGAATGAGGGCAAAATGTGGGTTTAAGGAGCATCTAAAGGAGAAAAGAGAGGCAGAAAGCTTTAGAGGAAGTATTTCAGAGCTGAAGGCATTAGCAGCTGAACATACAACCATCAGTGATAGTGATTACAATTGGGATGTGCAAAAGGCCTGATTTAGAGCTGTGTAAAGCTAGAGAGATTACAAGGACAGGGAGGGGCAAGACGATGGAGGGATTAAAACACAAGAATGAGAACCTTAAGAATAAGGCTCCCTTCCAGATTGTTTCTAAATGACTAACATTTATCAAATTAATAAGTTACCACCACTTACAAGTTTTGGAACTCATGCTCTCCTGTGCTGTGGTTAGGAGTGAGGTTGGATGTCAATTCTCATAAAAATTACTTCTTTATGTTGAAAGGTTCCGTGAACTCAGAGTTATGTCTCTTGTAAAATGATATAACTACTAAAGGATACTCAGTAGCCGTAAGGCAGCTGCACACATGATGCAAGGCTCCACAGTGACATACAACACCGTGTGTTCGAACACCTCCTTCCTGTCCCTGCCCTTTTGGTGACACCACTTCAAGACTTGGTCAATGGCAACCATTTCGGCATGTCGGGTAGCCTGCAAGGACAGAGAGAAATTTCAGAACGTGAGCTTGGAACACAGGAAACTAGGAAAGGTCATAGTGATTCAAAAATAGTCACACTCCACCATATACAAGATCAGCAATCTTGAAGTGATACAGGATCTAAATGCAACACAGAATGGCCCTCCAATTTTTGCTTTGCCTACAAGAGGATTCCAGGTATGTTCTGCTTACTGCTGTACACCCCTTTCCTGTTCCATTTCCCTGCATCCATCAGAGTCTCAAGTGTGTTAACATTCTGCCCCAATCAGAATGCATAGACTGACAGAGGCAAAGAACCACCTTTCACAGTACAAAGGCAGTTAGCAAAGCTTTGGATCAAAGTTTGTACAGGTCAAGTACTGGGCACCTATGAGTACAGCATTGGAAAGATCAAGTCCAATGGTGACCCAGATGTGGGAAAGGACTTCAACAGAACCAGTGTAACAAGGGAGCAAGAGCGAACCATGGTGCAAAACCAGCACTTTGTTCTGAGCTGACTGACAAAGGAAAGACGAAGTGCTCGGTAGTTCTGTAGTGCTCAGTGAACTTGAGATACAAAGAGAAAATGCTGGAGAAAATCAGCAGGTCTCAGCAGAATCTGTGGAAAGAGAAACGAAGTTAACCTTTCAATCTAAAGACTTTTCCTCGGGACTGCAGGAGGCTGTAAATAAATTTTTTTACACTACTGTCAGTGGAGGAGATGGAAAATAAAAACCATCATTTTTGAGCCCATTCAGTTCTGAAATCATCATAACGGATTTGAAACTTGTGCTCTCTCCAAAGGTGCTACAAGGCCCACTGAGTTTCTCCAGCATTTTTTCTGTTTTGATTTCAGATTTTCAGCATCTGCAGTATTTTCATTTTATTGGAGAAGCTGAGAGTTGGGGGTAGGACCTGGTATTCTTTTCATTGAAAATCTCGGAGAAAATGAGGACTGCAGATGCTGGAGATCAATTTCGAAAAGTGTGGTGCTGGAAACGCGCAGCAGGTCAGACAGCACAGTCAACCTTTCGGGCATAGGCTCTTCATCAGGAATGCCATATGCCTCATGCCCAAAACGTGACTTTCTTGCTCCTTGGATGCTTCCTGACCTGCTGTGCCTTTCCAGCGCCACCCTTTTCATTACTGAAAATCTAGGTGACCGGACATTAACACATACCACCAGAGTTTAGAAGGACAAGGTTAGTCAAGGAATCAGCTGATGCTGCTAACCTTCATCTGTAGATTATGAAGATGAAGTTAAGGTGCTTTTCTAGACAGTTCTGTTGGATTTTACTGACACTTTCAGATGTGGGATCACCTTTAACTGTGCATTGATGACACCAAGCTCTTCTCTTCCCAAAGTCCTATGACTATTTTTGTGATATCAGATTATCTGATAAGAACCAGCAGAATTACCTTCAGCAGGGTATCGAAGTATCTAAAGCCCATTCTTTTCACTAGAAACAATGTCCTTGCCATTGACTCTACCTTGACGGTTTCCAGAGATGGAGCGAGATTGTTTTCTCCTCATCCCAGATCCGAGTTTCAAATCTCAGTGGACAGGGTGGATTATTAGGTATCATAGAGGAGGCACGTGAAGGACAGATATGGAAGACAAGATTGGCAAATCAGCTCCTACTCTACTCTCAATCTTCTCAGAACTTTCCAAAACAGTAGAACACTTCAAACTCTCATGCAGCTTGCAGCCTTCAAACCAAGGCTGGCATTCATGATTATGAAACCTTATCTCGTCTAAAAGACCTTGACATAATGTACATTTATACCTGCTTTTGTCACCTGGGTTTTCAACAAACAAAATGCTTTGGAATGTGAGCTAAATTTTGACATCAGTAAATGTATACAATAGGCAAAGTCCAAGTGGTCACCCATTATATACCCACTGACTATATTTGGAAGAGGATGGTCTGGATGGTGATAAGGCGTTTATTTGGCATCCCTCAATGTCATGATACCTCATACTCTGTTCTGACACATTAGGCTTCAGACATTAACTTACGTTCTTGGTTTCATTCACTTCGTTCCTTCCCTGCCCCAAAATCTCATTCCGATAAACCATCAGACACCCGACAGGCACCTCGCCATTCTCTAAAGCTTCTTTTGCCTGCAAATAAAACAGAGAGAACATTAACTCGCCTCAGGAACACTCCTTGTTTAATACTCCTGCTGCAGCCACAATGGCAAAGAGTAACAAACCAAATTTGTGTTCTATAACCTGACAAAAGCTGGAATTGAGTCACTGTAAAGGATTAAACAAGCAGAGATCAAAACAGAGTAGACTGTTCTAACTGTAAACCATTAGATATAGGAGCATAATTAGGTTCCAACCCATCGAGTCTGCTGCACCATGATCATGGCTGATATGTTTCTCAACCCCATTCTACTGCCTCTACCCTGGAACCTTTGATCCCCTTATTAATTAAGAACCTATCTGTCTTAAATATACTCAATGGCTTGGCCTCACCCGCCATCTCCAGCAATGAGTTCCACAGATTCACCACCCTCTGGCTAAACAGATTCCTGCTCATTTCAGTTCTAAAGGGTCATCTCTTCACTGTGACGTTGTGCCTCATCTCCCCTACTAGTGGAAATCTTCCCCACATCCATTCTATCCATGCCTCTCAGTATTCTATAAGTTTCAATGAAATATCCATCATCCTTCTAAACTCCATTGAGTATACACACAGAGTCTTCAATCACTCCTCATATAAGCCCTTCATCCCTGGGGTCATTCTTTTAAACCTCCTCTGGATCTTCTCCAACGCCAGCACATATTTCCTTAGATGTGGAGCTCAAACTGTTCACAATATTCCAAATGTGATCAGACCAGAGCCTTCTACAATCTCAGCAGTACATCTCAGCTCTTGTTTTCTAGCCCTCTTGAAATGAATGTGAACATTGCATTTGCCTTGCTAACTGCCAACTGAACCTGCATGTTAACAGTATGAGAATCCTAAACTATGACTCTTAATATCCTGAGTTTCAGATTTCTGAAGCCTTTCCCCATTTAGAAAATAGTCTGCACCTCTACTCTTCCTCCTAAAGTGCATAACCTCACTTTTCCATATTGTATTCCATCTGCCACTTCTTTGCCCACTCTCCTGACCTGTCTTAGTTCTTCTTCAGCCTCCTCACTTCATCAATACTACCTGACCCACCCAACTAGCTTTGTGTCATCTCCAAACGTAGCAACAACGCCCTCAATCGCTTTGTCCAGATCATTAATGTACAACGTGAATAGTTGTGTCCCATCACTGACTCCTGCTGAACTCCAACCGACCTAGAGAGATCTAAATGCATTCAAACTTTGGAACAAAAAAGCCAAAAATCTAGTTGGACAAGAAATAAAATCAAACATAGTATAACTTCTCTTATACTGGGGAGAAACATCTACTCTGCATTATTATCCTCATATGAGGACAAGGTATATTGCCGCTGCCTGTTCATGAAAGTGAGTGAAATTAGTTACTTACAGGTTCCTGTGGTACATTGATAGTGTCCCTATCTCTGAGTCAGGAGACTCTGATTCAAATCCCACCTGCTCCACAGGTGCGTTTTAACATTACTAAACAGGCCTTTTACAAAATATCTGTCTTGTAGTATGTGTTCTCAACAGTGTCTTAGAAAATAAACATTTAATCCAGAGATCTCAACATAATCTACTGACAAAGTTCATACCTAAAAACCCAAAACATTAACCTACATTGATAATACCTGAGGTGCATTTTCAACATTTTAATTTCAAACAGCAACACCACCCCCTGGTGATAACCAATGGTACTGATGATCACTCAATATATTTTAAAAATGTACAAATATCTCTCCTCCCCACCCA
The DNA here is from genome assembly GCF_020745735.1 of Hemiscyllium ocellatum. Taxonomy (NCBI): domain Eukaryota; kingdom Metazoa; phylum Chordata; class Chondrichthyes; order Orectolobiformes; family Hemiscylliidae; genus Hemiscyllium; species Hemiscyllium ocellatum. Next base: position 8,085,184 of record NC_083410.1, on the reverse strand, counting down.
TAGGTTTGTGCTTAATACACTTGTTTCTGAAGAGGTGAATACTCTGGGAGTATTTTTACGGATGCCAACAGCCTTTGGGCACCTTACTCAAGTCAGCATCCAGACGTGGACTGACGCACTCACTGACTGCTGCAGGGCCCAAACTGGTCTCTGTTCAACATCCACACAATCATAACTTCCAGTCAGATGGCTGCCCTTCCAGAAAACCCCAACAGTTTTCCTCCCAAGGATGGAAGCCAGCTGTTAGCTAGTAATCTGGTGAGCATACTACCCTGTGGATCTCAGAGAAAATGAGGACTGATCTCAGTATGTCTCAAGGCAATACATTTCCCTAAGTGGGGAGGACCAAGAGGCAGCAGGTCCAAAGCAACCTTTGCTAACTCAGACTGGGATATTAGCTGTCTATTGTATCCATCGTACTATTCTACACCAGAAGTGTTATGAAGTATGTTATACATTACACATCCTACCACACTGTAACCATCCATTTCTTCTTTTCCAAACTGATACCCATAAGTCTTTCTTTAAAGCAATAAATCCATGAGAGTTATGCAAAATATTGTACAGGTAAAATTAAATGCTTTCACGTGTAAAAATTCAAATTTGGAACTGGGCACTCTAACTTGTTCTGATTACTTCACATTTCCACATACTTCTGATCACCATTCACCTGCTCACTTATCCAGAATCTATCTGCCTCAGCCTTAAAAGCATTCATTGCCTCTTGAGGAAGACAGCTCCAAAAACTCTCAATCCTCTGTGAGTAAAGAATTTGTCGTCGCCTGTCTTAAAGCAGATCATCCCTTATTTTTAGACAATGATCGACCCACCGGCTCTAGATTCTCCCACAACAGCAAATAAGTTCTCCACGTCAACCCTACCAAGGATTTGACAGGTTTTAATAATCGTCTCTTAGTCTTCTAAACTCAGCAGACAACTCCTGTTGCTCAATTTTTTTGTACTACCAACAGTCTGATAGTGCATTGTTGAAGATCCAGCGAATCCTCAGGGAAGAAAGATGTATGAACACCAGAGTCCTTGACCAGGCCAACACCCCCAGCATCGAGGCACTGACAACCCTTGATTGGTTTCAAAGGACTGGGCATGTCGTCCCCATGACCGACACTAGACTCCCCAATCAGGTGTTCTATTCCCAGCTCCAAAACAGCAGGGTAGCTCCAGACAGACAGAGGAAGCACTTCAGGGATATCCTCAAGGCGTCACAGGTGAAGTGCAGCATTCCCACTGATACCTGGGAATCACTGGCCCAAGACCGTCTAAAGTGGAGGAGGAGCATCCGGAAAGATGTTGACCACCTAGAGACTAGCCATTGGGAAAAAATGGAAGCCAGGAGAACACAGCGAAAGGAGCGCGTTGCCTCACCAATGCCCCAGTCAACCCTTCCCATGACCACCTTCTGTCCCAAGTGTAACAGAGCCTGCGATAGCCCCATCAGTCTGTACAGCCACCTACATACTCACCCTGAGAGCAGAAGACAATCATCCTCATCTGTAAGGGACCACCAATGATGAGTTAATTTCTTTATTTAGAAATGCAAAGAGACAAGGTTTTCAAATAAGTCAACAAGATTCACCAGATTAGTTCCAGAGATGAGGGATCTGTCTAATGAAGAGAGATTGAGCAATTTAGGTTCGTACTCTCTGCAGTTTGGAAGAATGACATGAGAGCCAACTGAGGCATTTAAAATGCTAAAGGAAATTGGCAAATTGTGGTGGAGAAAGTATAGATGCTCATGTGGGGCAATCTGGAACAGAGGTAATAATTTTAAGTAATGGGGTAGCAGATTTAAAATAGATGTAGTCAAATTAATTCTTTCAAAGGGTCGTGAATCTGTGGAATCTATTACCTGGGTGTGGTGAATGCCAGATCATTGACAATTCCTTTGAAGGAGATAGACAGATTTTGAATTATTAATGTGTTGAAGGATTATGGTAAGTGGGCAGGAAAGTACAGTTGAGGCTTGAGGGGCAGAATTGCCTACTCTGCTCCTAGTTCTTAAGTAAAACAATCACTTAAAGCTTTCACAATGTGCAACTGAAGAATTTTAAAAGTAAATATTTGTGGAGTTCAAGTAATGATGAGTGAGAGTAGTTCTGCCTCTATAATCAGCTATTGGTATTTAAGACCAGTCAGTATTCAACAATGGCCAGAATGCCTACAATCAAGTGTCTTGGCTCTCAACATTTATGGCTCATGGCTTACAAACTCCCACAACAGGGAGTTATTACAAAGTTTGTGAGAAGATTTGTAGCTCGGGTGCTCATTGTTGTGGTTCTGTTCGTTGAGCTGGGAATTTGTGTTGCAGATGTTTCGTCCCCTGTCTAGGAGATCAATGTAGTATACAAAATCCCATGCAAGGACTGCACAAAAGACTACATAGGACAAACAGGAAGACAGCTAACGGTCCGCATCCATGAACACCAACTAGCCATGAAACGACATGACCAGCTATCCTTAGTAGCCACACACTCAGATGACAAGCAACAGGAGTTCGACTGGGACAACACTAATATTATTGGACAAGCCAAACAGAGAACAGCCAGGGAATTCTTAGAGGCATGGCACTCATCCACAGATTCAATCAATAAGCACATCGACCTGGACCCAATATACCGACCACTGCAGCAGACAGCTGGAACTGACAACCAGAAGCGGCAGGTACAAATCACTATAAATGCCGGAGGAAACATCACAGAAGCGCTTCACAGGAGGCTCCCAAACACTGAGGATGTCATGTAGATAGTGGACGAAACGTCTGCAACACAAATTCCCAGCTCGGCGAACAGAACTACAACAGGGAGTTATTACAGCCAGACTGTCTGCTCCAAACTAAAACTATATGAAATATTATGTGTGACCTTGATAGTTAGTCCCTTACATTTTGTCAAAAATTCAACATATGCAAAGGCGTGAGCTACAGGGGGGAATTGCAAGAACATTTTAATGCAGTGACTGGTGATAATCCGGTATTTACTGTTTCATCAGGAGATAAACTTAAGAGACTGTGCCCCTTTATATAATGTTTTGTTTTAAACCTTTACAGGAAATATTTGGGGTTAATGCCTACAATAAATTAACATGAGTCTCACTGGGTTCAGAAAGATAAACCACAGGCGTTGATGACCAAGGATGCTAAGCAGTTCCAACTGGAGTGGCGAACACTTCATCATGCCTGGTGTGGTGTGGTGTGGAAAGTCAATTCTATTCACAGAGATACAGCAAGGCATATCCACAATAAATGGATCTCTGGAGAGGGGTTAGTCAGCTTGGTTGGTAGTGTGGCTGGTAAAGCTGTGGACAGGAAAGTTGCTGTCTCCCTAGCTGCTGTCTTTGAGAAATGAACAGAAACACACGGGTGAGCGACAGGCATATTCTTGAACTGGCTTTGGTCAGGGCCACCAATCCTGGGGATGTAAAGGGCTACTTCAACCAAGACAACAGGCATGTACCCTCAATAGTACTCTGAAAGAACTGACTCAGAATCTTCCAATTCTGATCTCCTGGGGCTCCTCTTTCATTTAATGGCTGATGGTGGGAATGCAATGAAAATGAGGAAGACCCATGAGCAGCAGGAGGAGACTCTGCGATTGACCAATTGACCGCCTGTAGAATTACAGGACAAATGGTCTCCTGGAATCACAGGCAGGGAGATTCATTAGCTCCTGGAATGGTGCAGAATGGCTGCAAAATCCAGTGTTGTCATAAAATCAGATTTTCAGCTTTTACGCCAAGTACAAGCTCGCAATTTTCAAGGAAGGAAAGAAACGTGAGATGGAGTTAAATTTGTGCGATATGTATCCACTATTCAGCAAAGCTTAACAGTTCACCTTCGGAAGCAGCGAACAGGAGGAGGGATTGTGAACACTAGAGGGAGCGCAGTGCTATGGTTGTATTTGGTGGGCCTTCCTTCAGCACTATGTGCTAGCGATGCAGGTGCCTGAGGGCCTTTGCTGATCAAACATTTCAGCTGCCTCAGTCCCCCAACAGGCTCCTGCCTCACTGAATCAGATTAATCTGCACCACAGGCATCAGGGTAATTACCTCTGGGGCAGTGACACAGAATATACAAACATGCAGAAACTGAAGCAGTAAATATTGACTGTAGGCCACTCCAACAGAGCACCCATGAGCCATGCCATTGATTCCAACGCAAGCCTAAAGGGTGGATCTATGGGATAGACCCAATATCCTGTTCTGAGAAAGGGTCATTTGACCTGAAATGTTAACTCTGGTTTCTCTCCCCAATGCTGCCAGATCGGATTTTCTTTCCCAGCAATTTCAGTTTTTGTTTGTAAGAGTCTATTGTGTGCCTTTCATCTCTCCTATCATCAATGGTGCACTGCAATTCTATTCCAGTGAATGTTGTTTGAATTACTGCAGTAAACTCTGGGCTGCCAACCCTGCTGTGGAGACACATTTTCATCAAAGCTCCCTTTAGATTTCTTTCCTCACGCTCACGTTTTGCAGAATGGAGAGGAAGGATTTAGTCTTTTCTAAGTTGAACCCACTCCTGCCGCTGATGGTTCTTGACATTCCAAACCAAACCCAGAATGGCAACACTAAATTCCAGCTCATCATAGCCGAGGTGCCCGGTCCCCCAAACACAAATAAAAGACCCAAAAAAAATTCATACAATATACTCCAGAGGACTGCAAAGTATGTTACAATAAATGAGATAATTCTCAAATATCATTCAGATGGTGATATAGGAAACACAGCTGAAAATGTGTTGCTGGTTAAAGCACAGCAGGTTAGGCAGCATCCAAGGAACAGGAAATTCGACGTTTCGGGCCAGAGCCCTTCATCAGGGCCCGAAACGTCGAATTTCCTGTTCCTTGGATGCTGCCTAACCTGCTGTGCTTTAACCAGCAACACATTTTCAGCTCTGATCTCCAGCATCTGCAGTCCTCACTTTCTCCATATAGGAAACACAGCAAGTTTTCACTAATACAACGGTGATAAATGACCATATATAATCTTTAGGATTAAATACTGTCCTGGATACTACAGAATATGATCACAGCCCTTCTTTACAACAATCTGCCATGTATGGGGGCTGATAGCTCAGCTGAAGTTTACAACACATCCTGCCAGGCTTCAATTTGCCTCTGTGTTCCTGATGAAGCCTTATGACATGTTCAGTTCCTTCAAAAATTAATCTTCTCTATTTTGAGTCAATCATGAGCCCAGGACTGCCAGGGTGTGTTTGAGGCTTTGATTCATACATTCAACTTAATGCTGTAATTTCACCTGTGAAACAGCAGCTAAACATCAGCATAAACCAAACTTGGTTACTCACTCATAAGTACAAAGATTATGTTGACATCTCATCATGCCATAGCTGATCCTCATGTCAATATGAAATGAATATACCTTTACTGTAATCTTTTGGACTCGGTGAAAATTATACATTTGACTGCAATAGTTCAGAGAAATTACATGGTAATTTTTGTTTAATGCTGCACCTTTCAGCAGACTATTATTAGACAATGCAAAATCTACAAATTCACTACATGACATTTGGTAGTTGTATTTTACCTGGAATTTAGCCTTTGAAAAATCAACACTACAGGTATCCCTATAACCATCCCAGCTTTTTCCCATCAAGGAGAATACTCTCTCAACCTGTGCTCCTTCAGGTAAATATCACTAGTGAGTACAAGTTACACAAATTCTTGCAAGCTCTAAAAACAGGATAGCATTGCTGTGGAATAGATTTCTGCTGATCAACATGCTGTCACAGTAGTATAAGAATACCATAATATAGATAAATAACAAACCATGTATCTCGAAGCTGAAAATTTTTGTTAAGACCACATCTTTCTATTTTATTGATTGCAGAATGAGAAAAGGACTGATCTAATAATTGAGGGATTGTTGTGGAGTCGTTGCACGTTTTAAAAGCAAGTTATTGGGCACTCTTTGGAAGTGCTTTTTACACAACTGTGTGTTCAAACAATGGGTGAAGCCTAGTTACAGATAAGCTGGAGTCAAGAGATGTGCACGAGTGGACTTCTGCTGGCCACAAGTAGCTGATTTGTCTATGAAATGGCCACTGATTATCAGTTGCACATGCCTGCTGCCTGTCAACAACAATGTGATTGGCTCCTTGTTAGCTAAACAGTTTGTGGATACAAATGAAGATGCCATTGGTTCACCCCACCATCCACCCTGCCACCCCCCCCAAACACCCCACCATCCACCCCGCCACCCCCCCCAAACACCCCACCATCCACCCCGCCCACCCCAAACACCCTGCTGACTCCCAAACACCCCGCCACCCCCCCAAACACCCCACCATCCACCCCGCCCACCCCAAACACCCTGCTGACCCCCAAATACCCCGCCGTCCACCCCAAACACCCCGCCATCCACCCCAAACACCCTGCTGACCCCCAAACACCCCGCCACCCCCCCAAACACCCCACCATCCACCCCGCCCACCCCAAACACCCTGCTGACCCCCAAACACCCCGCCGTCCACCCCCAAACACCCCGCCATCCACCCCAAACACCCTGCTGACCCCCAAACACCCCGCCGTCCACCCCCAAACACCCCACCGTCCACCCCCAAACACCCCACCATCCACCCCGCCACCCCCCCCAAACACCCCACCATCCACCCCGCCACCCCCCCCAAACACCCCACCATCCACCCCGCCCACCCCAAACACCCTGCTGACCCCCAAACACCCCGCCGTCCACCCCCAAACACCCCGCCATCCACCCCAAACACCCTGCTGACCCCCAAACACCCCGCCGTCCACCCCCAAACACCTCGCCATCCACGCCATCCACCCCGCCCACCCCCAAACACCCCGCCATCCACCCCGCCCACCCCCAAACACCCTGCTGACCCCCAAACACCCCACCATCCACCCCGCCACCCCCCAAACACCCGGCCATCCACCCCGCCCACCCCCAAACACCCCGCCATCCACCCCGCCCACCCCAAACACCCTGCTGACCCCCAAACACCCCGCCATCCACCCCGCCCACCCCCAAACACCCCGCCCACCCCAAACACCCTGCTGACCCCCAAACACCCCACCATCCACCCCGCCACCCCCCAAACACCCCGCCATCCACCCCGCCCACCCCCAAACACCCCGCCCACCCCCGAACACCCTGCTGACCCCCAAACACCCCGCCATCCACCCCGCCCACCCCCAAACACCCCGCTATCTGCCCCGCCAACCCCAAACCACTGCCGTCCGTCCCTCCCCTCCCAATACCACGCCGTCCACCCACCCCCAAAAACCCCACCCTCCGGCCTGCCCACCCCCAAACCCCTGCCGTCCGTCCCGCCCCTCCCAACACCCCGCCGTCCACCCCCACCCCAATCACCCCTAACCCCCTCACCATGGTGAGCGCCCTCTCCATCCACTGCTCTTGCTCCTGTTTCTGTGGCGGCTGGAATCCTGCTCCGTCCCCTTGCCCCATGGCGGGCTCCTCCCGGGGGTCAGGCCGGGGCCGGGGCCGGGGTCCGGGGGCCGGGGCCGCCTCCTCGCGGCGGTGAACCAGCCGGATCCCTTTCCGGGACGGACCTTCCGGCCGACAGCCGAACCCGCTCACAAAAACATAAACCCCACACCTAATTAAAATGTTATAACACCCGAGGCGGGGAGGAAAAAAAACCCGGGGCTCGGCGTTGACAAACCCGGTGTGTGTTTATTTTATTTGAAGGGATTGGGGGGGGACTGAGACCGGAACGGAAGGCGCGGGACGTTGTTGCTAGGGGCCGGGGGAAGGGAATCGCTGGGAGTCCCGGGAGGCGGTAAAGCCCGGAGCCTGGAGCCTGGGCCTCGGGCTCGAAGCGAATCTCAAGGCCCCGGGCTCGGCTCAGCCTCGGCTACCGCGTGTCACCCCGCCCGGGCTGGGGCCTCGGCTCTCAGGCTTCTCTCCTCCCGCCGCCGAGATGCTGCGGTCCGTCTGGAGCTTCGTCAAACGCCACAAAAGGAAATTCCTCTTCACCGGAGCCGTGCTGGGAGGTAATGCCGGCTCCAAAGCCGCGGTTCTCTGACCCCCCCCCCCCCCCCCCCAACCCCCGGGGGCTGAGGGAGGTGGGGTGGGGAAAAGAGAGGCAGAAACACGCTCCGGGAGGTTTTCATTCAGATATCGCCTTCCCCGTCCTCCCCCCGGGGAATCTCTGTGCAGCCCGAGGCGTCCCCGAAACGTCGATGTTCCCGCTCCCCGGGGGCTGCCTGAAGCTGCTGCTGTCTCCCAGCACCACACTGACCCAGAGCCTGGGTACCAGCATCTGCTGTCATTGTTGTCACCCCCCCCCCCCAGCAGCAATAATGTGGTGGTCTATCGGCGGGGAGGGGGTGGTGGGGTTTGAGAGGGGGGGGGGAGTTGAGGGGGCGGTAGGGGGGTTGAAGGGGTATTGAGGGGGTGGTGTGGCGGTGGGGGGGGGGTTTGAGGGGGTGGTGGTGGGGGTTTGAGGGGGTGGTGTGGCGGTGGGGGGGGGGTTTGAGGGGGTGGTGGTGGGGGTTTGAGGGGGTGGTGCGGCAGTGGGGGGGGTTTTGAGGGGGCGGTGGGGGGGTTTGAGGGGGTGGTGCGGCAGTGGGGGGGTGGAGGGGGTTTTGAGGGGGTGGTGGTGAGGATTTGAGGGGGTGGTGTGGCAGTGGGAGGGGGTTGAGGGGCGGTGGAGGGGGTTTTGAGGGGGCGGTGGTGGGGATTTGAGGGGGTGGTGCGGCAGTGGGGGGGGTTTGGGGGGCGGTGGGGGGGTTTGAAGGGGTGAGGGGGTGCTGGGGGGGTTTGAAGGGGTGAGGGGACGGTGGGGGGGGTTTGAGGGGGCGGTGCGGCAGTGGGGGGGGTTTGAAGGGGTGAGGGGGCGGTGGGGAGGGTTTGAGGGGGCGGTGCGGCAGTGGGGGGGGTTTGAGGGGGCAGTGGGGGGGGGTTTGAAGGGGTGAGGGGGCGGTGCGGCAGTGGGGGGGTGAGATGGGGTTGGGGGCAGTGGGGGGGGGTATAAGAGGGGCGGTAGGAACTGATCTGATTTTATTGATTGTGGCATGTAGAGTCAGTTTTTAAACTATGCAACAATTATGTTCTTGTGCACCCCCCTACCCCCCGTTATAGAAAAATCATGCTTTGGAAACGGCGTTTAAAGTGTTAACGATGTGATCACGTTACAGCCAACACTCATATTAAAAGTTCACGCTGTAGAAACAGTGTTTACAAAATGTGTGTTTAGAAGAACAGCCTGTACCTAACTACAATGAAAAAGTTTTGTTTGCAGCAGAAAGTAAGCAAGGACATACAGTTTTGGTCTCCTAATTTGAGAAAAGATGTTCTGGCACTAGAAGGGGTGCAGAGGAGGCTCACTAGTTTGATTCTGGAGTTGATGGGGTTGTCTTATGAAGAGAGACTGAGTAGACTGGGATTATATTCGTTGGAATTTAGAAGAATGAGGGGGTCTTATAGAAGCATACAAAATTATAAAGGGAATAGATAAGATGGAAACATCCTTCTATATCTATCAGTGGGTGAAACTAGGACAAAGAGGGCGTTGCCTCAAAATTAGGGGGAGCGGATTTAGGAAGAATTGAGAATTAACTTTCCTGCCCAGTGAAGTAGTTGATGTTACTTCAGTAAATGTTTTTGAGGCTAAGATAGATATTATTTGAACAATAAAGGAATTAAAGGTCACGGTGAGAGGGCAGTTAAGTGGAGCTGAGGCCACTAAAAGATCAACCACAATCTTACTGAATGGCGGAGCAGGCTCGAAGGGCCAGATGGCCAACTCCTGCCCCTAGTTTTTATGTTCTGTGCGGATCGTAGCTTGAAAAAAAGAGCTTGGACAGAGTAAGGCATGTGGGTTATGCTGCACGAGACGTGCACTAGCCAAGAACAACATTAACAAGATCAGCATTGTTTGACGTTGGTGGAGAGAGACAGGGGGAACAGAGTTCATCAACTGGCCTCTCTGACTAGTATTCTTACCTATGGATGAGGAAGGACACCACTTCGACTGGGACAACATATCCATCCTAGGACAAGCCAAACAGAGACATGCACGAGAATTCCCAGAAGCATGACATTCCAACCGGATCTTTATCAATAAACATATTGACTTGATCCCTATTTACCACTCCTGAGAAAAAGAGCAGGAAATGAAATCACCAACCCAAAGAAACCCAAACATATAAACAGAAAGCAGGAAACATCAGCAGTGCTTCGTCTGAAGATGTGACCTAGTGTGGTGACGAAACTTCTGAAAATTAACCTTCCAGCTCAGCGAGCAAGCTTACATCCAGAACTTCAACCTGAGCTACAAATCTTCGCAAAACTCGCTAACAGAGTTCATGTTTCCTGCCGCGCTCCTCACCAATACGACTCTTCAGAGCTCACCCCATTTCTGCAGTGAAAACTAAAGATGTGGGAGATCACATCTGATGACGAGTCATCTCGACTTGAAACATTAGTTTGCTCTCTATGGATGTTGCCTGACCCCCTGTGATCTCCAGCATTTTTTTGTTTTCAGGACATTCTAGCATCTGCAGTAATTTGCTCCTCCATTTCTGCAGTGTTAATGGAGGGATAACTGTCAGCAGAGGAGAACTCCACTCCCCATCTTTGCAACACTGCCACAACATCTTTTGCCCACCTCAATTTGAGCACACCTGAAGACTGTTCCTGTGACTGCGACATTCCCTCGGTACTGTTTCGGTAGTGTCAGTCTGGCTTTTAATTAGACAAGCAGGGGGCTGGAATAGTGGGACTTTAATCTACTGCCTTTTATCTCTGAGGTGAGAAGGCTCCTCCTCACAACACAGTACCATTCCAAAAAATTATAGATTTTCAAAACAAATGAACTGCGAATATAAATCTGAAACAATAACAGAAATTGCTGGAAAGGCTCAGCACATCTGGCTGCATCTGAGGGGAGAAAGAGTTAATGTTTAGGTTTTAATGACCCAATTGATTTGAGTTAGTTCTGAGCAGGGGTCACTGATTTCTCTCCACAGATGCTGGCAGACCTGCTGAGCTTTTCTAGTAATTTCTGTCTTTGTTGTAGATTTACAGGATCTACTTCAAGCCCCACTTTATACATTGATAGTGTCATGCAGCACAAAATAATAATCTGCCTACTGTGCGTGTACTGGTTCTTTAAAGAAAATATTTCGCTTCTCTTTCTCCTCTGTGCAGACTAGTTCTCTTCAAGGATATTCTGGATCAGTGGTGCTGGAAGAGCACAGCAGTTCAGGCAGCATCCAAAGTGCAGAGAAATCGACGTTTCGGGCAAAAGCCCTTCATCAGGAATAAAGACAGTGAGCCTGAAGTGTGGAGAGATAAGCTAGAGGAGGGTGGGGGTGGGGAGAAAGTAGCATAGAGTACTCCCATTTACTATTCCCATTTACAGAAGACCTGCAGTGCCTATGTGTCAGAGAAGACATCAAGCATATCAGTGGACTCCACATCATCGGCTTGGGATAGGGAAGATACCACAGAAGGGAGACTGGGAGCCTGGCTGAACCTCCCATCATGGATCTTCTCAGTCCTGGCTGTAGAAATTCCTGTTTTGTCAGTACTGCAGCAGTGCTGCACCATAGGAAGTGACGTCTTTCAGAGGAGATGCTAACCTGAGATCCCTCCCGGACATAAAGGACCCTCTAACTATTATCATGAAATGTTCTGCCAGATCAAATGGCAACAGAAACAGAAAGATAAGTTGATCCTTTGGACCAGCTGATCCATTGGAATCAGTACAGTCAGGCTTTTTTATGGATACTGACAGAAGCGAAGTGAGGAATGCTGAGTAATCAAGGGCAAAAATATCCTTTTAACACAGACAAGAGCATTCTTTGGTATCTTTTCATATACTAAAACATCCTGAAGGAGCTTAAATACACAATCGGCTCAGCAATCTTTTTAGCAGCTTTTTGCTTTGCGTTGCTGTCTTCTAACCCATTGATTTACTTTTGCAGTCAGTGGATCAAAAGAACAAAATTCTGGACATCCTAAAGTCCTTTGCAGCTAATTAAGTACTTTTAAAGTGCAGTTGCCTTTATGTGGCTTTTTAAAAATGATTTGAAAACATGCTTTTTCAGTGGGGCAAGTAGTCTAACAAAGTGTTCATTGATTTATTTCACTTCTAGGTGTGTACTTGCTAGGGAAGTATGCTCAAAAGAAGCTCCGGGATCTACAGGAGCGAGAAGCAGCTGAGTACATCGCACAGGCGCGACGGCTGTGTCATTTTGAGAGTAACCAACGGACTTGTAACATGACTGGTAAAAACCGTTAGAAAAATCATTCTGTCTACTTGAAGGAAAATGTGATGACTGCACAGTCCCAGAGCGGTCCCATGTAACTGTTCCCAGGTTCCAGCAATCATGCAGCTTCCCAGTGGGGTGACTTCCTGGAGGCATGACTTTGTTAAAGAGCGTCAAACTGCCTAAATGTACTTTTGGATAATATTAACAGATGGTTTATCATTGGAGTTCCAAGAACAGCAATAGAGCAATATGGCGGCACGGTGGCTCAGTGGTTAGCACTGTTGTCTCACAGCACCAGGGTCCTGGGTTCAATTCCCGCCTGTCTGTGTGGAGTTTGCACATTCTCCCTGTGTCTGCGTGGGTTTCCTCCGGGTGCTCTGGTTTTCTCCCACAGTCCAAAGATGCGCAGGTCGGATGAATTGGCCATGCTAAAGTGCCCATAGTGTTAGGTGCATTAGTCAGGGGTAAATATAGGGGAGAGGATGGGTTTGGGTGGGTTCCTCTTCAGAGGGGCGGTTTGGATTTGTTGGGCCGAAGCGCCTGTTTCCACACCGTAGAGAATCTAATTTAATCTCGTTTTTCTATTCCACATACCAGTTGTTGGTTTCAAGTGCTCTGACATCAGGCAAAACACAGGCCAGATGTGGTGTCAAGTTCCCTCTGTTTTACCTGGTTTTGTTGTCAGTATCTAGGCATTCGCACTCCCACGTGTAAAAATTCACTTTGCATGAGAACAGAAAGCATGAGGGCAAATTGGCAACATCTGCTTTTTAATTGTATCATGCCAGGAAGTTAGAAGGTGAGCGAGGTGGAATCTCATTTTTATGTTACCACACCAAGACTTGGAGACTGTCAAGTTCTTACAAGAGGAGAAATGTAATTGCAGTGGAGGGAGTTAAGAGGAGATTTAATAGATTGACTCCAGACATCCGGGATTTGTGGTCTACTGCTGCTATTTCTTATGTTGTGGGGGACATTCACTGTCTTAATTCAGGCATCCTAATAATGCAGATTCCAGTTAGGTTTGTTTTAGTCAATGAGGGATGTGACTTACTAGGTTATCTCGAGCTATGTAAAGGAGCCTTGTCCCAGTGATAGAGACATGTGCGTCGTACCAAAATTATGTGTTGTTTTACCAGGACAGCAGTATTATATCATCTAATACACATCCTATTATTCCACCAGTGGTATTTGTATTCCCTTAATGCTATTAGCCTTGAAGGTAATTGAACAAACTTTAATTGCTTGACAAGTGAACTTGCACATTGTGCTTGTTAAGATCACACTGCAAGTCTGAAATGGACAGTGTTTAGAAGTTATTTTATACCAGAAACAAAACGTAAAATTTGAATGATGGTAGTATCTGGTATAAGCTGTGTTGACATTGTGTATTTTAAGAATATTTTAATATTTTAGAACATTTAAGTGAAAAGGAAGTAGTGATGTGATATTGTCACTAAGCTAGTAATTCAAAGACCCAGTCGAATGAGATGGCTTCAATTCGCCCCCTCCCCAGGCAGCTGGTAGAATTCAAATTCAGCTCATCAATCTGGAATTGCAAGCCAGTCTCCGTGATGGCGATCATCACAGCCAACAAAGATTGTTGTAAAAACCCTATCTGGTTCACAAATGCACTCGAGGGAAGGAATTCTGCCATGCTTACCCAGTCTGGCATACATTACCACTACCCAGCACTTCCCTTTAATGTCATTTGACTAGAAGTCACAACACTGAATTAATATTCTGGTGACATGAGTTTGAACCCCAACATGGCAGGTGTGAGCAATTAAGAAAGGGCCGTACCAGTGATACCCACATCCCAAGAAAGAATAAAGGAAACAATACATTTTATGCTTTTCTCATAAGTGAGCAACAGAATATTTCCTTCCAAAGCAGGGTACTGTAGAATTCTATTATCTCTGCATCAGAGTTTATCTGGAGGTTAGCTAAGCAATGCAGATCTAAAACATCCTTGGATTGACAAATTAATCTAGTTCTCGGTTTATGGAAACTTACAATGTCTAACAGTTATGGAAAATAAGTGTGCACTCCAAGAACTGTAGAAGACCGTGGAATGTTGCAACGTAGAAAATTATTTTAATTAATAGGTCTATGGCAGTTCTTTCTGTTCATTTGTTTCCATTTATCCCATGTTTTCCTACACAATTTTTTTCTTTCATCAGGTAGCTATCTGGTTTCTTTTTGAAAGCTCCTGATCACCATCCATTAGACCCAGCTGAGAAATGCATTTATGCAGTCATAGAGATATCCAGCATGGAAACAGACCCCTCTCATTCTGTCCATACCATCCAGATATCCGAAATTAATCTAGTCCCATTTGCCAGTATTTGGCCCATATACCTTGAACCCTTCCTATTCATAGACCCATCCAGATGCCTTTTAAATTTCATGATAGTATCAGCCTCCACCACTTCCTGTGGTAACTAATTTCCATACATGCACCACCATCTGCATGACAAAGTTGCCCCAAGGTCCCTTTTAAATCTTTTCCTTCTCACCTTAAGTTTATGTCCTCTAGTTCTGGACTCCCCTACCATTGGCTATTCACCCTATCAACCGTCACATGATTTTATAGACTTCTATAAAGTCACCCCTCAGCCTCTGATGCTCCAGGGAAAATAGCCCCAGCCTATTCAGCCTGTCCCTATAGCACAAGCACTCCAATCCTGGCAACACCCTCGTAAATCTTTTTAAATCCCTTTCAAGTTTAACAACATCTTTCCTATTGTAGGGAGGCAAAAATTGAATGTGGTATTTCAAAATTAGCCTAACCAATGTCCTGTACAGCCGCAACATGACATCCCAACTCCTAAATTCAATGCGTTGACCAATTAAGGCCAGTATACAAAACACCTTATTCACCACCCTGTCTACCTGCGACTCCACCTTCAATTAACTACGAGCCTCCACACCTATGGTCTCTTTGAGGAATTTGAATATAATTGAACTTGACTTTGACTACCCCCTTCCTTCCGCCTCACTCTGTGTTTAGGTAGCCTGCCCACATTCAAAGGCAGGTTCGCTCAGAGGTTACTAGCACCAGGCAAGAAGCAGGGCTTCCAAAGGAGTGGGGAACTTGTTTAAATGAAGATTCAAGTTGAGGATGTGAGCATTGCTGGTGAGGTTGGCACTTTTTATTCGTTCTAATTGCCCTTGGTAAGATGGTGGTAGACCTTGAAACACTGCTGACATAACCTGCAGTATTAATAGAAGAAGATGAACATCTTTGCCTCTCCCTATACACTGATACTTGTATCTGAGTTTGTGATAGCTCATGTATTGTGCCAGTCGTGTTTTTTTTTTGACACTGAAATTCCTTTCGTACTTTTCTCCCCCGCTTCCTCTTCTCATTGGTTGGTCTCCCTGTATTTTGATAATAAGCCAGTAGCTTAAAAGTATAAAGAAATAATAGAATGGATATGTGATCATTTGGCTTGACAAACATTTATAATGTATCTCATCATTGGTGCTTCTGAAGTTAATTTTCTGTGAGTTTTGTCTTTCACAATTTGCAGTCTTTTCTTGAGGCACTAGTTAACTTCAAAGCCCAGCCATTCTGTGAGAAATTCAAGTTGTGTGGGACATACTTCAGTAAACCTGTTGTGTTTTTCTGTTTGTTTTGACAGTGCTATCAATGTTGCCAACCCTGAGGGAAGCAATTGTGCAGCAGCTGAATTCAGAAAGTCTGACTGGCCTGCTGAAAAACAGGTAATGTATGGGGTCGAGTGGGTAACCAGCACTGTTTTAACAGCTTAATGCATTCTCGTGTACAAGGGGCACCCCAGAGCTGACTCAGACCAAGCACAGCCTGATTTCTGTAATTCGGACAGGATGTGCAAACATTGGAGATGGTGCAGAACAGCACCTTCTACACACACTGAAGATGGCTGTGAAGAAAGATGGAAAAGATCTTAATTCTGTACAGTTTACAGGGAAGGGAAAAAAGAGCAAGCAGACATGGTAAGAGGAGGCTTAAATGAATTATTAGTACCAGCATAGACCACTTTGCGATTGAGAGGAGTTGGAGCTCAGGTTGTGGATCGGGTTGGAAGTTTGCTTGCTGAGCTGGTAGATTTGTTCTCAGACGTTTCGTCACCATGCTGGGTGACATCATCAGTGAGCCTCTGATGAAGCACTGGTGTATTGTCCCTTTTGCTATTTATCTGCCTTGGTCTGTTGTGGTGGGTGATATCACTTCCGGTTCTTTTTCTGAGAGGCTGGTAAATGGGGTCCAAATCGATGTGTTTATTGATGGAATTCCGGTTTGAATGCCAGGCCTCTAGGAATTCCCATGCGTGTCTTTGTTTAGCCTGTCCTTGGTTGGATGTATTGTCACCACTTTGGCGAAATTAATTGTTTCTCTGCTGCAAATACCTGCCTAGAGTTACAGTGAGCATATCTCGGTCCTGCAGTTTAGGTAGAATAGAATAGAATCCCTACATTGCAGAAAGAGGCCATTCAACCCATTGAGTGCACCAGTATATTGGCTTTATATTGGATATATTGGTCTTTGAGACCATGCAGTTTAAATTTACAGAATTCATACCTGGATCCAAGGGTTAATTACAAGGCGACTAGTGGTTGAACCAGAAACTGCCTTCTGTTGTAAGACTGCCCGCTCCAAACTGGAAGAATGCTTAGCCAACGGCACCAAAGGCTCTGCTCTCAATAAGATACCGTCACTCCGGCAGAGCTTACAATTGTACGATTCAGAAGGAGGCAAGTGGAGGGAGTTCTTGACAATCCTGACCTTATCCCTCCACCGTAATGCCACGTAGTGGACATTAAACCTGTGGCATCTCTGTCACAGAAGGCTGTGGAGACCAAGTTGCTGGATATGTTCAAGAAATAGATAATTTTTAGATTATAATGTTGCCAAGAAACGTGGGAGTAAATGGGAACATGGCATTGTGACTGGATCAGCCCCACACTCCTATTGAATGGTGGAGCAGGCGAGGGCTGAATAGCCTACCCTGCTCCTAGTTTCTGTGTTTAGAATATGGATTAGTGGTGCTGGAAGAGCACAGCAGTTCAGGCAGCATCCGAGGAGCAGTAAAATCGACGTTTCGGGCAAAAGCCCTTTACCTCTGTGTTTTAGAATAGTTTATCTGATCAGTATTATTGCTGTTTGTGGGATTTGGCTGTATTTAACTTTTCTATATTGTTTTGTTTTTCTAGTACAACTCACTTCTTAACTCTGCAAAGATTAGATTAGATTACTTACAGTGTGGAAACAGGCCCGTCGGCCCAACAAGTCCACACCCACCCGCCGAAGCGCAACCCACCCATACCCCTACATTTACCCCTTACCTAACACTACGGGCAATTTAGCATGGCCAATTCACCTGACCTGCACATCTTTGGACTGTGGGAGGAAACCAGAGCACCCGGAGGAAACCCACGCAGACACGGGGAGAACGTGCAAACTCCACACAGTCAGTCGCCTGAGTTGGGAATTGAACCTGGGTCTCTGGTGCTGTGAGGCAGTAGTGCTAACCACTGTGCCACCGTGCCACCCACAAAGCTTGTTCACCATCTGCAAGGTGTAAGTCAGAAGTAGGATAGGGTACACTGTCCTTCATTCAATTGGCTGCAGCTCCAGTAACACTCAAACTGAATAATACAATCCATTTGATTGGCACCCCATCTAACACCTTCAACATTCAGAGCCTCCACCACTGCCACACAGTGGCTGCAATGTGCACTGCAGCATCTCACCAAGGCTCCTTTGACAACACATTCCAAACCATGACCTAACAGAACCAGGGCAGCAGACAAATTGGGACACCACTACTTGTTGGTTCCCCTCAACCACATGCCGCCCTGACCTCACTAATCCTTCAGTGTTCTGGTGTCAAAGTTCTGGAGCTCTCAAATATTACTGTAGATGTCCTCTGCCCCAAGGAGTGTCACAAAGATGGCTCCTTACTCCCCACCTCCAGGGGAATTAGTGATGGTCAATAAACATTGGCCAAGCCGGGGACCTACATTCTATTAACAAACAAATCAAAACTGACAACGTTTCAAAACTATCTAATTGGCAATGAAGGGCCATGGGATGTCCCGTCCTTGTCAAAGATGCTATGTACATACAATTCTTTTGTTCTACATCCACTATCATGTTATCGCAAAGTACCTCTCACAGTTAGGGCAAGTAATCAGGCAGTACTAGTGTAACGATTGAATGTGTGTCAGTCACTTGTAACATTTTGTTTGTATGTCTTTTAGACCTGCCAACAAGTTGGAGATATGGGAGGATCTCAGGATCATAAGTAAGCCAGCTTTCCACTCTGTTTGATTTATCTAAAACTTGAGAGTGAATTGGACATGCTCTTATGAGGCTGATGACTCAGAATGCTAGAGCTGTACCGAAATCTGAGCATAAGCTAGCACCGTTCACTTATAAAGATGGACAGTGATTAACATGAATACCTTCCATTGGTGTTTAACTTAACTATTTGGGTTTTCTTCCTTGAGGGGATTGTACCCAGCAAACATTGAGAGATCCTTGTGATAGAATATCTATTTTTAAACTGAAATTGCTTTCTGCTGATGGAAATCCACCCAAAGATTAGGACATGAGGTTTTTGGGTATGTTTGGAGCTTGGGGAAGGTGTTGATGAAACAGACAAATAGTTGAAGTAAGTTGGAAAGCTGTAATATTACAAGCTGATACGGTGCTTCAGTTTGCACAACTCATTACCTCCTTGAGAATCTATATTGTGCTTCAATAATAATGCTCCATAGTTTTCCAGAAGCTGTAGGTCTTTGCACAGGTAAGATGTATTATCCATTATTCTTATTATCATTTCTGTTCTTTCTCTTCACTCTGTTCCCCTTCCAAGGTTTCAGCAGGAGCATTGTAGCTGTGTATAGCACCTGCATGCTGGTGGTCCTCTTACGAGTTCAATTAAATATCATTGGAGGATATATCTATCTGGACAATGCCGCAGTTGGCAAGAATGGCACTGTAAGTTCATCCTGCCTTTGCACTGAATCTCTTGTGTGTAAAAGCGAAACAATAGTATTCAGGAATGTGTCGGCTAGCTGCATTAGTCAGGGAAAGTGTAGGGTAAGAGCATGAGACTGGGTAGGATACTCTTTGGAGGGTCCGTGTGGACTTGTTGGGCCAAATGGCCTTTTTTTCCACACTGTGAGGATTCTTTGAACCCACAAATGACTGAAAACCAACCCAAAATCATGGAAATTGCTGAAATTACGCAGGTCAACAACAGCTTAGGTTTATGCAGACCCTTTTGACATTATAAAATGACCCAACAGAAGCTTTAGCAAATGTAATTTAGTACCAAACTGGGTTGAAAAGTCAAGCCAAATTTGTCTCGAAAAGGTAGGTTTGAGGGAGAGCCTGAGGGACAAAATAGAAGAGAGATTTAGGGAGAAGATCCCAGAGTTTATGGCTTTGGCAACTGAAAGCACAATTATTAATTATTTGAGGTGACTAAAACTAGGGATACCTAGAGCCAGAATTTCCGCATCTTTCAGGTTGGAAGAAGTTACAGATACGAAAGTCTTGTGGTCTAGTGGGTAGCATCTCTGCCTCTGAGCTCAAAGCTCTGGGTTCCAGTTACCCTCCAGGAGTTGTCGGCCAAGGAAGATGCCTTCAGGATCCTATCCCATACTCCAGTTACAGGCAGTAAGAGTGGGAGAGTTTCCTGGCCAGCTGTATGACGGAAAGAGCACGGGAGCCTCTATTATCACTTTCCACAGCTCCAGATTACAACATGCAAGTAAAAAGTGTATGTTCTCAGACACTGAGACTTCCAGAGTGAACTGTAACGCATCATCATAGAGATGGGATGGGGTGTGGGGGGGGTGGGGAGGAGGAGGAGGAGGAGTTGTGAGGCTAAGGTAGGGTTTGAAAACAAGGATGAGAATTTTCAGCAACGTTTTGGAAAGCAACCCTTTGACAGAATACCTTGACATATGAAACGAACACAGAAGTTTGGAGAAACACAGTAGGTCTGGCAGCATATATAGAGAGAGAAACTGTTAACGTTTCAAGTGTGATATGACCCTTCTCCAGAACCTTGATAAGAGTTGACCCCAAATATCAATCTATCTGTTCTTACAGATATTGATAAGCTCAACTTTTATTTCCCCCCAGCATTTAGAAGTTATTATGACATGTCCCAAGGATCTATTCAGTGTGCACCTGTTTCTGCACTGAATTTAGTTCGCATGGAAAGTAATTCTGTGAAAATGACTCTTCTACAGCTTTCTGTCAGCACAATTAATGACTAATTGCTAATTTCATGGGCCCAGTGCCCAGAAAATCACCTGTTTATCAGGTTTGCCGTGTGGAAAAGCAGAAGTCAGTTTAACTGCTACAGTACTGAATCTTACCAACAGATGGCACCAAAGGCTGGGATACATAGCTGTGAGCAGTGAGTGGACTCACTGCACAAAGTGAACGTAAGACAGTAATCCTGGTATTGTTTTCTGAGATTCCTTTTTTTTGTTGAAAATTGTGGTTCAATACCACGTAAGGACACTAGCACCTGCCTATTTCTCCCTAGGCCACACAGCATCCTGGCTTGGAGGTTTATCACCTTTCATTCAGTGTTGGGTCAAATTCCTGTAACTCCCTCCCTGATGTCACTGCGGGTGTCTGCTACACCTCACAGGGCAGCTCCACATGACCTCCTCCAGAACAATTAGGGATAGGCAAACCATGCTAGCTACCTAGCCAGCAGCACCCATCTTCCGTGAATGAACAAATGAACACAATCTATCCTGTGCAGAAGGTGCCATGGTCATAAGGAAAATACCAGAGATCCTTGAAATCTGAAACACTTCTGCAACTACTCAGTGGGTCAGACACCATCGGTGAGGAGAAAAACAGTTAACATTTCACACCAATGATCTGCCAGAAACCAGAATTCTGTTTCTCTCTGAGCTGCAGCCACCTGACTAACAGAGTATTTCTAACACCTTCTGTCCTTTTAATGGAATCTCTTGCTGGTCAGGACAAACAAGGGTTTTCTGTAGTATTCTGACCAACAGCCCCAGGAGTGCTCACTGTGAAGACATTTGCCCCCTCACAAGCAACAGCAGCCAATGTACTTGCAAGATGATTAAGTTTACTTGAAGCAAGTTGGCATTACTGTAATGAATTGGTTTATAAGGCACAATCCACTCAATGCTTACAGACATGTATCCTGGTCTCCAGTGTTACCTCCTAGCGGGATTGAGTATGGCAGCAATTGCAATGGCCTCTTCCCTTTTTATTTTGTTCAAACCCAGTGAACAAGTGTTTTTCTGGGTACCGTTAAATCATCAAACAATTATTATTAACATTCCTAACAGGGATACTAGATGAGTTATTTTCTGCACAGGTCCTTCCCAGTAAATTAAATTATCAGACTTGAGAGTGTGGTGCTGAAAAAGCACAGCAGCTCAGGCCACATCCGAGGAGCAGGAAAATCGATGTTTCGGGCCGGAGCCCTTCATCAGGAATCCTGATCTGCTGTGCTTTTCCAGCAACGCACTCTCAACTCTGATCTCCAACATCTGCAGACCGAACTGTCTTCTAAATTATCAGACTGCCAACCTGATATCCAGAATTCGATAAGCAGAAACTTCATCAGCTGTTTTTGGGTTATTGTTCCAAACTTCCATTCCCTAGCTACTCACTCTATCTATCTCTTGTTTTGGAACCTTGTTGCTACATTTGAGCCTCAGCTGAGCTCCTATTCTATTCCAGCCATCAGAGAGACTGTATGTTGCCACCTTTGAAAAATCAGCCCAACTTCACCACTGCCTCAACTCACCAACTACTGAGACCCATTGGGCCAAAAGAAATAAGAACAGGATTGGCTTGTTCAGCCCCTGCATTACCGTTCAATAGAATCATCACTGATCTGACACTTCTTATGTCCATTTTCTTGGCCTCTCTCCATAACACTTGAGTCCCTTACTGATTTAAGAATGTATCTATTTTAGTCTTAAATATACACAAGGACTCTGTCCCCACAGCGCTCTCTGTGGCGAGGAGTTCCAAAGACACTCAACCCTCTGAGAGAAGAAATTCCTTTTCATCTCTGTTGCAAATTGGTGTCCCTTTATTCTGAGATTATGCCCTCTCGTCCTTGACTAGCCCACGAGGAGTAATAGTCCGGAGCATTTACCCTGTGAAGTCCCTTAAGAATCCGATATGTTTCACACAGATCACGTCGCTCCTTTTTTTTTCTAATAAATTCTAATGTGTAGGGTCCCAAGCTGTTGAACCTTTGCTCATAAGGTAATCCCTCCATTCCAGGGATCATCCTGGAGAACCTTTTGTGATATGCCTCTGATGAAATGTCTTACCTTAAATAAGGGGACCAAAACTGTTCACAGTACTCCAGATGTGGTCTCACCAGCACCTTGTACAAATGCAGTTAGACTTCACTACTGTCAAGCGACACCCCTTTAAAATAAAGGCCAGCTTTCTATTAGCCTTCCTGATTACCTACAGCACCTATGTGCTAGCTTCCTGTGTTTTGTGCACAAGTACACCAAGTTTTCTGCACTTTTTCTCCTTGGTTCAGGCCTTTATTACTGTAGACTCAAGTATTCCAATGCACTTCACTTTGTTTCCCACAACGCACCCTCTGTAAACTTGAGGTCATCCAGAATTCTGCGACCCTCCTCTTGACTTGCACCTTTTCTGTCACTGCTGTGCTCGCTGACTTGTGTTGGCTCCTGGTCAGGCAATACCTTGATGTTTAAAATTCTCATCCTTCCCTTAAAATTCCTTCCGCCCTCCCTATCTGGCACACTTCCATAACCCTCTGAAATAGCTTATGCTTCAAATTCTGACCTTTTGAGAGCATCCCTGAATGTAAGTGTTTCACTATTGTCAGCCATGCCTCTGTAACCTTGGTCCTTATCTCAGGAATGACATCCCGATACTTCTCAACCAACACCCCCCCCACCCCCCACCCCCTCCCCCCATTTTGTTCCTTTAAGACAATCCTGCAATCTGATCCTTACATAGAATTTTTGATCACTTCGACCTAGTATCTCTCTATGTGCCTGGTGTCATAGTTTGTTTACGTTGATCCTGAGTTGCAACTTGGGAGGCTTCATTTTGTTTAAGGTGCTGTGTAAAGAGAAGTTATTGCATGTGGGTTGCCTTGGTGATGACATGGATATGAAGTCAGCAGCTTGCCTCCCTGTTGAACCATTCTGGCTAAATGTCATACTCTTGTCAGGGAGCATGACAAAGTCGACAGCTAGGGAGTGAGTTCTAGCACATAAATATGTTTGTTTTTATTGTTGTAAGGTGTAATAAAGTGGTTTAACATTGTAAAAGGGTGTTCGTTCTGATGTGGTATGGTGTTGGCAATTATTATTGTGCCACTCACTTTGAATTGTGCTTGTATCACAGGCTCCTTTAGCTCCCCCTGAGGTACAGCAGCAGTACCTGTCGAGTATACAACACCTCCTTGGAGATGGTAAGCAGGCTTGCTGGGCTCATCCTGTGCCAACTTATTTCAGGAATAAATAGGGTCACAGTAGTGCCGTGGTTATGTTCCTGTATACCTGGACTAATGAGTGTGTAATCCATTACTGTATTTGAGAAATTTAAATTTAATTAAAAGTTTGTTAAAACCTGAAGTTAAAAGAATGGTAGCTGCAGCAGTGACTTCATCAAATGAGAGCTGGATCACTAATGTCCTTCAGGGAAGGAAATCTTCGACAGAACTGCTACAGTGTGGAAACAGGCCCTTCGGCCCAGCAAGTCCACACTGACCCTCCGAAGAGCAACCTACCCAGACTTAGTTCCCTACCCTATTATTTCTACATTTATCCCCTGACTAATGCATCTAACCTACACATCCCTAAACACAATGGTCAATGTAGCTTGGCCAGTTCACCTAACCTGCACAACTTTGGACTGTGGGAGGAAACCCACGCAGACACGGGGACAGTGTGCAAACAGCACATCGATAGTCGCCCGGATACCTGGCGCTGTGAGGCAGCAGTGCTAACCACTGAGCCACTGTGCTGTCTCTGTCCTTTCCTGTTGTGGTCTACCTGTGTTTCTAGAACCACATTATTTGGTCTATGGGTAAAAGGTGGGGAGATCATGGGACTAGCTATGTGCTTCCCGCAGAGGGTGGTGTAAACATGACTGGTTGAATGGTCTCATTGTATGTTGAAACCATTCCAAAATGCTGAGTCTCAACATGTCAACAATGTTATAGGTTGTGATTTTTAAAAAAAAAATCACCATTATTTCAAGTTTATAGCACATAATGCATGGTTCTTACTAAATTTCTCTACCTTGCAACCTTGAGGGAGATTGGGGTGGATGGGGGTTGTATAACAGAGGGTGGTGGTGTTGGTGGAATCTTTATTGGGGTTGCACAGAAGGTAACGCCACCATTGTGATTCCTCTTTATGTACCAGTGCATTTATGTTTGTCATCTATACTCATTTCAACAAGCAACCCCTTACTTTAAAACAGTCACCCTTAGTTCTAGACTCTCCCACTAAAGGAAACAATTAGTCTGTTTGAACCCTGCAGAGAGGAGGTAGGGTTCCAGGGGAACATCAGGGAGATTTGGCGTTAAAGTGGCTCCATGTGGAAAGCTGACCAGAAGCATAGCCATGGCTCACCATTCCCATGTGAGCAGCAGTCCCCGTGACCAGCAAGGAAAGCCTCTCCCTGGCCCCTGCTGGTCTTGGGAGAGTTGTAAGCAAAGAGCAAGAAAGCCGTTCTCACTGATACCTGAGCTTCTAACACTATCTGTATCTGTTCTTGTATATAGGTTTGAGTGAACTAATTACAGTGGTGAAGAAAGCTGTGCAGACTGTGATTGGAAGGTAAGCTGTTGGGTAGGGATGAGATCAGGTCACATGTTCTGCTTTGTCCTGGATTTCAACAAGACCTGAAAGCCAGAACTTGTATTTATAAAGTACTTGGCACAACATCAGGGTATCTTGAGGATTTTGCAGCCAATAATGTGTATTGATGGTTGTAGTGTAGGAAATATAGCCACTATTTTACATCAAGTTCCCACTCTCAACATTGTGGAAGTGACCAGTTAATCTGTGTCTGGACAGGTAATGGTGTGATTAACAGTAAAACTCAAGCTCTCACTTAGAGTCATAGAGATGTACAGCATGGAAACAGACCCTTCGGTCCAACCCGTCCCTGCCGACCAGATATCCCAACCCAATCTAGTCCCACCTGCCAGCACCCGGCCCATATCCCTTCAAACCCTTCCTATTCATATACCCATCCAAATGTCTCTTAAATGTTGCAATTGTATCAGCCTCCGCCATATCCTTTGGCAGCTCATTCCATACACATATCACCCTCTGTGAAAAAGTTGCCCCTTAGGTCTCTTTTATATCTTTCCCCTCTCACCCTAAACCTATGCCCTCTAGTTCTGGACTCCCTGACCCTAGGGAAAAGACTTTGTCTATTTACTCTATCCATGCCCCTCATAATTTTGTAAACCTTTATAAGGTCACCCCTCAGCCTCCAACACTCCAGGGAAAATAGCCCCAGCCTGTTCAGCCTCTCCCTATAGCTCAGATCCTCCAATCCTGGCAACATCCTTGTAAATCTTTTCTGAACCCTTTCAAGTTTCACAACTTCTTTCTGATAGGAAGGAGACCAGAATTGCATGCAATATTCCAACAGTGGCCCAATGTCCTGTACAGCCGCAACATGACCTCCCAACTCCTATACCCAATACTCTGACCAATAAAGGAAAGTATACCAAATGCTGCCTTCACTATCCTATCTACCTGCGAATCCAGTTTCAAGGAGCTATGAACCTGCACTCCAAGGTCTCTGTTCAGCAACACTGCCTAGGACTTAGAGACTGACTCATTGGTTCACAATTCAGGAACCAGGAAAAAGATCCTCGGAATCTTGTACATGCACCTGAGAGGATAGACAAGGAGTTGGAATAACTTCTCATCTAAATGTAACATCTCTGACAGTACAGTAGCCCTTGGTTCCCAGTGTGGAGCATAAACACCTCTTTCTGTTCTGTAAAGACCTTTGTAAATCTGAGCAATGTGCATCCATTTTTTTTTGTGATCTGATCCATGCGTTGTGCACGTGGCTCTGCTCCGTTGCTAATGCCCTGTTTGTTTGCCTGCACAGTGTGTCGCTGAAGCAATGTGTGTCACTGCAGGAGCTGGAACGGTATCTGGGTGAGATTCGACAGCTGGTGGAGCACCACAGTCAGTCCGGTCAGCGAGAGGCCGACACCAGCAAGTCCCCACTGTGTTCGTATTTAATTCCCAATGAAGAGAGCACATTAGCCTCCCAGGTACGTCTGCCAACTGGCACTGTCAGACCTGCTGAGTTTCTCCAGCGCTCCATGTGTTTGTTTGGGATGACATGTTTGAGGCATCAGGACGTGTGTGCAAATTGTCTTCTGCAGATTGGTTGTTTGCGTATTAATTGAACGAGGTCCAAGACCACCTCATTGCTTTCAACAGAACCTCCCAAATGGTTGGTGAATAAGTAACCCTCACTGACTGAGTTGTAAAGTCCATTCTAAGATTTGTCTCTGAAATTTCTGTATTAATTTGTTCCCACAGGCCTGTGGTTTGACAGAGAAAGATGTAACCACATTGAAGTTGCTAAATGAAACCAGAGATATGCTGGAAAGGTCTGTATGAAGAATTGCTGAGCAAGCCAAATTCAATTCTCTTTTCTGACATTGTGTTTTTTAGCTGTTGATGCCTCTCCATTAGACTGGGATAGGACCAGCATAGAAATGATACTCCCAGTCATTAGAGACTGTAGGATTGCCTGGTGCTGGTCAGGAAGAATGCCATGTTTTTGTTTACCTTCCTTTAGGCTACATGTGTGAATTCTTACCACACTGGCCTGATAAGCCAGTGCCCGACCTCCAGAGTCAAGAGCAACAAAGAGGGATCTGTGCATTTCCTAACATAAGCTAATTGCGTAACACAGGTACATGACCGCAGCACATTGAACTGTGATGGGTTATGTAACCAGAATCACACTGACCTGCTGTGCTTGAGCTCCCACCTAGAGCTGAAAATGTGTTGCTGGAAAAGCGCAGCAGGTCAGACGGCATCCAAGGAACAGGAGATTCGACGTTTCGGGCATAAGCCCTCCAGCATCTGCAGTCCTCACTTTCTCCTCCCACCTAGAGACTGATTATTTGATTCACAGCCCAGGGTAGTAGTTGAGCCTGCCTAAAGGAATCAGAGTGGCAGCATGGTTAACCAGTGACGCACTTAATTTGTAAATGAATGGCCCTAACCTGCTTATAATAGTCTTAATAATTTAACCCATTCTCGAGTGTATGCTGGCAGGTTGCTTTTCAATTTTTCCCTTTTCAACCAAAATGTTTTCAGATCAAACCACAGCAGAAATGTGCTGGAAAAGCTCAGCGATTCTGGCAGCATCTGCAAAGAGAAAAATCAAGTTAATGTTTCTTGTCCAGTGACCCTTCCTCAGAACCTGGACCCAAAGCGTTAACTCTGGTTTCTGTTCAGATATGGTGCCAGACCTGCTGAGCTTTACCAGCGATTTCTGTTGCTCTTTCTGCTTTTCAGGATCCGCAGTTCTTCTGTTTTGTTTTATTCAGATCAAACGATGTTCCCGAAGAAAGCGGAAAGCTGGGATATTCAGTTGAATTACTGCCTCAGAAGTAACTGAGTTGGTGTCCACCCCTGTTGGCTCATTCTAAGTTGAGCAGGGATCAGTGACCTTGTCTGAATGCAGTTGTTCATCTGTGTGTTATTAACAAACTGATTAAAACTGAAGCAAAATTCACTTGTCTAACTACCTACTACTTTGTGTAAATGTTACAGTCCGGACTTCAACACGGTTTTAAATTCCTGCTTGAATCGGGGATTTAGCCGACTGCTCGACAACATAGCAGAATTCTTCAAGCCAACAGAAGAAGAACTGACGCAAAATGGAAAGGTCAACAGGTCAGTGCATCCCCCTTTGCAACATCAGCCACCATTCAAGAGATAACAAATATGACTATTGGAATGATCCTATCTGATGCTAAAACTGCACAATCTCATCCAGAATGAAATCTGGCTTGATAGATCATAACAAGTTTTGCAGGTGGTTAGTTATTATGGTCATTAATCACATATTTACCTCAGGCTGCAAATATACATCATAAGTATTTTGCACAAAAGGAAAAAAACAACACAAAGCTCTACATACAAGATAGTTTTGAAAGATCATAAAACAAAACAAAATATCAACCTTTTTCCCAGCAATATCCTTTTACAGTTTTTCAATCCCAGAAAAATGTCACTCCTCCCACAACTCTTTTTCTTGTTTTATTTTCTTACTTCGCTAACTGCCCGTTTTTCCTCCTGCCACTAAGCTTTGTGACTTTTTTTCCCCCTTCTCCTGGGCTGGGCTAAATCACTTTTCAATTCTGACCACTCAAAAGAAACCTCTATACAAATGCTCACTGCTTGAAAATTTTACAAATCTTTCAGTGAGAGGGAAAGTACTATTCTGAGCTTAAAAACCTGATTCCCCTGCTGGGAGGAAACTTACCCCTGAGCTGAACTCCTGAATCTTTGATGAGGGCAAGAATGAAACGAATGGCTGTTGGTCTGTTTTCCCATCCTGTCAGTGACTCAGCAGCACAAATATTTCATCATTCCATCCTCTAGATACTTGATCACATTCCTTCTTGGATATAATGTATGTAGGTCACTGTTTCATCATCTTGATCTTTTCAAAACAAAACGTTACACAACCGACCAAATTTCAAATGTTTCTGCTTTAAAAATGCAGATTCCAAAAATGATGATAACATCAGTTTAATTTGGATTAATGTGAGGTATCGCATTTTGGTAAAGGAATCAAGGACGTGGCTTCTACAATTAATGGTAACGCCCTGGGCAGTGTTGTATGGCAGAGACCGAAGAGTTCAGGTGCATAGTTAATGGAAATTTACGTTCCACATAGACAGGGTGGTTAAGGAGGTATTTAGCACACTTGCCTACATTGCTCAGACCTTTTGCATATCGGAGTTGGGACATCATGTTAGGGTTGTACAGTGTGGGTAAGGTCACTTCTGGACAACTATGTGCAGTTCTGATCACCCTGCTTTGGAAGGGTGTTATTAAATCTAAGAGGATTCAGAAAGGATTTACCCAGGATGTGGTCTGAGAAGGAGGGTTTGAGTTATAAGGTAAGACTGAGTAGGCTGGGACATTTTTCTTTGGAGCGTAGGAGATTGTGGGTGAACTTGTAGACATTGATAAAATCATGAGGTGTATAGGCTAGGTGGATAACCAAGGCTTTTTCCCAGGGTAAAGGATCCCAAAAATAGGGAGCGAAGGTTTAAGGTGAGAGGGGAAAGGCATTAAAAAGGACCTGAGGGGCAATTTTCTCTCACAGAAGGTGGTTCATATGTGGAATGAGCTGCCAGAGGATATGGGAGATGTAGGTATAGTTACAACATTTAAAAGGCATTTCTGGTTGTACATGAATAGGAAAGGTTTAGAGGGATATGAGCCAAACGCGGGAAAGTGGGACTAATTTTAGTTTGGGAAACTCAGTCAGGACTGACGAATTGGACTGAAGGATGTGTTTCCATGCTGTATGACTCTATAATATTGATAAAATTAAAAGGTAATCTTATGTAAAAGCAAAATACTGTAGATGATGGAAATCTGAAATGAAGTCAGAAACTACTGCAAATACGCAGCAGGTCAGTAGGCATCTCTGTTTGAAACATTACTGCTGTTTTTAAAATCTGTCCACAGCTGTTCCCTGGCATGCTGAATATTTCCAGCATTTTCTGGTTTTATTACAGATTTCCAGCAAATACACAGTTTAGATTATGGCATTGGGACTATGAGTAGCAGTGAGTAAAAACTGAGAGGTGTAGAAGGCAGAGGATATGTTACTAGTCAGATCGGGCTGGCTTTTGTCAGCTTCAAGACAGTGAGGAGAAAGTGAGGTCTGCAGATGCTGGAGATCAGAGCTGAAAATGTGTTGCTGGAAAAGCGCTGCAGGTCAGGCAGCATCCAAGGAACAGGAGATTCGACGTTTCGGGCATAAGCTCTTCAGGAAGAAGGGCTTATGAAGAAGGGCTTATGCCCGAAACGTCGAATTTCCTGCTCCTTGGATGCTGCCTGACCTGCTGCGTTTTTCCAGCAACACATTTTCAGCTTCAAGACAGTGCCATGTTTAGATTTAAGGACACTCTCTTCCCAACCAGCACATCCCTGTAGTAGAGTGGGATTTATTTTACTACACCATTGGGTTCTGACCATAAGGAGCAGAATTAGACCATTCAGCCCAGTGAGTCTGCTATGCCATTCAGTGAGATCATGGTTGAGAATCCTCAACTCCACTTTCCTGCATGTCCCCATAACCCATGATTCCCTCCCTGATTTGAAAATCCATCGATCTCAACATTTGAATATACTTAACAGTCCACCTTGACAGCCCTCTGCGGTACAGAATTCCAAAGAATCATCACAGAATCCCAACAGTGTGGAAACAGGCCCTTCGGCCCAACAAGTCCACACCAACCCTCCGAAGAGCAACCCACGCAAACCCATTCCCCCATTCCATTATCCTGACTAATGCACATTCCTAATGGGCAATTTAGCATGGCCAATCCACCTAACCTGCACAGGTTGGATTGTGAGAGGAAACTGGAGCGCCCAGAGGAAATCTACGCAGACACTGGGAGAATGTGCAAATTCCACACAGACAGTCACCCCAAGGCTGGGATCGAACCTGGGTCCCTGGTGCTGTGAGAAAGCAGTGCTAATCACTGAGCTATGTGCCCCTCAAGATAAGTTCTTTTTTAAATTCTAGATGCAGCCATGTTGGGACTTCAGCCCACAGCCTCTATCATATTATGCTGGGCTGCTGCATTACTAAACCGGTGACATTATCACTACAGTACCAACTTCCATCACAGATTCATTATCGCCGGAGAGAAATGCTTCCTCTTTATCTCCTGATAAGATGTGTGACTTTTAGATTAGCGCTGGAGTCTTCTGATCACTGATCTTCCTGGTATGGAAATAGCCTCTCCTTGTTTGCTGTATTAAGAGACCTCAGTTTTTAACACATTATTCTTGTGCTAAGGAGGATGATACCAACTCCTCCCAGGAACTGAAGTTCTGCAGCCCTGGTACCGTTCTTGTAGAGCTCCTCAGGCTTGGGAAAGTATGGTGCCCAAGACTAAAGTGTTCAGCAGCTGAAGCTAAACCAATAGCCTATAGAGGTTGAGAACAACTTCCTTTTCTATGATAAAGTCAGGCCAAAGTTTCTGTGTACAAGTAGCTATAGTGTGATAAGCATGTATAATATAGAATCATGGAAACAGGTTGGTCTAACTAGTTCATGCCAACCATGTTATGAAACTAAACTAGTTCCATCTCCCTGTGTTTGGCCCATATACTTACAAGCCTTTCCTATTCATGTGTGTATCCAAATGTCTTTTAAACGTAGCTATACTCAATCCACCACATTCTACACACGAACCACTCTGTGTTTAACAAAAATGTACACAGTACTCCAAAAGTGGCTTCACCAATGTCCTGTACCACCTCAATATGATGTCCCAACTCCTGTACTTAATATCTGAGCAATGAAGGCAAGCGAGTTAAATCCCTTCTTAACGACTCTGTCTATCTGTGATCCAACACTCAAAAGAACTACTCTATCTCAACCCTTACTCAGCTGTCTGCTTGTTATATTTGGGTTTGTGATGATATTGTTTGCAATTATTAATACCTCCAGATCTTCTAGGGCTACTGTAACTCGATTGTAAAGGAGCAGTTGGTTATTTGAATATTAGTAGTCATGATTGTGCTGATTGGATTCTGTGCTTATTTGGTTGTATTCTTGGAAGCAATTAGAAGGGGCAGCAGACAGGACTGTGAATTCATCACTTGCACCTCCTAAATTTAGTATGAACCAAGATCCATTGTGGGACTCGGTATCAACAATGACCAATTTCCTCTCGTTTCATGTTCATCCTTTTTTCTCCCTTGGCAGTTTGTCCAACATTAGACTTCCCCTCGCTAAAATCATCCCGATTATAAACGGGCAGATACATTCAACCTGCAGCGAGACATCCAGCCATTTTGTTCAGGTAAGTGTTAGTGTTTTGTGAGTACAGTTCTCTGATCCCTGTGTTATAAGTAAGTCCCTGTTGACATGCATGTCTAATTCACTACTTCCTGCATCCCAAAAACTGTCTCCTACAATCTACAGATAACAATCTTGGTATCACTTAAAAGAATAAATTAGATTACTTAGTGTGGAAACTGGCCCTTCGGCCCAACAAATCCACAACGACCCTCCAAAGAGCAATGCACCCAGACCCATTCCCCTACATTTACCCCTTCACCTAACACATTATTTCTCAGCTTATCCCATGTCTTACTTTCTTCAGCTGGGTCACACCTTCCACTACCCGTCTCATCCTACGTTGTGACATCAGTTTTAAAAGTCTTGCTGTTTTGGTACTATCAGAGGGTTGACCTCTTCTATTTCCCACCAATGTATAGCAGCCCCTCTTTGGAGCAAATTTTGTCTAATGCACAGCATTGGATCCATTCTATAGTATTTACTGTTAAAGCTCTGGTGCTGACCGGCTCTGTGCAGTGTCAGTATCTACATGAGTGTAAGCAAACCAGGAGGGTGAAGGTGCAGCATGTACTTGATGCTTATTCAGTGGAAGCAAAGCACAAGCTGCCTCCACCCAGAGACTATCTCCCCTTCTCTCCGTTAGCTCACCATTCACTCACACCTCCAATTTAAAATGCTTAAGTTTTGGTATTTTAAACTCTGTGGCTTCATCTCCTCCCAACCTGAACAAATGGTGGCTCAGTGGTTAGCACTGCTACCTCACAGCACCAGGGTCCCAGGTTCAATTCCAGCCTCGGGTGCCGCTCTGTGTGGAGTTTGCACGTTCTCCCCGTGTCTGCATGGGTTTCCTCCCACATTTCAAACCTATATAGGTCAGGTGAAGTGACCACACTAAATTGCCCATGTTGTTAGGTGCATTAGACAGAAAAATGGGTCGGTGTGGACTTGTTGGGCCGAAGGGTCTGTTTCCACACTGTAGGGAATCTAATCTAATCTAAACTCTTCAAGCTTCATATACTTTTCCTCCATGGAGTTTTTCTTCTTTAAGGTCTGACCTCTTAACGTTTTCCCCTGTGCTACCCCCTCCTTTCGATCTTACAAAATGTGCCCTTAGCTTCCTTGGACCTACTGAGTGGAATTCTCTCCATTTCTCTGACCGTTTAAAGCTCATTGTTTTGACTCAGGTTTTGGCTCCTGCCTCCTAATCGCTTCTCTGGCCTGGCCTCCACATACATCTGATTTGTTCCTCTTTGAAAGGTTGTGGGAGCTCTCTCCCATTTTAACAGGTGGTGGGTAGGTGAGGGTTGCTCTATAAATGCATGTTGTTGCTGACTGCTGGAATTGCTGCTTACAGGACCTGCTGCTGATGGACCAGGTGAAGGACTTTGCTGCCAACGTCTACGAAGCATTCAGCTCCCCTCCTCAGCAACTCGAGAAGTGACCCTCAGCCAGCAATTCTCAGCACAATGAGGGGCACTCCAGACCGATCTCATTCCCCCCACGTTTCCTGAGATGGCATGAAGTGCTTCCTCTCAGTCCTGCAACGCTCTGGTGATGGAGGTGCCAGTGCCTGTATTTGCCACCTTGTCACTCGTGGCTATGTGACTTTAACCGTCTCTGAATCTTTACAGACATGATTACATTAATCTGCCTGTAATTATTTTGTATCATACTGTTATTTGTATCATTGTATTGTAGATTATAATGTGTGCATCTGGATTCAGGATTCTTCAGGTAGTGTGGGTAAATATTTTTACTGCAGGAAATTCCAGTTCAGATTCTAACTAATTATGTGAACAGTAATATATGTTGCCAGCTGGCATCTCTTTCCGGAATGTTAATAGTTTGATTTTTTTTGCCCACAAACTTCCTTGTTTTAGTAGTATATAGTATTAAAACAATGAACAATAAGGCCATTTTGTTGATCAAGTCGCATCATTACAAAAATGGAGGTGGTAACGTGTTCAGGGAATAAAACATACTAAATATTTTATGAAACTTATTGTTGTGGATGTTGCTGGTAAAACCAGAATCTATTGCCCATCCTAATAGTTTGTGGTGAACTTTTGTAGAACAGTTTGCGTTAGCTGAGCGATTTACTTAAGAAAGCAGTTAAACGTTAGCCAGGATGGAATGGGAATTGTCAAATTGTCAAATAGGTCTTTTCCCTGAGGTGGGGGGGGTCCAAACTCAGAGGGCATAGGTTTAAGGTGAGAGGGGAAAGATTTAAAAGGCGCCGAGGGGCAATCTTTTTTCATGCAGAGGGTGATGGTGCGTGTATGAAATGAGCTGTTAGAGGAAGTGCTGGAGACTGGTACAATAACAACATTTAAAAGTGGTCTGGATGGCTGTATGTATAGGAAGGGTTTAGAGGAATATGGGCCAAATGTTGGTAAATGGGACTGGACTTATTTAGGATACCTAGTTGACATGGGCAAGTTGGACCAAAGTTGTTCCTGTGTTGTATATTCTCTATGTCTCTATATAGGCCAGATTAGGTCAAACGGTATTTGCTTCGCCAAAGAACACTATTTAGCCAGTTAGGTTTTTACTGGAGTCCATCAACTTCAAGGTCATTTATTCAAATTCAGTTTGATTTATTGATCTGGCATGAACTCGGGCTGGTCTGTTCGATTATAATTTACAGCTCTGAATCATGTGTACAATGTTTTGTCACCATTATTCTGGATGGAGGGGTTGTCTTATGAGGGAAGGCTAAATAGTTTGGGGCTCTGCACTCCAGAATTTAGAAGATTGGGAGATGATCTCATTAAAGAATGGGAAGTGATTTCATTGAAGTATTTAGCATTCTTAAAAAGCTTGATGTTGGGCGGACGTTTCCCCTCATGGGACAGTTTGATGAGTGGGCATTGTCTCAGAGTAAAGGGACTCCAATTTAAAATTCAGATGAGACAAAATTTCTTCTCTGAGAGGATTGAGGGGTTTTGGAGCTCCTTGCCGCAGAGAGAGTTGTGGGGGCAGAGTCCTTGTGTGTATTGAAATCCGAGATAGATTCCTGATCAGTCGGAGAATCAAGGGTTACAGGAAAAGGAATGTCAGATTAGCCACAATCCTATTGAGTGGCAGAGCAGATGTGAGGGGCTGAAATGCCTACTTCTGTACCTCTTTCTTATGGCTTCTGTACCCCTCATCCAAGATGTTCAAAAAAATGGTCACTAAGGCTTAAATATAGTGAAGGTTTTAAAAGGGTGCAAATTTTAAAAAGGCGAAGCCCATGGGGTTATGGACCAGAACAGACCCCTCAAAATATTTTAGGAAAGTAGCCTAGATCCTAACTTTTTCTTATTTTAAAGATGAATGTACAACGTCTGTTCCATGTGCGACTGGTCAAACTACATGATATTAAGCAAAACAATTTATTTTAAACACTTATTTTAACTATGCAAAAGAAAGAATTTGAATAACTTTATTGGAAACTTTACAGAATAATAGATGCAGTAAGTATTACTAATTAACTCTTCCAATGTAGTAACATTCAATAAACACACCCCTTTGCAAAAAGGAAAATGGAGATGCAGATTCTCACATGCAGTTTCCGATCCAGGAGAGGAAAACATAAAGAGAAAATTCTGAGAGTAACAGCCAAGAGACATTCACTGAAGCTTCAAACTCTTAAGACCCTTAAAACTCTTAAGCTTCTGACAAAGTCACAGAAATGTACAGTGTCGAAACAGACCATTTGGTCCAACTTGTCCATGCTGACCAGATCTCCTACCTAATCTAGTCCCATTTGCCAGGACTTGGCCCATATCCCTCCAAACCTTTCCTATTCATATACCCACTCAGGTGCCTTTTAAATGCTGTAATTGTACCAGCCTCCACTGCTTCCTCTGGCAGCTCATTCCATACACACACCACCCTCAGTGTAAAAACCCCTTTGATCTCTTTTATATCTTTCCCCTCTCACCCTGAACATATACCCTCTAGTCCTGCACTCTCCCACCCCAGGGAAAAGACATCTATTTATCCTATCCATGCCCCTCATGATTTTATAAACCTCTATAAGGTCACCCCTTAGACTCTGATGCTCCAGAGCCTATTCAGCCTCTCTCTGTACCTCAAACTCTCCAACCCTGGCAACATCCCTGTAAATCTTTTCTGAACTCTTTAACATTTCACAACATCCTTCCAGTAGAAAGGAAACATGATGTTACTGAAAAAGCAAAACCCAGAAATCCTGATCTGTGGAAGCCAGTCACACCCATTCAGAATGTATTTTTTTTTAAAAATCAAGGCCTCCCAAGCCATTTAATTAAATGGCCTGAACTAACTAGCTCATCTCTTCTGCTTTACAACCTCTCTTTTAAAAAAAAGCCCAGGTCAAAATAACCTCTTAACAGTGACAGCATTGTCACAAAGGACTGAAAAGGATCATTAACAACCTGGATTGTGATTGATGACAGGAAATAATGGAATCAGGGATGAATGGTTAGTTGGGTTTTTTTTGTACTTTGGAAATGTGTGTGTGGTGGTTCCAAGGGCTGTGGTACGAAGGCGCTGCATTTTTTGTTATCTTCAGTGACGCAGTCAGGAAATGAACACAGCACAATTTTAAAATTGCAAAACTTGGAAATATTGTGGGCTGTGAACAGGGCAGTGATGGACTTTACAAGGACAGAGACAGGCATGTGACCTGATCTAGCTAAGTGTGAAGTTCTGCATTATGGTAGAAAGCATGGAGAAAGGCAATGTAAAATAAAGAGTGCAGTTCTGAACAAAGTGCCAGGGGCAGAGGATCCAGGAGTGTATGTGTAAAAATCATTGAAGGACGCATTGTAAAAATGACTTAAAATGTCTGACAGGATCTAGAACAGGAATGCTGTCCAGGAATTCTGGACACTGCATTTTAGGAAGGTCCAAACATTCAAAGACTGCACTTGCAGCATCTTTTCAAGGAAAAAATTCCAGAGATGTCTCTGTGAGAGAGATTTTGACTAGTCTCTGTTTGAAATGGGTGACCCTCTATTTTGATACTGTGAGCCAAGGTCTGGTATCTCTCAGACAACAAAAAGTGCTCTCAACGTGTACTAATACCTGAACTGGATGGTTTCCTTGTAAGGAAAGATTGGCCAAGCCAAGTTTATATCCACGGGAGCTCAGCTAAGTAAGTGGTGACTTGGATGATCCTAAAAGGCCTTGACAATGCACCATATGCCTTTTTAACAGCCCTATCAACCTGGGTGGCAACTTTCAGGGATCTGTGTAAATTGACACTGAGAGCTCTCTGCTCATCCAGACTACCAAGAATCTTACCAGTTGCCCAATACTCTGCATTCCTGTGACTCCTCCCAAAGTGAATCGCCTCAAACTTTAACCTCCATTTGCCACCTCTCAGCCCAGCTCTGCGGCTTATCTATGCCCCTCTGTAATCTATAACGTTCTTTGGCACTATCCATAACTGTACAGACCTTATTGTTATCCGCAAATTTACTAACCCATCCTTTTACACCCTCATCCTGGTCGTTTATAAAAATGACAAATTGCAGTGGGCCCAAAACAGACCCTTGCAGTGCACCATTAGTAACTGAACTCCAGGATGAACATTTCCTATCAATCGCCATCCTCTGTCTTCTTTCAGCAGTTTGGATTAGAATTG
The DNA here is from genome assembly GCF_020745735.1 of Hemiscyllium ocellatum. NCBI lineage: Eukaryota > Metazoa > Chordata > Chondrichthyes > Orectolobiformes > Hemiscylliidae > Hemiscyllium > Hemiscyllium ocellatum. The sequence goes on along the minus strand of NC_083410.1, from coordinate 8,047,197 downwards.
GCTAGCTAAATTGCCTTCAATCCCATGCTTCTGTATTTTGTGCAGTAGCCTACCAGGGGAACCTTATCAAATGCCTTACTGAAATCCATATACACCACATCGACGGCTTTACCCTCAGCCACCTGTTTGGTCACTTTCACGAAGAACTCGATAAGGTTTGTGAGGCATGACCTACCCTTCACAAAACCATGTTGACTATCCCTAATCAACTTATTCCTATTGAGATGATTATAAATTCTATCTCTTATAACCTTTTCCAACACTTTACCCACAACTGAAGTAAGGCTCATTGGTCTATAATTCGCAGGTTTGTCTCTGTTCCCCTTCTTGAACAAGGGAGCAACATTTGCTATCCTCCAGTCTTTTGGTACTATTCCTGCTAAAATAAACGTAACTGAATTGTGGTCACTATCACCAAAGTGCTCACCTACCCCCAAACCTAACACCTGGCCAGGTTCATTACCTAGTACCAGATCTAATGTGGCCTCGCCCCTTGTTGGCCTGTCTACATAATGTGTCAGAAACTGCACACACTGGATAAAAACTGACCCATCCAAAGTACTTGAACTATAGTATTCCCAGTTAATATTTGGGAAGTTAAAGTCACCCATAACAACTACCCTGTCACTCTCGCTCCTGTCAAGAATCATCTTTGCCATCCTTTCCTCTACATCTCTGGAACTATTCAGAGACCTATAGAAAACTCCCAACAGGGTGACCTCTCCGAATCTGAATGTGGGGAAATAAGTGGTGACATCTTGAAAATGTCACTATTACAGAGGAGGAGGTGCTGGATATCCTAAAACACAAAAAGGTGAATAAATCTCTGGGACCTGATCAGGTGATCCCTAGAACTTTGCGGGAAGCTAGGGAAGTATTTGCTGCTGGACCTCTTGCTGAGACATTCGTGTGATCATTGGCCACAGTTGAGGTGCTGGAAGACTGGAGTTTGACTAACATGATGGCACTAATTGAGAAAGGTGATAAGGAAAAGCCAGGAAACTATAGACCAGTGAGCCTGACATTGGTTTGACTGAGTTTTTTGAAGAAGTCACGAAGAAGATTGATGAGGGCAGAGCCATGGATGTGATCTTACCTTCAGTAAGGTTTTTGACAAGGTCCCTCATGGTATCTGGTTAGCAAGGTTAATCACATGGAATACAGGGAGAACTAGCCATTTGGACATAGAATTGGCTCGAAGATAGAAGACAGGGTGTGGGGGTGCCCAGTTGGGGGGGAATGGGTTGGTGAGGGGGTGGTGGTGGAGGGTTGCTTTTCAGATTGGAGACCTGTGGCCTAGTGGTGTGCCACAAGAATTGGTGCTGAGTCCACCGCTTTTCATCATTCATATAAATGATTTGATGTGAATATAGGAAGTATAGTTAGTAAGTTTGCACATGACATCAAAATTAGAGATCTAGTGGACAGCGAAGAAGGTTACCTCAGTACAATGGGACCTTGATCCGATGGGCCACTGGGTCAAGGAGTGGCAGATGGAGTTTAATTTAGATAAATGTGAGGTGCTGCATTTTGGAAAGGCAAATCAGGGCAGGACTTAATCACTTAATGGTAATGTCCTGGGGACTGTTGCTAAAAAACGAGAGCTTGGAATGCAGGTTCATAGCTCCTTGAAAGTGGAGTCACAGGTAGCCAAGATAATGATGAGGGTGTTTGGTGTGCTTGCCTTTATAAGTCAGAGTATTGCGTATAGGAGTTGAGAGGTCATGTTGTGGCTGTACAGGACATTGGTTAGGCCACTTTTGGAATACTGTGTGCAATTCTGGTCTCTCTGCTACAGGAAGGATGTTGTGAAACTTGAAAGGGTTCAGTAAAGATTTAAAAGGATTTTGCCAGGGTTGGAGGGTTCGAGCTATAGGGAGAGGCTGAATAGGCTGGGGCTGTTTTTGATGGCGACTGAGGGCGAGGTTTATAAAATCATGAGGGGTAGGGTGAATAGCCACGGTCCTTTTCTCCTGGGTGGGGAAGTCCAAGATTGGAGTGCATAGGTGAGAGGGGAAAGGGCAACCTAAAAGGGCAACTTTTTCACGCAAAGGGTAATGTGTGTATGGAATGAGTTGCCGGACAGAGTAGAGGAAGCTGATATAATTACAATATTTAAAAGGCATCTGGATGGGTATATGAACAGGAAGGGTTCAGAGGGAGGGTCAAATGCTGGCAAACGGGACTAAATTAGTTTAGGGTGAGTTGGATCAAAATGTCTGTTCCCATACTGACCAGCTTTTTGATTATATGATTCTACGTCCACCGGTTCTCTATAATCTATACCAAATCTGCAAAGATCTCCAAAGGATTGGTTAAACATAGTTTGCCTTTCACAAAACCCTGTATGATTGCCTTGAATAGAAGTGTCTTGTGATAACTTCATTCATTTATACTTGCTTGCATTTTCCCTCTCACAGCTGTTAAGCTAAATGGCCTGCAGTTGTCTTCTTTCTGTCTCCCATTTGAAAGAAAAAGTTGCGTTTGGTATCGATTGGTGCCTTCACTGAAGCAGGAGAACCTGAGAAAATTGGAACCTATGCATCAAATATCTCACGAGCCACTTTTTTTAAGACTCACTCAACTCCAGAAGAAAGTTTCTTTTCATGTTGCTTTTTATTCTGCTCCTCGTCTCTTGAGTGGCTTGGATCTAATTTTGAGGTTCTGATCGCTCCGCCAAAGGAAATTGTTTACATTTATCTAACCTATTGAATCCTTTTATGTTTTTATAACACGTCAGAACATCTTCCAAGTGCGTATACGCCTGTCTATCCTGTTCTCATGATTTGGGCACTCCAAGCCTCAGAAACTTTCCAGTGAATTTCAACCACACCCCACTCCTAAAGTTAACACTTTCTGTTGCCTGAAAGTGAATGCATTTCTCCAAAGGGGTTTGGCCAAAGTACGATAGAGACGTGATCTTTCTAGATCTACTCCTGTCAGGCTTGCTAACCCAAGAAATAGGCACTGGGAGAGGCCATTCAGCTTCTCAAGCTCGCTCTGCCATTTCTGAGATCCCATCCTGCCCCAACTCTTCAATCCTTGATGATCAAAATCTACTTAATTCTGCCTTAAATGCATTCATCCATTCTGTCTCCAATACTTTCTGGAGAATGAATCAAGCAGGATAGTAACCCACTGAGAGAAAGAATCTCTCCTTATCTGTGTGGGAAATGTAATGAATGTAACCAGCCAGGTGGACCGCAAAGAATATGAGTTCCTTGACTGGGGCTGTTAATCTGATCCAACCAGGGAGCCCTGGCTGATAGATATAAACAGGAGTGTAGGTTCGTGCACCTTGTGTCTTTCACTGTGTCTCACACCTGCACACACACAATACAGGTGCTGGGGAGAAAATAAGCACTACCACAGTTAGGCGGTTGTGTGGGGATTTAAAATAAAGGAGTGTCACATGGGTGTGAGGGAAAAATAAGCACAGAAAAGAAAAAGAATTGGAGTGCCAGATATCCTGTTCACTCTGAGAACTGGCTCTGAGGAAGATACATCAGTGTCAAGGACTCTCAACATATAAATAAGGGGTGATTTGGTGCCAGGATATTAGCCTCTATGGTATTACTTCTTCAAAGTGCGTCTCCTCACACTTTTCAGGGTGACATTCTATTTTCCACTGATCTGAAAAAAGAGGAGTGCCGCATGGGTGCTGGGGGAAAATAAGCATAGCCGCTGTCAGGCGGTAGTGTGGGGGGGGGGGGGGGGAAAGATAAACAGGCGTGTAGATTCGTGCACCTTGTGTCTTTCACTGTGTCTCACACCTGCACACACACAATACGGGTGCTGGGGAAAAATAAGCACTACCGCAGTTAGGCGGTCGTGTGGGAGTTAAAAGTGGAAAAGAAAGAAATAGTGTCAGAGAGAAAAAGAAGAAAAGAAGAAAAAACAGGAGTGTAAAGAGAAAATAAACAACAGGAGTGTCAGACATTCTGAGAGAAAAAAAGAAAAATAAATAGGATGTCAGAAGTTCTGTTCACTTTGAGAACTGGCTCTGAGGAAGCCTGACCATGTCAATGACCCGCCACCTATAAATAAAGGGTGACTTGCTGATGGGATACTGGCCTCCATGAAGCTATTTCAGTGGCGATGAGAAAAAAAATGTTCCTGAAGGAATTCTCTTCTAACAGTTGGGGCAAGCATTTCTGGCATTATGCTGTTATTTGGGAAGCTTGGTATGCAATGCCTCCCTGTCTAGCCCTGGGTAGTATTAGATCATAGCTAACTCGCCCACTGGAGAGGAACGCATGATAGCGTCTGCATCCAGGAGTTTGGCTGATGCAGATCGTAAATATGCCCAGACGGTGAAGGAAGGCGAGGTTGTCATATTTGGAGTCAGGAAGTTCCACCGGTATCTTTACAAGTGTAAATTTGTAAAAGAAACAGATCACAACCCCCTCCTGGGACGACTCGAAGAGAATAACACCGTGCCACTTCAGGTTGAATTCAGCAGTGGGTTATCATTCTGAATGGATACAATTACAAGTTGGATCATCTAGTAGGGCCAAATGGGAAGTGTGCATGCCTTGAGCTACCTCCCACTGGTAGATGCACCACTGGGAGAGTCCGTAATGGTTTTAAACTGTCTGGACACAGAATCGCCACTGACAATATCGAACTGTGGACGCAAAAAGATCCGGTCTTGGAAAAACTGAAACGATTGGTGGCGATGGAAGAAATAAAAGGGCCATCACAACTGGAACTGAAACCTTTCTGGGCATAGTGTGACCAGATCCACCCTACAGGATGGCATATTATTATGGGGAGTAAGGATGATTGTGCTGAGCAAAGGTGAGATGTACTGGCTGAACTTGACAGGGTTAATCCAGGTGTCTCCAAAATGAAGATGTTGGTGAGAAGGTATGCCTGGTGGCCAGGACTGGCTGCAGACAGAGCCACAATTGTGGGCAGTGCCCAGAGTGCCAAAAAGAACAGAAAGTACTTCCATACATTCATGGTATTGGCCAGGTGACATGTCAACTGTGTCAGTCCTTTCATGGGGTCAATGTTCTCAGTCATTGTGGACGCCTACTCAAAGTGGCTGGACGTGTATAGAGTTCATTCATCAAACACAGGGGTGATGATAGAAAAACTGGGCACAACCTTTGCAATACTCAGGCTCCCAGAAATGTTGGGAGCAGATAACTGGTCATTGTTTACCAGCAGGTAATTTGAATATTTCCTAAAGTCGAATGTCCCAGTTCCTGCTTGATTATCAGACCACCCCTCATGCAATACAGGGACAGCTCGAGCAGAGTTGCTAATGGGGAGAAGACTCGCCACCAGGTTAAGTCTGATCTTCCCCGACTGAGTGGGTAGGGGGAAACTACATCAGGAACACCAAAGCTGAGGTAGAACAACAAGCAAGACTTCTCTCAGCAAGAGACACATTTTACTTCAGGAGATGAAGTTTGATGCCAAAGCCATGGGAATGGCCCTGCATAGGAACGAGGCGTGGTAGAGGCAATGTCAGGTTCTGTGATGTGGAAAGTTCAGGAAGATGAGGTAGTCCTGAACAAGTGTGTGGACCATATGAAAACTGCAAACTCGCAATTGGGGCAGAAGCAAAATATAGCCAGCCTGGCAGAACAGCCAGAAAGACGTTTGGAACCCCTGGGTTCTCCCCCCACCCCATTTAGTGTTGAAGAAACCTCAGAGTCTGAGATGCATATGGCAGATGCTGCGGTCTTCCGTCACCTCAAGAAGAGGTTGAACTTCTTCTGAGATGCTCTGGGTGGAAGAGGTGAGTTACAGTCGGGTACACACACCCCCATCTCTGAGGCTGAGTCAGAGGAATCAGACCCAGTGTGAAAATGCTCCAAGAGATGCTGCAAGTGAAAGAACAGGTCTCCGTCCCTGGATGTAGTGATTGTAACGAGGTCATGCAGGGGGACCTCAGAATATGAGCTCCCTGATTGGGGCTGTTATTCTGCTGCAATCAAGGAGCCCTGGCTGACAGACATGGACAGGCGTGTCAGAGGTTTTGTTCACTCTGAGAGCAAGTTCTGAGGGAGTTGGATCAGTGTCAAGTACACAAGGACATAAGAACTCGGAGCAGGAGGAGGCCATCTGGCCCTTCGAGCCTGCTCCGCCATGCAATAAGATCATGGCTGACCGATTCATGGCCTCAGCTCCACATACCCTCCCTCTCCCCATAACCCTTAATTCCTTTACTGTTCAAAAATATATCTATCTTAGCTTTGAAAGCATTTACTGAGGAAGCCTCAACCACTTCACTGGGCAGGGAATTCCATAGATTGACAACCCTCTGGGTGAAGATGTTCCTTCTCAATTTTATCCTAAATCTGACACCCCTAATTTGAAGGTTATGCCCCCTTGTCCTATTTTCACCCGCCATTGGAAACATCCTCTCGACTTCTATCTTATCTATTCCCTTGATAATTTTATATGTTTCTATAAGATCCCCCCTCATTCTTCTAAATTCTAATGTACATATAAACAAAGGGTGTCTTGGTGATGTCATACCGCCCTTTGTGGAGATATTTCAGGGAACCTCTAATTTTTAAACAGCGTACCTTTTCTTTCAGACTGCACCACGTGGAGAAACATCCCTTCGCCTTCCAGTCTGTCAAATCCCTTCAGAATCTTTTATATATCAGTGTGACCATCTCTCATTCTTCGAACCTCCAGTAGGTAAATATGCCCACCCCATTATCTCAGCAGTCAGTCAAGTGAAGCCTCTTTGCACTGCTTCTAATCCATTTATATTCTTTCTTCAATGTGGAGACCAAACCTAACAATGTCATGGTCTCGTGAAGACCCTGCACAGCTGTGGCAACATTCCCTTTCTATTACCCCTTTCAATAAATGCTCACGTTTCATTGGTCAAATCCTGTGTCAGTAAACTAACTCTTCTGTCATTAGCACATAAGGACACTCAAATGCCTTTGTACCACAGTATAGTCAGTTCTGCTATAACACGTAGTTCTTCAATGTGAATTGGCTTTAATGCAATAAACAATGCTATTTGTAGAATGTGAACTTTCCTTACCTATATTGGCAATTTCAAAACCTTCTAGGGTTCTACCAGAATCAAAGGATTCTTGGAAGATTACTACCAGCTCATTCACTATCTCCATTGGTACTTCTTTTATAATATCTGAGAATGTATTCCATTGCAGAATCTTTCCTTACCTATATTGGCTCTAGTGTGATTCCGACCCTATTAGTTTAACTGACGCTATTGTGCAATTGTTTTATAACTTGAGATCGCATGAGAACGGAACCCTCGGGTTATATCAGAACCAACTGTATTCTGCAGTCTCTCCCCAGTTTCCAAGCGTTTGGGCTTCTGCTCATCCACTGCTTTTATCCATCCATTTCTCTTCTTCTTTCTTTTACTTTTCCTTCTCCTGTTCTCTGCAGTTCTCTCTCACATTTTGCTCTCCAGGAGCTTGGCTGTGTGGTGGAACCAGTGACAGCGGCGAGCGTGGACCGAGAGATGGCGCCGGAGCATGGGCCTAAGTGCAGGACTCGAGGCAGTGGCTGGTTCAAAGGCTCACGCTCTTGCATTTGCTCAGGAGGGCTGTGGACTCTGATACTTCGATAGGATCCAAGATGATCTCGGCGAGGTAGGCCCAGTGGCGAGTGTTTGATGACTTTGACATTGGTGTGTCTGCCCAAGTGACAGCGAGGTGTAGGACTGGAGGTGGCACCCTCTCAAGCGTTGGTGGGTTCAGCGCAGATGGGGTTGGTGAGTCCAGATCAAGATTCATTGTAGCGACAGGGGGTGATCTGGACATTTTCTGTCCCTTTTGTTTCTGCTCCTATTTTTAATTCACACAATTGTATGCTAAAATGGCACTGGAGATTGGCAACTCTATTCTTTTCACTGTACTTCTGTACTCTAGCACGTGGGTACAGGTGGCAATAAAATCTAATCTAATGTAAAATCTAATCTAATTTAAATAATTAACTGCTTTTCCCTTTGTCCCAGTAAAGTGGGTAAGTTCACATTTACCCATTTTAGCAGTAGATGGAAGCAAATGTGAACTTCCTGACTGAGAGCAGTAACTAGGTCACTGACAGACGTGAGAGACATGTTTTGTAGCAAATACCAACATTAGCCTTTGTCGAGCGGTTGCTGCCCATTCAGAACATACTTGAATGCACAAAAATGCATCGGAAACTGAATATAATGAGGCCATCTCATATCCATCACAACCTAGTTTATAAATAAAACCAGTGTCCCCTTTAGATTCTGGTGAAGAAGTTAGACACCTGACTGAAGACTGTTCTCAACAATACTGGAACGGCCCCTTTTTTTTAATGGAAGTTTTTTTTAATGGGGATCCTTTTAAACCTTCTGCATTGGGGAATAGTGAGTGATATTGAGTTCGCTCCTGCTATACACTCCTTATTTTTCATAGAATCACAGGACTTTTGAACATTCGTGAGGCCACAGTTGGAACATTGCATACAATTCTGGTCACCCTTCGATAGACAAGATGTTGTTAAACTTGAAAGGGTTCAGAAAAGATCTACAAGGGTGTTGCCAGGATTGGAGGGTTTGAGCTACAGGGAGAGGCTGAATAGGCTGGGCCTTTTTCCCTGGAGCATGGGAGGCTGGGTGGGGGAGGGGGTGACCTTATAGAGGTTTTTAAAATCATGAGGGGCATGGATAGGGTGACTAGCCAAGGTCTTTCCCCAGGGTAGGGAAGTCCAGAACTAGAGGGCATAGGCTTAAGGTGAAAGGGGAAAGATCTAAAAGGGACCTAAGGGACAACCTAAGGATGGTGCGTGGATGGAAAGAGCTACCAGAAGAGGTGGTGGAGGCTGGGACAATTACAACATTTGAAAGGCATCTGGATGAATAAGTAGGGTTTAGAGGGATATGGGCCAAGTGCAGGCAAAGGGGACTAAGTCAGATTGGGATATCTGGTCAGCATGGATGAATTGGACAGAAGGGCCTGTTTCCTTGCTGTAAGACTCTATTGTGTGGTGCATAAAGATCCCAGTTGGCCCATCTGCCTATATAGGCTCCATTATCTAGTGCCAATCCTTTGCCTTTTCCCATATCCCTGCACACCATTTTCATCCAAATAAAAACCATCCAATTCAACGTGAACAAGTGTGAGGTCTTGCACTTTGGAAAAAAGAATACAGGCATGGACTATTTTTTAAATGGTGAGAAAATTCATAAAGCCAAAATACAAAGGGATCTGGGAGTGCTAGTACAGGATTCTCTAAAGGTTGATTTGCAGGTTAAGTCTGTGATTAAGAAAGCAAATGTAATGTTGTCACTTATCTCAAAAGGTTTGGAATATAAAAGCAGCGATGTGCTTCTGAGACTTTATAAAGCTCTAGTTAGGTCCCATGTAGAATGCTGTGTCCAATTTTGGGTCCCACACCTCAGGAAGGACATACTGGCAGTGGAGCGTGTCCAGCGGAGATTCACACGGATTATCCTTGGAATGGTAGGCCTAACATGTGATGAGCAGTAGAGGATTCTGGGATTGTATTTATTAGAGTTTAGAAGGTTGAGGAGAGATCTAATAGAAATTTACAGGACAATACATGGCTGAAAAAGGGGGAACGCTGGGAAGTTGTTTCCATTAGGCAGGGAGACTAGGATTTGTGGGCATAGCCTTAAAATTAGAGGGAGTCAATTTAGAACAGAAATGAAGAGACATTTCTTCAACCAGAGAATGGTGGGCCTGTGGAATTCATTGCCATGGAGCGCAGTGGAGGCCGGGACAGAGTTTGATAATTTCTTGATCTCGCAAGGAATTAAGAGTTACAGGGAGAGTGCGGGTAAGTAGAGTTGAAACACCCATCGGCCACGATTAAATGGTGGAGTGGACTTGATGGGCCAAATGGCCTTGCTCCCGCTCCTATATCTTAGGGTCTTTTGGTCAATTCCCCTCATTGAATTGCCTTCACATTTCCAGGCAATGCATTCCAGACCCTAACTACACGCTATATCAGCAGGTCAGGCAGCATCCAAAGAGCAGGAGAATCGACGTTTCAGGCATGAGCCCTTCTTCAGGAATCCAGCAACACATTTTCAGCTCAGATCTCCAGCGTCTGCGTCCTCACTTTCTCCTCCTACACGCTATATCAGCCTGTTTATCCTCACATCACCTTTGCTTCATTTGCACATCACTTTAATCCTATGTCCTGTCATTCCTGACTCTTTTCCTTTCCATTCAAACACTGCTCCTCTCCAATTCTGCCCCTTCAGCATTCCCTGATGTCCTGCTCCAACACTTGGGCATTTGGCTTCCACAACCTGGGGGTGGAATTCACTCTTTAAACATCTTCACCTTCTTTCAGCCACTTCTGAAAACTACCTGTCACCAGACCTTTGGTCCTTTGCATATCTCCATGAGCATCTTGGTGTGAAACTTTGCCTGATAATCTCTTCTGCACTGTATAAATACAAGTTCTTCAGGCTCTTAACAGGCACCAAATCCAATATTGCTTAATGTTAATATTCAATCCCATTGCCTCCACACACCCCATGATCTACTTGTTTCACCCTTTTCATTTCTATTCAGGTATATAGTGCAGTAAAATCCCAATGTGTCAAATCATAGACGATCCACCCGTAGGCGTGTGTTAACTAGAGTTATGCAATGGCTATTCCCACAGGAATGGATCTTTATGTAATCCTAGATGCCAAATGATGCAGTCTATATCAAAAGAAACATACAATTTTAGTTATTCATTCATTGGGTGTGGGCATCTCTTGCTAAGCAAGCATTTATTGCCCATCCCTAATTGACCAGGGAGCAGTTTAGATTCAATCACCTTGCTATGGGTCACAGTTTCCTTCCCTAAAGGACATTAGTGAGCCAGATGGGTTTTTCCCAACAGTCTTAAGATCATCATTAGATTTTCAATTCCAGATTGTCGTTGAATTCATTTCTACCATCTGTCAGGCTAGGATTTGAATGCTGCTCCCCAGAACATGACTTATGTTTTTGGATTAATATTGTGGTGACAATACCCTCTCGGCCACTACCTCTCAAATGGAAGCACAATAAAGTAGTAAACAACCTGTCCACATCTAATAAAGGCCTGTTTTTGATCAAGACTGCAGTTGCACATTGAAGAATGTCAGGAGTTATTTTAAGAAAAAGGTTGTGATTATATTTTATTTAGTATGCTCTCACTGTCTTGAGCATAGTGCAGTCCACCGTCCTGTCAATGGGGTCAAATATGTGTTTTGTTGTTTTTATGCAGCATCTCTACGGCCTATGTGGCTTTGGCAGGGCAAGGGGCAGGTACAATTTGGTTTCCTTTAAGGCCATTGGTTCCTTTACGGTCATTGGTTCCTTTGGAGTCATTGGTCCCCTGGGGTCATTGGCCCCTCAGGGTCATTGGTTCCCTCAGGGTCACTGGTCCCCTCAAGATCATTAATTTCTTTAAGGTCATTGGTTCCTTTGTGGTCATTGGTCCCCTGGGAGGGTCATTGGTTCCTTCAGAGTCATTGGTCCCCTCATGGTCATTGGTTTCTTTAAGGTCATTGGTCCTCTCATAGTCAGTGATTCCCTCAGGGTCATTGGTTCCCGGGGGGTCATTGGTCTACTCAAGGTCATTGGTTCCCTCAGGGTCACTTGTCCCTCAGGTTCATTGGCCTTCTTAAGGTCACTGGTCTCCTCAGTTGAAGAGTATATTGTATTCAACATTTGCCTTGTCTGTCCCAATGCACTGTCTACCTGAGCATAAGCTTCCATTATTGTCTCTGCTCTTTACCAGGGTGACCTTCTTTTCCTGCAGCATTGGACCAGAGAGCGAAAAGTTCTTTGCTTGAGCTGCCATCAACCAGGTGAGTAGAGTATCCTCAACATTGGGATAGGCAGCCATGTTCATCCCCTTCGTTGGTAAGTTGGCAAATGGTATGTTGGCCTTCATAGTGATAGGATTTGAGTAAAGGAATAATGACATCTTGCTCCAAATATACAAGGCTTGGTGAGACTATGCCTCAAATAGGGTGTGCAGCTTTGGTCTTTTTATCTGAGGAAGGATGTTCTGGTTATGGAGGGAGTGCAGGGAAGGTTTGCCAGACTAAATCCTGGGATGGAGGGAATGACGTATGCGGAGAGACTGGATCAATTTGGACTATATTCACTGGAGTTCAGAAGACTAAGTGGGAATATCACAGAGAAACCTATCAAATTGTAACTAGATCAAGGCTGCATGATCAACAGCTACCCACTAATGATGGGGACCCAGTGATGATCAATAAGATTGCTTAAAAAAGGGACAGTTTGGTACCCACTGAGATATTCCCAGAAGACCATTCTGGAGTGTGATCCATGTGTGGGAATGTGCAGAAGTGATTCTTACTTCTAGAGATAATCACTGAAAGACTAGAACAATCACTAAGAATGTATCATAGAATCCCACAGTGTCAAAACAGGCCCTTCGGTCCAACAAGCCCACACCAACCCTCTGAAGAGTAACCCACACAGACCCATTCCCCTACTCTATATTTACCCCTGAATAATGCACCTAACCTACACATCCCTGAACACTATGGACAATTTAGTGGGGCCAAATCACCTAAACTGCCCATCTTTGGATTGTGGGAGGACACCCACACAGACACAGGGAGAATATACAAACTCCACACAGACAGTCACCCGAGGCTGGAATCGAACCTGGGTCCCTGGTGCTGTGAGGCAGCAGTACAAACCATTGAGCCACCGTGCCACCCAACTGTCCCTATGTTTTATCTGTAGCATCTTGGAACAATTTCCTTTTCTATAGGTGCTATATAATGCATCGTTTAGGTAAGTCAAAATAAAATTTCGGATCCAGACATAATCGGCAAGAAGAGAGAATGGGAATTGTTGGAGAATAGGAATTGTCAATCTGTTAAGTACGGGTGAAATACATGTATTTTGTATTCCCAGTTTATTGTTAAAATTAAGGGTTAAAACATTTTAGTGTTTGCCTCCTTGCAGTAAGAGAACATAACCTCATAACACGAGCAAATAACTATAATTGCGCATAAGAGAAAGTGGGCATGGATTGTACATCAAAGGAAAGTATCCACGATGTTTACACTGAAGTGCTGTTTTCCTCAGGGGAATACCTGTTTTTACATGTTGCATGTTTTGGGGAAGGAGAGTTCCCTTGAAATGACGGCAACATTGACGTTAATGACAAGACTGAACTTTTGCCAAATGTTCAAGATGATTTGTTCAAGTTGCATCACGCTTTGAGTCCAGATGACTTGATGTTGTGGCAGATCAGCAACAGAGAAGGAAGGAAATGGAAGAAAGTCCTGCTGACCTAGGGAAGGACGGAGTTGTATTGGAGGCAATTCAAAGGAGGTTCACTAGATTGATTCCAAAGGGGAGGGGTTTATCTTATGAAGAGAGATTGAGCAGTTTAGGTCGACAATCTCACAAGTTTAAAAGAATGAGAGGGGATGTAACACTCTCAGTCCAACCATAATCCCAAACTAAACAAGATCCATATCCTTCCAAACATTTCTTATTCATGTGCTTATTTAAATATCTTTTAGACGTTGTAACTGTACCCGCACCCATTTCTTCTCCAGGAAGCTCATTCCACATCTAAACCACCCTCTGTTTAAAAACATTGTCCCTCATGTCCTTTTTAATTCTCTCTCACCTTAAAAATATGCCTCCTAGTCTTGAAGTCCCCCACCCTTAGGAAAAGACACTTACCGTTCACCTTATCAATGCCCCTTATGATTTTATAAACTTTTATAAGATCACTCCGCAACCTTCTACATTCCAGTGAAAAAAGTCCCAATCCATCCATCTCTCCTTATAACTCAAACCCTCCATTCCTGGCAACATCCTGATAAATCTTTCCTGAACCCTCTCCAGCTTAATACTATCCTTCCTATAACCGAATAACCAGTATTGGATTCAATACTCAAGAAGAAGCCTCGCCAATGTCCTGTACGACCACAACACGATGTCTTGTCCTACCTCCTGTATTCAAAGGACTACACAATGAAGGCAAGTGCGCTCATTAACTTCTTAACTACCCTGTCTACACATGAGGCAACGTTAAAGAATTATGTCCCCAAACCCCTAGGGATCTCTCTGTTCTACAACACTACCCAAGGCCCTATTTTTAATTGTACAAGTCCGTCCTTGTTTGTTTTGCCAAAACATAATATCCTGCATTTACCCACATTAAACCCCATCAGCCATTCTTTAGCCCATTGACCCACTTGATCAAGATCTCTTTACTGAATCTAATCGAAGATCCCTCAGATTAAAAGGGTTTGACAATTAGAGCGATTACTTCCTAACTTGGGGCAATCTAGAATGAGGGGTTATACTTTAGGATAAGGGATAGCAGATTTAAATCAGTGATAAGGAGAAATGACTACAGTGTATTGAGTATAGAGGTGGGGGCAGGGGGGCGGGGGAGGGAGGTGGGGCATATTGTGGCTGTATAGGACATTAATTAGACCACTTTTGGAGTATTGTGTACAATTCTGGTCTCCTTGCTATAGGAAGGATGTTGTGAGACTTGAAAGGGTTCAGAAAAGATTTACAAGGATGAAGCCAGGGTTGGAGGGTTTGAGCTTTTGGGAGAGGCTGAATAGGCTGGGGCTGTTTTCCCTGGAGCGTCAGAGGCTGAGGGGTGACCTTCTAGAGGTTTATAGAATCATGAAGAGCATGGATAAGGTAAATAGGCCAAGACTTTTCCTGGGGTGGGGGAGTCCAGAACTAGAGGGCATAGGTTTAAGGTGAGAAGAGAAAGATATGGGGGAGGGGATCTAGGAGACAACTTTTTCACACAGAAGATGGTGTGTGTATGGGTTGAGCTGCCAAAAGAAAAGATGGAGGCTGGTACAATTACAGCACTTAAAAGGCATCTGGATGGGTATATGAATAGGAAGGTTTGGAGGGATATGGGCCAATGCTGGGAAATGGGATTAGATTACGTTGGAATATCTGGTTGGCGTGGATGAGTTGGACTGAAGGGTCTGTGCAGTATGTCTCCATGACTCTACTCCTCACAAAGGATTGTGGAAGCGCATGGGTTCAAACTCCATTTAGGTGACATTTAATCTAAATTGACACTACGGTACTGTAAGAAGTGTCATCCTTTGGAGGAGGATCACTCTATCCCAAATAAAAATCCCAGGACACTATTCCAAGTGGAGGTAATGGATTCTTTCTGATGCCTGGGCCAACATTTGTCTCTGAACCAAAATCTTTTGGTTAATTAATCGATGATGTATCATTATTCTGCTGCAGTAGGTGGGGTTTGCTTGTGAATCCATCTTCTCGATAATTAGGGGCTGGGTAATGAACACTGGCCCCATCAGCAACATCCACGTCCCCAGAATGAGTAAGAAAGGAGAGAGCAATTAGCATTGTGTTGTGGGCAGGACATGCTCTGGTTACACAGTTCACACCCCTCACTTATTGTTTGCCACCTCTGTGTATTGAAACCACATCAGAGCAGAATTGACTCATCCAGCCCCAAAGGGTGTAATTTGAGAACTCTCTCCTAAATGCTAGGAGGGGTCCTCTGAAGGAACAGGAGAGAACAAAAATTGTATTTTGTTCTACCTTAGTGTTCTTACTGAAAATGAAACCATTCACATGTGCACATAAAAATGAATTAGTTGGTTAAAAACACAAAGACAGGGAACAAGATAAAGAGCATATGGTCTATCAGTCTTAGCTGGGCCTATTCAGAATCTCCACTACATCCTATTTGACCTGACTCAACTAATAAATCACAGGAAGGAACATTTTGCAAACGGTCTTGCAGAAGAAAATCAAATGGGACATGCTACGTTGCTGGCGAACAAAGCTTTTCATGTACTTAGGTACATGTGACAATACAACAATTCAAATCAAATCAAACCATTTAATGAGATCATGGACATCCTGATAATCCTCAGCTCGCCTTCTTCCTTCTTCCCAGAACGTTTTAGATAAAAAGTTATTTTTAGATTAAAAAAAAGTCTCTGCCTCAGTCTTGAATTTACTAACAACTCAGTCTTCGAAAGCCCTCTGTGGTCAAGAATTCTGCAGATTCGTTGCTCTCAGAGGGAAGAAATTGCTCCTCATCTCTGACTTAAATGGGCAGCCCGTCATTCTGAAATCATGCCCTCAGCCAGTGGAGGAATTGAACCCACACTGTTGGCATCAGTCTGCATCACAAACCAGCAATCCAGCTCCCATGGTTACCACAAAGGGATTGTAGACTACACCTTCCAGTGTCTTCTCCTTTTTATGTTTTTATGTTTTACCTCCACCCATATGGATCTTATATCTTCTGATCCTCAATCAATTCTTTGCATTATACTTATTCCATCTTTTACCAAGCTACCATACTATCCTTTTATTCCTGCATGTCATTTTGAAAAGTTACATACCCCTGAATATGTAATTCCCAGTTTAAAATTCATTTTGTAGTGGAATGTGTAACCCACCCTCACTTTGTTGTCGTCCCTTAATAACTAACTTGCTGACATAGGCTCTCTCTCTCTCTCTCTCTCTTTCTCTGTGGCATATGAAGTTTGAATTCAACTAATTAACAAACCAAATTTTGTGTTGGAACCAGTAACACATACTCTCTCTGTTGAGATCATAAGACCATAAGACATTGGAGTGGAAGGAAGGCCATTCAGTCCATCGAGCCCACTCCACCATTCAATCATGGCCGATGGGCATTTTAAAGCCGCTTACCCACACTCTCCCCATAGTCTTTAATTCCTTACGAAATTAAGAATTTATCAATCTCTGCCTTGAAGACACTTAATTTCCCAGCCTCTACTGCGCTCCATGGCAATGAATTCCACAGTCCCATCATTCTCTGTCTGTTACAGTCCCTTAATAACTAACTTGATGACACAGGCTCTCTGTGGCATATCTTATGAAATTTGAATTCAACTAATTAACAAACCAAGATGTAAAAGCCAGTTACAGTTAGTGAAAGAGGCACATTTGTTGTAAAAACTTATTTCATTCACTCAAGTTACTAGTGTATTTTCGGGAAGGTAAACTGGTTTTGGTATTTCGAACTCAGATTACTCAATTTGGGTGTTGCAGCACATTTTTTGAAATATGTTGGCACATTGTTGGCTTTGTTAGTAAACCAGTATTTATTGCCAAGAGCAGGGTTATGAATAACTGAGGTGGGTCTGCATTCATATGCAGGTGAGAACAGCTAAACATAGTCTGTTTCTTTGTGTTCGGTGCAAAAGATAAAGTACCTCAAGACTTCACCTGTCTCAATAATGTAGTCCTTTCTGGAGAGTAAGCTGAGAGAGAGTCAGAGGCAGTGCATTAGGGTAGAGAAAGAGGCTGTGCCAGGGGAGCATAACTGAGCCATAGGAAGAGAGAGAGAGAGGGAGTATCATAGAGGGTGTGCCAGAGAAAGAGAGACAGAGAGAGAGCTTGAGTTATCGAGTTAGATATTTAGAGGCATAGAGAGAGAGCACGACGGACTACCCCGCAAATAATCGTAACCCTGAGACCTGCACCATGACAGCACTCACCCAGACTCTCTCAGTCTCCATCCACCTTCTCCTCAGTCTCCTCACCGTCTGCAATGCCTACAGGTAAGTTCCACCTGAAACTGGTACAGTTTGCAATAAAGTATTGCTGCTTTTTAAAGGTGAACTTTTCTGTTTAAAAGTAATTCTACTTTGTCATTCAGTCGAGCAGAGAACGCACACAAGATCTGTTTGCAAATTCTTTTACAACAGTTTTTAGAGTTCTGTACTGTTGGTTTCAGATTGAGAATTGCTTTTGAGGTTGATAAACAACTCCTACTTATCCCAAAAACATCAGAGATGGAATGATCATTTGGCATTTTTATCCTGCAACCTAATTATGTTGAAACCGCTCTGTATGAACAACTTAGTTCTTTCAAAGTGCAATATCAGATTTCAGAAAATAATTCAAATATTGGTTAAATCTGCTTGGTATGTAACTATATATAACAGAGAAACGGTGCTCATATTTTTTCCCAAGTTTAGAAAGTAATGTTTTTTTCATGTATTTTCAAACTATATCTCCTGTTCACTTGTCTCAGCACTTGTGGGGGAGATGGAGGCATATAGTGTGACTAATGGGACATTAGCAAAAATTTAACAAACTCTGAAACAGTCAAACTGTTATGTGTACATTCATAGAGAGGGAGAGAGACAACCTGAGATCTGCTGTCCCCCAGAATAAGGATTCCCTATGTCTGTGCATGCTACAGGTACAGCCAATAGATCAGTGTCACAGGAACATGGGAATCAGGAGCAGTAATAAGCCATTTGGCCGATCAAGCCTGCTGTACCATTCCTTAAGATCTTGGCTGAACCAATAGTGACCTGAACACCATATTCCTGTCTACTCCCGGTAACCTTGGAGTCTCTTGCTGCAGTCTGTGTGGAAATGGATATGTTTCAGTCTTTTTCAATCATTGGCTCAATCTTCTGGAACCTTACTCCATTTTTAATGGTATAATGTATCAATGTGAATATTCCTATTTACATCTTGGGAGCTTAGTCAGTTTCCTCAAGTGAGGCAATCTAGAATGAGATACCATACATTTAGGATAAGGGTTAGAGCATAGACCATTGGACTGTACAGCACAGGAACACACCCTTCAGCCTATGTTGTTATGTTGAACATAATTCAAAATTAAATTAATCCTTTCTGCCTGCTGTTTGTCCATATACCTCCATTCCTTACATAATCATCAGTTTATTTTTTTTAGATTAGATTAGACTTACAGTGTGGAAACAGGCCCTTCGGGCCAACAAGTCCACACCGACCCACTGAAGCGCAACCCACCCATACCCCTACATTTACCCCTTACCTAACACTACGGGCAATTTAGCATGGCCAATTCACCTGACACGCACATCTTTGTGACGGTGGGAGGAAACCGGAGCACCCGCACGCAGACACGGGGAGAACGTGCAAACTCCACACAGTCAGTCGCCTGAGTCGGGAATTGAACCCGGGTCTACAGGCGCTGTGAGGCAGCAGTGCTAACCACTGTGCCACCGTGCCACCCATATATCTAGAAGTCCCTACCATAACTGCCTCCATTATCATCCTTGCAGCATGTTTCAGACTCGTACCACTTTCTGTGAAAAAATGTGTCCCTCACATCTCCTTTGAACTTGCCCCCTCTCTGCATGACCCCAAACATTAGTAGTGGGTTTAAAACAGAGACACAGAGGAATTACTTCTCTCCAAGGGTCATGAAGCTGTGGAATTCACTCCCCCAGAGTGTGGTGGCTGCTGGGACATTGAGTGAATTTAAGGAGGAGATAGATTTTTCACTGTCAGTTTGAAGGGTTCTGGAGAGCGGACAGGGAAGTGGATTTAAGGCTGAGATGAGATCAGCAATGATTGTATTAAATGGTGGAGCAAGCTCGAGGGGCTGAATGGCCTACTCCTCCTCCTAGTTCTGATGTTCTTGTGTTCTAAATTCCTAATTTGCATATTAAAAGGAAGCCATTGGCTGGCAGCAACAGAAATTGTTGGAAATTGCAGAGCCATTCTGAAGAAGGGTCACTGGACCTGGAGCATTAACTCTGCTTTCTCTCCACAGGTGCTGCCAGGCCTGCTGGGTTTTTCCAGCAATTTCTGTTTTTGTTCCTGATTTCCAACATCCACAGTTCTTCGATTTTTTTTTTGCCTGACGTGCAATTCTGGTCTCCTTCCGTTCAGAAGGATGTTGTGAAACTTGAAACGGTTAGAAAAGATTTACAAGGATGTTGCCAGGGTTGGAGGATCTGAGCTACAGGGAGAGGTTGAATAGGTTGGGGCTGTTTTCCCTGGAGCGTCGGAGGCTCAGGGGTGACCTTGTAGAGGTTTATAAAATCATGAGGGGCGTGGATAGGACAAATAGACAAGGTCTTTTCCCTGGGGTAGGGGAGTCCAAAACTAGAGGGCATAGGTTAAGGGTGAGAAGGGAAAGATATAGGAGCAACTTTTTCATGTAAAGGTTGGTGCTTTATGGAATGAGCTGCCAGAGGAAGTGGTGGACGCTGGTACAATTACAACATTTGAAAGACATCTGGATGGACATATGAAGAGGAAGGGTTTAGAGGGCAGGTGGGACTAGATTGGATTGGGATATCTGGTCGGCATGGACGTCTTGGACTGAAGGGTCTGTTTCCATGCTGTACATCTCTGATTTTATGATTCTATTAGTGGTTACGTTGAACATTTGGTGATCGGATCTGACTTGTATTGCTGATGTTTATGCTGGTGGTAGTGTTGCTCAGGGGGAGGTGAGGATGGGGACCAGAGGACAATGACACGTTGCAGTTTAACCAACTTGTTAACTCAGTGAAAATCAACCCACTTGAATCCCTCTACCCTCTGATGATATTACCATTTCTTCCAATCCTCCTAACTCAAGAAAATTGAGATCATCTCTCATGCCCTGTGGTGCAGTCAATAGTATTGTTTGTGTCTCTGTTGAGTGTGGGAAGAGCAGGAAAAAGTCAGCAGGTCAGGCAGAGTCTATCGAGAGAGAACCGGAGTCAAGAAATTGGATTTTATGGAGGAAATGGAACTCCATTTCCAGGGATGAAAGTTGTGTGCTGCCCTGTTATGATCAGGGTCCAATCCCTCGGTTGCCACCAGCTCAGCAGTGCCACCGGGAGTCGTGGCCATTACTGGGACTGCACTTGAATGACGTCAAAGCTTTCGACCTGGAATATTGAATCTGAGTGGGAGTTATTGGGAAAAGGTAGCTGAAAATGTGTTGCTGGTTAAAGCACAGCAGGTTAGGCAGCATCCAAGGAACAGCATCCTGTTCCTTGGATGCTGCCTAACCTGCTGTGCTTTAACCAGCAACACATTTTCAGCTCTGATCTCCAGCGCCTGCAGACCTCACTTTTTACCCATTGGGAAAAGGCAGACAGGCTCCAGGAAGGCGTTGATGGGTGGTCTCTGAAGCCAGGTGGTGTTGTTGCTGCAGGACTGGCCATTGATGCCAAGGGACCTCTCTGTGGTCCAAAGATTGACCAAAAAACAGAACCCACGCACCGCACAAACCACCCGAACCCAGACCCAAACTGGAGGGTTACAAAAACTGCAAGTTAAAATGCAAGGGAGAATCTTTAATTGGCCACTGAAGCAGCTCAGTTGGGGTCTGAATGGGATTTTAAAATTGGAATTAAAATTAAGCTTATTGTTACGTGTTTTCAAGTATGGGGATACAGGAGTACAGCAAAAGGTTTACAAAGTTACCATTACCACCGTCATCTTAGGTACAAAGTAGAAAAATAAAGAAATTCAAAGTTAAGTGTTACAGTTTTTCTTGGTATAAAGTTGAAAAAGAAGAATTAGAGTCCTCCTTTGGCTATGATCCTATGTGTGCTCCACTCTGGGCCTTCACACAAGAGCTTACACTCCCTATGATGGCTCAATCTCCACGACAATGGGCTCAGTCTCCCTCCCGCTCCCCCCCACTGGGCTCATTTTCCCGTCCCCCTCCCCCCACACTGGGCTCACTCTCCCTCCCCCTCCCCCTACACTGGGCTCACTCTCCCCTCCCCCTCCTCCTCCCCCCACACTGGGCTCACTCTCCCCTCCCCCTCGCCCCACACTGGGCTCACTCTCCCCTCCACCCACACTGGGCTCATTCTCCCCTCCACCCACACTGGGCTCATTCTCCCCTCCTCCTCCCCTGCACTGGGCTCACTCTCCCCTCCACCCACACTGGGATCATTCTCCCCTCCTCCTCCCCCGCAATGGGCTCACTCTCCCCTCTCCTCCCACATTGGGTTCATTCTCCCCTCCTCCCCACACTGGGCTCACGTTGGAGAAACTCAGCACATTTGGCAGCATTTGTAGAGAGAGAGAAACAGAGTTAATGCTTTGAGTTGGTGACGATTCAGACGAATCTTCTCCAAATCGAAGAAGTCATCGTGGACTCAAAACATTAGTTTTTTTCTCTGCACTGGTGCTGCCAGACCTGCTGAGTTGCTCCAGCATTCTGTTTGCTTGTAATACAAATGGGCCATTCAGCCCAAGTGGTACCTGCTAGCATTTAGACTCAACATCAGCCTTTTCCCACTCCTTTTCAGCTCACTCAGTCTGCGCCCCCGCCACCACCCCCCCACCCCCCCCCACCCCCCACCACCTTCCCATCCCTGAGAGGTTTGGTTCTAAGCTGAATGAGGTGGCTAGGTTGAGAATACACTGAGTCATCCAGAGAAGTCTCTGACACTGATGAATACTGAAATGGCTGATCTCAGCAATGGCTGGACTAAATACAAGGGACAACGAAACAAAGTCTGCCAGGGTTCCTGCCCTACACCATCATCCTGTGACAACCTGTCCTGGACCTCGCACGTAGATGTGATGGTCAAAAGAGCACAATAATGCCTCTTCTTCTTTAGGAGGCTCCAGCGTCTCCATACGGACCCTCACTAACCTTCGCAGGTCCACCACAGAAAGCATACCTTCTGGGTACCTCATGTACTGGTACGCCAACGGCTCTGCCGAGGACGGTAAGCAACTCCAGGAGCTGGTGTGCATAGCCCAGACCATCATTGAAGCCAACCTTCCATCCATTTATATGTCTGATTGCAGCAGAGAGGCTCCCAACATCATCAAAGACCCATCCCATTCCTGCGATGAGCTCCTACAGCCTCTTCCATCAGGCAGAAGATACAAGAGCTTGAACACACACACACACACACACACACACACACACACCAGGTTCAAGGACAGCTTCTTCCCAGCCATTATTAGATGAAGGAATGGACTTTCTAACTTTTGCTTAATACACGTCCCATGCCTTTTTCTGACCGAATGTTTTCCCCCCTATGATCTGCCTGTACTGCTCTAAAACAAAACTTCTCACTGTATGTAGGTACACATGACAATCAATCAATCAAATCAAATCAAATCTTGATGGACTGTGTGGAAGATCAAGTTCTGACAAAAAATGGTCACGGGCTTAGCATGAGCTGCTCACACACAATCACTGACCCGACTCGCAGATGAAGTTATTTCTTCAATCATTTCGTTAGTTCACAGTGATTGATATCCTAACTCCATCCATTGCCCTCCACATTGTTTTGTATCCTTCATTACCCAGTGCAGTTGCCTGAATAACAGTTTGGAAAATTTCCATTGACTCCCCGCCCCCCCCCAACCAGCAGTAGTATAGAGAGTCCCAGATTCCCACGTATTCCATGTTGTTGAAGTATAAGGGAAAACCCAATCCAAACTGAGGTACTAAGGAACTTTGTCCCTCAGAGGACAGTGAGCATCTCGAATTCTCCACCCTCTAGAGTGGTGGAGGTTAGATCACTGGAACTATTTAAAGAGGAGGTAGGTAGATATTTGAAAGAGTGCGGAGTTGAGGGCATGGAAGAGAAGTTGAGGACTGGAGGAGATCCGCCATGATCTTATAGAATGGTGGTGGGGCAGGCTTGAGGGGTGATTGATCGACCAATTTCTGGCCTGAAACCCCTCAAGCCTGCTCTGCTATTCCACGTGATCTGACTGGCGCCTCAACCGAACTTTTCTGCCAACACCTGATACTCTTTGACTTCAATCAAAAACCTTAACCACTTGGAACACCTTGGTTCTGACTTAGGCCTATATCTTGTGGTGGATGAGCATAACAGGGGAAATTAACCAAAGGAATGCAATTAATTGGGTAACCTGTTCCTTTTTTATCCAATGAAGACCGACCTACATTATTACAGCACCGAAGACTGTCTACCACGGAGATAACATGACGTTCACAGTGTGTCCATTCCTGGACAGTCAACTCCCTCTCAGAGTAACAGTTCAAATCAGCATGAGCAAACAGAATCTGAGCAGGGCTGAAGGCACCTTCGCCCAAGGTAAGATAACAGAACAACCTCAGAATTGTTATGCTGCAGATGGGGAGGTCATTACGCCCATTTTTATTACTCTGACACTCTGAGCATTTTAACTTTAATTGCCAATCTCCAGCCTTTTCTCCATAACCCTGCACATTGTTCACATTGTTCCTATCTCAGTCACCATCTGATGTCCTTTCCAATGCCTCAGTTAAACCTGCCTCCACCATATATTCAGGCAGCGCAGCCTAACTACTTGCTGCGTGCGCTGAGGGTTTTTTTTTCCTTAATTCCCATTTGCTGATTTTGCAAAACACTTTAAAACTATGCTTTCTGTTTCTACAAGCAGGAACAGTTTCCCTCTAACTGCTCTATCCAGGCCACTCGTGATTTCGAAAACTGCTGTTGAGTCTCCCCTTAGCCATCGCCAAACCAAGGGGAACTATCCCAACTTCTCCAATCTTTCCTCATCACTGAATTGTCTCATCCCTGGAACAATTCCACTTTGCACTCTCCCCCAGTGCTTTCACATCCTTCCTATAATGAGGCATCCAGAACTGTATAAATATTCTAGCTGAGGTCTAACCAGTGACTTATAAAATATTATCGTAACCTTTCTGCTCTTGTAAGCTACACTCCTAATAATGCTACCGAGAATATGCCCTGCCAGTAACAGTGGTGGACTCTCCCTCTTTATGGGTATTTAAAAGGGCATTGGACAGGCATATGGAGGAAAGTGGGCTAGTGTAGGTTAGGTGGGCTTGGATCGGCGCAACATCGAGGGCCGAAGGGCCTGTACTGCACTGTATTTTTCTATGTTCTATGTTCTAATAATGTATACTTTGCTAGCAGCTCGCTCTACCTATCCTGACATGAGGCTGAGGAAACAGCGGGAGTGGGGGGGGGCATAAAGGTTCCAGGAAAGGTGCAGCATAAATTTACAATTCGTTAAAATGATAAAACTCAGGGAGTAGGAGTCTTGCCTCTCAGAGACAGAGAATCCAGGGCTGTAGACCCACAAAATTAGGCTAGCTCTCTGGACGTTCCTTCACCCAAATGTAACATCACACCAAGAATCACCCTGAGGTTGGATGTAAAACAATTTTGTGACACTGGTTTGGAGAATGGTAGGGGGCCATTTCCCTGGTATCCTGGCTGATACATATCCTTCATGACTGAATTAGATTATCAGACCATTACCTCAGTGCTATTTGTGGGATCCTGCTGCATACAAATAATTTGTCACTTTGCCTACATCATCAAAAAGTAAACCTGATTGTCTTCAAAATGTTTGGGGATGTTCTGAAGTTGTGAAAGGAGCTATCTAAATTCAAGGCTTCTCTTTTAGGATTGTGTCTTTGGAGTTGTTCCCCCACCCCCTGTGCTCTTCCTTAATCCACACCTCCTTCTCCTCCTCCCCTCATCCTCTTACCCCTTGCCCCATCCACCCCCTTCCCCTTCTCCTCCTACCCCTCACCCCATCCTTCTCTCCTCATCTCCCTCTTATCCCTTTATCTCCCACTCTCCCATCCTTCCCCTTACTCCAGAATTATATCCTTGGGGTTTAGAATCTCCCACCAGGGGAAAACGTAATCCAGGCTGCCATTTTAGTGTGGTACTGATGGAGTGCTGCACTACCACAGCTGCTTTCAGCTGGGAGTTCAATCCAAAGCCTTGCCAGCACTCTGAGGCAATTTGTTTTTATATTTATTTACTGAATGTCGGTGTCACGGTCTGGGCCAGTATTTATTGCCCATCCCCAAATCCCAGAGGGCAGTAAAGAGCCAAACATATTGCTGTGGGTGTGGCATCACAAACAGGCCAGAGGAGGTGAGGAGGGCAGATTTACTTCCCTAAAGGATTCAGATGGGGTTTTCCTGACAATTCACAGTAATCATCATTACACTCTTAATTCCAGGCTTTCCACTATCTGAGGGGCATGAGTGTGATGAATCCTCCTGCACACTTTAGCAGTAACCCACAACATGATGTATGTACAGGAAGAAATCAGGCTATTTGACCCATCTGCACAATGCTATAATTTATGTTTCACACAAACTTCCTTCCATGCCTCTTTATCCCTTCCTTTCAGTATATGAATGTCACTGGTCTCTGATCTCTGAACCCTCTTCTTAACAGCATTATGAGTGTCCTTACATCCCAAGCTGAAAATGTGTTGCTGGAAAAGCGCTGTTCTTCAGGAAGGGCTTATGCCCGAAACGTTGAACCTCCTGTTCCTTGGATGCTGCCTGACCTGCTGCGCTTTTCCAACAACACATTTTCAGCTCTGATCTCCAGCATCTGCAGACCTCACTTTCTTCTCCTTACATCCCAAGGCTATTTTCAATTTATTCACAGGGTGTGAACATTGTTGGCTAGCCCAGCATTTATTATCCATCCCTAATCACCCAAAGGGCAGTTATTAGTCAGCCACCTTTCCTGATGAAGGGCCTATGCCCGAAACACCGATTCCCATGCTCCTTGGATGCTGCCTGACCTGCTGTGCTTTTCCAGCAACACACTCTCAACTCTGATTTCCAGCATCTGTAATCCTCACTTTCTCCATATTGTCTGTAGTCTCATGTAGGTCAACAACTAATTCATTATCACTGGGCTCTTAATTTTTCTTGTAAATTAATGAATTTTAATTCCACATTTACCACTGTGGGATTTGAATCCATGGTCCCCGGCACGTTATCTGGCTTACTGGTTTAATAGCCCAGTGCTAATACCACCAGACTAAATGTGAAAGATTCCTAGCCTCGATATCTTGGTGAAAGGCAGGAGAGTTCTGAACATTAACAGTTGCTGGAAAAGCTCAGCAGGTCTGACAGCAAATGTGAAGAGAAATCAGAGTTAACATTTCAGGTCCGGTGATCTTTCTTCAAAACTGAGTTCTGAACGTTACTTATTTCTCAACAAATAAATGTTATCTTGTAAATATCATGTTGGTTGCCTTGTTTTCTCAATTGTTAATCGGTGACTGATTGTGAAGTGCTTTGGAACACCTTATCCAAGGTGTAGTGATGTTCTCAACTCAATATTTGGCTTTCATTGGCGGCGGGATTGAGTTTAAGTGCCGCACAAGGAAGTTAGTACAACGAAGGGTTGGCAGGTTAGTCTGATCTTAGAGTATGATAAAAAGCCGGCACAACATTGAGGGTCAAAGGGCCTGTACAATGTTGTATTGTTCTATGTTCTAATACTGAAGAGTCATCATCTATAGAGCCCTTGTTAGAGCACACTTGGAAAATTGTGTTTAGGGAGAGTGCAGAGGAGATTTACCAGGATGTTGCCTGGACTGGAGGGCATGTCTTATGAAGAAAGGTTGAGGGAACTAGGGCTTTTCTTATTGGAGCAAAGAAGGATGAGAGGTGACTTGGTAGAGGTGTACAAGATGTTGAGAGGCATAGATAGAGTGGATTGACAGAGACTCTTTCAGTTGGTGGAAATGGCTATCACAAGGGGGCATAATTTAAAGGTGATTGAAGAAAGGTTTAGGAGAAGGTTCAGAGGTCACGTTTTTTACACAGAGAGTGGGGGGTACTTGGAATGCACTGCCAGCAGTGGTAGTAGAGTCAGACACATCAGGGACATTTAAGCGACTCTTGGATAGGCACAAGGAAGTTAGTACAATGAAGGGTTGGCAGGTTAGTCTGATCTTAGAGTATGATAAAAAGCCGGCACAACATTGAGGGTCAAAGGGCCTGTACAATGTTGTATTGTTCTATGTTCTAATACTGAAGAGTCATCATCTATAGAGCCCTTGTTAGAGCACACTTGGAAAATTGTGTTTAGGGAGAGTGCAGAGGAGATTTACCAGGATGTTGCCTGGACTGGAGGGCATGTCTTATGAAGAAAGGTTGAGGGAACTAGGGCTTTTCTTATTGGAGCAAAGAAGGATGAGAGGTGACTTGGTAGAGGTGTACAAGATGTTGAGAGGCATAGATAGAGTGGATTGACAGAGACTCTTTCAGTTGGTGGAAATGGCTATCACAAGGGGGCATAATTTAAAGGTGATTGAAGAAAGGTTTAGGAGAAGGTTCAGAGGTCACGTTTTTTACACAGAGAGTGGGGGGTACTTGGAATGCACTGCCAGCAGTGGTAGTAGAGTCAGACACATCAGGGACATTTAAGCGACTCTTGGATAGGCACAAGGAAGTTAGTACAATGAAGGGTTGGCAGGTTAGTCTGATCTTAGAGTAGGATAAAAGGCCAGCACAACATTGAGGGTCGAAGGGCCTGTACAATGCTGTATTGTTCTATGTTCTAATATTGAAGAGTCATCATCAATTTCACGTAAAAATACCCCAGAGTTAACTTGAGCTCACAACCTTTAACGAATGAAGTGATGACATTGCTCAGTGATCCACAGTTTAGATGGAAGTTGTTGTATGTGGGCACTGGAAAGGCTAATACTAAAGAGTACCATAAGCACCCCTCATTGTAAAAATATCGTTTGGACTTGTGGGCAGAACAGCGTAGGATCTGGAAGGAGTGAGACAGAACATTTTGTCCTCCTCAAAGTTTCTGTAACTATGTTTCCCATGTCAATGTAACCTGTTGTTGACATGTAACAAACTAAATCTCATTAACCATAAGAGATTAATCTGGTTAGATGAGGGAGTGAGTTCCCTCTCCCACATTAAATAAAGTTAAAAATCACATAACACTATGATCTAGTCCAACAGGTTTAAAAAACACTCTGAAAGCTAGTGCTTCCAAATAAACTTGCTGGACTATAACCTGGTCTTTTGTAAGTTTTAACTTAGTCCACCCCAGTCCAACACCGAGTCATCCACACCAACACTAAATCAAAAATGTCCTGGAGCCTCCTACACTTAAAGGGAATGTGGCAACAACTTTCACCATTAGCAACAGCTCATACAATGCACTGGAGATGGGTAACACCGAAACATTGACTTGCCCACCTCCTGGTGCTGCTTAGCTTGCTGTGTTCTTCCAGCCTCCTGCTTCTCTACCATACCATGGAATGAGCTGGCTTGGTCATGCAGTAGGTTTAACTCCAAAACGTTGTGCTGTAAACATGTCCTAACTTGCATTGATAACCAGGTGCATTAGTCGGGTGTTTTATCACATGTTCATTAATTTTTTTCACATTGTCAGAGCTGTTGCTGAGAACCCCAATTTCCTCTTTTGAATCAAAGCATTAATTTCCATCTAAACACTTGTAAAGCAGATATGCAATAACTGTGCAGAGGCCAATATCCCATCCCCATGTCACTGTTTATTTATCTGTGCACAGTACATGAGCTCTGACCAGCCAGCTCAGAGCCAGTCCCCAGAATGAGGCGACTTGCTGAATCTCCTGTATATATCCAACAGCATTTATTGCCAGTCCCTAATTGCCCAGAGAGTAGTAAAAAGTTAACTACGTTGTGGGTCTGGAGTCACAGTCAACCAGACTAGGTAAGAATGGCAGATTTCCTTCCCTAAAGGGTATTGGTAAATCCCTTCTCTTCTTCATCAACTTTCTCAAGTTGTTATCAACACTTGAATAAAAGCAAAATAGCATGGATTTTTATAAGAATTGGTAGTTACCAATACAGAACATAAATTTTAATTCAAGATAAATTCATCATTTTTAAATTCTAGATGCAGCCATGTTGGGACTTGAACTCTTTACCCTGCTGCATTACTAATCTAGTGACATTACCACTACACCTTCGAGCCTTGTTAAACTCATTGTTCAAGTGGTCATTGTTTTGTCTGGTTCTGATTTCCTGGGACTGTGGCCATTGTTTCTAGGAAACTCTCTGTCCCCTTCTTTCAAAACCCTGAACGTTCTCTTCTTCATCAACTTTCTCAAGTCCTTGTCAACACTTGAATAAAAGCAAAACACCATGGATGCTGCAAATCTGACACAAATGCGAGAGAAACTTAGCAGATCTGGCAGCATATGCGGAGAAGAAAACAGAATTGATATTTCAGGTCCAGCATAACCTTTTTTTTAGATTAGCTTACTTACAGTGTGGAAACAGGCCCTTCAGCCCAACAAGTCCACACCGACCCTCCGAAGAGCAACCCAACCAGACCCATACCCCTGCACTTAACAGTGTGGGCAATTTAGCATAGGCAATTCACCTAACCTGCACATCTTTGGGTTGTGGGAGGAAATCGGAGCACCTACAGAAAACCCCCACAGAGACACAGGGAGAATGTACAAACTCCACACAGATAATTGCCTGAGGCGGGAATTGAACCTGGGTCCCTGGTGCTGTGAGGCAGCAGTGCTAATCACTGTGCCACCATGTCACCCAGCAAAACACTTTTGTCAACGCTTTGTTATAATCGATGCTCAAGTCTTGTTCCCTCTGAATCTATTCATTCACAAAACAGTGTCACTCTTTGCTTTCCCAAGCCTATTTTCTAAGTGTGCCTGCATTTATGGGGGACACCAACGCTAATTTGAGCAAAAAATGCATGTGGGCAGAAATGCATTATTGCAGTGCAACATTGTCTGACAATTTAATTCAGCCTTGCTTCAAACTAACAACATCATACAGAAGAGCAAACAGCAGCCCCAAACCTAACTCCATTCAGCACATGCAGGGTACCTTCAGGAGAAATTGCAAGCCTAACTTATCTCAGCCTGTCCACATTCTCCAGTCTTGAAGATTGGCAAAGTTTCTGCTGGGTAAAACCTCAGTAGCGATTGTCAGCCACAGGACCTTGGAGGATATGAGTTCCCTGATTGGGGCTGTTAACCTGGTCCAATCAGGAAGCCCTGGCTGACAGATAGAAATAGGAGTGTTTAGTTCGGAGGACCTCCTCGTGGGTCTGCTCCTGGGCCTGGCCATAAACAGGTCCAGGCAGCGGGCCGTGGAGGGGGTCGTTAGGGCCAACTGCCTGCCCCTCTTCCGTGGTTACGTTAGAGCCCGGGTGTCTCTGGAGAAGGAGCATGTGGTGTCCACCAACACCCTAGAGTTGTTCAGGGAGAGGTGGGCGCTGCAGGGAGTGGAGTGCATTATTTCCCCCTCCAACTCTATTTTGATTTAATCCCTGCCCTCCCCTTCACTGTTTTGATCACACAGCATTGCCCTTTGATGTGCAGGGCACTGCTTGTCACTGGCCACTCGGGTACTTCCTTTCTTCCTGCTGGTGGAAACTGAATAAAGATTCGTGTACCTTGTGTCTCTCACTGTGTCTCACACCTGCACACACACAATATGGGTGCTGGGGAAAAACAAACACTACCGCAGTTAGGCGGTAGTGTGGGGGCTTTTTAAAAATAAAGAAAAAAGGAAAAGAAAAGGAAAAAATAAAATAAACAGGAGTGTCAGACATCCTGCTTACTCTGAGAGCTGGAAAAAGAAGAAATAGGAGTGTTTAGTTTGGAGGACCTCCACGTGGACCTGCTCCTGGGCCTGGCCAAACCGGCCATAAATAAGTCCAGGCAGCAGGCTGCAGTGAGGGTCGTTAGGGCTGATTGCCTGCCCCTCTTCTGTGGCCACGTTCAAGCCCAAGTGTCCCTGGAGAGGGAGCCCGTGGTGTCCACCAACTCCTTCGAGCTGTTCAGGGAAAGGTGGGCACCTCAGGGAGGGGAGTGCTTTATTTCCCCCTCCAACACTATTTTGATTTAATCCCTCCCTCCCCTTCCCTTCCCTTTTTTTTGATCACACAGCATTGCCCTTTGATGTGAAGGGCACTGCTTGTCACTGGCCACTCGAGTGTTTCCTTTCTTCCTGGTGGTGGGATATAAATAAAGATGGTAAAAACAATGACTGCAGATGCTGGAAACCAATTCTGGATCAGTGGTGCTGGAAGAGCACAGCAGTTCAGGCAGCATCCAAGGTGCAGTGAAATCGATGTTATGGGCAAAAGCCCTTCATCAGGAATAAAGGAAGTGAGCCTGAAGCGTGGAGAGATAAGCTTGGGGAGGTTGGGGGTGGAGAGAGTAGCATAGAGTACAATGGGTGAGTGGGGGAGGGGATGAAGGTGATAGGTCAGGGAGGAGAGGGTGGAGTGGATAGGTGGAAAAGAAGATAGGCAGGTCGGACAAGTCCGGACAAGTCATGGGGACAGTGCTGAGCTGGAAGTTTGAAACTAGGATGAGGTGGGGGAAGAGGAAATGTGGAAACTGTTGAAGTCCACATTGATGCCCTGGGGTTGATGTGTTCCGAGGCGGAAGATGAGGCGTTCTTCTTCCAAGCGTCTGGTGGTGAGGGAACGGTGAAGAAGGAGGCCCAGGACCTCCATGTCCTCGGCAGAGTGGGAGGGGGAGTTGAAATGTTGGGCCACGGGGCGGTGTGGTTGATTAGTGCGGGTGTCTCGGAGACCTATCACCTTCATCTCCTCCCCCACTCACCCATTGTACTCTATGCTACTCTCTCCACCCCCAACCTCCCCAAGCTTATCTCTCCACGCTTCAGGCTCTCTGTCTTTATTCCTGATGAAGGGCTTTTGCCCGAAACGTCGATTTCGCTGCACTTTGGATGCTGCCTGAACTGCTGTGCTCTTCCAGCATCAGTGATCCAGAATATAAATAAAGATGTACACACTCGTTATTTTTCACTGTGTCCGACATGTGCACACACACGACATGGGTGCTGGGAGAAAATAAGCACCACTGCAGTTAGGTGGGAATGTGGGTGGAGAAAGGAAAAATAAAATGAAGAAAGAAAACAGAAATAGGTGTGTCAAAGGTTCTGCTCACTCTGAGAGCTGGCTCTGAGGGAGCTGGGTCAGTGTCAAGGACTCTCCATGTGTAAATAAAGGGTGATTTGGTGATGGGATACCAGCCTCTGGGGAATTATTTCAACCTCACTTCTTGTGATTCCATCCTGTTATCACCTGATGTGATCAGAGAGGAAATGAAGATGTCACTGGCCATTTTGAGCAGGATAAAAGCCCCAGAGTCTGATCAACAGAAATGCTGAATACGTTTCTGTTCAGGTTGGATTGGATGTGCATCTGCGCATGCACAGGTAGATCTCGCTGCTATTTTTAACTGTCTACCACCTGGATTAGGAACACTATTATTTTAAAACTCCTTCTGCATTAATGAATTAATTTTCTTGATTTGATGAACTTGTCAAAAACATCTGAGAAATTGGCACCTTGGGAATTAAGGTGGAATTCTCTAAGAACGGGGTTGGTTCAACTTCCTTACTTTTTTTTCACAGCTGCAGATTTAATAGATTTCCCGTGGTATAAGACAGTATAACAATGCACACATTTATATAGCACCTTTAATGAAGTAGAACTTCACAAGGAGTTTCTTGGGAGCCTCATCAAAGAACGTTAGACACCTAATCACATGCAGAGGAGGAGAATTTGGATTGCCCAGTCCAAAGCTTGGCCAAACTTGTAGGCTTTGGTTCATGTTTTTGGTGGCGAAAAGGAGTTGGGGAGGGGGAAGTGTTGTTGAGAGGGAATTCCAGAGATTGTTGCCCAGGCAACAGAAGGAGCAGCCACCAGTCTTGGAGTGACTAACACTGGTAACATTCAAGAGACCAGAGTTAGAGAAGCTCTGAGACCAGACCGAGATGTGGGGCTGGAAGAGGTGACAGACATATGGGTAAAAGAAAGGCCAATTGGGGTTGCGAAAACAAGGAGAGGAATTTCAAAGTTGGCATAGCACAGCTCTCAGGAGAGGTCATTTGGCCATTCAGAAAGAATGTAACAATGTGATATTTTATTCCTCCTGACATTTTCATTACAGCTGATTAATGGGAGTTACTTGCTGTGTTGTGTCTTTCAGGTTCGATGGGAAAATTGGTTCTCCCAACAGTAAGTATTTAAATATAACGATGAAGGTGTTTGAGGTAGGTTCAGTAGAGGGTTTGATGACACTGGGTATCGAATCTGGTTACAATCACAGATGAACAGTGTTCAGGAACAGTCAGTGAATCTGTAGGACACTGAGGGACACAATGTGGGGGATTAAAAGCAAGAACAGCTTTTCCCCCACTTTCTTTGAACTTTACTTTCTTACTTGTGGAATGATTCGACATTGAGGATGCCATAGGGGTTGATTTTCCAAGTTGTGATGTGTGTTTTGTTTTGACTGGAATGGGTGCAATGGGCCGAAGGGTCTCCAGTGATGTAGATCTCCATGATTCTTTCACTCCATGGCAAAGCACTATTCTTTCCCATGGTGAGTATTGAAAAATTGTATGCAGCAGACTGAGAGGCCCAATTGCAAGTGGAGGGATTAAAATTGGCCTCAGGATCCAGCGACATCTGCCCCTCTGTGTCTCCACACGAAAATATAATGTTGCAGATGTGAAAAGCTGCAATAAAATCAGAAAGCACTGGGAATGCTCCATAGGTCTAGCACGCCTGTGGAGAGAAACTGAGTTAATGGTTCACGTCAGTGCTCGAGGGTGGCTCAGTGCTGCCTCACAGCCCCCAGGGACCTCGGTTTGATTCCACCCTTGGGTGACTGTCAGTGTGAAGTTTTTTTTCTCATTTATTCATTCATGGGGTGAGGGCGGTGCTGGCTCAGCCAGCATTAATTGCCCATCCCTAATTGCCCAGAGGGCCGTTAAGTGTCAACCACATCACTGTGGGTCTGGAGTCACATGTAGGCCAGACCAAGTAAGGATGGCAATTTCCTTCCCTAAAGGACATGAATGAACCAGATGGGCTTTTCCCGGCAATCGATTTACTAGATTCTTAATTCTAGATTTTTATTAGATTCAAATTCTGCCATTTGCCAAGGCAGAATTCATGCCCAGAACATTACCTGGATCTCTGGATTAACAGTCCAGCGATAATACCAGTAGGTCATTGCCTCCCACGTCTCCCTGTGTCTGTATGAATTTCCTCCCACAATCCAAAGCTGTGCAGATTAGGTGATTTGGCCATGCTAGGTTACTAATAGTGTCCAGGGATGTCTAGGCTAGATGGGTTAGCCATGGGAAATGCAGGGTTACAGGATTGGGAGGAGGTATGTCTGGGTGGGAAGGGTCACTGCAGACTCAATGGACCAAGTGGCCTGCCTTCATTCTATAGGGATTCCATAGAAAAAGCTAAAGATCCAAATCTATCGGTTTTAACCAGGTCTATAAGAGAAGGGTATTAACAGGATAGACAAGAGACAGATGGAAGATGTGCGATAGGTGAGAGACAGTGAAGGTTAAATGACAGACTGCACATGATAACTTTCCCAACGTGTATTTCTGAATATTTGTTGCAAGAAGAGCAATTGTTCTGCTGTGACATTTTTTGTCGTCTTTCTCAACTCCTAGGAGGGATTGCCAGAAAACTACTATGAATTGGTAGTCCAAGGCTACTCAGAGGAAAGACTGCTGTTTACCAACTCAAGCTCTGTGAGGATTGTGAAGGAACCTGTCTCCATCTTGATCCAGACAGACAAGGCTATGTACAAACCAGGGCAGTCAGTGAAGATTCGAGCCATCTCTATCCACCCTGACCTGAAACCGTATATGGGCAAAATAAATATCATCATTCGTGTAAGTCCCACTTAAGAGTACTGACGGGTGGAAGAGGTTACATCCTTTGCTCCATTGTAACTATTAGTCTTTAGAGTTTTCATTCATTGCGTGGGGTTTGTGAGTCATTGACAAAAAAAAAACATTGATTGCACCTCCTTGATTGTCATTGAGAAACTGTTTGAACCACCTGGGTGCAGATACGCTTTCAGCATTGTCAGGGAGAGAGTTCCAAGATTTTGACCCAATGACAATGAAGGAATGGTGATATATTTCAAAGTCAAGGGGGGATCTTGCAGACTTTGGTGTTCTTATGCATCTGCTACCCTTGACTTTCTAGGTGGTAGGAGTTGGTGAGGGATGGGGATGGTGGGGTGGGAGTGGTGAGGGTGGGGGATGGTGTTGGTTTGAAAGATACGCCCAAAGAAGACTTAGCAAGTTCCTGCAGTGTATCTTGAAGCTGGTCCACACTGCTACCACTGTGCACTGCAGCGGTAGGAGTGAATGATCATGTTGTGGGTGCTGTACCATTTGACCAGGATGCTTTGTCCTGGTTGGCACTGAGCGTCTTCAGTGTTGCTGAAACTGCACCCATCCACAAAAGGAGGGAGTTTTCCATCATATGTCTGACTTGTGTCTTGTAGATGTTAGAGGAGAAAGTGAGGGCTGCAGATGCTGGAGATCAGAACTGAAAAATGTGTTGCTGGAAAAGCACAGCAGGTCAGGCAGCATCCATCCTGTTCCTTGGATGCTGCCTGACCTGCTGCGCTTTTCCAGCAACACATTTTCAGCTTTTGTAGATGTTAGGCTTTGCGGTGTCAGGAGTTGAGTTTCTTGCCTTTCGCCTTCAGAACAAAAGGGTCACTGGACCCCAAATGTTAACTCTGCTTTCTCTGCACAGATGTTGCCAGACCTGCTGAGCTTTTCCAGCAATTTCTGATTTTGTTACTAAATGACTGATTATGGTTAGAGTATTTTGCATAGTTCTGGGTACCACATTAAAGGTGGGATATGAATGCACTGGAGAGGGTACAGAGGAGATTGACCAGGATGTTAACTGGGCTGGAGAGTTCCAGTTATGAAGAATGCTGTTTTCCTTGGGGCTTTGGGTACTGACAGGGGGCATGATTTAAATGCTTAAATTTAGAGGAGCATCGACAATGTAGGGAGAAAAAAGAGAGAAAGAGGGACAGTGGTGGAGGAATCAATCACTGGGATTTAGGTAAGGAACATAACGTTTAAGAAGTATTTAGGTATGCACATGAGATATCAAGGCATTACAAGTGTATGGCCCAAGTGGTGGGAAATGGGATTAGAATAGTTTTGTGGTTGCTTTTGACTAGTATGGCTATGATGGGCCGAAGGGCCTTTTTCTGTGCTGTAGACCTCTATGACTCTATGATGTTAAACAACCAACTGAGGAATAACAAGTTAAGTTAAGTTTTGAAGTGTAAGGTGGAAAGTCAAATCCAAAGCTTGTCATGTGACAGACAAGAATAGAGGAATTGAAAACAGCAACAAAGAAGAATTGCATATTAAACATTCAATACTTATTTTTGTTGCCAATTTTGTTACCAAGCTAATTTTATTGTTCCTTTAACTTTTAGTTTTCTTGCCTCAGAAGCTCTATTTGTAACTTTCTGGACAAGCTTTGGACGTTCCCTAAGTTTTAATTGTAAAAGTTCACCTTCAGTTAAATCTAGGCTGTAAACTTTGGCACTTGCTCTCCAAACTTCCAGCTGTCTTTAAGCCACTTCTGAAATCTGACATTTTTGACCAAGGTTTTCTGTGCCTTGTTCTAATACCGTGACTTGGTATCAAACCTTGTCTGGGAGTATCACCATGATGTGCCTTGATGTGTTTTGCTGGATAAGGGTGGGCTGTTGCTGTTGGATAAACGTCCTCACTTTCCTGTTAGCCTTAATGTTTATGCACTTTGTTTTAAAGTCGAGGAACCGGCCCTGATGATTCAAGGTTAGTGAAAAGCATTATCATTAAAATCTCATGTGATTGACCTGGTGCTTTGAATGGAATTAATCAAATCAAGACTTTAATTTGCAGGTTTTGGAGCAGCATGCCACTTGAGGCTGTTAATGAGCAAAGTGTTGTATATCCCTCAAACTGAATGGGCCTCTTTGTCTCAATTGTTGTCTGCTCTGGGATTATTTCAGACTGTTTTAGAAACTGAAGCAGGAACCTAATTCTTGACAGGAGATTATTTACCAGTTTGTTTGGTCTCATTGACAACTAACCTGCCAAGCCATTCAGCTCGTGATCGTTTACCTAAACCCGTATGGGTGTTAAACAACCTGTGGAATTTTTTTACAGAAGTGAAGTGGGTTATCTTAGCATGTTGGCCAGTGTCCAGAGGTCCACCACAAAATGAGGTCTGACTCCATCTCAATGCTGTTTGTGAGCACTTTACACCTAGAAAGCATTTGTCATGTTATCAACAGGGGACTACATTTCAGATGTATTTTGTTAGGGGTAAAGCATTTTGAGACACCTGCTGTTGCAGTACAGTGCTATATTATCACAAGTTTCTTGTCTTTGACAGTCACTGAGTTTCTAATATAATACATAAAGTGTTGTAAGAGATGTATTAATGGATATATTCCTTTGTCCTTTCTCACACTGATACAAGTGAGACCCTGACCCTAGACAGATACCAATTATGTATAGCAGATGATTATATGAATTAGCAGCCAGAGTTGGCCACTCAGTGCCTTAAGTCTGCTCCACCACTGAGAAAACTCATGGCTGATCTGATGGTGGCCTCACTTCCTCTTCCCCAACTGAGCTGGGTGGTTAGCACTGCTACCTCACAGTGCCAGGGACCCAGGTTCAATTCCAGCCTCAGGTAACCAACTGTGTGGAGTTTGTACATTTTCCCTGTATCTGTGTGGGTTCCCTCTGGGCGCTCTGATTTTCTCCCACAGTCCAAGGTTGTGCAGGTTAAGTGGATTGGCCATGCTAAAATCCCCAATGTGTCCAGTGATGTGCAGGCTAGGTGGGTTAGCCATTGGAAATGCAGGGCTATAGGGAGAGTCTGGGTGCTATGCTGATCGGAGGGTTAGTGTGGACTTGATGGGCTGAATAGCCCTGCTTCCATACTGCAGGGATTCTATGATATTCCTGATATTCTTTGACTCCCTTTTTAATTAAAAATCTATTTACCTCTGCTTTAAAAACAAACAACGTACAACGATTCTTCCCAAACTGGTCTCTCGGAAAGAGAGTTTCAAAGACGCATGACCCTCTGATCAAGAAAAGTTCTGCTCTGCTCCACTTTAAATGAAACATCCATCATTTTTAAGCTGTTTTAAAGTCTCCCACAAGGGGGAAACATCCTTGCGGAATCTGCTTCTTTCAAGACCTTCAGGACCTGCTATGTTTTCATAAGATCACCTCTCATTCTACTAAACTCCAACAGACCTCGGTCTAACCTGTCCAACCTTTTCTTCCAGCATAGCCCACCGCCACCGCATGTGTTAGTTGAGTGAACCTTCGCTGGATTGTTTCTAGTGCTTCCCTGTCCTTTTTTTTAACTTGAGGAGATCAAAACTGTACCAAATCTTCCAGATGCAGTATCACCCATAAAACTGGAGAGAGACTTCCTTACAATTCTCTCTGTCTGTATTGCTCTACTCACCTATTCATTCCCCTTGCAATAAATGCAAACCTTCCATCGGTCTTTCTAATCATATGCTCTATTAACTTTATGTGATTTGTATACCTGGACACCCAGAACCCTCTGTATTTCAGAGTTCTGCAAACTTTTTTCATTTAAATAGCATTCTGCTTTCCAATTCTCCCTGCCAAATTGCAGAGATTCATGTTTTTCTACATTATATTCCAGCTGTTAAATTATCACCCACTTACTTATCATTTGAAAACTCTTCAAGGATATCTGGTGAGCATGGACGGGTTGGACCGAAGGGTCTGTTTCCATGCTGTACATCTCTATGACTCTATAAGTCTTCTTCACAACTTACTTCCCCACTGACCATATGAGTTGCCAGTATTTACTGAAAAATTGAATAAAAAGTTGCCAATATTTAGTTTCTGTTAAGATTGTAGGATGTCCCATTAGAAAAACTTCCAAAATGTATTGGAGAAAATACACACACACAGTATGATCCCATAATCAGATTGTGGTCATGATCAGATAATCTGCCTTTGTCATGTGGATTAAAGGAGGATTACTGGCCAGAATGTCAAGGCTAACCACACACCCCCACCCCCCCCCCCCCCCCGCCCACCCACCCCCCCAGCCCCCCGGTCTTCTTGGAAAATGTGACAAGGGATCATTTATATTCACCTCAATATTAAGTCTCACCTCAACATTTCCCAACCCCCTCAGCGGTGCACTGGGCTGTCAGACGTCACTTCCGTGCTCAACCAGGTGGTAAATAAATAAAATTTGTTGGTGCTTTATCATTATTGCTAATACTCGCTGCATAAAATATGAGAGAAATAATTGAACTGAACAATAATTAACACCAAAATGAAATGTAATTTGTATTGCAACAGAGTCCGCGGAGGTTTGTGATCCAACAGTGGCTGGACTTGGAGCCCACTGTAGGTGTTGTTTCCAAGGAATTTCCACTGTCTCCAAACTCATTACTCGGAAACTGGTACATACAGGTTATATCTAATGTGAGTATTATTAATCCTACTGTTCACTTTAGCAAAACTCACCACTGACAAAGGTTATACAGCAGCGGGTCAGGCCATTTGGCCCATCTGCTGCTTACTAGAGTTTATGCTTCGCACAAACCTCCTTCCACACCTTTTTATCCCCTTTTATCAGCACATGATATTGTTGGCTCAAATTCCTGGGAGTCCATTCCTAGCCACATTATGGGTGTTCCTTCATTCATGTGATATGGGCATCATTTGGCCATTTATTGCCCATCCCTAATTGCCCAGAGGGCAGTTAAGAGTCAACCACATTGCTGTGGCAAAAACAGAAATTGCTGAAGAAACTCAGCAGGTCTGCCAGCATTTGTGGAGAGAAAGTAGAGTCAATGTTATGGATCCAGAGATCCTTCATCACAACATTACTGGCATCACATGCAGGCCAGACCAGTTAAAGACGGCAGATTTCCTTCCTGAGTGGGGCTTAGTGAGGTGCGTTATTCCGCAACAATCATTTCATGGTTATTGGGTTCTCAATTTTTTAAAATTGTTGGTTTCTAATTCCACCATCTGCTGTGCAGAGTTTGAGCCCTTGTTCCCCGATTGTCACCCGGTCCCTGGATTAATAGCCCACTGACAATACCACTAGATCATCAGTCTGATCCCCGGTCAGCACTGATTCAATAAAGTAGCTCACCACCACCTTCTCCAGGGTGATTAGGGAATGGGCATCAAGTGCTGTGTCTACATGAAAAGAACCATTTTATTCCTTTATCCCTCATGATCTCAGTTATCTGTAAGAATAATAGGGTAGTTATGGTAGGGGATTTTAAGTTTCCAAACATCGACTGGGCCTGCCATAGTGTTAAAGGTTTAGATGGAGAGGAATTTCTTAAGTGTGTACAAGACAATTTTCTGATTCAGTATGTGGATGTATCTATTAGAGAAGGTGCAAAACTTGACTTACTCTTGGGAAATAAGGCAGGGCAGGTGACTGAGGTGTCAGTGGGGGAGCACTTTGGGGCCAGCGACCATAATTCTATTCGTTTTAAAATCGTGATGGAAAAGGATAGACCAGATCTAGAAGTTGAAGTTCTAAATTGGAGAAAGGCCAATTTTGACGGTATTAGGCAAGAACTTTCAAAAGCTGATTGGAGACAGATGTTCGCAGGTAAAGGGACGGCTGGAAAATGAGAAGCCTTCAGAAATGAGATAACAAGAATCCAGAGAAAGTATATTCCTGTCAGGGTGAAAGGGAAGGCAGGTAGGTATAGGGAATGCTGGATGATTAAAGAAATTGAGGGTTTGGTTAAGAAAAAGAGGAAGCATATGTCAGGTATAGACAGGATAGATCGAGTGAATCCTTAGAAGAGTATAAAGGAAGTAGGAGTATACTTAAGAGGGAAATCAGGAGGGCAAAATGGGGACATGAAATAGCTTTGGCAAATAGAATTAAGGAGAATCCAAAGGGGTTTTACAAATATATTAAGCACAAAAGGGTAACGAGGGAGAGAATAGGGCCCCTCAAAGATCAGCAAGGCGGCCTTTTTGTGGAGCCACAGAAAATGGGGGAGATACTAAATGAATATTTTGCATCAGTATTTACTGTGAACAAGGATATGGAAGATATAGACTGTAGGGAAATAGATGGTGACATCTTGCAAAATGTCCAGATTACAGAGGAGGAAGTGCTGGATGTCTTGAAATGGTTAAAGTGGATAAATCCCCAGGACCTGATCATATGTACCCAAGAACTCTGTGGGAAGCTAGAGAAGTGATTGTTGGGCCTCTTGCTGAGATATTTGTATCTCGATAGTCACAGGTGAGGTGCTGGAAGTCTGGAGGTTGGCAAACGTGGTGCCACTGTTTAAGAAGGGCGGTAAAGACAAGCCAGGGAACTATAGACCGGTGAGCCTGACCTTGGTGGTGGGCAAGTTGTTGGAGGGAATCCTGAGGAACAGGATGTCCATGTATTTGGAAAAGCAAGGACTGATTTGGGATAGTCAACATGGCTTTGTACGTGGGAAATCATGTCTCACAAACTTGATTGAGTTTTTTGAAGAAGTAACAAAGAAGATTGATGAGGGCAGAGCAGTCGATGTGATCTATATGGACTTCAGTAAGGTGTTCAACAAGGTTCCCCATCGGAAACTGATTAGCAAGGTTAGATATCATGGAATACAGGGAGAACTAGTCATTTGGATACAGAACTGGCTCAAAGATAGAAGACAGGGGGTGGTGGTGGAGGGTTGTTTTTCAGACTGGAGGCCTGTGACCAGTGGAGTGCCACAAGGATCGGTGCTGGGCTCTCTACTTTTTGTCACTTACATAAATGATTTGGATGTGAGCATAAGAGGTACAGTTAGTAAGTTTGTAGATGATACCAAAATTGGAGGTGTAGTGGACATCAAAGAGGGTTACCTCAGATTACAGGATCTTGACCAGATAAGCCAATGGGCTGAGAAATGGCAGATTAGTTTAATTCAGATAAATGCGAGGTGCTGGCTTTTGGGAAAGCAAATCTTAGCATGACTTATACACTTAATGGTAAGGTCCTAGGGAGTGTTGCTGAACAAAGAGACCTTGGCGTGCAAATAGATAGGATAGTGTAGAAAGCATTTGGTATGCTTTCTTTTATTGGTCAGAGCATTGAGTACAGGAGTTGGGAGGTCATGTTACGGCCGTACAGGACATTGGTTAGGCCATTGTTGGAATATTGCATGCAGTTCTGGTCTCCTTCCTATCGGAAAGATGTTGTGAAACTTGAAAGGGTTCAGAAAAGATTTACAAGAATGTTGCCAGGGTTGGAGGATTTGAGCTTTAGGGAGAGGCTGAACAGGCTGGGGCTGTTTTCCCTGGAGCGTCGGAGGCTGAGGGCTGACCTTATAGAGGATTACAAAATTATGAGGGGCATGGACAGGGTGAATAGGCAAAATCTGTCTGATGTGTGCAGTCTTGATGTGAGAAAACGCTCACTGGCAAAATCTCATAAACATTTGGTACTATTCCCAGCTCTAACTGAGCACATTTCTGGTACACCTCATTGCTGAAAGGTTTTATAGCCAGCAAACAAGAGTGTTTATAAAATAGACTATTTTTAAATGCATAATTTTCAAACTTTTAAATACCCTCAATGTAATGTCCATGCACCTCGAGCAATCCTGAGATAGTTCCCTGTTGGTAAAATGTTGCCCAACTTTGGGTAAAATGTTGCTGTGTAAATGAGTGGTAGGAAAGGGATAACCATTGTGCAGTTTTAAGTTCCTTCTGAAAAATCTTGTTATGGATGCATTAATGTTGTCATTGTATTACAGGGTGTTCAAAAGGAAAAGGCTTTCACAGTGGCTGAGTACGGTAAGTAACTTGTGGTCTTTTTGGGTGCAGGACAGAAATAGTTTTGTTGAACTGAGGAAGAGCAGATGCATGGGAGCACCAGTCTCTACATGCTCCCCTCCAAGCCCCTCACCATCCTGACTTATGGAAATATAATCACCGTTCCTTCAATGTCACTGGGTCAGAATCCTGGAAATCCCTTCCTATGGGCATCTCTACCCCAAATAGGCTGCAGCGGTTCAAGAAAGGCAGTTCTCAATGGAAGTTAGGCACGGGTAACAACTGCAGTGTATGAGCTCAGAGTAGAAGTAGGCCATCCGGCCCCTCAAGCCTGTTCTGTCATTAGAGAAATTCACGGCTGATTTGCTTTTACACTCAACTCCACATTTCTCTCCATCCCCAATAACCTTTGGTTCTCGCTCAAAATGTATGTTTTAGCTCTGCCTTGGAGTAATTCCGTTATCTGAACCATGAAATTTCCAAGCCAGTTGAGTTCATTGTGTTGTTGACTGATTTCCAATTTCAGTGTTGTCTCGCTTTGAGGTTTTACTCAACACATCATCTGTGTATCTTCCACTCGATGACATGGACCTAACCGGTACTGTCACTGGACGGTGAGTTATTCTGAGCATCAAACTTTACACGGTAAATAAAGGATAATCATCAAATTGTAATAGATTGTCTGACTAGGCCTAAGACAGTGACATCCCTTGAGTGAGAAAGTTATCCAGCATTGGTGAAGCTAAGGATGGGTATTGAATCTGTACTGATCTCCACGTTATGTCCTCCAGGAACTTGAGGTCATTCAAAACTCTGCTGTCCATGACTTTACTCACAGCCAGTCCTGTTCCCCATCACTGCTGTGTTTGCTGATTTTAAAATAATCATTCTTGTTTTCAAATAACCTCACTCCTCTCTATCTCCACAACCCACCCCAACTCCACAAGATGAAGTCAGAGGCTGACAATTCAGCAGCGAATCACTCTCTCAGCTCCTGTTTTTTCAGCACCTCCCAACAAGGCCTGGATGGGTAACAGCTCCAACAATACTCAAGAAGCTCGACACCATCCAGGACAAAGCCCACTTGATTGGTACCATACTCTGCATCTTTGACATTCACTCTCTCCATCACTGATGCAGAGTGGCAATGTGTATGCATTGCAGTGAATATGCAAGGCCCCTTTCAAAGCACTTTGATGACTACTACCATCTAGACAGATACAATGGCAGCAGATCCATGGGAACATCAGCCTCTGCACATTCCCTCCAAGCCACTCACCCTCCTGACTTGGACGTATATCACTGTTGCTTCACTGTCGCTGGGTCAAAATCCTGGAATTCCCTCCATAACAATGCTGTGGGGGTATCTACACCCAAGGGCTGCCATTGTTCAGAAAGGCAACTCACCGTTACCTTCTCCAGCGAATTAGTGATGTGCTTAAATCCCCAATGCCAACAATGCCCACATGGACAATCAGAAAGATCCCGCTGAGATTTCTGGACCCTGCTAATTCTGGATTCTTTGGCATTCCCAATCAATATTGCTCCATTATTGGTGTCTGTATCTTTGGTTGTCTGAACCTGAAGCTCTGGAATCTGTTCTCTATGTAGCCCTGCCTTACCTCCTCTAAATTACTTCATCAAATTGACCTCTTGGACAAAACACTGGCTCACCTGACCCACAGTCACCTTACATGGTTCGCTGGCATCATACTTTGTTTTATATCAGTCCCCTGAAGTACCTCA
This sequence comes from Hemiscyllium ocellatum, assembly GCF_020745735.1. Taxonomy (NCBI): domain Eukaryota; kingdom Metazoa; phylum Chordata; class Chondrichthyes; order Orectolobiformes; family Hemiscylliidae; genus Hemiscyllium; species Hemiscyllium ocellatum. The sequence goes on along the minus strand of NC_083410.1, from coordinate 8,002,260 downwards.
GGATTTTCCACTTCATTAGAGGTGCAGTATAAATGTGGATTGTTGTTATTGTAGTGCCATAGTGGTACTGACCAGGTGCCAAGATCAAAGGGAGAGAAATGCCAGATGTGGGCAGCACCAAGTTTGCTGAGTGGGTGCACAGGGTATGGAAAATATTGGTGACAGTTGTGAGTGACGGCCACCTCAGGAACACAAAGGGGTTGCTGAACACGAGCTCAGTCAGGAGGTTACATCTTGACATGGTTTGAAACAAAGTCCTTTCACCAAAATTTGTCAAAGGTTGCATCACTGGCCAAAGCTCATTAACAATTTGCGGGATTGTAAACGGTGTTGATTCTTTTTTTTATTTGGTCTTGGGGTGTTGCTGGTAAGGTCTGCATTTAATGCCCGAAGCCTCTGGTAAATGGCAGCAGAATACTGCTTCGTTGTCCCTTTGTTTCTCATCTTGGGTGTGCCAGCCCTCACATCTTCTTCCTTTTCAGATACCTGTATGGGAAGCCCGTCAAAGGGAATGTGACGGTTAGCATCTCCTTCCCATTCTTCTTACAGACGACAAACAAAACTTTTGAGGTACTTCTGAAACTTTATTTCCCTCTTTATACCTCAATGCCCATTTCTCCTTCAGTTCTCTCCTCTCCTGGTATCATTACTCAAGAAGGCACCTGTTCGCTTCACTCTCAGATTCTATACAAATGGCCATTACATTGGTTCATCCAGACTGCCTAAATTCAGGCCATTCAGCCCAACTCATCTGTGCTGGTGTTTTGCTCCATATGTACTTCTCCCCACTCTGCCTCAGCAATGGAAGTTCTAACAAGTTTAGGAAATTAATCTCCCTTCCTCCTGGATGCCAGAACATACTGTGAATGTTTTGGGAATTAATTTGATTGCCCAACTCTGTGCACACTGTGTAAATCCTCTACTATCAACATCCTGGGGGTTACCACTGACTAGAAACTGAACTGGACCAGCCATATAAATACTATGGCTACAAGGGCAGATCAGAGGTTAGGAATTCTGTAGTGAGGAACTCACCTCCCCATGGCCTGTCTATCATCTACAAATCAGGGATGTGATGGAATACTTCCCACTTACCTGGATGAATGTAGCTCCGACAATACTCAGCAAGTTCAACATCACCCAGGTCAAAGCAGCCCACTTGAATGGCACCACGTTGACAAATATCCGAATTTTAAGTCTGAGATAGATACATTCTTGTTAAGCTGATGCATTAAGTAAAAGTGGGCCATAGGTAGATGTATGGAGTTAGACATAAATCAGAAGTGATCTCATTGAATGGAAAAACAAACTCAAGAGGCTGAATGGCCTGCTGCTGTCCCAATGTTCCTATATTCTCATGTTCACTCCATCCCTCACCAATGCTCAGTAGCAGTAGTGTGTACTTTCTACCAGATACATTACAGAAATTTACCAAATATCCTTAGACAGCATCTTCTAAACCCACGACCACTTCCATCCAGAAGGACAAGGGCAGCAGATACATGGGAACAAGTTCCCCTCCAAGCCGCCCACTATCCTGATTTGGAAATGTATCTATTCTTGAGGGCAAAATCCTGGAATTCCCTTCCCCAAGGCATTATGAGTCAAACCACAGCACATGGACTGCAGCATTTCAAGATGGCAGCTCACCACCATCTTCTCAAAGGTAATAAATGCTGCCCCAGTCAGTGATGCCCATGTTTCATGAACAATTTTTTAATAAAAGACAAAACCCCCACCATGACACTGTAGAGACTAAAATGCATGATTTCATCACAGTGTGACCAAGTTAATGACAGCATGTTGATCTTTCAGTCTATCTCAGTGAATAGTAACTCCCTCTTTATCTCATTCTGCAGACAAATGGGACTGTCCATTTCAGTTTCACTGCTGCTGAACTTCAGGAGATCTTTCTGAAGATGTATGGAAGGTTTCAGGAAGAAGAGGGTGCATTCCCTGCAAAACAGTCATTCCAATCACTGATAGAGAATTGGCTGCTTTCCTACAACGGTCGAAAATTCCCACTGACAATCAAAGCTGCAGTGACAGAATCACAGACGGGTAAGGACAAATCACAAAATGTGGTTACCGTGCACAGCCTCTGAAACTTCCTCGAAATAACTCCACAGAGACCAGTATCCCATCACAAAATCACACTGTATCTACATGTGGAGAGTCCTCAGAGCCAGCTCTCAATGTGAACAGAACCTCTAACATACTCTTTCCTTTGATTTTATTTTTATTTTATCAAACTATACAAAATAGAGAAAGAAAAGCGAACAATAAACAGCAGTTTACAAGAAACAGTATGTTACAAAAGAAAGAGCTAGAAAGGGCAAGCCAAAAACCCCACCGTACAGCCAGTTAGCAGGGAAATGTGGTCAAACCTCAAAACCCAAACCCCACCGTACAGCCAGTTAGCAGGGAAATGTGGTCAAACCTCAAACTCTAAACCCCACTGTACAGCCACTTAGCAGGGAAATGTGGTCAAACCCCAAACCCCACCGTACAGCCAGTTAGCAGGGAAATGTGGGCAAACCCCAAACCCCAAACCCCACCGTACAGCCACTTAGCAGGGAAATGTGGTCAAACCCCAAACCCCACCCTACAGCCAGTTAGCAGGGAAATGTTGTCAAACCACAAACCCAAAACCCCACCGTACAGCCAGTTAGCAGGGAAATGTGGTCAAACCTCAAACCCCACCGTACAGCCAGTTAGCAGGGAAATGTGGTCAAACCTCAAACCTCAAAACCCACCGTACAGCCAGTTAGCAGGGAAATGTGGTCAAACCCCAAACCCCACCGTACAGCCAGTTAGCAGGGAAATGTGGTCAAACCTCAAACCCCACCGTACAGCCATTTAGCAGGGAAATGTGGTCAAACCCCAAACCTCACCGTACAGCCAGTTAGCAGGAAAATGTGGTCAAACCCCAAACACCACCGTACAGCCAGTTAGCAGGGAAATGTGGTCAAACCTCAAACCTCACCGTACAGCCAGTTAACAGGGAAATGTGGTCCAACCCCAAACCCAAAACCCCACCGTTCAGCTAGTTAGTGGGGAAATGTGGTCAAACCTCAAACCCCACCGTACAGCCGGTTAGCAGGGAAATGTGGTCAAACCTCAAACCTCAAACCCCACCGTACAACCAGTTAACAGGGAAATGTGGGCAAACCCCAAACCCCACTGAACAGCCAGTTAACAGGGAAATGTGGGCAAACCCCAAACCCCAAACCCCACTGAACAGCCAGTTAGTGGGGAAATGTGGTCAAACCACAAACACCACCGTACAGCCAGTTAGCAGCGAAATGTGGTCAAATCCCAAACCCCACCGTACAGCCGGTTAGCAGGGAAATGTGGTCAAACCTCAAACCCCACCGTACAGCCAGTTAGCGGGGAAATGTGGTCCAACCCCAAACCCCAAACCCCACCGTACAGCCGGTTAGCAGGGAAATGTGGTCAAACCTCAAACCCCACCGTACAGCCATTTAGCGGGGAAATGTGGTCAAACCCCATGCCCAAAACTCCACCGAACAGCCAGTTAGTGGGGAAATGTGGTCAAACCCCAAACCCCACCGTACAGCCGGTTAGCAGGGAAATGTGGTCAAACCCAAAACCCCAAACCCCACCGTACAGCCAGTTAGTGGGGAAATGTGGTCAAACCTCAAACCCCAAACCCCACCGTACAGCCAGTTAGCAGGGAAATGTGGTCAAACCTCAAACCTCAAACCCCACCGTACAGCCAGTTAGCAGGGAAATGTGGTCAAACCTCCAACCTCAAACCCCACCGTACAGCCAGTTAGCAGGGAAATGTGGTCAAACCTCAAACCTCAAACCTCAAACCCCACCGTACAGCCAGTTAGCAGGGAAATGTGGTCAAACCCCAAACCCCAAACCCCACCGTACAGCCAGTTAGCAGGGAAATGTGGTCAAACCCCAAACCCCACCGTACAGCCAGTTAGCAGGGAAATGTGGTCAAACCTCAAACCTCACCGTACAGCCAGTTAGCAGGGAAATGTGGTCAAACCCCAAACCCCAAACCCCACCGAACAGCCAGTTAGCTGCGAAATGTGGTCAAACCCCGAACCTCACCGTACAGCCAGTTAGCAGGGAAATGTGGTCAAACCCCCAAACCCCAAACCCCACCGTACAGCCAGTTAGCAGGGAAATGTGGTCAAACCCCAAACCCCACCGTACAGCCGGTTAGCATAGAAATGTGGTCAAACCTCAAACGCCACCGTACAGCCAGTTAGCAGCGAAAAGTGGTCAAACCCCCAAACCCCACCGTACAGCCAGTGTGCAGGGAAATGTGGTCAAACCCCAAACCCCACTGTACAGCCGGTTAGCAGGGACATGTGGTCAAATCTCAAACCCCACCGTACAGCCAGTTAGCGGGGAAATGTGGTCAAACCCCAAACCCAAAACTCCACCGAACAGCCAGTTAGTGTGGAGATGTGGTCAAACCCCAAACCCCACCGTACAGCCGGTTAGCAGGGAAATGTGGTCAAACCCCAAACCCCACCCTACAGCCAGTTAGCAGGGAAATGTGGGCAAACCCCAAACCCCAAACCCCACCGTACAGCCAGTTAGTGGGGAAATGTGGTCAAACTTCAAACCCCAAACCCCACCGTACAGCCAGTTAGCAGGGAAATGTGGTCAAACCTCAAACCTCAAACCCCACCGTACAGCCAGTTAGCAGGGAAATGTGTTCAAACCTCAAACCTCAAACCCCACCGTACAGCCAGTTAGCAGGGAAATGTGGTCAAACCCCAAACCCCAAACCCCACCGTACAGCCAGTTAGCAGGGAAATGTGGTCAAACCCCAAACCCCACCCTACAGCCAGTTAGCAGGGAAATGTGGTCAAACCTCAAACCTCACCGTACAGCCAGTTAGCAGGGAAATGTGGTCAAACCCCAAAACCCAAACCCCACCGAACAGCCAGTTAGTGGGGAAATGTGGTCAAACCTCAAACCCCACCGTACAGCCAGTTAATGGGGAAATGTGGTCCAACCCCAAACTTCAAACCCCACCGTACAGCCAGTTAGCGGGGAAAACCGGTCCAACCCCAAACCTCAAACCCCACCGTACAGCCTGTTAGCAGGGAAATGTGGTCAAACCCCAAACCCCACCGTACAGCCGGTTAGCAGGGAAATGTGGTCAAACCTCAAACCCCACCGTACAGCCAGTTAGCAGCGAAATGCGGTCAAACCCCAAACCCCACCGTACAGCTGGTTAGCGGGGAAATGTGGTCAAACCCCAAACACCAAACCCCACCGTACAGCCAGTGTGCAGGGAAATGTGGTCAAACCCCAAACCCCAAACCCCACCGTACAGCCAGTTAGCAGGGAAATGTGGTCAAACCCCAAACCCCACCGTACAGCCAGTTAGCAGGGAAATGTGGTGAAGCCTCAAACCCCACCGTACAGCCGGTTAGCAGGGAAATGTGGTCAAACCTCAAACCTCACCGTACAGCCAGTTAACAGGGAAATGTGGTCAATCCTCAAACCACAAACCCCACTGTACAGCCTGTTAGCAGGGAAATGTGGTCAAACCTCAAACCCCACCGTACAGCCAGTTAGCAGGGAAATGTGGTCAAACCTCAAACCCCACCGTACAGCCGGTTAGCAGGGAAATGTGGTCAAACCTCAAACCCCACCGTACAGCCAGTTAGCAGGGAAATGTGGTCCAACCCCTAACCCCAAACCCCACCGAACAGCCAGTTAGTGGGGAAATGTGGTCAAACCCCAAACCCCACCGTACAGCCAGTTAGCAGGGAAATGTGGTCAAACCCCAAACCCCACCGTACAGCCAGTTAACAGGGAAATGTGGTCAAACCTCAAACCCCACCGTACAGCCAGTTAGCAGGGAAATGTGGTCAAACCTCAAACCCCACCGCACAGCCAGTTAGCAGGGAAATGTGGTCAAACCCCAAACCCCACCGTACAGCCGGTTAGCAGGGAAATGTGGTCAAACCACAAACCCCACCGAACAGGCAGTTAGTGGGGAAATGTGGTCAAACCTCAAACTCCACTGTACAGCCGGTTAGCGGGGAAATGTGGTCCAACCCCTAACCCCAAACCCCACCGTACAGCCGGTTAGTGGGGAAATGTGGTCAAACCCCAAACCCCAAACCCCACCGTACAGCCGGTTAGCAGGGAAATGTGGTCAAACCCCAAACCCCACCCTACAGCCAGTTAGCAGGGAAATGTGGGCAAACCACAAACCCCAAACCCCACCGTACAGCCAGTTAGCAGGGAAATGTGGTCAAACCTCAAACCCCACCGTACAGCCATTTAGCAGGGAAATGTGGTCAAACCCCAAACCCCACCGTACAGCCAGTTAGCAGGGAAATGTGGTCAAACCCCAAACCCCACCGTACAGCCAGTTAGCAGGGAAATGTGGTCAAACCTCAAACCCCACCGTACAGCCGGTTAGCAGGGAAATGTGGTCAAACCTCAAACCTCAAACCCCACCGTACAGCCAGTTAACAGGGAAATGTGGGCAAACCCCAAGCCCCAAACCCCACTGAACAGCCAGTTAGTGGGGAAATGTGGTCAAACCTCAAACCCCACCGTACAGCCAGTTAACAGGGAAATGTGGTCAAACCTCAAACCCCACCGTACAGCCAGTTAACAGGGAAATGTGGTCAAACCTCAAACCCCACCGTACAGCCAGTTAGCAGGGAAATGTGGTCAAATCCCAAACCCCACCGTACAGCCGGTTAGCAGGGAAATGTGGTCAAACCTCAAACCCCACCGTACAGCCAGTTAGCAGGGAAATGTGGTCAAACCTCAAACCCCACCGTACAGCCAGTTAGCAGCGAAATGTGTTCAAACCCCAAACCCCACCGTACAGCCGGTTAGCAGGGAAATGTGGTCAAACCTCAAACCCCACCGTACAGCCAGTTAGCGGGGAAATGTGGTCCACCCCCAAACCCCAAACCCCACCGTACAGCCGGTTAGCAGGGAAATATGGTCAAACCTCAAACCCCACCGTACAGCCATTTAGCGGGGAAATGTGGTCAAACCCCAAGCCCAAAACTCCACCGAACAGCCGGTTAGCAGGGAAATGTGGTCAAACCCAAAACCCCACCCTACAGCCAGTTAGCAGGGAAATGTGGGCAAACCCCAAACTCCAAACCCCACCGTACAGCCAGTTAGTGGGGAAATGTGGTCAAACCTCAAACCCCAAACCCCACCGTACAGCCAGTTAGCAGGGAAATGTGGTCAAACCTCAAACCTCAAACCCCACCGTACAGCCAGTTAGCAGGGAAATGTGGTCAAACCTCAAACCTCAAACCCCACCGTACAGCCAGTTAGCAGGGAAATGTGGTCAAACCTCAAACCTCAAACCTCAAACCCCACCGTACAGCCAGTTAGCAGGGAAATGTGGTCAAACCCCAAACCCCAAACCCCACCGTACAGCCAGTTAGCAGGGAAATGTGGTCAAACCCCAAACCCCACCGTACAGCCAGTTAGCAGGGAAATGTGGTCAAACCTCAAACCTCACCGTACAGCCAGTTAGCAGGGAAATGTGGTCAAACCCCAAACCCCAAACCCCACCGAACAGCCAGTTAGCTGCGAAATGTGGTCAAACCCCAAACCTCACCGTACAGCCAGTTAGCGGGGAAATGTGGTCAAACCTCAAACGCCACCGTACAGCCAGTTAGCAGCGAAATGTGGTCAAACCCCCAAACCCCACCGTACAGCCAGTGTGCAGGGAAATGTGGTCAAACCCCAAACCCCACTGTACAGCCGTTTAGCAGGGACATGTGGTCAAATCTCAAACCCCACCGTACAGCCATTTAGCGGGGAAATGTGGTCAAACCCCAAACCCCACCGTACAGCCGGTTAGCAGGGAAATGTGGGCAAACCCCAAACCCCAAACCCCACCGTACAGCCAGTTAGTGGGGAAATGTGGTCAAACCTCAAACCCCAAACCCCACCGTACAGCCAGTTAGCAGGGAAATGTGGTCAAACCTCAAACCTCAAACCCCACCGTACAGCCAGTTAGCAGGGAAATGTGGTCAAACCTCAAACCTCAAACCTCAAACTCCACCGTACAGCCAGTTAGCACGGAAATGTGGTCAAACCCCAAACCCCAAACCCCACCGTACAGCCAGTTAGCAGGGAAATGTGGTCAAACCCCAAACCCCACCGTACAGCCAGTTAGCAGGGAAATGTGGTCAAACCTCAAACCTCACCATACAGCCAGTTAGCAGGGAAATGTGGTCAAACCCCAAACCCCACCGAACAGCCAGTTAGTGGGGAAATGTGGTCCAACCCCAAACTTCAAACCCCACCGTACAGCCAGTTAGCGGGGAAAACCGGTCCAACCCCAAACCTCAAACCCCACCGTACAGCCTGTTAGCAGGGAAATGTGGTCAAACCCCAAACCCCACCGTACAGCCGGTTAGCAGGGAAATGTGGTCAAACCTCAAACCCCACCGTACAGCCAGTTAGCAGCGAAATGCGGTCAAACCCCAAACCCCATCGTACAGCTGGTTAGCGGGGAAATGTGGTCAAACCCCAAACACCAAACCCCACCGTACAGCCAGTGTGCAGGAAAATGTGGTCAAACCCCAAACCCCAAACCCCACCGTACAGCCAGTTAGCAGGGAAATGTGGTCAAACCCCAAACCCCACCGTACAGCCAGTTAGCAGGGAAATGTGGTGAAGCCTCAAACCCCACCGTACAGCCGGTTAGCAGGGAAATGTGGTCAAACCCCAAACCTCAAACCCCACCGTACAGCCAGGTAGCAGAGAAATGTGGTCAAACCCCAAACCCCACCGTACAGCCAGTTAGCAGGGAAATGTGGTCAAACCCCAAACCCCACCCTACAGCCAGTTAGCAGGGAAATGTGGTCAAACCCCAAACCCCACCGTACAACCAGTTAGCAGGGAAATGTGGGCATACCCCAAACCCCAAACCCCACCGTACAGCCAGTTAGCAGGGAAATGTGGTCAAACCCCAAACCCCACCGTACAGCCATTTAGCAGGGAAATGTGGTCAGACCCCAAACCCCACCGTACAGCCAGTTAGCAGGGAAATGTGGGCATACCCCAAACCCCAAACCCCACCGTACATCCAGTTAGCAGGGAAATGTGGGCAAACCCCAAACCCCACCGTACAGCCAGTGAGCAGGGAAATGTTGTCAAACCCCAAACCCCACCGTACAGCCAGAGAGCAGGGATATGTGGTCCAACCCCAAACCCCACCGTACAGCCAGTTAGCAGGGAAATGTGGGCAAACCCCAAACCCCACCGTACAGCCAGTGAGCAGGGAAATGTGGTCAAACCCCAAACCCCAAACCCCACCGTACAGCCAGTTAGCAGGGAAATGTGGTCAAACCCCAAACCCCACCGTACAGCCTGTTAGCAGGGAAATGAGGAATGACCCCAAGTCCCACCTTTCCATCACTATTTTAAATCTCATAGAATTATGGTCGCTGGCCCCTAACAGGGAAGGTGCAAACCTTGACCTACTCTTAGGAAATAAGGCAGGGCAGGTGACTGAGGTGTCAGGAGGGGAGCACTTTGGGGTCAGCGGCCATAATTCTATTAGATTTAAAATAGTGATGGAAAAGGATAGACCAGGTCTAAAAGTTGAAGTTCTAAATTGGAGAAAGGCCAATTTTGACAGTGTGAGGCAAGAACTTTCAATAGGAGTAAAGGGATGGTTGGATAATGGGAAGCCTTCAGAAATGAGATAACGACAATCCTGAGAAAGTATATTCCTGTCAGGGTGAAAGGAAAGGCTGGTAAGTATAGGGAATGCTGGATGACTAAAGAAATTGAGGGTATGGTTAAGAAAAAGAAGGAAGCATATGTAAGATATAGATAGGATAGATCGAGTGAATCCTTAGAAGAGTATAAAGGAAGTAGGAGTATACTTAAGAGGGAAATCAGGACGGCAAAAAGGTGACGTGAGATAGCTTTGGCAAATAGAATTAAGGAGAATCCAAAGGGTTTTTACAAATATATTAAGCACAAAAGGATAATTAGGGAGAGAATAGGGCCCCTCAAAGATCAGCAAGGCTGCCTTTGTATGGAGCCACAGAAAATGGGGGAGATACTAAATGAATATTTTGCATCAGTATTTACTGTGAACAAGGATATGGAAGATATAGACTGTAGGGAAATAGATGGTGACATCTTACAAAATGTCCAAATTACAGAGGAGGAAGTGCTGGATGTCTTGAAATGGGTAAAGGTGGATAAATCCCCAGGACCTGATCAGGTGTACCCCAGAACTCTGTGGGAAGCTAGGGAAGTGATTGTTGGGCCTCTTGCTGAGATATTTGTATCATCGATAGTCACAGGTGAGGTGCCAGAAGACTGGAGGTTGGTAAATGTGGAGGGTGGTAAGAACAAGCCAGGGAACTATAGAATCCTGAGGGACAGGATGTACATGTATTTGGAAAAGCAAGGACTAATTAGGGATCATCAAAATGGCTTTGTGCGTGGGAAATCATGTCTCACAAATGTGACTGAGTTTTTTGAAGAAGTAAAAAAGAGGATTGATGAGGGCGGAGTGGTAGATGTGATCTACATGGACTTCAATAAGGCATTCGATAAGGTTCTCCATGGGAGACTGATTAGCAAGGTTAGATCTCATGGAATACAGGGAGAACTAGCCATTTGGATACAGAACTGGCTAAAAGGTAGAAGACAGAGGGTGGTGGTGGAGGGCTGTTTTTCAGACTGGAGGCCTGTGACCAGTGGAGTGCCACAAGGATCGGTGCTAGGTCCTCTACTTTTTGTCATTTACATAAATGATTTGGATGTGAGCATAAGAGGTACAGTTAGTAAGTTTGCAGATGACACCAAAATTGGAGGCATTGTGGACAGAGAAGAGGGTTACCTCAGATTACAACAGGATCTTGAGCAGATGGGCCAATGGGCTGAGAAGTGGCAGATGGAGTTTAATTCAGATAAATGCGAGGTGCTACATTTTGGGAAAGCAAATCTTAGCAGGACTTATACACTTCATGGTAAGGTCCTAGGGAGTGTTGCTGAACAAAGAGACCTTGGGGTGCAGATTCATAGCTCCTTGAAAGTGGAGTCGCAGGTAGATAGGATAGTGAAGAAGGTGTTTAGTATGCTTTCTTTTATTGGTCAGAGCATTGAGTACAGGAGTTGGGTGGTCATGTTGCAGCTGTACAGGACATTGGTTAGGCTACTGTTGGAATATTGCATGCAATTCTGGTCTCCTTCCTATCGGAAAGATTTTGTGAAACTTGAAAGGGTTAAGAACAGTTTTACAAGGATGTTGCCAGGGTTGGATGATTTGAGCTATAGGGAGATACTGATCAGGTTGAGGCTGTTTTCCCTGGAGCATCGGAGGCTGAGGAGTGACCTTATAGAGGTGTACAAAATTATGAGGGGCATGGATCGGGTAAATAGGCAAAGTCTTTTCCCTGGCATGGGGGAGTCCAGAACTAGAGGGCATAGGTTAGGGTGAGAGGGAAAAGATATAAAAGAGACCTACGGGGCAACTTTTTCACACAGAGGGTGGTACGTGTATGGAATGAGCTGGCAGAGGAAGTAGCAGAGGCTGGTACAATTACAACATCTAAGAGGCATTTGGATGGGTCTATGAATAGGAAGGGTTTGGAGGGATATGGGCCGGGTGCTGGTAGGTGGGACTAGATTGGGTTGGGATATCTGGTCGACATGGACGGGTTGGATCAAAGGGTCTGTTTCCATGCTGTACATCTCTATGACTCTATGAACTCACTGAAGAGGAAACAGTAGACACAAACACAGACTCTGATCAAACAAACAATAAAACAGTGCATACTACCTAGATGCCCTGGTAAACCAACAAACGGCCTGCCCCTCTCACCTTCAGGCCACTCAAAGTCAGCCCGCCCCATGCCCTTTTGGCTAATACTCCCTTTCTTTTGTTTTCCTTTATTTTCTTACCCCTCCCCCCACACTACCACCTAGTTGCAGTAGTGAGTATTTAGTGCGTTAGTGTGAGTATCCCCTCACACTAACGCCTAACTGCGGTAATACTCCCTTTCTTGTCTTTTTTTAAATTAACCGCCTAACTGCAGTAGTGCTTATTTTTTCCCCAGCACCCATGGTGTGTGTGTGCAGGTGTGAGACACAGTGAGAGATACAAAGTGCACAAATCTTTATTCAATTTCCACCACCAGGAAGATAGGTAAACACCCGGGTGGCCAGTGACAGGCAGAGCCGTTCACCTCAAAGAGCAATGCTGTGTGATCAAAACAGTGAAGGGGAGGGCAGGGACTAAATCAAAATAGAGTTGGAGGGGGAAATAATGCACTCCACTCCCTGCGGCGCCCACCTCTCCCTGAACAACTCCAGGGTAATACTCCCTTTCTTTTTTTTTCCTTTTTTTTTCTTTTATTTTGTTTTCACACGTCTGCCTAACTGCGGTAGTGCTTATTTTCCCCCAGCACCCATGTTGTGTGTGTGCAGGTGTGAGACACAGTGAGAGACACAAGGTGCATGAATCCTTATTTAATTTCCACCACCAGGAAGAAAGGAAACACCCGAGTGGCCAGTGACAAACAGTGCCCTTACGCTCCTGTTTATTTTAATTTTTTTTCACAGTGAAAGACACAAAGTGTATAAATCTTTATTCAATTTCCACCACCAGGAAGATAGGAAAACACCCGGGTGGCCAGTGACAAGCAGTGCCCTTCACATTAAAAAGGGCAATGCTGTGTGATCAAACAGTGAAGGGGAGGGCAGGGACTAAATCAAAATAGAATTGGAGGGGGAAATGATGCACTCCACTCCCTGCGGCGCCCACCTCTCCCTGAACAACTCCAGGGTAATACTCCCTTTCTTTTTTTTTCCTTTTTTTTCTTTTTTGTTTTGTTTTCCACACTACCGCCTAACTGCGCTAGTGCTTATTTTCCCCCAGCACCCATGGTGTGTGTGTGTAGGTGTGAATACTCCCTTTCTTAACTCTTTTTTAAAAAAAAACACACCCAACAATTACATTATAATTATAATTACCATCATTAATAATAACTTTAATTATTATTTCCTGCCCAGGATTTATATATCATTTCCCTCTAACGCCTGCTCCTCTCCTTGCCCTCCCCACCCGGGGATATTATTTCCAGGTTTAATTTGATGGTTTATTTTTAAATCACTCTGTCGGTTATTTTCTGACGGGGCCCCGGATCAGACGCTGCCCCTGACTCCAGGAGAACAGGCAGCGGCGCTATATTGGTGTTAAAGGGGACAATACTCCCTTTCTTTTTTTTTCTTTTGTCAGCTTTTAATCTTTCACAAAAGTTAGTTACATTAATATTGAAATATTATTACACATAATTCAAAATAGTGTACAATCCAATATTTTAAATGGTCTTCTCATAGTTAACACTGGTGCTGTTAATTTCTTTTGTTGCCCGTTCCTGGCACCTCGAGTGTGCATTCTAAGGACACCTTGTGATGTCTAGCGCTGTTGTAATAGGCAGAGCAACATTCAGTGGAGACACTTTATAAAATACTCCCTTTCTTATCTGACAGCCAGGACTCCCTGATTGGACCAGATTACTAGCCCCAATCAGGAACTCCTATACTATGTGAGCAACCTGGCTGACCTCGTTACAATCACTTATCTCCTGAGGCTGCTTTTAATTGGATGCCTCTTGGCATCTAAGATTGTCAGCTGACTTCCTACCTGAGTAACCAATAAGAACATTGGATTCTGCAATGCCCAAAGGATCATCCTTGATCTCAGAGTTCATCTATATTAGATGAAAAATTGAATTTTGGGTTGTGCTCCTTAAGAAATATTCCTGATCTTATCTACTCCGTAACCATTCTCCTCTCAGATACTCAAAGATGATTAGTATGGAGCATTCATGTTATGATCCCACTTCTAACTAGACAAGTCCAACATTAAGATCTAACTTGAGAGACAATAATCATATTAAGAATACAATGCATAGAAGATCCAGGAGGAAGAAAATAAGCAGTAGGTTTCCAGGATTAAATAGGAATGTGAAAGGAATGCTCACAAACCTTTAATGTAAGAGAGGTGGGGGTGCTGCATTGTTAATAAAGGAGACCATCGCAGCAGTAATGAGATTAAAATCACACAACAGCAGGTTCTCGTCCAACAGTTTTATTTGAAAGCACCAGCGCTGCTCCTTCATCAGGTAGTTGTGGAACATGGCCATAAGACGCAGAATTTATATTATCCTCCTTCACAATCGCCTGTTGAAGGTGCAGCGCTCCGAAAGCTAGTGCTTCCAAATAAACCTGTCCGACTATAACCCGGTGTTGTGTGATTTTTAACTTTGTCCACCCCAGTCCAAAACCAGCACCTCCACATCATGAGGAAGGATCTCCTCACTGGGTCTTCAAATAAGGCCCTCTTGGTAAACCTGAGAAATAAAAAAAGGGGTGATTACTTTGCAGGGCTTATGCTACAGGCTTCCCAACAATCACAGGGTGATAGAGAAGTGGATATGTCAGCAAATCATGAAGAGGTGTGAGAGAAACAGAATTATAGTTGTAGGGGATTTTAACTTTGCTAATATAAACTGGGATCACCTCAGTATGAAAGAATTAGACAGGATGGAATTTTAAAAATATGTCTAGGAGGGCTTTTTGTGCCTGTGTATAGGTTGTCTACTACAGATGGAGCAATACTAGACATAATCCTAGGGAATGAAGCTGATCAAGTGGTTGAAATTTCAATGGGTAAGCATTTTAGAAATAGTGATCATAACTCTGTAAGTTTCAAAGCCATTATGGAAAGGGATAACTATAATTCAGAAGTGTTTAAATTTGGGGGAAGGCTGATTTCCCCAAATTTAAACACTCCTGAATTATAGTTATCCCTTTCCATAATGGCTTTGAAACTTACAGAGTTTCTGTTACACTTACAGTGGAAGGCTGGTCCGCAAGGTAAGAGCCCAGAGGATCCAAGGCAAGTTTGCAAACTGGATCCAAAATTGGCTTCCAAACAGGAGGCAAAGGGTGATGGTGGCGGGATGTTTATGTGATTGGAAGCCTGTGACCAATGGTTTGCCACAGGGATTGGTGCTGGGACCCTTGCTGTTTGTTATTTACATTAACGATTTGGGTGTGAATATAGAGAGGTTTGATTCGTAGGAAGTTTGTAGGAAAATTGGTGATAGTGAGATGGATGGTGTCTGGCTGCAGCCTGATAGTGATCCACTGGCAAATTGGGAAGAGCAATGGCAGATGGAATTCAATCCTGATAAATGTGAGGTGATACATTTTGGATGGTTTAATAAAGGAGGGATATACACAATGAATGGTAGGTCCCTAGCAATACTGAGGAACAAAGGGCCTTTTGTGTTTAAATCCATAGATTCCTGAAGGCATCAGCACAGGTAGACAGGGTAGACATGGAATGCTTGCCTTCATTAGCCAGGCAGAGAACATAGGAGTAAGGAAATCTTATTACAACTTTTGAGATGAATGCTTGAAATGCCAACATGATGGGCCACATGTTGGGAAATGGAATTGCAGTGGATAGATGCTTGTCAGTAAGAAGGGGAAGGTCAAGAGGTGTGGAGAGGAAACGTTTTGTCACCCTGAGGATACTGAGGGTCTGGAGTGTACTATCTGGGAGGGAAACATCACAACCATTAAAAAATACTTGAATGAGCACTTGAAATGAGCTAGCATTCAAGACTATGGGCCAAGTGCTGGAAAATAAAGGTGAGTGTAGATAATAGTACGTTCTTAAATGAGTCAGACTTGATGGGCTGAAGGCCAGCACTGTATGATTCCATGAAGACCAACTCAGAGACAATTGGCCAAGGGCTCTCTTTTCAAGATGTAATGCTCTATGACTCAATGACAGAAAAAAACTCTTCCCTGTATTGGTTACCTTTTACAACATAGTGAAAACAGACAACCAATTTGGACACTGAATATCCCCGAGAACAATCCATCAAATAAATGACCACATATGGGGTTAGAGTCTAGACCTGCCCAAATAGGCTGGGGCTGTTTTCCCAGGAGTGTCAGAAGCTGAGGGGTTTGTGACCTTATGGAGGTTTGTATAATCATGAGGGGCATGGATCGGGTAAATAACCAGCATCCTTACTCCAGAGCAGGGGAGTGCAAAACTAGAGGGTGTAAGTTTAAGGTGAGAGGGGAAAGATGTAAAAGGAACCTAAGGGATAATGTTTTGATGCTGGGGATGGGCGGGGGAGGGCAGGAATGTGCATGTGTGGAATGGGCTACCAGAGAGAGTGGGGGTGGGGTGGGGCTGGTACAATGACAATATTTAAAAGGCATTTGGATGGGGATATTAGGAAGAGTTTAGAGGGATATGGGCCAAGTGCTAGCAAATGGGACTGGACTAGGTTGGGATATCTGGTTGGCATGGACGAATTAGACCGAAAGCTCTGTTTCCGTGCTGGACATCTCTATGACGTTAAACCAGACTCAGGTATATAGTGGAACATGTTCTCATTATCAAAGTAAATGGGTGGATTTTATTCTGAAATTGTCCCTTGTAGTTTGAAGTGCACATACAACTCAGTTTGTGAACCTGGGTTTGTACCTGTCCCACGTTGGAATAGGGCTAGTTATTAATTGTATACTGAATGGAATAATTTCACCAGATTGACAGTGCACGGTCGTGATGAAAACTCCTGTTTTGTGACTGCAGGAGTGACTCAATCCACAGACGTAAATGTCACTGTTTCTTTCACGAAATACCAGCTGCAGACTCTCAGCTATCAGAAAATACTAAAGCCTCCACTCAACTTCACAGCCAGGGTAAGTACTCATCGAGACAGATCTACCCTCAGAGGTCCGATTGTGGCCAAGCCTGGGTGAGGGCCGGGAGGTGGGCTGGGGTGAGGCAATGCTTGCAGATAGTCAATTCACATTAACACACAATGATAAGTCTCCAGTCCACCAGGATCTTTTAAATTCTCTTTGGATCAGTGCCACCATCACCTTTGAGAAAGGAATTGATCTTGTCTTTGTTCGCTAGTCCAGCATGTATTATAATCCAAGCCTACATACCCTGAGATGGCAGCAGTTAGACTGTATCAAGAGCATTATTGTGTGCCCTGGATATACAAATGCTCTTCAAGCAGTTTATCCACCTTTGCTGCCCCATCGCTGCTGCTGTGCAATCCTTTTTGGCTGTTCTGTACACAGCAAGATCCCACAAAGAGCAAATACAATTCATGCCTATTTACCAGGGGGCTGCATGGTGGCTCAATGGTTTCCTCCTGCTGTCCAAAGCTGTACGGGTCAGATGGAATGGCTGTGCTAAATTGCCCATAATGTCCAAGGGATTTGCAGGCTGGGTGGATTAGCCATGGGAAATGCAAGGTTATAGGAATAGCAGAGGGGAGGGTGTGTGTCTGGGTAGGATGCTCTCTGAAGAGGGGCAGTGTAGACTTGATGGGCTGAATGGCCTACTTCTACACTTTAGGGATTTTATCTTTATCCTCATTTGAGAAAGCAGCCTTGATTAACCATCTCCTGCTGGACCGCTAAGTGTGGTGGTTGGGGAGGGGAATGGATTCTGCCAGGTTATGGGTGCTGGGTTCTGGTAGAAACCTATGAGCCCATAAGCGTACCGGTAAGAGCGTAGGGGAACCAAGGAATATGGGGAAAATGCAGGAAAATAAATGTGAGGAATGTTGGATCAGCCATGATCCTATTGAACTTTGGAGCAGACTCGAGGGGCTGAATGGCCTCCTCCTGTTCCTCTTTGTCATGGTTTTATGGCCTTATCTCATTGAGATAACCCGCTTTTGGTATTTAATTCACAAAAAGATTCATTGCCAGGAATGTTAGCTTCACTTAGTATCTCCCTTCAGTGAATCTGAGCATTCTGGTCATGTCAGCGGTGTTGCTGCATTTCTGTGCAACCATTGAGCGACTGAACGCTTCTCTTGTTAATTTTAAGGTCCATGTGACACGTGTTGATGACAAGAAACTGACACTGCAAGATAGAGAGAACATTCTCATTGTCCAAGTATCAGAGACCCAAAGACACCCGGTTGTAAATCCAACACTCAGCAGCAGCCTATTGGAACGTGTTGATATCACCAGCGCTTTATGGGAGACGTCCACACGCATCATCAATGTCACTGTTCCAGAGAGTGGATTGGCTACGCTTCAGTTTCCATTGTTGCCAAACACTGTGAACTTATGGATACAGGTAGAATCTGGACCCTCTTAAGTCATCTCCTGCACACACACACATTCACCACAGAACACACACACACACACACACTCTTACCATATAACACACGCACAGACACTGCAAACATATATGCTCACACACACATATTCAACACACGCACACACACCACATAACTCACACAAACACACACACACAAACACACACACACACCACAGAACACACACACTCACTTACCATATAACACACACTGCAAACATATATGCTCACACACACATATTTAACACACGCACACGCAACACACACCACATAACTCACACACACACAACCCATAACTCATACACACATCACATAGCTCACACACACACCCACTCATAATTCACATTCACACCCACACTCACACACCACACCACACCACACATACACATGCACATGCATGCACGCACACACACACAGCCATGCACACACACAACAAACAAATAAGCATGTGGACACACATTCAATACACGCACAACACACACACTCACCACACAACACACACTCTGCACAAGACACACACATGCCCACACATACACACACTCACACACACATCCATGCACTGACACACAACACAGACACAATGCACACATACAGGTATGCACACACACATACATGTGCATGAAAACACACACAAGCACACATGCACAACCACATACACAAACATGCAGATGCATGCACATGCACACGTGCACACATACACATGCACACATTCACAAACTCTCACTATCACTCATTGTCAAAGTCACAGTCATTGACACACAGTGGCTCTCTCTCGCATACACTTACTCATTCACACATAAACACACCATCACTTACAATCGAACTTGTTTATACAATTTCACTCATTCATTCATACTCTTACTCTCTCTCACTCATTTACATTCTCGCTCACACTCACTGTCACACACATTCACTCACACACTCTCATTTACACATACTCTCACTCATTCGCATATATTACACTCACTCTCACACACACTCTTACACACACACACACGTTCTCATTTGCTTTAGACTTTTATCTTTCACTCACCCTCACTCTCACTCACACTCAGTTTCACTAACTCATATCGTTTCTCTCTCACTCACTCTCAATCTTTTCCCATTCCAGTTTGACATGGGCTCTGGGCGGGCTGGTGCTGCTGGACCGGTGGGAGTGATGTTGGGTGCTGGGGGGTATTCTGCTCCGTTGGGAATGCCGAGATCTGGTGGTAAATCCATGATAGCATTGTGGGGGGGGGGAGCATGGTAGCAGTGGGTGGGAATGTCCTGGTAAGTCCGTAGGTTAGCATGAGTGGGAATAAACTGGTGTGCATGTGTTAGTGTGATATATATCCACACATCAACATTACTGAATAACACTACAGGTCAATCAGTGTCAAAGGAACAACTCAATTTGGCCAAAAGCCAATCAGTTCAAATAAAGGATGATATGCTCAATATTTCCTTATCCACAGTTGCTCAATTTGATATATATTTTTACACGCACAAATTCCCACTCACACATTCAGTCTCGCTCACTCATACAAATTCTCATAAACACACACTCATCCTTTCACTCACACTCATGCAGACTAACACACACACTCATATTCACATACACTCTCAAACACACACTCATTCATACACTATTGTTCACTCATACACATTGTCACAAACTTACCCTGTCGCTCACACACTTTCACACACACTCACGTGTTCACACACACTTAAATAGGGTCACACATTCAACGTTTGGGAGAAGATTTGTAGCTCGGGTGCTCGTTGTTGTGGTTCTGTTCGCCGAGCTGGGAATTTGTGTTGCAGATGTTTCGTCCCCTGTCTAGGTGACATCCTCAGTGCTTGGGAGCCTCCTGTGAAGCACTTCTGTGATCTTTCCTCTGGCATTTATAGTGGTTTGAATCTGCCGCTTCCGGTTGTCAGTTCGAGCTGTCAGCTGCAGTGGCCGGTATATTGCAGTGGACAGCTGGAACTGACAACTGGAAGCGGCAGGTACAAATCACTATAAATGCAGAGGAATCATCACAGAAGCGCTTCACAGGAGGCTCCCAAGCACTGAGGATGTCACCTAGACAGGGGACGAAACGTTTGCAACACAAATTCCCAGCTCGGCGAACAGAACCACAACAGGGTCTCACATTCTCACTCACTTATACTCAGCCTCACAGGGACTGGGTTTAAATTCAGTTAATAAATTAAATTCTTAGTCAAAATTAACCTAGTTCACTAATGATCTGTTCCTATCTGGCCTGGCAGACCAGTGCCTCCAGACATGTAACAATGTAATTGCTTATAATTGCCCTCTGATATGACTTGACAACGTGGGGTCAAATGGATAACCAATGCTGACCATACCAGTATTTTAATTATCGTCAAGTGTAATATTCCTCACATATGTCAGTCCATGAATTTATGTCAGTTGAGAATAAAGCAGCATTAGAGGAATTTGGGGATCGTAGAAACAGCTGGGGCATGTGGATAAATGCAGGGGATACTCACTTTGTCGCTAAAATTCCCAACAGATGCAATTTGTGAAAACTGTGGAACATATTTCAGTGAGCACTAATGACCGGTTTTACAGGAGACCCGTTATCCAACTTCAAACTGAGAGTCCTGTTCTCAAGGTAATGATCAGAGAGAAATTCATCCAATTATTCTCCACATCTTGATTTTAAAGTGCATTGACGAGCTGTGTTTACCTCTAGGTGGGGCTGCCATTCCAAGTCTCCATTGAAAGCTCAGAGTTATTGAATGAGACAACGTATCAGGTATCTTATTCCGTGACCTATCATTTAAAAGGAAAGGTTCATTTATGCAGCACAGTGTTGTACTTTTCAGTGCAATGCATTTGCCAACACAGGCTGGCAACACCAAACAGCAATAGGAGACGGTCAATCAGTTAACAGCCAACTGGTGCAGGGTGAATCAGATCAATAACCAAAACAGCAGGTCTGGCAGCAACTGTGGAGAGAGAGAAAAACAGAGTGAATGTTTTGGGTCCGGTGACTCTTCATCAGAGCTGAGAGCAACTATGAAAACGTGGTGTTTATAGTGAAGATTGAATTGTGGTTGGGGTGGGAGTGAAGTAGATAGGTAGAGACAGAGAGAGAAAGAGAGAGACAGAGAGATGAAAGCGGTAGGCAGACAGACAATGGGATTATTGATAAGTAAGACAGGACAGAGGAATAAATGATAATGACAGCTAAGAACTGGAGATAATGGGTAGGCTGAAGAAGAGTTACTGGATCCAAAACATTCTTTGTGTTTCTTTCTCCACAGATGCTGCCGTACCTGCTCAGTTACTTCAGCAACTTCTGTTTTTGTTCCACATAGTAGATTTAGATTTATTGTCACATCTATATAAAAACTGCAAGGAAAAGGATTTTACTGGTGTGATATGTGCAAAGTGTGACCACCAGCACCAGCTCGAAACACTGAATTTCATGCAAGACTTTTCTTAATAGAGTTCATCTTTCCATCTCCTTCTTGCTCGTCCTCTGCTGCTCCTCCAGTTGCTGCTTGACATCTACTGGGCTCTCTGTAACAGGCTCTGGGGTCTCTGTAACAGGCTCTGGGGTCTCTGTAACAGACTCTGGGATCTCTGTAACAGACTCTGGTGTCTCTGTAACAGGCTCTGGGATCTCTGTAACAGACTCTGGGGTCTCTGTAACAGACTCTGGGGTCTCTGTAACAGGCTCTGGGGTCTCTGTAACAGGCTCCAGGGTCTCTGTAACAGGCTCCAGGGTCTCTGTAACAGGCTCCGGGGTCTCTGTAACAGGCTCTGGGGTCTCTGTAACAGACTCCGGGGTCTCTGTAACAGGCTCCGGGGTCTCTGTAACAGGCTCCGGGGTCTCTGTAACAGACTCTGGGGTCTCTGTAACAGGCTCCGGGGTCTCTGTAACAGGCTCCGGGGTCTCTGTAACAGGCTCTGGGGTCTCTGTAACAGGCTCCGGGGTCTCTGTAACAGGCTCCAGGGTCTCTGTAACGGGCTCCGGGGTCTCTGTAACAGACTCTGGGGTCTCTGTAACAGGCTCCAGGGTCTCTATAACAGGTAAAAAATGAGGTCTGCAGATGCTGGAGATCACAGCTGCAAATGTGTTGCTGGTCAAAGCACAGCAGGCCAGGCAGCATCTCAGGAATAGAGAATTCGACGTTTCGAGCATAAGCCCTTCATCAGGAATAAGGAATGTAGTTCGGAGTCCGTGTGGGATCAGTCGGTTCCGTAGGCAGGTGCTGAGGAAGGAGATGTGGCTGTGGTAACGAGTCTGTTTGAGAACGTGGCTGAAGAGTTTCTGTGCAGAGGAGATGACCTGGGGGGTGCAGTGAGAGGGACTCACTGAAACCCTTGTAGAGGGAGGAAGAGAGCTTCTTCAAGGAAGGCATCCTTGTAAGAGGAGTCGCAGTAGGTTAAAATCTTCGAGTAAAAAATGAGGTCTGCAGATGCTGGAGATCACAGCTGCAAATGTGTTGCTGGTCAAAGCACAGCAGGCCAGGCAGCATCTCAGGAATAGAGAATTCGACGTTTCGAGCATAAGCCCTTCATCAGGAATAAGCCCTTATTCCTGATGAAGGGCTTATGCTCGAAACGTCGAATTCTCTAGTCTCTATAACAGGTTCCAATGTCTGTGTAATAGGCTCTGGGGTCTCTGTAACAGACTCCAGGGTCTCTGTAACAGGCCCTGGGATCTCTGTAACAGGTTGCAATGTCTCTATAACAGGCTCTGGGGTCTCTGTAACAGGCTCCGGGGTCTCTGTAACAGGCAGCAGGTCTCTGTAACAGGCTCTGGGGTCTCTGTAACAGGCTCAGGGGTCTCTGTAACAGGCTCCAGGGTCACTCTAACAGGTTCCAGGGTCTCTGTAACAGGATCTGGGGTCTCTGTAATAGGCTCTGGGGTCTCTGTAATAGGCTCCAGGGTATCTGTAACAGGCTCCAGGGTATCTGTAACAGGTTCCAATGTCTGTGTAATAGGCTCTGGGGTCTCTGTAACAGACTCTGGGGTCTCTGTAACAGATTCCGATTCTCTGTAACAGGCCTCAGGGTCTCTGTAACAGGCCCTGGGATCTCTGTAATAGGTTGCAATGTCTCTATAACAGGCTCTGGGGTCTCTATAACAGGCTCTGGCGTCTCTGTAACAGGCTCTGTGGTCTCTGTAACAGGTTCCAGGGTCTCTGTAACAGGCTCCAGGGTCTCTGTAACAGTCCCTGGGGTCTCTGTAACAGGCTCCGAGGTCTCTGTAACAGGTTCCAGGGTCTCTGTAACAGGCTCTGGGGTCTCTGTAACAGTCCCTGGGGTCTCTGTAACAGGCTCCGGGGTCTCTATAACAGTTTCCAGGGTCTCTGTAACATGTTCCAGGGTCTCTGTAACAGTTTCCAGGGACTCTGTAACAGGCTCTGAGGTCTCTGTAACAATGATGAAAGAATAAAGAAAATTACAGCACAGGAATGAGCCCTTTGGCCCTCCAAGCCTGCACTGATCCTGATCCTTTATCTAAACCTTTCACCTGCTTTCTCAGGATCTGTATCCCTCTGCTCTCTGCCCATTCATGTACCTGTCTAGGTACATCATAAATGACACTATCGTGCCTGCCTCTACCACTTCCACTGGCAACGCTACCCACCACCCTCTGCTTAAAGAACTTTCTGTGCATATTTCCCTTAAACTTTTCCCCTCCCATCTTCAACTCGTGGCCCTTCGTCATTGAGTCCCCCACTCTGCGAATAAGCTTCTTGCTATCCACCCTGTCTATACCCCTCATGATTTTGTAGATTCCAATCAGGTCCCCCCTTCAATGTCTGTCTTTCTAATGAAAAAATCCTCATCTACTCAACCTCTTTTCATAGAGAGCACCCTCCATACCAGGCAACATCTTGGTGAACCACCTCTGTACCCTCTCCATAGCATTCACATCTTTTTGGTAATGTGACAACTAGTATGGATCTGAACACCCAGATCCCTCTGTGCATTAAATTCCCCAGGAATGTGCAAACTCCACACAGTCAAACACCTGAGTCAGGAATTAAATCAGGGTCTCTGGCACGGTAAGGCAGCAGTGCTGACCACCGTGCCGCTCACAAAACCGAGAGTTTTAATTTGAGTTAGTAGTTAATTTGGAGTTGTAGGGAGGTTGGGGAGATGTGGTGGGAGCGGTAGTTTTTTTAAATTACTTTTTCGGGTTGCCTATAAAACACACGCTCTAGGCGAGGCTCAAACTCACAACCTCAGCATGGCTCACTCTGTGGTGTCACATAAGCACCGTGCACTAACCAATTGCACCACTGGAGCTCTTAGGGCCCTCTATTTCACACTCGCTGTTGGGAAGCCTGTACTACAGCCACAACATTGTTATCACACCCTTCCTATTTCTGAGTTCTGCCCACAATGCATCCCTGCTCGAGTCCTCTGTAGTGCCCTCCTTCAGCACAGCTGTGATATCTCTCTGACCAGTAATGCAAATCCTCCACCTCTTTTACGTCCCTCCCTATCCCGCCTGAAGCATCTATATCCTGGGATATTTAGTTGTCAGTCTTGGTCTTCCCTCAAATAAGCGTCAGTCATAGCAATAACGAGCTCCATGGTCTCTGTAACTGTCTCCAGGGTCTCTGTAACGGGCTCTAGGGTCTCTGCAATGGGTTCTGGGGTCTCTGTAAGAGGCTCTGGGGTCTCTATGACAGATCCCGGGGTCTCTGTCAGGGTCTACAGGGTCTCTGTTACTGGCTCGGAAGTATCTGTAACAGGGCCTAGGGTCTCTGTAACAGACTCCAGGGTCTCTGTAGCAGACTCCGGGGTCTCTGTAACAGGCCCTGGGGTCTCTGTAACAGACTCCGGGATCTTTGTAACAGGCTTTGGGGTCTCTTTAACAGATTCTGTTGTCTCTGTAATGGGCTTCTGGGTCTCTGTAATGTGTTCCGGGGTCTTTGTAACGGGTTCTGGGGTCTCTGTAACAGGCTCTGGGGTCTCTGTAACAGGCTCTGGGGTCTCTGTAACAGACTCTGGGGTCTTTGTAACAGGCTCCGGGGTCTCTGCAACAGGCGCTGTGGTCTCTGTAACAGGCTCCAGGGTCTCTCTAAGAGGCTCGGGTGTCTCTATTACAGATCCCGGGGTCTCTGTCAGGGTCTACAGTGTCTCTGTTACAGGCTCTGAAGTCTCTGTAATGGGTTCTGGGGTATCTGTAACAGGGCCTAGAGTCTCTGTTTCAGACCCGGGGTCTTTGTTACAGACTCTGGGGTCTCTGTAACAGGCCTCAGGATCACTGTTACATTTCCGGGGTCTCTGTAACAGGCTCTGGGGTCTCTGTAACAGACTCGGGGGTCTCTGTAACAGGCTCTGAGGTCTCTGTAATGGGCTCCCGGGTCTCTGTAATGGGTTCCGGGTATTTGTAACGGGTTCTGGGATCTCTGTAACAGACTCCAGGGTCTCTGTAACAGGGTCTGGGGTAACAAAGACTACTCTTGTCTTTGTCCGTGCGTATTCTAAAATTTACGGAATTGTAATCACTATTCCCAAAGTAAGCCCCTACTGAACTTTCAACCACCTGGCCGGGCTCATTCCCTAACACCAGGTCCAGTGTGGCCCCTTCCCAATTTGGACTATTTACATACTGCTCTAGAAAACCTTCCTGGAGGGTCCTTACAAATTCTGCTCCGTCTAGATCTATCACACTAAGTGAATCCCAGTCAATGTTGGGAAAATTATAATTGCCCATCACCACCACCACCACCACCCTGTTGCTTCTACATCTTTCCATGATCTGATTATATGAGATTACTTACAGTGTGGAAACAGGCCCTTTGGCCCAACAAGTCCACACTGACCCACAATCCACTCATTCCCTTACACCTAACACCACGGGCAATTTAGCTTGGCCAATTCACCGAACTTGCACGTCTTTGGACTGTGGGAGGAAACCCACACAGACACAGGGAGAATGTACAATCTCCACACAGATAGTTGCCTGAGTTAGGAATTGAATGTGGGTCTCTGGCGCTGGGAGGCAGCAGAGGTAACCACTGTGCCGCTCACAAAACACAGGTTTTTAGTTTGAGTTAGTAGTTAATTTGGAGTTGGAGGGAGGGAGTGATGTTTTCTTTAATGACTTCTTCGGGTTGCCTATAAAGCGTGCGCTCTAGGTGAGGCTTGAACTCACAACCATTGCATAGCTCACTCTGCACTGTCATATAAGTACCACACGCTAACCTATTGCACCACTGGAGCACTTAGATCCCGCTCTCTCATACTTACTGTTGGGAGGTCTGTACTACAGCCACAACATTGTTTTCGCACCCTTCCTATTTCTGAGTTCTGCCCACAATGCATCCCTGCTTGTGTCCTCTGTAGTGTCCTCTGTAGTGTCCTCCTTCAGCACAGCTGTGATATCTCTCTGACCAGTAATGCAACTCCTCCACCCCTTTTACATCCCTCCCTAACCCGCCTGAAGCATCTAGATCCTGGGATATTTAGTTGTCAGTCTTGGTCTTCCCTCAAATAAGTGTCAGTCACAGCAATAACAGGCTCCAGGGTCTCTGTAACTGTCTCCAGGGTCTCTGTAACTGTCTTCAGGGTCTCTGTAACCGGCACTGGGCTCTCTACAGTGGGCTCTGGGGTCTCTGTAAGAGGCTCTGGGGTCTCTATTACAGATCCCGGGGTCTCTGTAAGGGTCTACAGGGTCTCTGTTACACGCTCTGAAGTCTCTGTAACAGGGCCTAGGGTCTCTGTAACAGACTCCAGCAGTCTCTGTAACAGACTCTGGGGTCTCTGTGACAGGCCCCAGGGTCAATGTTACATTTCCGGGATAGCTGTAACAGGCTCTGTCATCTCTGTACCAGACACCTGGGCCTCTAACAGGTTCAAGGCTCTCTGTAACAGACTCCGGGATCTTTGAAACGGGCTCTGGGGTCTCTGTAACAGGCTCTGGAGACTTTTTAAGAGGCTCTGGGGTCTCTGTAACAGGTTCAAGGATTTCTATAACAGGTTACAGGGTCTCTGTAACAGGCTCCGAGGTCTCTGTAACAACGAGTATTCTAAATTGTAATCACTATTCCCAAAGTAAGCCCCTACTGAAATTTCAACCACCTGGCCGGGCTCATTCCCTAACACCAGGTCCAGTGTGGCCCCTTCCCGATTTGGACTATTTACATACTGCTCTAGAAAACCTTCCTGGAGGGTCCTTACGAATTCTGCTCTGTCTAGATCAATAACACAAAATGAATCCCAGTCAATGTTGGGATAAGTTTAATCTCCCACCACCCTGTTGCTTCTACATCTTTCCATGATCTGATTACATTAGATTACTTACAGTGTGGAAACAGGCCCTTTGGCCCAACAAGTCCACACTGACCCGCAAGCCACCCATTCCCCTACATTTGTCCAACACAACGGGCAATTTAGCTTGGCCAACTCACCTAACCGGCACATCTTTGGACTGTGGGAGGAAACTGGAGCACCCGGAGGAAACCCACACAGACACGGGGAGAATGTGCAAACTCCACGCAGTCAGTTGCCTGAGGCGGGAATTGTACCTGGGTCTTTAGCGTTGTGAGGTAGCAGGGCAAACCACTGTGCCACTCACAAAACAGTGGGTTTTAATTTGAGTTAGTAGTTAATTTGGAGTTGGAGGGAAGGAAGAGGTGGAAGCGGATTTTTTTTAAATTGCCTTTTCGGGTTGCCTATAAAACACATGCTCTAGGTGAGGCTCGAACTCACAACCAAGGCATGGCTCACTCTGTACTGTCATATAAGTACCACGTGCTAACCGATTGCACCACTGGAGCTCTGCAGTCCCTTCATCTCACACTTGCTGTTGGGAGGCCTGTACTACAGCCACAACATTGTTACGGCACCCTTCCTATTTCTGAGTTCTGTTCAGAATGCATCCCTGCTTGAGTCCTCTGTAGTGCACTCCTTCAGCACAGCTGTGATATCTCTCTGACCAGTAATACAACTCCTCTACCCCTTTTACGTCCCTCCCTATCCCGCCTGAAGCATCTATATCCTGGGATGTTTAGTTGTCAGTCTTGCTCTTCCCTCAACCATGTGACCGTCATAGCAATAACAGGCTCCAGTGTCTCTGTAGCTGTCACCAGGGTCTCTGTAACGGGCTCTGGGGTCACTGCAATGGGCTCTGGGGTCTCTGTAAGAGGCTCTGGGGTCTCTATTACAGATCCCGGGGTCTCTGTCAGGGTCGACAGGGTCTCTGCGACTTGCTTGGAAGTCTCTGTAATGGGTTCTGGGGTATCTGTAACAGGGCCTAGGGTCTCTGTAACAGACTCCAGGGGCTCTGTAACAGACTCTGGGGTCTCTGTAACAGGCCCCAGGGTCACTGTTACATTTCTGGGGTGTCTGTAACAGGCTCTGGGGTCTCTGTAACAGGCTTTGGGGTCTGTGTAACAGACTCTGGTGTCTCTGTAATGGGCTTCTGGGTCTCTGTAATGGGTTCCGGGGTCTTTCTAACGGATTCTTGGGTCTCTGTAACAGGCTCCGGGGTCTCTGTAACAGGCTTTGGGGTCTGTGTAACAGACTCTGGTGTCTCTGTAATGGGCTTCTGGGTCTCTGTAATGGGTTCCGGGGTCTTTCTAACGGATTCTGGGGTCTCTGTAACAGGCTCCGGGGTCTCTGTAACAGACCCGGGGTCTCTGTAACAGGCTCTGGGGTCTCTGTAACAGACTCCAGGGTCTCTGCAATGGGCTCTGGGGTCTCTGTAAGAGGCTCTGGGGTCTCTATTACAGATCCCGGGGTCTCTGTCAGGGTCTACAGGGTCTCTGCGACTTGCTTGGAAGTCTCTGTAATGGGTTCTGGGGTATCTGTAACAGGGCCTAGGGTCTCTGTAACAGACTCCAGGGGCTCTGTAACAGACTCTGGGGTCTCTGTAACAGGCCCCAGGGTCACTGTTACATTTCTGGGGTGTCTGTAACAGGCTCTGGGGTCTCTGTAACAGGCTTTGGGGTCTGTGTAACAGACTCTGGTGTCTCTGTAATGGGCTTCTGGGTCTCTGTAATGGGTTCCGGGGTCTTTCTAACGGATTCTGGGGTCTCTGTAACAGGCTCCGGGGTCTCTGTAACAGACCCGGGGTCTCTGTAACAGGCTCTGGGGTCTCTGTAACAGACTCCAGGGTCTCTGTAACGGGCTTTGGGTTCTCTGCAATGGGCTCTGGGGTCTCTGTAAGAGGCTCTGGGGTCTCTATTACAGATCCCGAGGTCTCTGTCAGGGTCTACAGGGTCTCTGTTACAGGCTCTGACGTCTCTGTAATGGGTTCTGGGGTATCTGTAACAGGGCCTAGAGTCTCTGTAACAGACTCCGGGGTCTCTGTAACAGACTCCAGGGTCTCTATAACAGACTCTGGGGTCTCTGTAACAGACTCCAGGGTCACTGTTACATTTCTGTGGTCTCTGGAACAGACTCTGGGGTCTATGTAACAGGGCCTAGGGTTTCTGTAACAGACTCCGGTGTCTCTGTAACAGGCTTTGGGTCTCTGTAATGGGTTCCGGGGTCTTTCTAACGGATTCTGGGGTCTCTGTAACAGGCTCCAGGGTCACTGTTACATTTCTGGGGTCTCTGTAACAGGCTCTGGGGTCTCTGTAACAGGCTCTGGGGTCCTATAACAGGTTCCATGCTCTCTATAACAGGTTCCAGGGTCTCTATAACATGTTCCTGGGTCTCTGTAACAGATTCAAGGGTCTCTGTAACAGATTCAAGGGTCTCTGTAACAGGCTCTGGGATCTCTGTAACAGTCCCTGTGGTCTCTGTAACAGACTCTGGGATTTCTATAACAGGTTCCAGGGTCTCTGTAACAGGTTCCAGGGTGTCTGTAACAGGCTCCGACGTCTCTGTAACAACGAGTATTCTAAATTGTAATCACTATTCCCAAAGTAAGCCCCTACTGAAATTTCAACCACCTGGCCGGGCTCATTCCCTAACACCAGGTCCAGTGTGGCCCCTTCCCGATTTGGACTATTTACATACTGCTCTAGAAAACCTTCCTGGAGGGTCCTTACAAATTCTGCTCTGTCTAGATCAATAACACAAAATGAATCCCGGTCAATGTTGGGATAAGTTTAATCTCCCACCACCCTGTTGCTTCTACATCTTTCCATGATCTGATTACATGAGATTACTTACAGTGTGGAAACAGGCCCTTTGGCCCAACAAATCCACACTGACCCGCAAGCCACCCATTCCCCTACATTTGTCCAACACAACGGGCAATTTAGCTTGGCCAACTCACCTAACCGGCACATCTTTGGACTGTGGGAGGAAACTGGAGGACCTGGGGGAAACCCACACAGACACGGGGAGAACGTGCAAACTCCACGCAGTCAGTCACCTGAGTCGGGAATTGAACCCGGGTCTTTAGCGCTGTGAGGCAGCAGTGCCGGCCACTGTGCCGCTCACAAAACAGCGGGTTTTAATTTGAGTTAGTAGTTAATTTGGAGTTGGAGGGAAGGAAGTGGTGGGAGCAGTGATTTTTTTAAATTGCCTTTTCGGGTTGCCTATAAAACACGTGCTCCAGGTGAGGCTTGAACTCACAACCTCGGCATGGCTCACTCTGTACTATCATATAAGTACCACATGCTAACCGATTGCGCCACTGGAGCTCTGGGCTCCCTTTGTTTCACATTCGCTGTTGGGAGGCCTGTACTACAGCCACAACATTGTTACGGCACCCTTCCTATTTCTGAGTTCTGCCCACAATGCATCCCTGCTCGAGTCCTCTGTAGTGCCCTCCTTCAGCACAGCTGTGATATCTCTCTGACCAGTAATGCAACTCCTCCACCCCTTTTACATCCCTCCCTCAATCTTGCTCTTCCCTCAACCAAGTGTCAGTCATAGCAATAACGGGCTCCAGGTCTCTGTTACTGTCTCCAGGGTCTCTGTAACGGGTTCTGGGGTCTCTGCAATGGGTTCTGGGGTCTCTGTAAGAGGCTCTGGGGTCTCTATGACAGATCCCGGGGTCTCTGTCAGGGTCTACAGGGTCTCTGTTACTGGCTCGGAAGTATCTGTAACAGGGCCTAGGGTCTCTGTAACAGACTCCAGGGTCTCTGTAGCAGACTCCGGGGTCTCTGTAACAGACTCTGAGGTCTCTGTAACAGACTCCGGGATCTTTGTAACAGGCTTTGGGGTCTCTTTAATAGATTCTGCTGTCTCTGTAATGGGCTTCTGGGTCTCTGTAATGTGTTCCGGGGTCTTTGTAACGGGTTCTGGGGTCTCTGTAACAGACTCTGGGGTCTTTGTAACAGGCTCCGGGGTCTCTGCAACAGGCGCTGTGGTCTCTGTAACAGGCTCCAGGGTCTCTCTAAGAGGCTCGGGTGTCTCTATTACAGATCCCGGGGTCTCTGTCAGGGTCTACAGTGTCTCTGTTACAGGCTCTGAAGTCTCTGTAATGGGTTCTGGGGTATCTGTAACAGGGCCTAGAGTCTCTGTTTCAGACCCGGGGTCTTTGTTACAGACTCTGGGGTCTCTGTAACAGGCCTCAGGATCACTGTTACATTTCCGGGGTCTCTGTAACAGGCTCTGGGGTCTCTGTAACAGGCTCCGGGGTCTCTGTAACAGGCTCTGGGGTCTCTGTAACAGACTCCGGGGTCTCTGTAACAGGCTCTGAGGTCTCTGTAACAGGCTCTGAGGTCTCTGTAATGGGCTCCCGGGTCTCTGTAATGGGTTCCGGGTATTTGTAACGGGTTCTGGGATCTCTGTAACAGACTCCAGGGTCTCTGTAACAGGGTCTGGGGTAACAAAGACTACTCTTGTCTTTGTCCGTGCGTATTCTAAAATTTACGGAATTACATAGAACATAGAACATAGAACATAGAAAGATACAACGCAGTACAGGCCCTTCGGCCCTCGATGTTGCGCCGACCGAATCCTACCTAACCTACACTAGCCCAATAACTTTCAAATGCCTAAGCAATGCCCGCTTAAATGACCATAAAGAAGGAGAGTTCACCCCTGCTACTGGCAGGGCATTCCATGAACTCACAACCCGCTGTGTAAAGAATCTACCCCTAACATCTGTCCTATACCTACCACCCCTTAATTTAAAGCTGTGTCCCCTAGTAACACCTGACTCCATTAGCGGTAAAAGGTTCTCACTGTCAACCCTATCTAAACCCCTAATCATCTTATACACCTCTATCAAATCTCCCCTAAACCTTCTCTTCTCCAATGAGAACAGCCCCAAGTGCCTCAGCCTTTCCTCATAAGATTTTCCTACCATTCCAGGCAACATCCTGGTAAACCTCCTCTGCACTCGTTCCAATGCCTCCACATCCTTCCTATAGTATGGCGACCAAAACTGCACACAATACTCCAGATGAGGCCGCACCAGAGTCTTATACAGTTGCAACATGACCTCAGGACTCCGGAACTCAATTCCTCTACCAATAAAGCCCAGTACACCATATGCCTTCCTCACAGCACTATTTACCTGGGTGGCAACTTTCAGAGATCTGTGTACATGGACACCAAGATCCCTCTGCTCATCCACACTACCAAGTAGCCTACCATTAGCCCAGTAATCCATCTTCTTGTTACTCCTACCAAAGTGAATGACTTCACACTTAGCTACATTGAATTCCATTTGCCACATTTCTGCCCAGCTCTGCAACTTATCTATATCCCGCTGTAACCTACCACTTCCTTCCTCACTATCCACAACTCCACCGACTTTTGTGTCATCCGCAAACTTGCTTACCCAGCTTTCAAGCCCTTCCTCTAGATCATTTATAAAGATAACAAAAAGCAATGGTCCCAAAACAGATCCTTGTGGTACACCGCTAGTAACTGCACTCCAAGATGAACATAGTCCATCAACTACTACCCTCTGTCTCCTTCCAGCCAGCCAATTCCTAATCCAAACCTCTAATGTATCCTCAATGCCACACCTCCGTAGTTTTAGCATTAGCCTACCATGGGGAACCTTGTCGAACGCCTTACTAAAATCCATATACACAACATCTACTGCTTTACCCTCGTCCACTTCCTTAGTCACCTTCTCAAAGAACTCAATAAGGTTTGTGAGGCACGACCTGCCCTTCACAAAACCATGCTGGCTATCCTTGATCACGTTATTCCTATCCAGATGTTCATAAATCTTATCCCTTACCATTCTCTCTAAGACTTTGCCCACCACTGAAGTCAGACTCACTGGCCTATAGTTACTAGGGCTATCCCTACTCCCTTTCTTGAACAAGGGGACCACATTCGCTATCCTCCAGTCCTCTGGTACTATTCCCGTTGACAATGACGACATAAAAATCCAGGCCAATGGCTCTGCTATCTCCTCCCTAGCTTCCCATAGGATCCTAGGGTAAATGCCATGAGGCCCAGGAGACTTATCTATTTTCATCCTTTCCAATATTCCCAGAACCTCTTCCCTGCATATTTCCAGGCCATC
Source organism: Hemiscyllium ocellatum (assembly GCF_020745735.1). Lineage (NCBI taxonomy): Eukaryota > Metazoa > Chordata > Chondrichthyes > Orectolobiformes > Hemiscylliidae > Hemiscyllium > Hemiscyllium ocellatum. Next base: position 7,968,693 of record NC_083410.1, on the reverse strand, counting down.
CATTCTAATCATTTGTGACTCCATATTCACATCAGCAACAGTGTCCTGTTCCTGAGTGAATACTGATGAAAAGTATTGATTTAGTATCTCTCCAATCTCCTTCGCCTCCACACACAACTTCCCACTACTATCCTTGACTGGACCGATACCTACCCTAGTCATCCTTTTATTCCTGACATACCTATAGAAAGTCTTTGGGTTTTCCCTAATCCTACCAGCTAAAGACTTTTCATGTCCCCTTCTCGCTTCTCTTAGCTCTCTCTTTAGATCCTTCCTGGCTACCTTATAACTCTCTATCGCCCCAACTGAACCTTCACGCCTCATCTTTACATATGCCGCCTTCTTCCCTTTCACAAGGGATTCCAATTCCTTACTAAACCACGGCTGCCTCACAAGGCCCTTTACACCATGCCTGACTGGTACATACTTATCGAGGACACGTAGTAGCTGCTCCTTGAACAATCCCCACATCTCATTAGTGTTCTTCTCTTGAAGCCTGTTTTTCCAATCCACACATCCTAAGTCATGCCTCACCACATCATAATTTCCCTGCCCCCAGCTATAACTCTTGCCCTGCGGCGCACACTTATCCCTCTCCATCACTAAAGTAAAAGTCACCGAGTTGTGGTCACTGTCCCCGAAGTGCTCACCTACCTCCAAGTCTAACACCTGGCCTGGTTTATTACCTAGAACCAAATCCAGTATAGCCTCACCTCTTGTTGGCCTGTCTACATATTGTGTCAGGAAACCCTCCTGCACACATTGGATAAACACCGACCCATCTAATGAACTCGAGCTATAGCTCTCCCAGTCAATATCTGGGAAGTTAAAGTCCCCCATAACAACCACCCTGCTACCTTCACTCTTTTCCTGAATCATCCTCGCAATATTATCCTCTACTTCTCTAGGACTATTTGGAGGCCTGTAGAAAACACCTAACAGGGTGACCTCACCTTTCCTATTTCTAACCTCAGCCCAAACTACCTCAGATGGCAAGTCCTCTTCCATCGTCCATTCCACTGCTGTAATACTATCTTTGACAAGTAATGCCACACCTCCCCCTTTTTTACCCCCATGTCTGATCCTACTAAAACATTTAAACCCTGGAACCTGCAACAGCCATTCTTGTCCCTGTTCTACCCACGTCTCTGTAATGGCCACAACATCGAAGTCCCAGGTACCAACCCACGCTGCAAGTTCACCTACCTTATTTCTTATACTTCTGGCATTGAAGTATACACACTTCAATCCACCCTTCTGTTTACAGGCACCCTCCTTCGAGATCGCTGCATTATTCATAACCTCCCTACACTCAAGGTCCTGTACCCTAAAGCTACAGTCCAGGTTCCCATGCCCCGGCGGAGTTAGTTTAAACCCTCCCAAAGAGCACTAGCAAACCTCCCCCCAAGGATACTGGTGCCCCTCAGGTTCAGGTGTAGACCATCCTTTTTGTAGAGGTCCCACCTTCCCCAGAAAGAACCCCAGTTGTCCAGAAACCGGAATCCCTCCCTCCTGCACCATCCCTGTAGCCACGCATTTAACTGCTCTCTCTCCCTATTCCTCGACTCTCTATCACGTGGCACGGGTAACAAACCAGAGACTACAACTCTGTTTGTTCTAACTCTGAGCTTCCAACCTAGCTCCCTGAAAGCCTGTCTGACATCCTCACCCCTCTTCCTACCTATATCGTTGGTGCCAACGTGGACCACGATCTGGGGCTGCTCCCCCTCCCCCTTAAGGACCCGGAAACCACGATCAGCGACATCACGTACCCTTGCACCTGGGAGGCAACATACCAAACGTGAGTCACTGTCGCCCCCACAAAACCGTCTGTCTGTACCCCTCACTATCGAGTCCCCAAGAACTATCGCTCTACCTTTCTCCACCCTTCCCTTCTGAGTAACGGGGCCAGGCTCCGTGCCAGAGGCCTGAACCTCGTTGCTTGCCCCTGGTAAGTCATCCCCCCCACAAGTATCCAAAACAGTATACTTGTTCTTGAGGGGAATGACCGCAGGGGGTCCCTGCACTGGCTTCCTCCTCCCACTCCCCCTCACTGTCACCCATCTATCTTGAACTTTCAGAGTAACTACTTCCCTAAAGCTCTGATCTATGACCCTCTCTGCCTCCCGAATGATCCGCAGTTCATCCAAATCCTGCTCCAGTTCCCTAACACGGGCTTGGAGGAGCTGGAGATGGGTGCACTTCTTGCAAGTGTACTCAGCAGGGACGCTAATGGCTTCCCTCACCTCATACATGTTGCAAGAGGAACATTGCACTGCCTGCACTGCCATCCCTCTAAAAAGCTAGCTTTCTTTAAAAAAAAACTAAATGTAAAGAAACCAAACAAGCAAAACGCAGCACTTACCTGCTTGCCGCAACGGGTCTTATTTTTTAGGTTAGAGGAGGAGGGCGGGTGGGAGGCTCTTCTGCCGAAGTGCCTCGGGTTACTCGCCTGCGCGTTTAAATAGAGAAAAAACCCTACCCAGGTAACCTAGCAACACAAGCCTCTGGGTCTACCCGGCGTTTTTTAAAAAAAAACTTCTTAAATTTTAGTTAAAAAAGTTAAAAAAAAAGTTAAGTACTGGAACTTACAACTTAAATTGTAATCACTATTCCCAAAGTAAGCCCCTACTGAACTTTCAACCACCTGGCCGGGCTCATTCCCTAACACCAGGTCCAGTGTGGCCCCTTCCCGATTTGGACTATTTACATACTGCTCTAGAAAACCTTCCTGGAGGGTCCTTACAAATTCTGCTCCGTCTAGATCTATCACACTAAGTGAATCCCAGTCAATGTTGGGAAAATTATAATTGCCCATCACCACCACCACCACCACCACCACCCTGTTGCTTCTACATCTTTCCATGATCTGATTATATGAGATTACTTACAGTGTGGAAACAGGCCCTTTGGCCCAACAAGTCCACACCGACCCACAATCCACTCATTCCCTTACACCTAACACCACGGGCAATTTAGCTTGGCCAATTCACCTAACTTGCACGTCTTTGGACTGTGGGAGGAAACCCACACAGACACAGGGAGAATGTACAATCGCCACACAGATAGTTGCCTGAGTTGGAATTGAATGTGGGTCTCTGGCGCTGGGAGGCAGCAGAGGTAACCACTGTGCCGCTCACAAAACACAGGTTTTTAGTTTGAGTTAGTAGTTAATTTGGAGTTGGAGGGAGGGAGTGATGTTTTCTTTAATGACTTCTTCGGGTTGCCTATAAAGCGTGCGCTCTAGGTGAGGCTTGAACTCACAACCATTGCATAGCTCACTCTGCACTGTCATATAAGTACCACACGCTAACCTATTGCACCACTGGAGCACTTAGATCCCGCTCGCTCATACTTACTGTTGGGAGGTCTGTACTACAGCCACAACATTGTTTTCGCACCCTTCCTATTTCTGAGTTCTGCCCACAATGCATCCCTGCTTGTGTCCTCTGTAGTGTCCTCTGTAGTGTCCTCCTTCAGCACAGCTGTGATATCTCTCTGACCAGTAATGCAACTCCTCCACCCCTTTTACATCCCTCCCTAACCCGCCTGAAGCATCTAGATCCTGGGATATTTAGTTGTCAGTCTTGGTCTTCCCTCAAATAAGTGTCAGTCACAGCAATAACAGGCTCCAGGGTCTCTGTAACTGTCTCCAGGGTCTCTGTAACTGTCTTCAGGGTCTCTGTAACCGGCACTGGGCTCTCTACAGTGGGCTCTGGGGTCTCTGTAAGAGGCTCTGGGGTCTCTATTACAGATCCCGGGGTCTCTGTAAGGGTCTACAGGGTCTCTGTTACACGCTCTGAAGTCTCTGTAACAGGGCCTAGGGTCTCTGTAACAGACTCCAGCAGTCTCTGTAACAGACTCTGGGGTCTCTGTGACAGGCCCCAGGGTCAATGTTACATTTCCGGGATAGCTGTAACAGGCTCTGTCATCTCTGTACCAGACACCTGGGCCTCTAACAGGTTCAAGGCTCTCTGTAACAGACTCCGGGATCTTTGAAACGGGCTCTGGGGTCTCTGTAACAGGCTCTGGAGACTTTTTAAGAGGCTCTGGGGTCTCTATAACAGGTTCAAGGATTTCTATAACAGGTTACAGGGTCTCTGTAACAGGCTCCGAGGTCTCTGTAACAACGAGTATTCTAAATTGTAATCACTATTCCCAAAGTAAGCCCCTACTGAAATTTCAACCACCTGGCCGGGCTCATTCCCTAACACCAGGTCCAGTGTGGCCCCTTCCCGATTTGGACTATTTACATACTGCTCTAGAAAACCTTCCTGGAGGGTCCTTACAAATTCTGCTCTGTCTAGATCAATAACACAAAATGAATCCCGGTCAATGTTGGGATAAGTTTAATCTCCCACCACCCTGTTGCTTCTACATCTTTCCATGATCTGATTACATTAGATTACTTACAGTGTGGAAACAGGCCCTTTGGCCCAACAAGTCCACACTGACCCGCAAGCCACCCATTCCCCTACATTTGTCCAACACAACGGGCAATTTAGCTTGGCCAACTCACCTAACCGGCACATCTTTGGACTGTGGGAGGAAACTGGAGCACCCGGAGGAAACCCACACAGACATAAGGAGAATGTGCAAACTCCATGCAGTCAGTTGCCTGAGGCGGGAATTGAACCCAGGTCTTTAGCGCTGTGAGGTAGCAGGGCAAACCACTGTGCCACTCACAAAACAGCAGGTTTTAATTTGAGTTAGTAGTTAATTTGGAGTTGGAGGGAAGGAAGAGGTGGAAGCGGATTTTTTTTAAATTGCCTTTTCGTGTTGCCTATAAAACACATGCTCTAGGTGAGGCTCGAACTCACAACCAAGGCATGGCTCACTCTGTACTGTCATATAAGTACCACGTGCTAACCAATTGCACCACTGGAGCTCTGCAGTCCCTTCGTCTCACACTTGCTGTTGGGAGGCCTGTACTACAGCCACAACATTGTTACGGCACCCTTCCTATTTCTGAGTTCTGTTCAGAATGCATCCCTGCTTGAGTCCTCTGTAGTGCACTCCTTCAGCACAGCTGTGATATCTCTCTGACCAGTAATACAACTCCTCTACCCCTTTTACGTCCCTCCCTATCCCGCCTGAAGCATCTATATCCTGGGATGTTTAGTTGTCAGTCTTGCTCTTCCCTCAACCATGTGACCGTCATAGCAATAACAGGCTCCAGTGTCTCTGTAGCTGTCACCAGGGTCTCTGTAACGGGCTCTGGGGTCACTGCAATGGGCTCTGGGGTCTCTGTAACGGGCTCTGGGGTCACTGCAATGGGCTCTGGGGTCTCTGTAAGAGGCTCTGGGGTCTCTATTACAGATCCCGGGGTCTCTGTCAGGGTCTACAGGGTCTCTGCGACTTGCTTGGAAGTCTCTGTAATGGGTTCTGGGGTATCTGTAACAGGGCCTAGGGTCTCTGTAACAGACTCCAGGGGCTCTGTAACAGACTCTGGGGTCTCTGTAACAGGCCCCAGGGTCACTGTTACATTTCTGGGGTGTCTGTAACAGGCTCTGGGGTCTCTGTAGTAGGCTTTGGGGTCTGTGTAACAGACTCTGGTGTCTCTGTAATGGGCTTCTGGGTCTCTGTAATGGGTTCCGGGGTCTTTCTAACGGATTCTGGGATCTCTGTAACGGGCTCCGGGGTCTCTGTAACAGAGCCTAGAGTCTCTGTATCAGACCCGGGGTCTCTGTAACAGGCTCTGGGGTCTCTGTAACAGACTCCAGGGTCTCTGTAACAGACTCTGGGGTCTCTGTAACAGACTCTGGGGTCTCTGTAACAGGCCCCAGGGTCACTGTTACATTTCTGGGGTGTCTGTAACAGGCTCTGGGGTCTCTGTAACAGGCTTTGGGGTCTGTGTAACAGACTCTGGTGTCTCTGTAATGGGCTTCTGGGTCTCTGTAATGGGTTCCGGGGTCTTTCTAACGGATTCTGGGGTCTCTGTAACGGGCTCCGGGGTCTCTGTAACAGACCCGGGGTCTCTGTAACAGGCTCTGGGGTCTCTGTAACAGGCCCCAGGGTCACTGTTACATTTCTGGGGTGTCTGTAACAGGCTCTGGGGTCTCTGTAACAGGCTTTGGGGTCTGTGTAACAGACTCTGGTGTCTCTGTAATGGGCTTCTGGGTCTCTGTAATGGGTTCCGGGGTCTTTCTAACGGATTCTGGGGTCTCTGTAACGGGCTCCGGGGTCTCTGTAACAGAGCCTAGAGTCTCTGTATCAGACCCGGGGTCTCTGTAACAGGCTCTGGGGTCTCTGTAACAGACTCCAGGGTGTCTGTAACAGGCTCTGGGGTCTCTGTAACTGTCTCCAGGGTCTCTGTAACGGGCTTTGTGGTCTCTGCAATGGGCTCTCGGGTCTCTGTAAGAGGCTCTGGGGTCTCTATTACAGATCCCGGGGTCTCTGTCAGAGTCTACAGGGTCTCTGTTACAGGCTCTGATGTCTCTGTAATGGGTTCTGGGGTATCTGTAACAGGGCCTAGAGTCTCTGTAACAGACTCCGGGGTCTCTGTAACAGACTCCAGGGTCACTGTTACATTTCTGTGGTCTCTGGAACAGACTCTGGGGTCTATGTAACAGGGCCTAGGGTTTCTGTAACAGACTCCGGTGTCTGTAACAGGCTTTGGGGTCTCTGTAACAAACTCTTATGTCTCTGTAATGGGCTCTGGGTCTCTGTAATGGGTTCCGGGGTCTTTCTAATGGATTCTGGGGTCTCTGTAACAGGCTCTGGGATCTCTGTAACAGGCTCTGGGGTCTCTGTAACAGGTTCCATGCTCTCTATAACATGTTCCTGGGTCTGTAACAGATTCAAGGGTCTCTGTAACAGGCTCTGGGATCTCTGTAACAGTCCCTGTGGTCTCTGTAACAGACTCTGGGATTTCTATAACAGGTTCCAGGGTCTCTGTAAAAGGCTCCGAGGTCTCTGTAACAACGAGTATTCTAAATTGTAATCACTATTCCCAAAGTAAGCCCCTACTGAAATTTCAACCACTTGGCCGGGCTCATTCCCTAACACCAGGTCCAGTGTGGCCCCTTCCCGATTTGGACTATTTACATACTGTTCTAGAAAACCTTCCTGGAGGGTCCTTACAAATTCTGCTCTGTCTAGATCAATAACACAAAATGAATCCCAGTCAATGTTGGGATAAGTTTAATCTCCCACCACCCTGTTGCTTCTACATCTTTCCATGATCTGATTACATTAGATTACTTACAGTGTGGAAACAGGCCCTTTGGCCCAACAAGTCCACACTGACCCGCAAGCCACCCATTCCCCTACATTTGTCCAACACAACGGGCAATTTAGCTTGGCCAACTCACCTTACCGGCACATCTTTGGACTGTGGGAGGAAACTGGAGCACCCGGAGGAAACCCACACAGACACGGGGAGAACGTGCAAACTCCACGCAGTCAGTCACCCGAGTCGGGAATTGTACCTGGGTCTTTAGCGCTATGAGGTAGCAGTGCCGGACACAAAACAGCGGGTTTTAATTTGAGTTAGTAGTTAATTTGGAGTTGGAGGGAAGGATGTGGTGATTTTTTTAAATTGCCTTTTCGGGTTGCCTATAAAACACGTGCTCCAGGTGAGGCTCGAACTCACAACCTCAGCATGGCTCACTCTGTACTGTCATATAAGTACCACGCGCTAACCAATTGCGCCACTGGAGCTCTGGGCTCCCTTTGTCTCACACTTGCTGTTGGGAGGCCTGTACTACAGCCACAACATTGTTACGGCACCCTTCCTATTTCTGAGTTCTGCCCACAATGCATCCCTGCTCGAGTCCTCTGTAGTGCCCTCCTTCAGCACAGCTGTGATATCTCTCTGACCAGTAATGCAACTCCTCCACCCCTTTTACATCCCTCCCTCAATCTTGCTCTTCCCTTAACCAAGTGTCAGTCATAGCAATAATGGGCTCCAGGTCTCTGTTACTGTCTCCAGGGTCTCTGTAACGGGCTCTGGGGTCTCTGTAATGGGCTCTGGGGTCTCTGTAAGAGGCTCTGGGGTCTCTATGACAGATCCCGGGGTCTCTGTCAGGGTCTACAGGGTCTCTGTTACAGGCTCTGAAGTCTCTGTAACGGGTTGTGGGGTCTCTGTAACAGGGCCTAGGGTCACTGTTACATTTCCGGGGTCTCTGTAACAGGCCCCAGGGTCACTGTTACATTTCCAGGGTAGCTGTAACAGGCTCCTGCATCTCTGCAACAGACTCCTGGGTCTCTAACAGGTTCAAGGGTCTCTGTAACAGGCTCTGGGGTCTCTGTAACAGGCTCTGGGGTCTCTGTAACAGGCTCTGGGGAACCTGTAACAGGCTCTGGGGTCTCTGTAACAGGCTCTGGAGTCTTTGTAACAGGCTCCATGGTCTCTGTAACAGGCTCCGGGGTTTCTAAAACTGGGCCTAGGGTCTCTGTAACAGGCCCCGTGGTCTCTGTAACAGGCTCTGGGATCTCTGTAACAGGCCCCAGGGTCTCTGTAACATGTTCCAGGGTCTCTGAAGCAGCCTCTGAGTCTCTGTAACAGGTTCCAGGGTCTCTGTAACAGGCTCCGGGGTCTCTGTAACAGGTACTAGGGTCTCCCTAACAGGCTCTGAGGTCACTGTAACAGGTTCCAGGGTCTCTGTAACAGGCTCTGGGATCTCTGTAACAGATTCTGGGGTCTTTGTAACAGGATCCAGGGTCTCTGTAACAGACTCTGGAGCCTATGTATGTACAGATGTCTTTTCCCTTCGAGGCCACATGACAACTTGTTCTTGTACTATGCCCTCGCCCTTACAATTAGCATCCACTACTCCTTTCTTGGCTCCACACACTCTGAACTGTGGAATTCTGAAGCTAAAATGCCCTCCTTGTGTGAGTCCCAGAAACAATGCACCGCGTCCCTCACCCTGCAGACTGTAATGCTGGAAGCCAGCAGTGATGGGTCTGAAGAAGGGTCACTGAGATTGAAAAGTCATCTCTCTATGCATGATTCTAGACCTACTGAGTTTCTCCAGCAAGGTCTGTTTACACTCCAGGTTTGCAGTATCTACAGTTTTATTTATTAGAGTAATGGTCAGTTTAGTGCTGAATTCTAAATCATTTATGGGTGCGGGTCAGTTGTGATCAGTGCCAAATGGAAGATTTCAGTTGCATGTCTCTCTTTAACAATGTTTAAATTGTGTACTGCCAATCAGTTATGAGTCTTAAATTGATGGAATTATAGTTGAGCGATTGCTATTTATAATGCTGAGCCCGAAGGTGCACAAGGTGTGGTCTCCCTGTGACAGGAAAGACACTATGAAACTTGAAAGGGTTCAGAAAAGATTCGCAAGGATGTTGCCAGGATTGAAGGGTTTGTGCTATAGGGAGAGGTTGAATAGGCTAGGGCTGTTTTCCCTGGGGCATCGGAGGCTGAGGGGTGACCTTATAGAGGTTAATAAAATCATGACGGGCATGGATGGGACAAATAGACAAGAGTTTTTCCCACAGTGGGGGAGTCTAGAACTAGATGCCATTGGTTTAAGGTGAGAGGGGAAAAGTATATAAAAGGGACCAAAGGGACAACTTTTTCACACAGAAGGTGGTGTGTGTATGAAATGACCTGCCAGAGGAAGTGGTAAAGGCGGGTACAAGTGCAATATTTAAAAGGCATCTGGATGGGAATATGAATAGGAAGGGTTTAGAGGGATTTGGGATGAATACTGACAAATGGGATGAGATTCATTTAGGATATCTGGTTGGCATGGATGAGTTGGACCAAAGGGTCTGTTTCTGTGCTGTACATCTCAATGACTCTATGACTCTAATTAACCTGTGCTTCTCCCCCATGTTAGATGTGTAAAGTGTTGGAAAAGGTTATAAAAGAGGATTTATAATCATCTAGAAAAGAATAATTTGATTAGGGATAGTCAGTACGGTTTTGTGAAGGGTAGGTTGTGCCTCAAACCTTATTGAGTTCTTTGAGAAGGTAATCAAACAGGTAGATGAGAGTAAACCAGTTGATGTGGTATATATGGATTTCAGCAAGGTGTTCGATAAGGCTCCCTACAGTAGGCTATTGTACAAAATGCGGAGGAATGGGATTGTGGGAGATATAGCAGTTTGGATCAGTAGTTGGCTTGCTGAAAGAAGACAGAGAGTGGTGGTTGATGGGAAACGTTCATCCTGGAGTCCAGTTACCAGTGATGTAACGCAAGGGTCAGTGATGGGTCCACTGCTGTTCGTCATTTTTATAAACGACCTGGATGAGGGCGTAGAAGGGTGGGTTAGTAAATTTGCAGTCGACACTAAGGTCGGTGGAATTGTGGATAGTGATGAAGGATGTTGTAGGTTACAGAGAGACATAGATAAACTGCAGAGCTGGGCTGAGGGTGGCAAATGGAGTTTAATGCGGACAAGTGTGAGGTGATTCACTTTGGTTGGAGTAACCAGAATGCAAAGTACTGGGCTAATGGTAAGATTCTTGGTAGTGCAGATAAGCAGAGATCTCGGTGTCCATGTACACAGATCTTTGAAAGTTGCCACCCAGGTTGACAGGGTTGTTAAGAAGGCGGACAGTGTTTTAGCTTTTATTAATAGAGGGATCGAGTTCCGGAACCACGAGGTTATGCTGCAGCTGTACAAAACTCTGGTGCGGCCGCACTTGGAGTATTGTGTACAGTTCTGGTCACCGCATTATAAGAAGGATGTGGAAGCTTTGGAAAGGGTGCAGAGGAGATTTACTAGGATGTTGCCTGGTATGGAGGGAAGGTCTTACGAGGAAAGGCTGAGGGACATGAGGCTGTTTTTGTTAGAGAGAAGAAGGTTGAGAGGTGACTTAATAGAGACATGCAAGATAATCAGAGGGTTAGATAGGGTGGACAGGGAGAGCCTTTTTCCAAGAATGGTGATGGTGAGCATGATGGGGCATAGCTTTAAATTGAGGGGTGATAGGTATAGGGCAGATGTCAGAGGTAGTTTCTTTACTCAGAGAGTAGTAAGGGTATGGAATGCTTTGCCTGCAACGAAAGTAGATTCGAGCTGAAAATGTGTTGCTGGTTAAAGCACAGCAGGTCAGACAGCATTCAAGGAACAGGAAATTCAACATTTCGGGCATAAGCTCTTCATCAGGAATGAGGAAAGTGTGTCCAGCAGGCTAAGATAAAAGGTAGGGAGGAGGGACTTGGGGGAGGGGCGATGGAGATGTGATAGGTGGAAGGAGGTCAAGGTGAGGGTGATAGGCCGGAGTGGGGTGGGGGGCGGAGAGGTCAGGAAGAAGATTGCAGGTTAGGAGGGCGGTGCTGAGTTCGAGGGAATCGACTGAGACAGGGTGGGGGGAGGGGAAATGAGGAAACTGGAGAAATATGAGTTCATCCCTTGTGGTTGGAGGGTTCCCAGGCGGAAGATGAGGTGCTCTTCCTCCAACCATCGTGTTGTTATGTTTTGGCGATGGAGGAGTCCAAGGACCTGCATGTCCTTGGTGGAGTGGGAGGGAGAGTTAAAGTGTTGGGTGGTCCGGGCGTCCCAGAGGTGTTCCGCGAAGCGTTCCGCAAGTAGGTGGCCCGTCTCCCCCAATATAGAGGAGGCCACATTGGGTGCAGCGGATGCAATAGATGATGTGTGTGGAGGTGCAGGTGAATTTGTGGCGGATAAAAAGTAGATTCGCCAACTTTAAGTACATTTAAGTCGTCATTGGACAAGCATATGGGCATACATGGAATAGTGTAGGTTAGATGGGCTTCAGATTGGTGTGACAGGTCAGTGCAACATTGAGAGCTGAAGGGCCTGTTCTGCGCTTTAATGTTCTATATTTCCTCAGGTGATATCACGGGGTCAGGTGATACTGACAGGCAAAAGCAATCTGAGCACAATCCAGCTAACGCCGGAACCTTCCTGGGCTCCGTCAGCAAGCCTCATCGTCTACTACGTTGCAGAAGATGGTCAGCTCATTAGCTCTGATTTGGAGTTGGAAGTGGAAGGCATCTTTCAAAATAAGGTCAGAGCTTTTGTTGATATTTAAACTTGTTGTTTGGATCTGGACAGCACCAGCAAGGCAGCTATTATCCTTCAGCTCAATGGTGACTCCATTGCTGGTCAGATCTGAACAAACCTGGCTGTTTCAGATATCTTAGATCTGGAATCAGACCCTTCAGTCCAACAAGTCCACACCAACCCTTCAAAGAGTAATCTATCCAGACCCATTCCCCCTACTCTATATTTACTCCTGACTAATGCACCTAACCTACACATCCCCTAACATTATGGGCAATTCAGCAGGTGCAAATGTGTTGCTGGTTAAAGCACAGCAGGCCAGGTAGCATCTCAGGAATAGAGAATTCGACGTTTCGAGCATAAGCATTTTCACCTAACATGCACATCTTTGGATGGTGGGAGGAAACCAGATCAGCCAGAGGAAACCCCACAGATGCAAGGAGAATGTGCAAACTCCACACAGACAGTTGCACAAGGCTGAATTGAACCTGGGTCCCTAGAGCTATGAGGCGGCAGTGCTAACCACTGAGCCACCATGCCATCCTGGAGCACTTCAACACTTTGAGTAAAAAATGAGGTCTGCAGATGCTGGAGATCACAGCTGCAAATGTGTTGCTGGTCAAAGCACAGCAGGTTAGGCAGCATCTCAGGAATAGAGAATTCGACGTTTCGAGCATAAGCCCTTCATCAGGAATAAGAGAGAGAGAGCCAAGCCGGCTGAGATAAAAGGTAGGGAGGAGGGACTAGGGGGAGGGGCGATGGAGGTGGGATAGGTGGAAGGAGGTCAAGGTGAGGGTGATAGGCCGGAGTGGGGTGGGGGCGGAGAGGTCAGGAAGAGGATTGCAGGTTAGGAGGTCAGCACCGCCCTCCTAACCTGCAATCCTCTTCCTGACCTCTCCGCCCCCCCCCCACTCCGGCCTATCACCCTCACCTTGACCTCCTTCCACCTATCCCACCTCCATCGCCCCTCCCCCTAGTCCCTCCTCCCTACCTTTTATCTCAGCCTGCTTGGCTCTCTCTCTCTCTTATTCCTGATGAAGGGCTTATGCTCGAAACGTCGAATTCTCTATTCCTGAGATGCTGCCTAACCTGCTGTGCTTTGACCAGCAACACATTTGCAGCACCTCAACACTTTATCAATTCCTGTTTTCCGTTCCTCACATCAAAGATGTATAAGGTAGTCCAACTGTTTCTGCTATTGAAATGTGTTCCAATGTTTCCGTTGCCTTCCTAGCAAACGTCCAATCTTTATTTCGGTTGGGTTCTGAAGATGTTAACTTTGCTTTCTCCTCATAGATGCTGCCAGTCCTGCTGAGTTTCTTCCAGCAATTTCTCTTCTGGTTTCTGATTTCTAGCATCCACTTGTTTCTGTCCACTTTGTAATTTCTGGTACAAATCAGTCGTGATTCTTCAAGTCCAGGTTACTCCCCTTTGTGACCTTCTCAGTTAATCAACAGTACTGAGTCCAAGCTTTGACGCTGCTTTTGTTTGGCAGTAAGTCTCACTGACCCAAACTTTGGGAAATCTATCCCCACATCTCCTTAATGAACTTCAGCATTAATGAATGACCTATGAAGGGAGGTTCTATTTCATTAAACTCTTGGACAGAGATTATAAACTTGTCTTATGAAGAGAGATTGAGCAGTTTGAGAGACATTATTGATGTATATAAAACGCGAGAAGGAATTGACAAGGTAGATGTAGAAAGGATGTCTCCTCATGTAGGACAATGTAGAATGAGAGGTCATAGTTTTAGGATTTAGGTAGCAGATTTTTTTATGAAGATGGGGAGAAATGATTTCTCTCCAAGGGTTGTAAATCCATCGAATCCATGATCCCAGAGTGTGGTGGACACTGAATACATTAAAGGAGGAGACAGCTTTTTAACTAGTAATGAGTGAAGGGTTATGGAGAGCAGGTAAGAAAGTGTTGTTGAGACTGAGAAGAGGTCAGCCATGATTGTATTAAATGGTGGAGCAGATTCAAAGGGCTGAATGGCCTACTCCTGCTCTTCGTTCTTATGACAGAGGAGGCTTCCTGTGTTTAGAGATGTACGGGGCCGATGCCAGTTCTTGTGGCTTGTTTTTTTCCTGGAGCAAGTCTTTAGTCTAAACCAGAACCTGTAGTTTGAAGTGTATCACTCTGTATCAAGTGTGTTTGACCAGGACTCCCTACTGCTCTTATTGGCCTCCATAGGGTGTGCTGGCAGACTTTAGATTAATAATCAAATCTCTTTGGCAGTGTTATGAGCACTCGGTGGATACCACATCCTCGGCTGGGACTTGTAACCTGGAGCCTCATGCACAGAGAGTCTGTTTTGCTACAAAAAAGGTGCTATGTAAATGCAAATTGTTGTTCCTGGCAATTTAATGATTGATTTCAATTGGTGCAGGTGTCATTGTCTTGGAGCAAGGAACAAGTCAAGCCAGCTGATAATGTCTCTCTGAGCGTGTCCACCAATGAAGAGCACTCGTTTGTTGGGATCTTAGTGGTGGACAAGAGTGTCAAACTGCTCAAGGGAGGGAATGATCTCACAGAAGAAATGGTAAGTGATGACTAAAATAATTTTGAGAACTTCAGTCACTGTGGCCTAGAAACATTGGACAGCAGCTGAACAAGAACAAAGTCTTTCTGCAGTCAGCTTATTTGAACAAGAAGATTAATATTCACTCCTGAGTTACAGATCACTAACTTAGAATAAAGCCCAATCATCACTTCTTTATGAGATGGATTTCCTTGAGTGTTGTGGGAGGTACCTTTTCACAGTTTTGCTCAACAATCTAAAAACAATGGCTCAGAGTTAGAGAGAAACATATCTTCATGGTTTATGCATATGCTGACCTCTGCATCAAGTATTTGTGTTCAGAGGGAGGCGTATTGGTATTGTCACTGAGTTGCTAATCCAGAGATGAAAGTATGGCGCTCGAAAAGCACAGCATGTCAGGCAGCATCCGAAGAGCAGGACAGTCGATGTTTGAGGCTTAAACCCTTGACGGGCTGTCTGACCTGCTGTGTTTTTTCCAGCATCCCACTTGTCAACTCTGACTCTCCAGCATCTGCAGTCTTCACTTTCTGTTAATCCAGAGAACCAGGTAATGCTCTGTGGATCTAGGTTCAAATCCTGCCACGACAGATGGTAGAATTTGAGTTCAATAAAAATCTAGAATTAAGCGTCTAATGATGACCATGAATCCATTGCCAATTGTTGGGGAAAAAAACCATCTGGTTTTCACTGATGTTCTTTTGGGAGAGAAACTGCTATCCTTACCGAGTCTGGCCTTTGTGTGACTCCAGACCCATAGCAATGTGGTTGACTTTTACCTACTCTCTGGGCAATAAATGGGCCTGGCCAATGATACCCAAATCCTGTGAATGAATGAAAAAAAAAGGTCTGGCCATTACAAGAAGGATATGAAGGCTTTGCAGAGGATGTAGAATAGGTTTATCAGGTTGCTGCCTGGATTATAGGGTATAAGCTATAAGGAGAGGCTAGAAAAACTCGGGTTGTTTTCTCTGGAGCAGCAGAGGCTGAGGGGAGACTTGATAGAAGTCTATAAAATTATGAGATGCATTGATAGGGTTGATGGTCAGAATCTCTTTCCCAGAGTTGAAATGTCTAAAACTAGGGGGCATGCATTTAAGGTGAGAGGGGCAAGTTCAAAGGAGATGTGAGGGGCAAGGTTTTTAGATGCAGTAGTGGCTCTAGAGTGACACTCCTGGAATGGACTGTGGTGCAGGGGCATTGATGGGTCTGGAGACCCCCTTCCCCATCCCAATGTCAAGTGGACTACAAGAAGGGAGGAAGAACTGTCTTTTTAGTTTTATATGTTGTGCTAGGAGTCTGGAACATGCTGCCAAGGGTAGTGGTGGAGGCAGATACAATTAGGGCATTTAAGGAATTTTTAGATTAGTGCATGAATATGCAAGGTATGGAGGGATAAGGAGCAAGGGTAGGCGGCAGCGATTAGTTTAATTTGTCATCATGTTTGGCACAACCCTGTGGGCTGCAAGGCTCCCTCCGGTGCTGTGCTGTTCCATGTTCCATCTTCTCAGTGAGAAGAGAACAGGCTGTTTACAAGACTCTTGGTAAGTTAACAGAGATCTTGATAAGTGGATGCTGTAAAAATGCTGAGCAGTTACACGGGGTGGTGTCAATACAAGCAAAGAGATGCCAATGTCGAATTTTATTACAAGAGTTTGGCTATTCAGGGATTCAGCATTGCTTCGCATCCAATCACAGAAAGAGGTCATTCAGCCCATCCCTTCTCTGATCATTTTAACTCACTGTTACTCTCCTGCCTTTTCCCTGGAGCCCCGAACACTCTTTCTATTTAAATACTCATCCAGTGCCCCTCTTTAAATGCCTAAAATGAACCTGCCTCCACCACATTTCCAGGCAGTGCGTTCCACACCCTAATAACTCACTGGGTGAAAACAAAAACTATAATCACCTTGTATTTGCATCTTTTGTAAATCACTAACAGGGAGGAAAGGGTCGTGTAAGGGAGCCGTGGTTTAATAAGGAATTGGAATCGCTTGTTAAAGGGAAGAGGGCGGCCTATGTAAAGATGAGGCATGAAGGTTCAATTGGGGCGATTGAGAGTTATAAGGTAGCCAGGAAAGATCTAAAGAGAAAGCTAAGAGCAGCAAGGAGGGGACATGAAAAGTCCTTGGTTGGTAGGATTAGGGAAAACCCAAAGGCTTCCTATAGGTATGTCAGGAATAAAAGAATGACTAGGGTAGGAAAAGGTCCAGTCAAGGATAGTAGTGGGAAGTTGCGCGTGGAGGCTGAAGAGATTGGGGAGACACTGAATGAATACTTTTCGTCAGTATTCACTCAGGAACAGGACATTGTTGCTGATGTGAATATTGAGTCACAATTAATTAGAATGGATGGCTTTGAGGTATGTAGGGAAGAGGTGTTGGAAATTCTGGAAAGGGTGAAAATAGATAAGTCCCCTGGGCCTGATGGCATTTATCCTAGGATTCTCTGGGAAGCAAGGGAGGAGATTGCAGAGCCATTGGCCTTGAATTTTATGTCCTCGTTGTCAACAGGAATAGTGCCAGAAGGATAGCAAATGTGGTTCCCTTGTTCAAGAAGGGGAGTAGGTATAACCCTAGCAACTATAGGCCGGTGAGTCTCACTTCTGTTGTGGGCAAGGTCTTAGAGAGAATTGTAAGGGATAGGATTTATGAACATCTGGATAGGAATAATGTGATCAAGGATAGTCAGCATGGTTTTGTGAAGGGCAGGTTGTGCCTCACAAACCTTATTGAATTCTTTGAGAAGGTGACTAAGGAGGTTGACAAGGGTAAAGCAGTCGATGTGGTGTATATGGATTTTAGTAAGGCGTTTGAGAAGGTTCCCCATGGTAGGCTACTGCAAAATATATGGAGGTATGGCATTGAGGGTGAGTTGGAGGTTTGGATTAGGAATTGGCTGGCTGGAAGAAGACAGAGGGTAATAGTTGATGGTAAAGGTTCATCTTGGAGTGCAGTTACTAGCGGTGTTCCACAAGGATCTGTTTTGGGACCATTGCTGTTTGTCATTTTTATAAATGACCTGGAGGAGGGGCTAGAAGGTTGGGTGAGCAAGTTTGCAGATGATACGAAAGTCGGTGGAGTTGTTGACAGTGAGGAAGGATGTGGCAGGTTACAGCGGGATATAGATAAGCTGCAGAGCTGGGCAGAAAGGTGGCAAATGGAGTTCAATGTAGGTAAGTGTGAAGTGACTCACTTTGGTAAGAGTAACAAGAAGATGGGGTACTGGGCTAATGGTCGGATACTTGGTAGTGTGGATGAGCAGAGGGATCTTGGTGTCCATGTACACAGATCTCTGAAAGTTGCCACCCAGGTAAATAGTGATGTGAAGAAGGCATATGGCGTACTGGCTTTTATTGGTAGAGGAATTGAGTTCCGGAGTCCTGAGGTCATGTTGCAGTTGTATAAGACTCTGGTGCGGCCTCATCTGGAGTATTGTGTGCAGTTTTGGTCGCCATACTAGAGGAAGGATGTGGAGGCACTGGAACGGGTGCAGAGGAGGTTTACCAGGATGTTGTCTGGTATGGTAGGAAGATCGTATGAGGAAAGGCTGAGGCACTTGGGGCTGTTCTCACTGGAGAAAAGAAGGTTTAGGGGTGACTTGACAGAGATGTACAAGATGATTAGGGGTTTAGATGGATTGACCATGAGAACCTTTTTCCACGTATGGAGTCAGCTATTACGAGGGGGCATAACTTGAAATTAAGGGAAGGTAGGTATAGGACAGATGTTAGGGGTAGATTCTTTACTCAGCGAGTCGTGAGTTCATGGAATGCCCTGCCAGGCATTGGATAGGCATATGGAGGATAGTGGACTAGCATAGGTTAGGTGGGCTTGGATCGGCGCAACATCGAGGGCCAAAGGGCCTGTACTGCGCTGTATTTTTCTATGTTCTATGTTCTATGTTCTAACTGCACCCTCTAGTTTTCAATCCGTTTGTGACTTGGAATAGCTTTGCCCCCTCTCTAAAGTAGACAAATAGGAGGCTGGGAAAACACAGAAAGCCACGTCCTGATGCTGCTTGGCTCGCTGTGTTCTTCTAGCTTCCTATTTATCTACTTTGGATTCCAGCATCTGCAGTTTTTTGCCTCTTATCCCATAGCCACTCTGTCCAGCCCACTCATGATTCTGAAGACTTCTATCAAATCTCCTCTTGGTCTTCTCTCTTCCAGGGGGATCATTCTCAACTTGTCCAATCTTTCCTCATATCTGAAGTCTCTCATAAACTGCTTCTGCACTCTCTCCAATTCATTCACCTCCTTTCTATAATATGGTGCCCAGAACTGTACACAATGCTGCAGGTGAGGTCTAACCAGTGTCTTATAAGATGGGTGGGACTCCTTCCCCTTAAGACTTGATGAAGCATGGATGGCTGTAAGACAACAATCTGAATGCAACACAAAGCCTTAAATAATGAGAGGAGGCAGTTAAAAAGGAAGGTAAAGGACAAGATAGCAACAGACATAATGTTGCAAGTGTATAGAATGCAATATCGAGTCCAGGATGCTGCAGAGAGCTAGGTTAAACGATGTTGCTCCTTGAGTTTGTATTGAACCTCTGATTAAGGCTGGAACCACGAGACTGAAATCAAGGTGGGGATCTAAAATCAAGGGGTTAGGAAATCTTAGAGTCATGTTGCAGACTTCATACAGGTGATGCACAAGTTTCCATTTGGTCTTCCCAGTGTAGAAGGGATCAGGTAGTGAGTAGAGAATGCAAGATATACTTCATAGGTAGAACTAAAAGTGAATCACTGTTTCATTTGGAAGGAGTATTTGGCAGATAGGTGTATGGAGGAGGTGAGTCTCTGGCGCTTGCAGGTGGTGAGGTGATGTAAAGAAGGGAGAAGGTGCTGGTGGGGTTACTGGAATGTTACTCAGGGGAGAGCTGCCTTCAGAATGCTGCAGGATTTGATATGTTTAGGGATATGAGGCAAAACTGAAGGCTATTTGCAGCTGAGGCTCTGACCTTTCGAGTGTGTGATTCTCCTTTATACAATGGGTCGCTTCCCAAAGGAGCTGGTCACAGTCCAGGCTGCACTTCCTGTGGTCATCTGCAGCATCATAGAGTCATAGAGTCCTCCAGCACAGAGACAGGCCCTTCAGCCCAAACCAGTTCATGCCAACCAAAATGTCCGTCCACATGAATCCCATTTCCCCGCACTTGAGCTATACCCTTCTAACCCTTTCCTATCCATGTATTTGTCCAAATGCTTTTTAAATGTTGTTGAAGCACCTGCCTCAACTATTTCTGCTGGCAGCTCATTCTACATGCCTACCACCCTCCGAGTAAAAACGTTGCCCCTCAGGTTCCCTTTTCTCTTTTCCCATTACCCTTAAACTGATGCCCTCTAATCCTTGATTCCCTAACCCTGGGAAAAAGACTGAGTGCATTCATCCTATCCATGCCTCTCATGATCTTATTCATTTCTCTAAGACCCCACCTTAGTCTCCTACACCCTAAAGAAAAAATCCTAGCTTGTCCATCCTCTCCCTATAAGTCAGCCCATTGAGTCTTTGTAAATTTCTTCTACACTCTTTCCAGTTTAATAGCATCCTTCGTACAGCAAGGTGACCAAAACTGAACACACAACTCCGAGTGCAGCCTCATCAACTAAAAAGTGAGGTCTGCAGATGCTAGAGATCAGAGCTGAAAATGTGTTGCTGGTTAAAGCTCTGAGTTCATCCCTTGTGGTTGGAGGGTTCCCAGGCGGAAGATGAGGCGCTCTTCCTCCAACCGTCGTGTTGTTATGTTCTGGCGATAAAGGAGTCCAAGGACCTGCATGTCCTCGGTGGAGTGGGAGGGAGAGTTAAAGTGTTGAGCCACGGGGTGGTTGGGTTGGTTGGTCCGGGCGTCCCAGAGGTGTTCCCTGAAGCGTTCCGCAAGTAGGTGGCCCGTCTCCCCAATATTGAGGAGGCCACATTGGGTGCAGCGGATGCAATAGATGATGTGTGTGGAGGTGCAGGTGAATTTGTGGCGGATATGGAAGGAACCAGCAACACATTTTCAGCAGCCTCATCAACGTCCTGTACTCCTGTAACATAACTTTCCAACATCTTTACTCAATGCCCAATGACTGAAAGGTTCAGAGAGCAGCTGTAGGGACAGAAAGTGCAAAGTGAATTCATTCTTTCCTAAGGACTGAGATGTGATAATAATGTTACTTTTGTCCACAGGTCATTCAGGAATTAAAAAGTGCGATTGAAGATGATACCAAGCAGATTCATAGCCTGCATTCCTTTAACGCATTTCAGGTGAGGAGGGGAGTGGGGAGGGCTTGGTGTAAGGCATGAGGGTGGGGGGGGCTCCACACAGTGAGGGTGGGGGGAAGTCAGTAGTGAATAGGATGAGGTGGGGTTGGTGGGGGGTACAGCCTGAATTTAGGCGGGGGGGGGGGGTGTCTCGTGGAGGGTCTGATGTTGGTGGGGAGGGTGGATGATGTTGTACAAGGCCAGTGAGAGGGTGGTGAAGGTGGGGACAGCCTGATGAAGGTATGGATCATGGAGGGTTATCCGACAATGCAAGCAACACCAGGGACGAGGTCACTGTCTTCAAACCTGAGACTTCGTCAACACCCCCAGCGTGAGCAATCCCGCCCTTGAAAATAACAACATTCAAAACCACACAAATACTAATTGCAACCTTTTTCTATCTTTTCATTCACAGGACAATGATTTAATTGTGTTAACAGATGCAATTATTCCATTCAGTGAACCAGTCTGTAAGTATGCATTCTCTATATCTCAATGATTGCATGATGTGGAGGTGCCGGTATTGGACGGGGGTGTACAAAGTTAAAAATCACACAACACCAGGTTATAGTCCAACAGGTTTAATTGGAAGCACACTAGCTTTCGGAGCAACGCTCCTTCATCAGGTGGTTGTCGAGTATAATGCTTCCAAATCAACCTGTTGGACTCTACAGGCAGAAGTGAGGACTGCAGATGCTGGGAACCAGAGTTTAGATTAGAGTGATGCTGGAAAAGCACAGCAGGTCAGGCAGCATCCAAGGAGCAGGACTGTTCGACTATAACCTGGTGTTTTGTGATTTTTATCAATGATTGCAGGTGCCATTTGAATTATTCCCAAAGGTATCCAAACATGGCTACGTATTATTGGAGCACTAAAGTAAAGTCACTGTGGTCTTGTCAGACTACAGGGCTGGCTCTGTCATTAGAGCTAGTCAACTGGTGATGGTCAAACCTGGGGGTCACCACACCTCAGGCAAGGGGGGGTGTTTCAGAAGGTGAGTCCTTTGTGGTGACCTCAGCTGGTGTGGGAATTGAACCCACACTGTTGGCATCACTCTGCATTGCACACTGACCAACTGGTCCCCCTGCAGTACTGCAATGAACAAAGAACAGTACAGCACAGGAACAGGCCCTTTGGCCCACCAACACTGTGCTGACTCATGACACCTTTTCTAAACAAAAAATCTTCTGCCCTTACATAGTCTGCTTTCCGCATCTGCAGTGGACTGTATCCCTCAATTCCCTGCTTATTCATGTATCTTCCATATCCATCAACAGTATACCTGGACCTCTAACAATGTCATCTACAGCATCCATTGCAAACGATGTGGTCTCCTCGATATCGGGGAGACAGGGCGCCTTCTTGCAGATCGTTTCAGAGAGCATCTCTGGAACACCCGCACCCACCAACCCCACTGCCCCGTGGCTGGACACTTCAACTCTCCCTCCCACTCCATCAAGGACATGCAGGTCCTGGGCCTCCTCCACTGCCAAACTGTTACCACCCGACGCCTGTAGGAAGAACGCCTCATCTTCCACCTTGGGACCCTGCAACCACATCATAAATGTGGATTTCAACAGCTTCTTCACTTCCCCTTCCCCTACATTATCTCAGTCCCAAGCCTCCAACTCGGCACCACCCTCCGGACCTGTCCATCACTCCCCCCTCTGACCTATCACCTTCTCCCTCACCTTCATCTACCTATCGCGTTCTCAGCTACCTTTCCCCAAACCACACCCTACCTCTCAGCCCTGACTCACAAGCTTCATTCCTGATGAAGGGCTTATGCCTGAAACGTCGATTCTCCTGCTCCTCTGATGTTGCCTGACCTGCTGTGCTTTTCCAGCAGCACACTCTCGACTCTGATCTCCAGCATCTGCAGTCCTCACTTTCTCTCCTTATTCATGTATCTATCAAGGTGCCTCTAAAACATTGCTATTGTACACCCCTCCTCCACCTCCTCTGACCAGCACGTTCCAGGCACTTAACACCCTGTGTGAGAATGAACCTGCCTCTCACATCCCCTTTAAACTTTTCCCCTTTTTCATTAAAACCTATGCCCCTTAGTAATTGACATTTCTATCCTGGGAAAAACATGCTGACTGTCCATAGTACCCGGGAGGTGTGGTATGCCCAGTGTGGTATTTCTGGAATACAGTCGCAGCGATGGTGACCCCGGAGTGGCACTCCTGAAATGGACTGTGGTGCAGGGGCATTGATGGGCCTGGAGGCCATAGTGGAGACCCCCTCCTCCAGTCCCATGTCAAGCAGAGTACAAGAAGGCAGAAAGGACTGTGTTTTTAATTATATTCTAGTTATATCTTCACATCTTTTGTAACTTGAAGAGGACCTGGAGCACGGCAACATATTAAGCTTTTCACCGTATTTATTTGTTAAATACAAGTGACAATCATTCAATTCAATTCTCTCTCTCTCTCGCTGCCTCCATTGCTGCCAGATCTAGTGAGTTTCTCCAGGAATTTCTGTTTTGTTTCAGATGTCCAGTGTCCACAGTTCTTTACGGTATCTTAAGTTTCTCTTCCTCCCTGACTTACTATCAGCAATCCCTTTGTCTGCCTACCCTTATACCTCCCTTTCTCTGGGCTCCATCTCCACCTATTTACTCACTCCTTCCACCCCTCTTCCCAATATCGACACAGAAACCACCTTTTCCGAGCTGTTATCAGTTCTGAGGAAGGGTCACTGGACTCCAAACATTAACTCCATTTCTCTCTCCAGAGATGCTTCCAGACCCATTAAGTTTCTCCAGCAATTTCTGTTCCTGTTCCATATTGGGTGGCACAGTGGCTCAGTGGTTAGCACTGCTGCCTCACAGTGCCAGCCTGGGGTGACTGTCTGTGTGGAGTTTGCATGTTCTCCCCGTGTCTGCATGGATTTCCTCTGGGTGCTCTACTTTCCTCCCACAATCCAAATATGTGCAGGTTAGGGTGGATTGGCCATGTTACATTACCCATAGTGTTCAGGGATGTGTAGGTTAGGTGCATTTGTCAGGGGAAAATGTAGAGTAATAGGCTAGGGGAATGGGTCTGAGTGGGATACTCTTCGGAATATTGGGCTAAATGGCCTGTTCCACTTTGTAGGGACTCTGATATTTTTCCAGCACCCACAGCAATGGTGGAGCACACTCAATGTTCTGAATGGTCTACTTCACCAAATCCCATGTTGTTAATATTTAATTGTATTTTTCATGATTATTACTATGGGGCAAGGTAAGAAAGCAGATAGCAAGTTTATGCCAGAACAGGCACTGAAGCAGTCACACATGAATAGAAATGCCATCTTTCCAATGAGGTGCCAAACTGGTCCCCCACCTGCCCTCTCAGGCTGAAGATAAATGACATCGTTTGAAAACATCTTTTTTATTTGAAGATATCATTTGAAAAGGGAAAGAAGAGTTTCCCCTAGTGGTAAAACCAGTACTCATTGCTCAACCAACATCATTAGCAATGACAGAGCTTGCCATTTGCAAATTGGCTACCACATATCTTAAATTGCAGAACCTCATGTCCACATTGACTGAGGGGTGCTTTGGACTGTTCTGAGATTGTGAAATATTCTTGATAAATACAAACCTTTCTCTCACGTTTCCATGACATTTTGCTGTTGATGTTCAGCTGTTGTATTATTTTTCCTAATTGACCTTTTCAGAGATGTTATTACACCCTCAGAAGTAGGTGAGACTTGAACCTGCATCTTTCAATCCAAAAGTAGGAACATTACCACTGTACCACTAGAGGCTGCCCTTGTTTCAAGAGACCTCCCACTACTGATGGTCTGTCAGGCATTTTTTCTGATCAGTTGTTCAGAGATATGCATGCGTGGAATGAGCTGCCAGAGGAAATGGTAGAGGTTGGCAAAATTGCCACATGTAAAAGGCATCTGGAGGGTATATGAATCGGAAGGGTTCAAGAGGGATATGGGCCAAGTTCTGGCAAATGAGACTTGATTAATTCAGTATATCTGGTTGGACTGAAAGGTCTGTTACTGTGCTGTACAGCTCTATGACTCTATGGTATTACATACCACTGGGACTGGAACCCAGGCCACCTAGCTCGGAAGGAGGGACATACCATCACTCCATAAGAGCTCTTTGTGATGCTCAGTTAAGGTGTGGAGGTACCGTTGTTGGGGTGGATAAATTGAAAATCACATGACATGAGGTCAAAGTCCAACAAGTTTATTTGAAAGTACAAGTTTTCAGAGCGCTGCTCCCTTGTCAGATCGGAAGTAGGATGGGATCATAGGACACAGAGTTTATGGTAAAAGATTAAACATACAACTGTCATACAACTGATGTGATGTACTGAACAAATCTAGATTGCTGTTATGTCTTTAATCACTTAGAATGGGGATGCAGGTTTTGATTGATTAATGCGTAAATCACAGAATTTCTTTCAAGTCACTGCCCTGAGATCTTTTACTTATAAATTCTGTGTCCTATGATCCTGCCCTACTCACTACCTGATGAAGGAGCAGCGCTCTGAAAGATAGTACTCCCAAATAAACCTACTGGACCTTAACCTGGTGTTGCGTGATTTGTAACTGTGCTCAGTTAAAGCTTTGTGTTGGATCAATTTCAGGTGCCAACACCCAAACATCAGGGAGGTCAATTGCTTGCATGAAGCACCTTTTTGATCAGGCACTGCAGTTTGTAAACCAATTGATCTTCCTGCCAGTAGCTGAGTGTCAGTAGCTGAATCTTAGTGATGGAGCAGTAACACACAATCCTTACTTTTATTAGCTTGATGTCAGCTCCTGACGAGAGTTTGCTGGGAGCGAGTTGAGACAATCCCCTGGGTGTAAATGGATGCAATTAGCATCAATGAATTTAAGAGGGGTCTAAATAAATCAATAAAGAGGAAAGAATGGCAGGTTTTGCTGATAAGGTGAAGTGGAAAAGAGTGAGGATCACATTTATAAAGCCTCCGTCACCACCGTGCTGAAGCATTTCATAGCCAGTACGATACATCAGTCAGTTTTGCAATTTGGAAATGCTGCAGCCAACTCGCACACTGCAAGTTCCCACACTATGATTATGGCCAGTTGACCTGCTTTTATGATATTGCTGTCTGGGTTAGTATTAGTCCAAGGATAAGGGATCATTTCCATTCACCAGAGAGGGGACTGAGAATTTGGAGTGGATTGGGAATATATAATCTGCTTATTCTGAGGTGAGAATGAGGCACCGCTGAAACATAGCAGGAGAAGGTACACGTGGAACACAAATGGTGGTCTCACCCTACTGGGCCAAACCACCTGTTTGCTCTGATTACTCTGTAAGTCTATGCAATGTGTTTCCTCAACAATATCCTACTCACCATGCTTTGGAGAAATACCACAGAAATCCAAGGTGAAAATAACTTCACTGATCCAGTTCCCTCAGAACCAGCTCTCAGAGTGAACAGAACCTCAGGCATTTCTGTTTATATCTGTCAGCCAGGGCTGCCTGATCAAATCAGATTAACAGCCCCAATCCGGGAACTCATTCTATGAGGTCCACCTGGCTCACCTCATTACAATTACTACACAATTAAATTTGAAACTTCAGTCTGCACCTTACATTGGCATTGGAATAGATCTTGCAAAGAAGTAAATAATGACTTATAAAGGCAGGCAATATAATTACATATTGGACAATTTTGCATGGAGCAATTTCATCCAGTTCAAATTATGTCATAATTACACATGGAATCCAAATTGAGATTTCACAGCAATATGCATAGGGTAAGAACCTTGCACTAGCCTTTTTGTATTAACACTACTATAAATACTGGACAATATGGACTGAGATCTTTCCTAACCTCATGGATTTTCTTTCGCAGATATAGCCTTCCGTGAAGACGCTGCTGAGTTTGGAATCACAAGCCACTCAGTTGAACCAGAAGATCAGAGAATCAGAACATATTTTCCAGAGACGTGGATGTGGTTGGATATGATAACTGGGTAGGAATTCCATTTCATTGAAGATGAGATCCTCAGTAGCTGAGTGCCTGAATGCCTCATGTTGTCACAGAGTCATAGAGATGTACAGCACGGAAACTGACCCTTCGGTCCAACTCATCCATGCTGACCAGATATCCCAACCCAATCTAGTCCCACCTGCCAGCACCCGGCCCATATCCCTCCAAACCTTTTCTATTCACATACCCATCCAAATGCCTCTTAAATGTTGCAATTGTACCAGCCTCCACCACATCCTCTGGCAGCTCATTCCATACACATACCACCCTGTTAAGTCCCTTAAGACTTTTATATGTTTTAATGAGGTCATCTCTCAGTCTTCTACATTCCACCAAGTACAAAACTAATCTACTCCACCTCTCCTCATGAGAAACTCCTTCTATACCTGGTACCAGCTAAGTGACGCTTCTCTGAGCTGCCTCTTTTCTGTGTATACCTTTCCGTGGATAAAAGACCAAAACTGTGCACATTATTCCAACGGTAGCATTACTAGTGTCTTGGATACTTCCCTACTTTTAAACTCCATTCCCTTCAAAATAGAAACCAACATTTCATTTGCCTTTCTCTTTAACCATTGAACTTGGACGCTAGCTTTCAGTGATTCATATGTTTTGAACAATAAAGGAATTAAGGGATACAGTGAGGGGCAGGTATGTGGAGCTGAGTTCATGAAAAGATCAGCCACGATCTTATTGAATGGTGGAGCAGGCTTGCGGGGCCAGATGGCCAACTCCTGCTCCTACTTCCTATGTTCTTATGTTATGTTCTTATGCATGAGGATCCCAAATTCCTCGGTTCCATAGATTTCTGCAGTCTTTCTCCATTTAAATAATATTCAGCTCCTCTATTCTTCCTACCAGGATGCAGCACCTCACATTTCGCCACATTATATACTGTTTGCCAAGTGTTTGCCCACTCGCTTTTGTTTATTTCCCTCTGCAGACTCTTTGTGTCACTCTCATCATTTGCCTTCCTATCTACACTTGGGTTATCCACAACCTCAATAATAGCACACTCACTTTACGTTTGTCTGCTCCCTCTGGAATGTTGGCTTGGATTCTACTCCTTCCTGCTGACGTCTCTCACTGTACTCCACACCTTCCCAGGCCAGGGCACTAATGAATCACCACGGATATTTCACCCCTTCAGGAATGTGGACTTAGCCATATGGTACTGTGAGGCAGCAGTGCTAACCACTGAGACACTGTGCCACCTGGCTCTTTCAGAGGATTGCGAGTCTTTGGAGTTCCCTTCCTCAAAACGCAGTAGGAGTAGAAACTTTAAATATTTTTAAGGCAGAGAGAGATAGATTCTTGATGACGACAGGGATGAAAGTTTATCAGGGAGGTGCAGGAATATAGAGTTGAGGTTAAAATCAGGTCAACCACGATCTTATTGAATGACAAAGCAGGCTTGAAGGGCTGAGTGGCCAGCTCTTGTTTTTGTTCATATGTTTGTATGAATCATTTGTTATAGGTGCACGTGGTTTGGCTTGATTAAAAACTGTTACAGACAACGCAGACGTAGGTACAGTGGCCGTTGTCATTGTTCTAATGGTGTAGTGATAATGTCCCTACCCCTGAACCCAGCAGGTATGGGTTCGAGTGCCACATTGGCGAGAAGTCTGTAACAATATTGCTGAGCAGATTGATTAAAACAGTTTTAGATTAGATTACTTACAGTGTGGAAACAGGCCCTTCGGCCCAACAAGTCCACACCGACCCGCCGAAGCGCAGCCCACCCATACCCCTAACCTAACACTACGGGCAATTTAGCATGGCCAATTCACCTGACATGCACATCTTTGGACTGTGGGAGGAAACCGGAGCACCCGGAGGAATCCCACGCAGACACGTGCAAACTCCACACAGTCAGTCACCTGAGTCGGGAATTGAACCCGGGTCTCAGGCGCTGTGAGGCAGCAGTGCTAACCACTGTGCCACCGTGCCGCCCACAAAAAAGTTGAAAGCAGCTCCGAGGATGGGTGTGCAGAGCTGTCTGTCCCAGGCTGGGCAGGTTATTCTGGGAAGGAGGTCATTGCTGAAATGTTGCCTGCCTAGTTACCCTTGAGCAGATGATGTTGAATCTGCCATGTGAACCATTACAGTCCATCCAGAAAGACAGTCCTGTTAGAGCATTCCAGGAATTTCACCAAAATTGGTGGCACAGTGAACAGTGAAGAAGGATATCTAAGATTCCAATGGGATCTTGATCAGCTGGGCCAGTGGGCTAAGGAATGGCATATGAAGGTTTTTTTTTCAGAGGATTAAACGTTTTTGAAATTTCCTTCCTCAGAACACAGAATTAAATATTTTTTTAGGCAGAGGGAGATAGATTCTTGATGACCAAGGGGATGAATGATTATTGGGTTTCAGATTTCGGGACAGTATCACTCCACCATTAGTGTAATGACCATTATCACTGCACCTAGTCTACTTTACTTTTAATATGGAGTTTAAATTAGGTGAATGTGACATATTGCATTTTTGTAAGACAAACCAGGGCAGGACTTATATAGTTCATGGTAGGGTCTTGTGGAGAGTTGTTGAACAGAGAGACTGAGGGGTGCAGGTACGTTGTTTCTAGAGAGTGTGTCACAGGTGATCAGGATGGTGAAGGAGGCATTTGCCATGCTTGCCTTCGTTAGTCAGATCATTGAGTATAGGAGTTGGGACATCATGTCACAGCTGTACAAGAGATTGGTGAGGCAACATTTGGAGTATTGCATGCAATTCCAGTTGCCTCGCTGTAGGAAGGATGTTACTAAACTGAAAAGGATGCTAAAAAAGATTTACAAGGATGTTTCCAAGGCTGGAAGCTTTGAGTTATAAGGGGATGCTGAATAGACTAGGGCTGTTTTCCCTGGAGCGTCGGAGGCTGAGGAGTGACCTTATAGAGGTTTATAAAATCATGAAGGGCATGGATATTTGAACAGCCAAGGCCTTTTCCCCAGGTGAGGGAGTCCTAAACTAGAGGGTATAAATTTAGGGTGAGAGGGGAAAGATATAAAAGAGTCCTGCGGGACAACGTATTCACGCATAGGGTGGTGCGTGTGTGGAATGAGCTGCCAGAGGAAGCTGATGAAGGGCTTTTGCCCAAAACGTCAATTTTCCTGCTCCTCGGATGCTGCCTGACCTGCTGTGCTTTTCCAGCACCACATTCTTGCCTCTAATCCCCAGCATTTGCAGTCCTCACTCTCGTTTAAAAGGCATTTGGATGGGTTCACGAGTAGGAAGAGTTTAGAGGGATATAGACCAAATGCAGGCAAATGGGATTAGTTCAGTTTAGGAAATCTGGTCGGAATGGATTAGTTGGGCCAGAAGGGCCTGTTTCTATGGTATATGACTCTATGACTGTATAATGTTGATATGTTCGGTCTTTGGCTGGAGGGGGAGGGGGCACAGGTAGAAATGTACCTCATCAATACCTAGGCATAGAAACCATTTGTGTCTAGAAAATCACCTCACGGATACAATGTTAGGTGTTCAAATTCAAGGTCATGAAATGATTTCAAGCAAAGTATTGCACTCCAGAGTTCTGGTCTCCATATTGTAGAAAGAATAGAGAAGCATTGGGGAAGATGCAGGAATGATTGACATGGATGATACCGGGGTAGATTGGAAAGTTTCCAAACAAATGTACAATGGATGTTTGAGATCTGAAATAAAACCTGAGAGTGCTGGACAAACCCAGGAGGTATGTGCACACCAGTGGAGAGGGAGAAAGAGGAAACATTTTGACTCCAATGTGACTTTTCTTCAGAGCTGGAAAGTGAAGAGGAAAAGTGATGGGTTTTCTGTTGTTGAGAAAGGTGAGGAGTAGTAAGGGGAAGATCAGGGGAAGATCAGCAGAAGGTTACAGACTGGGGACATTAGTGTCACAGATATTAGAATAACAATGAAATGCATGAATGTCAAAAATCTGCACAAGAACAAGTGGTTTGATAAGGAAAATGCATGTAAAAATGTAATGGAATTCAAAACCATGAGAACATGGATGTAAGACATCTATTGATAAATCCAACTGGGGATTCAAGGGAAACCTCTTTATGAAAGGGTGAGATATGTTAATGCTGGGAGTGCTGGAAACAAGCTTCCTTTAAGCAAACAGGTACATCGGAGCACCTCTGGAATGCTGTTAGCTGGGAGTATTTTATTGAATGATGAGACGGGTACATTACCAGGAGAGGATGGTGCATGACTTTGAGTCGTAGAGTCATATAGCACGGAAATGGAACCTTTGGTCCATCTAGTCCATGCCAAACACAAACCCAAACTAAACTAGCCCCATCTTCCTGCATTTGGCCCATATCCCTCCAAACATTTCCTATTCATGTACTTATCTAAACTTCTTGTAAACACTGTAAATGTACCCACATCCACCACTTCCTCTGGCAGTTCATTCCACACACAAATCACTCTCTTGTGAACCTCATTTCCTTTAAATCTTTCTTCTCTCACCTTAAAATATGTCCGCTAGTCTTGAAATCCCCCCATCTTAGGGAAAAAAATGCCTGCAATTCTATGCCCTTCATGATTTTATAAATCTCCACAAGGTCACCCCTCAATCTCCTATGCTTGAGTGAGTAAAGTCGCAGTAGATCCAGCCACTCCCTTATAACTCCAGTCCTGGCAACAACCTGGTAAATCTCTTCTGAACCCTCTCCAGTTTGATAAAATCCTTCCTACTGCAGGGAGATCAGAACTGGACACAGTATTCCTGAAAAGTGCTTACCCCCAAATGTCCGGTACAACCCTAACATGGCGTTCCCAACTCCGATACTTAAAGGTCTGAGCAATGAAAACAAGCATGCTAAACGCCTTCTTAACCACCTTGTCTGTATGTGATGTAAATTTCAAAGAATTATATGCCTGAACATGTCAGTATTCTACCATAGGAAGGTTTTAAACACACTTTATGACCATTCCTCTCATCGTTCTTTTCTTTTGGTTAGTTCAAGTTCAAACGTTAGCTTCCAGAGAACAGTTCCAGACTCCCTCACCACCTGGATTGCCAATGCTTTTGTGATTTCCGAGAACAAAGGACTTCAGTTGGCCACCAGACCTGCTCAGGTAAGTCAACCCCACCTTTCAGTCTCGGAATAAAGGGTCTGTTATTTCTGACTTTAGCTGAGGCAAAATTTCCTCTTAGAATTCTGTAGCCCAGAGGGTTGCAGATGCTCTGAAGTTGGATAGATTCAAGGCTGCGATGGACAGATTTTGTCTGTAAGGGAGTTAAGGAGTATGGGGAGTGGTCATGGAGTTGAAGCTCAAGATTAGCAGTGATTATATTGAATGGTGCAGCAGGAATGAATGGTCTACTCCTTCTCCTGTTTCTTATGAGTTTGTGCTTTAGGAAAGGCCTTACAAGGCCTTAAGATAGATTATTTTGTTTCAAGAGACCAGAGGAGATCTGAGCTCCAAACTTGGAGAGAATACAGAAGCGGTTTACCAAGACGTTGCCTGGTTTGGAGGGTATTAGCTATGAGGAGAGACTGGACAAACTTGGCTTGTTTACACATGAACATTGAAGGATAAAGGGTGACCTGATAGAAGTTTACAAAATTACTAGACGCACAGATGGAATGGACACTTGGACCTTTTTTTACCCCAGGTAGAAGTAGGGGACGTAGGTTTAATGTATAAGGGAGCAAGTTTAAAGGAGATGTGAGAGGCAAGTTATTTTACACGGAGGGTGGTGAGTGTCTGGAATGTACTGCTAGAGGAGGGGGTGGAAACAGATACAATATCTGTGTTTAAGAGGCATCTTGACAATTTCATGAATAGGAGGGAAATAGAGGGATATGGACCACATAGAGGCAAAAGACATTCTGTATAGAAAGGCAGCATGAGTTGGCACAGTACTGGTGGGTCAATGGGCCTGTTCCTGTGTCTCACTGTTCTTTGCTGTAACTTGGTCCTAACACACACTCAGCACAATCTGGTGGATAGGTCCTGTTTCTGCATCTATAACCCAGAGGTCAATCTTCAATGCAAGGAATGGCAGAGAAAGCATTTAGAAATAAAACTGAGGGGAGGCTTTGGAGTACTCTGATGCCATTGAGTTAGCAATCTAGAGTTCTAAACTAATGTTCTGGGGAAATGGGTTCAAATCACACCTTGCAGTTGGTTAAAAAGGAATTCAATAAAAATCTGAAATTTAAAAGCTTGTCTAATGTGGCCATGTAACCGTTGTTGAAAAACCTTTCTGATTCACCAGTGCCTTTTATGGAAGGAAGTTTGTCAATGGATCTCCGAGTGCAGGACCCTAACCGACTACAATAAGATTGACTGCAAATTGCCCTCTGATCCTGCAAGCTAATTAGGGACAGACAATAAACACAAGAGATAACAATATTAAAATCAACAATCTTTCTGTGCTTGAGTAGCTCTATAATTTGTTTTTAATTCTTTCATAGGGAATAGGGGTCATTGGCAAAGCCAGCATTTCTCACCCGTCCCTAATGATTTCCTTCTGAAATAACTGCACAGAGGCCAGTATCCCATCACCAAGACACCCATTCTTTACCCGTGCACAGTACCGAACACATACCGAGGAGACCTTCTGAACCCCCTTTTTTTAAAAACGAAGGTTGAAGTCATATTTTATTGTGTAGAACTGATAAAAGCACAGAAGCAACAACAAAAGAAAACTGTTCCCTGCCCCGAAATGCAAAAATACAATTGGACTAAGTCCAAATATAAACCTGTCCAGAAAACAGCACGAGCCCTCAATTAAAGAACTGAGCAATGACTTCCTCATGCGTCTGCCTTGCTGCTTGTAGTGGCTGATCCACGACTGGTGGCTGTTCTGGGTTGTGATCTTCCTCATCTTCTACGGATTGAAGCTCCTGTTTATGTCTGTCAGCCAGAGCTCCCTGATTGATTTAGGTTAACAACCTCAATCAGGAATCTCAAGGTCAATGAGAGCCACCTGATCCTGGCTCCATCACAACACCTTCCCTTAGGACATCGATGAACCAGATGAGTTTTTACAACTGGCTTTGTAGTTCCAGATTTCTTGCCACAGTGGGAGTTGGATCTCTCCCCCCAAAGCATTCGCCTCACTCTTGGGATTGCTATCTCATGAAACCATGTCACTCTATCTCCTTAATGACAGACCTTTCTGGAGAGAAGTTAGGAAGCACTTCAAGGGTGGTTGAGTTTGCTGTTAATAGCAAATGGTTTGAGGTCAGTTGTTAATTTTAATTCTGACCTTGTGAGATTTTTGTCAAACCCTGCATGAGAAAGGACTGGAACATGGAACTTTGTCATGGGAGAGTCATGATCTCTGTGAATGGTGTAAGAGGAAGGTTCTGACAAGAATCGAGAAGGGTTATGTTCCTGTTTAATTTCTCATTTATGGGCAGGATGTGAAATTCAAACATAGCCACAAGATGGCTCCAGAGAAAAGGGTTTGAAGACAGTTGTTTCTTCCTAAAGCGTTGCTTATGAAAGTTGTTACATTCAGTTCTTTTTATTCCACGTACACACTTTAATACCCTTCCCAAACAAGAAAAATAGCAAAATAAATCACAGCATCTTGGCTGTTCATAAATTTGATTAGTGGAGACTAAAAGGGAGTTATTTCTCATATTTTTTGTTCTTTGCTTTCAAATGACACCTTGGATTTATTCCGTAATATGTTGTAATCTTGCACTGCCTTATATTGATCATCCTCTATCCCTGACACTTTCTCACCATTGATGATGTGTCATTCCCACTAACAATCCCACAGACATCTGGAGAATTGGATAAATATTGGAATGGAAATGTGTTCAAGACAGTGGGAGGAGAAGGCAGGGGAGTGATAGAGTGCTCTGAGGCATTTAATATCTGAAAGGGTTTACTGATGTTATGAGAATGTCTCTGACCAGCATGGGGTTGTTGTTGTGATGAGTGAACAGGTTTTCCATACCAGTTTCTGAATACTAAATTCTGTGCTGTTAAACAGTATTGTGTACTTGCTCTGCATCTAACCTGATCTTTCGCAAGAATCTATGATGTTTTTCAGATGTAAATGTAACGAGTTATTAAGAAATATGTAAAAGGAAATACCTGATCAATATTGACCCTCTTAATTGCTGAAGACTTCACTTGATACCCTTCCCCACTTCAATCAATGATTTAAATTAATCCCAGTAAGCAAAGCTGGCGCCCATGAATCTACCCAAGGCATCCAGATGGTACTTGTGGACCCAACCACAATATATACCAGACAGCCTGGGGTTTGGTACGCCATGGCCTCCTGCATTCTACTGAGCCAGGGGTCATCCTTGAGCAAGATGGTAATGGTTGAGTGGGGGATATGCCTGGTCATGAGGTTGCAGGTTGCTGCTGGAGTACAATTCTGCTGCTGTTGATGGCCCACAGTACTTCACAGATACTCAGTATTGAGTTGCTCAATCTGTTTAAAATCTGTCCCATTTAGCACCGTGATAGAGCCACACAACACGATGAGATGATTCTCAATGTGAAGTGCACAACGATTGTGTGGTGGTCACTCTTACCAGTACTAGGAGCATAGGAATGTAGGGACAGGAGTAGGCCATTCAGCTCCTCTAGCCTGTTCTGCCATTCAATGAGATGCTGGCTGATCTGTGACTTATCTCCATAAATCTGCCTTTGGCCCATTTACCTTAATACCTTTACTTAACAAAATTTTATGTGTCTCAGACTTAAAAATTAACAACTCATCCAGCATCCATTGTTGTTTATGGAAGACAGTTCCAAACCTCTATCACTCTTAGTGTGTAGAAGTGCTTCCTAACATCACTCCTAAGTGGTCGGACTTTCAGATGCGTTCTAAAATTCCCCAACAAGTATAAATAGTTTATCTTTATATATCCTGTCTTTTCATGTTAATATCTTGAAGACTTTGATCAGATCACCCGTCAACCTTCTAAATTCTAGAGAAAGCAGGCTTGGTTTGTATGATCTCTTCTCAATAGTTAACCCCTGAAGTCCAAGTATCATTCTTATCATCCAATGTTGTCCCCCCTCCAAGGCCAATATATCTTTCCTAAGTATGGTGCATTGATCTATTCCAAGTGCTACAGATGGGATTTAACCAAAGTTTTGTATAATATTGCTAATGCCAATTGTTCGATTTAAACATCTGCATCTATGTGCTTCAGTCCTTTAGAAAAAAGGGCAACATTCCATTAGTTTCTTTGATTATTTTCTGCATTTTCTTTGTGACCCTTTAAAGATCGGAACCTTCAAGTCTCTTTGGATGTCCACTTCATACCATCTTGAAAGCACCCTGATCTATTCTTTCTCAGTCCAAAATAGATAACTTTATATTTGTTTACGATGAGCTCCCTCTGTCACAGTTTTGCTCATTCACTTAATCTATCAATGTCCCTTTGTAATTTCATGCCATCATCTACACTGTCTACAATCTGCCTAGCTTTGTGTCATCAGCAAATTTGGTTATATGACTTTCAATGCCATTATCCAAGTCATTTAGAAATAATGTGAATTATTGAGGCCCTTACACAGGTCCTTAAGGGACACCATTGATCACATTATGCCAATTTGAGTACCTACCCATTATCTCTACTTTGTCAACCACTCTCCCAATTTACTGTCATGGATTAATGCATCTGCAGCAGGCAGATAGGTGAGGATGAGGTCAAGTATACTTTTCCCCCTTGTTGGTTCCCTCACCACTTGTTGCAGACCCTGCCTAGCAGCTCTGTCTTTTAGGACTCAACCAACTCAATCTATTTGGTTTAATTACCTTGAAACAGCCTGAAGGTATTATATTCAAGCTATATAGAAGTGATTATATGTAATATTCTCCTGTCCTAAGTCAGTTCCATTGTATCTGCCTCTGCCAACAAAAGGAGACCTAGGGTATTTCCGTTCATTAACTAACACGCTGAAACTAAACACATGCTTTGGCTTCGTCAATTACTTGAGAGCAGTCTTCATCAGATGGGTTCATCACCAAATGGGCGGCACAGTGGTTAGCACTGCTGCCTCACAGCGCTGGAGACCCAGGTTCCATTCCCACCTCAGGCGACTGACTGTGTGGAGTTTGTACATTCTCCCTGTGTCTGCGTGGGTTTCCTCCGGGTGCTCTGGTTTCCTCCCACAGTCTAAAGATGTGCAGGTCGGGTGAATTGGCCTTGGGAAATTCCCCGTAGTGTTACGTAAAGGGGTAAATGTAGGGGAATGGGTGGGTTGCGCTTCGGCGGGTTGGTGTGGACTTGTTGGGCCGAAGGACCTGTTTCCACACTGTAAGTAATCTAATCAAATCTATGACCTGTGTTCCTGTGTCTATGTTAATACCAGTTTGTTCTGTTTAACAGTTGGAAGTCTTCAAATCTTTCTTTCTGGAACTAAACCTCCCTTACTCTGTAACCAAAGGCGAACAACTCATTTTGGAAATAAACATTTTCAACTACCTTCAACAGGACCTGGAGGTAATCCCTCTCCTGCAGTTTCAATCTCCTACATGAATATTTTGTAGTTGGGATAAAACATTAATGCATTCCTACATCACACCTATTAGTAATGGCATTTTAAGAATACTGTGGGATCATTTCATCTTGCCATAGCATTAGATTAGTGAGCCAAAGACTGTGCTTCAATGTACTAGAAAGAACATATTGTAATCACTGGTATGAGAATACAGAGAGCAGAAAATCGCAGGGAAGAAATTGGTGACCGTTCTAGCCTGATAAACATCACAGCAGGACTTAATTATAAATCTGTTCCAATGGCTCCTCTAGGGTTTTTTTTTGTGATTCTCAGGGTGTACTTTATGGTTTGCAGGGTCTAATTTGCAATTCTCATTTATTTGTGAGGTGAGGTGGTCACAGAGTAACACTGCTATCTCTATTTGTGTTGACATAAACTCACACAGAGGTAGAGATAGAAGATTTCGTCAATATGTTCAATAATTATGAAACTCATTAAAATTGAAGCCATCACACAAAGTGGCTGCTCAATGTTCCTCGATATCAGAGTATGTAAATTGGCATGCAGCGACAGGTATAAGTAAGCAATAAATGTTTTTCAAAATAATTAACTTATACCTCTGCCATCACTCTAATAACACCTTCCATAGATTGATGGGGTCATTGTCAATGGGTTTCCATCATACAAGACCAAACCTGGAACATTTTAACCAGATAGCTGCTATTTACTGCTTCTCAGATCTCCTTTGTCTCAAATTTAAATTTGGCAATCAACACAATCTTCATTTTAACAGCATCTGTGAGATTTTCACTCATATAGCACCTAAACATGTCCTCTCTACCTCCTGGTATCAGCAAGCATGCTGTTCCTGGCTCTGGCTTCCCACTTTGACCTCTGCCAAATGACCTTGGGCTTCCATTACCAACACATAGAATCCCTACAGTGTGGAATGAGGCCATTCGGCCCATTGAATCCACACTGGCCCTCTGAAGAGTATCCTATTCAGACCCACTCCCCTCCCCCCACCCCCACCATCCCGATCCCTGTAACGCTGAATTTCCCATGGCTACCCCACTCTAACCTGCACATCTTTGGATTGTGGGTGGAAACTGGAGCACGAGGAGGAAACTCATGCAAACACTGGGAGAATGGGCAAACTCCTCACGAACAGTCACTTGAGGGTGGAATTGAACACGAGTCTCTCGTGCCAAGAAGCAGTAGCGCTAACCTCTGAACCACCGTACCACCCCTGGATCCCTGGTCCAGGCTGTCTGTTTCTAGACGTCATCCCTATCAGCTCCAGACCCGTGCTCTGCCCCCTACCCTCTCTCTTACTGCCTGGCTCTTGGACCTCAACTCTCAAACCCAATGTTGACCTCAACCACCCCCAGCTCCCAGCCCCCAGCTCCCAGCCCACAGCTGCCACTCTCCAGAACCCAGTTCCCTTTGAGAATAACATGAGTACTGTTTTTGGGAGGGGATGAATTTAATAATGCTTATAGAAATACTGTCTAATTCTAAATGTGATTAATTCAGTTGTCCCTTGGAACAGGGGAAGGCGATGACCCAGTCACATTATAGCGAGACCATTAATCCTGAGATCCCAGAAGTGTTCTCGGAACTAGGGTTAAATCCCCCCATGGCAGATGGTGGAATAATAATCTGGAAGTCAGAGTTTAACAATGACCATGAAACCATTGCTGCGGAAAAGCCCACCCGATTCACCAATGTTCTTTTGGAATTCCAGATCCACAGCAATGTGGTTGGCTC
This sequence comes from Hemiscyllium ocellatum, assembly GCF_020745735.1. Lineage (NCBI taxonomy): Eukaryota > Metazoa > Chordata > Chondrichthyes > Orectolobiformes > Hemiscylliidae > Hemiscyllium > Hemiscyllium ocellatum. The sequence continues at coordinate 7,929,781 of NC_083410.1, read as the reverse complement.
TTAACTGTCTGGAATGTTAGGGATGGGACTTAAATGCTGGCCCAGCCAGTGATGTCCATGTCCCATGAATGGATAATTTTAAAAAAGCCATAAGCATTTTAATAGGTTTGTTGAGCCATTCATTGTAAGTGTTGTTCTAAAGGCTTGTCACAGAGAGAGCGAGAGAGAGAGAGAGAGAGAGAGAGAGAGAGAACTAACAAGGTTGGGTAACTCACGTCGCAGATGGCTAGACACTAACATTGTTTATATTTTTTAACGTACAGGTTTGGGTGACGGTTGAACCAAGTGATTTGTTTGATTTCATCATCCTACCAGATAAGAAGGATCTGGACCCCAACAAACTGAAAGGCTCTGTGTTGAGTCAAGAATCCCATGTATTTTATTTCCCCATCAAGATGAAGGGCCTTGGCAAGATTCCAATCACCGTTAAAGCCACATCTGGAGTTGCATTCGACGGTGTCACCAAATACGTTTTAGTAAAGGTAGCGTTTTGGTTTGGCAGATTCCAATTCCTTGCTTCTTTCTGTGAAGTAAATGCGGCAGATTCAGAAAGAGTAGAAAAAGGAACAGGAGTAGGCTGGACATCCCCTCAAGATGTAATCATTATACACCTTCACACGTGCCTATGTGTTATTTGATGGAATGTTACAAAAATAACTATGGGTTAAGTGATCCAAATTATTAGCAGTTATATTTGTATATTAATTAGTATTAATCAGTAAATATATTTATATATGTATGATTAGTATTAATCAGTATTAATACTAATATCAGTATTAGTATTAATTAGTATTAATCAGTAAATATATTTATATATGTATGGTAGTCAATGTATATTAAGCAATATATATACCAGATAAATATAAATATTATGCAATATATATATAATCTGTAATCTACTTTAGACATAGTAGAATATATATACACACACTAATGAGTGGAATTATAGCTTAAATGATTTTTGACATGTTTGACATGTCTTACAGCAAGTGTCACTGCGTTCTGCCCATCGGGGACCCCATTTTACGATGGCACATCTGCAGAACTCAGGCTTCCTGACACCAGTCATGACCTCACTCCAAGGTGGTGTCCAACGAGAGCTGCAGAGTCCCTGATATTAATACTGTTCACGTTCCGTGCTGTATCACCATTACTTACTACTCTCAGTACTTTCAGTGCTTTTCCAGATTTTGTGCAGACAATAAGCTGTAAATACCATCCAGGTGGCCACTTGTAAACTGCATTAAAATATGATTCCCACTGACAAGCAAGGTTATACAGTAACCCAAAAGCCAAAATAAGATGTTTTTGCATCAGGCAAGTAATCTTCCACTTGTCTCTAACTACTCACTGTCATGTCCAATTAACCCTTAGCAATTATCCCTTAATGGTCTGGTTTGAAGATATCATTTTTAATATGACACAACCCTTGCACAGATACAAATAGAATCATAGAGTCATACAGCACAGAATCAGACCCTTCACTTCAACCAGTCCATACCAAATGTAATCTCAAACTGAACTAGGCCCACCTGCCTGTTCCAGGCCCATATCCCCCCAAACCTTTCCTATTTGTGTATCCATCCAAATGTCTCCTTAATGTTGTAATTGTATCCACATTCGTCACTTCCTCAGGATGTTCAATCCACATGCGAACCACCCTCCACGTAAAAATATTGCCTCTTATTTTCTTTTTTATATCTTTCTCCTCCCACCTTAAAAATGTGCCCCCCCCCCAGTCTTAAAATGCCCCCCTTTGGGCAAAAGATGACCATAAACTCGATCTATAGCTCTAATTATTTTATAAACTTCTATCAGGTCATGTCTCAACTTCCTACCGTCCAATGAAAAAAGTCCCAGCCTATCCATCTCTCTTTATGACTCAAACCTTCCATACCTGGCAACATCCTGGTAAATCTCTTCTGCTCCCTCTGCAGCTTAATAATATCCTTTGTATAACTGGGTAACCAGAACTGGACACAGCAAGAAAGTTATTAAAAGGCACTTGATTAGGGATTTGATGTGGAGAGGAATGTTATGCCATAGCAAAGCAGTTGTGCTGAACTATTATGAAATAATTGATTAGTCTCCACCAGAAGGTTATGCCCAGTAGTGGGCACCACATTTTGGGAAGGATGTCAGGACCTTGGAGAGGGTGCAAGAGAGATTTACCAAAAATATGCCAGGTGACATAAAGAACAGAATTGATACAATGATGTTGTCTACATGGACTTCAGCAAGATGTTCAACAAGGTTCTGCATGGTAGAATGCTCAGCAAGCTTAGATTATATAGAACACAGGGAGATCTCGCCAATTGGATACAAAATTGGCTTGAAGGCAGAAGACAGAGGGTGGCGGTGAGGGCTGTTTTTCAGATTGGAGGCCTGTGACCAATGGTGTACCACAAGGATCAGTGCTGGGTCCACTGCTTTTCATCATTTCAATAAATGATTTGGATGTGAATATAGGAGGAATGGTGAGTAAGTTTGCAGATGACACCAAAATTGGAGATGTACTAGACAGTGAAGAAGGTTACCTCAGATTACAATGGGATCTTGATCAGATGGGCCAATGGGCTGAGGAGTGGCAGATGGTATTTAATTTAGATAAATATAAGGTGTTGCATTTTGGTAAGGCAAGTCAGGGCAGCACTTAAACACTTAATGGTAAGGTCCCAGGGAGTGTTGTCGAACAAAGAGATCTTGAGGTGCAGGTTTATAGATCCTTGAAAGTGGAGTTATAGGTAGACAGGATAGTGAAGAAGATGTTTGGTACATTTGTCTTTACTGATCAGTGAATTGAGTGGAGGAGCTGGGAGGTCATGTTGTGGCTATACAGAACATTTGCTAGACCACGTTTGGAACATCGCTTTGAATTCTCATCTCCCTGCTGTAGGAAAGACGTTGTGAAATTTGTAAGGGTTCAGAAAAGATTTACAAGGATGCTGCCAAGGTTGGAGGGTTTTGTGTGACAGGGAGAGGCTGAATAGACTGGGACGAGTGTCCTTGGAGCGTCGGAGGCTGAGGGATGACCTTATAGAAGTTTATAAAATCATGAGGGGCATAGATAGGGTGAATAGCCAAAAATGTATTTCCAGGTTAGAGGTGTCCGAAACTAAAGGGCATAGGTTTAGGGTGAGAGGAGGAAAGATATAAAAGGGACCTGAGGGGCAACATTTTCACACAGAGGGTGGTGCGTGTGTGGAATGAGCTACCAGAGGAAGTGGTGGAGGCTGGTACAATTGCACCATTTTAAAGGCATCTGGATGGGTATATGAATAGGAATCGTTTTGAGGGGTATGGGCCAAGTGCTGGCAAATGGGAAGAGATTAATTCAGGACATGGTCAAATTAGATTGAAGGGTCTTTTTCTGTGCAGAATAACTCTATGACTTTAATTAATGGTAGGGCCCTGGGTAATGTTGTAGAACAGAAAGTACTAGGAGTTCAGGCGCACAATTTTTGAAATTTACATCACAGGTAGGCTGGATGGTTAAGAAGCTACAAAACCAGAAGTTGCTAGAAAAGCTCAGCAGGTCTGGCAGCATCTGTGAAGACAAATCAAAGTTAACATTTCGGCTCCGGTGATCCTTCACAGATGTTGCCAGACCTGCTGAGACTTCCCATCAACTTCTGTTTTTGTTTCTGTCTAACAGCATTCACAGTTCTTTCGGTGCTTAAGAAGATGTTGAGCACGCTTGCTTTCATTGCTGAGACCTTTGAGTACAGGAGTTGGGGCGTCATGTTGAGGTTGTACAGGACATCGATGAGGCCTCTTTCAGAGTTCTGTGGGCAGTTCTGGTTGCCAGTTATAGGAAGGATATTTTTAAACTGGAGAGGGCTCAGAAAAGATTTCCCAGGATGTTGCTTGGAATGGAGTGTTTGAGATATAAAAATAGACTGGATAGGCTGGGACTTTTGTCACTGGAGCATTTGAGGTTCGGGGGTGACCTTATAGAGGTTTATAAAATCATAAGGAGCAGAGAGAAGGTGAATGACAAGGGTATTTCCTTAAGGTGGGGGCTTTAAAGACAAAGGGCCATATTTTTAAAGTAAGAAAAGAAAGATTTACAAAGGACGTGAGGGGCAACGTTTTTACACAGAGGGGCTGTGTAAAATTTCAGCAAAAGTGGTTGATGCAGATACAATTACAAACTTTAAAAGACATTTGGAAAAGTACATGAACAGGAAATGTTTGGAGGGATATGGGCCATGTGCAGGCAGCTGGGGCTAGTTTAGTTTGGAATTATGGTCGGCATGGACTGATTGGACCGAAGGGGCTGTTTCTGTGCTGTGTGGCTGTATGATGGGTATATGGTAGCTCACTGGTTAGCACTGCTATCTCCCAGAGCCTGTTTCAATATCCATCCTTGGCTGACTGTCTGTGTGGAGTTTGCACATTATCTCTGTGTCTGCATGGGTTTCCTCAGGGTACTCCAGTTTCCTCCCACAGTCCAAAGGTGTGCAGGTTAGGTGGATTGGCCAAGGGAAATGCAGGATTATGAGTATAGAGCAGCTTTGGGTGAGATGCTTTTTGGAGGGTTGGTGTCAACTCAATGAGTCAAATAGTCCCTTTCCATAATGTTGGGATTTGATGATGATGGACTTGAAGCATTGAAGCCAAGTGCTTCTGAGAGCAGAGACGTTTACGAGTTTATGAAATACAGATGCTGCAAATTGTGAGGTAGACTAAATAAAATGGAGGTTAAAAATATAGCCTTTAACCTTACATGGTACAATCATTAATTTGTCTTCCCGGACGTTAAGGTGAAACAATTTCCGATAGTCGGGAGGTTTGACTGTGGTAATCTGAGAACACAGCTGAGGAGAGATGAGAATGTTATCTTGAATGCAGCAAGTTGTGACCTGGAATCTACACTGCAGTTCTAAATTAAACTAATCCTGCTGAAAAATAACATTTCTCTTCTACACATCAGGACTTACGCAAGAATGCCAAATTTTAAAAATAAGCGATAATTTATTTTGCCTATGAAAATAGCGCTGATTGGTTGGCTAGTCAACACTGGTTAGTGTGTTGTTATGGAGACAGCTCTCGGGAACTATTGATCTGAATGTTTTGTTTTAACTCAAAAAGAATGACAATACCCAAAATGTATTCCTTTATTCCTGTAGAGGGGAGGGTCCTGCACATGACTATATGAAGCTTCCAATAAGTGTAAGTGAGCCACATTGGTCATCCTAGATTGCTTGTTAATGGAATTATTTGGTGACCTGGGATTGTTCAGTAAGTTTTGTCCAATTGCAGAAATACAACTCATTTTGACTTTGTGTTCTCTTCTTTGAAATAACGGGATCTATTATGCCTCTAAGAGGTTGGACAATACCTCTGCTTGATGTTACCTGAAAAATAATGATGTGGAGGTGCAGGTGTTAGACTGGGATGGACAAAGTTGAAAATCACACAACACCAGGTTATAGCCCAGCAGGTCCATATGGAGGTATTAGCTTTCGGAGCACTGCTCCGTTGTCAGGAGCTGTGGAGCAGGATCATAAGATACCTTGCTGTGTTGGCAAGCATGACCTTCATGGAGATCCTCTCTACTTTGAGCCAGCAGTTAGTGGTGTTGGTGGTAACCATGATTTGGAGGGGTCAGTGTTGGACTGTGGTGGGCAAAGTTACAAATCACACAACACCAGGTTATAGTCCAACAGGTTTAATTGGAAGCTCCAGCTTTCGGAGTGCCACTCCTTCATCAGGTGATGATAACTAATTAAACCTGTTGGACTATAACCTGTTATTGTGTGATTTGTAGCTTTCGGAGCATTGCTCCTTCTTATGACATTGCTCCACAGCTACCTGAAGGATTTTTAACTGAAAAATAATGCCTCTGTAATTTTTTTCCCTTTACTCTTCCAGAGGAAGTGGGCACTTTTTGACAAAGGTCAGCATTATTGCCTATACCCATATGCCCCTGAATTAGGTTATTTTAGAGAGCTGTTAATACTGTAGTGGGCCTGGAGTCAGCAGACCAAGTAAGGATGGCCCATCTCTCTCCCTAAAGAACATTCATGAATTGGATTGGCTTTTAGGTTTTGTGAGACCTTTAATTCCAGACTTTAAAAGTGAATGTAAGATTCCACCAGCTTCTGTGGTAGGATTTCAATACATCATCAGCTTGCTGGTCTAGTGACATTGCCACTATGCCACCATCTCCCAGTGTAATCAGCCCTCAGTACGTCACTGGGGCATTAACGCAAATCTCTTTCAGGCTACATGAACCCCCTCACCTTCTGAGTCAGGGACCTGAGAGCTACCAACTGAACCATGACTAATACCAGGCAATCTTCAACTCATTGGAAGAAGCTGAATATAAAATTCCGACTCGGATTTCACAATTCCTGCCATTAATGCTTTTGGATTTGACTCTCCTTGGCTATGTACTTGGATTATTTGGACCGTGTCAAATCCATTTCAGATCCCTGCTTCAGTGTTCACCTAAAAAAGGGACAACAATGGGGAGATTGAATTGAACCAAAATTTTACAAATGCATTGCAGATGTTGCGTGGCACTAATCTCCACTACGTCAGCCGAGTTACAGATAATGGAGACATAAACCTGTTGTTTAACTTGAAGCATGAGCTTTGGCCTAAGTTTAAGCCGATAAGTAGCCTCAAGTGAGTTTAAAGATCAGGACTAATCCCTTAACTCAGACTCTTTCAAAGCCAACCTTTTATTACTGCTGTGAAACTCAAGCATAGGAGCCAAAACCTGGAGTGCAGGAGGAGTTTGAAGGGGATATATCACAGAAAGAAAGAAGCAGAAAAGTGTGTTGACTGGGAGTGATGAGGAAGGATGCAAAGGGTTAAACCCTGGAGGCAACAGTATCTTTATTTGCTGGAGATGTGATGGAAGATGGCACGAAACGCAGATAGGGAGAAATCAGGAGTTACATCGAATGGCAGATGACTCGAGGTTTGACAGGGAAGCCAATGGTGGGAAGAAGTTCCATGCTTTTGATGTCTTGCAAAAGAACATAAAACCCAGAAGCAAAGCAGGCCATTCAGCTCATTGGGTTTGCTCTGCTATTCACTGAGCTCGTGAGTGATTTGATAATCCTCAGCTGCATTTTCCTGCCACTCCTCTATAAGCTTTGATTCATTTGTGATTAAAAATGTATCTATTCTCAGCTTTGAATATTGTAAACCATCCAGCTTCAATAGCTATCTGTGATAAAGAGTTCCACAGTATCACCAACTCTCTGGTGGATGAAATTCCTCCGCATCTCTGTTTTATATGTGTGATCCCTTATTCTGAAATTATGCCCTCTGGTTCCAGACTCTTTGCAAGGGGAAACAACCTTTTTGAGTCTGCCCTGTCAAATTCTCTCAGTATGTTTCAATAAGTCGCCTCTGATTCTTCCACATTGGAATGAGAAAAGGCCTAACCTAGTCAGCCCCATCTCATTTGAAAATCTCTCCCTATCTGATATCAGCCTGTGAACCTTTACTGAACTGCCTCCAATGCCAACATATCTTTCCATGAGTAAGGGGACCAAAACTGTTTAGAACTGTGGTCTGACCAGTGCCTTGAATAGACTTGGCAAAACTTCCTTACTTTCGTACTTCAAACCCTTTCAAATAAAGGGCAGCATTACCCTCACCTTCCCGAGTTCCTCCTTCCTGTTTGTAATTTAAGGATGGGGACTCCCAAATTCTTCCATTTCATAGTTTTCTACAGTTTTTCACCAATGAAAATTTCGGTAACATTGAAGGAGTACTTAGAGTGAACTTGTGATGTCAAGGGATGTACACCTATGAGTCAAGTGCTGGAAATTAAGATTAGAATAGTTCGGTGCCTGTGTTTGACTGGCACTAACACAAAAGGCTGAATGACCTTTTTCTGTGCTGTAGCTCTCTGTGTCTCTGAATAATATTCAAATCCTCTATTCTTCTTGCCAAAGTGCATAACCTCACATTTTCTCCCATTATATTCTCTCTGCTGTGTGTTATGGTCTGGGTCGGAGCCTCTCAAAATATTTTAAGAAGGTAGCCCAGACTCTAGCGTTTTCTTATTTTAAAGGCAGATGTCAAGTGGGTGTTCCAGGTGTGATGCAGCTGGTCAAACCACTCGGCTTTAAACAAAACAGAATTTATTTAACACTACAGTTGAATCACAAACAAAAGAAAACTTAACTGAAACAATACAGCAACTTAACTAAGGAGCTGTTCCAACCCAGTAACATCTTGTAAACACACCCCTTGGCAAAAAGATAAATTCAAACACAGCGTCTGACAAACAGGAGAGATTTCAGAGAGAAAAGTCAGTCAGGAATCATCTGCTGAGACTTGGAGCCTTTCTCTACACTGCAGCATCTTGTGATCGCCACAGCTAAACCAAACTAGAGAAAAACCTGAACTGGAAGAACTGGCCACTCCTCTGCCATTGTTAAACTAGACACTTCTGCACCTCTGCCTTTACAACCTCTCCTGAGAAAAACCAAGGACTAAATAAACTTGTTAAAGTGATAGCATCATCGCATGTGTTTTTGCACAATTGTTTAAACTGCCTCCATCCATCTGCAGACTGTTTCAATCATTCTCACCTCTTAGATTTCCGTCTATCCTTGTGTCATCTGCAAATTTGGAGAATAGTGCATACACTTTCCTCATCACATTGTGTATATTGTGAATAATTGTGGTCCCAGCACCGATCACTATGTTACAGGCATCCATCCTGAAAGCACTTTCTATTAGCTAGCCTGCTCCTTTTCCTATCCAACTCGTTAACTCATCGAAGAAATGCCAGTAAATTGTTCAGGCATGATTTCTCCTTCATGCTGACTCTGTTTGATCATGCTGTGAATTTCTAAATGCTCTGTTGTTACATCTTTTACAATATACTTTTAACATTTTTCATAGCATAATATACATTAAGCAAACTAGCTTATCAATATCTTTTCCTTGACCCCTTCCCTTTTTAACTAAAGATGCTACATTAGTAATTTTCCAATTCTCTGGGTCTTTTCCAGAACATAAGGACTTTTGGAAAATTACTATCAGTGCATCAATTATCTCTGTTTTCCCAGAATGTATCCCATCAAGTCCAGCAGAAGCATCTCTCTTTAGCCCCATTGGTTCTCCTGTCACTTTTTCCTCAAGATATAATTATAATTCTTTCCTCTCCTCCTACTAGCCCTTGATTCCTCAGTAATTTCTGAAAGATTACCAGAGTTTCCTGCAGTGAAAACTGACACAAAGCATTAACCTAACTTCTCTGCAATTTCCTGGCTCCCCATTTCATTACAGAAACCTTCCAGTGTGGAAGCAGGCCATTCAGCCCATCGAGCTCACACCAACCCTCCAAAGAGCATCCCACCCAGCCCCATACTCCTATCCTATTCCTGCATTTCGCATGACTAATCTACCCAGCCTGCATATCCCTGGCCACTGTAGGCCACTCCCCATGGTCAATCCACCTAATTTACACAACTTTGGATTGTTGGAAGAAACCAGAATACACGGAGGAAACCCACGCAGACACGGGGAGAATGTGCAAACTCCCCACAGACAGTCACACAAATCTGAAATTAAAACTAGGTCATTGGTGCTGTGAGGCTGCAGTGTTAAACATAGAGCCACTGTGCCATCCTGATGTATCTCTTCCTTTTTATATATTGAGAGAAGATCTTGCTGTCCATTTTGATATTACTTGCATGTTTAACTTCAAAGTTTATTTTCTCACTCAGCATTGTTCATTTTTTATTTGTCTTTTGTTGCTTTTTAAAATGTTTCCAAACCTCTGGCTTACCACTAATCTTGAGCATGTTATATGCCAGCATCTGTGAAGATAAATCAGAATTAACATTTTGGGTCCACTGTCTCTGAAGAAGGATCCCCAGTTCTGAGGAAGGGTCACCGGACCTGAAATGTTAACTCTGATTTCTTTCCACAGATACTGCCAGACCTGCTAAGTTTTTCCAGCAATCTCTGTTTTAGTTTCTGATTTACAGCATCCTCAGTTCTTTGGGTTTTTATTGACCATATTAAATATTTTTTCTCACATAGTGATGCTATCTTAACATCCCTGGTTTAATCACAGTTACCTCTTGCTAGAATTTTTCTTTCTTGCCAGAATGATATCTAAAAGAATGAACCAGAGCATGAAAACAATGCAGTGTACTTTAGCCAACCTCGATCTGATTGAGATTTAACTTCAGTGTTCAAAGTCATGAGTATCTTTGATAGAATTTTTTTTTCTCTGGTGGTTGCTAACCGAAGGAGAACAGATTTAAGGCTGGTTGGTGAAAGAGCCAGAAATGGTCTGACATCAATAATTTTACAAAGTAACTTGTTGTGATCTGGATTGCGTTAATTGAAAGTGTGATTAAGGCGGATTCAAGCTGTCAAATAGGAATTTGAAAACAGATTTGAGCATAGAGTCACAGATTTATACAGCACAGAAACAGACTCTTCAGTCGAATTCCCCTGTGCTGTCCAGATATCCTGAATTAACCTAGTCCCATTTGCCAGCATATGGCCTATATCCCTCTAAATCCTTCCTATTCATGTACCCATCCAGATGCTTTTTAAATACTGTAATTGTACCAGCCTCCACCACTTTCTCTGGCAGCTCATTCCATACATGCACCAACTTCTTGGGCAAAAGTTGGCCCTTAGGTCTCTTTAAATCTTTCCCCTCTGACATTAAACCTCTAGTATTGGACTTGTCCACTCAAGTGAAAAAAAGGCCTTGTCTGATTACCCTATCCATACCCCAAATGATTTTATAAACCTCTATAAGGTCACCCCTCAGCATCCAATGCTCTGAGCAGTCATGAAAAAAGAGAAAGAGAAAAGAGAAAGGGCTAAAGGGATAATGTTACTGACGTGCTAAAGGGCTTCTTGCTGTTTTAGAATGTTCTTTCTATTTATTGACAGGAAGTGGATGTCACTGGCTGGCCCAACATTGATGGCCTGTTCTTAGTTTGCTCTTGAGAAGTTGGTGGGTGAATTGCTTTCTTGAACTGTAGATAGATCTGCAATGCTAAAAGGGAGGGAATTCCAGGACTTCTAGGTTCCAGTGAAGGAACACAGATATATTTACAAGTCAAGATGATGAGTGGCTCGGAGGGGAACTTGCAGATTGTGATGTTCCCATATATCTCCTGCCCTTGTCCATCCAAGGTTGTGGTGGCCATGGGTTTGGAAAGAGTTGTTTAAGGAGCCTTAGTGATTTTCTGAAGCACGCTGAGTGTCAGTGGGAGAGGGAATGAATGTTTATGGATGTGGTGACAATCTAGAGGGCTGGTTTGTCCTGGAAGGCATCAAACTTCTTGAATGTTGTTGATACCGCACCCATCCAGGCCAATGGGGAGTGAATCCATCATACTCCTGACTTGTAGTTTGTGGGCAAGTTTTGGGGAGGTGAGTTACAATCGCTGCAGGATTCCTAGCTTTGATAGAATTTGTAGCTCCATAAACATCAGAACTCCTGATTTATTTATTACAATTTGACTCCTGGTTAGTTGTCTTGCTTTTCTTTGTTATTCCAGATTTTCAGAGTTCAAGTTATGATTTTTATCTGACAGTGTTTAACAACTTGTTTCCCCTTCTGTGTCCAGGCTGAAGGAATACAGCAATCATTCTCTCAGGCTGTGTTCATTGCCCCAGTCAATGAGGAACAGCTTTGGTCCAAGGATATACAGTTCACCTTCCCAGAAAGTGTGGTGGCTGGCAGTGAAATTGCCTATGTCACTGTGATTGGTAAGTCAGCCTGGTTACTTCTTCTGCCTAATCAAGACCTTCTCTGAATCTCCACTTAGTGAGACAAGAAAGTCACAATATGAGAAACAGATTTAAGCATCCAATTACTTAAGCCTACTTAATTTATCAGCTCAGTCAGTCCTAATTGGTATCTTGAGTCCATTTTCCTGTCCATTGACCCCTCTAACCAACAAAAATATATTAATCTCTGAAGGCCTGAAGGTGCCATTTGACTCCAAACATTCATAGTCCTTTGGGGGACAGATTTACAGCTTGTCACTCTCTCTTGTGTGAGAAATGCTTTTCCATTTTGTTGCTTGCTTTATGATCACTTTCCTTGTTCTTCATCCGCCCATCAGAGGAAATCATTTTTCTATTGTTATGAAGTTGAAGGTTTGTGCTGTACCTTTAAGAGAGCGTGAAAACTGAAAAGCTGGCAAACACCTGTCATGTGACTGACTGCAGGCACAAAGTGTACTGGACAAGTTGAAGATGTAATATTTGATCTGTAACTCAGATACTGAGTTGTTTTCACAACATTTTGAATTTAGCCAATCAGTTTAAATTATGCCCCGAGATACTAAAACTCAACTGAATTTGAACGTTACTGTTTTGACAACATTGAACCAATGAGACGATCCAATGCCTTGGGGTATAAAAAGCAGGCATTTTGGACAGTTAGCCAGAAAAAAAGGACCTTCTGCCATCATCTAAAATGTATCTTTTTTGTTCTTATGAAAAATCTGTGCAGCAGAAGACAGAATACGACCCAGGGAAATCTACAGAGGAGGATTGACACAGCTGGCTGGTTTTGAAAGTTGACTTGCTGTAATTTAATAGAGGCTTTATTGGATCAATATATTGTCATAGAGTAGGATATTATAAAGCTGGAGAAGGTTCAGAGGAGATTTACCATGATGTTGGTGGGTATCGAAGATTTGATTAGATTAAATTACATTACTTACAGTGAGGAAACAGGCCCTTCGGCCCAACAAGTCCACACTGACCTTCCGAAGAGCAACCCATCCAGACCAATTCCCTTACATTTACACTACAGGCAATTTAGCATGGCCAATTCACCTAACCTGCACATTTTTGGATTTTGGGAGGAAACCAGAGCACCCGGAGGAAACCCACGCAGACACAGGGAGAATGTACAAACTACACACAGATAGTTGCCCGAGGCGGGAATTGAACCCGAGTCTTTGGTACTGTGAGGCAGCAGTGCTAACTGCTGTGCCACCATGCCACCCTATAAAGGGAGGCTGGATAGGCTGGGACTTTTTTCATTGGAGTGTAAGAGGTTGAGAGGTGACCTCATAGAGGTTTATAAAATAATGAGCAGTATAGATAGGGTTAATAGTCGTTGTCTTTCCCCAAGAATGGGGAAACTTCAAGACCAGGAGGCACATTTTTAAGGTGATGGGAGATTTAAAAAAGGCATGTGGAGCAGATTTTTTATGCAGAGTGTGGTTCAGGTGTGGAATGAACTTCCTGAGGAGGTGGTGGATGTGGGTACAGTCACAATGGTTAAAAGACATTTGGATCAGGACATGCATAGGAAATGTTTGGAGGGATATCAGCCAGGAGCAGGCAGGTGGGATTAGTTTCATTTGGGATTATGCTCAACATGGATTGAAGGGTCTGTTTCTGTGCTGTATGACTCAATGACTCTAGCTCATTGTTGACAATTCTTTCTACATCTTTTATACATTTCTCCCAGTCCATACTGAGCTTAGTCAAGTGCACATCAATTTTGATCAAGCCCTGAGCAATCATAATTTTTATCTGGTTGAGGAATCAAACAATTAAAGGTCATGATGTATTTGGCAAGGATAAGCAGCTTGAGGAGAGATTTATGGCCTTCAAGAACTGAAAAGCTCCTATCTGGAAAACAGCTAACTGAGAGGCAACTGAATAAAGGCCTTTGAAGTTGTTGTGGTTCTGTTCGCCGAGCTGGGAATTTGTGTTGCAGACGTTTCGTCCCCTGTCTAGATGACATCCTCAGTGCTTGGGAGCCTCCTGTGAAGTGCTTCTGTGATCTTTCCTCCAGCATTTATAGTGGCTTGAATCTGACACTTCAGGTTGTCAGTTCCAGCTGTCCTCTGCAGTGGTCGGTATATTGGGTCCAGGTCGATGTGCTTATTGATTGAATCTGTGGATGAGTGCCATGCTTTTAGGAATTCCCTGGTTGTTCTCTGTTTGGCTTGTCCTATAATACTATTATAGGAAGCGGCAGATTCAAACCACTATAAATGCAGGAGGAAACATCACAGAAGCGCTTCACAGGAGGCTCCCAAGCACTGAGGATGTCACCTAGACAGGGGACGAAACATCTGCAACACAAATTCCCAGCTCGGCGAACAGAACCACAACAATGAGCACCCGAGCTACAAATCTTCTCACAAATTTTGAATGCCTTTGAAGTTATGAGTGGGTCTGCATCGGTGCTTTTAAGGAGAAACTGGATAAAAGCATGTTAACATAAGGAGCAGAAATATATGCTGATAGGTTGATCAAATTGGAGGATGGAGCATTAACATTAGCAAAGACCAGTTGGGCTGAATGGCCTGTTTGTGTCCTGACAATGTGAGGTGATGGGTTGAGCGTGCCTTTATATCAAGAAAAAGGGGTGACACCAGAGTCTCCAAGGGAGAATGGTGATATTGCAGGGTGGGAGCCTCTCACGGTGACCGTGAACAGCACCTGCTAAGGGTTAGTCTCTGACCAGTGGATAGATAAAGTCTGATGCAGCCTTGGTGGTGAGCGTGACACAGGAGCAGGCTTTCAACAACAAGGTGCTTAATAGATTACTGACAGATCTAGCGTCTAATTCACTGGGCTTTGTCGTCCAATCATTCGCAATGTTTCCAGTCTTGAGAAGCATGTGTTTTTCATCTGAATGTTATTCTCAGGCTAACGTGTCTATTTTCGGCAAGGTTCTTTATTCTTACAAAGAAACTTTCTTTTTCTTCCTGCTGAATTCAATTGTTTTCACAGGACACATCTGTGTCTAATCTATCTCATTTCTAAACAGTCATTTTGTTTAGACTATGTTGTGGCCAGATGTGGAGTATTTTCCAGCTTCTTTTCTTTTGCTTCTGTCTGTCATTATTCTCTGCTCTAGCCTGAGAACACTGCTCCGTGCTTGGCTGCAGATCAGTGAGTGCTGCTTGTTCTTCTGTGGAGTCACAGAGTCATACAGCACGGAAACAGATCCTTCGACCCAACTCATCCACGCCATCCAGGTTTCTCAAATGGAACTGGTCTCATTTGCCTGCTCTTTCCTATTTCTGTACCTGTCCAAATGTCCTTTATATGTTGTAAATATGTTGAATTACCTTTATTGTCACATGCGCACAAATGAGACGTGAAAATTTTATAATCACCAGTTATGGTGCTAGCTTTAGGGACAAAGGTCCTAAAGTACAGCTTCTTCAGTCACACAATTGTTACAGTTTAACAATGTCACCCATGCATGGCACTATCTTAGGTACAGAAAAGAGAAATGAAGATCAGAAATTACATTACAGCTACACAAACCTACCTCCACCACTTCCTCTGGCAGCTCATTTCATACATGCACCACCCTCTGTGTGAAAGAGCTGCCCCTCAGGTCCATTTAAATCTTCTCCTTCTCATGTTTAACCTATGCCTTCTAGTTTTGGGCTCTCCTACCTTGGGGAAAAGACTGTGACTATTCACTTTATCCATGCCCCTCATGATTTTATAAACCTCTATAAGGTCACCCCCTCAGCCTCCAATACTCCAGGGATAAAAGGTCCCAGCTTATCTAGCCTTTCCTTAAATCTTCCAGTTGTTGTAACATCCTTGCAAATACTTTATGCACCCTTGCCAGTTTAGTAAAGTCCTTCCTATAACAGGATGACCAGAATTGTACGCATTTGTTCAAAACATGTTCTGCCATGTTGTTCAAATGTCCTTGATTTGTTGGTCAGCTGGGAAAGAGCATTTCAGCGAAGAAGAGAGGCTGGATAAGTCCAGGTTGTTTTCTTTAGAGCACATAGGTCAAGAGGCGTGTAAGATTATGAGGGTCATGCACAGAGTGGATAGACAGCAACTCATTCAAAGAATCCCTAACAAGGGAGATTAATCTTAAGGTGGAAGGCAGGAGGTTGAGAGGGGATTTAAGGAAATATTTCTTCACCCAGAGGGTGGTGAGGGTCTGGACTGCCCTCCCTGGGGGTGGGGGAGGGGTAATTGAAGCAGGAAACCTTACACCTTCATAAGGTACTTTGATGAGCACTTGAAGTGTCGTAACGTTCAAGGCTTTGGGCCTAGTTTTGGAAAGTGGGACTAGTGTAGATTTATTGTAGCTTTGGCAGTACAATGGGCTAAAGGGTCTTTTTTGTTTTGTAGGATTCCGTGACTATGTTGGGATATCACAACAGGAACTGATCCTCCATGGGTACAATATCTGGGAGGGGAGGCGGAAAGCTTGCGGGAGTGGGAATCTTTGTTGATTTTGTCAGATCTTCATTGTGGAACACTGAAAGCAAATATGACCATGAATCTTCACCTCAACATCCACTCAATGTACACTCAGGTTTAGAAACTTAAATAAAGAGAATGTTCTTCATTAATTATCCTTAAACAGATCCTTGAGTATAGGAGACTGTGGGGTGATCCGATCAGTGTAAAATGCTTAAGGATTAGATGGGAGAAAATGATGTTCCTCTGTTGAGGTTTAGACTGTTAGGCACTTTGAACCAGGCTGTTTGGGGATGGTGTCAGGAAGTACTTTCTACACACAAAGGGCAAAGGATAACCTCCCCTCAAAAATATATTGAACTTATTGAGATTTTTGTCAGGTAGGGGTAAGAATAAAATAAAAATTGACAATTGTATAATGCCCTTAATGCAGTAAAACCGCCAGACATGCTTTCAGGGAGCATGTTAAAACATGTCACTGAGCGAGATCAGGAGATTTTAGGACAGGTCCTTGGCTAAAGAGGTAGGCTTAAAGGAAGCAAGTGAGACAGAAAGGCCAAGCCTGATTTAAAGAGGGAAATCCAGAGTTGAGAGCACAGGTAGCTCAAGACAAGGACACCCATAGTGGAATGATTAAAACGCTCAAGAGGCCAAAAAGAGAGTATTGCAAACATTGTGAAACTTAACAAAGGTTGAAAGGCCTGAGGCCACGGAGAGATCTGAAAACAAGGTTGAGAACTATACAATCAAGATGCTGCTTATAACCAAGAGTCAATGTTGACCAGCAAGCACAGGAGTGTTAGGCAAGTGGACTGGGTGTGAATAAGGACTTGATTAGCGGAGTTTTAGATAATCTCAAGCTTAGAGAAAGTAGAATGTAGGAGATCAGTCCTGAGTGTGGTGCAACAGTCAAGCTTAGGGGTAATGTAGGCATGAATGAGGGTTTCTACAGAACATCAGCTGAGTCAGGAGAGAAATCAGGTGGATTTACGGAGGTGGAAACAGATGATCCTGGTTATGGCCAGACTATGAGATCAAGTTAGGATCAAATTCGGCACCAAGTTTGTGATCCAATTGCCTTAATATTATACTGTTGCCAAGGGAGATGGTGGAAAAGGGAGATCTGAGGGTCAAATATGAGCAAGAGATAGGAACTAAAGATGACTTGATAGATTGGATACATTGAAGTTGGATCATTAAATATACTCAAGACTGAGAGAGACAGATTTTTAATCTGTAAAGGAATCATAGGTCATGGGGAAAAGGCAGGGAAGTGGAGTTGATCAGATCATTCGTGGTGTCATTGAATGGTGGAGCCAGCTCAATGGGCTGAATGGTCTGCTTCTGCTACTGGTCTTATGATCTAACTGTATGGCGAGGCAGGCTGGAGGGGCTGAAGGGCCTCCATTTGCTCCTGTGTTCCAAACTACAGCTTCTAGTTGCATGGAGTCTGATTGTACATCATTAAACTGAGCACCACACAAACCTTCTACAGATCCAGAGGAAGGGGATAAAATATATCGGGAGCAAAGGCAGTTGCAGATCCTTCGGTAAATGTTTAAAATGTGGGAGACCGTGCAAATAAACAAAGGGTTAGAAGATCTCACATGCAGCATGTTCACACACCAGCAGTTGTTAATGCCATGACTTGATATGTTTTTGCTCATTCTTAACATGATAATAATCCTTGTTGGATGTAGGTTTGCTTGCTGAGCTGCAAGGTTCGTTTTCCGACATTTTGTTACCATACTAGATAACATCTTCAGTGAGCCTCCAGATGGAGTTCTGGTTGTGTAGCCTGCCATCTATTTATATGTTTGAGTTTCCTTGGGCTGATGATGTAATTTCCTGTGGTGACATCATTTCCTATGGTGATGTCATCTCTGTTCTTTTTCTCAAGGGATGGTAAATGGGATCCAAGTCAATATGTTTGTTGATAGAGTTCCAGTTGGAATGCCATGCTTCTAGGAATTCTCATGCGTATCTTTGTTTGGCTTGCCCTTGGATAGATGTGTTGTCCCAGTTGAAGTGGTGTCCTTCCTCATCCGTACGTAAGGATACTAGTGAGAATGGATCATGTCATTTTGTGGCTAGTTGATGTTCATGTATCCTGGTGGCTAGTTTTCTGCCTGTTTGTCCAATATAGTGTTTGTTAAAATTCTTGCATGGTAATTTGTAGATAACATTAGTTTTGCTTGTCTGTGTAGGGTCTTTCAAGTTCATTAGCTGCTGTTTTAGTGTGTTGGTGCATTTGTGGGCTACCATGATGCTGAGGAGTCTAAGTGGTCTGGCAGTCATTCCTGAGATGTCTTTGTGTAAGGGAGAGTGGCTAGGGTTTCTGGACATGTCTTGTTTGCTTGTATGGGTTCGTTGCTCAGAAATCAGTGGACTGTGTTCATTGGGTACCCATTCTTTTTGAATACACAAATAGACGATTTTCTTCTGCTCTGCGTAGTTCCTCTGTGCTGCAGTGTGTGGTGGCTCATTGGAATAATGTCCTAATGCAGCTTCATTTGTGGATGTTGGGATGATTGCTTCTGTAGTTTAATATTTGGTCCATATATGTTGTTTTCCTGTAGACGCTGGTTTGAAGATCCCCATTGGCTGTTTGTTCTACTTCGACATCTAGGGATGTCAGTTTGTTGTTGTTTTCCTCCTCTTTAGTGAATTTTATGCCAGTAAGGGTATTATTGATGGTCTTGAAGGTTTCCTCTAATTTGTTTCATTCAGTCATCCATATAGCGGACCCAAAGTTTGGGTTGGATGGTTGGCAGAGCTGTTTGCTCAAGTCTCCGCATTACTGCCTCTGCTAAGAATCCTGATATCGGAGATCCCATGGGTGTTCCATTGGTTTGTCCGTAGGTATTGTTGTTGATGGTGAAGTGAGTAGTAAGGCATAGGTCCATTAGCTTGATAATACTGTCTTTGTTGATGAAGTTGGTGATGTTGTGGTGTATGTGTCCATGGTTCTTCTAATAATGTAGTCAGTGTTTCCTTGGCCTGGTTGATGTTGATGGATGTGAACAGGGCTGTTACATCAAAGGAGACCATTATTTCATCCTCTTCTATCTTGGTCTTCAGGAATTCTTGGGTGGAGTGGATGGAGTGGCGTGAGTCTTTGACTAAGTGTTTTAGTCTTTGGTGTAGCTTCTTGGCTAATCTGTAAGTTGGTTTCCAGGTAGTCAGACTATGGGTCTGAAGGGAGGGTCTCCTGGTTTGAGAAATTTTTGGTAATTTGTAGAAGTGTGGTGTGTTGGATCTGTCTGCTTTCATTTTTTGAAAGTTGGTCTTAATTATTTGTCCAGATGTCTGAGGTTTTTTGAGTAGGGCTGTGATTTGGTTCTCTAGCTGTGGGGTCCGGTCTATCGTCACTTGTTAGCCACTGGATAGACAGGAGAAAACTAGCCACCAGGATACATGAACATCAACTAGCCACAAAACAATATGACCCTCTCTCACTAGTATCCTCACATATGGATGATGAAGGACACCACTTCGACTGGGACAACACATCCATCCTAGGACAAGCCAACAGAGACACGCGCGAGAATTCCTAGAAGCATGGCATTCCAACTGGAACTCTATCAACAAACTCATTAAATGTTAGTTTTAAGTGGGGCTCACACTTCCAGAGAGTCTTTTTTTGCTAACAGTTGCACTCAGTAATTATGTTAACAACATCGAAAATCAGCAGAATTAGTCACACCTCATTGTAAATCACCAGCAGCTGTTCATGTAAACACATTGACTTGGATCCCATTGACCACCCCCTGAGAAAAAGAACAGGAGGTGACATAATCATAGGACATGATGTCACCATGGGAAATAACATCACCATAGAAAATTATGTCAGCGCAGGAAATGACATTATCAGCCCAAGGAAACTCAAACATATAAATAGAAGGTGGGTTACACCACCAGTGCTTCATTCAGAGACTCACTGAAGATGTTACCTAGTATGGTAACAAAACATCTGAAAATGAATCTTCCACCTCAACGAGCAAACCTACATTCAGAACTTCAACCTGAGCTACCAATATTCTCAAAACTCACTAATAATCCTTGCCTGCTGGCATTTTCTTTCCATGCGGACCCTGATGTGCTCCAAGCCAAGTAATACACATGTGTACATAGGAACAGGAGGAGGCCATTTAGTTTATCGAGTCTGTTCTAACATTCAGTGCTATCCTGGTCAGTCTACAACCTAACTCCCAAACTCACATTTCCCCAAATTGATTTGGCTAAGAAAAATTCATCTGTCTCAATTTCAGAATTGATTCAGCTTCAATTGCCGTATGCAAAAGAGATTTCTAAACACCTGTCATTATTGTGCACAAAAGTGTTTTTAATGTCATTCCCATACAGTCTGTCTCTCGGTTTTAGTCTCTGTACCCTAGTCCTGACTGCTCTGAGCAGCAGAAATGTCTTTCATATATCTACACAGGCTGTTCTGTTTTCTTCACCTATTTTTCTAATCAACTTGCTCAGAGATGTCGTTATGCACCTTTCGAGCAGTTGGGATTGGAATCTGCATCTTTCAGTGCAAGGGTGGAGACACTAACCACTGCACCACAAGAGGGTCCCCTGTTCTCCCGAACTATCTTGATAACCTCAATCAACTCTCCTCTGAACCTTCTAAATTCCAGAGAATATAACCTTGCTTTATAACCACCTCTCTGCTCTCGGCAGACAACTTATGTCGCAAGAGCTGCTAACAAAAATATTCACATGCAGCAAATATCAATTCAGTTCTCTACAGCATTATCTGAATTTTATGGAAGCTCTTATGCATGAGAATTCTGTATCTGAACGTACATAGTCTGGACACTTTCATTGGAAGCAAATAATTTTGAAATGCATCATTGGTCCTCCATTTGCCTTTAATATATTAACTTCAGTGATCTTGAAGACTTATCAAGACTACTGATCCCTTGGGAACGACCACTTAATATAAATATAAATGGACCAGGGACCGAGCCAGGAATCTGGGAGTATTGAGTTTACTCCAGCTGGAAAGCTCTCATCAGCTCAGGTCCTTCCACACTGTACTCTCTATGTTTTTCATCCAAGGACTTTTGATTAGTATCCAAGGCTGAGAGCTCTTTATGGCTTGTCTTGGTGTCAACCTTGGCTCAGTGGGTAGTGCAGTCACCTCTGAGCCAGAAGGTCAGTAGCTGTTCCAAACACTGGAAAATGCAGTTCAGGCTGGTCTTCCCAGAGCAGTGCAAAAGGAACGACGGTGCTGTCAGAGAGACCGCCTAAATCCAAGGCACCCCCACTCCCCTCCCCCCAGCCTGTCCTCTCAGGAGGAGATAAAAGATCCAGAAGTACTACTTCAGAGAAGGACATGGGGACGTTCCCCATTCACTTGATTAATACAAAGACCATGAGCTGCAGGAACAGAACTAGGCCTTCAGTCCATCGCATCTACCATTCAGTGATAACATGGCTGATCAGAGGTCATTCAGCCCATCAGGTCTATCATTCAGTGATAACATGACTGATCAGAGGCCATTCAGCCCATCAGGTCTACCATTCAGTGATATCATGGCTGATCAGAGGCCCTTCAGCCCACCAAGTCTACCATTTAGTGATAACATGACTGATCAGAGGCAATATTCTTCGGTCCAACTGGCCATGCTGACCAAATATCCTAAATTAATCTAGTCCCACCTGCCAGCACCTGGTCCATATCCTTCCAAACCCTTCCTATTCATATACCCATCCAAACATCTTTTAACTGTTGCAATTGTACCAGCCTCTACCACATCCTCTGGCAGCTCATTCCATACACGTACCACCCTCTGTGTGAAAAAGTTGCCATTTAGGTCCCTTTTAAATCATTCCCTTCTTGCCTTAAACCTCTAGTTCAGGACTCCCCCACCCCAGGGAAAAGACTTTGCCTATTTACCCTATCCATGCCCCCCATGATTTTGTAAATCTCTGTAAGGTCACCCCTCAGTCTCCGATGCTGCAGGGAAAACAGCCCCAGCCTGTTCAGCCTCTCCCTGTAGCTCAAATCCTCCAACCCTGGCAACATCCTTGTAAATCTTTTCTGAAACATCTTCAAGTTTCACAACAGCGGGGAGACCAGAATTGAACAGAATATTCCAAAAGTGTTCTAACCAATGTCCTGTACAGCAATGGTTTCTAAAATGGAATCCTAGTTTCTTAGGAAAGCAATGGTCAGTTTGTGTCAAGTTTAGCTAAAAGATCGATCATTACTTGCTTCTCTAGCCACAAATGCTGCCTCTGTCACTCAATGTCCACTGAAAGACAGTTCTGATTCACATATCTGTGAGATCTCTCTGTGCAAAAGTGGGTTTATTAGATTAAACAAAAAGTCATCTTCAGGATGTAGATGTCACAGTCCAGGGCAGCTTTTATTGTACATTGCAAATTGGCCTTGTAATGATCATGGTCAGCGGCATTGCCGAGCCCCCACAGCCCGTGTGGTATAGCTCCCCTCAGAGTGAGGTGAGGAAAGGGGGTTCCAGTATTCACACACACTCACATAAAAGGAACAATGGTATTAATCCAATTCAGGATGCTGTGGTGTGCCTTTGGATCTGCCATCTTTTGAGGTAGTAGAGGTCACAGATCTGAAAGATGTCATCAAGTAGGCAGCGCGGTGGCTCAGTGGTTAGCACTGCTGCCTCACAGCATCAGGGTCACAGGTTTGATTCTGGCGTCGGGTGACTGTCTGTGTGGAGTTTGCACATTCTCCCTGTGTCTGCGTGGGTTTACTCTGGTTTCCTCCCACAGTCCAAAGATGTACAGGTCAGGTGAACTGGCTATGCTAAATTGCCTGTAGTGTTAGGTGCATTAGTCAGAGGGGAATGGTTCTGGGTGGGTTACTTTTCAGAGGGTCGGTGTGGACTTGTTGGGCTAAAGGATCTGTTTCTGCACTGTAGGGAATATAATAAAAAAAGTACCTTGGTGAATTATAGAATTTTTGCTGTATTTTACAGTACAGGAGGAGGCCATTTGACCCATCCTTGTTGTACCAGCTCCTGAATGAGCTACCCAGCTGGTCCCACTCTCCAGCCCTATTTCTGGGCCCTCAAATATTTATCCAGCTCTCTTTTGAAACCTCCTATGCAATCCACCTCCCCCACCCTCCCAGGCAGCACATTCGAAATCCCAACAACTCTCTGAATAAAGAAATTTTTCCTCATCTCACTCCTCACTCTCTTGCTGACAATCTTGAAACTGTGACCCCCTAGTTACTGACATACCAACTCATGGAACAGAATATCCTTCTTTACCCTGTCAAGATTGTTCATCATTTTGAACACCTCAATAAGGTCACCTCTTAATCTTCTCTGTTCCAAGGAGGACAAGCCCAAGCTCTCTAATCTTTTCCTTGTATCTAAAATCCCTCATTCCTGGCATCAACCTAGTAAATCTCCTTTGCAATCTCTCCAGAAATAAGATGTCCAGAACTGAACACAGATCTCCAAATGTGGTCTGACCACATTTGGGATGTTGCAATGTACCTGGTAAAGATCCCACCTGTCGCAGACTTGTGTCATATCATGCCTGAACAAGTTGAATAAATAATATCTGTTGGGGAATCAAAAGGTCAGAGAGGTCTACAGTGCAGGGAAAGGCCCTTCAGCCCATTGAGTCTGCATCAAACTATTCTACTCCCATCTCCCAGCTCGTGACCCATAGCAGGGAGCATGGAGGAAGTGAATGTTGAAGGTGGTGGATGAGATATCAATCGCTTTGACCTGAATGGTGGTGAGCTTTTTGCTCTTTGTTGAGGCTTTTTCATAATTCATTTCCTTCTGTTTATCTTTTTAGGCTGGACCACATCAAGGGGGTGTTTTCCTGAGAGACAGGCCTCAATTTATTTAAGTCAGCTAATGCCTGAGCTATCCTGTATATAAGCCAGTTGTTGTAAAGACTCCTACATACCTGGTTCCCCTGATATCTGCATTCCCTGATACCAGGCTCCCCTGACCTTTCCACTTGTACTGAGCAATACCAGCTGGGAATGGTATTCATCACACTCCCTATCAAGATTGGCACCATGCAGATGGCCACTCAGGTCAGTCAGTGGAAGAGACCTCCCATCACATTAAATAAGTCCATAAATAACTCTGGAGTGGACACGAGCTGTCCCTTAACCCTCACTGCCCACCTGGGGAACTTCTGTAGTCTGCACAGTGTCCTATCTGACACCTTGACTAACACACCATACCTCTTGTCCAGGAAGTAACAGGTCAAAATTGTGCAGAGTCAATGAGGAAACAGTTGCTCTAACAAACATCTGATTCATTATCCAGACTCCCAGCAGGGCACCCCTTTGTTCACTGGTTTGTTTTTAGATTTTAAGAAGTTTTTTACAAAACATGTACAAACCCAGATTATGGCAGAATATTAATCTCTTTGGGAACTGGGTCGCTTTGTGGCAATTGCAGTTCAAGTGTAAATGAAATGGATTGTGACAATTGGTTCTCTCTTTCAGGTGATGTCCTTGGACCTTCCATCAATGGAATTGAAGATCTTCTTCAGATGCCTTATGGATGTGGCGAACAAAATATGATCAGATTTGCTCCAAACGTCTATATTTTACAATACCTAACAGCCATAAACCAAATTACCAAGGAGATTACGGAGAAAGCTTTGTCATTTTTGATGGAAGGTGGGTTTTGTACTTTGTCAAACAGTGTGGCGCTGCCAAAGCACATCTGGTCAGGCAGCATCCATGGAGGAGAAGAATGGACGTTTCGACCATAAGCCATTCCTCATTCCTGATGAAGACCTTATACTCCAAACATCGATTCTCCTGCTCCTCAGATGCTGCCTGACCTGCTGTGCTTTTCCAGTGCCACACTTTTCAACTCTGATCTCTAGCATCTGCAGTCCGCACTTTCTCTGGGTTTTGTACAATCACAGGGAGAGGGGAGGGGAGAAGGGGTGAATGGAAGAGTTCAGACACATGGCAGTCCCAAAAGGAAGACAGGGTAGATCACAGATTCAGGAAAATCTGAAATATGGGTTCAGGGAGGGTTTTGAAGTTGTGGTTCTGTTCGCCGAGCTGGAAGTTTTTGCTGCAAACGTTTCGTTCCCTGGCTAGGGAACATCATCAGTACCATTGGAGCCTCCTGTGAAGCGCTGCTTTGATGTTTCTTCCGGTATTTATAGTGGTTTGTTCTTGCTGCTTCCGGGTGTTAGTTTCAGCTGTAGTGGTTTGTATATGGGGTCCAGGTCTATGTGTCTGTTAATGGAGTTTGTGGATGAATGCCATGCCTCTAGGAATTCCCTGGCTGTTCTCTGTCTGGCTTGTCCTATGATGGTCGTGTTTTCCCAGTCAAATTCATGTTCCTGGTTGTCTGAGTGTATGGCTACTAGGGATAGTTGGTCGTGTCGTTTTGTGGTTAATGACACGACCAGCTATCCCTAGCAGCCATACACTCAGACAACCAGGAACATGAATTTGACTGGGAAAACACGACCATCATAGGACAAGCCAGACAGAGAACAGCCAGGGAATTCCTAGAGGCATGGCATTCATCCACAAACTCCATTAACAGACACATGGAACTGGACCCCATTTACAAACCACTACAGCTGAAACTAACACCCGGAAGCAGCAAGAACATCCATCAACAGACACATCGACCTGGACCCCACATACAAACTACTACAGCTGAAACTGACACCCGGAAGCGGCAAGAACAAACCACTGTAAATACCGGAAGAAACATCAAAGCAGCGCTTCACAGGAGGCTCCAATAGCACTGATGATGTTCCCTAGCCAGGGAACGAAACGTTTGCAGCAAAAACTTCCAGCTCGGCGAACAGAACCACAACAACGGACACCTGAGCTACAAATCTTCAACCAGACTTTAAAGAGTTTTGAAGGCTCAGGGGCGTGGGGTGGGTGGTGATGGGTTTTTGGGGAATGGGTTTTTCAGAGCCAGCAGGTAGATATGAAGGGTGGGGTATCACCAACCGTTGGGGAGTAGTGTTATTACAAAGTGCACACCCAGAAGACAGTCATACCCCTTTCTTTCCTCAGTTTGAAAACTTCCTTACAAAGGTGATATGTCCATTCCCATGCAACTGCCTTTGACCACCTGGGGTTTGGTGAGGGCAGGGTGGATGGAACTGTTAATGAGCTCAATATTTCTTAATTATTCATTTACAAATGGTGCGCGGGTTTCTAACTTTTGGCACCTGCCCGACCTCTATTATTGTGACAATGTGTGAGAAAGGAAAGTCAGTCAGATGTTGCTAATTCCTCCAACACTTTGTTATGCCTGTTCTGTCTATATCTATTTCCAGAAAAGACAGCACTAACATAAGGTGGCACAAGGAACTGGAGCAGCTTTAGACCAGCCTGAATTAGAAAGCCAGATGTACTATTTCTTTTTATTCCCTTATGGGGCTTGGGTGTCGCTGGCTGGGCTAGGCATTTATTGCCTGTCCCTCGTTGCCCTTGAGAAGGTGGTGGTGAGCTGCCTTCTTGAACCACTGCAGTCCATGTGCTGTAGGTATTACCCACAGTGCTGTTTGTGAAAGTGATCCAGGATTTTGACCCAGCGACACTGAAGGAACAGCAACATATTTCCAACTCAGGATGGTGGGTGGAGGGGAACTTGCAAAGAGGTGGCATTCCCATGTATTTGCTGCCCTTGTCCTTCTAGATGGAAGCGGCTGTGGGTTTGGAAGGAGTTGTCTAAGGGCTATTGGTGAATGTTGGCAGAGCATTTTGTACATGGTACACAATGCAGCTGCTGAGTGTCAGTGATGGAGAGAGTGCACGTTTTTGGCTGCTTTGTCTTGGATGGTGTCAAATTTCTTTACTGCAGTGCATAGATCTGATCCGTTGGTTGTGGGATCCCTTAGCTGTCTATCGTTTGCTGCTTATGCTGTTTGGCATCCAAGTAGTCCTGTTTGGTAGATTCACCAGGTTGACACCTCATCTTCAGGTACACCTGGTGCTGCTCCTGACATGCCCTCCTGCACGCTGTACCTGCCTGTTCACCAACTACCCCATTGTCTGATCCAAAACTCTGGCCCATCCCCCTGCTAATCTAGTGTAAACGCTCCTGAATAGCTCTAGTAAACCTCCCACCCAGGATATTGGTGCCCTTCTAGTTCTGGTACAACCCATCCTCCTTGTACAGGTCCCACCTTCCCCAGAAGGTATCCCAATGATCCACATATCTGAAGCCCTCCCTCCTTCACCAGCTGTGCAGCCACGTGTTCATCTGCACTTGCTCTCTGTTCTTAGCCTCACTAGCCCATGGCACCAGTAGTGATCCTGAGATTACTACTCTGCTTGTCCCTCCTTTTAGCTTCCAACCTAACTCCCTTTATTCACTTTTCAGGTCCTCCCTCCCTTTCCCTCCCTGTGTCATTGGTACCAATTTGCACCACAATTTCAGGCTGCTCCCCCTCCCCCTTAAGAATCTTGTAGACTCGATCCGAGACATCCAGGGTTGATCCCCTGGCTTGATGGTAATGATTGAGTGGGGGTTATGCCAGGCCATGAGGTTGCAGGTTGTGCTGAAGTACAGTTCTTCTGCTGTTGATGGCCCACAGAACCTCATGGATGCCTAGTTCTGAGCTGCTAAATCTGTGATAAATCTGTCCCAATTAACATGGTGATAGTGCCACACAATGCAATGGAGGTTCTTCTCGATGTGAAGGTGGGACTTTGTCTCCATCAGGACTTACCGATACTGTCATGGACAGCTGTATCTGCAGCTGGCAGATTGGTGAGGATGAGGTCTGGTATATTTTTCCCTCTTGTTGGTTCCCTCACTACCTGCCACAGTCCTAGTCTAGCAGTTATCTCCATTAGGACCCAACCAGCTCCATCAGTAGTACTGCTAGTGAGCCACTCTTGGTGACTAGCATTGAAATCCCCACCCAGAGTACATTATGTACCCTTTTCATCCTCTACGCTTCCTCTCAATGTTCAACATTAGCTGAGGGAGGATGATACGTGATAATCAGCAGGAGGTTTCCTTGCCCATGTTTACCTGAAGTCCTAAGATTTCATGGGGTCCTGAGTCAATGTTGAGGGCTCCCAGCACACCTCCCCACTGACAGTATCCCACTGTGCCACCACCTCTGCTGAGTCTGTCCTGTTGGTGGGATAGGATATAACCAGGATGGTGATGGTGGGGTCTGGGACATTAATACAATCATAGCTGAGTTTGGGCTTGAAATACACTTTCCACCAACTCCCCATCTCGCTGGTTCAAAACTCTGTCTACCCCAACCTTCAATCAATACAAAAGATGCAGCAACTGCAACGGATTGGTACAGAGCCCTCTAAAGATTCACAACGCTTCAATTAAAGGAAGTTCCCCTCATTTCAGCCCTGAATGATGGACTTTTCATCTGAACCTGTGCCCCTGTTGTTCAGACTCCCCAGTTAGCAGAAGAAGTTTTCATATTATCTCATTTTCTCTCTCTCTCTCTGTCACATTATCTCTCACCTGTCCAAACACTTCCCATCCCAAAATAGTTCAGTGAGATTGCTCTTCCAAGGTCCAAACATTATAGATTCAATTTGCTCTGTCTCTCACCATTGGTCATCTCTCCCATCTCCGGGACTTCGCTCTAACACGTCTATTCGACTTCCACCCCCCCACCGCCCCATGACACCTTCCCCCAACCCCACCGGCACTTCAACAGTTGGATTCAATTTCCCCCAAAGCATCAATCCAGTTCTCAATCTGTAATTTTGTTATTCAGGTTACCAAAGGGAGTTGACATACCAAAGATCGGATGGTTCCTTCAGTGCTTTTGGAAATTCTGATTCTTCTGGAAGTACTTGGTAAGAAATTTTTTTGGCGCAAAGTAACTGAAGGCCCCTTCCGTTTCTACCTCTGGTTACAAAGCTCTCATTCACTTGACTGTGGAAACAACCCAAAAAAATCTGTTGCAAGATTTATAACAAGTTTTCTTCAGTTTAATTACTGAAGAATGCCAAGGGGATTACTATCAAATGTTAGGAAGGAATGACCAACTTACATAAGTGAATATGAATAATGTTCTTCTCTCTCTCCCTCTCGTGTTGTCTCATTCTCTCTTGGCCCCTCACTTTCTGACTCTCCCTCACTGTCTCTTGTACCCTTGTTCACCCACTACCTTTCTCACTCTTTCATTCTTCTCACATTTTCTCTCTTGCTGTTTTGTTCTCTCTTCTGCTATCTCATTCTCTCCCTCCCCTGCTTTCTCATTCTCTCTCTCCCTCTCTCTCACACACACACCACCTCATCCTCTCCCCCGTTGCCTCGTCCTCTCTCTCTCACTGACCCATTCTCTCTCTTACTGTCTCATTCTCTGTCTCCTACTGTCTCATCCTTTCTCTCTCGCTGTCTCACTCTGTCTCTCCTGCTATGCCATTCCCTCTCTCCCCTGCTTTCTCATTCTCTCTCAATGGCTTATCCTCTCTCCCACTTTCTCATCCTTTCTGTCTCGCTGTCTCATTCTGTGCCTCCCACAATTTCTCTCTCCTACCATCTCAATCTCTTTCCTCCTGTCTCATTGCCTGTCTTGCATTGCCCCACTCTCTCACTCTTTCTTCCTGCTGTCTCACTCTTTCTCTCTTGTTGTTTCACTCTTCCCCCGTTTCCTTCTCCCTCTCTGTTGGATGTTGCTGCTATCGGTTCTTTAGAGTCAAAAGGTGTGATGCTGGCAAAGCACAGCCAGTCAGGCAGCATCCTGGGATGGCACAGTGGCTCAGTGGTTAACACTGCTGCCTCACAGTGGCTGGGACCTGGGTTCCATTCCACCCTCAGGCATCTGTCTATGTGGAGTTTGCACATTCACCCTGTGTCTGCGTGGGTTTCCTCTGGGTGCTCTGATTTCCTCCCACAATCCAAAAGGTGTGCAGGTCAGATGAATTGGCCATGCTAAATTGCCCAAAGTGTTCAGGGACGTGTAGGTTAGGTGCATTAGTCAGGGGTAAATATAGGACAATAGGGTAGGGGAATGTGGCTGGGTGGGTTACTCTTCGGAGGGTCAGTGTGGACTTGTTGGGCGTAAGAGCCTGTTTCCACACTGTAGGGATTCTATTCTGTTATAGCATCTGAGGAGCAGGAGGGTCAACATTTTGGAGCATAAGCTTTTCATCAGGAATCACATTTGTGATGAAGAGCTAATGCTTGAAACGCCGACTCTCCTGCTCCTCGGATGCTGCCTGACCAGCTGTGCCTTTCCAGCTCCACACTATTTGACTCTGATCTCCAGCATCTGCAGTCCTCCCTTGCTCCCAGCTATCACAACTTTACTACAATGTCCTATTTTGCTCCTGCTAAGGACCAGGCAGCTTACCCTTCAGCTTCTCAAAAGGGATTAGTTAGAAAGGAACTCCTGACACACAACTTGCAAATAAATACAATCGTTTTTGTTGCTCCTCCTTTCATACTCTTCCCCCTTTAAGTATTGATGAGTGCGTCAATCAGCTGGCTGCAGATTCCAAAAAGGTGTAAGCAACACCTAATATGCACATGCTCGAAACGTCGAATTCCCTATTCCTGAGATGCTGCCTGGCCTGCTGTGCTTTGACCAGCAACACATTTTCAGCTGTGATCTCCAGCATCTGCAGACCTCATTTTTTACATTAGAAGTTTTTGAAGGCTAGAAATACCTCATACAGTGGATGTACAAGCACTGAGTTTTATTACTCACTCATTTTAAAAAACGGTGAAAGTAAAAGTGATTCAAAGATAAACATTGCTAATTTTTGTGGTCAGTAAGTCTTGCAAGGCAGTAAGTGACATTGGCAAACCTCCAGTATTGGACGTCCACTTATTCATTCAGCTCACAGCTAACAGCATTTCACAGTCTGTTGAGATTTGTTTATTGACACTATCCAGCTCTTAAAGGAGTCAAGTTTCAGAAATAATGTTACTGATCTGGGAAAACAGGGCGTTGCCTTATGTCAAATATATTTTCTTTTACTGCATCTAACCTTCTTGGGGAGATGACCTCATGGTTATGTCAGTAGATTAGAAATTCAGACGCCCAGGCTAATGATGTGGGGACCGTGGTTTAAATCTCCACAGTTAAATTCAGTTCTTACATCTGGGATAGACAGCTGGTCAGATCTGACCATGAAAGTATTGTTAATTGCTGTAAAAACCCATTTGCTTCACTGATGTACTTCAAGGAAGGAAATCTGCCAGTTTTACAAGGTCTGGCCTACATGTCATGCCAAATCCAAGGACATGTGAATAGCTCAGAAAACCACTCAATTCAAAAGCAATGAGGGATTGGCAACCAGTACTGGGCCTGCTAGTGATGCACACATCCCACAAACAAATAACGATAGATAAATGGACAGCAGTTGACTGACCATAAGACCATAAGAGATAGGAGCAGAATAGGGCCATTTGGCCCATTGAATCTGCTGTGGAGTCAGTCATAGCTGATACTTTTCTCAACCCCTACATCCCGCCTTCTCTCTGTAGCCTTTGGATCTCCTTACCAATCAAGAACCTATCCATGGAAGTTGCTAGAAAAGCTCAGCAAGTCTGGCAGCATCTGTGAAGGGAAATCAGGGTTAATGTCTGCTGACCCTGCCTCAGGACTGAGGAACAGAGGGTTCTGAGGGAGGATCAGCAACATGAAATGTTCGCTCTGATTTCTCTTCACAGATGCTGCCAGACCTGCTGAGCTTTTCCAGCAACTTCTGTTTTTGTTTGTGATTTATACACCATCTGCAGTCCTTTCGGTTTTAATTAGGACCCTCGCTATCACTGTGTTAAATTCACTTAATGTCTTCGCCTCCAAAGCCTTCTGCGGTAAACTGTTCCTCAGATTCCCCACTCTCTAGCTAAAGAAATTCCTCCTCATCTCAGTTTTATGGGGTCCTCCATTCTCTCTGAGGCTGAGCCCTTGGGTCTAGTCTCTCCTACTAGTGGAAACATCTTCCTCAACCGCATTCTCCTGCCTTCTCCCCTTGATCCCCTTACCCATCAAGAACCTATCTCTGTCTTAAAGACATTCAATGACTTGACCTCCACCGCCTTCTGTAGCAGTGAGTTCCACAGATTCACCACCCTCTGGCTGAAGAAATTCCTCCACATCTCAGTTCTAGATGGTCATCCCTTCACTCTGAGGCTGTACCCTTGGGTCCTAGTCTCTCCTCCTAGTGGAAACATCTTCTCCATATCCACTCTCTCCGGGCCTCTCAGTGTTCTGTAAATTTCAGCCAGACCCATCCTCATTCTTCTAAATTCCAATGAGTACAGACCCAGGCACCCCAACCGCTCCTCATATGAAAAGCCCTCCATCACTGGGATCATCCTTGTAAACCTCCTCTGGACTGCCTCCAATGCCAACACATCCTTCCTTGGATACAGGACCCAAAGCTGCTCACGATATTCCAATAGGGATCTGACCAGAGCCTTCCACAGCCTCAGCTATATGTTCCTGCTCTTGAATTCCAGCCCTCTTGAAATGAACACTAACATTGCATTTGACATCCTCACTTCCACAGAACCTGCCTGTTAACCTTAAGAGAATCCTAAATCAGGACTCTTAAGTCCCTTTTATGCTTCAGATTTCTGAAGCCCTTCCCCATTTAGAAAATAGTCTACGCAAAATTCAAATTTGATGATGTGCCGTGGAGAGATTCAAACCTGATGACATCAATGATTAGTCTGACGTTGGAGATTTTAGTTTCATGTTATTTCCACTCTGTCACTGCCTCCCCTTGTGACTGTCTACTGAACCTGCTGAGTTTTTCCGGCAATTTCTGCTCTTGCCTGCCACCTACACTGATCTGTGCCCATACATTCCCAGGCCTTCAGAATTTGCCCGCTGTTTTATCTTGTTTTGACGTATAATTCTTGCAGCTCTGAGTATGTCCGTGTAGAACTCTGCAGCGCGTTAGCCTCCCTTTTTCTGCTCCATATGATATGGTCAGAATTATGGATTTAATGTCTGCTCTTTCTCTTCATGGAGGTTGTCAGCTTTCGTGCTAAGGTGCTTCTTGCAAGCCCAGGATTTCATTTACATTGACAAGATGGTTTTGGAACAGACCATTTCCTGGATACTCACACACCTGAATAAGAATGGTGAATTCCAGGAGCCTGGACGAGTTATCCACACAGAGTTACAGGGTGGACAGAATGGATCCGTATCTCTGACTGCCTACATACTGGCAGCCCTTCTGGAAGATCAGAGCTCCATGGTATGTCTTTGTACATTTTCCTCAATAAATGATTACTCTATAAACAGGGAGGCATGTTTAAAAGCTGACCTCATGTATTTTGTGGAATATCCATTGTTTACATCGTCGCATGCAGTGGGAGTGTCTGGTGCCTCAGGGCTATATCTATATGTTTACCAGCCTGATAAAGGAACCAGAATCAGAGTGTAGACTGTACTCAGAGAACCCGTCTAAAACAAAATGTCTTCCATTAGATGCAAATTGGACAGCACTTACTAAACAAGTCCGAATGTGTCAATACCAACCAATTTAAGATTATCAGTTGAGCTCACAGTGTGGCTCATTCTGCTCGTGAGAAACAATAGGTTCTTCATGACCCTTTCTCTATAAGCAGATAGAGGATGTTGAAGCCTTGCTGTTTTTTTAATGCGTTTCCCAGCAGCTTGGAGAATCAACAGCACTCCTTTGCTTTCTCCACGGCATCGCCTTAGCGTATCAGAATCAACTTGCCAAAAAAAGCTTCTATTCTCCTGTAATATACATTGTTGTGATTATAAAGCCATTATAGTCTTCCCCTGACTGTGTCTGTCTTTGCAATGGTGAGCAACGGTCTCGATCCACTCCAGTGGATGTGTTGAAGTATTCCCACTATTGAAGGTAAGGAACCATAGGGTAAGGAGGGGAGCAGTACAAGTCAAGGCAATGCATGAGGATTCAGTGTGACTGCTGCTTCCACCCTGCTTTGTCACAGGGGGTTACACTGCGTGAGGTGCAGCTGAAACAAAGGACCTGATTGAGAGGCGTAGCCATCGTGTGGAACTGGTCAAGGTGGGGATACATATAAAGTGCAGATGTCTCCCTGTACGTAATATTGACAAGAACAGGCACTTTGACGTTATGTGTGAAACCCCATCGCCTGATAGAAATGTTAGTGGCCAGCCCCAGAAAACGATGGATAACAGAGATAAGAGAAGATAGTGCCAATCGCTAGTTGATTATCATCACTGTGATCCAACACAATAAGAGTGTGACCTTTCTGAGTTTGGAGCCATGCTAATTATTGGACAAACCCTCTTAGACTCCCTCAATATTTTAACACAAATGTCCATTTGTAACCCTCGCTTGCCAGAAAACATAGGAGCTGAAGTCGGCCATTCAGCCCCTCAAGCCTGCTCTGCCATTCAATGAGATCATGGCTGATCTGATATTCCTCAACTCCACTTTCCTGCCTTTTTCCCATAATCCTTGATTGTTTCCCTCATTAAAACATCTGACCGTCTCCGCCTTGAATATACTTGATAATGCTTAAATGCTGTTTCTTCCAGAGCAAAATTTTAGGCCAGGTGTCGGGTGCTGTGAGGTATCTTGAAACCAAGCTGCAAGATGGAATTAGAAGCAACTACACCCTCTCTCTTGTGACATATGCTTTAACCTTGGCCAACAGCAACTACGCGACACAAGCCCTGAACGAGTTAAATCAACGGGCAGATAAACAAGGTATGGTAGAAAGTCGGCATCTTGAAATAACACAAATTTTTATCAACGGTATGGAATTGTCTTTGATCAGATTTAAACACTGGAATTTGGGTATTAAACACTGAACGTAGAAAGGCAGATTTGTTTCAGCTCTCTGTCTCTGTGTCCTAATGAGAAATGGAGTTATAGAATCACACAACACGGAAACAGACGTTTTGATCGAACCAGTCCATGCTGTCACAAATTAAACTAATTATACCTGGCCTGCGTTTGGCCCATATCCCTCCAAACATTTCTTATTCATACACTTATCCAAATGTCTTTCAAGCATTGTATCCGCATCCATCACTTCCTCTGGAAATTCATTCCACATATGAACTACTCTGCGTAAAACAAAAATTGCCCCTCATGCCTTTTTTAAATCTTTCTCCTCTCATCTTAAAAATATGTCCCTAGTCTTAACATCCCCCCACTCTAGGGAAAACAAACCTGCCATTTACCTTATCCATGCCCCTCATGATCTTATAAACTTCTATGAGGGCATCTCTCAGCCTCCAGTCAAAAAAGTCCCAGCCTATGCAACCTTTCCTTATCACTCAATCATCCAGTCCTGCCAACATCCTGGTAAATCTCTTCTGAACTCTCTTCAGTTTAGCAATTTCCTTCCCATGACCAGAACTGGACACAGTGCTCCAGAAGAGACCTACATCCTGAATAACCTCAACATGATGTCCTACCTCCTACTTAAAGGTCTGAGCAATGAAGGCAAGCATGCTAAACACCTTCTTGACCACCCTGTCTACCTGTGCCACAAATTTTAATGAATTATGTACCTGAACTCACAGATCTCTCTGTTCTACAATACTATCCAAGGCCCTACTTTTTATTACATAAGCCCTATTCTTGGTTGTTTCAGCAGGATACTCTGTGTCCCATCATTACCATGGATGTCTTTCATTAACTATGTACATTGTGATCCACAGCTATCTGCTGTCTATGAATACGCAGAGATGCCTGTCTACAGTTTCCTAATGAGGAATACAGTCATAGAATCATACAACACGGAAACAGACTCTTTGGTCCAACTGGTCCATGCTGTCACAAATTAAACTAGTCCTGCCTGCCCTGCGTTTGGCCCATATCTCTCTTGAGGATCACTGACACAATGCACATTGCTATGACCAGTAATGGATAATGGTCATGTGCCCGATGGTCTGATTGCAAATGATGGGAGCCTTCCCTCTGCAGATTGATACAATTGCCCCTTGAAAGACTTCCCATCACACAGAAGTGGAATCGATGATGCTGATCCAGTCCACCAGCTTGTCTTTCTGGGCAGTGGAGGTTGTAGGTTTTGGAAGGTGCAGTTGAGGAATTGACAGACTGCTTTTCTGAGTCCAGTCAATGATACACACTGCAGTCACAGTGTGCTGATGGTGGGAGCACTGAATGTTTAAACTGTTGGATGGGCTCCTGATCAGACAGACTGATTTGGTCTCGGATGGTGGTGAGCTACTTGAGCATTCTTGTCCAGCCTCACTTTCTTTCTCTGAAGTGTTGACAGTTGTACTTATAGCTGGCTGGGGGTGAATCTCTTGAATTCCCTCCCTAAACATCGCCCCCTTTAGACTCCCCTAAATTGTTCCTTGTACTTACACCGTTGACCAACTGGTCACCTGCCTCACTACCCCTCTTTATGACTTAGCTTGTAGTCTGCTCACAACTAAGTTCAAGCCCTTTACCTTAATGTAAGTTGTTGTGCCAATGACTCCTATTTATTGCAAGGGGAAAACATTTCCATTGCCCTTCACTAAATCCCCCCCCGAACATCTATCCTATTTTACTCAGGAATCAATCCACACAATTTCCTCTGTGGATGAAATGGGCCAAGGCAAAATTTATTTCTTTATTCATTCACAGGATGAGTGCATTGCTGGCAAGACCAGCATTTTTTACCCATCCCTAATTGCCCAGAGGGCAGTTAAGAGTCAACCACATTACTGTGGATCTGGAGTCACATGTAGGCCAGACCAGGTAAGGGTGGCTTTTTCCTTCCCCAAGGCACATTAATGAACCAGATAGAATTTTCCTGACAATCGATTCATGGTCATCATTAGACTCTAGATTTTTTAAAAATGAAGTTTAAATTCCACCATCTGCTGTGGTGGGATTTGAATCCAGGTCCTTGGATTAACAGTTACACAACAATACCACAAGGCCATTGCCTTCAGACCAGGCCTATCCTGACTCAGTATTGCTCATCACCTTCCTCTCTTGTCTCAGATGGTGGAAGGTTCTGGTTATCTCCTGTGAACACACCATCCTCCCGATGGAGTCACAAGCCCCTCTCGTCAGATATCGAGGTTGCTGCCTATGCTCTGTTGTCACACCTGAAGCAGGACTCGCTCCTGGATGGCATTCCCATCATGCACTGGCTCAGTGAGCGCAGGAACCATCTCGGAGGCTTCTCCTCAACTCAGGTAAAAACTACCCACCAATTCACATCCAACCAGAAAGAAATTGGAGAATTGCAGATGCTGGAACAAAGGCAGAAATTGCTGTAAAAACTCAGTAGATCCGTGGAGAGAAAGCAGAGCTAATGTTTGGGTCCATTGCCCCTGTTCTGAGGAAGGGTCAGTGGACCCCAGGTGTGGATTCCACTTTCTCTCCACAGATTCTGTCAGACCTACTGAGTTTTTACAGCAATTTCTGCTTTACGTTCTGATTCACATTCCTTGTGTTTGCTTTTGTTTTGGTGTATGCAGTGAAATTGTAGAATTATGTTACTCAACAGCAGGCCATTCAGCCCATCCTGCCTGCGCTGGTTCTTTGAATGAGTCATCCATCCGCTCCACCCACCCTTTTCTCTTTCCCAAAACCCCTCTGATCATCTCAAAACCGTCTCTTCTATTGGCCGAGGGTGCACCTTCTCATTTACTCAACAGAGCCTCTTGTTGGGTTCAATCCCACTTCTCAATTTTTGCTTGACTCCATCTTGCTCAGAGGAGAATAACCCCAACTTCTCTCGGCTCTCTGTCCAGCTGGAGCTGCATAGGGGTGGAGGGGGTTCAGGGAGAGAGCCACATTCCTGTGGGATGTGTTTCTCGATCTTGCCCGCGTTGTTTGCGGGTTGGCCCCACTTCCCAGTTTCAGATTCAGAACTCGGTTTGTTGGAATGCGCACGAAAGAAGGGAATGTGGCAGCCAACCTCCCGTCCCACAATTCACCCTTCTCTGAGAGTCTCATTGCGGGTTGTTTTTCAGGTTCTACTATGTTCTCTTGGTTTCAGGACACAGTAGTGGCTCTCCAGGCCTTGTCTCAGTTTGCAGCTCGGATCTTCTCTCCTACGATGAATCTCACGGTGTCGGTCACAGCACCAGGGTTACCCGCACCTGCAATCTTCACCATCAACTCCACCAACGCGATTGTACTTCAGAGCCTGCAGGTACACAACAATGCGCCATCTCCATTACAAATCCAGTTGATGATAATGCACAGCAAGTCAGACGAAACCTGACTTGACAGACCAGGAGTGTTAATCCTGCAGCTTGCGCATTGTTGTGGTCAGTTACTGGAGTACATCCGCAAGAGGCTGCCAATGTACTTTGAACAAAAGAGCATCAAAATTCATTACATTGTTAAAAAGAATCACAAACTACGTTACACCGTTGGCCATGGACTCATGTAGATCTACAACACAGAAAAAGGCCCTTCAGCTCTTTGAGTCCTGTACTGGTCAAAGAAGTATTAATCCCATTTTCCAGCACTTAGCTTATGGTCTTGTCCTCACAGGTGCACGTCTAAATACCTCTGAAATGTCTCTATCTCTACCATATACATCATAGAATACCTGCAGTATGGAAAGAGGCCCTTCAGCCCAACAAGTCCACACTGACCCTCCAAAGAGTAACCCATCCAGACCCATTACTCTACATTTATCCCTGACTAATGCACCTAACCTACACACCCCTGAACACTATGGAAAATTTAGCTCGGTCAATTCACCTAACCTGCACATCCTTGGACTGTGGGATGAAACTGGACCACCCAGGGGAAACCCAAACAAACTCAGGGAGAACATGCAAACTCCACACCGACAGTCACTCAAGGTTGAAATCAAACCAGGGTCCCTGGCACTGTGAGGCAGCAGTGCTAACCACTGAGCCACCATGTCGCCCATAAGAATTAACTGACATGATCTGATTACAAAGATCAGAAATAAAGTTTTTCACCCATTTATCCTCAACAACAACCACACAGATACTCAAGCCTCGAAGGATTTGACCCAGTTTCCACTTTAACATCCCATGTCCTGGATGGTGTCAGGTCCGTGAGTGTTGCTGAAGCTACACCCATCCCGGCAAGTGGGGAGCATTCAATCATAGAATCCCTGCAGTGAGGAAGCAGGCCAATCCACTCAGACCCACCCCCTACACTATACCTGTAACCTGACATTTCCTGTGGGTAATCCACCCAGCCTGCACACCCCTGAAGACTATGAGCAATTTAGCACAACCAACCCATCTAACCTGCACCTAACCTTTCGACTGTGGGAGGAAACCAGAGCACTCAGAGGAAATCCACCCAGGAGAATGTGCAAACTCCACGCAGGCAGTAACCTGAGGGTGGGCTCAAACCCAAGGCCCCATTGCTGTGAGGCAGCCATGCTAATCACTGAGACAGGAGAAAGTGAGGACTGCAGATGCTGGAGATCAGAGCTGTAAATGTGTTGCTGGAAAAGCGCAGCAGGTCAGGCAGCATCCAAGGAACAGGAGATTCGACATTGAAGGGCTTATGCCCGAAATGTTGAATTTCCTGCTCCTTGGATGCTGCCTGACCTGCTGCACTTTTCCAGCAACACATTTTCACCTCTAATCACTGAGACACCATGCCATCCATCACCCACCTGGCTGGTTTTTATTCTCTTGTGCAATGAGGGCATCAGTGGCTGGGCCAGCCTTTATTGCCTGTCCCTAGTTGCCCTTACAACGGTGATGGTGAGCTGCCTTCTTGAACCACTGCAATCCATGTCCCTTGGGGAGTCAGGGAATGAACAGGAGTAGGCCATTCAGCCTTTTGAGCCTCTTCCACCTTTCAATGAGATAATGATTGATCTGTGTCCAAACTCCATTTCCCTGCCTTCAGTCCATATCCTTTTACCAAAGAAAATCTATCTCAGGTTTAAAATTAACAACTAAATCCAATGTGGATGAGAGTTCTGAACACCTAGCACTCTTTGTGTGTCAAAGTGCTTTCTACCATCTCTCCTGAATGATCTGGTCCTAATTCTCAGATTATTCCCCCAGAATTCCTAATCAGTTTGCAATTATCCTTACCTGTTAATATCTCAAAGTCTTTGATCAGATCACCCCTTAAATATCTACATTTTACAAAAAATTTCTGTAACTTGTATCATCTCTCGTCAACACTATGATCTCAGGGGTTAAGTTATCATTCTTGTGAACACAGGAGAGTCATTCATGGGAATCTCAGCCAGGGCAGGGGATGGTGTTACTCTGCATTATAAACCAGCCATCCAGCCAACTGGGTTGCCCTGAAGAAGGTGATGGTGAGTTGCCTTCCTGAACTGCTGCAGTCCCATGAGGAGTCAAAGAATGAGTTAGGGAAGGAACCTGCCATCCTTACCTGGTCGGGCCTACATGTGACTCCAGACCCACAGCAATGTGGTTGACCCTTAAATGTCCTCTGGGCAATTAGGGATGGGCAATAAATACTGGCCTGGCCAGAGATGCCCTCATCTTGGCAATGAATAAAGAAAAGACCTGGGCACTCCACAGCCTCACAATGCTGTGAAAAGTGAATTGTTTTTATTCAGTCATGCAACTGACTGGAGAAACATTTATTGTTGGTCCCTAGAATGTTCTTGACATGAATGTCTAGATCTGGAAGGA
Organism: Hemiscyllium ocellatum; assembly: GCF_020745735.1. Classification (NCBI taxonomy): domain Eukaryota; kingdom Metazoa; phylum Chordata; class Chondrichthyes; order Orectolobiformes; family Hemiscylliidae; genus Hemiscyllium; species Hemiscyllium ocellatum. The sequence goes on along the minus strand of NC_083410.1, from coordinate 7,889,062 downwards.
ACCTGTGATTTAATTACTCCGAGGTGAAAATGTTTACTGCCACAGCTTACACCCTCTGGATTAATTAATCTAGGAAAACAGCTACACCTTAACTGAGATGGAGCAATGTTGGAACTTCTTCACATTCAGAATGATTCTGATCAGCACCGTTTTCTCTAGTTAAAAACCATATAATACCAGGTTATAGTCCACTAGCTTTCAGAACGCTGCTCCTTCATCAGGTGGTTGTGGAGGACACAATTGTAAGGCACAGAACTTATCACAAAAATTTACATTGTGATGTAACTGAAATTATACATTGGAAAATACCTTGATTATCTGTTGAACCTTTCATCTGTTCAAATACCATGATAGTTTCACTTCTTTCATATGTAAATCACAAAACTGTTTTTTAAAGATGCATTTTCAGGTTAACTGTAACAATTGGTGTTAGCTAGACAATATGTTGACATATCCACAACTACCTGATGAGGGAACGGTGCTCCGAAAGCTAGTGTGCTTCCAATTAAACCTGTTGGACTATAACCTGGTGTTGTGTGATTTTTAACTTTGTACACCCCAGTCCAACACCGGCATCTCCAAATCGTTTTCTCTCTTACTGCATCTTCAGTTCTCAGTGTTGCACTTCACCTAATGCCCTCCTTTTCTTCTGTTTGATGCAGATTGGAATTCAGCAGCCCATGCTAATCACAGTAACAGCACAGGGTAAAGGAGTGGCCATTTTTCAGGTACCGTAACCTTCTCACTTGTTGAGAACATTCGCTGGACGCCGTGTCATTAATGGTGACTGACGTTTTACAGGTGCTATACTTTGAGGAAATATGTTCAAGCCTCAGGGATTTTGCAGGGCAAATTTTCCAGCATTATATAAGGACTAGACAGATCAGAGAACATAGAACAAAGAACAATATAGCGCAGAACAGGCCCTTCAGCCCTCGATGTTGCACCGTCCTGTGACTAATCTAAGCCCATCCCCCTACTCTATCCCATCATCCTCCATGTGCTTATCCAAGGATTGTTTAAATCTCCCTAATGTGACTGAGTTAACTACATTGACAGGCAGGGTGTTCCACGCCCTTATCACTTTCTGAGTGAAGAACCTGCCTCTGACATCTGTCTTAAATCTATCACCCCTCAATTTGCAGCAATGCCCCCTCATACGAGCTGACGTCATCATCTTAGGAAAAAGACTTTCACTGTCTACCCTGTCTAATCCTCTGATCATCTTATATGTCTCTATCAAATCCCCTCTTAGCCTTCTTCTTTCCAATGAGAATAGACCCAAGTCTCTCAGCCTTTCCTCATAAGACCTTTCCTCCAGACCAGGCAACATCCTGGTAAATCTCCTCTGCCCCTTTTCTAATGCTTCCACATCCTTCCTGTAATGGGGTGACCAGAACTGTACACAATATTCCAAGTGTGGTCGCACCAGTGTTTTGTATAGTTGCAGCATGATATTGCGGCTCTGGAACTCAATCCCTCTCCCAATGAAACCTAACACACCGTATGCCTTCTTAACAGCACTATTAACCTGGGTGGCAACTTTCAGGGATTTATGTACATGGACTCCAAGATCCCTCTGCACATCCACATTACCAAGAATCTTTCCATTGACCCATTACTCTGCCTTCCTGTTATTCCCAAAGTAAATCTCCTCACATTTAGCTGCATTGAACTCCATTTGCTACCTCTCAGCCCAATTCTGCAGTTTATCTAAGTCCCCCTGCAACATTCTTCCACACTCCACCACTCCACCCACTTTAGTGTCATCTGCAAACTTACTAACCCATCCACCTATGCCTGCATCCAAGTCATTTATCTAAATGGCACACCACTAGTAACTGGACTCCAAGCTGAATATTTTCCATCAACCACCACTTGCTGCCTTCATACAGAAAGCCAGTTTCTAATCCAAACTGCTAAATCACCCTCAGTCCCATGCCTCTGCATTTTCTCCAAAAGCCTACCATGTGGAACCTTATCAAAAGCTTTGCTGAAGTCCATGTACACCATGCCAACTGCCCTACTCTCATCCATGTGCTTGGTTACCTTCTCAAAAAACCCAATGAGTTTTGTGAGACACGACCTGCCCTTGATGAATCCATGTTGACTATTTCCAATTAAATTGTTGCTTGCTAGATGATTATAAATCCTATCTTTTATAACCCTTTCCAAAACTTTTCCTACAACAGAAATAAGGCTCACTGGTCTATAATTATCTGGGTCATCTCTACTGCCCTTCATGAACAAGGGCACAACATTTGCAATCCTCCAGTCCTCTGGTGCAAAACCTGTAGACAAAGACGACCCAAAGATCAAGGCCAAAGACTCGGCCATCTCCTTCCTAGCTTCCCAGTGAATTCTCGGAAAAATCCCATACAGTCCAGTGGACTTACTGACTTTCACATCTTCTAGAATGATAACACTTCCTCCTTACTAACCACAATCCTTTCCAGTCTAATCACCACTAGTTGAGTCTTCTCTACAATATTGTCCATTTCCTGAGTGAAAACAGCTGAGAAATATTCGTTTAGCACCTCTCCACAGGGTCCACACTCAGCTTTCCACTTCTGTCTTGACTGGCCCTATTCCTACCCTAATCATCCTTTTATTTTTCACACATCTATAGAAATTTATAATTTATAATACTATAGAAATTTATAATTTCTGTAGTAAACCACGGTTCCCTTACCTTATCACTTCCTCCCTGCCTGACAGGGACATACCTATCAAGGACACACAATATCTGTTCATTAAACCAGCTCCACATTTCGATTGTCCCCATCCCCTGCATTTTGCTACTCCATTCTATACATCCTAAGCCTTGCCTAATCACATTGTAATTGCCATTTCCCCATCTATAACTCTTGTCCTGTGGCATGTACCTTTCCCTTTCTATCACCAAACTAAACGTAACTGAATTATGATCACTCTCTCCAAAGTGCTTACCTCTCACTAAATCAAACACCTGGCCTGGTTCATTACCAAGCACCAGATCCAGTGTGGCCTCCCCTCTTGTCTGCCCTTCGACACAGTGTGTCAGGAAACCTTCCTGCACATATTGGACAAAAGCTGATCCATCCAACATACTGGAGCTATTGCGGTTCCAATCACTGATGGGGAAGTTAAAGTCCCCCATAATGACCATCCTGTTCCTTTCACTCCTGCCCAGAATCGATTTGACAATCCTCTCCTCCACATCCATGGAACTTTGCTGGGGTCTACAAAAAGCTCCCAGCAGTGTGACCTTTCCTCTCCTGTTTCTAACCTTAGCCCATACTACCTTTGTAGACTGGTCCTCGTCAAACGTTCTTTCAGCCACCGTTATATTATCCTTGACTAACAAAGCCACACCTTGCCCTCTTTTACCGCCTTGCCTGCTTTTAATGAAAGATCTAAACCCTGGAACCTGCAACATCCATTCCTCACCCTGCTCTATCCATGTCTCAGTAATGGCCACACCATCAAAGTCCCAGGTACAAGCTCACCTCTCTTATTCTGGATACTCCTGGCATTGAAGTCGACACACTTCAAACCAGCTTGCTGTCTGCCAGCACACTCCTGTGATCATGAAATCCTGTCCATGTCCTCCCTACTCCCGTACGCCTCTGTACTGGAACTGCAACACAGGTTCCCCCCCCCCTGCTGAATTTGTTTAAAGATCAGAGGGTATACGGTGAAAGTAGGAACAGGGGACTGAGTTGGATGGTCAGTCATGATCATAATGAGTCATAGTCATAGAGATGTACAGCATGGAAACAGACCCTTCGGTCCAACCCGTCCATGCCGACCAGATATCCCAACCTAATCTAGTCCCACCTGCCAGCACCTGGCCCATATCCCTCCAAACCCTTCCTATTCATATACCCTTCCAGATGCCTCTTAAATGTTGCAATTGTACCAGCCTTCACTATTTCCTCTGGCAGCTCATTCCTTACCCGTACCACCCTCTGTATGAAACACTTGCCTCTTAGGTCTCTTTTATATGTTTCCCCTCTCACCTAAACCTATGTGCTCTAGTTCTGGACTCTCCGACTGCAGGGAAAAGACTTTGCCTATTTACGCTATCCATGCCCCTCATGATTTTATAAACCTCGATGAAGTCACCCCTCAGCCTCCGATGCTCCAGGGAAAACAGCTCCCCCCTGTTCAGCCTCTCCCTGTAGCTCAAATCCTCCAACCCTGGCAACATCCTTGTAAATTTTTTCTGAACCCTTTCCAAGTTTCACAACATCTTTACGATAGGAAGGAGACGAGAATTGCAATCAATATTCCAACATTGGCCTAACCAATGTCCTGTACAACCACAAAATAACCTCCCAACTCCTGTACTCAATACTCTGACCAATAAAGGAAAGCATACCAAATGCCTTCTTCACTATCCTATCTACCTGCGATCATGAAGGGCGGAGCAGGCTTGAACAGCCGAATGGCCTACTCCTGCTCCTATTTTCAGTGTTTGCATAGTACCACAAGACTATTAGAAATAGTGAGTGCAGGTACATAGCTCCTTGAAAGTGCAGCTGCATGTAGACAGGATAGTGACGAAGGCATTTGGTATGAGATAAGAGTTGGGACATCATAATGTGGCTGTAAGGGACATTGAGTAAAAAATGAGGTCTGCAGATGCTGGAGATCACAGCTGCAAATGTGTTGCTGGTCAAAGCACAGCAGGTTAGGCAGCATCTCAGGAATAGAGAATTCGACGTTTCGAGCATAAGCCCTTCATCAGGAATAAGAGAGAGAGAGCCAAGCCGGCTGAGATAACAGGTAGGGAGGAGGGACTAGGGGGAGGGGCGATGGAGGTGGGATAGGTGGAAGGAGGTCAAGGTGAGGGTGATAGGCCGGAGTGGGGTGGGGGCGGAGAGGTCAGGAAGAGGATTGCAGGTTAGGAGGGCGGTGCTGAGTTGAGGGAACCGACTGAGACAAGGTGGGGGGAGGGGAAATGAGGAAGCTGGAGAAATCTGAATTCATACCTTGTGGTTGGAGGGTTCCCAGGCGGAAGATGAGGCGCTCCTCCTCCAGCCGTCGTGTAGTTGTGTTCTGCCGGTGGAGGAGTCCAAGGACCTGCATGTCCTCGGTGGAGTGGGAGGGGGAGTTAAAGTGTTGAGCCACGGGGTGATTGGGTTGGTTGGTTCGGGCGGCCCAGAGGTGTTCTCTGAAGCGTTCCGCAAGTAAGCGGCCTGTCTCACCAATATAGAGGAGGCCACATCGGGTGCAGCGGATGCAATAGATGATGTGTGTGGAGGTACAGGTGAACTTGTGGCGGATATGGAAGGATCCCTTGGGGCCTTGGAGGGAAGTGAGTGTGGAGGTGTGGGCGCAAGTTTTACATTTCCTGCGGTTGCAGGGGAAGGTGCCGGGGGTGGAGGTTGGGTTGGTGGGGGGTGTGGATCTGACAAGGGAGTCACGAAGGGAGTGGTCCTTGCGGAACGCTGATAGGGGAGGGGAGGGAAATATATCCTTGGTGGTGGGGTCCGTTTGGAGGTGGCGGAAATGGCGGCGGATAATACGTTGTATGCGCAGGTTGGTGGGGTGGTAGGTGAGAACCAGTGGGGTTCTGTCTTGGTGGCGGTTGGAGGAGCGGGGCTCAAGGGCGGAGGAGCGGGAAGTGGAGGAGATGCGGTGGAGGGCATCGTCGATCACGTCTGGGGGGAATCTGCGGTCTGTAAAAACGCCATCCCATATTCCCAATTCCTTCGTCTCCGCCGCATCTGCTCCCAGGAGGACCAATTCCAACAACTGACTCCCACAGCTACCTGGACTACACCTCCTCCCACCCTGCCCCCTGTAAAAACGCCATCCCATATTCCCAATTCCTTCGTCTCCGCCGCATCTGCTCCCAGGAGGACCAATTCCAACGGCCTCCTTCTTCAAGGACCGCAGATTCCCCCCAGACGTGATCGACGATGCCCTCCACCGCATCTCCTCCACTTCCCGCTCCTCCGCCCTTGAGCCCCGCTCCTCCAACCGCCACCAAGACAGAACCCCACTGGTTCTCACCTACCACCCCACCAACCTGCGCATACAACGTATTATCCGCCGCCATTTCCGCCACCTCCAAACGGACCCCACCACCAAGGATATATTTCCCTCCCCTCCCCTATCAGCGTTCCGCAAGGACCACTCCCTTCGTGACTCCCTTGTCAGATCCACACCCCCCACCAACCCAACCTCCACCCCCGGCACCTTCCCCTGCAACCGCAGGAAATGTAAAACTTGCGCCCACACCTCCACACTCACTTCCCTCCAAGGCCCCAAGGGATCCTTCCATATCCGCCACAAGTTCACCTGTACCTCCACACACATCATCTATTGCATCCGCTGCACCCGATGTGGCCTCCTCTATATTGGTGAGACAGGCCGCTTACTTGCGGAACGCTTCAGAGAACACCTCTGGGCCGCCCGAACCAACCAACCCAATCACCCCGTGGCTCAACACTTTAACTCCCCCTCCCACTCCACCGAGGACATGCAGGTCCTTGGACTCCTCCACCGGCAGAACACAACTACACGACGGCTGGAGGAGGAGCGCCTCATCTTCCGCCTGGGAACCCTCCAACCACAAGGTATGAATTCAGATTTCTCCAGCTTCCTCATTTCCCCTCCCCCCACCTTGTCTCAGTCGGTTCCCTCAACTCAGCACCGCCCTCCTAACCTGCAATCCTCTTCCTGACCTCTCCGCCCCCACCCCACTCCGGCCTATCACCCTCACCTTGACCTCCTTCCACCTATCCCACCTCCATCGCCCCTCCCCCTAGTCCCTCCTCCCTACCTTTTATCTCAGCCGGCTTGGCTCTCTCTCTCTTATTCCTGATGAAGGGCTTATGCTCGAAACGTCGAATTCTCTATTCCTGAGATGCTGCCTAACCTGCTGTAAGGGACATTGGTTAGGCCACTTTTGGAGTACTGTGTACAATTCTGGTCTCCCTGCTATAGGAAAGATGTTTTTAAACTTGAGAGAGTCCAGAAAAGATTTAAAATAATATTGCCAGTGTTTAAGGATTTGAGCTATGGGAAAGGTCGAATAGGCTGGGGTTATTTTCTCTGGAGCATCAGAGGCTGAGGAGTGATCTTATAGAGGTTTACAGAATCATGAGGGGTGTGGAGAGGGTGAATAGCCAAGGTCCTTTTCCCAGGACATGGGAGTCCAAAACTAGAGTGCATAGGTTTAGGGTGAGAGGGGAAAGATTTAAAAGGGACCTGAGGGGTAACATATTCACGCAGAAGGTGGTGCATGTATGGAATAAGCTGCCAGAGGATGTGGTGGAGGCTGGTATAATTATAACATAGAAAAGGGATTCGGATGGGGAAATGAATAGGAAGAGTCTAGAGGGATTATGGGCCAAATGCTGGCAAATGGGACCAGATTAATTTAGGATATCTGGTCAGCATGGACAAATTGGATTGAAGGGTCTGTTTCTGTGTTGTACATCTCTATGACTTTACACCAACTGACTGTCACGGTCAACATTAGTCATAGAATCATACAGCACAGAAACAGACCCTTCGGTCCAACCAGTCCATGCTGACCATAATCCCAAACTAAATTAGTCCCACCACCATATCCCTCCAAACATTTTTTATTCATGTACTTATCGAAATATTTTTTAAACATTGGAACTGTACCCCCACCCACCACTCCTTCTGAAAGTTCACTCCACACAACCACTCTTGTGTAAAGAAAAAAAACGTCTCTAATGTCTTTTTAAGATCTTTATCCTCTCATCTTAAAAATATGACCCCTCGCCTTACAATTCCCCCACACTAAGGCAAAGACACCTGCCATTCACCTCATCTATGCCCCTCATGATTTTATAAGCCTCTATAAGGTCACCTTTCAACCTCCTATGCTCTCATGAAAAAAGTCCCAGCCTATCCAGCCCCTCCTTATAACTCAAACCCGCTATTCCCAGCAACATCCTGGTAAATCTCTTCTGAACCTTTTTCAGCTTAATAATATCCTTCCTGCAGCTGGGTGACCAGAACTGGACTTTACTAAAATGAGATGCATATTTCAGACTTTAGCATCAATCCTAAATTCTCCCAGTTGCCATGGTGGGATTTGAGGCTGTGCCCTAAGGTCATTTCCACTGACCCCTGGCTTACTTGTCCCATTATGTTACCCCAACGTCACCTTCTCTCTCTCAGGAATCAAGAACACATCCTCTGAAAGGGCAAAGGAAAGAGATTCAGCAGTAACTTCTAAATTAGAATTGAAAAAAAAGACAAATTCAGGGAGGTATAAAAGCCAGGAGGTTGGGCTAGGAGCTGTGTGACTCTATCACCGAGATGTGAGAGCATGATGGGCCAATTGGCCTCTTGCTGTGGGAAGTGATTCCCTGACTTAAGGCTATACTTGCAGCTCAACGCACTGCCCCACAATAACAACACAGCAACTTATATTTACAAAGCGTCTTCAACACAGTGAAACATTGCAGAATCAGGGAGTACAAAACAGGCCCTTCAGCCTATCGAGTCTGTCCTGCCCAAAAGAATGGCAAGTCTGAAACTCAGAGTTTAAGCTGGCGGTATAGATGCATTTAGGGTGAAATTAGAAAACTATATTATGCTTAGCACTAAATCAGAGTTACATTAGAACTTTAAGTGAATGATAGGGGTAATTGTAAAATCAAGTTTGACACTGGAAATGATAGCCAAGTGGGCAAATAACTTCATCAAATAGGAAGGGTTTACAGAGTGGCTGAGGGGAGAGAATTGAGGTGGAGAGCTGAAGACATGTAGGGAGGGGATTCCAGAGCTTTAAGCCCGGGAACTAAAAACATCTTGGAGTGATTGTATTAATTAAGGGAAGATGGTGGCCAGGTGGTACTATCACTGGACTATTAATCCAAAGGTACTAGTAATGTTCTGAGGACCCAGGCTTGAATCCTGCCATGGCAGATGGTGGAATTTGAATTCAATTAAAATCTGGGATTAAGAATCTAATGATGACTATGAAACTGTTGCCAATTGTTGGAAAAACCCATCTTGTTCACTAATGCTCCTAAGGGAAGGAAATCTGCCATCCTTACGTGGTCTGGCCTACATGTGACCCCAGACAATCATCAATTCGCTTCTCACATGCCCGCTGAGTAATTAGGGATGGGCAATAAATATTGGCTTGGCCAGTGATATCCACATCTTATGAATGAATTTTCAAAAAAATTACAGATAGACAAAGATGTCAGAATTGTGTGAGGCAGGTATCCCAGAGGGTTGGTGGGTTAGGGGGAGATTCCAGAGAGAGTTTGGGAGGGGGAGGTGAACACATGTGCAAACGAGGGTGAGAATTTTAAAGTCAAGGCCTGGCTTGATCGGGAGCTGATGTATGTTGGTGAGCGCAGGCATGTGAGGAGAAGGGGACTTGCTATGTGCTAATACACAGGCAGCAGAGTTTTGGATGACCTTGTATTTATGAAGGGTAGAACTTGGGAGGTCAGCCAGGAGTTGTTGGAATAATTGAGTCACGAGGTAATAAAATGAATAAGGTCCTTTCCAAATATTCAACGGGAAGTGCCGTGCTCTGCTCGTCAAATATTGGTCCATAGGGTGGTTTTGAATGTTATTTTGATTGTTTTTCTCTCATGATTTAATCTACATTCTGTAATTTTATGATTTCATAAATTAGAACAGTGAAATTCCACCATTAATGAAAAACAGGACACTGACTGCATTTCTCTATGATTTCTGAGCCATCGATAGGAATGGATTCTCAGACATTCATGGGCTTTAAACTGTCAATTTTATTAGTTTGACTCCTACAAAGGAAGACAGCCGTTTATAACACATTTTGCAAAAAATGTAATCTAGTCAAAAGATTAATCGTCTGGAAGGGATTGTCTGAAGGAATGGTGGAAGCAGATTCAGTCGAACTTGTAAAAGAGAATTAGATAAATGCTTAGTTTGGAACATGCTTGAAGGATGGGACTGGCTTGATCACGGTCTCAAAGAACTGACTGAGGCATAGAGGGCCGAAGAGCCTTCATCTGAGTCATAAAACTTTATGCTTCTAAATAAATTAGCCATGATAAGATTCAGAAACAGCAGATCAACGATTGAGTGATTACAGGAGAAGAGAGGACAGTCAGGAATGGCCTGACAAGGGTCTGTAAAGTGATGAAGGGGCTTGAGGAAACCAAAGAGAGGGTGTCTAATCATAAAAGATGTACCTACATGCACAAGGGACAATTGAACCCCAAACACATTTTCACTCATAGGGAGAGACTGCTAAATCTGCTGCTGGTAGAGAACTAGGGCAGGAGGATTATGAGCATCTGCTAGCATTTGAATGAAATGGGAGCAGCGTTCGTGGTCTGAAATTCTTGAATCTGGAGAAGGGTAAAGTTTCAAAATGGGAAAAAAAATGACGTGCCTTCCTGATAGCTTCCTTTGGAATTCTGTTGAAATTTCTAAGAGATCGAAGATACTGGGGTGAGGATAGGGTGCCAGATTAAGTCGATTGGGATCAGAAACTTCAACTGTTTGTGAACTAATGTTGGGTTTCAGCAAAACAATCAGTTAGTCTGCTTTTCCTAGATAGAGACTGCATTGTGAGCAGTGAAATCAGGATACACCATTGTAATAATTAGGTAACATCACCCTGGCCCGAACAAACACAGGCTGCTTCTCCATGAGAGAGACAACTGGTGGTGATTTAATCTGAAGGTCACCACACCTCAAATAAGGGGAGAGGTTGAGATGGAGTAGAGCAACAGGAGTAGGCTATTCAGCACTTTGAATCTGTTCCACTTTTCATTGAGATAATGGATTGAAATGTGTCCTAACTCCATAACCCTGCCTTCAGTCCGTATCATTTAACAAAAAGCAATCTATCTCAGGTTTAAAATTAACAGCTGATCCTACATCCAAAGTGGATGAGAGTTCTGAACACTACCACCTTTGTGTGTTGAAGTGCTTCCTAACATCTCTCCTGAATGGTCTGGCCCTAATTCTCAGATTATTCCTCCCAGAATTCCTAATCAATTGGCAACAGTTTGTCTTTACCTGTTAATATTTCAAAGTCTTTGATTAGACCACCCCCTAGCTTTCTAAATTCTACAGAAAACAGGCATAACTTGTGTAATCTCTCCTCAACACCTTGATCTCAGGGGTTAAGTTATCATTCTTGTGAACACAGGAGAGTTCTTCACGGGAACCTCAGGCAGGGCAGGGGCTGGTGTCACTCTGTATTGTAAACCAGCCATCCAGTCAACTGAGCTAACCAACACCCCTCCCACCCTGTTGAAGTAGTGCACATAAACTGTCACATGTGTTATAACAAAACAGGAAGAGAATTTGATTGGTGGATTTTGTTCTTAAAGCTCAACATTCAGTTCAATCTGGAGAATGAAGTCGTATCAAAGGAACGGCGATCTGTGGAGACGGAAATATTTGATTTAGACGTTGATGTTGTCGACAATATAGATGACCTGAATCACCTATTACTACATATCTGTACCAGGTAAACACAGCTCTCATTTTAACTGGTCAACCTTTCTTCCTCCAGTGCAATAAAAGAATGAACTGCTTCTGCAGCTCAGTTATCCTGTGATTGGCTGGTAATTTATTACATTGCTGTTGGTAGGGGCTTACTGTGAACAAATTGTCGCCATGTTCCTTCCAGCACAAGAGTGACCACACTTGAATAGAACCTCATTTATTGTCAATCCTTCGTTGCCCTGAGATGCTGACAGATGAATATGAGAAATGTGTGAAGACATTTTAAAGTGACGAACATTGATATGTGGTTCGATTCACATAAAGGTCCAGTCTGATTAAAGATAGAAGGCTTCCTTCCCTAAAGAACATTCATGACCCATTTGGGTTCCTTATAGACCAATTATCTGGGAGCTTGGTGTGCACACACTGGGACTGCAGTGTCCCCTACATCACAACATTGATGACTCTTTGTGAGTATAGTATCGATTTGATTTATTATTATCACATGTACCGCGATTCAGTGAAAAGTTTTGTTTTGCATGCGGTACAGGCAGATCATATCATACAAAATGCATTGGGTAATAGAACAGAGCGAGGAAGACAGCTGCAGAGAAGGGGCACAGAGAGCGAGATCAACATTCAATTTAAAATTTGAGAGGTTCATTCAGAAATCTGATAGCAGCAGGGTAGATGCTGTCCTTGAATCTGTTGGTACGTGTGTTTAAGCTTTTGTATCTTCTGCCTAATGGAAGAGGTTGGAAGAGATTATAACCGAGGTGGGAGAGCTCTTTGATGATGTTGGCTGCCTTCCTGAGGAAATGAGAAGTGTCGATGGAGTCAGTGGATGGAAGGTTTGGTTTGCGTGCTGGACTGGGCTGTGTTCACAACTCTCTGCAGTTTCTTATGGCCCTGGACAGAGCAGTTATCAAACCAAGCCATGTATTGGCTGTGTTGGTGTTGGAATAACATCAACAGAGTGTAGCTAAAACCTCAGTTCACCTGAAAAACAGTACCTCTGACAGTGCAGCACTGTCCCAGTACTCCACTTTGATTCTCAGAACTGTTGCATTTAAGTTTCTGGAGCGGGATTAGAATGAATAGCTTTCTGACAGAGGCAGGAGTGTTACCCAATGAGTCCCAGCGTGCACTAGGGTGCAGTATTTTCTCAACCTCGGATATTGGCCTGGAGGTGAGGGAGCTGGGGAGTGATTAGGGAGCTGTGTTTTGTTTTAATTTCTTCTTTCATGTTATGTGGATGGTACTGGCACAAACAGCAGATATTGCCCTTGACTAATTGTCCTCAAACTGAGGACAGTGCTGTTAGGGAGGGAGTTCCAGGTTTTTGACCCAGCAACAGAGAAAGAGCAGCGATATATTTCCAAGTCAGGATGGTCAGTGGAAGGGAACTTGCAAGTGGTAATGTTCCCACATGTCTGCAGCCCTTGTCCTTCTAGATGGAAGCTATGATGGGTTCGGAAGGAAAATAAAAACAGAAATTGTTGGAGAAACTCAACAGGTCTGGCAGCATGTGTGTGAAGAAAGCAAGGTTAATGTTTCAAGTCCAATTATCCTTCATCAGAATTTGGAAAATGCTATCTAAGGATCTTTGGTGAACTTCTGTGGTGCATCTTGTAGATGGTACACACTGCTGCTACTGAGTGTCGATGGTGGAGGGAGTGGATGCGTGTGGATATGGTGCCAATCAAGTGGGAAGCTTTGTCCTGGATGGTGTCGAGCTTTCTGAGTGTTGTTGGAGCTGCCCCCATCCAGGCAAGTGGGGAGTATTCCATCACACTCCTGTAGATGGTGGACAGGCTTTGGGGAGCCAGGGGGTGAGTTACTGTCCACAAAACTCCCGCCGTCTGACATGCTCTTGCAGCCACTGTGTTTTTGTGACGAATCCAGTTGAGTTTCTGGTCAATGGCCACCCCCAGGATATTTATAGATTCAGTGATGGCAATGCCATTGAATATCAAGGCACAAATGGTTAGATTTTCTGTTGCCAGAGATGATCATCTCCTGAACTTACTTGGTGAATCTTACTTGTCATTGATCAGGGAGAAAGTGAGGGCTGCAGATGCTGGAGATCAGAGCTGAAAATGTGTTGCTGGAAAAGCGCAGCAGGTCAGGCAGCATCAAAGGAACAGGAGAATCGACGTTTCGGGCATAAGCCCTTCTTCAGGAATGGAGATGACCTGGGGTGTGCAGTGAGAGAGGGATTCGCTGAAATCCTTGTAGAGGGAGGAAGAGAGCTTCTTCAAGGAAGGCATCCTTGGAAGAGGATTCGCAGTAGGTTAAAATCTTCAAGGAGAATGTGAGGGCTGCAGATGCTGGAGATCAGAGCTGAAAATGTGTTGCTGGAAAAGCGCAGCAGGTCAGGCAGCATCCAAGGAACAGGAGAATCGACGTTTCGGGCATAAGCCCTTCTTCCTGAAGAAGGGCTTATGCCCGAAACGTCGATTCTCCTGTTCCTTGCATGCTGCCTGACCTTCTGTGCTTTTCCAGCAACACATTTTCAGCTTTGTCACTGATCAGCCTGGATGGTTTCCTCATGTATTCCCCTTGCCGGGACTTGCCAGTGATGGCAAGTCTCCCACTTCGACGAAGGTGGCCTCCCTGCAGAGGACTGGAGTCCATCAGACCTGGAGACTCCACCTCAGCACTGGCCTCTGGAAGCAGAGACTCTACCGGAGGGCTTCCCCTCCAGATCCACAGGCCCTTGCAGCTTGACCCTCGAAAGATTTAATTTTAAGTGGTACCTTCTCTCAGCCCCAGAGGAACATCATGTTAAGGGGTCCTTATGTTCTACTGTGCTCTCCATGGTGCTGCTGTGATAGAGCCCTGCAATTTGGAGGGCAGCTTCAATGGTCCAACCCGCCTTCACTGGGCCGTGAGCACGGAAGAGCCTTGTTAGGAGGCTGTTGGATGGAAAATGTCCTTCCTCTCCCAACTCACAGCATGTGTGGGCTTAATATCTCTGTTTGGTCTCAATGATTGAGCTCCAAATCCTATCCTTCCCAGCATTATGGGCAGCACGGTGGCACAGTGGTTAGCACTGCTGCTTCACAGCGCCAGCGACCCGGGTTCAATTCCTGACTCGGGCGACTGACTGTGTGGAGTTTGCACGTTCTCCCCGTGTCTGCGTGGGTTTCCTCCGGGTGCTCCGGTTTCCTCCCACATTCCAAAGATGTGCGATTCAGGTGAATTGGCCATGCTAAATTGCCCGTAGTGTTAGGTAAGGGGTATGGGTGGGTTGCGCTTCGGCGGGTCGGTGTGGACTTGTTGGGCCGAAGGGCCTGTTTCCACACTGTAAGTAATCTAATCTAATTACTGCAGTTGCCTTCTTTTCCATATTGGTTGGGCTGTACGTGTTACATCTTACTGGGGTAACACACTAGAAACTAGAAACTCCACTCTTCCTAGGATTATCAATAAAGATTTTATCAGGGTAGAGAAAATCCCCAGTTTACCTGCCTGATAGACACAGGTTACAAGAAAATATACAACAAATGTTTATATTTGAAAAGAATTATAAATTCAATTATCAATTTCAAACTAATTATAAATAAATAGAGTCTAACTCCCAGGTAAGTGGCTCTCATCGACATTTAAATCTACTAGTTCAAACTTGGAAACCTTCTAGAAACTTTTAAACCCTCTTCTAAAAACCTATATACAGGTAGGCACAGACAAGCAAAACAAATGGTGATATGGACAGCAGAAAGGAATGAATACTGGGAGAACAGTTCAATGTCACCAGTTCATTGAGATTATCCTTCTGCTATCCAGGGCTTTTTACTCCTTCACAGGGGGCTCAAGTGTTTAGTATTCTAGCTGCAAAGTGGCTTAGTTACCAGTCAAAGGTCACACTTTAAATCAAGTGGAAGGAAATAAAATGGCTTTCTTCAAGCTGTAGGTATTTTACTTGGGGGTGGGGGGTGGGGGGTGGAGAGAGAGAGAGAGAGAGAGAGAGACCGACCACACACACACACACTCCCACTGCCAAGACTTGTAGCAGTCTGAAAGCTTCTGCCCGTATCATTCACACCCACAAGCTGCTCAGCTTCCCAGAAGACCATCAGATAGCTGTTACCAGGCTGATGGCCTTTTTCATTCACAACTGATCACAACCCCACAAACCCATCAGCAACCTGTTGCTGGCCGTATCTCGCTTTCTGGTAAAAAATGAGGTCTGCAGATGCTGGAGATCACAGTTGAAAATGTGGTGCTGGTTAAAGCACAGCAGGTTAGGCAGCATCCAAGAAATAGGAAATTCGACGTTTCGGGCATAAGCCCTTCATCAGGAATGAGGAGAGTGTGCCAAGCAGGCTAAGATAAAAGGTAGGGAGGAGGGACTTGGGGGAGGGGCGATGGAGATTTGATAGGTGGAAGAGTTTCTGTGCAGAGGAGATGACCTGGGGGGTGCAGTAAGAGAGAGACTCACTGAAATCTTTGTAGAGTATCTCGCTTTCTGCACAGATTCCTGGATCTGGGCTATCTCCTCCTACACCTTCACCTGCTGCTTGCCAAGCAACAGTGTAAACAAAACTGGCAATGAGTTTGAGTAACTTGCTTTTTAAAAGTACTGCAATACTTTGCATAGTCCTTTGTTGTAAAGCCCTTTTCAGATTCAGTCCACCGTGAAAACTATGGAAAAACAAAAACATACAGTCATTAAGATCTCATTAAAGATCATCTGTCTCTGGCACACATCAGTGTTAAATATGCCTACTTGGAACTTTTTTATTCTCAATTGCCTTCCATAAGTTGGCAGTCACGTTTCTTGAAAGAATACCATGCCATGGATAGGATGAGCACAGCTGGACTAGCTCAGCTTTGTAAAAACTCCTGCAGAGAGTGTTTGACATCACAGTCCACAGCAGTCCCAGGGTACAGAGCAGGGGTCAGCACTGTGCTTCAGGGCTGGGTAGCAGAGATACCAAAATGTGTTTGAGAAAATCCCCCAGCAATAGCTCTATGACATTAATCAGATCCAATCAGAGGACTGCCGAATAGTGTGTCTTGAAGCCAATTCTGGAAACATTTAAGCAAAACTGCTGCAAAATCAACACATATGCAAACCACTCAGATACAGATCCGAAAGTAGTAAAACACAGAGACACCTAAATAGCAGGCGGGACAGATTACCAACACTTTATCGAAGATGCACTGACAATGTCACCTAGTGAAGTGATGAAATATCTGCAGAAAACCACAGCAGCTCAGCAACAAATCCACAACTTCATTCACAACCCGAGCTACAAATCTTTTCAAAAACTCAATGTAATAATCTTACCAGAAAACAGGGCTGCTGTCACATTCGAGAGTGATGACTGGTAGTGGGCTAATGCGAAGGTCACCTTGCTTCACTTGAAGCTGGAGGGTGGTGCGGAAGGTTGGGATGGAGAATCCTTCGTGGTAACCTCAGCTGGAGCAGGGATTGATGTTAATGTCACTGGGCCTTGCTATCCAGCCAACTGAGCTACACCAACCCTCTCTCCTGGACTGGACAGTGTGTGCTTGAAAAGCATCTCAGTTCACAAAAGGCTCAGGAGAGGACAAAGATGCTTGGATAAAAATGCACAGAAGCTATCCCTGAATCACAGCAGCATTGACATGAATGACCAGAATTAGATTACTTACAGTGTGGAAACAGGCCCTTCGGCCCAACAAGTCCACACCAACCCAAAACCCACCCATACCCCTACATTTACCCCCTACCTAACACTACGGACAATTTAGCATGGCCAATTCACCTGACCCACACATCTTTGGACTGTGGGAGGAAACTGGAGCACCCGGAGGAAAGCCACGCAGACACGGGGAGAACATGCAAACTCCACACAGTCAGTCGTTTGAGGCAGGAATTGAACCCGGGTCTCTGGCGCTGTGAGGCAGCAGTGCTAACCACTGTGCCACCGTGCCAACCACAAGGAACTTTCTACCAATTGTTCAAAATGTTGGTTAGCCTTCCCCAGCTGTATCTTTCTGAATCCAAATGGCTTAACGATGAGGGAGAGTGGGTGCAGGGAAGCAAAGAAAATCCTGCTGTCCAGATCCAAATACCTCAGGGGCATCCTGCCCAATTAGGTCAAGGATCTGGGAGTTGGAAACCAGCCCGCTCAGTCACATGAAGAGCCACGACAGAAATTTGTCTCCTTGAATCGAAGGGCAACCGACAAGTCCACAGTGTCAGTTGTGCACTTGATGACAACGCCTTGCCCATCATTATCACCGACAACTTGACAAATCTGAGCTGGGGATAGCAATGGAGGTTCCCTGACCATCCCCAGGACAACGAGAGGCAAAATCAGCTGTGAACCTGCCCCTGATCGCCATCTGGTGTCCCTCACTGGGATTGCTGATGTGCAGGAGTTGAGGAGATCACCAGAGCACCAGGTTATGTTTCGGTGGTTTTCAGGGGATGAGGACTATGGTGGCTCAGGTGAAGTGGAAAGAGGAATGAGCTCCCAGGAGTGGAGAGTAAACACAGGCATTTTTAAAAGGAGATAGTAACAGTACCAACTCAATAGATTCCATTTCAGTCAATAAAGATATTCTTTATTTCAGAAAATTATAGTTGAGCAACAAAGTTGGAAAACAACTAAAATGGATGATTAAGGCCTATTATAATATATTTGACTTAACAGCACAAAGCCAAGTACTCAGCTAGTGTTCTGTTTTACATGACTTCATTTAGTTTCCCTGTATTTATCAAAGGTAGAATCCCTACAGTGCAGAAAGAGGCCAGTTGACCCATCATAGTGGCGAGGAGAAAGTGAGGACTGCAGATGCTGGAGATCAGAGCTGAAAATGTGTTGCTGGAAAAGCGCAGCAGGTCAGGCAGCATCCAAGGAACAGGAGATTTGAAGTTTCGGGCATAAGCCCTTCTTCAGCCCTTCTTCCTGAAGAAGAGCGAATGCCCGAAACGTCGAATCTCCTGTTCCTTGGATGCTGCCTGACCTGCTGCGCTTTTCCAGCAACACATTTTCAGCCATCATAGTGGCTAGAACTGCTACCTCACAGGGACATGGGTTCAATTCCACCTTTGGGTGACTGTGTGTGTGGAATTTGCACATTCTCCCTGTGTCTGCATGGATTTCCTCCAGGTGCTCTGGTTTCCTCCCACAATCCAAAGTTGTACAGGTTAGATGCATTGGCCAAGGAAATACAGGTTTAAAGGGACAATGTAGGGGGTTGAGTCTGGATGGGATGCTCTTTGGAGAGTTGGCGTGGACATTTTGAGCCGAATGGCCTATTTCCACACATGCAAGTCATGTCTGTACCAAACTTCTGAAGAAGTTTGCCCCCTACTCTATCCCCATATTTCCCATGGCCAATCTACTAAATCTGCACATTTTTGGATTGTGGGAGGAAGCCCACACAGTCACAGGGAGAACATGCAAAGTCCAAATAGACAGTCACCCTAGGGTGGAATTGAACCCAGGTCCCTGGCGCTGTGAGGCAGTAGTGTTAACCTCTGCGTCACCAACTGGTGTAAGTTGCAGTTGCACATTCTGACCCCACCTTCAAGCTGAAGACATTTCTGTTACATTTCCTCTTGGATTTATTACTGACTTTGCCTAATAGCTCAAACCTCTCGTCTGCATCCACAAGTATGACCACCTTCTCTAGGCTTGACCCATCCAACTCTCATCATTTTAAAAATCTCTAATGGGGTCTCATCCAGAGAGATAGTTAGTATAGTAATGAAGACATGAAAGTAAAGGAGAATAAAAGAAGTAAAGGATAAGGAGGGATGGAAAGGAGTGAGTACATGGAAAAAGACTGAATAAAGTATCATAAGGAACAAGAAAGTGCTTTGCAAGGATTGTACAAGTATTGTTCTAAGGCAGACTGTCCTCCTGAGTAGAGAGAATTATCACTTTCTAAATGACAACCAAGACTTGGAAATGATGTTCACTGAGTGCTTCGGTCTGGTGTTCAAACGTATGACAAGTTGCCAGGAATGATGGCCAATATCCAGGGATCAGGATTGACTTGACCAGCAGCTGGATGTTGTAATAAGGACAGAGTGGGAGTTGGCTCTTTGGAGAGCCTGTCTTGTGATTTATTAAGTGAGGCATCAAACGTTTTCTCAACCGCTGCCCCTCACTAAATTCAGCATTTGTCAGCACCATGTGCACTCAGCCAAACATCCGGGACTCTGCAAATCATCTGCAAATTTAGAGATTTTGCCTGCAATGCCCATCTCCAAAATCCTTAATATAAATCACAAAAAGCCAGAGTCCCAATATTGATTCCTGGGGAACACCACTTACAGCTCATCTCCAGTCTGAGAAATGCCCATTCGTACCCACCCTCTGTTTCAGCTCCTTTATCGAACGTCAATCCTTGCTGCCAAAGATCATCAATCCCAAACATTTCCAATTTGCTAACTAACCTCCACATGGCGTCATATGAAAGTCCAAATACCGAGCATCCGCAGCACTACACTCATCCAATACCTGTGTCACCTTGTTATAGAACTCAAATTAAATTTGTCAGATATGACCTGCCATTGACACAACCATGTTGCCTGTCTAGTATTAGCTTTTTTTTCTCTCTAGGGTAGATTTGTCTTGTTTATTAATTAGAAAACATTTACAACATGGCTGACTTACATTAGCTTGAACCAAGGTGCATTCACATTCTGTGCAACAAATACATTCAAGACTTTTGCCCTGTTTGAATTACCCAGGAACTTGGGCAGCCTATGGTTTGGCATATCTGCTTCCATGGCAATGCCGTAGCCAATCACAGCAAACTTGCTGATGAATCAGTACCCTTTCTCAATTGTTATAATCTGGTGAAAATTTGTCTTCTTCCATGTGTCCTGATAACTGCCAACTGAAAAGTTTTAACAACCGGTGTCACTTTTTAGCAATGTTTTAGTGGTCTTGTTGATATTATTAATATCTATCAAGAGAAGCAATCTCAATGACCCAACAATGGAGCGCTGGTGGACCTTGAATCCAATGAATAAAATCTGGAATTATCTCCCTCTCACCATCACCAGTGGTGATCTTCATTGCTGACAATGGGTTTTGTGTGGAAATTGATGAATTGGGAAAACGTGGTGATTGACTGGTGGTAGTTAAAAAATATAATGGGTGATTTGGTGATGAGACAGAGCACTTCTGGACATACCCAATACCTAACCCCTTCCACTTTAATGGAAAGAAATAACACTCCCTAAAACATACTTGAGTAATGATGGATGGACAGCCAGTGGGGGAAGGGGAAAGATAATATTGCAACTCATGTAAAATAGCAATAAAGATGAAATTGATTTTGCCTTTGTTCCTCAAGGTATCGAGGTGAGGGAAACATTTCCAGCACGGGAATGGTTCTGATGGAAGTCGGAATGCTGAGTGGCTTTATCCCAGAAATGAACAAGATCCAGGTCAAGGACCCAATAAAAAGAGTCGAGTTTGAAGCTGGACAAGTCAGTCTGTATTTTGACTCGGTGAGTCAGGGATTTTTCTTTCGTGTGTAGGATGTGTCCATCCCTGGTACCTCTCTTCAATGTTTTGGAGAAGAGGTTCCTGTGGGAATGTTCTCGTGTAAATCGTAGAAAGTTCAGATTTGGACACTTAGAAACATGACTTGGTGTTTTCTTCTTTTTAGCTTAATGACACTGAGATCTGTGTGAGCATCCCCATGATAAGGGAGTCCAAAGTTGCAAATGCCCAGGATGGCACGGTTAAAGTATTTCAGTATTATGAGCCAGGTAAGTCCCTGAATTTTTCAGTTTGGAGTTTGGGTGTGGATCTGTATCCCTAGCCAATATGGAAGCGTTGGTCTAATCTCTCTGGAGTCAGTCAGAGCGTGGGGGCAAGCTGGGTTGTCGGCTGGTGTTATGGAGCATTTCGGAGTGTCGGGAGTGTCGGGTTGTGGGGGAGTGGTCAGTTCAGGATGAGGGGGTAGAATCGAGGGTGGGGGTGTTGAGCGGGGCTTGGGAGGAGGGTGGCATCAAAAGAGCCAGTAGTTGAGTTACCCAGGAGGCGGATTCAGGGAAACGCTCCAGGGAGGATTAAATCACAGTCATGTGATGTCTCTGACTCCAACTTCAAGTTGGAGTCATTTGCCCAGGAGCCTGGCATTGTTCATTGCAGGTCCCACAGAGTCAGTGCATCAGGATCTCTGTAGGATGACAATGTGTATCTCTAATAATACTGTCCAGACCCTGACTGACCACAGTAGGGAGGATCTGGGACATGTCTCAAAATTAGCTCAATTCATATTTGGCATATCCAATATCCTGCTGTCAGAATGGGTTGGCTTTCCACTGTAATCTCTCAAAAGAAAATAATGACACAACTCTACTATTTTAAATACACATTCTCAGGAAGTTGGCATTTTTGGCTGGGACAACGTTCATTGCCAGTGCCCTGGAGAAGGTGGTGCTGCCTGTTCTCTGTATATCACTGGATTGTGAGGAGGGGTGTTTCTCACACGTACAGCAGATAGCAGAGAACCTAGAACTTCGATCCTAGAACATAGAACACTACAGCACAGGAACAGGCCCTTCGGCCCACCATGTCTGTGCTGACCATGATGCCATTCTAAACTGATCTCTTTTGCCTGCACATAGTCTGTATCCCTCTATTCTGTCTGTGCATGTCTGTCTAAATGCCTCTGAAACTTTACTACTGTCTCTGCACCTACCACCTCCCTCTGTGTAAAAAAACTTGCCTTTCACACATACTTTCCCCTCTCACCTTAAACATATGCCCCCTAGTATTTGACATGTCTATCCTGGGAAAGAAGTCTCCAACTATCCACACTATCCACACCTCTCATACCTTTATAGTTTTCTATCTGGTCAGCCCTCAGCCTTGGATGCCCGAGTAAAAACAATGCAATTTGTCCAACCACTTCTTATAGCTAATACAATCCAATCCAGACAACATCCTGGTACACCTTGTCAAGATCATAACAAGGTCAGCCAAGTGGAATACAAGTTCCCTAATGGAGGCTGTTAATCTGGTCCAATAAGGGAGCCCTGGCTGACAGATATAAACAAGAATGTCCTCATTTCCCTGTAAACTGTTTGAACGGTGGGGTTTGGGGCCTAACTTTACTGCTCCTCTCCCTTGTAAAATTGCTGTAAATGTTAACTGTATTTTGTAAATTGTGTTGTAATTTGTTTAATAAAATATTATAAACAAGAATGTCCCCTTAAACTCTATTTCAATTTAATCCCTGCCCTCCCCTTCACTGTTTGATCACACAGCATTGTCCTTTGAGAAGGGCACTGCTTGTCACTGGCCACTCGGGTGTTTCCTTTCTTCCTGGTGGTGGGAATTGAATAAAGATTCTTGCACCTTGTATCTTTCACTGTGTCTCACATCTGCACACACACAACATGGATGCTGGGGAAAAAATAAGCACTACCGCGGTTATTTGCAAGGTTTGTGAAGGTTTGTAGCTCAGGTTGAGGTTTAAGGCATAGGTTTGCTCGCTGAGCTGTAGGTTTGATATCCAGACATTTCATTACCTGGCTCGGTAACATTGTCAGTGGCAACCTCCAAGTGAAGCGAAGCTGTTGTCTCCTGCTTCCTATTTATGTCTTTCTCCAGGATGGGGTTCCTGAGGTTTGTGGTGATGTCATTTCCTGTTTGTTTTCTGAGGGGTTGATAGATGGTATCTAGGTCTGTGTGTTTGTTTATGGCGTTGTGGTTGGAGTGCTAGGCCTCTAGGAATTCTCTGGCATGGCTCAGAAAACGAACAGGAAATGGCATCACCACTAACTCCAGGAACCCAATCCAGGACAAACATATAAATAGAAAGCAGGAGACAACAGCTTCGCTTCACTTGGAGGTTGCCACTGGTAATGTTACCGAGCCAGGTAATGAAACGTCTGGACATCAAACCTACAGCTCAGCGAGCAAACCTACACCCTAAACTACCACAGTTAGGCTGTAGTGTGGGGATATAACACAAAGAGAAAAAATAAGAAACGAACATGAGTTCGGTTCACTCTGAGAGCTGCCTCTGAGGAAGCTGGATCAGTGTCAAGGAATCTCCATGTGTAAATAAAGGGTGACTTAGTGAGGGTATCCCGACCTCTGTGGAGTTTTTTCCAACCCATATTAAGAGAAAAAAACAAGAATGTCTCCTCAAATTCTATTTTGATTTAATCCCTACCCCCCCCTTCACTGTTTGATCACAAAGCATTGTCCTTTGAGAAGGGCACTGCTTGTCACTGGCCACTTGGGTGTTTCCTTTCTTCCTGGTGGTGGAATATAAATAAAGATTTACACACCTATTGTTTTTCGCTGTGTCCCACGCCTCCACACACACGACATGGAAGCTGGGGATAAATAAGCACCACCGCTGTCAGGCAGTAGTGTGGGGGGAAAGTAAAAAAAAAGAGAAAAGAACATTAGTGTCACACATCCTGAAAAAAAAAACGGGAGTGTTAGAGATTCTGTTCACTTTGAGTGAGTTGGCTCTGAGGGAGTTTGATCAGTGTCAAAGATTCCCCATGAGTAAATAAAGCATGATTGGTGACCAGATACCAGCCTCTGTGGAATTATTTCATGTCTTTTTTTTTGCCTACTTCTATTGGAAGAGTTAGTGACTATGAAGGGAGAGCCCATGAAAATCCATTTGGATGGTGTATGAGTGTCTCAGAGGGAATTCTTTGCTAAATTAGAAATATATAAAGATCAGAGCAGGAGTAGACCATTCAGCCCCTTGAGCCTGCTCCAACATTCAATATGACCATGGCTGACCATCCAACTCAGTCCCCTGTTCCTGCTTTCTCCCCGTACCCCTTCATCCCTTTAGCCGTAAGAACTACATTGAACTCTATCTTGAAGACATCCAATGTTTTGTATAAATAGGTCTTTTGGAGTAGGATTGGGCGAATTGATTGATTGTCGTGTTTTGCTTTAAATGCAGAGATGATGGTCGTGAGGACATACAACTCGAAGGTGATGTCAGACACCAACACATGCACCTTCTGTGGCATTGGCTGTAATCTGTGTCGCTCCCAGTTCAACTCGATATCCGACCAGTCCACAGCTTCAACTCTGGCCGGATGTCTGAATGTCCTCCTGCTCTCTCTTCTCAGTGTTTATCTCAGCTTGTCTTAATTACACAGCTATCATTGAATATAAATTTCCTCTTGGTGAAATAATTATTGCTTTAATTGGGAGAGGGGTGCAGAAAGACTGGCAGAGACATGTTTGACTCTGTCTTGGAAACCACTGTAACTTAGCAAACTGCTTTTTGCAAGCACTCTGTTCATGATTTCTTCAACGTCCTCCTTTTGTCGATTTGTTCAGCGAAAAGGTATACGTTTTTCATGAATGTTTCTCCACTTTTACCCCACCTTTATATTCTATTGAACTTAACCTCTCCAGATTTCACAGCAAGCAAGACTATCCTGAATTTACAACTGCTGACTGAGTTATGGTCCTCCTAAACTCACTGGAACAAACTGTGGATCTATCAGCTTGCTGTTTTCAGAAACTGGCGTCTTTCAAATATTCACGTAGTGCATAAAGTTCCCTAACTTTCTCCTCTGGCCTCTTTCCTGCGCTTGCTTTGTGTATGGGTGTGTGTGTTTGTTTTTCCACATGCAACTACTGATTATCAAAAGAAGCAAAAGAAAATTTTTAATCCGCTGAGACCAAATCATAATTAAATTGTGTGCGCGTGTATGTGTAGCAAAGGGATCAGGTCTGGCTAATACTGCTGTAAAATAAATTTTGATGTTATAACGTAATTAAAAATAAAATCAAGTTTTGCCCCTATGTTCTTGGCAGTTTTTCATTGAGAAATCACCACAGTAGAATTAAACATAGTAGAATTCAACTCTATATCCGACCAGTCCACAGCTCCAACTCAGACATTATTGAAATGAGACACTTTTAATAACATCTCTATTCTTCAGCTTATGGGGCTACAGTATCTTAACTTCACATGTAAGTTTTTGGTGAGTCACACACTCTAATACTTTACAGTGAGTACTGTGATACTGACAGGTTAACACACAACACTGAGAACATTTACATGAGGTTTATCCACCGTGATGGGTGTCCTGATTGATGGGATAAAAACACAGAGAATTCTGCAGTGTTACACATTATAAAACCCTTATAACACAAAGGGACCTCCTGTCAGTTAAAGGAATCCCCAATTCACGACACTCCCTCCTTCTCTGTCGGCCAAGAGGCCTGCAACATGTATAGCCACATGTATATATATTCACAGAACATAGAATGTAGATCATTACAGTGCAGAACAGGCCCTTCGGCCCTTGATGTTGCACCGACTTATGAACTGATCTAAGCCCATCATCATCCATGTGCTTATCCAGGGATTGTTTAAATCTCCCTAATATGGCTGAGTTAACTACATTAGCAGGATGGGCATTCCACACCCTTACCACTCTCTGAGGAAAGAACCTGTCTCTGACATCTGTCTTAAATCTATCACCCCTCCATTTGTAATTATGCCCCTCGTACAAGCTGACATCATCATCCTAGGAAAAAGACTTCCACAGTCCATCCTATCTAATCCTCTGATCATCTTGTATATCTCTGTCAAATCTCCTCTTAGCCTTCTTTCCAATGAGAACAGACCCAAGTCTCTCAGCCTTTCCTCATAAGACCTTCCCTCCAGACCAGGCAACATCCTGGTAAATCTACTCAGCATCTCTTCCAATGCTTCCGCATCCTTCCTATAATGTAGTGACCAGATCCATACACAATATTCCAACTGTGGCTGCACAGATGTTTTCTACAATTGCAGCATGACATTACGTCTCTGGAACTCAATCCCTCTACCAATAAAACATAACACACCGTATGCCTTCTTAACAGCACTGACCACCTGGGTGGCAACTTTCAGGGACTCCAAGATCCCTCTGCACATCCACACTACTGAGAATCTTCCCATTGACCCAGTATACTGCCTTCCTGTTATTCCTTCCAAAGTGAATCACCTCACATTTAGCTGCATTGAACTCCATTTGCCACCTCTCAGTTCTGCAGTTTATCCAAGTCCCCCTGTAACCTGTAACACCCTGCCACACTGTCCATTACTCCACCAATTTTAGTGTCATTTGCAAACTTATCCACCTATGCCTGTGTCCAAGTCATTTATAAAAATGACAAACAGTTCATAGTTATTACTGAATCTCCATCTACAATGAGACAGTGCATTCTGGACTGTAACAGCATGAAATTAATTACCTTTCTGCCACGTTTCGGCAGAACTAGCTCAGCAATGCCTGAAAAGAGAACAGGAATTGTTATTGTATCGGATTCATTGCTGATGAAATTCTGACATTTCATTGAGGTTTACCTCTTTTGCTGTGACGGGACAATGGATCGTTAGGTCAAGCACAGGGACCTGCAAATTGTTGATGTCCTGTGTAAGGTTTGGGACACTGAAAGCTAAACTCACCTTTCACCTTCCATCTAATAGTTACCCCTCTTGCCAACTTTGTCAGAAGAAGGCCGCACCTGCTAAACCTGCTACCCCACCTTGGAATAGAAACATTGAAAATAGGTGCAGGAGTAGGCCATTCGGCCCTTCGAGCCTGTACCACCATTTAATATGATCATGGCTGTTCATGCAATCTCGCTATCCCACTCCCACTTTCTCCCCATACCCCGTGATCCCTTTAGTTGCAAGGGCCATGTCCAGTGACCTCTTGAATATACCTAATGAACCGGCCTCAACAGCTTCCTGTGAGAGAGAATTCCCCAGGTTCACATCTCTCTGAGTGAAGTCATTCTTCCTCATCTCAGTCCTGAATAGCTTATTGTTCAACTGTGATCCTTAGTTCTGGACTTCCCCAGCAACAGGAACATTTTTCCTGCATCTGGCCTGTCCAGTCCCATCAGGATTTTGGGTGGGATAATACTGGGATAAGGTTCAAGGCCATTGCTTATTGTCCATTGCTAAGTTGCCTTTGAAAGACTGGGGGCAAGCTGCCTTCCCTTGAATCCATTTCTCCAGGCGTAGGTTAGAGGAAGCCTGTATGCCAACAGAACCCTCTAATGGGTTGAGAACTGAGGTCAGGACAAATTTCTTCATGGATTGTGAATCCTTTGAACTGTCTTACCTCAAAGAGCTGTCATCAAGTACAATAAAGATCAAGATCCATAGGAATCCGGACACTCAGAGATTCCAAGAATCTGGGGACAGGGTGAGGAAGTGGAATCAAAGTAGATCGACCAATCTGTCTGAACTATAATGTCACCACAGTTTTCTTGGATCAAAGAGTTGTTCTGTCATTAGAGGGAGAGGCTTTAACCTGAGGGTCATCATGCCTCTGGTAAGGAGAGAGATTGCGAAGGAGATTCCATCATTGTAACTTCAGCTGAGGTGGGAATTGAACCCACACGGTTAGGTGTCACTCTCGATCACAGGCCAGCTAGCCAGCCAACTGAGCTAACCAACCTCTGTCAATCAGGTGTGTACAGCCTTCCCCTGCTCCTGTGGCTTGTGTTCTCTTGTGAGAATAGTCAGGGCTGGGACAGGGGTCCAATAGGGCAGCAGTTCAGTTTGTGAATTCTGTCCCTGCCTCAGAGAATATTATCCCTCTCTTTGTTCCAGGACAAGTGCAATTTATTTATTTTCTTAAGTAATTGAGCTTTCCCATTGCTCCATGAGCACAGTCACTATTGTCACAGCTAATAAATGACCAAACTTACATTAGTCTAACCAAGAGATCCCTGGACCTTAATTGGTTTCAGTCTCTCGTGCTCGCTTACTCTCTCTCTCACAACGTTTTTCTCCAGATAGGGAGTAAAATAGAGCACAGTATTTGAATAAGACCAGAAAGATTGAATCCCACTGGAAACAGAGACATTTTACTAAAGTTTTTCAACCTGCACTCATCAGGACCAACGCAAGAATGCCAAATTTCAATCTGTAGGAGAAAATATTGGCTGATTGGTCGGCAAGTTGACTGAAGTATTACCATGGTGAAAGTGACAGGTAAATAATTCAAATTTGTGCAGAATGTGCAATATTGGAACCATTGTATATCAGCGTGAAATTATATTTACCTAACAGTTTGCACATCCTCACAATATCCCGACACTCTTAAAAGCAAGGAAAGACTTTTAAAGTCATAATCACTATGTAAATGTAAAGGATGCAGCAACCAATTTACACACAGAAAACTCACACAAACAGCATTACTGTGAATCATTGATTAATATGTTCTTGATGATTCAAGGCAATGAATTAGCCAGGGCACCAAGGAGAACACCACTACGATTTTAAAAATAATGTCTTGAAATTTTTAATGTCCAATTGAGAGGACAGATAATGCCTTTGTTTAGTTACCCAACTGAAAGAAAAGTGAACAGAACTGAGAATCTGAAGGAGGCATTTGGTATGCTTGCTTTTATTGGTCAGTGCATTGAGTATAGGAGTTGGGAGGTCACGTTGCAGCTGTACAGGACATTGGTTAAGCCACTTTTGGAATATTGCATACAATTCTGGTCTCCTTGCTATAAGAAAGATGTTGTGAGACTAGAAAGGGTTCAGAAACTATTTACAAAGATGTTACCAGCATTTGATGGTTTGAAATAGAGCGATAGGCTACTTTCCCTGGAGCGTTGGAGGCTGAGGGGTGACCGTTTAGAGGTTTATAGAATCATGAGGGGCACGGAGAGGGTAAATAACCACGAATTGTTCCCCAGCATAGGGGAGTCCAAAATTAGAGGCCATAGGTTTATGGTGAGATGGGAAAGACTGAAAAGGGAACTTAGGGGCATCTGTTTCACACAGAGGCTGGTGCATGTGTGGAATAAGCTGCCAGAGGAAGTGGTGGAGGCTGGTACAATGACAATATCTAAAAGGCATCTGGATGGGTATATGAATAGGAAGGGTTTAGAGGGATATGGGCCAAATGCTGGCAAATGGGACAAATGCTGGCAAATGGGACTAAATTAACTTCGGATATCCAGTCGGCATGGATGAGTTGAACTGAAGGGTTTGTTTCTGTGCTGTACATCTCCATGACTCTGTGATAAGCTTCTTGGGTCCAGACGTTGGAGCAGAGATACGTGTAATAGAACCTTCCAGCAGGGGGCAGAAGACTTATGGCAGAGTCCATGATAGATCTGAGTAACCCTGGCCTATGGATCGGTCAGGATTGGGAAAACTAAGACTTAATTCCCTTATTTCTCATGCTCTTAGGTGGTCAGTGCATGAATAGAAAAATACTGGAGGTAATCTGGAGATGTTGTAAGAAGTACAGTAATGATAGCAACAACTTGCATTGGAATGGTATCTTAGTGTGGTAAAATGTTCCAAGATGCTGCACAGATAAATGTGTGATTTGCTGTGAGCTAAAATTCAACATGGGACCGTGTAAGCGGCTTTGAGGTAAGTTTTAAGGATTGCCTTTAGGAGGGAAGCTCCAGGAATGAATTCAGGAACTGAATACTGAGGCTGCTGGTTACATAATAACGAACGGTGCAACAATTCAAACAGGAGATGTTCTGGAAGGCCAGAATTCATACAGCACGGAGATCTCAGAGGGTTGGAGGGCTGGTGCAGGCTATAGAGAAACTGATGCTTAAATGAACAGGCAGCTAGTATAATTTAATAAGAAGTGAGTGAACAAGACTCGATACCACAACGCATACAGAAAACAAAATTTTGAATGAGTTCAGGTTAATGTAGGGTGTGAGGTGGGAGGCAGCCAAGTTTGCATTAAAATAATCAAAGTCTACGGGTAACTAAATATAACCCTTTCCAGTTCTGAGGAACCCAAAGCATTAACTCTGATTTCTCGCACAGATGCTGCCAGTTCTTTAGGTTACTCACAGTGTGGAAACAGACCCTTCGGCCCAACAAGTCCACACCGACCCACCAAAGTGCAACCCACCCATACATTTACCCCTTCACCTAACACTACGGGCAATTTAGCATGGTCAATTCACCTGGCCTGCACACCTTTGGACTGTGGGAGGAAACCGGAGCAAACCCACGCAGACACAGGGAGAACGTGCAAACTCCACGTTCAGTTTGAGGCAGGATTTGGATCCAGGTCTCTGGTGCTGTGAGGCAGCAGTGCTAACCACTGTGCCACCGTGCCGTAACTTCCAATATCCACAGTTCTTTCATATCTCTTTCCTCTGGTTATGGCCATTTACCACTAGGGAGCAGTATTGCTCCACGATAAATGTCCAATGAACCAGATATAATAGTTAGTCCCCACTGTGGGCGGCATGGTGGCACAGTGGTTAGCACTGCTGCCTCACAGCGCCTGAGACCCGGGTTCATTTCCCGACTCAGGCGACTGACTGTGTGGAGTTTGCACATTCTCCCCGTGTCTGCGTGGGTTTCCTCCCACAGTCCAAAGATGTGCGGGTCAGGTGAATTGGGCATGCTAAATTGCCCGTAGTGTTAGGTAAGGGGTAAATGTATGGGTGGGTTGCGCTTCGGCGGGTCGGTGTGGACTTGTTGGGCCGAACGGCCTGTTTCCACACTGTAAGTAATCTAATCATTCCATGATTTAACAGCTCCATACTATATAAGCACACTCGGCTTACCAATTTCATATTTCTTCTTAAGGTCAGGCTAATTATACATTAGGAATTTGAACATTGTCTGTCTTTGAAATCCAGTCTTTTCTTCCAATAAATTTCCACAACGTGGAAAATGGCTACATTCTGAACAAGACAATAGATAAGTTGACACAGCACCCTCACCAATAGGCAATGGACTCCATTAAATATACAGCTGGAAAGATTACTCTGCAAAAATTGGCCCATATTGCTCTAAACACTTCCTCTTCATATACCCATCCAAACGCCTTTTAAATCTTGTCATTGTACCCATCTCCACCATTAAGTCTGCTTTCTCTCCACGGATACTGCTAGATCTGCTGAGTTTCTCCAGCTGTTCCTGTATTTACTTTGCCTAGTTCTGTTATAAATGATCTATCGTTCTCATTCATTTTTATAGCATCACTACAGTGTGAAAGCAGACCATTTGGCCCATCAAGTCTACACTGACTCTTCAAACAGCGTCTCTTCCAGACCCACGCTATCCCTATAACACTGGCTAACCCACACAGCCTGCATATCCCCGAACACTATGGGACAACTCAGCATTGCCCGTCCACCCTAACCTGCACATCTTTGGACAGTCGGAGGAAACAGGAGCAGCCAGAGGAAACCCACACAGACACGGGGAGAATGCGCAAACTCTACACACACAGTCACTACGAGGATAGAATCGAACCTGGGTCCCTGGTGCTGTGAGGCAACAGTGCTAACCACTGAGCCACCATTCCACCCTCACCTATCATTCCCCCACAGTAATTCTTTTGTTTCAATCTCACAGACTTAGAGTCATAGAGACGTACAGCATGGAAACAGACCCTTCGGTCCAACCCGTCCAAGCCGACCAGATATCCCAACCCAATCTCGTCCCACCTGCCAGCACCTGGCCCATATCCCTCCAAACCCTTCCTATTCATATACCCATCTAAATGCCTTTTAAATGTTGCAATTGTTCCAGCCTCCACCACATCCTCTGGCAGCTCATTCCATACACGTACCAACCTCTGCGTGAAAAAGTTGCCCCTTAGGTCCCTTTTATATCTTTTCCCTCTCACCCTAAACCTATGCCCTCTAGTTCTGGACTCCCTGACCCCAGAGAAAAGACTTTGCCAATTTATCCTATCCATGCCCCTCATAATTTTGTAAACCTTTACAAGGTCTCCCCTCAGCTCCCAACGCTCCAGGGAAAACAGCCCCCAGCCTGTTCAGCCTCTCCCTGCAGCTCAGATCCTCCAATTCTGGCAACATCCTTGTAAATCTTTTCTGAATCCTTTCAAGTTTCACAACAACTTTCCAATAGGAAGGAAACCAGAATTGCACACAATATTCCAACAGTGGCCTAACCAATCTCCTGTACGGCCGTAACATGACCTCCCGACTTCTGTACTCAATAAAGGAAAGCATACCAAACGCCTTCTTCACTATCCTATCTATCTGCGACTCCACTTTCAAGGAGCTATGAACCTGCACTCCAAGGTCCCTTTGTTCAGCAACACTCCCTAGGACCTTACCATGAAGTGTATAAGTCCTGCTAAGATTAGCTTTCCCAAAATGCAGGACCTCGCATTTATCTGAATTAAACTCCATCTGCCACTTCTCAGCCCATTGGCCCATCTGGTCAAAATCCAGTTGTAATCTGAGCTAACCCTCTTCGCTATCCACTACACCTCCAATTTTGGTGTCATCTGCAAACTTGCTAACTGTACCTCTTATCCAAATCATTTGAAAAATTAAAAGTCTTATCTGACAAAATAAGCCTTTATCCTTGTTTTGTAACTTTGGTTCCACCATTCCCATTCCCTGGTTGTTAGTCTTGCTCCAATCAGCTGGGCTGTGGGGAATGCTGTTTCCTAGGCCTGATGTGAGGAGGGTGGATGGAGTTATTACCCATTTGTGCTATCATTTTATTCAGCTCTGTTTCCACGGTGATCAGAACCAGTCTTATCTTTGTGCAGTTACTTGGGAGGCAACTCTGAGAACATAAGAACTGGGAACAGGAGTAGGCCATTCAGCCCCTTCTCTGCCTTTTGGTACTATCATGTTGATCTCACCTTGGCCTCAACTCCACTTTCTTGCCCACTCTCCCGCCCCTTCAACCCATTACTTGTTAAAAATCTATCACTTTCTTAAATTTAGTCAGTGTCCATTACTTTCTCAGTAACAAAATTCCTCCTCATCTTGGTTTTAAATCTGATATCCCTTATCCTAAAACTGTGACCTCTTGTTTTAGATCACACAACATTAGGGCAGATCCTGTCTACATCTAATTTGTCAATCCCCTTGAACAAATGGAGAACATGCCACCAAATTCCACGTGGATACTATGCTGGACAGGCTTTGGGGAGGCAGGAGAGAAGTTGATGGTCTCATTGAATTATTGCCGGATTTGTTAATTCAGAGACTCAGGTAATATTCTGGGGATCTGGGTTTGAATCATGCCATGGCAGATGATGGAATTTAAATTCAATTTTAAAGAAAATTCTGGAATTAAGGCTTTAATGATGATCGTGATTCAATTGCCAGGGGAAAAAAACCCACCTGGTTCACTAATGCCCTTTAGGAAAGGAAACTGCCATCCTTACCTGGTCTGGCCTTCATGTGACTCCATACCCACTGCAATGTGGTTGGCTCTTAACTGCCCCCCTGGGCAATTAGGGATGGGTTATTGTTGTCATATCTATATGACTGGCTTCTGGTCGATGGTCATCCCTAGGAGGTTGATGGTGGGGGAATTCAGTGATGGTTTGGCCATCAAATGTCAATGGCCGTTGGTTAGACTCTCTTGTTGGAGATAGTCATTGCTTGGCAGCTGTTTGCCATAATATCTTCAGGAGTGGTCACCCCAAGTCCGGATGTTGTCCAGATCTTGCTGCATTTGGATATGGATCACTCCAGGAGATTCACCTTTCTAAAGCAAGTAAATATCTTTCCAGATTACGTTTCATGCATGACATCTCCTGGACAAGTTTCAGTTGTCTGAGGGATCTGGAGAGGATTTTTGGGGAAGTTGTGTTTTGGTCACTTCTGAAGCATTTTGCTCTTGAAGGAGGTAGTGTGGGGTGAGAGCAATATGTACTGGAAGGTGTAGGGGCGAGGATCTGGTACAATGCCCGAGTTATCATGAGGACTCTGGGTCTATACGCAATGGAGTTTAGAAGGATGAGGGAGAGGTGGATTTAATTGAAACATACAGAATGCTGAATGGCCTGGACAGAATAGATGGTGAGAAGATGTTTCCATTTGGCAAGAGAGACTAAAACCCAAGGGCATAGCCACAGAATAAAGGGAAGACACTTTGGAATGGAGATTAGGAGGAGCTTTGTCCAGAGAGGGGTGAATCTGTGGAATTCATTGCCACAGATGGCTGTGGAGGCCAGGTCATTGAATATATTTAAGACTGAGATAGATAGGTTCTTGAGTGTCAAGGGGATCAAGAGTTACAGGGAGAAAGCAGGAGAATGGGGTTGGGAAACTTATCAGCTATGATTGAATGACAGAGCAGATTTGATGGGCTGAATGGCCTAATTTCTGCTCCTATATCTTATGTTCTTATGGGTTGGGGTAGGTTGGATGGATTCATTACTCTTTGTTTCGTCACCAACATTTATACAGTCAGACCACATACAACTGCTTTACTTAATCTCTTCGTACCAGGTGGGAGTGCAGAGGCAGAGTAAGATCAGAGAGTACTCATATCTACCCTCCTTCCTAAGTCCAAACAGATGTGGATTCCAGACCGTCTGGGAACAGTGCGGGATCAGCTCCTTTCTCGATTCACTTGAAATGATTACAGTTCCCTGGGGCTCCTCACTCGTGTGGAGGTGGAATTAATTGTGGCTCATTCTGGCCCAAGAACCAGAGCCCCCTGGAGTGGGAAGATGTTCCATATGCCACAGGGTCTGGGCAGACGGAGGAGGCTTGGACTGACTAAAAATGCTTTCAGATCTGGAGTCTTGGCCATTGTATCGTTTTCTGGATGTTGTGTCTTTTTGTACAGGGTCAGGGATGTCTTGCTGCAATTGTTCAGGGCCTTGGTAATTTCACACCTGGAATATTGTGTCTAGTTTTGGCCTCCTTAGAACATAGAACATTTCAGCACAGTACTGGCCTTTTGGCACTCAATGTCACGCTGACCTATTGTCTATTGTCTATTGACCTGTGAAGCCAATCTAACGTGCATCTAACCTACACTATTCCATTATCATCCATATGTTTATCCAATGACCATTTAAATGACCTTAAAGTTGGCGAGTCTACTACTTTTGCAGGCAGTGCGTTCCACACCCCTACTACTCTCTGACTATATCTGTCCTATATCTATCACCCCTCAATGTAAAACTTGATTGGCATCGCATCCATAAGCGCCCACTCCCTCCACCACTGACACTCAGAGGCAGCAGTGTGTATTATCTACAAGACGCACTGCAGAAATTCACCAAAGATCCTCAGGCAGCACCTTCGAAACCCAAAACATCAAATACCTAGAAGTAATGATGGGGTCTTGACCATGTTGTTATTTTTAGCGCGGGCTTTCTGTGCACAAACTGACACTTGTATTTGCTACAAAGGTCACCACTCTCCAAAGGTGGCTACACACATGGGGATGCCCTGCAGTTCCATAAAGACCTGAAAAAAAAGAATGCAAACTCTAAAGTATTCTGGGACATCTGGCCAAAGTGATGCCAAGACCAACGTCTAAGCAACAAAAGACAGAAACCGCTGGAAAATCTCAACGTATCTGGCAGCATCTGCGGAGAAAAAGCAGAGTTAACATTTCGGCTCTGTAGTCCTTTCTCAGAACTGATGGTAGCTCAGGGAGATGGTTGGTATTTATGGGGTGAGGAGGAGGAGTAAACGATGGGTAGGGTTAGAGCCCAGAGAGAGAGTTGGACAGACAAAGGAATAGGCAAGGATCAGCCTAGGACTGTAAAACCATAAGACATAGGAGTGGAAGCAAGGCCGTTTGGCCCATCAAGTCCACTCCACCTTTTATCCATGGCTGATGGGCTTTCAATTCGACTTATCTGCACTCGCCCCACAGCCCTTAATTCCTAGGACAATGAATCACCGCTAATGGGGACTGTGAGATGCTGGCAATGAGTTGGGTATGAGAGCAGCCTATGTGATGATCAGACCTGGTGTGTGGGGGGGTTGGGTTAAGGACATGGGAGAGGGTGCCTCAAACCCGGAAATTATTGAACTCGGTATTAAGTCCAGAGGGCTGCAGAGTCCCCACGCGGAAAATACAGTGTCGTCCTTCCAGCTTGTGCTGAGCTTCACTGGAGCACTGCAGCCAGCCTGAGACAGAGATGCTGCCCACTGCCTAAGATCTCTCTGCCAAAGTAAAACAGGACTCTGTTTGCCTGCCATGAACTGCAAACATTTCCTTCCCGCGTGAGTTAAAGATGCCCTTGTTATTTGCAATTGCATGGCAGCTCTGTGTGATGTGAAATTCGAATGTATCATTGGAAAGATTGAGCAGAACAGAAGGAGAACCTTTCGGTGCATACTTACAATTTTTTAAATGAACAAAAGCATACTTTTGCAATAAAAAAAGCAAAGCTTCCTACAGAAACACAGTGTCTTACCTAACATTAGTTACTGACTTAACAGTGAGTTCTGGAACATTAGGTCTAAGCTAGCAAACAGAGATACTCCTAGGCACCAGCGCTGTACTCCCAAAGGTCAGGTAAAAACATTAATTTCCCTTGCAAAGTGAAATGTTCGAGATATTCATGCAAACAGAGTACTTCTGCAGCACTAATCATTTTGTCAAACTCACTCAGATGCGCACAGTACGGAGGGAGCTTAGAGAGAGCCAGATTATTTAACAGAGAATTCAGTCTAAAGTAAACTAACAGATAAAATCCCATTTATGGGTTGGAACTGAAATCTGTTTATTGATGCAAATGTTCCACAGCACTTAATCTGATCGAATGAACTTTGACTGGCTCTCTGACTAAAAGCTTGATGAAAATAACATGACTTTCCAGCAACGAAATGGCTGCATCACATCACTTCAAACGGGATATTGTAGCTTCCCAGTTGAAACATTGTGCAGATGCCAAGCCACAGACCGCCAACCTGCACTGACCCCCATCCCCATCTGCCTTGCTATATAAAGAGTTATAGATCCACCGTAACAATGATAAACATACCCCAACAGCCACTTACTAACCTGTACAGTGACACATCCTTACACCGATACTTCTGTACCCCCACACAACTGTACACCGATGCAACTGTCACACCTGTACACTAACACATATCTAAACTGACACAGCTGCACACTGCTACACCTGTCACACTGACACATCTGTACATTGACACACCTGTCACACCAACACACCTGTCACACTGACACACAACTCTACACCCACACAAGTGTCACACCTGTACACTGCTACACCTGTCACACTGACACATCTGTACATTGACACACCTGTACACCGACACAACTGAACACCAACACAACTGTCACACCTGTACATTGACACATCTGTACATTGACACACCTGTCA
This sequence comes from Hemiscyllium ocellatum, assembly GCF_020745735.1. Taxonomy (NCBI): domain Eukaryota; kingdom Metazoa; phylum Chordata; class Chondrichthyes; order Orectolobiformes; family Hemiscylliidae; genus Hemiscyllium; species Hemiscyllium ocellatum. The sequence continues at coordinate 7,851,543 of NC_083410.1, read as the reverse complement.
CACCAACACACCTGTCACACCGACACACAACTGAACACCCACACAACTGTACACCCACACAACTGTACACCCACACAAGTGTCACACCTGTACACTGCTACACCTGTCACACTAACACATCTGTACATTGACACACCTGTCACACCAACACACCTGTCACACCAACACACAACTGTACACCCTCACAACTGTACACCCACGCAAGTGTCACACCTGTACACTGCTACACCTGTCACACTAACACATCTGTACATTGACACACCTGTACACCAACACTACTGAACACCAACACAACTGTCACACCTGTACATTGACACATCTGTACATTGACACACCTGTCACACCAACACACCTGTCACACCGACACACAACTGTACACCCACACAACTGTACATCCACACAAGTGTCACACCTGTACACTGCTACACCTGTCACGCTGACATATCTGTATATTGACACACCTGCCACACTAACACACCTATACACCAACACATATCTAAACTAATAACACGTCTACATTGACACAGCTGTCACTTGGACACACCTGTACACTAATACACCTGTACATCAGCATGACTGTCACACTGAGACATTTGCATACAGACACACCTGTCACACTGACACACTGACACACCTATACACTGACACACCTATACACTGACACCTATCCACCTCCCTACCTGTAGCTCTCCCTGAACACTTCTTTAGAACAATCTCATTTCTCAAGTGGAGCAACCTCCAATTCACTGGCAATTATAATCCGAACTCTGGACTACCAGTGAGGACTGGGATGGGGAGAAATGTTTTCACCCAGAGAGTGTCGGATTCTCTGCTGCAGGAACTGGTTGAGGCCAAACCACAGAAAGTTTTCCAGAAGGAGTTAGAGATAGTTCTTAGGGTTAAGGGTTGGGGAGAAAGTGGGAACATGGTACTGAGTTGGATTATCAGCGATGATCATCTTGGGGCTGGAACAAGAATGAAGGGCTGAATGGCCTGCTCTTACTTCACAAATCCAACTGTTTTGCCATTAGGTCCAACTTCAGAGACTGGGGCTGGAATTGTAACTAGTTTTTCTCCCTCGGACGTGGTCTTGCAGACAGGTTCATGCCACAAGGCTTGGCAGCAAACACATGCCTTCCACCTCCCCATCCACCTCCTACAACATCACCTCGGGCCTGCTCCATCATTCAATATAATCGTGGCTGACCATCAAGCCCCAATCTCACCCTCCTCCCAAATCCCATGATCCCTTTAGCCTCAAGAGCTGTATCTACCTCCTTCTTGAAAACAATGTGCTGGCCTGAACCACTCTCTCTGTGGCAGTGAATCCCACAGGCTCCCCACTCTCTGAGTGAAGACCTTTTCTCCTTATCTCAGTCCTAAAAGGTTTACCCCTTATCCTTAAACTGTGACCCTGGTTCTGGGACTCCCCTACCATCAGGAACATCCTTCCTGCATCCAAGCTGTCTAGCCCTGATGTGGTGTTGGTGTTGGATGTGTAGTCGGTGTTGTGGGGGAGCAAAGTCTGGAGTCAAATGACATCAGGTTATAGTCCAAAAGCTTTGATTGAAATCACAAGTTTTCGGAGCACTGATCTCCTGACTTCACTCAGCGAAGGAGCAATGCTTCAAAAGCTCATGATTTCAATCAAACCTGCTGGCCTGTAACCTGGTGCGTGAGTGATTCCTGACCCTGTCCTGGTCCTGCTAGAATTATTGGGAGAGAGGTTGTTACCCTATCAGTTGTGAAGCTAAACCGAGTTTCTATGGGGTCTCTAAGATGGATGTAAAAGGCAGTAAACTGAAGAAAATCAGGGGAGTGTTCTCCTGTATCCTAGCTTGTGCTTATCCCTCAACCGTCATCATGAAGAGTTAATTATTTAATTGCTGCATGTGGGCTGTAGATCATTAAGCAGCCCTATTCCCTCCTCACAGCACTATGCTTTTTGTATCAAGGTACCTTTCTACCTGAGATGGCCCCATGTGTGGTGACATTATACAATTTTCACTGTAACTCCTGTACACGTGACAATAAAACCCGAAAATCGTTAAAAAGATCTGTGCCCCAAGGTTGTGGACGGTGCTATGTAAATGCAACTTGTCTATTTCAGCACCCTTGCCTGCGGTTTTTCACTGACACTATGCAAGCTGTTCAGAGCCTGTCCCTCCTCTCACCCCCGACACTCTCACCCGCTGTGGGTTTCACAGTCCGACAGAATTCAGCACGGGTCCCTCACTGTCCCCTCTCGGCAGTGCTGAGGAGGTTAGCAACTCTGCTTAGACCCAACCCTGGAGATCCCAGCATCCTTCCCCCACCCAGATTATGAACCTATCTATAATATCCTTCCAACAAAATAAATGAAAGCAGAGAATGCACTGTACTTGTTTTGAATTTGACAGTTCCCTTTCCCCTCTGGCTGTTTCTTGAACAGTCTTTATGCGTGAGCAGCTCACTCGGAGCCAATCCAGGAGTGTGGCCAACTCAAAGCATACGCCATCTTTGTTACCCACCCTTTCATAAGCTCAAAACTTCCAAAAACAAGTGTCCCCACCAACTGCTGCTTTCCGATGGTCACCGGCTGCGATCCAGGAATTTGGCAAAATCCGCTGCGAGTTCCCGCTGTTTAACATTTCAATTTCTGCCCTAGAATTAATGAGGGTATTTTAATGTGGTGTGGACTGAAGCTGGGTCGTTAAGTTAACAATGAGATTACTCCACTTCCTGGACAATCTGTAGAAAAGCTGATTTTTCTTTTTTAAAAAAAGGAACACTACAATTATAGATGGGATGGGATCTGAAATTCCAAAGACTGGGAATAAGTGGAAATGAGGTTGAGAGGTTCCACAAGCCTTTAGGGCTTACCCAATCAAATGATTTGTCACAGGCAAGAGGCCAGTAAAACTGGCGCCTTGTATTATAAAATTAAAATTACGCATAGGCTTTAATCACACACAAAAAATTTAGTGCAAATATTGTTTGATTCTTGGCATCCCCTGACATATAAATGCACTTATTTATTCCTCACTCCTGCGCACTCCAGTACCTGGGCCAAGCAGTGGCCTTTAACAATGTTTTTATGGGCTGTACGGTTGTGGGAGACTTCACCATTGAATCCAGTATTGTACTGGCCAAATGTCTGAATAGAAGTTCATGTGAGTGCATCTGTATACACACACACACACACACACATGCACGCGCACACACACACACACACACACACGCACACTTGAACAAAAACACAAAAAACACATACGCACAGAGAAACACATGGCACAGAAACACACACAAACACCAGAGGCTTACACACACTCTGCTCTTGTATTCTCGCCCTCACTAATTGAATGCTAACATTTTATTTGCCAACTGAACCTGAATGTTGGTCTTAAGCGAATCCTGAACCATGACACACCCAAGTCCTTTGTGCTTCACATTTCTGAAGCCTTTTCTTGTTTAGAAAATAGTCTATGTCTCTATTCTTCTGACCGAAGTGCATAACCTTTCATTTTCCTATATTGTTTCCCATTTGCCACTTTTTTACCCACTCTCCTAGCCTGTCCAAGCCCTTTTGCAGCCTCCCCCTCTCCTCAACACTACCTTCCCCTCCACCTATCTTTTTATCATCTGCAAACCTGACAATGCCCTTAGTTCCTTCATCCAGATCGTTAATATACAACATGTGGTCTCAGCACTGACCCCTGCAGAACTCTACTAGTCACCAGGTAGCATTATGAGAAAGACTCCTTTATTCCTACTCCCTGCCTCCATGCTGCCAATTCTCTATCTATGCTAGTGCCTTGTCCCTAACACTATGGGTTCTTACCTTGTTTAGCAGCCTCCTGTGTGCAACCTTGTCAAAGGCATTTTGGAAATCCACATAACAGCACACTCTCAGACAACAACTCACCAGGACAAAGGACCCGATACCCAGCATGAGCAAAACCAACGTAGTGTACAAAATCCCATGCAAGGACTGCACAAAACACTACATAGGACAAACAGGAAGACAGCTAACAACCCGCATCCATGAACACCAACTAGCCACGAAATGACACGACCAGCTATCCCTAGTAGCCATACACTCAGATGACAAACAACACGAATTTGATTGGGACAACACCACTATTATAGGGCAGGCCAAACGGAGAACAGCCAGGGAATTCCTAGAGGCATGGCACTCATCCACAAATTCTATCAACAGACACATCGACCTAGACCCTATATAGCGGCCACTGCAGCGGACAGCAACTGACATCCAGAAGCAGCAGATTCAAACCAGTATAAATGCCGGAGGAATCAGCACAGAAGCGCTTCACAGGAGGCTCCCAAGCACTGAAGATGTCACCTAGAAAGGGGACGAAGCGTTTGCAACGAAAACTCCCAGCTCGGCGAACAGAACCACAACAACGAGCACCCGAGCTACAAATCTTCTCACAAACTTTGAACATAGACCATGTCTACTAGCTCTCCTTTATCTAACTTGCTCGCTAACTTTGTAGTGATTGGAACAAGGTCAGCTAGGTAAATCTCTTTGAATGGGAGTTCCCTGATTGGGGCTATTAATCAGGGAGACTTGGCTGACAGATATAAACAGGAATGCCCAAGGTGCTGTTCACTCTGAGAGCTGGCTCTGAGGGAGCTGGGTCAGTGTCAAGTACTATGCATGTGTAGATAAAGGGAGACTTGGTGATGTGATACCGTCCTTTGTGTAGTTATTTCAAGCTCCTCATAAAGTTCTAACAGATTTGTTGGGTTTGACATCCCTTGACAAAACCACACTGAGTCAGCCCTTTTTTGATCATGTAGTTCCAAGTGCTCCACAACCTCATCCTTAATAATGGTCTTTAAAATGTTACCAACCACTGAGGTAGGGCTAACTGGCTTATACTTTCCTGTTTCCTGCCTCCGTCCCTAAAACACTAGATGGTTTTAGGCTTGTGCATTTTCCTGCACTTTATTGGTTTATTATGTTAAGAAAACAATAACATTTTCATTGTAAGTCTTCAATTTAGCACCAAAGAATTCTGGGACCAATCTGTATGGGCATGGATCCCGATGCTAAACACATAGGGAAATTGAGCAGAAGCCAGGAATTGTGTCTCTGTATCTACTGGAAATTCGGGAATGTTCAGAACATGTGGGTAGCACTGTTCATTATTCACTATCCCATGACATCTGCTATCCCAAATATCCAACTTGCTAATGTGTTGGTTTACTACATATTAAAAACAGAGGGCTACAGCACAGTAAAAGGGGCTTCAGTCCATCAACTCTATGCCTGTAAAAACATGCACTGAACTATTGTAACCCCATTTACCAGCACTTGGCCCATAGCACTGGCATTGCGGACGTACATCTAAATACATCTTCAATGTGATGAGGATTTCTGTCTCTCCTAACCTTATGGGCAGTGAATTCCAGATTCCCAACGACCTCTGAATGAAAAATGATTTTCTCCACATCCTCTCTACATTTCCTTTGATGAAATATGAAGTCTTCCCACCTGCACCATCTCTCCAAACATGTGCATGTGTTTCTATATGTGTGTATGTCTGTCACAGAGAGACTGTATGTATGTGTGCGTGTGAGTGTGTGTGTGTGTGAGAGAGAGAGAAAGAGAGAGAGACTGTGTGTCAGACATGGTGTATGTTTGTCTGACATTGTGTGTGTGATAGTGTGTGTATGTGTGTGTGTATAGGATTGTGTTTATGTGTGTGTGATAATGTATATTATATTGTGTTTGTGCATGCGTTTGTGTATGAAACTCTGTATGTGTGTGTGTGTGAAACTGTGTGTGTGTGTCTGTGTGTGTCTGTATGTCTGTATGCGTGTTTGTGTCTGTGTGTGTGGATACGTGTGTCTGTGTGTGTGTCTGTGTGTGGCTGTGTGTGTGGCTGTGTATGTCTGCCTGTGTGTGTGTGTGTAAGTGTGTGTCTGTGTATTGATTTGGATTAGTCTTCAAGTCCTACACTCATGAACACATGGCACCAAAAGTAATTCCAAGATCATTACTTTTTGTGTCCTGTTTTTTATTCCACTTCCTAACTCCTGAAACTGTACTTGCAGGACCTCATCCCTTTTCCTACCTGTGTTGTTGGTACCAATACATACCATGATCTCTGTCTCCTTCAGAATGTTCTGGTGCAAGCGAAAATAAAAGATACCTGTATGGTTTGAGAATAAAGCTTTATAATTAATTGTTGCCGCTATATCTTCATGCCTAATCAGCATTCTGCATAAGGCCTCCTTATTCACATCTGGTTCTTTCATCCTATTTCTGATGAATACAATACAAAAAGTTTCAATTTCATGTCTCCTTTCAGTAACCTTTGATTTCTGTACCACCAAGCAGTTATTTATCCACCAAGACAATGTAAAAATTAGCTAAGTTTAGGTAAACCTGAAAATGGAAATCTGGTGTCAGCAAAGATGACCATAAATCTAGATTAGATTCCCTACAGTGAGGAAACTGGCCTCTTTGGCCCAACAAGTTCACACCGACCTATTGAAGAGCAACCCACCCCCTTCTGACTAATGCACCTAACACTATAGGCAATTTCCCATGGCCAATTCACCTGACCTGCACATCTTTGGACTGTGGGAGGAAACCGGAGCACCCGGAGGAAACCCATGCAGACACAAGGAGAATGTGCAAACTCCACACAGACAGGCGCCTGAGGCTGGAATCGAACCTGGAATATTGGTGCTGTGAGGCAGCAGTGCTAACCACTGAGCTACCCACTCTGTTAGATGGCCAGTTAGCATTGTTCAGTAGCGTCCTTTAGGAGGAGAAAGTTAGGGATCTTTAATGATAAAAAACACTCCATGCCCAGAGTGACCTCTCACCTGACCTCTGAGATACAAGACAGCCAGTGACTGGCAATAGGTTTGATTGGCACCACATCCACAGGCACCCACTCCATCCTCCACCAATGCACATTAGCAGCAGGGTGTACCATCTACAAGATGCACTGCCAAAGATCCTTAGACAGCACCTTCCAAACCCACATGCCAACAGGTTCAAGAACAGCTTCTTCCCTGCTGTTATTGGACTTCTGAATGAACCTCGCAAATCTAACGTTGATCTTGCTTTTTGTGCAGTTTTCTGCAGCCACAACTTTGTAACCCTCGCTCTGTCCAATCACCCTGTGATCTTTGTATGGTACGATCTGCCTGTGCTACACGCAAAACAAAACATTTCTCTGTACTTAGTGACAATAATAAATCAAATCAAAATCATTTCCACCTAGAAGGACAATGGCAGCAGGTACATGGGAACACCACCCCCTGCAAGTTCTAAACCACTCACCATCCTGACTTGGAAATATATTGTTCCTTCAGTGTCGCTGGGTCAAAATCCAGGAACACTTTCCTGAATGGCATTGTGGGTCTACCTACAGCACATGGACTGCAGTGGTTCAAGAAGGCAGCTCACCACCTCCTTCTCAAGGGCAATTAGGATTGGGCAATAAATGCTGGCCCAGCCAGCGACACCCATGTCTCACGAGTGGATTGTAAAGAAAGCATTGCCTACCTTCTGAACAGGGCGTTTTGATTAATAGATTCCATCTCCATTGCTGTAAGATGTTGAGCAGACTGAAATAACACAGTCCCCTTTCAGATTAGGATTACAGCCAAACCCTACGCAGCCAAGCCAATGCCTGTCTCTGCGTCAAACTCATTACTTGCTCCAGAAGCCGCTGTGTGCACCTGGAAGCAGAGCTTTGAGGGAGCTATGTGGATAAGGTTCGCTTTCTTTGGCAGTTTGATGTGCTTTGCTTCTCTCCTAAGGATATGAACAAGCGGCAAGCTCAATCCCTAGAATGACACCGGGAGAATTTAACAAAGCCACAGGAGAGAACATTCAAAGCAGATGGACAATCAAATGCTTACCTACATTTGTCTTTCATTTAACTGGACCTGCCCACAGGTGTCTGATCTTGAAGATCAAAAAGATAGGGGCATGATCTATCCATTAGGTCAGTGCACACACATATGAAGTGAAACAAAACATTGGCATGAGTGGAACAATTCAATAACATCTGTCAGAAATCTCCTTTTCTGAGGATACTTCCCTCACAAACTGATAAGATTTCAGCTCTTCTTGGAGTTGATTAGAATCACACAGTTGTTGAGTGGTAGAGGTCTACAGCACATAAACTGGTCCCTTAGCCCACTGTCCACACTGGTCAAAGACAGCCACTTAATTATTCTAATCCCATTTTTCTGCATATTTCCCAGAGCCTTGTCTGCCCTGGCATTGCAAGTGTATGTCTAAATACTTCTTGAGTGTGATGAGGGTTTCTGCCTCTCCCACCCTTACAGACACGGTGTTCCAGATTCTCACCACCCTCTGGTTGAGAGTTCTCCTCACATCTCCTCGAAACCTTCTGCCCCTTGACTGAAATTTACAGCCACTGGATATTGGCCCCTTGATGAAGGGGAACATTTCTTCTTGTCTATTCTCCTCACACTTTTAAGCATGTCCCATCTTAATCTCCTCTGCTCTGAGAAAAACAACTTTAGAGATTGTCCAATCTCTCCTCATACCACTCTTCTGCCTCTCGTGTCTATGTATTCTGTCTGAGATTTTCAAAATCAGAGCAGATCAAGTAAAACTGTTTCTACTTGTGAAAGAAACGAGAATAAGAGGGTGCAGATTTTAAGTGATGTGCAGACAAACCAAGAGTAAGATGAGAAAAAGCATTTTTCATGCCGCAAGTAGTTAGGGTCAGGAACACACTGCCTGGTAATGTGGTGGAGGCAGGATGAAGAATAGGTTTTTTATGATAATGTTGTCGGGGGAAAGGCAAGAAGATTGGGATGAGACAATAGAGCTAGGGTAGACATGATGGGCTGAATGGTCTCGTTCTGCACCTGAATAATTCTGCGATTGTATTTGCTCTTGTGTTAATGTTTCTCTGAGAGCAAAATGGATCTTCGGAGCTCGAAATACAAACCTAAGTTTTGGACGAAACCTTCCACAGCATCAGAATGCCCCAAAAGTTTCATGGTCACTTGTGAGAAAAGACTTTGCTTCATCTCTGTTTGAAAGGGACAACCACTCATTATTTTTTAAACAGTGACCCCTCGTTTTAGATTCTCCCACAAGAGGAAAGATCTACCCGGTCAAGATCCTCAGAATCTTGTAGGTTTCAATCAAGTCTTACTCTACACACACCAGTGGATACTGGCCTGGACCTTTCCTTAGAAGACAACCCGTCCAATCCAATTATTAGTCTGGTAACCTTCTCTGAGCTGCTTCTGACGTATTTACATTCCTCCCGAAATAAGGTGCTCAATACTGTATCCAAAACTCCAAATGTGGTCTCACCCATGCTTTATATATCTGCATCAAATTCTTCCTACTCCTGCATTCAATTCTCCTTGTGGTAAATGGTAATATTCTATTAGCTAATCTTCTATTAGAGTCAGAAAGCACGGAACCACACCCTTCGGTCCAACCAGTCCATGCCGACCACAATCCCAAACTAAACGAGCCCCCACTGCCTGCTCCTGACCCATACCCCTCCAAACCTTTCCTATTCATGTACTTATCCAAATGGCTTTTCAACATTGTAACTGCACCCGTATCCACCACTTCCTCTGGAAGTTTATTCCACACACTCACCTCTGTGTAAAAAAATTACCCCTCACGTCTTTTTAAAATCTTTCTCCTCACAGCTTAAATGTATATCCCCTAGTCTTGAAATTTCCCAGCCGAGGGAAAAGACACCTGCCATTCAGCTTATCCACACCCTCCTCACTATTTTATGAATGTTATTAGCTCTCCTAATGATCGGTTGCACCTGCACACTAACCTTTTGTGACACCCAGATCCCTCTGCATCTCAGAGTTCTGCAGTCTCTCACTACTTCATTACTAAGCCTCTCTTTTTAATATTCATTTCCTGCCCAAGTGGACAGTGCCACACTTCCCCACATAACGCCTGGATCTCCAGAGCTGGCTAGCCCACTGTTGAGCGTCGAAGTCTTTAACTTCTCCCATCTTTGTCACACCTTCCTTCACCCTCTGTCATTCTGATTTTGCTCTTTAGCAGCTCCTCCTTCACCTCCACTTCAGTTCCAGATACCTGGTCACTTCCTAAGCTGAAGTGAGTGCATTGCAACATTCCCGCTTTCATAACCAATCTTTTATGAGCTTCATGTTCTGCTGAACTCATAAAAAAAAGACTTAATTACAATCAGCCGGCTTGTGATTTTACAGAAAATATTTGGCTGTTTTTGTTTCTATGTAAACATTCCCTGCCGATTCCAATGCCAAAACACACAGAACAAAATAGCATAAAGAGCCATTAAGGCAATGGAAATGTAAAAAAATGCAGCCTCTCCCTCTTGAAGGGCTCCTTTGCATATGAACCTTTAGCACATTCCAGAGATCTATGTGAAGATACAGTATGAATCAGACCTGAAAGGTCACACAAGGGTCCAGTAACATAATAGGGTCACACAGCATGGAAACTGACCCTTTGGTCCAACTCATCCATGCCGACCAAATATCCTAAATTAATCGAGTCCCATTTGCTAGTGCTTGGCCCATGTCCCTCTAAACCCTTCCTATTCATTTACCCATCCAGATGCCTTTTAAATGTTGTAATTGTACTAGCCCCCACCACTTCCTCTGGCAGCTCATTCCACACACGCACTACCGTCTGCGTGAAAAAGTTACCCCTCAGGTCCTTTTGAAATCTGTCCCCTCTCACCTTAAATCTCTGACCTCTAGTTCTGGACTTACCTACCCCAGGAAAAAGACCTTGGCTAGAGTAGAATAGACTAGAGTATCCTCTAATGTCACGTATACTCAAGTGCAGGTGTACAGGAGTACAGTGAAATGTTTTATAATGTCACCATCTTAGGTACAAGTGCCTCAATACAAATCTTAGATACAAAAAGAGGAATAAAAAAGAAAAGTAGTTGCATTACTTTCCAGGAATAAAACATAGTTAAAAGGATAGACATTACAGTCAGATAAACTAATTACACATACATATTACATTGCAGAGCTCAGTACAGGGGCTTCTCTATGTGATCTGACCACCTGCACCAGACTCCAGTCCAACAACCCACCCCACTCCACTCCGAGCATCCAGACCACCCTGCACTGGCTGCCAGCTGCTTCAAAGGAAGTTTGCTCCGGGTGTGCTTCCCTGTTCTGGAACAGTTTCCCTGCTCTGGTCCCCGCTCCGGAACTGTTTCCCTGCTCTGGTCCTCGCTCTGGGACAGTTTCCCTGCTCTGGTCCCCGCTCCGGGACTGTTTCCCTGCTCTGGTCCCTGCACCGGGACAGTTTCCCTGCTCTGGTCCCCGCTCTGGGATAGTTTCCCTGCTCTGGTCCCCGCTCCAGGACTGTTTCCCTGCTCTGGTCCCCGCTCCGGGACAGTTTCCCTGCTCTGGTCCCCGCTCTGGGATAGTTTCCCTGCTCTGGTCCCTGCACCGGGACTGTTTCCCTGCTCTGGTCCCCGCTCCGGGACTGTTTCCCTGCTCTGGTCCCTGCACCGGGACTGTTTCCCTGCTCTGGTCCCCGCTCCGGGACTGTTTCCCTGCTCTCGTCCCCGCTCTGGGACAGTTTCCCTGCTCTGGTCCCCGCTCCGGGACTGTTTCCCTGCTCTGGTCCCCGCTCCGGGACTGTTTCCCTGCCCAGGCTTTCACTCTGGAACTGCTTTCACGCTCCAGCCTCTGGATAAGTCAAAGTCATTCATTGAAGAAAAAGCAGGAAGGAGGAAAAAGAAAAAAGGAAAAGAAATGAAAAAGGACATGTTATGGAGAGGAGCACCAACTGGAATATCTTCACTTGCCATCACCTGTCTGCCTGTCTGCCTGATCGGTTCCTCAGCCTATCTATATCTCTCATGTCAATGCCTCTGCACTAAAAATGCAGGGCAACTCCGACGTTAAGAATTTGCATCTGGTTCAATTGAAAATGGATCATTGATCTGCCTTTCTTTAATCACTTAAGGGACATGGGCATCACTGGCTTTCTGTCCCGAGTTGGCCTTATTATCGTATATGAACCTCAGCTGGTTCACTAAAAATATCTTAGGGAAGGAATCAGCCTTACGGTCCTGTCCTGACCAAGCACAAGATCTGGAGCAAGTTATAAAGCCTTTTTCAGTCAGATTTTCCAATCCTGAGGACCCTACCACTTGGATCAGAGCAGCAGGTGTATGAGAACATCACTGTCCACAAGTACCTCTCAGGATGTATGCATCCCAGCTGGAAATGTAATCACTGTCCTTGGATCTAAATCCAGGAATTCCCTCCCTAACAGTACTTAGAGTCTCCCCATACCATATGAACTGCAGTCATTCATAGATTCCCTACAGTGTGGAAACAGGCCATTCAGCCCATCATGTCCACACTGACCCTCTGAAGATCACCCCACTTCAACCCATCCTCATCCATCACATTCCCCATGCCTAACCCACCTAGCCTGCACATCCCTGAACACTAAGGTACAATTGAGCACAGTCAATCCACCCTAACCTGCACGTCCGTGGACTGTGGGAGGATACCAGAGCACCTGAAGGAAATCCCCACAGACAAAAGGAGGATGTGCAAACTCCACAGACAATCACCCGAAGCTGGAATCGAACCCAGGTCCATGGCACTGTGAGGCAGCAGTGCTAACCCCTGAGCCACTGTGCCTGTTCAGGAATGCATCTCACCATCACCTTCATAGGCAATTATTGGCAACAATTGTTGCCCTAGCCAGTAATATCCACATCCCATGAAAGAACTTTTCAGAAGTGACTCCAGGCTGGGTCTTGATTAAAAGATACAGCTAGATTTTCCGATGTTGAGATAGTTTTTTCATATGATTCTGCTACATTTCTCATCTCATTGTCCACATTGTTCTGGCCAGTATAAGGTTCTGCCTATAGTCTGAGATGAATTCTGAACCACATTACTGTCAAACGTTCTGAAGGGTTCTGAACAAGAGGCCTATTGGACTTGAAGCATTAACTCTTGTATCTGTCTCTCTAATGATGCTGAACTTCCCCAGCTCTTTCTGTTTTTAATTCAGATCTCCTGCAATAACGGGCTTTTATTTATCCATTTCAAAGTGCCTATGTTACGTTATCAACAGATTTAGCCATTGCTCCTTCTCGGCAAACTGCATTGATATTGAGTGCTGTAAGCAAGAACTTCAAAGCTGAAAAGGGAAATCTGTTACAATGTTTGTTACTACATATTCACTCTCTACAGTATAATGTCTGAAAAGCAAGCTCTAATAATCACTGGGAACACCTTGCCTTTCATAAATCCAAGCATTACCTTGACTTTTGCACCCTCTCTAATCTCTTCCTTTAGAGATGTTTCATACTATTGAGCAGCGTGCCTGAAATGGTGGACTGAGAGTAGTGTGGATCTTTCAGCTGGTCTTAAGGTTCAAGCATATTTCTAGATTTACTTCTAGATATCTTACATTTACATGAACAGCAAAGGTTTGGAGGGATATGGGCCAAGCACAGGCAGGTGGGAATAGTTTAGTTTGGGATTGTGGTCAACATGGACTGGTTGGACCAAAGGGTCTGCTTCCATGCTGTATGACTCTGACTCTGCAGAGTGGGATCAGAGCCCTCCCGATATAGTCACAAGTGGAAGCTCTGGGGTCACGAGTGCTGAGGAAGTGATGACCATCATGGACACTAACCCAGCTTTAAAGAGCTCTGCTCTCAATTCCTCAGGCCTCACCTCTTACAATCACCTTTACATCACTCACAGCTCTCACCAACAGCTCAAGACTATTTGCAAACCTGCATATGAGGTTACGATGGGAAAACCTTTGGGAATTGATGCCATGAGACTATATGCATGCTGCTCCTTCATCAAGTGGTTGTAATGAACCAACTGATGAAGGAACAACGCTCTGAAAGCTAGTGCTTTCAATTAATCCAGTTGGACTATAACCTGGTGTTGTGTGATTTTAACTTTATTCCCCATAATGTCCATTATGATTTCCAATTTGCATGTTTTCCTGTTTGGCCCTGATTAATGGTCTCGGTTGCTTCAATATAGTTTACAAATTTCCTTCTTTCCACTTACAAAGATACAACACAGTAGGGGGCTGTTCAGTCCATCTGCTTTTGCTAACTCTTTGAAAGAACTATCCCATTCTTTCCTAATGGCCTTGCAAATTCTTCCCTTTGTTGAGGTGGATGGCACAGCATAAGCAAGGGGATTAACCGAAACATATTGTTGGGGTAATGCGGGCCAATATTTGCTGTAAATTCAAGGAAAAACTTAGATAGGGATCTGGTAGAGATTAAGGGATTGAAGAGACAAAGTTTTATGTGGGAATTGATTTTAAGCTTCAGAACAGGCAGGAGCAGCCAGACTGACCATAGTGGTTAGTTCAGATTTTATATTCACATATGCACTACATCCAAAGAAGCTATTATTCTGTTTTTCACCAGGACAGAGAATTTCTTTTAAAGACAAGATGAAAAAACAAAAAGCGAGGCTGTGGCAGAATTCCTGTACGCAAAGCAAAGTGTGAATTCTTAGTTAGTCTTTATTCTAGAATAGTCTGTTACACAGATGGCAAGAGAATGTGCAGTCACCCGAAACCACGCATTAAGTAGGGCACTTCTATCACCACTTTGCTATTTGGATGCCGATGGAATATTTTTCAATTTATTCTCCATTACATGCTTCAGCGTTGGAAACACTGGAAATGACTGGCAGTTAATAAAATGGCAAGCTGTATTTAACTCTTCTGGCAATTAGCTCATCCCGAAGACAACAGCATTCCTCTTAGGTCCACACGTTCCAATATTTTTGAGACAAAAAATATGTAAAAACGCAGTCCTAGGTTTCTGAATTGTCAAATTAAGAGTCTCAAATGATGTATCGATTGTTGTTACATGCACCGAGATACAGTGAATAGTTGGTTTTGCGTGCTCCACGGGCAGATTGTACCATCTCATCTCTGCCTCAACTCCACCTTCCTGCCCATTCTCCATAACTCTTCAACCCATTGATAATTAAAAATCTATCTGCTCCTGAAATTTACTCAATGTCCCAGTGTTTACCTCACTCTGGGGTAGTGAATTCAACAGATAGATAACCCTTTGGGTGAAGTAATTTCTCCTTGTCTCAGTTATAAATCTGTTTCCCCTTATCCTATAACTATGACCTCTCATTCCAGATTGCCTCACATGACAAAACATTTTCTCTACATCTACTTTGCCAATATCCTTGAGCATTTTGTATACCTCAGTGAGATCTCCTCTCATTCTTCTATACCCCAGAAAGTATTGGCCTAAACTGCTCAACCTCTCTCCCTAATACAGACCTCTCATCTCTGGAGTCAGTCCAGTGAACCTCCACTGAACTGCCACCAATGCAACTACATCTTTTTGCAAGGGGACACAAATTGTTTGTGATAGTCCTTACCTTGTACAGTTGCAGCAACACTTCCCTCCTTTTATTCTATATTCCTTTAGCAAAAAAGAAATCCGTTAGCCTTCCTTATTACTTGTTGCACCAGAATGGTATTTTACTGTGATTCATGCACAAGAACACCCAGAGGTGTTTTTTTTTCTATTCTTCCTAACAACATAGAATAGAATCCCTACAGTGTGGAAACAGGCCCTTTGGCAGACCACTTGTGTGGCCCAACAAGTCCACACTGACCCTTCGAATATTAACCCACCCAGACCCATTCCCTATATTTAATCGCTGACTAATGCTCCTAACCTACACATCCTTGAACACTATGGACAATTTAGCGAGGCCAATTCACCTAACCTACGCAGCTTTGGGCTGTGGGAGGAAACCCACGCAGGTACGGGAGAATGGGCAAACTCCACACAGACAGTTGCCCAAGGCTCGAATCGAACCCAGGTCCCAGGTGCTGTGAGGCAGCAGTGCTAACTATTGAGCCACTTTACCACCCTTCCAAAAAATGGATAACCTCTCACTTATCCACATTAAGTATCATCTGTTAAATTTTGGCCCATTCACCTAACTGTTCACAGGATGTAGGTTTGCTCACTAAGCTGGAAGGTTGGTTTTCAGATGTTTCATTACCATACTAGGTAACATCATCAGTGAGTCTCCGATGAAAGCACTGGTGGCAGGGTCCGTTTTCTAATTATGTGTTTAGGTTTCCTTCGGTTGGTGATGCAATTTCCTGTGGTGACACAATTTCCTGCGGTGATGTCATTTTCTGTTTTTTTTCTCAGAGGGTGGTGAATAAGATCCAAGTCAATGTATTTGTTGATAGGATTCCTCGAAGCACAGCATTCCAACTGGAAATCTATCAACAAACACATCGACTTGGATTGCATTTATCATCCCCGGAGAAAAAGAACTGGAAAGGAAATGATGTCATCACAGGAAATGACACCACCAACCCAAGGAAACCTGAACACCTAAATAGAAAGCCAACCATGCCATTGGTGCTTCATTTGGAGGCTCACTGATGATGTTACATAGTATGGTGACGAAGCGTCTGAAAACAAATCTTCCAACTCAGCGAGCAAACCTACGTCCAGAACTTCAACCTGAGCTCAAATCTTCTCAAAACTCACTACTTCATTTCCATTTGTCATTTATTTGTTTCTTTATTGCAACTTACTTTCCCACGTGTTTTCGTGTCATCTATAATTATTTCACAACAACAATATTGGAGAGAAGTCCTCCTGCTCTTCGTCGATCACTCATGTCCACCCAGGAGAGAAAATGGAGCTTGAGTTGATTTACTATCTCACCCAAAAGGTAGTGTCTCTGACTACTCATCACTGTCAATTTGATTTATTATTGTCACATGTACCTAGTTACAGTGAAAAGTTTAGTTTTACATGCAGTAAGGCAGATCATACCATACAATGTGCATTAGGGTAATACAACAAAGCGATGTTATTGGATCAGAGAAGGTGCACAAACAGCAAGATCAACATTAAATTTTAACATTTGAGGGGTACCTTCAGAAATATAATAACCACAGGGTAAGAAACTATTATTGAAATAAAAGCAGAATTTGCTGCAAAATCTCAGCAGGTCAACATCTGTGGAGAGAAATTAGAGTTAACCTTTCAGGTCCAGAAACTATTCTTGAACTTGTTGGTATATGCATTTAAACTTTTGTATCTCCTGCCCAACTGAAGAAGTTGGAAGAGATTATAACCAGGGCCGGAGGGACCTTAGATGATGGCTGTCTTCCCAAGGCAGTGAGAGGTATTGATGGAGTCAAAGGATGGAAGGTTGGCTTGTGTGGTGGACTCTCAGTGCAACACTCGATCATTAGCCTGTATCTGGATGGCACTTGAACCCATCATCATCTGACACCAAAACAAGGATGCTACCCACTCACACACGATTGATTGTGACTAATTTCACAACACACATTGACGGGACCCACAGTCTTTTGGTTACCAGCCCCAGATGAACAGACGCCTGTGAGACAGTTTTTCTACTGAGTTGTTGCTGTGGATAAATTTATGTCCATCCAGAGTTCGGATTTTTGGAGGGGTGCAAATGTCTGAACTTCAGGATGGGAAGGGCTGTCAATGGGATTTAATTGACAATAGCAATCAGATGAATGGGTCAGTCTGGACTTGTGTTGCACATAAATCAGATTATAAAAAATGAGAGATGAAAACAAACTGGGAAATAACAGCCAACTGACCTCAAAAATTGAGTTTCAAAACCTTGGAGGCTATAGACTATATATTTGGATAAATCTATAATGCTGACAGTCTTCTCTCCAGTAAGACAACAGGTTGTGATTGAGGTGGTCTCCTTTGCAGTAGGCGTCACCTGACATGATTAAGTAGTCCAGCTCTGATATGACAAGCTTTGCATTGCTGTAGAAGGAGATTGTGGGCTGAGATGTTATCAGGTTCACTGGCCTCTATTTTCTCTGAGCCCTCTTCTAGATCTATACAATACAATACAACACAGGACCAGGCCCTTCAGCCCACATATCCTGCACTGACTGGTATCATTTAGACACGCTACTTATTGCCTATGCACAGTTTCTATCTCTCTGTTCTTCTTTGTTCATGTGTCTATTAAGATATGCCTTAAACATTGCTAACGTGCCAGCTTCCTCTACCTCCACTGGCAGTGCGTTCTAGGCACCCTCTATGTGAAACATTTCCCCCTCACTCGTCTCATAATCTTTCCCTTCCTCACCTTGAGTCTGTGCCTGTATCAGCTGAGGGTTTTTTCATTCTGCTCATTTCTTCCAATTCTCTCCAAAACAGTCAGCCTTCAGAGGTCTAGAGAGTTTGGAGCAACAGTTACATTTGAATGTCATGCTGTCAGTCTACTCAACCTGTGTTCTCATTGCTCTCCTCTCCAATGTAGAGACCTGAACTACAGGCATGAGGAAAGTTTGGCCAGTTTCCACCTCCACTCTCTTCATGGTATCCTTGATATCTCTTGCCTGGACCAGGGCAGTGATTCTGAGGTCTTTTGGCATGCTAATTCTATCAACATACATTGATCACTCCGTCAACAACATCAGAGTTGAGCTTTCCCACATTCAGTGGAAGGACAACACCATACACCCAGAGACCTTCACTCCATTGAATTGAGTCATCACTTCCTGGGTACTCAGGAATTCCTTAGGGGCATCCGCAAGGAAGATATGAAAATGGCGGATATGGCTATAAACTCAAATTAAAACAACAACATGGCGAAAGAGAAGGCAAAATGGATCTCTCTTTCACAAAAATGTCACAGAGTTGATGGTCCAAACAGCCTCTATCTGTGGCATGAGATACAATTCCACAAGAAGACAAGGAGTTGCAATGTCTACAAGGTCCAAGCAATGAGTTAATTGCTTTTCTTTTGCAAATATTTTGACCATATTCATCTTCATTTTTCAGTAACTCAAAACATTCAATAAATGCCTTTTTTCTTCAGCCAATTCCATTTGAATTTATTTTTTCTGTTGCCCCAGCTGTTTTTAACAATTTTCTGGCATGCTGATTGATCTTGTCTCAGACGATTCCCAGTGCCGCCCTTTAAGTGACAGCTAATGGGTGCGTGAGAACTGCTTCAGTAGAGCCTGTAGTCCAATGTTCCTTGTCTATCCACATCAATATAGCAAGTGACATCATGCCAGCTGGAAAGTAACATTGTCTTTCTGTCCACCATATTGGTTACTGACTGCAAAGTGGATTCTGTACGGTATAATCAAAGAAAGAGTAGGTCTTGTCCTTTTGAGTTCTACAATTTGTTCTCATCTAATTAGAATTGAGTTGCATTCTCCTGCAATACAATAGATTAGATTAGATTCCCTACAGTGTGAAAACAGGCCCTTTAGCCCAACCTGACCCTCTGAAGAGTAACCCACCCAGACCCATTTCTTCTCTGACGCATGCACCGAACACTATGGGCAATTTAACATGGCCAATTCACCTGGCTTCCACATCTTTGGACTGTGGGAGGAAACCTACACAGACACGGGGAGAATGTGCAAACTCCATGCAGACAGTCGCCCGAGGCTGGAATCAAACCTGGGATCCTGGTGCTGTGAGGCAGCAGTGCTAACCACTGAGCCATAGTGCCACCCATAAAACGCTCCCACCCTGGTCGGGAATTGAACCGCGGTCTCCCACATGAACAGGCAGGGAGACTAACCACCAAGGAAGCAATACAACAGCAACACAAAAGAATCCAAAGGTCCTGATGGAGAATTCTAGATTAAGATGGACATTCATGAGGCAGGGAATTACCAAGGAGAACTGACCCCGGATTAACCAATTTATTCAACAGTTTTCACTTCTACTTCAGGTCCTGTTACTATGTGTTTGTTACCACAATTTTCAATCATTTTAATACACTGGCCAATTTGCTGGAGGCGCAGTCCCACAAACAGTAACTCAATACTTGACTGGAGAACTTGCTGATGGAGAAAGTAAATGGTTCCAGGAATGAGAAACTTCAGTCACGAGGATAGATTGAAGAAATTGGGACTGTTTTTAATGGAGAGAAGAAGACAGAGAGGAGACTGGGTAATGATTTTCAAAATCATGAGCGGGCTGGATAGAGTGGAGAGAGTGAAGCTATTTCCACTCATAAAAGAAATAAGGATGAGGGGGCATGGATTTAAAGTGATGTGCAAGTGAAGCAAGGGTGATGTGAGAAAAATAAACATTTTCACCCAGTGCATGGTTAGGCTGTGGATTACACTGTCTGGAAATATGATGGAGCAGATTCAATTGAGGCATTCAAGAGGGGCACTGGATCATTATTTGGTTAGTGTGCAGGGATATGGGGAAAAGGCAAAAGATTTGCCCTAGGTAATAGAACTGGTATGATGGACCAAATGGCCTCTTTCTGCACCGTAATAATAATGTGATTCTGAAATCGATTGACCAGGAGCCCCCTTTACTTCTTCAAAGGCTGCCTGTTGATAGGGCAGGTGAGGCCACAGTTCAGTGTATCTTCTGAGATGGTTAGACTTTCCTCAGAACTTTGCAGCAGTTTTAGCCTTTATTCGTTAAATACAGCACACAGTTGTGTGGGTTCTTGGGATGGAACTTGAACTCACAGCCTTCAGAGTCAGAAATGAGCACGTTACTCACTAAACCATAGCAAAGCTTTGGTCTTCCTCGTCCAACAATTCCCCTTGCAAGACCCATGCAAGAAAGGCATGCAATTCAGATAGCTCCCCCATCCGTAACATTGACAGGTTGCATCTGGCTACTGTGTCCACATGCACAGTGAGGCATCACTGTCAGTCAACCATTTCCTGCTTAAAAAACAAAGACATCAACCATTTTCATGAGAACTGCTTAAAAAACAAGGACAGCTTTTCCCTGCCAAGGGATGCAGACGCTGGGAATCAATGCAAAATTACATCAGCAGTTCCTGGAACCAGATAGCTGAGGAGCATCTGAAACAATGTGGCTGAAGCAATGCAAAGGCATCATTGATGAAGCAGCAGGAGGAATCCATCCTCAAGGCAGTTCTGAACAATGGCCAACACAGTCTCTAGGAGCTGTTCACCATCAGACTCTTCAGAGGAATGGTCCAGAAAGGGACCTCCACTAGATTTCAGCCATTCCCTTATGAGTAATATTCAAGATGTTCACAAGCAGTGCTGAAAGATAAACTGAGGACTCTACCACGAGCCTACATTCATGGACCAGGGCGAAGGGCTCTGGAAATTGGTAGACATGAGAGAGAAGCAATGCTTAGGAATGAGTCATTATCCTCAGAGACAGAAGATAAAAACATAAGCAATAGGAGCAGGAGTAGGCCATCTGGCCTCTTGGCCTGCTCCACCATTCAATAAGGTCATGACCTTTGTGGACTCATCTCTACTCACCTGCCCACTCACCATTACCCTTAATTCCTTCACCGTTCAAAGATCTAAAATCATTCAATTAGGCAAAAAGATCTAAAATCATTCAATTCAAACATCAACTAGGCAGGGAATTCCACAGATTCAAAACCCTTTGGATGAAGACAGTCCTCCTCAACTCTGTCCTAAATCTGCTTCCCTCTAATTTTGGAGCTATAACAATACTATTATGGAAGTGGTTGCTTCTCCTATTGTTAGTCATACAATATGGCAAGGCTATGTCTGTGATAGATTGCCTTTGTGCTTCGTGAGGAAGTATTTCAACTGATCAAACAATTCATAGAAGAGAAAGCTATGAGCATGCAATTGGTAATAAGGACACACTGCGTGATTTGGCATCTCTCTGCTGTTCTGAACTCACATGTGTTATTTTCTGAACTGTTGATCAAAAGCGCATTGGGAGTAATGTTTTGGGCCAGTGTTTCCCTCCTAACGTAAAATTCAAATTCAACTATATTAAAGGATCTTCTTTTGCTAAATCCAAAATGTTGACAGCTGCAATGAAGCAAAACAATGGAACCAACCCCGATAAAATCTACTGATGCAAATATCTGATTTCATAATTCATATGTTTTAGACATTTAAATTTTTGTTCAGGGAATTAAAATTTTTAAATGGAGTTTAAGTAGAAACACTTGGTTGAGGAACTGGTACACAAATCTAAAATAAGTGCAAATCAACTACATCTGGGCTAATTATAGTTCAAAAGGTAAACTGTGCTTATCTTCTCATTCAAACTGGAAGTGGAAAATCCCAGACAATCAATGGCCCGTCTCTGGTTTCTTGGTGTGGTTAGGACGCCTTGATTTATTTCAGCTGAGGATTTAAATTAATCTTATGACCTCCAGCTCAAAAATACTAACAAGTGTTTTGATGAACAAAAAAGTTCCTTGGTGGATCTAGTAAGTCAAAAAAGAGACAAAACAGAA
The DNA here is from genome assembly GCF_020745735.1 of Hemiscyllium ocellatum. Lineage (NCBI taxonomy): Eukaryota > Metazoa > Chordata > Chondrichthyes > Orectolobiformes > Hemiscylliidae > Hemiscyllium > Hemiscyllium ocellatum. The sequence goes on along the minus strand of NC_083410.1, from coordinate 7,829,271 downwards.
AGTGCTGAAAAAGCTCAGCAGATCTGGCAGCATCTGTGGAGAGAAATCAGAATTAACGTTTCAGGTCAAGCGACTCTTCCTCAGAACTGAGGAAGTGTTGAGGAAGGATCGCTCGACCAGAAACATTCACTCTGATTTCTCTCCACAGATGCTGCCAGACCTGCTGAGCTTTTCCAGCAATTTTGGTTTTTGTTTCTGATTTATAGCATCCGCAGTTTTTTTGGTTTTTCTCAAGTCTGAAAAGAGAACCATTTCTCCCATTAGAGATAATGAATTATTCCTGTGGGTCACAGAATCACTGTTTTGAATGCAAAAGATGGTTAGTTTACATTTCGGCCTGAAACATCACAAAGTATGCCACATTGCAATGGAAACAGACCTTGGAGGAAGTACTGTTTTGGCTTTTTATCTGTTTTGTTGCAGAGAACAGAGAGTTAGCTTTGGGAAAAATTGCAGGAAGGCATAGAGAGACAGAGCTATAAAGCTATCATGGAATCATAACAAAGGTTAATCAGAAGGAAAAGGGTTTCTTTTAGAGTCATAGGGACATACAGCTTCGCCCCAACTCATCCATGCTGACCAGATATCCCAACCCAATCTAGTCCCACCTGCCAGCACCCGACCCATATCCCTCCAAACCCTTCCTATTCATATACTCATCCAGATGCCTTTTAAATGTTGCAATTGTACCAGCCTTCACCACTTCCTCTGGCAGCTCATTCCATACAATTACCATCCTCTAGGTCTCTTTTATATCATTCCCCTCTCACTGTTAATCTATGCCCTCTAGTTCTGGACTCTCCCAGCCCAGGGAAAAGACTTTGTCTATTTATCCCATTCATGCCCCTCATGATTTTATAAACCTCTATAAGGTCACCCCTCAGCCTCCGATGCTCCAGGGAAACCAGCCCTAGACTATTCAGCCTCTCCCTATAGCTCAAATCCTCCAACCCTGGCAATATCCTTGCAAATCTTTTCTGAACATTTCAAGTTTCACAACATCTTTTTCTGATCTTAAAAGTCACAAAGCAAGAATACAGTGAGGCCCTAGCTTTGAATAGGGGATTCCACAATCATGAGGAATTGAAGGAAATTTGGAGAGTCACTTGGCCAAAAGCCAGTGGAAGGATCATCAAGAAATCTCACAACTTGGAGAATAGTGGGACACTGAGGAGAAACCAAAGTGAATTGTAGAGAGCTGTGGCATGCTTTGGTTTAGTCCGCGAAGAAATGAATGAACCATTGAGATCTTAAAATGTATATATGGTAGAAGTAAAAGTAAAATGGAGTTTAAAATCTAAGTCTTTATAAATTATTAAGTTAAGTTAGCAGAACCTTGTTTATATTACTTACAGTGTGGAAACAGGCCTTTCAGCCCAGACTGACCCTCCAAAGAGCAACCCACCCAGATCCATTCCCCTACATCTAACAATACAGGTAATTTAACATGGCCAATTCACTTACCCTGCACACATTTTTTGGACTGTGGGAGGAAACCAGAGCACACCCACACAGACATGGGGAAAACAGTGAATAATGGGAAAACACCCTTTACTCCTGTGGCACTGTCACTGAATTTTTCATCTTCTCAATTGTTGACTCAGAACCGAAGTTGAAGGGATACGTTTCCAATGGCCAACCGGAATGGTGGAGCAACCCTTACTACATTATGGACCATGAAATAAATCGGTTGGATAATTCATGACTGGCCTCAGCTCACTAAACGGTTCATCAGTCCACCTTCTAGAAGGTTGGATAAATGCACATGCATGAGCATTCAGGATTATGGCATCCATTTCATGTGACCAACTGCCAGTGTACTCTCTAGGTCATAGAATTGTGACAGGAAAGATAAATTGATCAGGTAAACTCATTAAACAAATTATGGCATCATTTATTATGTTGCGGCTTACAGGAACTTGACCTGGGTAAATAACTGGCACTGTTTCTGACCTTGCCACAGCAACCACTGAGTCATGAACATGTGCCATATAAATGCAATTTCTTTATTCTCTGATGGTCCTGTTGCAGGTGAGATTGTAAATATACAGTACAGATTCAGCTTCCTTTTATACATCAATCACTCCTTCAGAGTTAATGGCTAATAATCAGAGAGTCCTGAACCAATATCACCTTGGTGGCACAGTGGCTCAGCAGTTAGCACTGCTACCTCACAGCGCCAGGGACCCGGGTTTGAGTCCAGCCTTGGGTGACTGTCTATGTGGAGTTTGCACATTCTCCCTGTGTCTATGTGGGTTTCCTCTGGGTGCTCCGGTTTCCTCCCACAAACCAAAAAATGTGCAGGTTAGGTGAGTCGGCCATGCTAAATTGCCCATAGTGTTCAGGGATGTGGAGGTAAGGTACATTAGTCAGGGGAAATGTCGAGTAAAGGGTAGGGGAATGGGTCTGGGTGGGTTACTCTTCAGAGGGTCAGTGTGGACTTGTTGGGCTGAATGACCTGTTTCCATAGTGTAGGGGATTCTATGTTGTACATGTATTACCTCTCAAACTGTTAACACTAACCTGAATTTCTGATGCTATCTTAGATTTACTGAATTCTATTTCAAAACTGGAGACAGTTGATCTAAAACCTCTACATTGCAATCAACACTGTACCATAAGCACTAGGCAAGCCTCATTTGCATTGAGGTTGACTGAGATGGGGCAGTGAATGTGGCCTTTCTGAAGATAAGGGAACTCTGAGATTCCAGATATAGTGACAGAAGCTAGGAGCCAAACCAGCCTTTTGTGATCTGCTTGGTAAACCAACATTACAGGGACATAGGGTGATGGTTCTTCAGGGCAATGAGAATGATTGATCACTGAAAACAAAAAAATACTGGAGATCGCAGCAGGTCAGGCAGCATCCATGAAGAATTATCTAGATTCAAAATATTAGTTTGCTCTGTCTCCATAGATGCTGCCTGACCCGCTGTGATCTCCAGCATTTTTTTGTTTTCAGAACAGATGGGCGGCATGGTGGCACAATGGTTAGCACTGCTGCCTCACAGCGCCAGAGACCTGGGTTCAATTCCCGCCTCAGGCAACTGACTGTGTGGAGTTTGCACGTTCTCCCCGTGTCTGTGTGGGTTTCCTCCGGGTTTTCCGGTTTCCTCCCACAGTCCAAAGATGTGCCGGTCAGGTGAATTGGCCATGCTAAATTGCCCGTAGTGTAAGGTAAGGGGTAAATGTAGGGGTATGGGTGGGTTGCGCTTCGGCGGGTCGGTGTGGACTTGTTGGGCCGAAGGGCCTGTTTCCACATTGTAAGTAATCTAATCTAGATTCCAGTACCTGTGATAATTTGCTCCTGCATTGTGGGTAATGGGGTACATTAAAGGCGTACATTGCCTGTTGATCATTTAGCTACAGTTTGACCAGTAGCTCCAGCTTCTCTGTTTGAGAAAGGTTTGTACTCAGTTTCAGAGGGAGTTCTGTGTTGCTGTCGTCCCCACCCTTTGGATGAAGCCCCTGTCTAATCACTCCGATGGCTATAAAAGATTCTACAGCACAAATGTGAAGAAGTGCAGGGGATTTCTTCCTGGAATACTGGCTCTCAACCAGTATCCTAAATTTAATTGAAAATCTAGTCATTTTCGCATTACTGTCTGCTGTCTGAAAATTGGCTGCCTGATTCCTTTAGAACATCAACGACTCCACTTCAAAATATGTTTAACTGGCTGTAAAGCACTTTGAGGCATTCCAGCGATGCATAAAGCACTCTGTGAATACAAGCCTTTGCTTTATTTTACAAGCTAATTCTCGAGCCAGTGGAATGGTCCCATCTAAGATGAAAAGAGACATGTGCTGATGCTAGTGTAGGATCCCCAGCTCAGAATGGTGGTTCAGCATCAACTGATGATGGTTATCCAAAAAGAAACAAATTGATCCGAAGTTTGCTGGGATTTGTTCCAGCTGGGGTTTTCAGTTGGGAGGAGGATATTTTGCACAGAAAATGCCCTCTTCTGACTGCTTGATTGCTGAATGCTTGTTTCTCAGAGATACCTTGATTTTAAAATGATTATTCCCCTATTGAGCTCAGTTCATTGGCTTTCCCCTTACCACTCTCGGTAACTCCTCCAGCCCGACGACATTCTGCGATCATGACATCTGTCCAATCTTGGCTTCTGTATCAACTCCTGAATTCCCTTGTCTCCCACTAGAGGATATCCCTTGAGAGCCTGTCTTCTGGAAATCTCTCTTGAAGCCTCTTCTTCCTTCCTTCCTCCTTGAAAATGCTTCTTAAGTTCGAATCCTTCAGCCCTAACCTGCCCTAAGGTCTCCTTCTGAGGCCCGGCTTCAGTTAGTTTTCTTACTTTTCACCCATGAAGCAGCTTGTGTTAAAGATGCTTTGGAATAGAGTGCAAGAACTTGTGAGGTCATGCACCCTTTAAGGCAAGACAGGACTTGACTGCAAATCTTTATGGAGAACTGACTTTATTGGGGTAAAGTTAGGACAAGCTTATTAAACACTCAGGTAAATGATGTCTATAAACCTGGGTATTTACAGTTTAATGTGGATTACTCTACTTGTGCCAAGATTAGGACAGCAGTAACACAAATAGTTTCTTTCACACTTCTGGACTTTTGGTTTGTAAGTACCCTCCCTCGCGCTCACTCCCTCTGTCGTCTTGTTTGTTCTTGTTGCTATATGGTCTTTCTCTCTCTGTCTCTCTCTCTCTCTTTACCAGTTAAAGTCACAATGATGCCACTATCCAATCTGCAACCCCCCCCCCCTTCCCCCCACCCCTACTCTCCATCTCCCTCTCAACATAGTCACCCTTAGCGCAGTATTTAAGAATATTTCGGAGCAGGGAAACCAGACGTGTGTATGATTTGGAGGAGTGTAGACAGGATGGAGAGAAAATAACTGCTCCCCTTTGCCAAGGGAGCAACAATGTGGGGCACAATTTTAAGATGAAAGGCAAAAGGTTGACAGGGGGTTTGAGGAATGGATCCTTCACTCAAAGGATAGTGGGATTCTAGATTCCCAACTCCCATCTTAACTGCCTGGGAGGATGGTTGTGGCGGGAATCCTCACAACCTTTAAAAAGTACTTGGATGAGCATTTGAAATGTCATAATCTTCAAAGCTGTGGATCAAGTGCTGGAAAGTGGAACTGGTGTAGATTTGGTGTAAGTTTGGCAATACAGACTCAATGAACAAAGGACCTTTTCCTTACTGTATGATTTTATGATCTTCCTTATACAACCAGGAACAGTTTATGTGGAGTCACACTTAGGGTGGGGTGGGTAGTTACCTGGACCAGAGGACATTAGTGCATGGGATGTGAGGGAATGTTTTATAATGAAAGACTAATGTGAACTGCAGATACTCTGTAATTTGGATTTGGAGATGTCGGTATTGGACTGGGGTGTACAAAGTTAAAAATCACACAACACCAGGTTATAGTCCACCAGGTTTAACTGGAAGCACACTAGCTTTCGGAATGAGGGTCCTTCACTACCACCTGATGAAGGAGCGTCGCTCTGAAAGCTAGTGTGCTTCCAATTAAACCTGTTGGACCATACCCTGGTGTTGTGTGATTTTTAACTTTATAATTTGGACCGTGAGTGCAGACCTTGAAGATTTTAACATAAAATTACCAACCCTGCTTTGAGACTCAAGCTGAAAACTGCTTCTGATAGAGCCTGGAGTACATGGAATGGAGTCGCAGATAAAGCAATGTCAATAGCCCCTTTAAAAGACAGTGGGCAAATATCTTGCTCAGAGGAGGCATGAGGTGAAGGGAATATGAACTTACTGTTTCCAGCAATCTGCCTGCACCTCACCATTGAGCGTCCGTTTACACCTTCACCCCAGTCGAATGCTAGGTCGCTTCCTCTCCTTGCTCTAAATCAGAGAATATGAGTCAGGAGGACTTTAACTGCTGCTGGCTGCTGACTTTCTTGTCACCTCTTGGTTGGTGTCACCAGTCAGCTGCTTTTTGATGGGATCTAGATTAAATATCAGCTGCATTCTCTCCTGAATGGAGCGGACCTTTCTTATGATCTCCTTCTCACTGAAGGGTTAAATCTCGCAGCAGTTTGCACCACCATCCTCCTCACTACGTTTGAAAAGTACTTGAAGTACTTAAGGAATGTCAGAATATTCAAAACTGTGGGCTTGATTCCTCTCAGTTACTCCTCAGCCATTATTTTTGAGGACATTCTGACACGATGCTTTCACAGATGCTTGTTACTGTTCTGTTACTTTGCCTTTGGTGTGAGTTGGTTTAAGTTGGCTAAACTGACAACTACTCTGTGTTTTTAAGAGGATAGGAGCCTTGATGAAATCTGGGATGGTATCCACTCGTTGTGAATGATGTGTTGGAGAGATGGAGCTAATCTCCAACAGAAAGGTGTGACCAGAGACGCTTATATCCCTGGTAGAAATTGGCAGCCTATTCTTCATAAATGGGATATTGTGTAAATTCCTGAACTCCTTGAAACATTAACTGGTGATAATATTTTCGGATGGATTAGTGTAAAAGGATAAATGTATTTTTGGATCACTCCAATAACCTATCCCTTTGCTGCTGGGATTGTCTCAAAGGCTGCAGTTCTCTCATGATCGCCATCAGCGGGCAAGACAACTCTTGCTTATTAATACCTGCAATCTGACATTGTAAATGTTTCCCACTTTGCAAAATCCCCATAATTAACTCCCTGACCAATGAAGCCACGCCGACTTCCCTGGCGTATTCAATGTTCTTGAACTTGGTTAAATGATGGGCTGAATGTCTTCCTCCTGCACTCTCATGTCATCTCTGTGATCATTCAGAACCCATCTTTCACCTAACGTCAACTTGAGTCTCTCCAATCAGGCTTTGACCATGCCTCCACATCAAAATGGCCTCATTATGGTAACGATGGTAATGGCATTTTTTTCATTTTCCCCCACCATTCTCGTTTTAGGCCTTCCTTTATTGGCCAGGTCAATGGATTAGCTTCTCTTTGATTCCACCCTTCACTGGTTGACTGGACTAACAACATCTCTGTCAACCCTACCCAGCTATCTGTGAAAGGTCTAACTACTCATCATTGGCCACCTCCTGTTATGAATTATTACAATCCCTACACAGTGTGGAAGCAGGCCCTTTGGCCCAACACATCCACTCTGACCCTCTGAAGAGTAACCCACCCAGACCCATTGCCATACCCTATTACTCCATATTTAACCCAACTAATGCACCTAACCTACACTTCCCAGAACATTATGAACAATTTAGCATGACCAATTCACCTAATCTGCAAATCTTTGGATTTAGGAGGAAACCAGAGCACTGAAAGAAATCTATGCTGACATGCAGCCGATGTGCAAACTCCACACAGGCAGTCGCCCGAGGTAGGAATTGAACCTGGGTCCCTGGTGCTGTTCTTCTTCATCTTCTCATGGAGATGGTTGAGTTCACTCTTAATGAGGCATCAGGGCATCAAAAGATAACTTCATATATTTGCCTTGCTAGTAGCTTTTTAAAAAAAATCTCTTAGATATGGACATTACTGACTGGGCCAACATTTATTGTCCATCCCTAGGTGCCCTTGAGAAGGTAGTAATGAGCTGCCTTCTTGAATTGCTGTAGTCCATTTGGTGATATTAAACCCATAATGCCTTTAGACATTCTGAGTGGCTTGGAGGGGACGTTGCAGGTAGTGGTATTCCTATACTGCCCTGTCCTTCTAGATAGAAGAAATCATGAGTTTAGAAAGCGCTGTCTAAAGATCTTTGGTGAATTTCTGCAGTGCATCTTGTAGATGGTAAACACTGCTGCGACTGGCCATTGGTGGTGGAGGGAGTGGTTGTTTGTGAATGTGGTGTTAATTAATCCTGGATGATATCAAGCTTCTTGAGTGTTTTTGGTGCTGCACCCACACAGGCAAGTGGGGAGTATTCCATCAGACTCCTGACTTGTGCCTTGTGGATGATGGGAAAGGCTTTAGGGAGTCCGGAGGTGAGTTACTCACTGCAGTATTCCTTATCACGCACAAGCTCTTTATCAGATTTGAGGCTGTCTAGACTCTCAAGAGATACTGAGAGTCTCAAAATACTTCTGTTGGTGCTTTGTGTGAACAGTTAGATTACTTACAGTGTGGAAACAGGCCCTTCGGCCCAATAAGTCCACACCGACCCACTGAAGTACAACCCACACAGACCCATTCCCCTATATTCACCCCTGCCCCTAACATTATGGGCAATTTAGCACGCCCAATTCACGTAACCTCCACATCTTTGGACAGTGGGAGGAAACAGGAGCACCCGGAGGAAACCCACGCAGACATGGGGAGAATGTGCAAACTCCACACAGTCAGTTCACCTTTTGCATCTTTTGTTGTCTTAGAACAAAATTATTCCTTTAAATCATTTGCAGTTTCTGCCTCACAATGCACAAATTTGCAGAGAGATCAGCAGCCATATTGCTTAACTCTCCTGATGTAGTTTGGCTCAAGCTCCTCTGGGGTGGCTGGCTCTAACTAACAGCTCTGACCTTCTGAGGTGCAATCAATCCTTCTTTAAACTCCTGAAAGTTTACCTGGTCATAATAGTTGGTACCCAAAAGTGTCAGCAGGTGAGCCTCCCCGTGGAGCTTGTAACACAGGTCAGTCAGTTCCTTCCTGTTCAGGTATTCAGTCCCTGTAGAGTCACTGATTCAAACAGCAGGGAAACAGACTCTTCGGCCGAAACATAATCCCAAACAAAACTAGTCCCACCTCCCCACTCTTGGCTCGTATCCTTCCAAACATTTCTTATCCAAATGTCTTTTGAATGTTGTAACTATATGTCTATTTGCAATCTTTCTCCTCTCACCTTAAAAATATGACCCCTAGTCTTGAAGGCCCCCATCCTAGGGAAAAATCACCTGCAATTCACCTTCTCCATACCCCTCATGATTTTATAAACTTCTATAAGGTCATCCCTCAACCTTCTACCCTCCAGTGAAAGATGTCCCAGCCTATCCAGCCTGTCATTATAACCCAAACCCTCCAGTCCTGGCAACATCCTGCTAAGTCTTTTCTGAACCTTCTCGAACTTAATAATATCCTGTCTGGTTGTAAGCTTGCTCGCTGAGCTGGAAGGTTTGTTCTCAGACATATCGTCACTGTGCTAGGTAACATCATCAGTGAGCTTCTGGTGAAGTGCTGGTGTTATGTACGCTTTCAATTAATGTGTCTTGATCTGTTAAGGTGAGTGATATCATTTACGGTTCTTTTTCTCAGAGGTTGGTAAACAGAATCCAAATCAATGTGTTCATTGATGGAGTTCCAGTTTCAATGCAAGGCCTCTAGGGATTCCTGTGCCTGTCTCTGTTTGGCCTGTCCTAGGATGGATGTATTGTTCCCATTGAAATGGTGTCCTTCCTTGTCTGTATGTATGGACACCAGTGATAGTGGGTCATGTTTTTGGTGGCTAGTTGATGTTCATGTATCCTGGTAGCTAGTGTTCTGCTTGTCTGTCCGATGCAGTGTTTGTTATAGTCCTTGCATGGTATTTTGTAAAATACATCAGTTTTTCTGGTTATTTGTATAGGGCCCTTTAGGTTCATCAGCTGCTGTTTAAGTGTGTTGGTAGGTTTATGGGCCACCATGATGCCAAGGGGTCAGAGTAGTCTGGTAGTCATTTCCGAGATGTCTTTGCTGTAAGGTAATGTGGCTAGAGTTCCTGGATGCATTGTGTCTGTTTGTTTGGGTTTGCTGTTTAGGAATTGGCAGACTGTGTTTATTGGATACCCATCCTTCTTGAAAATGCTCTATAGGTATTTTCTGTTGCTCATAGTTCCTGGGTGCTGCAATGTGTTGTGGCCTGTTGTGAGTCGTGGCATTTTGGTGCATAATTTAAACTGATTGGCAACATTTTAATTTGTTTTATCTTCATGGCAACCCAGCTGCTGCTATTGTTTTGACCAAGGCTTACATTGTTCCCTTGTTCAGGACTCTAGGCTTTGTCAGTCCTTGCTAGCTTTTCAACTCTCTTGAAGGTACAGTACACCTCTACACCTTCGTAACAGTTACAATGTGGTGAGCAAGTTTACCATTCAATCAGACTCATTTGCAGATGAGATGAAAGTTGGTGGAATTGTGGATAGTGAGGAAGGTTGTCAAAGGATATAGATCAATTGGAAATTTGGGTGGCGAAACGGCAGATGGAGTTTAATGTGGATAAGTGTGAGGTGATGTATTTAAATGCAAGAGGAAAGTATATTATACATGTCAGGACCCTTAGAAGTATTGATATACAGAGGAACCTTGCGTTGTAAGTCCATAGCTCCCTGAAAATGGCAACACAAATAGATAAGGTGGCAAAGAAGGCATACAGCATGCTTGCCTTTATCATTCAGAGCATTTAGTATAACAATTAGCAAGTCATGTTGCAGATATTCAAAGCTTTAGTTGGGCCACATTTGGAGAATTGTGTACAGTTCTGGTCGCCACAATATAGAAAGGATGTGGAGGCTTTGCAAAGGGTGCAGAGGAGGTTTACCAGAGTATATTAGCTCTGATACATTAGGAGAGGTTGGATTATTTTTGCTTGAGTGACAGAGAATGAGGGGTGACCTGATAGAAATAGATAAAATTATGAGAAGGATGGATAGGTTGGATAGTCAGAATATTTCTCCTAGGGTATAAATGTCAAATACTTGGGGGGGTGGGGGGTGGAGGGAGTAGGTTTAAGGTGGGAGGAGCAAGGTTTAAAGGAGACATGTGAGATTAGTGTGTTACACAGAGGAACATGCTGCCTGGGGAGGTGGGAGAAGCAGATACAATAGCAATGCTTAAGAGGCATTTAGACAGACACATGGGCTGACAGGGAATAGATGGATATGGGCTATGTGCAGGCAGATGGGATTAGTTTAGAATGGCTTCATGCTTAGCACAGCCATGGTGGGCTGAAGGGCCTGTTCCTGTACTGTACTGCTGTTTTTTCTATGTTCCGTGCAGTATTCCTGCCCTCTGACCTGCTTCAGTAGTTATATGGTTAGTCTCGTCCAGTTTCTGGTTAATGATAACTTCCAGGATATTGACAGTGGTGGATTCAGTAAATCCCAATTAACTAAGTGAAAGTGAAGACTGCAGATTAGAGTCGAGAATGTGGTGCTGGAAAAGCACAGCAGGTCAGGCAGCACATGAAGAGCAGGCGAATCAACGTTTTGGGCATAAGCCCTTCATCAAGAATGAAGGGCTTCCTGATGAAGGGCTTTTGCATGAAACGTCAATTCTCCTGCTCCTCGGATGCTGCCTGACCTGCTGTGCTTTTCCAGCACTACACTCTGAAATCCCGACTCAAATCCCAATGAACATCAAGAGGCAATGGTTAGATTGTCTCTTATTGGAGATGGTCATTATCTAGTGCTTGTATAGCATGAATATTACTTGTCAATTTTCAGTCCAGATCTTGTTACATTGTGACATGCAGTATTTCCGCACAGTCAGAGGGTAAAGAATGCCTCGGAAGGAACAGAGAATTACATGAATAAACAGGATTATACCCAAAGGAAGTGGAAGAGGCAGCATCAGCACTGTAGAAAGGTAAGGAGCATAATCATGAACTTTATAGACGGCACAAAAATTGATGGAATGGTAAATAGTGAAGAGGATAGTCATTAACTACATAAGGATAACAATGGACTGGTCAGCTGGACAGAACAATGGCAAATGGAATTCAACTTGGGAAAATGGGAAGCACTTTGGGAAGACAAGGAAAAATGATTACACTATGGATGTTGGGACCCTGGACAGTACTGAAGACAAGAAAGACCTTGGTGTGCAAATCTACAGATCGCTGAAGGGAGCAGGGTAGGTGGATAAGTTGATAAAGAAAGCATATGGACAGTTGCTGTTACTGGCAGAGGCATTGAATACAAGAGCAAGAATATTATACTGGAACTGTATGAAACGCTTGTTGGGCCACAGCTGGATTAGTGTGTGCAGTTCTGTCTACCATCTTATAGGAAGGATGTGATCGCACTATGGAGAGGGTGCACCAGGATGTTGCCTGGGCTGGAGGGACTTCCCTGGAAGGTAAGATTGGATAGGCTGGAGATGTTGAAATGATGGTTGAGAAATGAGGTATATCAGATACTGAGCATCATAGACAAGATGGAGAGATAAGCACTGTTCAAAAACAAGAAAGCAAAAATGTAAGGTAAGAGTAGAAGGTTGAGAGGAGAGTTGGGATAATTTTTTGTCACTCAGAGGCTGATGAGAGTCTGGAACTCACTGCCTGAAAGAATAATCGAGTCAGAAACTCTTTTAAGCAGCATTTAGATATCCACTTGCCTTTCCATGGCTTCCACAGCTATGAACTAAAAGCTGGAAAACGGGAATAGTGTCGTTAGATCTTTGTTGACTGGCACAGACATGATGGGCGAAATGACCTACCTCTGTGCAGAAAACGCCTATGAGTCTATGAATGTATAATCCACAAGGTAATAATGTCTGCAGCAGCTAGCCAGCACTACTGTTTCTTCAGAAGGGCGAACACTGCAAGAGTAGAAGACTGAGTAGTGCACAGGAGCAAGGGAATCACTCTGGTACCTCTCAAAATGACACAGGAGCAGGTTACTGATTTGACAAGAGGGAATTAGCTGGAACATGTTCCTTTATTCATGTCTACCATTAATCTATCTTAATGGAACTGTTTTCAGTTTTAGATTCCTGTTCAGTTAGTCATCTACTGCTCAGGTTTCGTGTTCAGTCACAAAGTCAATAAAAATGGCTTGTTCTATGATATTGACTTTCTGCAGATCACTGATGTGAGACTCCTGGATAGTTGTGCTGGAAAAGTTGATCAATTCTCTTCCCAATGTCAGGGGATAAAAAAGCTCTTTTTGGTTGGATACCACACAGACATGCACACACATGCTTCCTCTTCTTAGACAATCCCTGGGGATCAAGGTTGACTCGTTGGAGCGAGAGGGGGAGGATCCAGTTGTTGTGGTCCACGTTGGGACTAACAACATAGGCAAGGCTAGGGTGGAGGACCTGGTTGGGGATTATGAAGCACTAGGCAGGAAATTGTAGTACAGGTCCTCAAGGGTCATAATCTCCAGATTACTGCCCGAACCACGTGCCAATTGACAATGGGATAAGAAAATTAGGGAAGTAAACACGTGGCTAAGGGATTGGTGTGGGAAAGAGGGATTCCACTTCATGGGGCATTGGCATCAGTTTTGGAACCGGGGGGATCTGTACCGTTGGGACGGTCTCCACCTGAACCGATCAGGTACCAATGTTCGAGCGAAGAAGATAAATAGGGTGGTCAGTAGGACTTTAAACTTCTGAGTTGGGGGAAGGGAAAGTGAAAGCAACAAGGAATATGGCGTTAAATGGAAAGATAAGCAGCAGGATAGCATGTGTGCAGGTGGATTTAAAATTGAGGCAGACTGGGAATGCAGCAAAAAGGAAGGATAACTTAGGACATCATATGACTTCCAATATCTCTAATGATAAGAAAGTTAGCATTAAGGCACTTTACTTGAATGCTCATAGCATTCGTAACAAAGCAGATGAACTAATGGCACAGATCATAGTGAATGATTATGATGTGGTAGGCATCACAGAGACTTGGTTACAGGGGCGTCAGGACTGGCAGTTAAACCTCCAAGGATTTACAACTTATCGAAAAGACAGGGAAGTCGGCAAAGGGGGTGGGGTGGCCTTGTTAGTTAAGAACAAAATTAAATCTATGGCACTGAATGACATAGCGTCGGATGATGTGGAGTCTGTGTGGGTGGAATTGAGGAACCACAAAGGCAAAAAAACCATAATTGGAGTTGTGTACAGACCTAACAGTGGTCAGGACCAGGGGCGCAACATGTACGGAAAATAGAGAAGACATGTCAGAAAGGCAAGGTCACAGTGATCATGGGAGACTTCAATATGCAGGTGGACTGGGTAAATAATGTTGCTTGTGGATCCAAAGAAAGGGAATTCATGGAATGCTTACAGGATGGCTTTTTGGATCAGCTTGTCATGGAGCCCACAAGGGAGCAGGCTATTCTGGACTTAGTGCTTTGCAATGAACCAGACTCTATAAAAGATCTTAAAGTAAAGGAACCCTTAGGAAGTAGTGACCATAATACGGTAGAGTTCAGTCTGGAGTTTGAAAGAGAGAAGGCAAAATCGGATGTAATGGTGTTACAGTTAAATAAAGGTAATTATGAGGGCATGAGAGAGGAACTGATGAAAATAGACTGGAAGCAGAGGCTAACCGGGAAGACAGTAGAGCAAAAATGGCAGGAGTTTGTGGGTATAATTGAGGACACCGTGCAGAGGTTCATCCCCAAGAAAAGAAAGATTATCCGGGGAGGGATTAGACAGCCATGGCTGACAAAGGAAGTCAGGAAATGTATTAAAGAAAAAGAGAAATCCTATAAAGTGGCCAAGAACACTGGGAAATCAGAAGATTGGGAAGGCTACAAAAACAAACAGAGGATAACAAAGAGAGTAATAAGAAAGGAGAGGATCAAATATGAAGGTAGGCTAGCCAGTGATATTAGAAATGATAGTAAAAGTTTCTTTCAATACATAAGAAACAAACGACAGGTAAAAGTAGACATTGGGCCACTTCAAACTGATGCAGGAAGTCTAGTGATGGGAGATAAGGAAATAGCAGGAGAACTTAACAAGTACTTTGCGTCAGTTTTCACAGTGGAAGACATGAGTAATATCCCAACAATTAAAGGGAGTCAGGGGGCTGAGTTGAGTATGGTTGTCATCACAAAAGAGAGAGTGCTAGAAAAGTTAAAAAGTCTTAAAATTGATAAATCTCCTGGCCCCAATGGGATACACCCTAGAGTTCTGAGAGAGATGGCTGAGGAAATAGCGGAGGCATTGGTTGAAGTCTTTCAAGAGTCACTGGAGTCAGGGAAGGTCCCAGATGATTGGAAGATCACTGTTGTAACCCCCTTGTTCGAGAAAGGATCAAGACAAAAGATGGAAAATTATAGGCCAATTAGCCTAACCTTGGTTGTTGGTAAAATTCTAGAATCCATCATTAAGGATGAGGTTCCTAAATTCTTAGAAGAGCAGAGTCTGATTAGAACAAGTCAACATGGATTTAATAAGGGGAGGTCATGCCTGACAAACCTGTTGGAATTCTTTGAAGAGGTGACAAGTAGGTTAGACCAGGGAAACCCAGTGGATGTGGTCTATCTAGACTTTCAAAAGGCATTTGATAAGGTGCCACATGGGAGGCTGCTGAGCAAGGTGAGGGCCCATGGTGTTCGAGGTGAGCTACTGGTATGGATTGAGGATTGACTGTCTGACAGAAGGCAGAGAGTTGGGATAAAAGGTTCTTTTTCGGAATGGCAGCCGGTGACGAGTGGTGTCCCACAGGGTTCAGTGTTGGGGCCACAGCTGTTCGCATTATATATTAATGATTTGGATGAAGGGACTGGGGGCATTCTAGCGAAGTTTGCAGATGATATGAAGTTAGGTGGACAGGCAGGTAGTACTGAGGAAGTGGGGAGGCTACAGAAGGATCTAGACAGTTTGGGAGAGTTGTCTAGGAAATGGCTGATGGAATTCAACGTGAGCAAATGGGAGGTCTTGCACTTTGGCAAAAAGAATAAAAGCATAGACTACTTTCTAAATGTTGAGAAAATTCGTAAAGCCAAAGTACAGAGGGATCTGGGAGTGCTAGTCAAGGATTCTCTAAAGGTAAACATGCAGGTTGAGTCCGTGATTAAGAAAGCGAATGCAATGTTGTCACTTATCTCAAGAGGGTTGGAATATAAAAGCAGCGATGTGCTACTGAGACTTTATAAAGCTCTGGTTAGGCCCCATTTGGTGTTCTGTGTCCAGTTTTGGTCCCCACACCTCAGGAAGGACATGCTGGCATTGGAACGTGTCCAGTGGAGATTCACACGGATGATCCCTGGAATGGTAGGTCTCACATATGAGGAACGGCTGAGGATCCTGGGATTGTATTCATTGGAGTTTAGAAGATTAAGGGGAGACTTAATAGAGATGTACAAGATAACACATGGCTTGGAAAGGGTGGACACTAGGAAATTGTTTCCATTAGGCGAGGAGACTAGGACCCGTGGACACAGCCTTAGAATTAGAGGGGGTAAATTCAGAACAGAAATGCGAAGACATTTCTTCAGCCAGAGAGTGATGGGCCTGTGGAATTCATTGCCACAGAGTGCAGTGGAGGCCGGGACGCTAAATGTCTTCAAGGCAGAGATTGATAGATTCTTGTTGTCTCGAGGAATTAAGGGCTACAGGGAGAACGCTGGTAAGTGGAGTTGAAATGTCCATCAGCCATGATTGAATGGCGGAGTGGACTCGATGGGCCGAATGGCCTTACTTCCACTCCTATGTCTTATGGTCTTAAGGTCTTATGGTCTTATGGTTTCGACTTTGGGAAGCGCTGATGGGTCCAATGTACGATCTGCAGGTTCTGCCTCAAGCATGTGCTGCTGGGTGGGAAGGGGGAGACAAGGTTTCACATCTTTGCTCCAATACCTCTAACTCTAAATAAAAAACTAAAAGAACTGAGGATGCTATAAATCAGAGAGAAAGATAGAAAATTCTGAAAATGCTCAGCAGGTCTGGTAGCACCTGTGGAGAGGAATCAGAGTTACCATTTCAGGTCCAGTGACCCTTCATCAGTTCTAAGGAAGAGTCACTTGACCTGAAACAGTAACTCTGGGATTTCTCTCCACAGATGCTGCCAGACCTGCTGAGCTTTTCGAGAAATTTCTATTGTTACCTCTAACACTAACTCTATCATTTTCATCACCATGTGATCTACAACCACTGCTTCAGTGACCCGCAGGAAATCCAGAGTAGACAGGCAGGAGGCTGGAAGAACACAGCAGGTCAGGTAGCATCAGGAGGTGGGGAAGTCGACGTTTCGGTTTTAATCCTTCTCTGCCTCCCTCAGAAAATACATGAGCACAGGTCATCAAGAAAAGCATATAATTATCTACTTCCAGCAAAGAACTACAGCAAACTTTGTTTTAACTGACACCTTATGAACTAGGCCTCTTGATAAACCGACAAAAATTATACACCTCAAATACTGCAAAGTTTACATTATTTTGTCCAATTATTACAATTTTTAAAAAAGTGTCTTTACCTCATTTGTAAATATCATTATTCAATCGAATGGCCACGTAGAATAGCAGCAGTTGATTCGATTTCAAGTCAATTTCTCCTCATATACAGTGATGTCCGAGTAGTCAGTGACAAGGCTCTCTGTTGGTAAGTTTTACTTAAGGTAAAGCTGGATTATTATTTTCAGCGATTTATGATTCAGTGTGGAAACAACCCCTCAGCCCAACAAGTCCACACCGACCCGCCAAAGAGTAACCCACCCAGACCCATTCCCCTACATCTAACACTTCAGGCAATTTAGCATGGCCAATTCACCTAACCTGCACATTTTTGGACTGTGGGAGGAAGCTGGAGCAAACCCACGCAGACATGGGGAGAATGTGCAAATTCCACACAGTCTGTCGCCTGAGGCGGGAAACGAACCCGGATCTCTGGCACTGTGAGGCAGCAGTGCTAACCACTGTGCTACCATGCCACTCTAAATTTATGCTGTAAATAAAGTATAACAGTGATGTCCACACCCCTTGTATTATGTTTCTATTACTCGATGTGTATTTTCACATTGATTGTGTGGAACTCTTGACTACCCAGAGTATTTGATCAATTGGCACATTTCTGCCGCCATTTCTGCCTGTTCATAATAAGTTTACTGTAGCTGATTTCTACTTGAACTCTGCCTGCATTGCTAAATTTTTATTCGTTAGAAACATCGAAGATAGGAGCAGGAGGAGGCCATTCGGTCCTTCGAGCCTGCTCCGTCATTCATCACCAGCATGGCTGAGTGTCCAACTCAATAGCCTAGTCCTGCTTTCTCCCCATAACCTTTGACCCCATTCACCCCAAGTGCTACATCTAGCCACCTCTTGAATACATTCCATGTTTTGGCATCAACTATTTCCTGTGGTAATGAATCCCACAGACTCACCACTCTTTGGGTGAAGAAATATCTCCTCATCTCCGTCCCAAATGGTCTATCTTGAACCTACAAGTTTTACAAGTGTTCCTTTGTAGATTGGATGTCTAAACCTTTCCTCAATAACTGAAAAATGGACTCACTGATGATCGACACCAAGTCAGTTCTCCCCTCGATGGACTCCTTATGCAACTGATGTCAAATCTGGCCTTTGA
This sequence comes from Hemiscyllium ocellatum, assembly GCF_020745735.1. Taxonomy (NCBI): domain Eukaryota; kingdom Metazoa; phylum Chordata; class Chondrichthyes; order Orectolobiformes; family Hemiscylliidae; genus Hemiscyllium; species Hemiscyllium ocellatum. Next base: position 7,811,083 of record NC_083410.1, on the reverse strand, counting down.
AACTTTGGTTTCTGGCTCTGTCAATTTGCTGTCAAATTTAAGTTTTAAATCTCTGCCTGGAGTCATTCTTTTCAACTTCTGAACCCCACCAGCTGCCCCACTGTCCATTAGCTCAAAGATCTTCCAACGCCAAACTCCTCATGAATCCTTGATTTCCTTCAATATTTCCAATCATGATTCAGCATCATTTCTGTGCACCCTAAACCCTGGAATTTCCTTGAGGTTAGTCTGTCTCTTCTCTTCTTCCCAAACACCCCTTCAAACCTGACCTAACTGGCACTACAATCTCTCGTTAGGTCATATTGTCAAATGTAGCTTAGGATGTGAACCTGTGACAGTTTTATTTCCTTGAATTAATTGTTTATTGGTGGAATGTTCTTTTTGTGATAAAATATAAGCAGACCATTGAAAAGAGCGAAGGTTAAGGGGGTAGAGGAGACATTCTTTTTTTGATGTAAAAGGAGGATATAAATTGCAGGGTTAATTGGGGACAGCTGTCATATTGAGGTTAATATTGAATCCAGTAACCAAGATGTGAGTGAATATTTGGGGTCCTATTGCTCATTGTTCATCTGAGATTCGGATGATATCTTGCCATTGATAACCGTCATCATTTCCTTTTCAATTGGAGACATCTTGAAGCCATTCCCACCTGTTAAGACTGGCGATAAATCCTAATCTAAACTTCCCATTGTCAAGTTGACTGGACTGACTATAAGTCATCAAAGGGTAACATGGTGCAAGCTTTTGCAAAACTTACACTCACATAAACCCAGGAGATAAAAAATGAGGTCTGCAGATGCTGGAGATCACAGTTGAAAATGCATTGCTGGTTAAAGCACAGCAGGTCAGGCAGCATCCAAGGAATAGGAAATTCGACGTTTCGGGCATAAGCCCTTCATCAGGAATCCAAGGAATAGGAAATTCGACGGTTCAGGCATAAGCCCTTCATCAGGAATGCCAAGGTATAGGAAATTCGACGTTTCGGGCATAAGCCCTTCATCAGGAATGATGATTCCTGATGAAGGGCTTATGCCCGAAACGTCGAATTTCCTATTCCTTGGATGCTGCCTGACCTGCTGTGCTTTAACCAGCAACGCATTTTCAACTGAACCCAGGAGATACCTGTCCAGAGGCCTGTTTAGAAATCTCCCCTTCCAATTCATTATAATGATTGACTTTGACAATCGATTTTCAGATCAGTAGAATCGACCAGTGTCAGGCAATTGCAATCAAGATCTCTTGAGGACCATTTAAAGGCCAGAAGATGAATAATTAATACTTCCAGCAGAATAATGTTGAATACTAGAGGGACTTCAAGTCGGTACGGGAGGAAATGTTGAGTAAGATGGACTTGTTCTATTTGGTGTTTAGAAGAATGAGAGACTGAAACACAAAGAATTCTTAGAGGACTTACCAGTGAAGATACTGAAAGATTGTTTCCCCTTGTGGGAGAGTCTAATACCAAAAGGCAATATTTCAGAATAAGAAGCCAGCCATCGAAGACAGAGATTAAGGGAATTTCTTCTCTCAGACCGTAGGGAATCTGTGGAATTCTTTACAGCAGAGGGCTGTCGAGGCTGGGTCATTAAGTATATTCACGGCGGAGATAGAGAGACATTTAGTCAGTGGGAGGGTGGGGGTGGGTCAAGGGTTATGAAAAAATGGCAGGAAAGTACAGTTGAGGATTATCAGATCAGTCACGGTCTCATTGAATGGGAGAGTAGACTTGATGGGCTGAATGGACTGAATGCTCTGCTGTATGGTCTGACAGGAGATTGACATTCCTTGGTCTGCTTTCTCAATGAATGCAGCACACAGCCACCAATATTAGCAACTGGCATTTCTAACAACATTAATGAAAAAGTCAAAGGCCCATGCAATTGGAGCAGCTGTTGCTCAGTTTCTCATGCCTCAGGTGTCAACAGATGGTCATTCCAACCCCAGTTGGGAAGCAAACCCCAGGCCGACAGAACTGATGGAGCGATGCGCAGTTGGAGGCACCACCTTTTGGATTGTAGACATACAGCTGAGGCCCCTCTCTTCCTTGATGCGGTGACCGTAACTCCCAGTGAGCTGGCTAAACTTGCTCCCTCAACCAGATTCAAGAAAGCAGATAATGGGGTCATGATCTCACGGCTGTTCTGTGGGAGCCTGCTGTGCATAAAGAGGCTGCTGAGTTTCTTTCTTCACAACAGAGTTTGTGAAGAACGCTATACAAATTCAAGTTCTTTCTCACTTCCATCTAGCTTGTTCAAGGGGAAAGTTTCAATCAGAAATGAAGGAACAAGATGGCTAAGGGTTAAAACAGGGGGAAACCAGCTAAACTTCCCACTGCAAAGTTTAACAGAATCACAATCTGTGGGACAAATGATGAGAGGGAAGGGTTCCAGAGCCTTTCGTTTATCGTGAAGAGAAAAGAAAGGGAGGGATGAGACTGGGAGAAAGCTGACCTTTGAACAATGACAATGCGATTTCCAAAAACGCCTGAATTCTCGATGTCCGAAGCTAAGGATTTGTTGCCACGAGCTGTCTCTGCTTCACTTCTGAGCATGATTCCACTGGGTTAGGGAAGGAATAATTGCAGACAATTGCTTGATGAAGATGAATAGGGCACTGGCTACTTCAGCTTTGGAAAAAAGAGTGAGCCCTCACAGGATATTTTGTCACGCCTTAAGAATTGCTCTTAAGGAGTCCCAGGTGAGATTAGTTATGCTTTCTCTGGTTTATTACCCTGATGCGGTAAACATAGTGAGGGGACACCTGCAGTTTTGTGTTTTCCCAAATGTTTAGATCACTCAATAGCTACGTTGTAAAATTAATCTCCAACAAATTGCCAAACCTTCTCTTTAGTTCAAGGGAGAGAGGCGATTGAGACTCCTCGTCACTGTGCACCAAGTGCCAAGATACCGCCAGGGTCTGTAATGGAAAGCAGATAATGTTTTTTTTAAATCTGCTCAAGAAGTAATTTTACATGAAGCAAAAAATAATATATAGTAACCTTACACAGCTGTGAGCACATCAACAGGATCAAGCAGTGTTCGAAAACTTGGCAGGGCGCACTGAATTCTCGGCACAAATTTACTTCCAATCGAAGGGTTTATATAATATTTTTATTCTTGGTACGCTCTCTCACCTCCCTGTTTCGGCCTCTATCCTCTTCTTCCAGCCCCCAGATTCTCAGCAAAGATATAGTTTATTAGGGAGCCCCTGAGCGAAATTCCCAGTTTCTCCAATGTGGCCTCAACCTGGGGCCTCAGACCCTGGGTACATGGACAGCACGGGGTGAGTCGGGGGGTGGCTGTTACTGGTGGAAGGGAGCACTGCCCTGTCTTATCTGCCTGCTGACATTCACAGGTATTCCTCTGAATCCCTGCTGCCCCTCAATCCTTTCACTCTCATCCCAAGACCTCCCACATGTGGACCCCTGAACCCTCCCTCACCGTGACCCCTGAACCCCCCCCACCCAGACCCATGAATCCTGCCCCACCCACTCCTTGAATGTCTCCTATCCTCCTCCCAGACCCTTCCTCCTGGATCCTCCCCCACCCTGAGCCCTGCCCCACCCTGACCACTGAACCCTGCCCCACCCTGACCCCAAACCCTGCCCCACCCTCTCCCTGAACCTCTCCTATCCTCCTACCCGACCCTCCCAGACCCTTCCCCACCCTGATCCCTGAACCTTCCCCATGAACCTCTCCTATCCTCCTCCCAGACCCCGCCCACCCTCCCCCCAAGCTCTCCCCCACCTTGATGGCTGAACCCTCCCCTACTCTGACCCCAGAGCCCTGCCACACTCTGACCTGTGAACTCTCCCACACGCCCCCACTGCAGAGCCTCACACACCCTGGACCACCAGACCCTCCCACCACCATCTCCTGCGGATCTTCCCCAACCCTCCCCAGACACTTCCCCAAGCTGACCCCAGACCTTAGCTTACTGCGTCTCAAGATCCTCCGCCATCTCCTTGGTACAACACCTCTCTCTCTCTCAGATCACTGATCTCCCCCTTTTCTGGTTTCTTGGCCATTTGCATACCACCCCCATCTTTGCCCCTACAGAGAGAAAGTGATCTCTGCAGATACTGGTCAGTCAGAATCAAAAAGTGTAGCGCTGGAAAAGCACAGCCGGTCAGGCAGCATCTGAGGAGCAGGAGAGTCGACGTTTCGGGCATAAGTTCTTCATCAGGATTATGGGGGGATGTCGGTGGGAATGGGGCTCAGAGATAAATAGGATGGTGGGGGTAGGGCTGGGGGGGGAAGGTAGCTGGGAAGGTGACAGGTAGATGGAGGTAGCGGGTGACACCGATAGGTCAGAGCAGAGGGTGAAGCAAATAGTTGGGAAGTAAGATGGACAGGTAGGATAGTTCAAGAGGCCGGTGCTGAGTTGGAGGATTGGATCTGGATGAGGTGGGGGAGGTGAGATTTGGAAACTGGTGAAATCCACATTGATGCCATGTGGTTGGAGGAACCCAAGACGGAAGATGAGGTTTTGTTCCTCCAGGTGTCAGCTGGCTTGGATTTGGCAGTGGAGGAGGTCCAGGACTTGCATGTCCTTGGCGGAGTGGGAGGGGGAGTTGAAGTGGTCAGCCACAGGACGCTGTGGTTCTTGGGTGTGTGAATCCCAGATATGTTCCCTGAAATGCCCCATGAGTTGGTGTTCTGTCTCCCCAATGTTGAGGAGACCACATCGAGAGCAATGGACACAGGTGAATGGATGTGCAGTGCGGGGCTGTCCCTTCAGTGGCACCTCGGCCTGTTTTACCCTCTCCACATGTGGATCAGGGCCCAATTTGATCTCTAAGGATATCTGGGCCCTTGTGCCACATTGAAGACCCAATATAAATCCATGCTGAGCTGCTGTCCTGCAGTGACTGCTCTGTCCATCTTGTGATGGTAAGCAGTTTGTAAGGGGTGAGGGAATGGGGGAATAAGTGACTGATGGAGGTGAGGGGGTGGTGGGGAGAGGTAAGTGAGGGGTGTGGGGAAGTAGAGGGGGTTTGACGGAGTTGAAGGGAGTGAGGGTTTGGGAGTGAGGTGTTTGGGGAATTGAAGGAGGTGAGGGGGTTGAGAGGGTGAGGATGTTGGGGGGGCGAGGGAGTTGGGGAACGAAGGGGCTGGGAGTGAGGGATTTGAAGGTGATGGGGTTAGTGGGTGAGGGGCTGAGGGGGGTGGGAGGATGAAAGGAGTTGAGGGGTAAAGAGGTGAGGAGGATGAAGGGGTGAGGCGGGGTAAGTTGGTTGAGTGGTGTAGGTGGGCTGACGGATGTGATAGAGTTGGAAGGGTGAGGGAGAGGAGGGGGTGAGTGGTGAGGGGCTAAGGGGGTGAGGGAGGTGAGTGGGTGGGGGTTTGAGAGGTGTGAGCGGTTTGGGGGTGAGGGGATGAGGGAGGGGAGGGTGTAAGAAAATGAGGGAGGTAAGCGAGTGGGGGATGAAGAGTTTGGAGGGGTTGGGGAGTGAGGGAGCAGAGGGGGTAAGGAGGTGAGGGAGGTTAGAGGATGGGGTGAGGGGTTTGGGGGGGTTGGAGGTGAGGGAGCAGAGGGGGTAAGGAGGTGAGGGAGTTGAGCGGGTCGGGTGTTGAGTGGGGTGTGGGGTTTGGGGGGTGGGTGAAGGGGTGAGGTAGGGGAATGGACGAGGGAATTGGGGGTAAGGGAGGTGAGGGACAGGGAGCTGAGCAGGTGAAGGAGGCAAAGGTTGAGGAGGTGAAGGGAAAAGGGTAACAAGAAGGGGCTAGGTGATGGGGGCGAAGGGGAGTGAGGGTGAGGGCTGACGTGTGTTTCCTTGACTGCTGGTGACCCTTATAAAGAGCCCAGTGTGGCCTGTACCATTGGTGGACCAGCTGCAGTGAGCCCATCCATATGTGGTAATTATTCCCCTCCCATAACAGCCTCACTCCTATTTCAGACATGTGGAGAGCCTCAATCACACAGCTCAGAAAGTTTATGGTTAATGATTTGCTCAGTCCGAGTCCTGAGATGGACCATGGCCCCTCTTGAAGTGATTGGCTGGTTACCGGTGTTCTGGCTATTGGGAAGATCTGAAATTCCAGACTCTCTCAGCTCCAGTGTCACCGATCTCTTCAATGCACAAAGCTCTGCACCTTTCCACACGTTTCCTCCTGATTGTGATGGATACAGCTTTCACATGCTCAGTACAGGAGAAGGCCATTCAGCACTTCCTACCTGTCCTACCACTCAGATTGTCACTGAACTATACCTCAACCTCATTGACTTGTTGCTGCTCCATGCCTCTCACACTAATCTTGGAAGCTATGGTCGACACCACCACAGCATCCTGAGCTTTTGGGAGCAGAGTACCAGATTTCCAATATCCTTTCTGTGAGAACTTGCGGCCAAATTTCACTCTGGAACTAAACACGTTGATTTTGATTCACCTGGCTTAGGAAATAACTTTTCAGTTTCTAGCCATCAGATTGGTTTAAGGACAACAACTCTCAAGAAGCTTGACACCATCCAGGATAAGGCAGTCCACTTTATTGGCCTTATGTCCACAAGCATCCACTCCCTCTACCAATGATGCTCAGTTGCAGCAACGTGTACTAACTACAAGATGAACTGCAGAGATTCACCAAGGCTCCTTCCAAATCTATGACCCCAAACATCTAAAAGAACAAAGGCAGCAGATACATGGAGACACCATCTCCTTCAAGTTCCCCTCCGAGCCACACACCATTCTGACTTGGAAATATATCACCGTTCCTTCACTGTTGCTGGGTCAAAATCCTGGAATTCCCTCCCTAAGGACACTGTGGATCTACCTACTGCACACAGACTACAGCATTTCAAGAAGGCAGCTCACCACCATCTTCTCAAAAGCAACAAAGGATGGGCAATGCTGCTCCGTGTCCCATAAATGCTTTAAAAATGTATCAATCTAGTAAACTTCGTCTGAACCACCTCCAATGCATTTATCCATTCCTTATGTGATTGGGTGAATGCTGGTGCATGGTTGCTCTGTTGAAAGCATGATAACCAATCCAGATCCAGTCTGCATTTAATAGTCAACCTTTTACATTTCAGAAAGGCTCACCAGAGAAAGAGTGGGTGGAGGCAGAAGCCTTTGCTGATCTCTCCTCTCAATAATGTTATTGACATTATGGCTAACCACAGCAACTCTAACGTCCACTGGCTTAGAATACCAATTCAGTGACCCCTTCCTCTAAGTCATTAAGATCTACCACACAGAAAATGGCCATTTGGCCCATTGGCAAGGAGCTTGTTCTGTTTGGTCCTAGACTCTCCCATAAGGGAAAACAATCTTTCCACATCTACCCTGTCAAATTACCTAAGAAACTTGTATGTTTTAATAAGGTCACAGTTCTTCCAAACCCAGGAGCAGCAGAGTCTGCCTCCAATACCAACATGTCTTTGCTCAGATCAGGGACCCAAAACTGGTCACAGCACTCCAACTTGCTCTAACTAGTGCTTCCTTAATTTTATATTCCATTTCCTTTGAAGTAAAGGTCAACATTCAACTTGCCTTCTCTATAATCTGATCAAATTGTGAGCTTTTTTTGTGATTTCTGCTAAGGACACCCAGTTCCCTCTTTACTGTAGGTTTCTGTGGTCTCTCTCCATTTAAATAACATTCAGCTCCTCTATTCTTCCTGCCACGTTGTAGAACCTTAAATTTTCTTGCATTATATTCCAGCTGCCAAGTGACTTGCTTACTCTGTTTATATCCTTCTACAGAATACCTGTGTCATTTTCATCCTTTGCTTCCTATGTATTTTTGTGTCATCAGCAAGTCTGGTTATTGTATATTCACTTTCCTCATCTGAGTCATTGATGTACATTGTAATTGATTGTGACCCCAGCACTCAACTAGTTACAGGCTGCCATCCTGAAAATGCCTCACTTATCTCAACTCTCTGTTTTCTATTAGCTAGACCATCCTCTATTCATGTGAATATACTCTCCCCAAAACCATCAGCTCTTATTAAATGGCTTACGATGAGTGCTACTTATTAACTTATTAACTGCCTTCCAAACATACAAATATATTACATCCAATGCTCCCCTTTATCGTTTTGACCTGTTACCTCCTCAAATAATTCTCATAAATTTGTGAAGCATGGTTTCCCCTTGCTGAAGCCATGCTGACTCTGTTTGATGATGTCATAAGTATCAAAAAGCTCTGCTTTTGTATCCTTTATGATAGTTTTGACATTTTCACAATAACAAACATTCAGCTAACTGGCACATGATTGCCTGTTCTTCGGTCATTTCCCTTTTTTAATAGAGGAGTTACACTGGCAATTTCACAACCTTCCAAGAATCAAAGGATTCTCAGAAGATTACTACCAGCACATTCATTATCTCCATTGGTACTTCCTTTAATATCTGAGAATACATCCCATCATGGAATACCGACAGTGTGGGAAGAGGCCATCCAGTCCATCGAGTCTGCACCAACCTTTCGAAGAGCATCCCACCCCAGGACCCCATATTCATATAGCCATTCATCTCACCTGCACATCTTTGAACTGTGGATGGAAACCAGAGCACCCAAACTGAAATGGGGAAAACATGCAAACTCAACACAGACAGTCACCTGAGGGTGGAATTGAACTCTGGTCTCTGGTGCTGTGAAGCAGCAGTGCTAACCATTAAGCCATCCAATAATTACCAGGAGTCCCTGGGGCTTGAGTGGCTGATCTTCCATGATGACCTGAGCTCGAGAAAAGTTCCCATGGGACATTGAAATATTTGACTGAATCAACTATTGATAAGATCAACCTTGACCTTATGGATGGAGCAGGCTTGAGAGGCCAAATGCAATTTCTGCTCTTAATTCATATGTTTGCATGTTCCTACAAATGCCTTTGCTTGATGGAAACCAATGATTTTGGTCAGTATTAATGTCAATTATGGCAGTGTCCTGGTTCACTAGATGTTCTAAATTCTGGAAATAATTCAAATGACCACAAAGCGATCATGGGCGTACAATCAGCAGCAAACCGAGGAAATAGATTTGTTTCAGTCATTCTCTAATTCCATTTTATTGCTCTAATTGGAACAAAGTAAAATCTGGAATTTAAGGGTCTAATGCTGACCATGAACTGTTGCTGATTGTTGTAAAAAGCCATCTGCATCACTAATGCCCTTTGGGGAAGGAAGCTGCCATTCTTACCTCGCCATACCTACATGTGACTCCAGACCCACAGCAATGTGGTTGTCTGTTTTTACCTGCCCTCTGGGCAATTAGGGATGGGCAATAAATGTTTGCCCAACTGGTGATACCCACATTCCATGGGTATGCATAAACAAAGAATAGTCACCTTATTGTGATACCATTGTGGACTTGGCTTTTCCAAAATCCTCTTCATCCCTGAGCTCTCTAACATCACGCACTGACCCCTGGCTTCTTGCATCCTAACCGTTCTGAACATGAGCAGCATCCTCGTGAGTATGGAAGAACGAGGGAGAGTCTAATTGAGGATGCAGCTGGGCAGATTGTGAGAAACTATTTCCTCTGGGTAAGAACAAAGAGATCTGGTTGTAACATTAGAGCTGGGTTGGAAAGGGCTGACATAAGGAATCACTTCCTCTTACAACCTGAAGTGAAAATTTGAGGCTCTCATTCAAAAAGCTGGCGAGACTAGGGATGAATTGAAAATTTCAGAACTGAGATTAGTAGTTATTTTTCATTCTTTCAATGTACTAAAAGGTTATAGAAGCAACGCTGATGCACAGAATTCAGATTCAGGTCAACGAAGGTGTATATGAATGGATCCAGGATCTGCGTGTGCAACACATGCATGTTGCGTGTTGTGTGTGCGTGTGCCTGTACGTGCCTGTTAATCCTCTTAGGACATGAGGATCCAAGCCAGATTTCTTTTAAAATAGATTCTTTTAAATATAAAGGAAACTTTCTTCCCTTGGAATCTATATCCCTTCTTTCCAATCCCCAGTCAATTCCTCCACAATCTGTCAAATTGCTATCCTTGGTAAATCTCTTGTGTGGACTATTTAGCCAGTGACATATTTCTGGTTCCTGCTATTAATTAGAGGTGCACAATCATTTTTATTTTTCGTAGTTCCAGTGGCTTGTATCAGTGTACAAGAGTGAACATGCGCTCCACATGTTTCCAGTGTCTCTGTGGGAGAACTGGGGAATTTTGCCTCTCCCAGATATTTCACAGCTGTAAAAGCTGTTTTGAGAGATTAACCTCAGTGAAAGAATTCACACTGAGAGAGAGATTCTGGCTCCACAAAGCCAGAAGGTTTAGGTTTGAAAGAGGCACATAGCCTCTCTAACTATGGCTGATCATAAGTGACTGATAATCCAAGGTATACAATTTGACAGAATATGGATTTGATTTGATTTGATTTATTGTCATCATATGTATCGAAGTACAGTGAAAAGCTTTGTTTTGCAAACAGTACAGGAGATCATTAGCAAACAATTAAGACAGATTATAGGGTGCTTAGACAGAGCGAGGTACATAAGATTATGGCTGCACAGGAGGGACACAAAGCAAGATCAACATTTAAAGTTAGAGAGGTCCATGATTGAGGTAAAAACAATGACTGCAGATGCTGGAAACCAGATTCTGGATCAGTGGTGCTGGAAGAACACAGCAGTTCAGGCAGCATCCAAGGAGAAGCGAAATCGACCTTTCAGGCAAAAGCCCTTTATCGGGAATAAAAACAGAGAGCCTGAAGCATGGAGAGATAAGCTAGAGGAGGGTGGGGGTGGGGAGAAAGTAGCATAGAGTACAATAGGTGAGTGGGGGAGGGGATGAAGGTGATAGGTCAGGGAGGAGAGGGTGGAGTGGCTTCAGGGCAGAGGAAATGACCTGGGAGTTGCAGTGGGAGAGGGACTCCCTGAGATTCTTATAGAGAGAGGAGGAAAACTTCTTCAAGGCAGGCATCCATGCATGATTGAGCCTCCCCATCCTGGTTCTGATCATCACATAATGTGTTTAACCAGGATGCCCTTGAACTGAATGTCTCACTTGTCTATTTACAAGGAGGATGAGAGTTATAAACATTATAGTAACACAGAGGCCAGGCTGGGTAAGAAGGACAGATTCCCTTCACTCAAAGACATTAGTAAACCCAATTGGTTTTTCTGACAATTGATCATGATCACTGTTACTAATTTTCCAGACTAATTAATTGTTATGGTGCTGAAAGAGACAATTCAGTCCATCTTACTCTCACTGGTTCTATTCCCTAATCTTCTGTCTTTTCCCCACAACCCTGCTCACCATTTCTATCCAAATAACCATCTAGTGCCCTCTTGAACAGCACAATTGAACTTCCCATCACATTTACAGGCAGTACATCCCACACCCAAACTACCTGCTGTGTGAAAAAACATCTCGCAAGACCCTTCTTTCTTTTGCACATTCATTTTAGGCTATACCATCTCATTTCTGTTTCTTTCACAAGCGTGAACAGCTTCTCCCTATCTGCACTGTGTCGCCCACTCATGATTTTGAAAACCTCTCTTAAATCTACTCTGAGGTTTCTCTCCAAGGAGAACAGTTCCGACTTCTTCAATCTATCCTCATAACGGAAGTTTCTCATTCCTGAAACCATTCTTGTTAATCACTTTTGCCCTCTCTCCAATGCATTCACACGTTTCTTATAATATGAGGCAACAGCTGCAGTCAATACACCAGCTGAGGTCTCACAAGTATCTTGTACAAGTTCATCATAACCTCCCTATTCTTGTACTCTATGCCCCTATTAATAAAGCCAAGAACACTGTTTAATTTACTGTTCTCTCCATTTGTATTGCCACTTCAATGATCTATGCACATATACACTCAGCTCTCTCTGCCCCTGCCCCTGTTAGGTGAGCACTTCGGGGACAGTGACCACAACTCGGTGACTTTTACTTTAGTGATGGAGAGGGATAATCGTGCGCCGCAGGGCAAGAGCTATAGCTGGGGGCAGGGAAATTATGATGCAGTGAGGCATGACTTAGGATGTGTGGATTGGACAAACAGGCTTCAAGAGAAGAACACTAATGAGATGTGGGGATTGTTCAAGGAGCAGCTACTACGTGTCCTCGATAGGTATGTACCAGTCAGGCATGGTGTAAAGGGCCTTGTGAGGCAGCCGTGGTTTAGTAAGGAATTGGAGTCCCTTGTGAAAGGGAAGAAGGCGGCATATGTAAAGATGAGGCGTGAAGGTTCAGTAGGGGCGATTGAGAGTTATAAGGTAGCCAGGAAGGAGCTAAAGAGGGAGCTAAGAGAAGCGAGAAGGGGACATGAAAAGTCTTTAGCTGGTAGGATTAGGGAAAACCCAAAGGCTTTCTATAGGTATGTCAAGAATAAAAGGATGACTAGGGTAGGTATCGGTCCAGTCAAGGATAGTAGTGGGAAGTTGTGTGTGGAGGCGGAGGAGATTGGAGAGACATTAAATCAGTACTTTTCATCAGTATTCACTCAGGAACAGGACACTGTTGCTGATGTGAATATGGAATCACAAATAATTAGAATGGATGCCCTGGAAATATGCAGGGAAGAGGTTTTGGGAATATTGGAAAGGATGAATATAGATAAGTCTCCTGGGCCTGATGGCATTTACCCCAGGATCCTATGGGAAGCTAGGGAGGAGATAGCAGAGCCATTGGCCTGGATTTTTATGTCGTCATTGTCAACGGGAATAGTACCAGAGGACTGGAGGATAGCGAATGTGGTCCCATTGTTCAAGAAAGGGAGTAGGGATAGCCCTAGTAACTATAGGCCAGTGAGTCTGACTTCAGTGGTGGGCAAAGTCTTAGAGAGAATGGTAAGGGATAAGATTTATGAACATCTGGGTAGGAATAACGTGATCAGGGATAGCCAGCATGGTTTTGTGAAGGGCAGGTCGTGCCTCACAAACCTTATTGAGTTCTTTGAGAAGGTGACGAAGGAAGTGGATGAGGGTAAAGCAGTAGATGTTGTGTATATGGATTTTAGTAAAGCGTTCGATAAGGTTCCCCATGGTAGACAGGGCGGCACGGTGGCACAGTGGTTAGCACTGCTGCCTCACAGCGCCAGGGACCTGGGTTCAATTCCCGCCTCAGGCGACTGACTGTGTGGAGTTTGCACGTTCTCCCCGTGTCTGCGTGGGTTTCCTCCGGGTGCTCCGGTTTCCTCCCACAGTCACAAAGATGTGCGGGTCAGGTGAATTGGCCATGCTAAATTGCCCCTAGTGTTAGGTAAGGGGTATATGTAGGGGTATGGGTGGGTTGCGCTTCGATGGGTCGGTGTGGACTTGTTGGGCCGAAGGGCCTGTTTCCACACTGTAAGTAATCTAAAAAAAAAACTTCGGAGGTATGGCATTGAGGATACATTAGAGGTTTGGATTAGGAATTGGCTGGCTGGAAGGAGACAGAGGGTAGTAGTTGATGGATTATGTTCATCTTGGAGCGCAGTTACTAGCGGTGTACCACAAGGATCTGTTTTGGGACCATTGCTTTTTGTTATCTTTATAAATGATCTAGAGGAAGGACTTGAAAGCTGGGTAAGCAAGTTTGCGGATGACACAAAAGTCGGTGGAGTTGTGGATAGTGAGGAAGGAAGTGGTAGGTTACAGCGGGATATAGATAAGTTGCAGAGCTGGGCGGAAATGTGGCAAATGGAATTCAATGTAGCTAAGTGCGAAGTCGTTCACTTTGGTAGGAATAACAAGATGATGGATTACTGGGCTAATGGTAGGCTACTTGGTAGTGTGGATGAGCAGAGGGATCTTGGTGTCCATGTACACAGATCTCTGAAAGTTGCCACCCAGGTAAATAGTGCTGTGAGGAAGGCATATGGTGTACTGGGTTTTATTGGCAGAGGAATTGAGTTCCGGAGTCCTGAGGTCATGTTGCAGTTGTATAAGACTCTGGTGAGGCCTCATCTGGAGTATTGTGTGCAGTTTTGGTCGCCATACTATAGGAAGGATGTGGAAGCTTTAGAACGAGTGCAGAGGAGGTTTACCAGGATGTTGCCTGGAATGGTAGGAAAATCTTATGAGGAAAGGCTGAGGCACTTGGGGCTGTTCTCATTGGAGAAGAGAAGGTTTAGGGGAGATCTGATAGAAGTGTATAAGATGATTAGGGGTTTAGATAGGGTAGATACTAAGAACCTTTTACCGCTAATGGAGTCAGGTGTTACTAGGGGACATAGCTTTAAATTAAGGGGTGGTAGGTATAGGACAGATGTTAGGGGTAGATTCTTCACACCGCGGGTTGTGAGTTCATGGAATGCCCTGCCCGTATCAGTGGTGAACTCTCCTTCTTTATGGTCATTTAAGCGGGCATTGGATAGGCATTTGGAAGTTATTGGGCTAGTATAGGTTAGGTAGGATTCGGTCGGCGCAACATCGAGGGCCGAAGGGCCTGTACTGCGCTGTATCCTTCTATGTTCTATGTTCTATCCCTTTAGAATTGTACTCCCTATTTTATGCTGTTCTTTCAATGTTCTTGCTATCAAAGTGCATCACCTCACACTTTCTGAATTCCAATCAAATCAGTTGCCAAGTCCCTGAGTATTAGCCTCTAAGTTACTTGTTTGGTGACATTACCACTACACCATCATCTCACCATGCCCAGCCAGAGGATAGTAGGCTTAACACTTGATCCTAGAGCTGGCACCTCTGATGGGGTACCACTCCTTCAAGTCTCTTGGGTAGAACAAGCTCACAGCTTTCCTACACACAGGTATGTATCACAAATATTGCAACATAACATTGCCCATAAATGCGTAATTGGATCAAATATGAGGGAGCTGCAGACCTTTGGCCTTGCTGTATATGAGGCTGATAAAAGCCCATTATGGTTTCTAGTGGATGATCCATTTTGGCCTCCTCCAGTGGTCCCCAGCGTTACACACACACCAGTCTTCACACAATTTAATTCACTCCACATGATATCAGGAAATGGTTGAAGACACTGAATACTGCAAAGGCTATGGGCCCAGACCATATTCTAGCAATAGTACTGGAGACGTGCTCCAGAATGTGTTGCTCCCCTAGCCAAGCTGCTCCAATACAGTAGAATGCTGGCATCTACCTGACAATGGGGAAAATTGCCCAAGTATGTACTGTACATAAAAAGCAGAATACATCCAACCTAGTCAATTACTGCCCCATCAGTCTACGGAAACCTATCCACCATCTACAAGGCACGGGTCAGGAGAGTGATGGAATACTCCCCACTTGCCTGGATGGGTGAAGCTCCAATAACATTCAAGTATCTTAACACTATCAATCAGCTTGATTGGCACCACATCCACAAATACCTGCTCCCTCCATCACCGACACTCGGTAAAAGCAGTGTGTACTATCTACAAGATGCATTGCAGAAATTTATCAAAGATCGTCAGACAGGACGTTCCAAACCCAAGAATGACTTCCATCTAGAAGGTCAAGGAAACAGATGCATGGGAACACCACCACTACAAGTTCCCCTCCAAGCCACTCACCATCCCGACTTGGAAATCTATCGCTATCCCTTCACTGTCGTTGGTTCACAATCCTGAAATTCCCTCCTTAATGGAATCAACCCACAGCACATGGACTGCAGCGGTTCAAGAAGGCAGCTCACCATCAACTTCTCAAGGGTAACAGGGGACGTGCAATAAATGTTTACCCAGCCAGTGATACCTATGTCCCCATGAGTGAATAATAAAGAAAAACAAGCTTGGGATATTTGCAGAGAATTGGCAAAACTAGAGGATGTGAATGGCTAATAATGACTGAACTGTTCCTCCTAAATTCTCAGTAACCTAATATCCAGCAAGAGACTGGAGAGTCCTATTATTTACGCCCAGACTGTCTTACACTGATTACTATTTTTTACTTGCTCTAGCTGTAATTATCTCTCAGTTCAAAGCCTGACTTTAACTGTGACAGTGAGTATATTGCTTCAATGGATCAAATATGAGGAAGCTGCAGAGTATTGGCCTTGTTAAGTCTGAGCTGAAAATGTGTTGCTGGAAAAGCGCAGCAGGTCAGGCAGCATCCAAGGAACAAGAGATTCGACGTTTCTTGGATTCCTGAAGAAGGGCTTATGCCCGAAACGTCGAATCTCCTGTTCCTTGGATGCTGCCTGACCTGCTGCGCTTTTCCAGCAACACATTTTCAGCTCTGATCTCCAGCATCTGCAGACCTCACTTTCTCCTTGTTAAATCTGAGGCCAATTAAGGCACACAGAGACAGTGAAGACTGCAGATGCTGGAGAGTCAGAGTCGAAAAGTGTGTTGCTGGAAAAGCACAGCAGGTCAGGCAGCATCCGAAGAGCAAGAAAGTCGACTTTTCAGGCATAAGCCCTTCATCTGGAATCATTCCTAATGAAGAGCTGATGCCCAAAACGTCGACTCTCCTGTTGCTTGGATGCTGCCTGACCTGCTGTGCTTTTCCAGCACCACACTTTTTGACCTGACAAGGCACACTCTGGGCAGTAGAGGATGTGGTGTACATTTATGAGGTTGAGCAAGCCAACGACAATCCCTAAGATTATGGAACCTGTCAAATGTACGACCCGAGATATGATCTGGGAATCCTGCAGGACCTCCCTCATTGGAATAGTCCAGGTAGAAGCTGAAATTCTGATCGAACCCTGCCTGCCCTTCAGTACCTTCTGACAGAGTCTCGAGTCTGAGCTCGAGTAAGAGACCTTAGACAGTTCCTATCTTCCCCCACTATCCAGGAAATGTTGGACTGAAGAATCCTGGACTAAATCCTGCCCTGGGGAGCCAACAACTGGCCTGTTGAACTCTTCACTCGACTCCTCAACTGCTGACTGAGTACTGCAAAATCCCCCATGAGATGTTTCAAAATTAAAATCATAGAAAGGTGACAGGGCAGTGTTATATTTGTCTGGTTAGCATTAGAAGCATTAGTCCCAGTGCTAACTGGACATCTTAGGCCACTAATGTGATACATCAGCACACCCTGACTGATCAAAGGACCTCTTCTGTGCTGTGTGACTGGATGACTCAGTGTTTTTGAATACTTGAATCAAAAATACAAGGGAAATCTCTGAAACGGTGATGGAAACTGAGGGATTAACTCCATTGACCATCTCCTGTGTATATTAATTATAGAGCCATTGAGATGTACAGCATGGAAACAGACCCCTCAGTCCAACTCATCCATGCTGACCAGATATCCTAAATTAGTCTAGTTCCATTTGCCAGCACTTGCCCTATATCCCTTGAAACCCTTCTTATTCATATACCTATCCAGATGCCTGTTAAATGTTGTAATTGTACCAGCCTCCACC
This sequence comes from Hemiscyllium ocellatum, assembly GCF_020745735.1. Lineage (NCBI taxonomy): Eukaryota > Metazoa > Chordata > Chondrichthyes > Orectolobiformes > Hemiscylliidae > Hemiscyllium > Hemiscyllium ocellatum. The sequence goes on along the minus strand of NC_083410.1, from coordinate 7,793,850 downwards.
ACTTCCTCTGGCAGCTCATTCCATACACACACCACCCTCTGTGTGAAAAAGTTGCCCCCAGGTCCCTTTTATATCTTTCCCCACTCACCTTAAAACTATGCCTTTAGTTCTGGACTCCCCCACACCAGGAAAAAGACCTTGACTGTTCTTCCGATCCGTGTCCTTAATGATTTTATAAGCCTCTATAAGGTCACCCCTCAGCCTCTGATGCTCCAGGGAAAACAGCCCCAGCCTATTCAGCCTCTTCCAATAGCTCAAACTCTCCAATCCTGGCAACATCCTTGTAAATCTCTTCTGAACGCAGGAGTAAGGCAGCAGATTTGAAGATATCAAAGCCTCATGAGGTAGGCAGATTTGCCCTTCCTGTTTTTCCAATGTTTTAATACTCTGCAGCCTAAGTGCTCTTGTAGCTGTCATTGCTTATTCATTCAGTTGCAAGCAATGAATGATATAGGTTGTTGAGGTGTTCGGGTCTGTACGTGGGACTAAATGTTCTTTCTAGTGGATGTAGGTTTGGTCACTGAGCTGGAAGGTTTGTTTTCAGACATTTCGTCACCATACTAGGTCACATCATCAGTGAGCGTCCGCATGAAGCACTGGTTGCATCGCCCACTTTCTATTTTTGTGTTTAGGTTTCCTTGGGTTGGTGATGCCATTTCATGTGGTGGTATCATTTCCGGTGGCGATATCATTTCCTGTTTTGTCTCCCTGAGAAAAAGAACAGGAAATGATGTCACACAGGAAATAATGTCACCACAGGAAATGCCCAAGGAACTCTAAATGCGAGCCGTGCCACCAGAGCTTCATCTGGAGGCTCTCTGATGATGTAACCTTCCATGACCACTGGGGTGAGCGGTGATGTATCTTCCACTGCACCCTCCCCCTGCCACGCTACCATCACACGGACTTCCCAGACAACCACCTCGCGATCACCGGGAAGACGACCACTTCCACTACTGCTGCAGGATCCACCACCGCCGCCAGGTTCCCCCCTCCGGCACCGTCGCGATACTTGCTCTACACGTCACCTCTGCCCCCGCAGTTGTTGCCGCCACAGCCACTTCCGCCCCTAAACACATCATTCACCTGGACGTGGGTGACTCCATCGCCGCTGTCATGCGTGACGTCACTTCTGCCCCCATGGATACTGCTGCAGGTTCCATTTCCGACCCCTTTGTGAACGTCACTTCAGTTGGTGATGTCACTCCTGACCCTAAAATCACACCCACTCAAGTGACTGTCTCCACCCCCACACCCAGCCCCAGCCTCATCCCAGGGTTCTAGCTCCCCACCCTGCCGTGCATTCACCATTTCCCAGACCACCCCCTCACTGAGGATGAATGTTTAGTCCTCAGCAAAGGCCTTACCTTCATCCCTCTACACTCCCAGATTAATCAGTTTGACACACATTGCGACTTAGAACATTTCTTCTGCTGCCTCTGCCACTGGGTCCACTTTTTCAATAAAGACACCGTCTACCCACCAAGGACCCCTTCTCTCGCTTTCAATGCACCCCATCCACCTGGACACCCCGTACTGGCTTGTTACCCGCCCTTGACCTCTTCATTTCTAACTGCCACCATGACATCGACAGCCTCAACCTGTCCATCCCTCACCCATTCCAATCTCCCACCGTCAAAACGAGTAGCTCTCCACTCTCTCCGCTCCAACCCCATCCTCACCATCAAATCGTCAGATAAGTGGGAGGGGGTGGGGGGGGCGCAGTGGTAGTTTGGTGCATGGATTTCTCCACTGCTGAAGCCAGGCGCCAACTCGCAGACACCTCCTCCTCCTACCCCCCGACCATGACCTCACCACCCATCACCAAACCGTCATCTCCCAGACCATTCGAAACCTCATCACATCCAGAGATCTCCCATCCACAGCCTTCAACCTCATTGTCCATGAACCCCACACCGCCCGATTCTACCTTTTTCCTAAGATTCACCAACCTGATTGTTCCGATCGACCCATTGTCTCGGCCTGCTCCTGTCCCACTGAACTCACCTCTTCCTACCTCGACACTGCCCTGTCCCCCTTAGTCCAGGAACTCCCCACCTACGCTCATGACACTACCCATGTCCTTCACCTCCTCCAAGGTTTTTGTTTCTCCGGTCCCCAACACCTCATCTTCATCATGGACAACCAATCCCTGTCCACATCCATCTGCCATGGCAAAGGTCTCCGATTCTTCCTCTCATGTCATCCCAACCAGTACCCTTCCACCAACACCCTCATGTGCCTGGCTGAACTGGTCCTCATCCTCAACGAATTCTCCTTCCAATCCTCCCACTTCCTCCAAACCAAAGGGGTGGCCATAGGCACCCCCGTGGGCCCAAACTATGCCTGCCTCTTTGTCGGGTATGTGAAAGAGTCCATCTTTCACAGCTACACTGGCATCATTCCTTACCTGTTCCTCTGCTACATCAATGACTGTACTGGTGCTACCTCATGCTCCCACGAGGAGGTTGAACAATTCATCCACTTCACCAACACCTGTCACCCCGACCTGAAATTCACCTGGACCATCTCGGACACCTCCCTCCCCTTCCTGGACCTCTCCATCTCCATCTCCAGCGAACAACTATTCATGGACATCTACTACAAGCCTACTGACTCCCACAACTACTTAGATTACACCTCCTCCAACCCTAACTCCTGTCGTTATGCCATCCCTTATTCCCAATTCCTCTGCCTCTGCCACATCTGTTCTCAGGATGACCAATTCCACCTTAGAAAATCCCAGATGGTGTCCTTCTTCCAAGATCGCACTTTCCCTTCCCTCGTGGTCAACAATGCTCTCCAGCGCATCTCCTCCACTTCCCGTATCTCCGCTCTTGAACCCCACTCCTCCAATCGCAAGAAGGACAGAACCCACCGCCCCCCTCCCCCTCCCCCCCCCCCAAACCCTGGTCCTCACCTTTCACCCCATCAACCTCCGTACACGTCACATCATCTTCTGCCACCTATAAATAGACCCCTAGGGATATATTTCCCTTCCCACCCCTATCAGCATTCTGGAGAGACCATTCCTTCTGTGACTCCCTTGTCAGTTCCACGATTCCCCCACCAGCCCACACTCCCCTACCGGCACCTTCCCCTGTTATGCAGGAAGTGCAAAACCTCCCCCCTCACTTCCATCCAAGGCCCCAAAGGGTCCTTCCACATCTGACAGAAATTTACCTGTACCTCTGCCAATGTCCTCTACCGTATCTGTTGCTCTCGATGAGGTTTCCTCTATATCGGGGAGACAGGACACCAACTTGCAGATCATTTCAAAGAATATCTCTGGTACACCCACATCCACCAACCCCACCGCCCTGTGGCTGAACACTACAACTCCCCCTCCCACTCCATCAAGGACATGCAGGTCCTGGGCTCCCTCTATCGCCAAACACTAACCACCCGACGCCGGGAGGAAGAACACCTCATCTTCCACCTTGGTACCCTGCAACCACACGGGATTAATGTAGATTTCAACAGTTTCCTCATTTCCCTCCCCCTACATTATCCCAGTCCCAAGCCTCCAACTTGGTGCCGCCCTCCAGTCTTGTCCATCACCTTTCCCATCTGTACGCTCCACCCTCCTCTCTGGCCTATCACCTTCTCCCCCACCTTCATCTACCTAACGCATTCTCAGCTACCTTTCCCCCAACCCCACCCCCTTCTCATTTATCTCTCAGCCCCCCCCCCCCCCCATCCCCGGCCCACATTCCTGATGAAGGGCTTATGCTCGAAATGTCAATTCTCCTGGTCCTTGGGTACTGTCTGACCTGCTGTGCTTTGCCAGCACCACACTCTCGACATTAAGTCTTGAAATCAGTAGTTGTGAGCTTCAATTCAGTGTGTAAACATCAACATCTTATCCTGCTTTGAGCAAATGTGAGGTCTTGTATTTTGGAAAAAAGAATGCAGGCATGGACTATTTTTTAAACGGTGAGAAAATTCATAAAGCCAAAGTACAAAGGGATCTGGGAGTGCTAGTCCAGGGTTCTCCAAAGGTTAACTTTCAGGTTGAGTCTGTGGTTAAGAAAGCAAATGTAATTTTGTAATTTATCTCAAGAGGGTTGGGATATAAAACCAGCAATGTACTACTGAGACTTTATAAAGCTTTAGTTAGGCCCCATGTTGAATATTGTGTCCAGGTTTGGGTCCCACACCTCAGGAAGGACATACTGGCAGTGGAGCGTGTCCAGCGGAGATTCACACGGATGATCCCTGGAATGTTGGCCTAACATATGATGAATGGCTGAGGACCCTGGGATTGTATTCATTAGAGTTTAGAAGGTTATGGGGAGATCTAATAGAAACTTACAAGATAATACATGGCTTAGAAAGGGTGGAGCTGAAAATGTGTTGCTGGTTAAAGCACAGCAGGTCAGGCAGCATCCAAGGAACAGGAAATTCGACGTTTTGGGCCAGAGCCCTTCATCAGGAAGCTGGCCCGAAACGTTGAATTTCCTGTTCCTTGATTGCTGCCTGACCTGCTGTGCTTTAACCAGCAACACATTTTCAGCTGTGATCTCCAGCATCTGCAGACCTCACTTTTTACACTTAGAAAGGGTGGATGCTGGGAATTTGTTTCCATTAGGCAGGGAAACTAGGAACCGTGGGCACAGCCTTAGAATTAGAGGGGGTCAATTTAGAACAGAAATGAGGAGACATTTTTTCAACTAGAGAGTGGTGGGCCTGTGGAATTGAATGCCACAGAGCGCAGTAGAGGCTGGGTTGTAAAATGTCTTCAAGGCAGAGATTGATAAATTCTTGATCTCGCAAGACATTAAGGGCTACGGGGAGAGTGTGGGTAAGCAGAGTTGAAATGTCCATCAGCCATGATTGAATGGCAGAGTGGACTCGATGGGCTGAATGGCCTTACTTCCACTCCTATGTCTTATGAACTTATTATTCCCCTCAGCTCCATGGGACAGCATTCTTATTACTTATTTAGTAAAGACAGGCAAAGAGTTTTACGTAGAGACTGAATGAGTCAAATTCTCTTTTTATTTTGTGGAATTTCCAGGCTTTTAATGCTACTTTCGGATTTTATTCCGAAATCCTGTTCTACTTTGTCCAAGGAATCTGTAAATCAATGATGTTGATGACATGACAAGAATTCAAAATATTTCAAAATTTTACCACCCTTTGTACTTTAAGAAAAAAACACGATGATGAACTCTGAAACCTTTGTTATTAATAGTTTTCCATGCACTTGATCTCCGTGTTTTTCAACATTACTTTAATGTAATATTTATTACTGGGGAGAACGATGAGGGACATTGCCCAGTTTGGCTACTGAACAGCTAACAGAAAGTGCTGGAGAAACTCAGCAGGTCTGGCAACAACCGTGGAGAGAGAAACAAAGTTAATGTTTCAAGTCTGTTCTGACAATTCGTAAGAACTAACTTAAAATATTAACTCTTCTTCTCTCTGCACAGAAGTTGGCAAACCTGCTCAATTGCTCCAGAAACCTTCCATTTTTAGCTCAATATTTTCGCATATAACTTTTATTAAACTCTATGCTTACAAGACAGCTAAATCAATATTGTTCTGAACTTTGTCATTCAACCCAGAGGGGATACGTCAGTGGTCAGTGTCACCACGTTTCTATTGAGGCATTAAACTAGTTTGGATTCGCAGATTGCATCATTTTAAAGATGACCGCTGGAACTTTGTGTCTTTCTTAACATTTATCTATCAAACAACGTCACTAAAGCAGATTTTCTGATTATTATCACATAACTGTTTGTGAGCACTTGCCTTGATGTGAATTGCATGTCACATTATCTCAAAGCGCAAGAGGAACTAGACTTCAAAAGTTCTACAAAAATACTTTGAGCCATCTTGAGGATATGAAGAGGCTTCAGATGGTGAGTTACACTTCAAGAGGCCATTGTCTGTTGCCAAGGGAACTCATACTTGATTGGCTCCACAAGAAGATGAATAACTATGAATTACTCTTATCCGAAATAGAACATCTGCTGTTAGATCTGATTCCCCAACTGGACAACACTTTCTAAACAATTCTGAGTGCGCTTTCTTATCAAACAAATTATGATAATCAGCTGATCTTATAAATGGCTCAACTATACTTGCTAGAAGTGGCATATATTCATACATAAATGCAAACTGTAATAACTCAGGAAACCTGATTGAAAAGGAACATCGTTCATTGTTGAACACCATGATAGAGCCACTACTTGGACTAAAGATAGGATAGTCCCAGTCTGGGACAGAGAGTTCTGTAGAACCATACCTGTGTTTGCTTCATAGAGGCTTCAAATGGTGAGTTACACTTCAGGAGGCCATTGTCTGTTGCCAAGGGAACTCATACTTGATTGGCTCCACAAGAAGATGAATTTATGATTTCCCCATAGACCTTATGGAGGTTGTGGAACAATCAAAAGAAATAAGTTCAAACTTTACACATTTCTTGAGTTACCTAGGTGTTTGGGAGCCATGAGCTCATCATTGCTTTCTCCTTTGCAATGTCTCAGTGAATTAGCATCAAATTGACAACAAAATTCACTGTTGTGGTATAATTTCATAGAGTCATGGAGATGTATAGCAGGGAAACAGATCCTTTGGTTCAACTCGTCCATGCCGACCAGATATCCCAACCCAATCTAGTCCCACCTGTCAGCACCGGCCCATATCCCTCCAAACCCTTCCTAATCATATACCCATCCAAATGCCTCTTAAATGCTGTAATTGTACCAGCCTCCACCACTTCCTCTGGCAGCTCATTCCATACACGTACCACCCTCTGCGTGAAAAAGTTGCCCCTGAGGTCTCTTTTATATCTTTCCCCTCTCACCCTAAATCTATGCCTCTAGTTCTGGACTCCCCGACCCCAAGGAAAAAGACTTTGCCTATTTACCCTATCCATGCCCCTCATAATTTTGTAAACCTCTATGAGGTCTCCCCTGAGCCTCCGATGCTCCCGGGAAAACAGCCCCAGCCTGTTCAGCCTCTCCCTATAGCTCAGATCCTTCAACCCTGGCAACATCCTTGTAAATATTTTCTGAACCCTTTCAAGTTTCATAACATCTTTCCGTTAGGAAGGAGACCAGAATAGCAAGCAATATTCCAACATTGATGAGATTGTTTGAAATTTGATGTTCTTCTATTTGCCCTGACAAAGGAAAGATGACAAATTTCAGCAACATGTCTCTTCTGCCAGCAACATTCAACTTGTTCCTTCTTTATTTTCTCTATATAATGGTCTAAATCAGTTGGGAATACTAAAGACAAGAAGCAGTTCTAACACTAATGCCTCAGCTACCTTACCCCCGAAATGTCCCCAATCCTCTCATGACCTGATTACCACCCATTGTCTGCTAACTATTGCTGTTTTGAGCTGTTTCATTTAGATTGAGAAAAGTCTTGCCAAATTCACATTACGAGCTGCTTTAAGAAGAGAAAAATGTCCAAAGGTTAATTCAATGAAGTTTCTTAGATTTTAACCCAGCAGCTCTCAGTCAGGGACATGGTCACTCATCACTCCTGGCAGTGTGTATTAACCACTCAATGGGGGGGTAGGCTGCAGTCAATTCTGGGGACCTATCCACCAAATGTAATGGGAGGGCGATAGTGGGGGCCACAGTTGTGAGAGGGAAGCTGGTTAACTCAATTGTGGGGGTGAGAGGCAGCGTGCTGGGATTCAGAGGTGGTTACAGTTGTGAAAAAGGGCCAACTTAAAAAGTGGTGACAACACAGCACTAAAAGGAAAGGAGTCATGCAGAGTGGTGGGTTGGAGGTGGTGACTGACTGTCATGAGCATGGAGTCAACCACTTTCCGAGATCTTGCTTCAGTTGTATAGGAGCTTGGTTAGACCACAGCTGGAGTTCTGTGTCCAGTTTTGGTCCCTTTACCTTGGGAAGAATATCACTGCCAAGAATATCAGTCCAAAGAGAGAGTGCAAGGGAGGTTCATCCGACTTGTTGCCAGGACCATCCTATGAAAAGAGATTGAGGAAAATGTGTTTACATTCTTAACAGTTTGAAAGAATGAGGGATGATCTCATTGAAATCTATATAATGCTTAAATAGTAAATGAAGATGCGATGTTTTCCCTGACTGTGGAGACTACAACCAAGGGAAATAATTTCAATATGAGATGGAAGTCTCTGAGGGCAGTGATGAGGAGATGACTTTTTCTGTCAGAGGTAGTGAATCTTTAATATACTCGACCTCTCTACAGGGAGCTGTGGAGACTCAGTCATTGAGTATGTTTTAGGTAGAGATGGAGGGATTTCTAAGTACAAGTGAAATAAAGGGATATGGAGGGGGCAGTGTGAATAAAAAGACATTGAGGTGAGCAATCAGCCATGATCATATTATATAGTGGAGCAGGTTCAATGGGCCAATTAACCTCTATGTTACTATATAAGTATTTCTGTTTTGAAAGAAAAAAGATCATTCTATTTCTTTAACTGGCTCAACTGATCTCAAAGTACTTTAGAGTAAATTAAAAGCTTTTTGAAGGATAGTCATTGCTTGAAAGTAGGAAATTGTGAGTCAGTTTGTGTACAGCAATCTTCCACCATAAATCATCCAGGTGGAGTTGGAATGAAGTGATTAAGGATGATGCAGTGGATGCAGAGACTGGAGGGATGGTGGGTGAGGACAAGGGGGAGTTTGTCCTCATTGTGTTTGGAGGGATGGGCGGCGAGGTATCGAGCAGTGGATTGGGGAATAGAGGTGGTGCACTGGAGGGCAGTCTGGATGACAGAGGGTGGAAAAGCACATTGTTAAAAATAGATGGACGTCTGGGATGCTTGGGACAGGACTGTCTCCTCGCCTGAGCAGATAGAGTCATATAGAGTCATAGAGATGGACAGCACAGAAACAGACCCTACGGTCCAACTCGTCCATGCTGACCAGATATCCCAACCCGATCTAGTCCCACCTGCCAGCACCCGGCCCATATCTCTCCAAACACTTCCTATCCATGAACCCATCCAAATGCCTCTTAAGTGTTGCAATTGTACCAGCCTCCAACACATTCTCTGGCAGCTCATTTCATACACGTACCACCATCTGCATGAAAAAGTTGCCCCTTAAGTCTCTTTTATATCTTTCCCCTCTCACCTTAAACCTATGCCCTCTAGTTCTGGACTCCCCGTCCCAGGGAAAAGACTTTGTCTATTTACCCTATCCATGCCCCTCATAATTTTATAAACCTCAATGAAGTCACCCCTCAGCCTCTGATGCTCCAGGGAAAACAGCCCCAGCCTGTTCAGCCTCTCCCTATAGCTCAAATCCTTCAACCGTGGCAACATCCTTGTAAATCTTTTCCGAACCCTTTCAAGTTTCATATCTTTCTGATAGGAAGGAGACCAGAATTGCACACAATATTCCAACAGTGGTCTCACCAATGTCCTGTACAGCCGCAACATGACTTCCCAACTCGTGTACACAATACTCTGACCAATAAAGGAAAGCATACTAAACGCCTTCTTCAGTACCTATCTACCTGCAACTCCGCTTTCAAGGAGCTATGACCCTGCACTCCAAGGTCTCTTTGTTCAGCAACACTCCCTCGGACCTTACCACTAAGTGTATAAGTCCTGCTAAGATTTGCTTTCCCAAAATGCAGCACCTCACATTTATCTGAATTAAACTCCATCTGGCACTTCTCAGCCCATTGGCCCATCTGATCAAGATCCTGTTGTAATCTGAGTTAACCTTCTTCGCTGCTCACTACACCTCCAATTTTGGTGTCATCTGCAAACTTACCACCTATATCTTTTATGCTCACATCCAAATCAATTATATAAATGATGACAAGTAGAAGACCCAGCACCGATCCTTGTGGACTCCACTGGTAACAAGCCTCCAGTCTGAAAAACAACCCTCCATCACTACCCTTTGTCTTTTACCTTTGAGCCAGTTCTGCATCCAATTGGCTAGTTCGCCCTGTATTCCATGAGATCTAACCTTGCTAATCAGTCTCCTATGGGGAACCTTGTTGATGTGGTACAGATGAAGGAAGTGGGAAAATAGGATGGAATTCTTGCAGGATACTTCTGCCAACTCCAAACTAGACCCCACCACCAAGAACATCTTCCTTTCTCCACCCCTCTCTGCCTTCTGCAAGGACCATTCCCTTCAGCAATCTTTGGTTCACGCTACTTTCCCCTTCAAACCCCCACCCCCTTCCTCAACCTCCCGGTAGCTTCCCCTGCAACTGGAAATGATACAAAACTTGCCAGTACACCAACCCCCTCACCTCCATCCAGGGCCCCAAACAGCCCTTCCAGGTGTGACAGAGGTTCACCTGCCTCTCTAGTTTACTGCATCAGTTGCTCCCGATGTGGTCTTCTCTACATCGAGGAGACCAAAGTTAAACTTAGGGAAAAGTTTGCCGAACATCTCAGCCAGGCCCGCAGGGGCCGACCGGACCTCCTAGTCACCACCCTTTTTAATTCCCCTTCCCACTCCCTTTCTGACAGAACCATTCTTACCGTCCTCCATAGCCACAATGAACCAAACTGCAAATTGGAGGAACAACACCTAATTTTTCGTCTGGGCAGCCTACAGCCCAGAAGACACAACACTGAGTTCTCCAATTTCAAATAACCTCCCTTCCCACCCCCAGACTCCATTCCTAGCCCATTCCCCCTCCCCACCACTCTACCCAGCCACCAACCAGATTCATTCTTCCCACTGACCAACCAGGTCATACCCTCTACCTGTCTTCACCTATCTCCAATTCACCACCCAGCCCCCGCCACCCCCTCTAACTGCAGCCCCCCCCCCATATCCGCCCCCCAGTCCTGAAGAAGGGTTACACCTGAAACATCGACTTCTCCACCTCCTGATGCTGCCTGGCCTTGCTGTATTCTCCCCACCTCCTGCTTGTCGGCCTTACCTGATGTGGCCTACCTGAGACTCCAAATCCACAGCAAAATGATTGATTATTAAATGGCCTCGAAAATAACTGCACAAGAAATTCAGTTACATCAAATCACCACAGAGTCTCAAGGAAGGAATGACACTGGGTAAATGATTGACTGAGGCTCTGGAATTGACAAAGGCAAGTATCAAGAAGGACATGAGAGGTCAGATGCATGGGAAAACCACCAGCTGCAAGTTCCTGCAAATTCAAACACCATCCTGGCTTGGAAATGTATCACCGTTCCTTGACTGTCACTGGGTTAAAATACTGCACCTTCCTCCCTAAAGGCACTTTGAGTGTTCCTGTACCACATCGCTGATTTAGGATAGCTGCTCACCATTACCTTCTCCCAATCAACTGAGGCAAGGAAATAAATACTGGCTAAACCAACAATACCAGCATCCAAATGAATGAATGAAAACAAATAAACAAAAATGTGCTAAGTGAATAAACAAACTGTCTTGAGTAATGTTGACTGAGGGGTAAATAATCGGGTAAAAAATGAGGTCTGCAGATGCTGGAGATCACAGTTGAAAATGTGTTGCTGGTTAAAGCACAGCAGGTCAGGCAGCATCCAAGGAATAGGAAATTCGACGTTTCGGGCATGAAGGGCTTATGCCCGAAACGTCGAATTTCCTATTCCTTGGATGCTGCCTGACCTGCTGTACTTTAACCAGCAACACATTTTCAACTGAGGGGTAAATAATGGCTAGAGTATGAGTGCTCCTTACAGATTTGATAACAGCACAGCAGGAAGCAGTGATGTGAATGTTGGCTCTCTGCAAGACCCATTCATTAAATTCCACACTTTCTTCTTCTCCCGCAATTTGTTTCTCTTCAGGCACTTGCGTAGTTTCCTTTAGAAATCCCTGAGTGGATCCACCTCTAAGGTTTTACATTCCAAATCCTGGGCACTGGCTGCATGAAAAGGCTTCCATCATTGAGTCCTCTGGTTCTTCTGTCACCCTTAAATGGTGACCTTTTTGACCCATCTGGACGACAGACCATGAGATGTAGGAGCAGAAGTAGGCCATTCAGCCCATCTGTTCCATCATTCAATGAGTTCATGGTCAATCTAACAAACCTCAACTCCAATTTCCTGCCTTTTCCCATAACTGTTGATTTGCCAACTGATTAAAAATCCATTTCAGACTTGAATATACTCAATGCCCCAGCCTCAACAGTTTTCTGTGGTAAAATAAATCACAGATTCACTACTCTTTGAGACAAGAAATTCCTTCTAATGTCTATCTTAAATGTGTAAACCCTCATTCAGAGATTAGATCCTCTAGTCCTGTATTTAGATTGGTGCTGGAAAAACACAACAGATCAGGCAGCATCTGAGGAACAGGAAAAATCGACGTTTGGGCAAAAGCCCTTCATCAGGACTGAGGCTGGGAGCCTCCGTGATGGAGAGATAAATGGGATGGGGGTGGGGCTGGGGGGAAGGTAGCCAAGAGTACAATTAGATGATGCGGTCTCTCAACACTGGGGAGACTGGACGCCTTCGCGCAGAGCGCGTCAGAGAACATCTCCGGAACACCTGCACCATTCAACCCCACTGCCCTGTGGCCGAACATTTCAACTTCCCTCTCACTCTGCCGAGGACATGCAAGTCCTGGGCCTCCTCCACCACCACTCCCTTACCACCTGACACCTAGAGGAAGAACACCTTATTTTCCATCGTGGAACCCTTCAACCCCATGGCATCAATGTGGGTTTCACCAGTTTCCTCATTTCCCCTCCCCCCACCTTACGCCAGTTCCAACCTTCCAGCTCAACACTGTCCTCATGACCTGTCCCACATGTCAATCTTCCTTCACATCTATCCACTCCACCCTCCTCTCTGACCTATCACCTTTACCCCCACCTCCATCCATCTATTGCACTCTCAGCTTCTCCCTAGCCCCACCCTCCACCCCTCCCATTTATCTCTCCTGATGAAGGGCCTTTGCCCGAAATGTCGATTTTCCCTGCTCCTCGGATGCTGCCTGAACTGTTGTGCTTTTCCAGCACCACTCTAATCTTGACTCTGATCTGCAGCATCTGCAGTACCCACTTCCCTCTAGTCCTATACTCTTCCACACCGGAGACAACCTTTCTACATCTACCCTGTCAAGTTCTCATCGAATTTTGTATGTTTCAGTAAGGTCACCCTTCATTCTTCAAAACTCCAAATGAGTCCAGGTCCAACCTACTCAACATCTCTTTGTAAGACAGGGGTTCCTTCAGAAAATGCTGTCCTCTGAGATGAAGGCGATATTGTTAAACTGTTGGCTGAAGGTTCTGCTATCTTAAAACAATGGCAATAGAAGCTTTGATTCAAAAGACATGATTCTGGAAGTCAGCTTAATGTGGACAGGATGCGAATCTTGATAGATGGACAAATCATCTTCATTCTTCCTGTTAGCGGATAGGGTTGAACTCGTGTGGAAAAGTGAATTTGTTGGCTCTTTACAGGACATTTCTTCTAACACTATTAAAGTGATCTTCAAAATGCAAAATAAAACATTATCTCCTGCCTTAGGGACTGAGATCATTTGAAATCTTTCGATTGACCGTCTGATGAACTCCACTATCCCAAGCATTTTTCTGAGTTCATTCTTCGTCTCAACCATTTAGTTTCCTTGTGCTGCTCTTAGTCATAAATACTGGAACAATCTGCCCACAAAACTGTTCTCAGGATGAGTCTCAGTGCATAGTACAATTCCCTGCCAATGCTCAAACTTGTCTTACTTCAAAAGGCAGAATGAAATTACAGCCTGTTCATAAAACTGCAGAACAAATAAATGCCAATGCTCATCACACATGACAAGATAGTACTGTTGTCTATTAAAATAATTCATGGGCTCTCACATGGCTCTACTGCACATGATAAGAGGTAAAAACAATGACTGCAGATGCTGGAAACCAGAGTCTAGAACAGAGTGGTGCTGGAAAACACAGCAGTTCAGGCAGCATCCGAGGAGCAGGAAAATCGACGTTTCGGGCAAAAGCCCTTCATCAGGAATGATGAAGGGCTTTTGCCCAAAACGTCAATTTTACTGTTCCTCTGATGCTGCCTGAACTGCTGTGTTTTTCCAGCACCACTCTGTTCTAGATTCTGCACATGATAAGAGTCCGTCAATAAATAAAGGCTAATGTTAGTCAGAATTCTCTCCATTTGGAATACAATGTGAGAAATTTTGCAAAGGGACAGAGATAGCTTAAGTGAGTAGGCAAAGGTCTGACAGATGTTAATGAATGTGAAGTCATCTATTTTAGTAAGAATGACAGTAAAAAGGACGATTAGTCAAATGGTAATAAATTGCAGCATGCTGTGGTGCAGAGGGACCTGAGTGTCCTTGTGCATGAATCACAGAATGTTGATCTGCAGGGAAAACAGGTAATTAAGCAGGCAAATGGAATTTTGCGATTCATTGCTGAAGGGATCGAGTTTAAAAGCAGGGAGGTTATGTTGCAGCTGTATAGTGCTGGTGAGGCCTCACCTGGAATACTGTGTGCAGTTTTGGTCTCCTTACTTGAGAAAGAATATGCTGGCACTGGAGGGGGTGCGGACGGGGTTCACTATATTGATTCTGGAGTTGAGGGGTTTAGCTTATGGGGAGAGACTGACTAGACTCATGGGAATTTAAAAGAATGAAGGGGGATCTTTTGGAAACATACAAAATTATGAAGGGAATAGATAAGACAGAAGTAGAGAGGCTATTTCCACTGGCAGGTGAAACTAGGACAAGAGGGTGTAGCCTCAAAATTAGGGGGAGCAGATTTAGGACTGAGTTAAGGAGGAACTTCTTCACCCAAAAGGTTGTGAATCTGTGGAATTCTCTGCCCAGGGAAGCAGTTGAGGCTTCCTCAGTAAGTGATTTTAAAACTAAGATAGATGGATTTTTGAACAGTAAAGGAATTAAAGGTTATGGTGAGAGGGTAGGTATGTGGAGCTGAGGCCATGAAAAGATCAGCCATGATCTTATTGAATGGCGGAGCCGGCTCAAGGGGCCAGATGGTCTACTCCTGCTCTGAGTTCCTATGTTCTTGTTTCATTCTTATGGAAGTGGGAGGTTATGCACTTTGATAGGGAGAATAGAGGGCGGCACGGTGGCACAGTGGTTAGCACTGCTGCCTCACAGCGCCTGAGACCCGGGTTCAAATCCCGACTCAGGTGACTGACTGTGCGGAGTTTGCACGTTCTCCCCGTGTCTGCGTGGGTTTCCTCCGGGTGCTCCGGTTTCCTCCCACAGTCACAAAGATGTGCGGGTCAGGTGAATTGGCCATGCTAAATTGCCCATAGTGTTAGGTAAGGGGTAAATGTAGGGGTAGATGTAGGGATAGGGGTATGGGTGGGTTGCGCTTCGGCGGGTCAGTGTGGACTTGTTGGGCCGAAGGGCCTGTTTCCATACTGTAAGTAATCTAATCTAATCACTGCACTCGAAATGAGGAAAGGCTTCAGAAATCTGAAGCAAAAAGGAAATTGAGAGTCCTAGTTCAGGATTCTCTTCCCATGCAGATTCAGCTGGCAGTTAGGAAGGCAAATCCATGTTCACATTCATTTCAAGAGGGCTAGAATATAAGAGCAGAGATCTACTGCTGAAGCTGCATTTGAAATATTGTGAGACGTTTTTGGCCCTATGTCTAAGAAAGGATGTATGCGCATGAGGAGGAGTCCAGAACAGAAGATGCAAGAAAGATCCCAGGAAGAAGGGCTTGTCATATGAGGAATAGTTGAGGACTCTGGGTTTGCATTCGGTGGAGTTTAAAAGGATGAGGGGGAGGCCGGATTGAAACTTACAGAGTGATGAGAGACCTGGAGAGAGTGGATGTGCAGAAGACATTTTCACTCGAAGGAGAGACCAGCATCCGAGGGAACAGCCTCAGATTGAAAGGACAAGCTTTAAACTGAGATGATGAGGAATTTCTTCAGCCAGATGGTGGTGAATCTGTGGAATACATTGGCATGGATGGCTGTGGAGGCCAAGTTATTGTGTGCAAATAAGACCTTTGTATTTAAGACATAGCTTCTTGATGCATGAGGAGATCAAGAGGTACAGGGAGAAGGCTGGAGAATGAGTTAGTGAAACCTATCAGCCATGATTGAATGGCAGAGCATGCTCAATGGCCTGATTCAAGGGTTTTTTGCCCGAAACATCGATGCGCCTGCTCCTCGGATGCTGCCTGACCTGCTGTGCTTTTCCAGCACCACACTCTTAACTCTGCTCCTATATCGTCTGGTCTTGATGATTGTGACCTTTTACGTTGCCATTTGAAGAAAGGAATACAGGGAAATGGGTTGACAGGGTTGGCAGAAAAAAAAGCTGCCTATGGTGAGAGGCAGAGTCGAGCGTGTGGTGCTGGAAAAGCACAGCAGGTCAGCCAGCATCTGTGCTTTTCCGGCACCACACTCTCACATTGGCTGTCACATGGCTTTACTGCACATGATAAGAGTCTGCCATTAAATACAGGCAAATGTTAGTCAGAATTCTCTGGGCTGATCAGGCAGCATCCGCGCTTTTCCAGCACCACACTCTCGACTCTGATCTCCAGCATCTGCAGTCCTCACTTTCTACTATGGTGGGAAGAAGCTTGGAAAATAAATTTATAGATGTCAATATTGGAGAAATCAACTGACTGGAAAACATCTCAAGCTATGTGACCTATATAGGCTGTGGGAGGGTTGGGGTTCGAACGCTGGTCTGGCAATCCGGCAAATGTGAGGATAAAATTAGAGTGGTTCTGGAAAAGCACAGCAGGTCAGGCAGCATCCGAGGAGCAGGAGAATCAACATTTCGGGCAAAAGCCCGTCATCAGGAATGTGAGGATAATCCTGGCAAATATGAGGGTAAATCTCACCATGGTCAATTTTAGAAATTAACTTCAATTTACGAGGTTGGGAAATAAAATATTCACAACAGTAAATGTGAGCAGTTAGTTTATTCTGAAAGCTCAACTTGTTCACTAATGTGAGGCAGGACAGGTAATTGGCCAACATCACTTGGTTTAAACCTACCCCAGACTCCAGCCCCACGCCAAGGTGGTTGATGCTCAACAGTCCCCTGATGGTACCAGAGTTATCGAAGAGCAAAGGACTCCCGAAAGACTGTCCACCATCGACAAGACACAAGTCAAAGTGTGATGGAATATCCTCACTTTGATTTGATTTGATTTATTGTAGTCACATGTACCTAAGCACAGTGAAATGTTTTGTTTTGTGAGCGGTACAGGCAGACCATGGTAAGCAAGGGCATTCAGATCACAGGGTGCTTAGACAGAGTGAGGCATACAAGAGGTGCACAAAGCCAAGATCCACATGATTTGAAGTTAGAGAGGTCCATTCATCAGTCTAATAACAGCGGGGAAGAAGCTGTTCCTGAACCTGCCGGTGCGTGTGTTCAAGCTCCTGTATCTTCTGCCTCATGGAAGCAGTTGTAGGAGAACATTACCGGGATGGGAGGGCTCTTTGATGATGTTGGCAGTCTTTCCACTGCAGCAATGCTTGCCTAGTTTAGTGAACCTCCAACAATTTGGGTGGCACGATGGCTCAGTTGTTAGCGCTACTACCTCACAGCTCCAGGTACCTGGGTTCAATTCCAGCCTTGGGTGACTGTCTGTATGGAGTTTGCACATTCTCCCCGCGTCTGTGTGGGTTTCCGCCAAGTGCTCCGGTTTCCTCCCACAGTCCAGGGATGTGCAAGCTGGGTGGATTAGCTGTGGGAAATGCAGGGATAGGGTAGTGCAGTGGGTCTGGGTGGGATGCTGATCAGACGGTCAGTGTGGCCTTGTTGGGCCAGATGGCCTGCTTCCACACCAGAGGGATTCAAGGTTAGTCATACCATAACTAGCTTTATTCTGACATTTTGGGGCAGCACAGTGGCTAGCACTGCTGCCTCACAGCACCAGGGTCCCAGGTTCAATTCCACCCTCAGGCAACTGTCTGCGGGGTGCTTGCACATTCTCCCTGTGGATGCTTCGGTTTTCTCCCACATTCCAAAGATGTGCAGGTTAGGTGAATTGACCATGCTAAATTGCCTGTAGTGTTAGGGGTAAATATAGGGTAGGGGAATGGGTCTGGGTGGGTTACTCTTCGGAGGGCCAGTGTGGACTTGTTGGGCCGAAGGGCCTGTTTCCATACAGTAGTGAATGCAATCTAATTCATGGGATGCAGACTTCACTGGCTGGGCCAGTATTTAATGCCCATTCCTCAATGAATTACCTTCTTGAAGCATTTGGTGTTTGATATGTCCACAGTGCTTTTGGGGAGGGAGCTCCAGGATTGTGACCCAGTGGCACTGAAGGAACAGCGACATATTTCCAAGTCAGAATGGCGAGTGGCTTGGAGGGGAGCTTCCAGGTTTTGGTGTTCCAATGTAGCTGCTGCCCTTTTCCTTCCAAGATGGAGTGGGCATGGGTTTGAAAGGTGCTGTTGAGAGAGTTTTAGTGAGCAGATGCAGTGCACAACCTGCTGCCACTCAGCGTCGATGGTGGAGGAGGTGAATGTTTGTGGATGTGGTGCCAATCAAGTGGTTGCTTTGTCTTGGATCATGCTGAGCTTCTGGAGTGTTGTTGAGGCTGACTCACCCAGGCAAGGGGATTTATTTAGATAGATAATCCATTATTCAAGCTTTCTTCTTTTCCACATGAAGAGTCCCTCCCAGTTTAGATCCGACACTCTGTTGCTGCATGTCCAAAGCCATGGGAATCTGATACAGTGAGATTGTTGTGTGCTTGCCAGGGGACACACTGATGGACGTCTGGTTGCCGTGGGTCACATAGTTGGAGTTTGATGAACCTCAGAATGTTCCAGACTGACAGCACTCACCAGCCACAGACATTGTCACTGGCGTTACACATTCCATTATCTGTCCACGCATCCATCTCAGTTGCATGGCTGCTGAGATTTTGCAGCCTTTACTTGACTATTCTCCCTTGTGCTCAGTCTCCATTCCAGCCTCTCCCCTTTGGGCGACTGAGACTTTTCATACAGGGGTGCGTCCATCATCTCACATTGGGAGACACCAGCTGAAATGGTATTTCATCACTGGGGGCCATTCTGTCAGTTGGCTAACAACAGAGGCGAGGTCGATTCAAGACAGATTTTTTAATCGGTCGGGGATCCAGGGTCGTGGGGATAAAGCAGAAAAGTGGAATTGAGGGTGATCAACTGATGATCTCACTGAGTGGCGATGCAGACTCAATGGGCCAACCTCTGCTCTTCCCCCCACCAACCGTCTTTGTGCCCTCATCTCCTGGCTGTAAATGGACAGAATGCACAATGCAGAATTTTCAATGCATTACAGGGAGGATGTTCTTGCGACTCACAGGTCGAATCAGAAGATAGGGCTGAGAGGTGGCGTTGGGGGCATGAAGACGGCGCATCCCCGTTACCAGAGGGGGAAGCTGACTCTGCAAAACAGGGGCCTCAAAGACAACACCCGGTCTTGCCTCCAAAACCAGACATCATGGGACTGTGACCACTGCATTCCTTCAAAACTAGAGGCAGTGGCATGGAGCGATATGAGTTAAATAGATTGTTGAGCCATTACAGACATCAGCCATGCAAAATCCAGAGATTTACCCAAAGGTTGGAGCCCCCTCTCCCTGTATCTTTGTCCCTGCTGGCTGGGTTTTAAGGGTAATGGGATAATGCACAGTTTTCAGGCATATGGGAATGTCATTCTCTGAGATACTCCAATCCCAGATTCCCAAATGTGTTTAAAAATCTTCTTGTTTACATATCCAAGTCCAATCCTTTTTCACATTTCCTCTCATTCATCATCATTGTGGAAGGGAGCAGGGACTCACTGCTCAATGGAGTTCCCAGACTTTGAGGTGGAACTGTGTGCCTGTCTGGCGATATAGATGTCTTGGTTTTTCTGGACCGGCTTTCCAATGGTGACCTTGTGGCCTCAGTGTTGAAGTCTTCACTCAGCTCAGCACAACCTCTGATGTCAATCAAGTTTAAGAGCCCGTTTCCTCCCCTTTGGCACTCACTCACATCAGAACTGATCAATGCACTCTATTCTCACTTCTGTGAGGAATTCTCATCCAACTGTAACAGCCAAACATTTTCCTGGCATCCCGACAATATCCTGAAAAAGGTTAAACAATGACGTTCACCTTTTCTCTTCGAGTCAAATATTATTTGACTTGGGGAGAGAAAACTCTGTGTGAGATTTTCCCCTTCTTCCTGTAAACATCCCATTGTTTCACAGGCCAGCAGACCTCCAACCACACTGCCCCCTATGTGTCTCCAAGGGAGTTGTCACAACCTTTTGTGTGCTGGTGGTGCCTTTTAGACAATGGACTGAATAGAATCCCTAAAGCGTAGAAGCAGGCCATTGGAGTCCACATCAACCCTTCAAAGAGCATCTCATCTAGACCCACACCCCTACCCTGTAACTTCCCATAGCTATTCCATTTAGCCTACGCATCCCTGGACACTATGGGCAATTTAGCATGACCAATCCACCTAATCTGCACATCATTGGACTGTGGGAAGTAACCGGAACATCCGGAGGAAATCCACGCAGATACGGGGAGAATATACAAACTCAACACAGTCAGTCGCCCAAGGCTGGACTCGAACCCGGGTCCCAAGTATTGTGGGGCAGCAATGCTAACCATTGAACCACTGTCACCGATGTCAACTGAATGGCATCAGAATATGACCTCTCACCTTTCTATACCCCTCTCACAGATTACTGCCACCATGTCGAAAGTCAAGGAGACCCATCTTCCCATAGCTTTTCAATGAGTCTCCAGACGTGACCATTGACAATTGGGGTTGTGAGGAAGGGTTACCTCTGATTTCTCTCCACAGATGCTTTCAGACCTGCTGAGCATTTCCAGCAATTTTTATTTTCTGTCTGATTTACAGCATCCACAATTCTTTCGGTTTTTGTGAACTTTGCCAATTTGGTCAATTCTCTCCCTTTGTGCCTTTGGCCATGACTTGTCCTGGCAGCTAGGCCGGACAGAATTTCATCAGCAGAGGCAGGACTGGGCGAACTTAAAGCAAAGGAATCCTGTGAAAGGAGACGAGACAGTTGCCGTTGCATCTGGTCAATCTCAAAGTTTGAAAATTACTATAAGCTACCGTAGCTCTTAACTACTTGTTCTGCCAAATATCCATCAAGTTTTCTCTTGAATCTGCCAACTCAATGCTTCCCTGCACTATGTTCCTGAGCAGCCTCCTCCGTGCATTCTCAAGGCTCTTCCTGAAATAGTTAAACACTAAATGTTGCTTTGTTGCCCCTTCTCTGAGCTTGGGCCTCATCCCACCTTTTGGAGAGGTCAGGATGAGGTCAAATAAGGAAGGGAATAACTGAGTCAAACACGGCCATAGAGAAATGTGGCAATCAGAGCACAGACCAGAAATCCTGTCTCCTGTCCAATGATTAGATGTCAGAACAGTCTCCATGTTCTGGCTCTTACTGCCTCTGTTCCCCCACCACCACCAACACACACACACACACACACACACACAGTCTCTCAGATCTCTTTCAAGGTGTTTTGCATCAGATCTCTTTCAAGGTGTTTTGCATCTTTTGGTTTTAATTTCTTTCACCATTCCCTCCATATGGTCTAAAACCATATTGTGCAATAGCAGTAAGGAACATTTTTTTATTTACTATAAAATGTTTTGAAAATAAGGAATTATACATTCAAAAAATGTTGGAAAACAATTTTGTAGGAGTTGCACCAATTCATAGAATCCTTACACTGTGAAAGCAGGCCATTGGCCCATTGAATCCAGACCAACATCTGAAGAGCATCCGACCCAGACCCACTCCCGGATCCCATCCCTGAAACCCTGCATTCCCCATGGCCAAACCACCAGTGGGCAATTTCCCATAGCCAATCCACCCTGACCTGCACATCTTTGGACTGTGGGAGGCAACTGGAGCACCCAGAGGAAACCCACGCAGAGACAGGGACAAGGTACAAACTCCACACAAGTTTGTCCAATGATTAATAGAAACTTGTGAATAATAAGAAAAAGTATTTTATTTAATATCTATTCACAAATGTGGGCATCGCTGCCTGGGCCAGTATTTATTGCCCGTCCTTAGTTACCCTTTGAGAAGGTGGTGGTGAGCTGCCTTCTTGAACGACTGCAGTCCATGTGCTGGAGGTGACCCAGAATGATGTTCAGGAGGAAATTTCAGGATTTTGATCCTGTGACACTGAAGGAACAGTGATATATTTCTAAGTCAGGATGGTGAGTGGCTTGGAGGGGAACTTGCATGAGATGGCGTTCCTATGTATTTGTTACCTTATCCTTCTAAGTGGCAGTAGTTATGTGAGTTTGACCGTGTAAGCTGGATTTCCTTAACCTGGAAGCAGTATCAATGACATAAGAGACATCATAGTTTCTGTTGTGGTACCATAAACTGAAATGGAAGCTAGGTTGCATGATTTGAAGTTTTTGATCAGGAGAGTTTTATAATTTAAAAGAAACAAGTGCTTAATATGCTATTTGATAAAACATTGCTTTTTTGTAAAAGTAAGAAAGAAATTTTGAGATTGAGCAGTGCTGAAAATCTTGATTTAAGGAAATTCCACCTAGTAGCAGTGCTCTGATTATTTGAATTACAGAACATTAAAAAGTTTTATCTTCCAAGAGCAGTTGAAGAGAATATATATCCAGAGACTGCAGACAGAAAGCATCTCTCTCTCTCTGTTCCCACCACCCTTTCTCTCTCTCTCTCTCTCTCTGTCTGTGGGAAAAGTCAGAAAAACCTAAAAGGCTTCAAAGAAAGAATTGGGACAAGAAAAATCAGAGGAGTTTACAAGAATGATCCCAGAGATGAAGGGCTTCTCATGAGGAGCAGTTAAGGATTCTGGGTCTGTACTCGATGGAGTTCAGAAGGATGAGTGGGATCTGATTAAAACTTACAGAATACTGAAAGGGCCTGGATATTGTGGACACAGAGAATCACAGGTAGATAGGATAGTGAAGAAGACATTTGGTATGCTTTCCTTTATTGGTCAGAGTATTGAGTACAGGAGTTGAGAGGTCATGTTGCGGCTGTACAAGACATTGGTTAGGTCACTGTTGGAATATTGTGTGCAATTCTGGTCTCCTTCCTATTGGAAAGATGTTGTGAAATTTGAAAGGGTTCAGAAAAGATTTGCAAGGATGTTGCCAGGGTTCGAAGATTTGAGCTATAAGGAGAGGTTGAATAGGCTGGGGCTGTTTTCCCTGGAGCATCAGAGGCGGAGGGGTGGACTTATAGAGGTTTATAAAATAATGAGGGACATGGATAAGGAAAATAGACAAGGTATTTTCCCTGGGGTGGGGGAGTCCAGTACTGGAAGGCACAGTTTAGGGTGAGAGGGAAAGTTATAAAAGAGACCCAAGGGGCAACTTTCTCACACAGAGGGTGGTAGATGTATGGAATGCGCTGCCAGAGGATGTGGTGGAAGCTAGTACAATTGCAATATTTAAAACGCATCTGAATGGGTATATGAATAGGAAGGGTTTGGAGGAATATGGACTGGGTGCTGGCAGGTGGGTCTAGATTGGGTTGAGATATCTGGTTGGCATGGACAGGTTAGACCGAAGGGTCTGTTTCTGTGCTGTACATCTGTATGACTCTATGACTCTATGGTAGAAGAGACTGGAACCCAATGGAACAGTCTCAGAGTGAAGGGTAACCCTTTAAAACCCTTGAGAGGAGGAGGGATTTCTTCAGCAAGAGATTCTATGGAACTCAAATACCATAGAAGACCGAAGGGCCAAAATCTTTGCGTGTGTTTAAGATAGAGATAGGTAGATTCTTGATTAGTGAAGGGATTAAGCATTACGGGGAGAAGGCAGGAGAATGGGATTGAGAAATATGTCAGCCATGATTGAATGGTGGGGCAAATTGGATGATCTGAATGATTTAATTCTGTTCCTACATCTTATGCCCTTCTTGTCTTTTGGAGTCAAGCAACCCTTCATCTGTCCTCTTCCTCCTCCAATGTGAGATTTCTTGTGATGGTTTCCACAGTGAAGACGCTGAACGAAAATGAGTTGACATGTGATAGTGGCTAGTTCAATGATTATTATTATTATATCAACAATAAAAGGTTCATTATTATATCAACAATAAAAGGTTATGGGTTCACTGGAATATAAGAACAGAAGTAGGCCATTTAGTTCATCGAGCCTGCCCCACCATTCAATAACATTGTGGCTGATTGAATCCAGTGCCTTTTACACAACCCATCTCCAATATACCTTCATTCAAGCCCCACCACAGATATTTAATCACATCTAACTTAAGCTGACATATTTGCATAACAGAGAGAGCACTAATGTGCCCTTCTGAATTGATTTTAAATTAAGATTCTGTCTTTCCTGTCAGAAGAATCATTTGGAGCTTATGTTTTGCTCACTTATGGGATGTGTGCATCACTGGCTGGGCCAGCATTTATTGCCCATCCCTAGTGGTGGTAAGCTGCCTTCTTGAATTGCTGGTCTTCACATGCAGGATGGTATGGTGGCTCAGTGGTTAACTCTGCTACCTCACAGCGCCAGGGACTGGGTTTGATTCTAGCCTCGGGCGACCCGCTGTGTGGAGTTTGCGCATTCTCTCTCTATCCATGTGGGTTTCCTCCTGGTGCTCCAATTTTCACCCACTGTCCAAAGATGTGCAGGTTAAGTGGATTGACATTGGAAAACATGGGGTTACAGGGATTGGGTAGGCAGGGTGGCTGTTTGGAGGGCTGATGTGGTCATGATGGGCCGAATGGCCTGCTTCCACACTGTAGTTAGATGCACAATGTCCTCAGGGAGGAAATTCCAGGATATTTTTCCAATTGCCTCAGCATTTTGCTCTTTCAAGTTCCAGTTTCTCTCCAGTTTCTTAAAGAATTCCAAAATCTATCTTAAGGCTTTAAGTAAAAGAATCTCACTGGGATTTGATGAGCTGGCACAGAACTTGAAAACAAATGTCTGTAGGATGTTCCTCTGGAGTTTCCTTCACCCTTCTTTTGGAAAGGTGGGCTCAAGAATGTTGACCTCTCTGTGACCTTGTGGGGTCAGTGCTGAAGCCCTTGACTCAATGAAATTTCAAATGTCAGTCAACCCAACTTTCTCCCCTGTGCTATTCATTCACATAACGACTGGTCAATGCACTTCCTTATAAGACAAGACCATAAGACATAAGAGCAGAAATTATGCCACTCGGTCCATCGAGTCTGCTCTGCCATTCAATCATGGCGGATAAGCTTCTCAACCCCATTTTCCTGCTTTCTCCCTGTAACACTTGACACTCTTTACAACCAAGAACCTATCTACCTCCATCTGAAAATTTCTCAATAACCTGGCCTCCACAGCCTTCTGTAGCAATGAATTCCATAGATCCAATGCTCTCTGGCTGAAGAAGTTTCTCCTTATCTCTGTTCTGAAAGGTCTTCCCTTTATTCTAAGGCTGTGTCCTCGGGTCCGAGTCTCTCCCACCAATGGAAACATCTTCCCAACGTCCACTCTGTCATTGTTCCAGTGAGGAGAAAGTAAGGACTGCAGATGCTGGAGACTAGAGTTGAAAAGTGTGGTGCTGGAAAAACACAGCAGGTCAAGCAGCATCCGAGGAGCAGGAGAATCGACGTATTTAGCATCCGAGGAGCTTATGCCCGAAACGTCGATTCTCCTGCTCCTCGGATGCTGCCTGGCCTGTTGTGTTTATCCAGCACCACACTTTTCAACATTGTTCCAGTGAGGACTTCTTGTTCAAGTGTAACATTTACAAACCTCCTCCTCCACAGTCAAATATTTCCATTTCTTTGATTTGTTAAACAACATCCCATTAAAATTCTTCCACTCTGCAAAGAAATCCCACCTCAAAATAGCGGCACCTTCATTAAACCCAATGCTTTCCACATTCTTCGTCAATCTTTTCCATTCAAGTACTTTCCCAAATGAGGTTGGATTCAAACAAAGGATTTAAGCCTTACAAAATAACTCTATAAAATATTTTTGATTCATATTTAGAGCCAAAAAAAAATTTCAGATCCAAGCAAAACATCTTTCCATAAATTGTAGGTGGGTTTTTCAAAGTTTAATTTGCAATCAAAACAAGTAGCTTAGAAATTCACAGGGAATGAATCATATTTAGTGTCTCCTTGTAATTCTGTTTTTCCTTTCAGGTTTGGTTTCTGTCTCACTGCAATCGTTTTTGACTTTCTGGCAGTTCCTTCCTGTACATTGGCTATAATCTCTCCACACAATAATCACTGGGTTTTTTTGTGAAACTGACCTGACATTGACACTTTCATCGCCAGATCTGAGGTTGCAGGGGATTATTGTTTTTTAATCGTTCAGGGGATGTGGACTTCATTGGCTAGGTCAGCATTTATTACCCAGCAGGCAGTTTAGATTAGATTAGATTGCCTACAGTGTGGAACCAGGCCCTTCAGCCCAACAAGTCCACACCGACCCTCTGAAGACCAACCCACCCAGACCCATTCCCCTACATTTTACCCCTGACTAATGCCCCTAACACTACAGGCAATCTAGCATGGCCAATTCACCTAACCTGCATATCTTTGGACTGTGGGAGGAAACCCATGCAGACACAGGGAGAATGTGCGAACTCCACACAGACAGTTGCCTGAGGTAAGAATTGAACCCAGGTATCTGGTGCTGTGAGGCAGCAGTGCTAACCACTAAGCCACCGTGCAACCCCATTGTTGTGGGTCTGGAGTCACATGTAGGCCAGACCAGGCAAGGATGGCAGTTTCCTTCCCTAATGGACATTAGTGACCTAGATGAGTTTTTCTGACAATTGACTCAGAATCATCAGCAGACTCCTAATTCCAGACATTTATTGAATTCAAATTCCAACATCTGCCATGGCAGGATCTGAACCTGGGTCTCTGGATTAACAGCCCAATGATGACATCAGTGTGCCATCGCCTCCCCATGTTATATTTTTAGCTTACCATCTATTTTTAACTCTTGCCCAGGGAAAGGAAAAGAAATTGGGAAGAGAGGAGAAGTTAGAAGAATTCAAGGAAGAGAGAAAGTGGGCGAGGAGAGGTAAGGGAGACATTGGAGAGAAAAAGCAAGACAGAAAAGTTTCTTGCAATTTCCAGGCAGACCCATGGTTAAACATGAAGTAAGTCAGATACTGTTTCTCAAAAAAGAGTCAGGGCTGGAGTTGAAATTTGCAAGATGGAGGTCAATAGACTTTTCCTGGGGAAAGATATCATGGTGACTGATTAAACTAAGAAAGATAGATGGAGTTGGGAGGCAGGTCAACTGCAATTGAATTAATGCCCGAACTGATGGGTAGAAGGGGAAGGGGGAACAACAGCTGGTGGGCTGGAGGGCATCTGACCAACTTCTGCATGTTATTCATTCATAACTCTCTCCTCGGCCAAGTTATCTGCTTCTGTTCAGGGAGGAGTTGAAGGTTAAGTGGACTAGCCATCCAGAATCCCAGGATAATGCCTCTGTGGATACAAGGTTTAACACCAATGAATACAACCTGGAATCGGGAGGTAGCCTCAGTGATGGTGACTGTGAAACAGTATCAGCACTTGACCTAACAAGCTCACTGATATTAGGGAAGGAAACCCTACTGGCCATACCTGGTCTGGCCTATATGTGACTCCAGACCCACAGCACGGCAGTTTTCTCTTAACTACCCAGTGAAGTGGAAGACAAAATCCCTCAGGTGATGGGGAACGCGTGCTGACCACAGACAGCAACACCACCAGGTTTTGTCACCCGCCCAGGATAATCTGATCACTCTATGGTGCCCTATAAAAAGCAGTCTATCTGGACACATCACAGTGTGGTACAGCAAAGTGCTCTTTTCAAGACAGCAAGAAACTACAGAGAGTCATGAACACAGCCCAGTCGATCTCACAAACTGACCTTCCATCCATTGGCTTCATCTACACTTCCCACTGTCTCAGGTGAGCAGCCAACACCATGAAAGACCCCTCCCACCCAGATTTTACTCTCTTCCACCCTCTTCCATTGGGTAAGATCCAGAGATTTGAAAACATGCACCAACAGATTCAAGAACAGCTTCCTCCCTGCTGTTATTAAGCTTCTGAATGAACCTCTCAAAGTGTATGTTTAATGTTGACCTTGCTCTCTGCGCACCTTCTCTGCAGCCACAGCATTATATTCCTCGCTCTGTTCTCTTACCCTCATGCACTTTGTATGGTATGATCTGCCTGTACTGCACGTAAAGCAAAACTTTTCACTGTACTTAGGTACATGTGACAATAATAAATCAAATCATATCAAATCAAACAAGGACAGCAGGACTGCCTCTGGATTCATGCTCCTTTGTCGCATTTCCTAAATCTCCCACTGAGCAGATGAAAGTGAAATATTTGGGGTCACCTTCATTTGTCTTCCATGCCACAGCAGTTGCTTTGTTAGACATGAGTTGCTTAAGTTCCCTGATCACAACAGGGTATATTTTGGAATGGTGTGAATGGAGCTGGACAGATGATGTTGTGTGCGATATCACAGTGCTGCTCATATCCCAGGGGATTTTCAAACAATCTTACATAAGAACCAGGAGTAGAATAGAGCACACAACACTTTTACCCTGTTCCACTATTCAAGAAAATCATGGCTGGTCTGATTCTTTTACCCCACTTTCCCACCTTATACCCATTTCACATTTCCTACATCCTGACTGACCAAAACCAAATCACCTTGCTCTTAAATCCACAATTTGTTGGTGCAGAAAATTCCAATGCTTCTTAGAGAGAAGTTATTTTTCCTCATCTCAGTCCTAAATCACTTATTCCAAGATGGTGATCACTTTTAGGCCCTCCCACAGAAGAAGACCACTTGGCCCATCTTTCAAACCACTGTCCCATTGCACTGTTCTTTACCAAAATCTAGATTTAGCCACAATTCCTTGATAATTCACGGATTATATTTGTTCACAGGATGTGGGTAACTCTGATTAGGCCATCAATTATTGTCCATCCTGAATTGTCCAGATGACAATTGAGAGTCAACCACATTGTTGTGGCTCTGGAGACACATGGAGGCAGGACCGGGTAATGATGGCAGTTTCATTGAATTCATCAATTTTCAAAGTTCATTTTGTGGGATGTGGATGTCTCTGACTGGCCTGGCATTTATTTCCCCTCCCTAGTTGCCCTTGAGAAGGTGGTGATGAGCTGTCTTCTTGAACCATTGCAGTCCACCTGCTATGGGTTTGATTCGCAATGAAACTTTGTAGTAATTGGTACAACTTGCCCAACCATTTCAGAAGGCAGTTCAGAGTCAACCACATTGCTATGAGTCTGGAGTAACTTGTAGGCCAGACCAGGTGAGCACAGTAGATTTCCTTCCCTGAAGGACATGAGTGAGACAGACATCAGCAATGAGATTATGGCCATTAGTAGATTCTTAATTTGAGATGTTTTTCAAAATTGAATTCAAATTCCCCCATCTACTATGGCAGGATTCAAACACAGGTCCCTAGAACTTTAGTTGATTTTCTGGGTTAGTCATCTAGTGGTAGCACATCCCACATCAAATGTCTTTTAGAAATTTATCATTGAATCTGTTCTCCTTCAGGTAGTACATTCCAGATAACAACCAATAACACTATCCTTCCCTGTCCCCATCTGGTCTTTTGTCAAAAATTTGCATTTCAAGTGGAAATGCTGTAAATTTACATTTACCCCAACAAGCCTCTGATGATAAATTAAAACTGTTAATTAACTGAAACACTTCGTAGGTCAAGCAACTTGGGTGGAGAGGGCAGTGGGATTAAAGATGCAAGTGTGGATCCTTTGGCGAGAGCTACTGACAGAAGGTGCCCTCACCACAGAGTCAACCTGAGCTGTTGAGCGTTGACAGAGATTTGCTGTTCTCTGTCATGGAAGTCCAGCATCTGCACTATTCTGGTCTAGATTCAAAAGCATTTTAACATTTGGACAGTCTATCTTATGTGTGAACGGTGTCCGTAAAACAGAGGGAGAAGGATCAATTCCTTGTGCTATACTATAGATTCTTTCGCTTTGCATTAGCATCTCATCCACCCTTGTGTCATTGGAATTTCTTCATTTTGTCTATTGTTCAATTTCAATTATCTTTTGATTGTTCTTTACTTTTACCTTTTAGTTTTCTCCTTTGGGAAAAGGAGACATCTGGTGCCTTTTAGTCACCCCGAAAGTTGACTTCCAATCTGAGTTCATTTCAAAATCTGATGAGGGTCATTCAGAGTTTGCACATTAGCACAAAATCCAATTCTGCTTTCATAGACATAGAGTCATTTTGTACGGAAACAGATCCTTCAGTCTAACTAGTCCATGCCGACCATAATCCCAAACTAAACTAGTGTCATTTACCTGCGCTTGGCCCATATTCTTCCAAACGTATCTTATTCATGTAAGTGTAATGACTGTATAAAATTTAGAAGCAAATCTAAGAATAAACCTACGATCTCAGGAGCAGCCACAAGATGCACGCTACTCTCTGGTGACTTCAATAGAAATTACCTGCACCTTCCCC
This sequence comes from Hemiscyllium ocellatum, assembly GCF_020745735.1. Classification (NCBI taxonomy): domain Eukaryota; kingdom Metazoa; phylum Chordata; class Chondrichthyes; order Orectolobiformes; family Hemiscylliidae; genus Hemiscyllium; species Hemiscyllium ocellatum. Next base: position 7,763,464 of record NC_083410.1, on the reverse strand, counting down.
TCCAAGCACCTCACCACCTTGACTTGCAAATGCATTACAGTTCCTTCAGTGTTGCTGGGTCACAATCCAGAAATTCCCACCCTAAGGGCACTGTGGGTGTATCTACAGCACATAGAATCTAGAGCAGTGCAGTGTAGCTATGGGCCTTTTGGGGCCAAATCAAACAAATCCCTTCTGCTTGTCCTTGATCCATAACCCTCCATACCTTGCATATTTATGTGCTTTTCGATAAGCCTCTATCATATCTGCCTCTACCACCACCCTTGTCAGCACATTCCAGGCACTTACCATTCTCTGTAAAATGCTTTCATCTCGAGTCTCCTTTGAATCTACCCCCTCTCACCTTAAATGCATGCCCCTTAGTTTTCGACATTTGAACCCCAGGAAAATGATTCTGCCCACCAACCCTATGTATGCATCTCATAATTTTGTAGACTTCTATCAAGTCTCCCCTCAGTCTCCACTGCTCCAGAGAAAACAACCCAAGTTTGCCCAGCCTCTCCTGAGAGCTCATAACCTCTAATCCAGGCAGCATCCTGGTAATCTCCTTCTGCACCCTCTCCAAAGCCTCCACATCCTTCCTGTAATGTGGCGACCAGAATTGAACACAATGCTCTAAGTGTAGTCTAACTAAAGTCTTATAAAGCTACAACATGACATCCTGACTCCTGTACCCAACGCCCGACAAATAAGGGCAAACATGCCATACACTTTCTTCACCATGGACTGCCACGATTCAAGAAGATAGCTTACCACCACCTTCTCAAGGGCAACGGGGGATGGGCAGTAAATACTGACCTAGCCAGTGACACCTACGTCCCCTGAACGAATGAAGAAAAAGAACAGCACCAATTAATTTGATGCAATATACAATTTGAAGCTAATTGAAGTGGGTTGAGAGTGTGGTGCTCGAAAAGCCCAGCAGGTCAGGCAGCATCTGAGGAGCAGGAGAATCAATGTTCCAGGCATAAACTCATTATCAGGGCATAACCCATTCCTGAAGAAGAGCTTATGCCCAAAACATTGATTCTCCTGCTCCTTGGATGTTGCCGTGCTTTTCCAGCAACGCCCTCTTGACTTTGATCTCCAGTATCTTCCATCTTCACTTTCTCCCAGCAAATTAAAGAGAGACCAGTGTCATACTGAAAAGAAGGGCCAATTATTATGCAAGCCCCGAGACAAACACAATATGGTCAAATACCGGGCAGAAGCGACTGAGTTCTGTCATAAACGCAAGGATTTTTGAGGATGATGAGGAAACTGCTGTCAATATTAACCTTATTACAAGACAATGTATGTAGGATAAGTATGCAGCAGCCATTTCTTGCTGTGTAGAAATTAATTCAAATTTGATTTGTCGTACTTTAAAAGCAATGAATTCCACAGCTCGAGGCAGAATGGATGTGGCAATTTGTGTGTTTGACTGCATTGCCAAAAGCCCACAAGATGAAACATTTCAGAGACTGATTACAATTCCATCTTATCTGAGCTCTCTGATCTTCAGATCTGCATAATACATCTCCCATGTAACACCTTCCGCAGTACCATCTGAAAATGTTCTGCTCAACTGCTTTTCACTGCGCCCTGTGGTGCAGGAACTATAAAATGACTTTTCATGTATAAAATTTAACTATTATTCAATCATCATATATTAACAATGATGTTAGCACTGGACAAGTTAAAAGTCTCTTTAACAAAAGGTAGACAAATCTTTCCTTGCTCGTCCTTAGTGGCTAATTTGCTCATGGTCACATATGTTAAAGCATTTTGGACTTGACTGGGATTCTAACAGATCTTTTAACAACACACATTTAAGGGAAACGAGGTAAGTGCATGAGGGAGGAAAAAGGAAAAAGATTCTGATTGAGATTCTAATGATAAGCTGACCGAGGAGATCTCTGTGGGTTGTAGGGGAGTTGGATTGAATAGTCAATTTTTGAACAGTTAATTCCATGTAATTTCATGTAATATGCTACAACATGGCTTTATTGGTAGCACCTTGCGTTTATGACAGAACTCAGTCATTTCTGCCCCATATTTGACCATATTAATTAGTCAGCACCCCCTCAATACAGTGCTGAGGAGGGGCTGTAACCTGGAAGTATCCATTCTAGTGGCTGTCTCAGGTCATTATAGAATGTAAAGTCATAAAGAAATAGGGGCAGGAGGATGCAATTCGGCCCCTTGAATCTCTTCTGCCAATCTGGAGGGCTGATGTGGTTCCCAGTTCCACTTTCCTGTTTGTCTCCCTAAACCGTTGACTCCTTGTCAATGAAAAATCAAGCTCAGCATGGAACACATTGAATGGTGCAGCCTCAACTGCTGTGTAGGGCAGGGAATTCCAAAGATGTAATCCTCTGAGGAAGAAAATTCCTCTTTCTGTCTTAAATGGGACACCCTTTATCTTTAAGCTGCCCTACTTCTAGATTTCCACAAATAGCCTCCCTGGTTCTACCCTCCAAACTGCCTCAGAACCCTTAGATCCAAAATGAGCTCGCAAAATGGTGTTTAAGTAAATTATTCTCCACCTTTGCTCCCAAGATAATGATATAGTGGGTCAGTGGTTAGCACTGCTGCCCAACAGCACCAGGGACCCGGGTTTGATTCCGCTCTTGGGTGACTGTCTGTGTGGAGTTTGCATGTTGTCCCTGTACCTGCATGGGTTTCCTCCGTGTGCTCCGGTTTCCTCTCACAGTCTGAAGATATGCAGGTTAGGTGGATTGGCCATGCAAAATTGCCCGTGGTGTCCAGGGATGTGTAGGCTAGATGGGTTAGCCATGGGAAATGAAGGGTTACAGGGATAGGGTCTGGGTCTGGGTGGGATTCTCTTTGGTGTGGACTCAATGGGCTGAATGCTTCCACATTGTAAGAATTCTATCATTCTAACATGAAGGAGTAGAAAGAATGTAGCTACATGAGCAGAGAGGTTGTTGGGTGGCATAAAATATTCAGTAGGGTAAATGGAAGCTCTTTGACAACATTCATTATGTTTTCTATTGAAGCAAGTAACTCTAAGTAATTTAAATATAAGTAGAATAGGAATAAGATTAAAACTTTGGTGATGCAGTCAAATTGTGAGTCACTTCAAACTGTGAGGACATATCCTGAAGATTTCAGCAACAGGCAAATTGGTGCCAGAGACGGTTCGATGCAGATAATTATATTTTGTGTCGTGTTTGCTGTCTCCATATGTAATGGTGCTCTATCATTGCCAATTGCCATCTTATGAATTAAAGCTGGCTGTGACTTGACAAAGAACCCAGAAAACTGGCAAAGATCGAATCAATAAATGAAAACTAATTCAAATGCACAAGGACAGGGAAATGGATCTGTATGCTTCTGGATTGAGTTCCTATTTACCTGTGATTTGTTAAACTTTAGATTTTAATAGAGAAGACAGTAGAGGGACATTGAAACAGAAAGCATGTGCATTTTCATAGTGTTTATTCACAGCATTCCACAACCAAAAACGTGCTTCTGAAGTTGGGAAGGAAACACAGCAGTCAACAGGAACCCAGAAAGCTCCCACAAACAGTGAGGTGACAATGACAATGATAATGATGTGCGATGCTGGTTAAGGGATAAATGTTAACCAGAATACTAGGGAAAATCTCTCCTGTTGTTCATCAAAATATTGCCCAAAACATTCACCCAAGAGAGCAAATGAGTTTTTGTCAGAATGTTTTCAAACTGAGGAGCGTTAGGAAGAGATTTACCAGGATGTTGCCGGGTATGGAGGGTTTGAGTTACAAAGAAAGGCTGGATGGGCTGAGAAATTTTTCACTGGATCGTAGGAGGTTGAGACTCGACCTTATAGAGATTTATAAAAGAATGAGAGGTATAGATGGAGTTAATGGTGCTGTCTTTTCCCGAGAAAGGGGGATTTCAAGAGTAAGGGGCACAATTTTAAGGCGAAAGTGGGTACTGCAGATGCTGGAGATTAGAGTCAAGATTAGAGTAATACTGGAAAAACACTGACCTGATGTGCTTTTCCAGCACTACTCTAACCCTAGCACATTTTTAAGGTGAGAGGAGAGAGATCTAAAAAAGCAGAGGGGTCAATGTTTTTAAACAGAGAGTGATTCACGTGTGAAATGAACTTCCTGAGGAAGTGGTAAATGCAGGTTCGGTTACAACATCTAAAAGACATTTGGATAAGGACATGAGTAGGAGCTATGGGCCTGGAGCAGGTCGGCGAGAATAAGGTTTGACATGGACTGGTTGGACTGGAGGATCTGTTCTCATGCTGTATAACTCCATGATTCTGTACAGCATCATCAGGAGAAAGTGAGGACTGCAGATATTGGAGATCAGAGCTGAAAATGTGTTGCTGGAAAAGTGCAGCAGGTCAGGCAGCATCCAAGGAACAGGAGAATCGATGTTTCAGGCATGAGCCCTTCTTCTTGAAGAAGGGTTCATGCCGGAAACGTCGATTCTCCCGCTCCTTGGATGCTGCCTGACCTGCTGCGCTTTTCCAGCAACACATTTTCAGTACAGTATCATTAGCCCAAGATAAAACCCTGGAGCATCAGGCTGGCTTTTTGATGGCAATCGTCTTTTTTCCTAAGCTGGAGAATTTCAAGACTGGGGGCATGTTTTTAAGGTGAGACAAGAGAGTTTTAGAAAAGCCATGAGAGGTAAATGTTTTACACAGAGAGTGGAGTGTGAACTTCAGAAAACTTTCTGACACAGAGTACTGTCTGAAGAATCATGGTAACCACTGTGAGATACTTTGCCAGTTCATGACCATGCAATCCATTTTATTGTCCTCAGACAATGATTCTGGATTCTTTTCAATTCAGTTCAGCTCCGGGGGAAAGTTGCTGCAGTCTTTTTTCTCACTTCCATCAATATGAATGAGCCATCCTCAACATCTAAGTAATCCTACATCACATATCATAAATTGATAATGACTTTCCTGGCTTTGCATAGTTCCCTGGTGCTCAGGCAAATCACTTGATCACCTCTGTTGCCATTATCCGTTGTGGAAAGTCTGTACCAATGCCAGAATGTTCAGCTTTTGTGCAGCTGGCCATAAGACAAATGTAAACGTACCAGGATTTTGTCAGGCACATCGTTAGTGAGACTTCATGGAAACTGAGACGTATTGTTGGGGATAAAGATTTTCAACTGAGAGATTCAACCCAAGTCCTGTCTGATCTATGTTAGCTCCTGCACTGACAATGTCTCAAATTTGGATTCACCAACAGTCTGGTGTGTGAATCCCTGCTGGACTCAGGGTTCCCAAGCTCTGCTATTCCCCCAGTCCTGCAGCTCTCCCTGAACACTCTGATTCTGACCTTGAGTGCATGTTGAAAGGGCATGAAAAATCATGACCTCCAGTCACTGGCTACTGTACATCGTTAATTGTCCTTAGTATCAGTGAGTCACTTCCTTGAAGCATTGCAGTAAAGGTGGTGTATAAAGACCCAAAATGCCAACCCAGGATTTTGACCTAATGATGATAAGGCAACAGTGATATAGTTTCAAGTCAGGGGGATGTGTTGATAGAAGTTTATGAGGGGTAGAGATAAAGTTAATGGTAGTTAGTGAGTTTTGGGAAGATTTGTAGCTCAGGTTGAGGTTTTGGATATAGGTTTGCTCGCTGAGCTGAAAGATTCATTTCCAGATGTTTCGTTACCTTACTCGGTAACATCCTCAGTGGACCTCATGTGAAGCAATGCTGAAAATTCCTGCTTTCTATTTATATGTTTGGGTTTCTTTGGGTTGGTGATGTTATTTCCTGTAGTGAAGTCACTTCCTGTTCCTCTTCTCAAGGGGTGGTGGATGAGGTCTAATTCGATGTGTTTGTTGATAGAGATCCAGTTTGAATGCCATACTTCTAAGAATTCTTATGCATGTCTTTGTTTGGCTTGTCCTAGGATGGATGTATTGTCCCAGTTGAAGTCGTGTCCTTTCTCATCCGTATGTGAGGATACTAGTGAGAGAGGTTCATGTCTTTTTGTGGCTAGTTGATGTACATGGAAGTTGTCTTTTCTCTAGGATGGGGAATTTCAAGACTAGGGACACATTGTTACGATGAGAGGAGAGAGATTTAAAAAAGATGTGAGGGCAGATTCTTTACACAGCGGTTGACTTGTATGTGAAGTCAACTTCCTGAGGTACTGGTGGATGTCCGTACAATTACAATGCTTAAAAGACATTTGGATGGATACATGAATAGGGGGGGTTTGGAGGAATGTGGGCCAGGAGTCGGCAGGTGGGACTAGTTTAGCTTAGGATTATGGTTGGCATGGACTGGTTGGACCGAAAGGTCTATTTCTGTGCTGGGTGACACCATGACTCTATGATCTTGGAGGGTGTTCCCATGCATCTACTGACACATGAACATAGCAATGGTGCGGTGTGAGGGAACTATAGAAGTCACCTTGGAATTTGAAATGACTGAGCACATCCCCAGTTAAAACAAGGTTATAGTCCAACAGGTTTAAATGGAAGCACTAGTTTTTGGAGCGCTGCTCCTTCATCAGGTAGTCAGGAACAGCGCTCCAAAAGCTAGTGCTTCCAAATAAACCTAGTGTCGTGTGATTTTTAACTTGGTCCAACACCATCAACTCCAAATCATAAGCATGTCCCCGTTGTGTCAAATGGGACAGTTGACTGTATCACAAAGTGCCCCTTGACGTGACACTTCAACCAGACCCAGACCACCAATCCAGTGGAGGCTCAATCAAGCTGACAATGTTGAGACGCGGTTTAAAGATGATTGAGTACAAAAGCAAAAATAAAAATGGAAAACACTGGCAAGTGTTGTTGCCCTGCTTTCCAACATTTGATATGATTATGTTGATAAATGAGGTTGGAGAGAAGATCGCTGAGGTTTTACCTCATGAAACTGCAGCTGTGTAGTTTCTGGGAAGGAGCATTGAAAGGGCAACAATGGATACAAATGGTTGATGTCAGGAAGGGAAAGGTCCATTAAAGGAAAAACATGGAAGGCCATATGGAGAGTGACACACTGCAGAACGCGTGGGGAGTTAGTTTGTGCCAGAGAAAATGTTCACTGTAATAAATGGTGCAATTAACAGAATATCCATTGTGAACTCTATGGAAACAGTGCATCATTGCCAACAGCTGAGGCGTTGGTTCCCAATACAACGCAGAGGAGAGTGGGAGGGAGGAGATCAGATATTCAAACCTGAAAAGGCAGAGCACACGTAACACTTTGGATTCGATGGGGACAGCAAGATAATGTTGAGAAGCTCATTTGAAACAGATGAGTTGCAGTCCACAATCGTGAAGAAAATAACAATGCATTTATATAGTGATTTTCACAGGATGATAACCAATGAAATTTCTCTGAAGTCTAGTCTTTGTTGCAATATTGGTGACGTGGCAACCAATTTATGCATAGCAATCTTCCATAACCAGCGATGGTTAATGGCTTCCTGAATGATAATGATGTGGAGATGCCCATGTTGGACGGGAGTAGAAAAGTCATAAGTCACATGACACCAGGTTATAGTCCAACAGGTGTATTTGAAATCACAAGCTTTTGGAACGCTGCTTCTACCTGTTGGATTATAACCTGGTGTTGTGTGACTTCTGGCTTAATGATAATGATAATGGCAACCATTTACTATGCTTGAGCATTAAAGATAACTCTGTCTCACATTGGGTTCATATGTGGGGTGGAGTCAGGAACTAAAACTGGACAGATTTTCAGGATAACCACCTCATTCTTCATTGGAGTGGGGTTGTGGGATTGATCATTCATGCCAACCTGAGAGACGTCTAAGGCAGTGTAACACTCGAGTGACAATCTATATTTGATGCTCAGGTCTCAAGGAGTGAGATTGAAACTTACCTTCTCTTTGCTAAATGCATCAAATGATGAATCACCGTAGGAGTTCTGCAATGATCCATGGTTTCCTTTAGGGATAACATGTTCTTTTCACATTTGCCATTTTCGTCTCGAAAAGCAGTTTGAATTTGGTCCTGCTTATGTCTTCACACGTTGATTCACTTGCAGTGAATATTCTTTTCAGAAATCTCGCAGCGTGAGACTGCTCATTCAGTGACTGTCTCAGATATTAAAGAAATTATTTAGTGCTGCCGGTTTTGGACTGGGGTGGACAAAGTTAAAAATCACACAACACCAGGTTGTAGTCCAACAGATTTACTTGGAAGCACTAGCTTTCGGAGCATCGCTCCTTCATCAGGTGGTTGTGGAGCATAAGATTGTATGACATAGAATTTATAGCAAAAGTTTACAGTGTGATGTAACTGAAATTATATATTGAAAAAGACCTGGATTGTTTGTTAAGTCTCTCATCTTTTAGAATGACATGGTGGTTTCATTCTTTCATATGTATATCCTAGAACATTTTTAAGAAGTTGCATTGTCAAGTGAACTTCAACAATAGGTGCCATGTCAGCCCAGATAATGCATTGAAGGTGCGAAGTGCCCTGTGTGCAACTGTCTGTGTCCCAATGTTCAGACTGATTCTATTTCTAAAAAAGGGATTTACAGAATCTTACATGGATTCACGCAGTTTTTGAGCAAAATAAAATGTAATCCTGCAAGTACAAATTCACCTCACAAACTTATATGTATATGTGTGTGTGCGTGCATGCGTGTGTGTGTGTGTGTGTGTGTGTGTGTGTGTTGGGGGGGGGAGGTGTATGTGTGTGTCTGTGTATATGCACGACCGCGTGCGTGTGCAATGCAGCAGGGCCACCCACAATGCAACATGAACCAAAAGCCCCAGCCGAGGCAGGGATACCCTGAGGCATGGTGCATTGGCAGGACCGAGAGGAGGCTGTGGCGGCAGATGAGAGGACACCGCATGGGATTCGCTGTCCAGGGGTGTTCCCCCCCTGTCGGGAAGTGTTTCAGCGGTCTGGGACGTTCGGCCTTGGGCCTTGGGTGGCCATCCTCTGAGACAGAGTTCAGGACGGGCATTTGTGTGGCTGGTTCGGGGATGGGGATGGCCTCATGATGACTATAACTTGGTGTTGTGTGATTTTTAACTTTATATCAAAGAAGGCTTTTATTCTTACAATGTTGGCCCTTTTATATCCAAGGTGCAAAGTTAAACGTGGCAGGAAATCCCCCGAATGTTGGAACAATGCTGGGCCACTCAATATCTTGGCTAACATGGGATCTCATCCCCATTTTCCCGTTCGCCAAACAGGTTCAGTCATTAAACAGCCAGGGACGATTTTACTGAGCCTCTCAACAGCATGTTTGGTCAGTGAAAGATACACTATTTCTTAGAAATTTGATTTGATTTGATTGATTTATTGCCATGTGTACCTACTTATCTACAGCAAAAAGCTTCGTTTGCAATCAGTACAGGCAGGGTATAGTAAGCAAAGACATACAGATCATAGGGTGAAAACATACTTAGACAGAGGCATTTAGGTTACATTGCACAAGGTTTTTTTTTAGATTACTTACAATGTGGAAACAGGCCCTTCAGCCCAACAAGTCCACACCGACCCGCAACCCACTCATACCCCTACATTTACCCCTTACCTAACACTACAGGCAATTTAGCATGCCCAATTCACCTGACCCACACATCTTTGGACTGTGGGAGGAAACCGGAGCACCCGGAGGAAACCCACGCAGACACGGGGAGAACGTGCAAACTCCACACAGTCTATGCTGTGAGGCAGCAGTGCTAACCTGTGCTCAGGTGCTGTGAGGCAGCAGTGCTAACCACTGTGCCACCGTGCCGCCCACTAAGGTGTGCGATAGGTAAGATCAACATCAGCAAGTTAGGTCAACACTAACAGGACGTTCAGGCCGAAAGCCTGGGATATGGCCAGAAAAATGCGCCACAACTGCATGCCTACCCAAAATAGTTCAGAATTAAACTACAGGCCTCAGGGGACTTTCGATTAATACCATAGCAACCAGGTTACAAATGCTGCAAGCTGCAAAAAATAAGCAAAAAGTCAAATTTGAAAACAAGTATAACTTTTTCTTTAATTTAAGGGAAACTTTGACTCATGCAATTAAATATTATTCCCCATAAAATAGTTGGAAAGGGAGGCAGCACCAAATGGGAAGGTTAATGTCCAGACTTTCTATCGTCAGAAGCACTGAGTTGCCATGGCTAATACTTTATCTTAATTGGTACTCTAGGTCAAACAAAGGCTTCCATATCCTTCGCAGGGAAGGGCTTGCATTCATATAGCACCTCAGGATGTCAGTGCCAATGAAGTACAGTCATTGTTGTAATATAGGAACCATGGTAACCAGTTTAAACACAGCAAGCTTCCACAATCTGCAATGTGATAATAACGAGACTCTCTGCTTTAATGATGCCAGTTATCCAGGAATACTTGTTGCTCTAGTAGTGTGAACTCTCTATCTCGTCCTCTTTGTTCCCCTGAGTTGGTTAACAGGGCCTGGGTTGAACATTCCAGTGATGCAGAACTTGTTCAGGTGTCAAGTAAAAACTTGGATTGCTCTCTCTCGAAGGGAATCTGAACTCACAATCTTCTGACAGTGAGCGGGGACTGATACCCACAGAACAATAGCTGACTGAGACTAGTCATGATTTGGAGATGCTGGTGTTGGAGTTTGAATCAGACAAACAGTGAAGCAATAGTCTAAGTCTGCCAAATGTGCAGTGATTGCTTTTGGGTGATATAATCAATAAAGCTGAATAGGGTAACTTACCAAAGCTCGTTCAACATTACCTCCCAAACCCTCAACTTCTACCACCTAGAAGATCAAAAACTTTTGATTCTTACATGGGAATAAAACTTCCAACTCATTAGCTCTCTTCTGTTTCAAAGTGCAGTTACAAGTCAGTAACCTTTCTGTGCATCAGGAGTTCACATGAAAGCCAGAGGAGGTAAAGATGGCAGATTCCATCCTCAAAGGCCATTAGCGAACCAGATGGGCTTTTGCTCCTGGCAATCAATAATGGTTCTGTGGTCATCATTAGACTCTCAATTCAAGATTTTTATTGCATTTAAATACCACTATGGTTGGATTTGAATCCAGGTCCCCAGAACATTACCTGGGTCTCTGGTTTAATAGTCTAGCAATAATATGACCTGGCCATTACCTCCCCTTGATGTAGATGAGTTACCATTTTTAAATTCATATTTTTCTTATACTGAATTCAAATCTCACCAGTTACCATAGTGGGATTTGAAACTTTGACTTTAGAACAGACTTCAATGTAGTGTCTAGATTCCTAATCTGGTGATGGCATGTCTTTATGCAAATATAGTGGATTTTCACTTTTAAGATTATGTGACAGAATGATAATGTCATTGGCTATCTAATCTTGCTGCCTAGAGTGATAAAGCTCTTGCTGTTTAATACTTTCACCTCCTGGTCCTTCTTTGGCCTTTGCAGGTGACATTGTCACTAGCTCCCCACAATGTTTGGGACCACCACCTCCAGCAAGTCCCCATCCCAGCCTATCACATTTTTGACTTGGAAAGGTATGGCTGATTCCTTCAGTGTTGTTGGGCCAAAATCCTGGAGCTCCCTACATAAGGGCATTATGGGTATCATACTAACAAAGATTGCCAAAATCTACTCACTACTAACTCCAACAGGGCTGTTCGGGATATGCAGGGATGGCCATATCTATTCTTTCTAACTGTTGAAGCCTGATGTAGATGGAAAGACCATACAGCCTGGAGTAACTGTGTTGGTTCTATCTTGGAAGGATCCTTTCAACATTGCCTTCTTGTTCAAACTAACCATCTGATTCACAATCGTCTACATCTCAATCCCTGCGACAATAGAGAATTCCATGTTTCACAAGCATCTGTAGGACAAAATGTCTGTGAGCCACTCAACTCCTTCTCTTAGTGACTATCCCAAATCAACATCCCTCCTCCCTCCTACCCAGGTTGATTGCCCAATCAGAGGAGATCTCCTTTGGAGCAGAAGGTAGAATTCAGGACCTTCCTACATTCGGCAAACGATTATATTCCCCAACTACATGACTTTCATATTTTAGCAGTGTAGGAATCTGGACATTGTGATGAAAACTGGAGAGAGGTGTGGAAAAAGTATTAAACAAAGCCCTGCCAGTCTCTCTTTCCTTTTCTCTATTGCAATCTCATTAAGTGAACTTCACTGGCAAAGCACAACCGTTAGAAATCTGGCACATCAAAGGAGGTGTCATAACTGTCAAAAATATTGTCCGACTCTCTGTTTTCCACTGTGTTCCACAGCTGATTTCATTTTTACTGACCTTTGTTTTGCTGAAGAACTTTCCAGAACAGACAGCTCAATGGGAGCAAAACTTTCATTCTTTTTTGTCCAGACCTTTCCAATTACCTCACTAGCCAACCATTTCTCTCAATCACATCTTTTCCTGAAGATTCTGACCTCCAGGTTATAACGTGTTCACGCAGCCGGCTCACTCATGTCTGTAACCCTGCTATCATCTTGATAATATGCGTGTAATCCGATGTTATGAATCTCTGTTTCCTGCACTGGCCGATATCTGGCTTGTTAACTTGAACATTCTGAATCTGCGCTGGAGTTTTGCAGATTGGACTCGAAAAGTTAACTCTGTTTTTCTCTCTCTGGTGCTGCCAGACCTGCTGAGCTTCTCCAGTGTTACTAAGTCATAGACTTTTACAGCACAGAAATAGACCCTTCAGTCCAACTCGTCTGTGCTGACCCGATATCCTAAATTAATCTAGTCCCATTTGCCAGCACTTGGCCCATATCCCTCTAAACCCTTCCTATTCATGTACCCATCCAGCTGCCTTTTAAATGCTGTAATTGTACCAGTCTCCACCACTTCCTCTGGCAGCTCATTCCAGGCACACACCACCCTCCGCATGATAAATTTACCCCATTGGTCCTTTTTAAATCTTTCCCCTCTCACGTTAAACCTTTAGTTTCTGGACTCTTTCTGTGTTTGTTTCTGATTTCTAGCATCTGCAATATTTGATTTGTATTTCAGGAGATTTTTTGCATGACATCCCAACTCATTTCACAGCACAATCTTGTGATGTCAACACCTCAGGACCTTTAGGCCCTCCACATGTCTGACTGGTCCTGTAACTATCCTAGTCTCATTCTGAACTATAAATATCTGGCCACACTCATGATTTTTCAACCAACGTGTACAAGTAGAGTATCTTCCCAAAGCATCACACCAACCAATGACTTCTTACAGCTTAATGTTGTATTTGGGACATTTTCTTTCAGACTAGCTCTGGGGTGTTTGCTCAGGCTGCTGTGCTACTACAATAGCATTGCTGCGCTGGATCAGAAAACCCATGTTCAAGTCCCACTTGCTTCAAATAAGTGTCATTATTTTAATTTTTATTAATTTATTTTGTGGGATGTGAGTATCACTGGCTGGGCCCAGCATTTAATACCCATCCCTTGTTGCCCTTGAGAAGGTGGGAGTGAGCTGCTTTCTTGAACCACTGCAGTCCACCTGCTTTGGGTTGACCCACAATGTCCTTAGGGAGAGAATTCCTGGATTTTGACCCAATGTGTCCGAGCAGGTTGATTAATGCATTCAAAATTTCTTATACCTTTCCCTCTGTTCTGAAAACAGTGGAACTGTAATGATTATATTCAACACAGACAGACAGACATGTTTAGTGAGTCAGAAGGCTGTGGGTTATAATCCCATGCTAGCAGCCTGAGTGCACTATCATGGTCGATGTTTCTAGTCCAGGATTAAGGAAGTGCCGCACTCTCAATGACACCACCCACAAGCTCAGAGACTAAACTGAAGCCCATCTATGGCTGGATTCACACTGAAGATGAATATGGGTGCACTTAATGCACTGGCCAATGTTTTGTTGTCTACCAATATCAATAAAATTGTCTCTCTTTTCTGACAACACCATCAATCTTTTTATCATTTAATCGGTCCTGTCCTCAACACAATCATAGGCTTCTCTCATTGTTGATACAAATGCACACAAATACATTTACACACTTGCACATGTACACAGTACACACAGACAAACATACACGCACATACACATATACAAACACATTCACACACTTGCACAAGTATAGGCATGTAATAACACAAACACGCACACTTGCACATGGGCACACGTGTACACACATTCATATATTTGCATTGTATATACAGACATGCACATGCACACATTCATACACTTACATATGTACGTACACATATACATGCATACATGCACACACATTCATGCGCTTGCACATGTACGCGCATATACACATGCATGAACGCACACATTTGTACATAAACACACATTCACATGTGCAGATACGCAGCCATACTTAAACACGCACAAGCACATGCATATAAATACACGTGTATAAACATACATATGCACACATACACATGCTCACTTGTGCACAGTTACATGTACACACACTCACGTATACCCATGTACACAAAAACATGCAGAAGCACATATAGACCCTTGTACACATGCATTCATAGACACACCCATGCACTCACACATGCAGAGTTACATGTGTAGGTGCACACATATGCTAGTACACAGAAACTTTTCGTCTATCAAGGGAGTGCTTGTTAATCATCATTTTCAACCAAAAATGGCTTGGGTGATATGCCTTGAAGGGCCTCTTGCTGTTGCTGTTACAATAGCCACAGACTGTTCTCTTTAAAAAATGAATTATTATTAAATATGGAAGTGGAAATAATTGGATAAGTAACCCTTGAGAGAACATTGATTGTTCAGACATCACCGACAGATGCGTTCTGAGATTTTTCTTGTGGTTTCATAAGCTGAAGTATACTTTTGAAAACATGTAATGCAGATATTCCGAAGATCAGCTGGAGAGTGAGACACATGAGTTTAAAAAAAATAATTTGAAAAGTGAGAGCTTCCTTTGCATTATCTCAGCTACCTTGAGAGATGGCTATGACCTTGATGGTAACCATGGTGATGGGCCTATGTTGAGGCTAACAGCTGAGTGAAACCATTTTTTGGGATGATCTGTCTGGTGAATTCTGATTACTTGGCAGATCAGGAAACAAAAAAAAGAGCCTCTCAGTCTTTAGAGTATTTAGCAAAAAGACTTGGAACATTGTTGGCATTCTTTTCAAAAGGTTTTTTTAATCCATTTTTGCTCTCAGTGAAGAAAGGCTTACCATCTGTTTTCTCAGGCACATGGGCTGAGGCCCCTGAACCAAGAAAGGACCCAAGACAGTGCAAGAGTCCAAAGCGAAACCATCTGTCGGCAGGCACTGCAGGAACAAGTCCGAGAACATCAATTCTCCAGCCAAGATCTGGCCTGAGAATCCTGGATGAGACATTACCTTTGTGTTCATTGTCTAAGTTCTAAGGAATGCATTCCACTTTCCAGAACTTGCCAGACCCCTAGCAATGCTGTCCCCAGCACTATTACAATGCTAACATCTACCCAGTGATGTGGAACATTGCCTGAGTATGTCCTGAGCACAAATCGTGCGACAAATCCAGACTGCCCACGGTCATCAGTCTACTCTCCACCATCAGCACAGTGATGGGTGTCAAGAGTGCCACTGAATGCTATTACTCAGATGCAACTTGCTCTTGATCATCAGTTTGGGTTCTGTCAGGTCCATATACCTTCTGTTGCTATTCCAGACTTGGTCCAAACATGAGCAAAAGAGGTGAGGTGAGAGTGACTGCCCTTGACATGAGGTAGTACATGACTGAAATAAAAGGCTACATAGTCCTACCATACTGTGGTGATTGTTCATTAGAGAGGTTTAACCTGAGGATCACCACATCACAGGTGAGGGGAAAAGCTTAAGGTGGAGACTTCTGTCACAGTAGCCTCAGTCAGTGTGTGGGACAGAACCCTTATTATTGGTTTTAAGCAAGACTCCAAACCAGCCAACTGAGCTAACCAGTTTCCAGATAGGCCATTCCCGATGAAGGGCCTTTTCCCGAAACGTCGATTTTCCTGCTCCTCGGATGATGCTTGACCTACTGTGCTTTTCCAGCACAACTCTAATCTTCCTGATAGAACAGAGGAGCCTTAACAAAACTGTAGTCAATTGGAATCAGAGGGTAATGTCTCTGCTCATTGGAATCATACCAGGCACAAAGGGAGCTGGTTGTGGCTGTAGGAGGTCAGTCATCTCAGCTCCAGGACATCCCTGCAGGAGTTCCTGAGGGTAGTGTCCTTGGTCCCACATCTCCAGCTGCTTCATCAGTGACCTCCATCCATCATAAGGTCAGAAGTGGAGATGTTCACCGATGATTGCACAACGTTCAGTAACCTTCGCGACTCCTCAAATACTGAGGCAGTCTGTGTTCAAATGCAACAAGATCGCGACAATATTCAGGCTTGGGCTGACAAGTGTCAAGCAATGTTCCTTTTCATGTGTTTTCTCCAGCATGGACCTCCAGGGTCAGTGTGTGGTGGTGAACTCCAGATCTAGAAGTCAAACACCGTGAAAGGTGATTGCGTGGAGCAGTTACACAGTTTAGAAGAAAAGCTGGAGCCTGATAATGACCATTTCCAACAAGATGAGAGATGACCATTGACCCTTGGCATGCAATAGTGTGCTATCACTGAATTCCTTCTGTCCACTTCATTGGGAATTGCTATTGTTCAGAAACTCAACTGGATGTGCCATATAAGCATGAAAACAGATCAGAGGTTGGGAATTCTGCAGTGAGGAATTCTCATCCTGATACTCCAAAGCCTGTCCAAATCTGCAAGTCATAAGTCAGGAGTGTTGATGGAACATTCTCCACTTGCCTGGATGGGTGCAGCTCCAACAACAGCACTCAGAACTAGACAGTTTACCAAACTGAGAGAAAGTGAGGACTGCAGATCTGGAGATTAGAGCTTAAAAATGTGTTGCTGGAAAAGTGCAGCAGGTCAGGCAGCATCAAAGGAACAGGAGAATTGACATTTCGGGCATAAGCCCTTCCTGAAGAAGGGCTTATGCCCGAAACATCGATTCTCCTGTTCCTTTGATGCTGCCTGACCTGCTGTGCTTTTCCAGCAACACATTTTAAAGTCTATCAAACTGACCCAACATCCATCAACTTAGGCTTCATTTCTAGTGATGCTCAGTAGCTGCAGTGTGTGCTACCTACAAGATACACTGTAGCAATCCACCAAGGATCTTCAGAGAGCACCTTCTAAACTCATGACCACTTCTATCTCGAAGGGCTAGAGCAGCAGCTACATGGGAATACCACCACCTGCAACTCCCCCTCCCAGTCACTCACAATCCTGATGTAGAGATATGCCTCCCAGTGTCACTGGGTTAAAACTATGGAATTCTTTCCCTCACAACATTGCGGATCAATCCACAGCACATGTACTGCAGCGGCTCTAGAAGACAGCTCCAGGATAATTAAGGATGGATAATAAATGCTGGGTTAGTCAGCCTGGTCCTCATCCCCAAATGAATAAAAAGAATTAAAGGTCCACAAAATCCTGAGATAGAGTTAGTTCCACCAATCAGTAAGCTCGGGCCTATCAGAGCTCCATTCACCCACCTTTGATACTGTAACCTTAGAGCTCTAGCCCAGTGATCAATTGAATTTTGAATCCATTTTCTCTGGGGGACAGCTTCTTACTTTACCTTAAACCTGCTTTTTTATTTGTCTTAAATTTATATTAAATCTCTCAACAGTTTCTCGGTAAGCCTCAGAGATCTCTATTGGATTCAAGGAAACAAAAACGGAAATTGCTGGAGAAACTCAGCAGGTCTGGCAGCATCTGCAGAGAGTTAACGTTTCAAATCCAGAAAGCCTTCTTTATCAGAACCGATTCTGTTCTTGGTTTTATTCTGTTGGATTTAAAGTCAGAAGACTTTTCACACCATTCATGCCACATGCTATTAGTGGGCGGCAGGGTGGCACAGTGGTGAGCACTGCTGCCTCACAGCGCCAGAGACCTGGGTTCAATTCCCACCTCAGGCTGTGTGGAGTTTGCACATTCTCCCCTTGTCTGTGTGGGTTTCCTCCTGGTGCTCCGGTTTCCTCCCACAGTCACAAAGATGTGCAGTTCAGGTGAATTAGCCATGCTAAAATTGTCCGTAGTGTTAGGTAAGGGGTAAATGTAGGGGTATGGGTGGTTTGCGCTTTGGCGGGTCAGTGTGGACTTGTTGGGCCAAAGGGCCTGTTTCCACACTGTAAAGTATTCTAATCTAATCACATATGGCCCTTCTCAGCAACATTGTGAGCGTTTGAACACTGCGCAGTGGGTTGGTTGTAAAAACCAGACACAAGCTACCCTTGGTCATGTTCCAGTAGGTTCACTGTATTTAACCTTGGGGAAGAATCAGTTTCTGGGAGGAATTAAGATTTGGGTTTGAACTAAGTTATGTCTTGCTAAACCTCTTTTTCTATGACGCCAGTTAGAATTTGATTAAAGGTGAATCGGCGAAATATTTGATTCTGAAAATAAGGTATTAACCACATCGGGACAATGAGACATCTGCCAAATCATGATCATTCCAATGGTATAACATTGTGGGACAGCAGAGGACAAAAACAAAACAAGATCCATCTAGTGCATCTGCCATCATTTAAATTGATACATAATCCAGCAAGCTAAGGAAAACTCCAAAAGCTGGAAAGCTTTTGGGATGATGGTGATCAGTGCTGGGAGCCCTGCTGTTTGTAATATATATGCATTAAAATATAGATGGCCTAATTAATAAGCTTGCAGATGACACAAAGATTGGGGGAGCTTCTGTTAGTGTGGACAATTGTCTGAGGATACAGCAGGATAGAGATATGCTAGAGATGTGGGCAGATGGAATTTTATCTGGATAAATACGAGGTGATGCATTTTGTAAGGTCTAATGCAGGAGGGAAATACACAGTCAATGACAGAAACATTAGAAGAACCAACATACAAAGGCATCTAGGCTTATCGATCCATAGTTCCTTGAAAGTGGAAACACAAGTGGATAAGTTGGTGAAGAAAGCATACAGCTTGCTTGCCTTCAGTCAGGGCATACAGTTTAATAACTGGCAAGTCGTGTTGCAGCTGTATAGAACTTTAGCTAGGCCATATTTGGAATATTGCTCACAGTTCTGGTTGCTACATGACCAGAAGGATGTAGAGGCTTTGAAGAGGGTACAGAAAGAGTTTACCAGGATGTTGCCTGATTTGGAGGGTATTAGTTGTGAAAAGAGACTAGACAAAGTTGGATTGTTTTCCGTAGAAATTCAAAGGTTGAGGGGCAAACTGACAGACGTTTACAAAGTTACAACAGGCATGGATAGAATGGATAGTCAGAGTCTTTTTTCCAGAGTAGAAATGTCAATTACTCAGGGACATAGGTTTAAGGTAGCAGGGGCAATGTTAAAGGAATGTGAGAGGCAGATTTTTCACCCAGAGTGGTTGGAATGCACTGCCAGAGGAAGGGGGAAGAAGCAGATACAATAGCAACATTTGAGAGACATCTTGACAGATACTGAACAGACAGGGAACAGAGGCATCAAAGACCGCATAGAGTCAAGATGCTGTTAAATTCGAAAAGCGTGTTGGCACAAGATTGGTGGGCCGAAGGGCCTGCTCCTGTACTGTTCTGTTCTTTGATTTTTTTTGTCCGCTTGGAACAAAGTGATTACGACAAATTACCTTGAATTCTGGAAGTCAGAACCCAGCGTAGAGAATGCTGGAGAAACTCAGCAGGCCTACCAGCGTCTGTGGATAGAGAAACTGTGTTGATGCAGCAAGGGGAGGTGATAACTTTGTGATATTTTAACTAAACCTATTAATTCAGCGATCCAGGTAATGTTCTGGGGTCTCAGATTTGAATGCTGCTATGATAGATGTGGAATTTGAATTCAATAAAAGTCTGGAAATAAGAATCTAATGGTTACCATGAATCCATTGTTGACTGGGGGAAAACACATATCTGGTTCACTAATGTCCTTGAGGGAAGGCACCTGACTCCAGACCCACAGCAATGGGGTTGGCTCTTTAACTATCCCACTGGGCAATTAGGGATGGGCAATAAATGCTGGTCCAGTCAATGACGTCCATGTCCCATGATAGAGTTTTTTAAAAAAAGAGTCTGAATAACTGCGATGTTCTGAAGAGGGGTCACTCGACTCAAAACATTGACTCTGTGTTTCTCTCTCCTCAGATGCTGCCAGACTGGCTGAGTTTCAGCAATGTTCTCCATCTTTGTTATGGAACAAAGATAACTGCTCCTCCCAATCACGATGAACTTTATACACATCTTGTCTTAAAAAATTTCTTGACTTTTAATTTATTCATTCACAGGATGAGGGAATCGCTGGCCAGCCCAGCCCTAATTGTCAGGGTCAACCCCATTGCTGTGGGTCTGGAGTTACATGTAGGCCAGATCTGGTAAGGATGGCAGTTTCCTTCCCTAAAGGACATTAGTGAACCAGGTGGGTTTTTCCTGACAATCAATTCATAGTCATCGTAGAGATGTACAGTACAGAAACTGACCTTTGGTCCAACTCAGCCATACCGACCAGATACCTTAAATTAATCCAGGCCCATTTGCTAGCAATTGCCCCATATCCCTCCAAACGCTTCCTATTCATTTTTCCATCCAGATGCCTTTTAAATGTTGTAATTATCTGTTAATTCCAGGTTTTCACTGAAATCAAATTACACTATCTGCCATGGCAGGATTTGAACCCAGGACTCTAGAACATTATCCGGGTCACTGGATCAACAGTCCAGCAATAACACCACAGGCCATCACCTCCCCATGAGGGCCGTTCCTTCACATATTGCTTTCTGAATGAAAGCCATCTAGTGAGATCGTGGGGTCAGAGAGAAACTTGTGAACTTTTCACAGTGGCTTTTTCTCTCAGTCTTTACTTCCATGACAGTACAAACACTGGAGTCGAATAAACTGATGGAGACAAATCAGTCAGTCCACACTTAGTGCCTGTCAGTAAAGAGAACAACATTGGAATATATGAGCAATGTACGTATGAACAATTTGGTGATTCCAGTCTGTGTATACCATGATATTTCATCAAAGTGTCATAGAGTTCTCATTGGAATTTTTAATTAGCTGTGTCATACTTTGGAATATTTTTAACTTGATTTATTATTGTCACATGTACCAAGGTACTGTGAAAAGTTTTGTTTTGCGTGCAGTACAGGCAGATTATAGCATACAAAAGAGCATTAGGGTAATAGAACAGAGTGAGGAATACAACGTTACAGCTGCAGACAAGGGATCAACATTTAATTTAAAATTTGAGAAGTCCCTTCAGAAGTCTCATAACAGTAGAGAAGAAGCTGTTCTTGAATCTGGCAGCACATGTGTTTAAACTTTGCTATGTTCTGCCTGATGAAAGAGGTCGGAAGAGATTATAACCGGGTTGGGATAGGATCTTTGATTATATTGACTGCCTTCCCAAGACAGCAAGAAGTGTTGATGGAGTCAATGGATGGAAGGTTGGTTTGTGTGATGGACTGGGCCATGTTTACAACTCTCTGTAGTTTCTCACGGCCCTGGGCAGAGCAGTTGTCGCACCAAGCCGTGATGCATCCAGATAGAATGCTTTCTATGGTGCATCCATGAAAATTGGAAGGCGCCTTCTTGCTTTTCTTTGGAGGGTTGATGTGTTTCAATGTAGATTATTGTACCAAGATTAACAATTGTTAACATCTTTTGAAACCCTTGATGATGTTGAGTAGAGATTGATGGATTGGCTGGGGAAATTTGGCATTTTTGGGAGATGACACAAGAACAGTATATTTACCTCCAGGCTCCAGCTATTTAATTCTGACAGTGGCTTGACTGAAAATGAATACTTATTGGCTCCAAGCTGTCAAAGCTGAAAATGTGTTGCTGGAAAAGCGCAGCAGGTCAGGCAGCATCCAAGGAGAAGGAGAATTGACGAGAAAGGAAGGGCTCATGCCCGAAACATCGATTCTCCTTCTCTTTGGATGCTGCCTGACCTGCTGCGCTTTTCCAGCAACACATTTTTAGCTCTGATCTCCAGCATCTGCCGTCCTCATTTTCTCCTCCAAGCTATCAAAGTTCATTATCATTGATCAACAGCGAATCTAAATGTAAGCTGGATGTTCACTCCAAATGTGATCTGAAAGGCAGATGATGGGTGTAACTGGTGAACTTGTGAGATTTGAAATTAGAAACAAAAATGTACACAGGATCATTGAAACAAAGAATTGCTTCCAGCAGGAATAATTAATGTTGTGCTAAGCACTGCTTTAA
The DNA here is from genome assembly GCF_020745735.1 of Hemiscyllium ocellatum. Lineage (NCBI taxonomy): Eukaryota > Metazoa > Chordata > Chondrichthyes > Orectolobiformes > Hemiscylliidae > Hemiscyllium > Hemiscyllium ocellatum. The sequence continues at coordinate 7,741,328 of NC_083410.1, read as the reverse complement.
AACTAGAGTTAAATGAATATCTGCAACAGAAGAGGAGTAAAGGTTCGCAAGATGTACATCGGACATGCATCGAATCTAATGAGTGCGTCTTCAGCTAGTGGTCTGAATATATAAGTGACTCCACTATCTGTATCCCAATAACGTTACGCTCAATTACACCAACTCCCTCCTTGCCAACTTCCCAACTTTCTATAGAAAACCAAGAAACACAGATGTTGGAAAAGAATACAGAAATTACTGGAGGAAATTCAGCAGATCTGGCATCAGTTCTGATGAGGAAGGGTCACTGGACTCAAAATGTTAACTCTACTTTCTCTCCACGGATGAGATGATTCTCAATTAGAGAGAGATTAACAGGGTAGTTGTTATGGGGACTTTAACGTCCCCAATATTGACTGGGAATGCTATAGTTCAAATAGTTTGGGTGGGACAGTTTTGTTCATTGTGTGCAGGAGGGTTTTCTAACACAGTGTGTAGACAGGTCAACAAGGGGCGATGCCATATCGGATTTGGTACTGGGGAATGAACCCGGCCAGGTGTTAGAGTTGGAGGTAGGTGAGCACTTTGGGCAATAGTGACCATAATTTGCTTATGTTTACAATAGCAAAGAGCAGGGATAGGTATATACAACAGGGAAAAAGATATAATTAGGGGAAAAAAATCAACTAGGTAAAAACAATGACTGCAGATGCTGGAAACCAGATTCTGGATTAGTGATGCTGGAAGAGCACAGCAGTTCAGGCAGCATCTGAGGAGCAGGAAAGGGCTTTTGCCCAAAACGTCGATTTTACTGTTCCTCAGATGCTGCCTGAACTGCTGTGCTCTTCCAGCACCACTGATCCAATAATTGAGAGAAAGGCAATTATGCTGCAATTAGGCAAAATTAAGGATGCATAGGATGGGGAAGGAAACTACAGGGGATGGGCACACTTGAAATATGGATCTTATTCAAGGAACAGGTACTACGGGTCCTTGATATGTATATACCTATCAGGCAGGGAGGTAATTATTGAGAGAGGGAGCCACAATTTACTAAAGAAGTTAAAGCTCTTGTCAAGAGAAAGCTTATGTGAGGATGAGGCGAGAAGACTCAGTTAAGGAGCTTGAGAGTTATACATCAGCCAGAAAAGACCTAAACAGAAGGCTAAGAAGAGAGAAGAGAGGACATGACAAGTTGTTAGCAGATAGGACTTCAGTGAGGTGTTTGATAAAGTTCCATACAGTAGTCTATTGCACAAAATATGGAGTTTCTGGATTGAAGGTGATTTAGTGGTTTGGATTAGAAATTGGCTAGCTGAAAGAAGACAGAAGAAGGTGGTTAATGGGAACTGTTCATTCTGGAGCTCTGTTACAAGTGGTGTACCTCAAGGATTTGTTTTGGGGCCACTGCTGTTTGTCATTTTTAAAAATGATCTGGATGTGGATGTAGAAGGATTGGTTAGTAAATTCGCAGATGACACTAAGGTAGGCAGAGTTGTGGATAGTGCCGAAGGATGTTGTGGGTTACAAAGTAAAAAAGAACAAAGAGAACAAAGAAGATTTACAGCCCAGGAACAAGCCCTTCGGTCCTACAAGCCTGTACTGATCCAAATCCACTGTCTAAACCTATCGCCCAGTTCCTAAGGTTCTGTATCCCTCTGCTCCCCATCTACCATGATGTCCAGACACACCTTAAATGAATCTACTGTGCCTGCCTCTACTACCTCTGCTGGCAATGTGTTCCAGGCCCTTACTACTCTGTGTAAAGTACTTTCTTTAAACCTTTCGCCTCTCACCTTGAACGCGTAGCCTCTCATTATTGAATCCTTCATCCTGGGAAAAAGCTTGTCTTTATCCACCCTGTCGATACCCTTCATGATTTTGTAAATCTCAATCAGGTCTCCCCTCAATCACTTTTTTTATAATGAACACAATTCTAACCTGCTCAACCTCTCTTCATAGCTAGCACCTTCCATTCCAGGCAACATCCATTTAAACCTTCTCTGCATCCCCTCCAAAGAGTCCACAGCCTTTTGGCAATCAAAACTGTACACAGTATTGTAAATGTGGCCGAATCAATGTCTTGTACAATTTTAACATGACCTTCCAGCTCTTATACTTAATACCCCGTCCGATGAAGGCAAGCATACCATATGCCTTCTTGACCACTCTCTCCACTTGTGTATTCACCTTCAGGGTACAATGGACCTGCACTCCCAGATCTCTCTGCTCATCAACTTTACCCAAGGCTCTTCCATTTAGAGTATAGTTCCCTCTAGAGTTAGACTTCTAAAATGCATCACCTCACACTTGCCCGGATTGAACTCCATCTGCCACTTCTCTGCCCAACTCTCTAGTCTATCTATAATCTCCTGTATTCTTTGACAGTCACCTATGCTTTCTGCTTCTCCATAATCTTCGTGTCATCTGCAAACTTGCTGATCATACCAACAGTGCCCTCTTCCAGATCATTTATGTATATCACAAACAATAGTGGCCCCAAAACTGACCCCTGTGGAACACCACTGGTCACCTTTCTCCACTCCAAGAAATTCTCTTCAACTACTACTCTCTGTCCTCCTGTTAATCAATCAGTTCTTTATCCACCTAGCTAGAACACCCTGCAAACCATGTGACTTTATTTTCTCCATTAGTTTACCATTGGGAACCTTACTAAACACCTTCCTAAAGTCCATGTATATGACATCTACAGCCCTTCATTCATCTATCAACTTGGTCACTTCCTCAAAGAACTCTATTCAGTTGGTAAGGCATGATCTCCCCCACACAAAACCATGTTGCCTATCACTGGTAAGCCTGTTGTCTTCCAAATACACATAGATCCTATCCCTCAGTACCTTCTCCAGCAACTTTTCCACTACTGACGTCAGGCTCACTGGTCTGTAGTTACTTGGAATATCCCTACTGTCCTTCTTGTACAGGGGGAGAACATTAGCAACACTCCAGTCCTCTGACACTTCACCTGTGTTTAAGGATGCTACAAAGATATCTGTCAGGGCTCCCACTATTTTGTCTCTCGCCTCCCCCAGCAACCTGGGATAGATCCCATCCGGTCCTAGGTATTTGTCCACCTTAATATCCTTTAGCCTACCCAACACATCTTCCCTCCTTATGGCAATGAGATCCAGAGTAAACAAACTTCCATCTCTAATCTCAACATTCATCATGTCCCTCTCCACAGTGAACACTGATGCAAAGTAATCATTCAGAATCTCACCCATTTTCTCTGGTCCGACACACAGCCTTCCTTCCTTATCATTTGGTGAACCAACCCTTTCTCTAGTTACCCTTTTGCCTCTTATATATCTGAATAAAAGGCTTTGGGATTCTCTTTAGTTCTGCTCGCTAAAGTTACTTCATGACCCCTTTTATCCTGCTTGATTCCTCATTTAAGATTGGTCCTACTCTCTTGATATTGCTCCAAAGCCTGTTCTTAGCTGCCTGGACCTTATGTACACTTCCCTTTTCCTCTTGGCTAGTCACACAATTTCTCCTGTCATCCACAGTTCATGACTCTTGCCTTTCCTTGCCCTTGTTTTCAAAGGGACATGCCTATCCTGCAATATCTTCAACCTATCTTTGAAAGCCTCCCACATATCAAATATGGACTTCCCTTCAAATAGCTGCCCCCAATCCACATTTCCCAGCTCCTGCCGAATTTTTGATATAATTGGCCTTGGCCCAGTTTAGTACTCTTCCCTAAGAACCACTTTCATCTTTGTCTATGAGTATTCTAAAACGTGCAGAATTGTGGTCACTATTCCCAAAGAAATCCCCCACTACAACTTCTACCACCTGGCCTTGCTCATTCCCCAACACCAGGTCCAATTTGGCCCCTTCCCTAGTTGGACTATTGACATACTGCTCTAAAAAGCTTTCCTGGACACTCCTTACAAATTCTGTCCCATCCAGACCTCTGACACTAAGTGCATCCCAGTCAATATTAGGAAAATTAAAATCTCCCATCATGACCACCCTGTTGCCTCTACATCTTTCAATAATCTGCTTACCTATTTGTTCTTCTACCTCACTCTCACTGTTGGGAGGCCTGTAATACAGCCCCAATAATGTAACTACACCCTTCTTATGTCTCAGCTCCACCCATAATGCCTCACTGCTCAAGTCTCCTTGAGCACAGCCGTGATATCATCCCTGACCAGCAATGCAACTCTGCCCTCCCCCCCTCCACCCCCACCCCGCCCCCCAACTTTTACTTCCCTCCCTGTCCTGTCTGAGACATTTATATCCTGGAATATTTAGTTGCCAATCATGCCCTTCCTTCAACCTAGTCTCTGTGATCACATTAACGTCATACTCCCAGGCACCAATCCAAGGCCTAAGTTTGTCTGTCTTAACCATGATACTCCTTGCATTAAAGTATATGCACTTCAGACCACCAGTTCTTTTGTGTTCATCTATTTCCTGTCTACTTTTTCCTTTGGTAATGCTAACTTCATGATCCTGTTCCTTCTAGTATCTCGTTTCCACTTCACTGTCTACCAGTCTTCTCTTCTGGTTTCCAGCCCCTTGTAACATTAGTTTAAACCCTCCCCAACAGCTGTAGCAAAAACTCCCCCAAGGACATTTGTTCCAGGTCTGGTTCAGGCGTAGACCATCCAATTTGTAATAGTCCCACCTTCCCCAGAACTGGTCCCAATGCCCCGCAAATCTGAACCCGTCCCTCCTACACCATCCGTCAAGCCATGTGTTCATCCTGCCTATTCTTTTGTTTCTACCCTGGCTAGTGTGTGGCACTGGTAGCAATCCCGGGGTCACTACCTTTGAGGTCCTCCTCTTTAACTTCTCTCCTAGCTCCCTGAATTTTGCTTTCAGGACCTCATTTCTTTAACTTTCAGGACCTATTTAACTTTCAGGACCTCATCTCAGGACCTCATTTCAGGACTTCATCTCAGGACCTCATTTCAGGACCTCATCTCTTTAACTTCTCTCCTAGCTCCCTGAATTTTGCTTTCAGGATCTCTTCTTGTTTTTTCTTATAGCATTGGTGCCCTTATGCACCACGACAACTGGCTGTTCACCCTCCCCTTTCAGAATGCTCTGCAGCCGATCGGTGACATCCAAGGTCATGTTTTAGCCGTACAGAGGGACATAGATAAAATGCAGAGCTGGGCAAACAAGTGGCAAATGGAGTTTAATGTGGAAAAACGTGAGGTAGTTCACTTCGGAAGAAGTAACAGGAATGCAGAGTACTGGACTAATGGTAAAATTCTTGGCAGTGTCCATGAATAGAGAGATTTCTGTGTCCAGGTGCATAAATCTCTGAAAGTTGCCACCCAGGTTGATAGGTTTGTTAAGAAGGCATTTGGCGTGTTGGCATTTATTAGGAGGGGGATTGAGTTTCGGAGCCACAAGGTCATGCTTCAGCTGTACAAGACACTGGTAAGGCCGCACCTGGAGTATTGCATACAGTTCTGGTCACCGCATTATAGGAAGGATATGGAAGCTTTGGAAAGGGTTCAGAGGAGGTGGAGGGAAGGTTTTAGGAGGAAAGGCTCAGGGAACTGAGGCTGTTTTCTTCGGAGAGAAGAAGAAGGTTGAGAGGTGACTTAATAGAGCTGTATAAGATACCAGAGGGTTTGATAGGATGGACAGTGCCTTTTTCCTCAGATGGTGAAGGCTAACATGAGAAGACATAGTTTTAAATTGAGGCGTGATAGGTATAGGAGGATATCAGGGGTGTTGTGGTTCTGTTCGCCGAGCTGGAAGTTTTTGTTGCAAACGTTTCGTCCCCTGGCTAGGCGACATCATCAGTGCTTTGGAGCCTCCTGCGAAGCGCTTCTTTGATGTTTCTTCCGGTATTTATAGTGGTCTGTCCTTGCCGCTTCCGGGTGTCAGTTTCAGCTGTCCGCTGTAGTAGTTGGTATATTGGGTCCAGGTCGATGTGTTTGTTGATGGAGTTTGTGGATGAATGCCATGCCTCTAGGAATTCCCTGGCTGTTTTCTGTCTGGCTTGCCCTATGATAGTGGTGTTGTCCCAGTCGAATTCATGTTGCTTGTTGTCTGCGTGTGTGGCTACTAGGGATAGCTGGTCGTGTCGTTTCGTGGCTAGTTGATGTTCATGTATGCGGATTGTTAGCTATCTTCCTGTTTGTCCTATATAGTGTTTTGTGCAGTCCTTGCATGGTATTTTGTACACTACATTAGTTTTGCTTATGTTGGGTATCGGGTCCTTCGTTCTAGTAAGTTGTTGTCTGAGCGTGGCTGTTGGTTTGTGTACCATTATGAGTCCTAAGGGTCGCAGTAGTCTGGCTGTCAGTTCTGAAACGCTCCTGATGTATGGTAGTGTGGCTAGTCCTTTTGGTTGTGTCATGTCCTCGTTCCGTGGTCTTTCTCTTAGGCATCTGTTGATGAAGTTGCGCGGGTATCCGTTTTTGGCGAATACCTTGTATAGGTGTTCCTCTTCTTCTTTTTGCAGTTCTGGTGTGCTGCAGTGTGTTGTGGCCCTTTTGAATAGTGTCCTGATGCAGCTTCGTTTGTGTGTGTTGGGGTGGTTACTTTCATAGTTTAGGACTTGGTCTGTGTGTGTGGCTTTCCTGTGTACCCTTGTGGTGAATTCTCCGTTCGGTGTTCTCTGTACTATCACGTCTAGGAATGGGAGTTGGCTATCCTTTTCTTCTTCTCTCGTGAATCGGATGCCTGTGACTGTGGCATTGATGATCCGGTGTGTTTTTTCTATTTCCGTGTTTTTGATGATTACAAACATGTCATCGACATATCTGACCCAGAGTTTGGGTTGAATTTGTGGTAGGGCTGTTTGTTCTAACCTTTGCATAACTGCCTCTTCTATGAGTCCCGAGATTAGTGATCCCATGGGTGTTCCGTTGATTTGTTCGTATATCTGGTTGTTGAATGTAAAGTGTGTAGTGAGGCACAAGTCCAGTAGTTTAAGTATGCCGTCTTTGTTGATAGGTTCCGCATCATGTTTTCTGTTCTGTATGTCCAGTAGGTTGGCTATTGTTTCTCTGGCTAGGGTTTTGTCAATCGAAGCGAACAGTGCCGTCACGTCGAATGAGATCATGGTTTCTTCTTTGTCTATGTGTATATTTCTGATGATGTTCAAGAATTCCTGTGTTGATTGTATGGAGTGTTTGGATCCGCTGACTAGGTGTTTCAGTTTCTGTTGTAGTTCTTTGGCCAGTTTGTATGCTGGTGTCCCTGGTAGTGATACTATGGGTCTGAGTGGGATGTCTGGTTTGTGTACTTTAGGTAGTCCGTAGAATCTGGGGGTGTTGTTGCTTTCCGGTTTCATTCTTTGTAGGTCAGCTTTGGTTATCTGTCCGTTTTTTTGTAGATTCCTTAGTGTGTTATTTATACTATTGGTGAGTTGTGGTGTGGGGTCAAATTCCTTCATTTGGTAGGTGTTGGTATCTGCGAGTAATTGTTGTGCTTTTTGGATGTAATCTGATTTATCTAGGATGACCGTCATTCTGCCTTTATCTGCTGGTAGTATGATTAAGAGACACAACAAACAGTGAGACAAACGGTCATACCTATGATGATAAGGAAAAGACAAACACATAACCTCAACACCAAGGAGAGGGAAGCACTGAAAGCACTAAGAAACGATAAGAACATAATCATACTACCAGGGATCCAAACACTCCATACAATCAACACAGGAATTCTTGAATATCATCAGAAATATACACATAGACAAAGAAGAAACCATGATCTCATTCGACGTGACAGCACTGTTCACTTCGATTGACAAAACCCTAGCCAGAGAAACACTAGCCAACCTACTGGACATACAGAACAGAAAACAGGACGCGGAACCTATCAACAAAGACGGCATACTTAAACTACTGGACTTGTGCCTCACTACACACTTTGCATTCAACAACCAGATATACGAACAAATCAATGGAACACCCATGGGATCACCAATCTCGGGACTCATAGAAGAGGCAGTTATGCAAAGGTTAGAACAAACAGTCCTACTACAAATTCAACCCAAACTCTGGGTCAGATATGTCGATGACACGTTCGTAATCATCAAAAACACGGAAATAGAAAAAACACACCGGATCATCCATGCCACACTCACAGGAATCCGATTCACGAGAGAAGAAGAAAAGGACAGCCAACTCCCATTCCTAGACGTGATAGTACAGAGAACACCGAACGGAGAATTCACCACAAGGGTACACAGGAAAACAACACACACAGACCAAGTCCTAAACTATGAAAGTAACCACCCCAACACACACAAACGAAGCTGCATCAGGACACTATTCAAAAGGGCCACAACACACTGCAGTACACCAGAACTGCAAAAAGAGGAAGAGGAACACCTATACAAGGTATTCGCCAAAAACGGATACCCGCGCAACTTCATCAACAGATGCCTAAGAGAAAGACCATGGAACGAGGACATGCCACAACCAAAAGGACTAGCCACACTACCATACATCAGGAGCGTTTCAGAACTGACAGCCAGACTACTGCGACCCTTAGGACTCATAACGGCACCCAAACCAACAGCCACGCTCAGACAACAACTTACTAGAACGAAGGACCCGATACCCAACATAAGCAAAACTAATGTAGTGTACAAAATACCATGCAAGGACTGCACAAAACACTATATAGGACAAACAGGAAGACAGCTAACAATCCGCATACATGAACATCAACTAGCCACGAAACAACACGACCAGCTATCCCTAGTAGCCACACAGGCAGATAACAAGCAACATGAATTCGACTGGGAAAACACTACTATCATAGGGCAAGCCAGACAGAGAACAGCCAGGGAATTCCTAGAGGCATGGCATTCATCCACAAACTCCATCAACAAACACATCGACCTGGACCCAATATACCAACCACTACAGCGGACAGCTGAAACTGACAACCAGAAGCGGCAAGGACAGACCACTATAAATACCGGAAGAAACATCAAAGAAGCGCTTCGCAGGAGGCTCCAAAGCACTGATGATGTCGCCTAGCCAGGGGACGAAACGTTTGCAACAAAAACTTCCAGCTCGGCGAACAGAACCACAACAACGAGCACCCGAGCTACAAATCTCCGCACAAACTTTGATATCAGGGGTATCTACCCAGACAGTAGATACATCACTCAGACAGTAGTAGGGGCATGGAACAGCCTGCCTGCAACAGGAGTAGACTCACCAATGTTAAGGGCATTGAAATAGGCATTGGATATACATATGGATAATAATGGAACAGTGTAGATTAGATGGGTATCAGATTAATTTCACAGGCTGGTGCAAAATTGAGGGCCGAAGGGCCTCTACTGTAATGTAATGTTCAATGTTAGATGCTGCCAGACCTGCTGAGTTTCACCAGCAATTTCTGCTTTTGTCCCAACTTTTGTAACATCTCCATTAATTCAAATCTCTGCTGTCCAGGTTCTATCTCTGAGTAAGTTCTTTTTACCCATCGCCGTGTGTTCTCTGAAATGCACTGGCTTCCAATCTTGTAACAACTTGCCTTTAAAACTCTGAGCATGTTCAAGGCTCACTCTGTATCCTTCCCCTCTGGAATTCAAAGATTAACAATGATTGTGGAATTATTGTTGTTTCTTGGAAAAACCCATGTGATTCACTAATGTCCTTGAGGGAAGAAGACTGCCATCCTACAGGTGACTTCAGACCCACAGCAATGGAGTTGACACTTAAAGGCCCTTTGGGTATTCAGGAATGACATAAAGCTCTCCAAGACTGTAAAGCCCCTTATTTGTAGATGTAATCGCTCTGAAAGTCTGGGCCAGCTGCATTAACATGGAACGGGATGTGTTTTGAGTCTTTAATAGAGATCAGAGCTTAATCCTATGAAGGTTGTCATCTTGTCCCCTGATTTATGCCTGGAATATTTACACAGTGATGGCTAATTTCTACCTCATGTAAAAAGCAATGGGTACACACAACAACGTTGAATATTTTATCTTTCTAAGATCTCATATTTATTGAGAAGAATCACTTATTTATTTTCCTGGGCACTGCTTGCATAAGGAATGAACAGTCTGTCCAAAGACTGAAAGCATTATCTCATGATATTCATTGAAAAGAAACAAAATGTACTGCCGCATACAACAAAACATGGCCTAGAGATGATATTAACTATTAGAGTCATTGAGTCATAGAGATGTACAGCATGGAAACAGACCCTTCGGTCCAACCCGTCCATGCCGACCAGATATCCTAACCTAATCTAGTCCCACCTGTCAGCACCCGGCCCATATCCCTCTAAACCCTTCCTATTCATAGACCCATCCAAATGCCTCTTAAATGTTGCAATTGTACCAGCTTCCACCAATTCCTCTGGCAGCTCATTCCACACACGTACCATCCTCTGCGTGAAAAAGTTGCCCCTTTTATATCTTTTCCTTCTCACCCTAAACCTATGCCCTCTAGTACTGGATTCTCCCATCCCACGGATAAAACTTTGTCTATTTACCCTATCCATGCCCGTCATGATTTTATAAACCTCTCTGAGATCACCCCACAGCCTGCGACGTTCCAGGGAAAACGGCCTTAGCCTATTCAACCTCTCCCTATAGCTCAAATCCTCCAACCCTGGCAACATCCTTGTAAATCTTTTTGAACCTTTTAAGTTTCACCATTGATCATCTTAATGCCCTTATTTCAAGAGGGCTAGAGATGTACAGCATGGAAACAGATCCTTCAGTCCAACTCATCCATGCTGACCAGATATCCTCAACTAATCGAGTCCCATTTGCCAGCTTTTGCCCCATATTCCTTTGAAACCTTTCTATTCATGTACGCATCCAGATGCCTTTCAATTGTTGTAATTGTACCAGCTAGCACCACTTCCTCTGGCAGCTCATTCCACACATGCATTTCCATGTGAAAAAGTTGTCCCTTAGGTCCCTTTTAAATCTTTCCCCTCTCACCTTAAACCTATGCCCTCTAGCTTTGGACTTCCCCCACTCAAGAGAAAAATACCATAGCTATTCCCCCTGTCCCACACCCCTCGTGATTTTATAAGATCACCCCGCAGCCCCCAATGAGCCAGGGAAATTAGCCCCTGCCGACTAAGCACCTCCCTATAGGAAAATTGCTTTGGGATATCTTGAGGACGTGAAGAGTGCTAAATAAATGGAAATCTATCTTTTCTATTTACAACTGGCATCAAGTGGACTTGTTGTTTAGACAGACTGATTGCAGATCCTGGGCAATGCATGGTTTATGTTTTGCCTCCCTTGAGATTTGTTGTTGAGACACTCATCTTCCGAGCACGAAACGGCTAGGCTGAAGAACTGATGAGACGAAGGGACAATGCTCTCCGTGGTGTGCTAAGTGCCAGGGTGGGCTGTTTCAGCTTGAAGCATAAGAGTAGGGAAGTCTTCCTGCAACTGTTCAAGGTGCTGGTGAGACCACAGCCGGAGTACTGGTCCCTTTATTTAAGGGATGATGTAACAACATTCACTAGATGGTGTGCAGGAACTATCTTATGAGCAAAGTTCAAACAGGTTTGGACTTTACTCACTGGTGAATGAGAGGTGATCCTATTGCAATACGTTGAATTCTTAAGGGACTTGACAGGGTCAACGCTGAGAGGATGCTTCCCATCAGGGGAAAGCTGAGGACCAGAGGGAACAGTCTCAGAATAAAGGGGCAACAATTTAAGACTGGGATGAGGAGGAATCTCTTCACTCAGAGGCTTGTAAGTCTGTGGAACTCGCTGCCACAGAGAGAGCTGTGGGGCAGAATCCTTGTGTATATTCAAAACCGAGAGAGATAGAGCCTTGAGCTTTTGGGGAATCAAAGGTTACAGGGTAAAGACAGGAAAGTGGATGTGAGGAGTTTTAGGTCAACCATGATCTTATTAAATGGCAGAGCACGGTCAACGGACTGAATGGTCTACTCCCCTTCCTGTTTCTCATGGATTTAACAAGGTTTTCGATAAATGCAGAAACCTCTGTATGTAACTTTCCCTAGAAAAGACCCTCATGAAAAATAAAGAAAACATTTGCAATCTTATCGTGCCTCAGGACATTCTGAAGGATCCCACAAAGAATGAAGTCTGAACAATTGTTTAGCTGCATAGAAATTAAAAATTGGCAAACAGAGACATGAAGTGGAAATTTTCCACAGTGCCCTCAACCAGAAAGACAATTCAGAAATGAAACAATGATTTCCACAGCACGCCAAGAGGGTGGCTTGACTCCAGGACGGATTTGACTGTAACATAGAGTCATAGAGATGTACAGCATGGAAACAGACCCTTCGGTCCAACTCTTCCATGCCGACCAGATATCCCAACCCAATCTAGTCCCACCTGTCAACACCTGGCCCATATCCCTCTAAACCCTTCCTATTCACATACCTATAAAATGCCTTTTAAATGTTACAATTATACAAGCCTCCACCACTTCCTCTGGCGCTCATTCTATACACAGACCACACTCTGTGTGAAAAAGTTGCCCTTTAGGTCTCTTTTATATCTTTTCCCTCTCACCCTAAACCTATGTCCTCTGGTTCTGGACTCCCCCACCCCAGGGAAGAGACTTTGTCTGTTTATCCTATTCATCATGAGCAGTAGAAGTAGAAGCCCATGGGCTGAGGACATCATGTCAGAGTAAGGGATCGCACAGAGATGAGGAGAAATTTCTTCTCTCAGAAAGTAGTAACTCTGTGAAATACTTTACTGCACAGGGCTGTTGAGATTTATCACAAATTATATTCGAGGTTAAAACAGATAGGCTTTTATTCAATAAGGGAATTAAGATTTTTGGTGAAAAAGCTAAAGCGTTGAGGATTATCAGATCAACTACAATCTCATTGAATAGCAGAATGTCTTATGGAGATATTGCAGGAATTGTTAACTGTTTTTGTTAACTGATTAAATTCAAACCAGACAAGTCAATTTTGATAGGTTCTACAGCAATGGTGCAGGGCTTTAGCTGCCTTTGTAGCCCTTTCCTCATTGACAAAGGGGCAATATGTGGACGGATTAGTTTTGCTTAAAATAATAACAGAGCCAGGTGTGAATAAATTTAACTTCTGGAGTGTGCAAATGCATTAAACTATGAGGCCAACTGATAATCTTAAATTAATATTTGACGCAGTAGCAGAATCACATCCAATGTTGGACATTGTGTTCTGAAGTTTGTAAGCTCAAACTACTTTGAAATATAGAGTCATAGCGATATAGAGTACAGAAACAAACCTTTTGGTCCATCTCATCCATGTTGACCTGACATCATAAACTAATTGAGTCCCATTCTTCAGCACCCGGCCCATATCCCTCGAAAACCTTCCTATTCATATATCCATCCATATGCCTCTTAAATGTTGCAATTGTACCAGCCTCCACCACTTCCTCTGGCAACTCATTCCATACAAGCACCACCCTCTGCGTGAAAAAGATTCCCCTTAGGTCTCTTTTATATCTTTCCTTCTCACCTTAAATCTATGCCCTCTAGTTTTGGACTCCACTAAACTGTGGAAAAGACTTTGGCTATTTATCCTATGCATGCTCCTCATGATTTTATAAACCTCTTTAAGGTCACCCCTCAGCCTCCGACATTCCAGGGAAAAAAGCCCCAGCCTGTTCAGCCTCTCCCTATTGCTCAAACCCTCCAACCCTGGCAACATCCTTGTAAGTCCTTTCTGAACTCTTTCAAGTTTCACAACCCCTTCCTATAGGAGGGAGACCAAAATTGCGCACAGTATTCCAAAAGTGGTATAACCAATTTCCTGTACAACAAAACCTCTCAGCTCTTTTATTTAATGCATTGGCCAATAAAGGTAAGCATACCAAAGGCCTTCTTCACTACCCTCCACCCTCCTCTCTGACCTATCGCCTTCATCCCCACCCCCATTCACCCATTGTACACTTTGCTACCTTCCTCCACCCTCCTCTCTGACCTGTCACCTTCATCCCCACCCCCATTCACCCATTGTACACTTTGCTACCTTCCTCCACCCTCCTCTCTGACCTATCACCTTCATCCCCACCCCCATTCACCCATTGTACACTTTACTACCTTCCCCCACCCTCCTCTCTGACCTATCACCTTCATCCCCACCTATTGTACTCTATGCTACTTTCTCCCCACCCCTACCCCCCTCTCATTTATCTCTCCACCCTGCAGGCACCCTGCCTCTATTCCTGATGAAAGGCTTTTGCCCGAAATGTTGATTTTCCTGCTCCTCGGATGCTGCCTGACCTGCTGTGCTTTTCCAGCACCACTCTAATCTAGACTCTGGTTTCCAGCATCTACAGTCCTTGTTTTTATCTTCTTCACTACCCTGTCTACCTAGGACTCCACATTCAAGGAACTTTGAAACTGCACCCCAAGGTCTCTTTGTTCAGCAACACTCCTCCAGACCTTACTATTATTGCTATGTAACAGGAGGTCTTGCAGCACAGTGAATACCATATCTTCCTCTGAGCCAGAAACTCCAGGATCAAATCCTATCCCAGTGTTCAAGGAAGATGTGTTTATAACCTGTCAACCACCTCCAATACACATCAATGGCAGGTGGGAAGAGCTAGAGAGTTTCCTGTGATGGAAATCATTTTGGAGCCTCTATCAACACTGTTCTGTGATGACAGACTAAAACGTGCATATAAAGTTGCAAATTATTACAGTAACTCCTTGAGAGAACTGTGACACATCACCATCACACAGTTACAGTTTGAGACAGATACTTTATGTCCACCAGACAGCAGTGATTGTTTGTTGAGGGAGGCCATTACTGTGCCTCTTCTATAATAATTAGATTAGATTCGCTACAGTGTGGAAACAGGCCCTTCGGCCCAACAAGTCCACACCGACCCTCCGAAGAGTAATCCATCCAGACTCATTTCCCTCTGACTAATGCACCTAACACTATGGGCAATTTAGCATGGCCAATTCACCTGGCAGTGGGAGGAAACCGGAGCACCTGGAGGAAACCCACACAGACACGGGGAGAATGTGCAAACTCTACACAGTTGCCCGAAGCTGGAATCAAATCTGGGATTCTGGTGCTGTGAGGCAGCAGTGCTAACCACTGAGCCACCGTGCCATCCCAATGCTGCAAAATCTTTTCTCTCCAAACCAGGCAGGAGTGCCAGCTGAATGTCTCATCCAAAACACTGCACCTCCAACAGTGCAGCACTCTCCTGTTACAGAAATTGAGTGTCACCTCGGGACTTTTGGAGCTGGAATAGACCCAGTTACTTTCTGACTCAGAGATAAGAATGCTACCCACTGTGACTGAAACATCAATAAACACTATAAGCTTTGATTATCACCCAATAAACTTGCACTGAAGCGAACCCAAAGTAGCAACTAGTGCTGGAAACAGAACAGCTCAGAAATCCTTCGCACAGTACATGACATTGAGAGTAATGGATCCTCTGGAATTATTTCAAAACTGTAATCACATTATACTGCAATCCAGACAGTTATTAGGCACACACGTTCTTCTCCAATGAGATGCACTCTTGAGTCCCTCGTCTACATTACAATCTCTAAGTGAGTATCAGTTATGTCAGATTCCTTACTTAAATTAATAAGGCCAAAAGAAATATGAACAGGAGTAGGCCATTCGGCCCCTTAAGCCTGCCCCACCATTCAATGGGATCACAGCTGATCTGGCATTGCTCATTTCTAATTTCCTACCCTTTCTCCATCCGATTAATCAAAAATCTATCTCTGCCTTAAAAACACTCAAGGACTCTACCTCCATATCTCTGTGACAAGGGGTTTCAAGACTCACTAGCCTCTGAGAGAAGCCATTCCTTCTCATTTCAGTATTGAATTGGTGTGCCTTTATTCTGAGACCATGCCTTCTGGTCCTAGACTCTCCCATGAGGGGAAACATCCTCTCATCACTCATCCTGTCAAATCCCTTAAGAATCCTCTGTGTTTCATTCTCATCCAATCCCTACAGTGTGGAAACCGGTCACTTGGCGCACTCCAACCTTTCAAAGAGCATTCCCACCCAGACCCAACCCTATCTATGCACCCATGGCCAATTCACCCTGACCTGCACATGTTTGGACGGTGGGAGGAAACCGGAGCACCCAGAGGAAGCCCACACAGACATAGGAAGAATGTGCAAACTCCACACAGACAGTTGCCCGAGGGTGGGATCAAACCCAGGCCCCTGGCATTGTGAGGCAGCAGTGCTAACCACTGAGCCACCGTGCCGCCCTCTGCTAAACTTCACTGAGTAAAGCCCCAAACTGTTTAACATTGCTCATAAGACATTCTCTCCATCCCACGGTTCAGCCCTAATGAACCTTCTCTGAACTGCTTCCAAAAAATTATATTTTTCCTTAAATAAGGGGACCAAAACGGCTCATAATACTCCAAATGTGGTCTCCCCAGTACCGTGTACAGTTAAAGCAAGACTTCCCTATTCTTATGCCCTAAACCCCTTGAATTAAGGGTCAACATTCCATCAGCCTTCCTGATTACCTGCTGTACCTGTGTGCTAACTTTCTGTGTTTTATGCACAATCATCTCCCAAGTCCCTTTATGTTACAGCTTTCTGCAGTTGCTCTCTATTTAAATAATTTAGAACAAAGAACAAAGAAAATTTACAGCCCAAGAACAGGCCCTTCAGCCCTCCAAGCCTGAGCCAATCCAAATCCACTGTCTAAACCTATCGTCAATTCATAAGGATCTCTAACCCTCTGTTCCCCATCTACTCTTGCATCTGTCCAGATGCACCTTAAATGAATCTACCATGCCTGCCTCTACTACCTCTGCTGGCGATATGTTCCAGGCCCCTACCACCCTCTGTGTAAAGTACTTTCTGCATGTATCCCCTTTATAGTTTTCACCTCTCACCTTAAACGTGTGACCTCTTGTTATTGAATCCTTCACCCTAGGAAAAGGCTTATCTCTATCCACCCTGTCTATACCCTTCATGATTTTGTATGCTGTTCTTTTGTTCTCCTTTCCAAAATGAATAGCTTTCACGTTTCCCCACATTATACACATTATACTTAGTAAGAAAGATATTTCATGAAGTATGTGGGAGCAGCAGAAGCAACCTCAGTGGTAACTCTCAAAACACAACTGGAGATATACTCCAAGGGAAAACCAATCCAGGGTGATTGGGAAGGGGCTCAATACAGAGTGATACCAGGCACAACGAGTCAAACAGCTTCCTTCTATGATTTGTCTTCTTTGAATCTTTCGTGGGATGTGGCAAGGCCAGTATTTGTTTTTCAGAGGGTTTTTTCAGAGGGTGATAAGAGTCACTGTTACTGTGGATCTGGAGTCACATATCGGCCAGATCAGGTAAAGATGGCTGACTGCATCAATGAACCAGGTGAGTTTATTGGCACCATGACTAAGACTAGATTTAACTTCCAGAATTTGTTACTTTAATTCAAAATTTCATGCCATGGTGGGATTTTAACGTCAGATTTATTGCTGTGCCTTTGGATTTCTGGTCTATAACATTGCCTTCACAGTACCCACTCAATCCCACCATGCTAGCCCGCATCGATCGTCTTCCCAAACTGAACTAGTCTGACTTGGTCCATATCCTTTTGAACCTTTCCTTTTCATGTACTTACTCAAATGTCTTTTAAATATTATAATTGTACCCACATCTTCCACTTCCTTTGGCAGACACTGACCACTGTCTGTGTAAAATGCTTGCTACTCAAGTCCTTTTTAAAAACTTTACCCCCCTCACCTTAAAAATGTGCCCCACCCCAGTTTGAACTCCCCCACCCTTGGGAAAAGAACCTTGCTATTCTATGTCCGTCATGATTTTATCAATCTCTATAAGGTCACCTGTCAGCCTCCTACACTCCAGTGAAAAATGTCCCAGCCTATTGCTATAACTCATACCCTCCATTCCAAAAAGCATCTTGTTAAATCTTTCCTGAACCCTCTCCAATTTAATGATATCCTTCTTATAACAGGGCGATTATAAGTGTACACAGTACTCCAGAAGAGGCCACACCCACGTCCTGTACAACCTCAACATGATTTCCCAACTCCTGTACTCAAAGATCTAAGCGTGCTAAATGCCTTCTCTCTCCCTGTGACACAAATTTCAAAGAATCATGTACCTGAACCCCTAGGTCTCTCTGTTCTACAACAACTCAGGTCCCGACTGTTAATTGTATAACTCCTGCCCTTTATTTGTTTTACCAAAACGCATTTATCCAAATTAAACTCCATTGCCACTCCTCAGCCCAAAGGATCTCCATGCTATATGACTCAATGACTCTACTGTGAAGAATGGCAGTCGGATTTTAAAGGAGACAGTGAGGTCTGCAGATGCTGAAGATCAGAGTTGAGAGTTGCTGGAAAAGCACAGCAAGTCAGGCAGCATCCCAGGAGCAGGAAAATCGATGTTTTGGGCCACAGCCCTTCACCAAGTGAGCTTTTAAAGTTAAGGTGAATTCTATCTTAATCCTCTTTCCCGCATGCTCAAATTTTTAATCTCAATCTCCACTCACACCTATCACAAAACAACTTGAACATTTCAAAATGCTTCTGCAATCCAATCCTGAAATTTCATTAAGACAATGGCTATGGGAACTGGATCCATCTTCACAGATTCCCTACCATGTGAAAGCACACCATTTGGACCACCAAATCCACACCGACCCACCTAAGAGCATCCCAACACAACCCATTCCCTACCTTGTCCTTGTAACCCTTCATTTCCATGGCTAATCCACCCAACTTGCACAACTTTGGACTGTGGGAGGAAACCAGAGCACCCGGAGGAAACCCACACAGACTCAGGGAGAAAGTGCAAACTCCACCCAGATGGTCACCCGAGGATAAAATTAAACTCGGGTCCCACTGCAACACCCGATCTTGGTATCTATGTTGCCAACTTCACAGGAATGACACTAATACTTTGAAGGTAATTTTCACTCTTCTTCTTCAGAATGCACCAAGTGTCCATCCCTCCACGAACTTATAAGGGCGGCTGTGTGACTTTCCCATCTGGTCATTAGAAAGAGCACTTAACAGTCAAAGACATTGGACTGAATCCCTCATCATTTTTGCCTAAGAGCCAGTCATGTCTGGTTTGTTGGAGAGCTTTTCGGTACGAAGCCAAGCAAAATTTCTTGAAATTTGATATCTTACCAACTTGCCTCGTCAACAAGTTCCCCTGCCCTATGGTGCCCCCTCGTCTGATTCTAGCCCTGTATTACCAGGCACCACTCTCAGAACAACTTGTCATGTAGCAGCAATTTGCTAAAAAATCTTTGAAAGACGGGCATCCCTTCCTTCACTCATGCCATCTTCAAAAGGCCATGGTGCACTGGGACAAGCATTGGCAATTCTCACTAGCAACACAATGGCACAGCAACCACGAAGGTACACCGTTTCTGGCACACAGTTGGCATGGCTGACATTCCCTTGCCCCTACAACCCCATTCTCTCACCTGAGTCACTGACTGACTACCAAGCCATACTGTTTACCTGTCCTTAATATTATCTTGTCTAAACACACTCCGTAAATCATTACTTCTCTGTCCTCAATAACCAATGGAGTATTGCCATTGTCCTGTAGGGCACCATGCCTGGTCCGAGCAGATATATGACCATGACCATGCCCCTTGACCATTGGTGGGCTGTACCCATGATGACCAGAAACTGGAACCCTTGTCCAACAATGCCACCCTTTGACTGTACTGAGGATCAAGCCTCTTACATACTGGTTGGATAAATGGGCATTGTGATTGCCGCTCGAGGTATTGGATTGACGTCTTAGGTGCCATGTAGCAAAACTTGACAAACCCCGACTGGCAACCATCCTGCCTGTGTGACTGCACAAAAGGGCACATCGATCCTGAGCATGGTAGCTGTTGGTCGTGACGAAAGCACCGATATACCAACTGACATGGCACAGCAAGGCAAAGCGTGGATGCAGCCAGCACGCAGGTAGGCACCAAGAGAGTATCTCTGAGATGCCGCCTGGTCTGATTTGGCAGGTAGGCATCTGGTCCTTTGCAGCAGTCTTTCAATGCCGAGGTTGGGGGTGGGGGGGGGTGGGTAAGTGTGTGCTTCTTAGGCATCCTGAACTTTGGATCGGAGATGTGCCATGAGGATGGTGAAAACCTAGCAAATGTTGGACGCCAGTGTTTGTGGACGAGGGCTGCATGCTCCTGGTGCCCGTGGGTTGTGCCCTGAGAGGATGGTGATTGGTGTTGAGTCATAAAGAGGCACATTTTAACCAATAGCAAACTACAATCACCAGGTATCTGCTGTGACTTCCACCTCATGACATCACGATGTATTAGATTAGATTACGTGCAGTGTGGAAACAGGCCCTTCGGCTCAACAAGTCCACACCGACCCGCCGAAGCGCCACCCACTCATTCCCCTACATTTACCCCTTTACCTAACACTACAGGCAATTTAGCATGGCCAATTCACCTAACCTGCACATCTTCGGACTGTGGGAGGAAACCCACACAGACACGGGGAGAACGTGCAAACTCCACACAGTCAGTCGCCAAAGGCAGGAATTGAACCTGGGTCTCTGACTCTGTGAGGCAGTAGTGCTAACCACTGTGCCACTGTGCCACCGTGCTGCCCACCAACTTGTCTAAATTGATTGGAACGTTTGATAGGATAGAAAGCTGCACAGCAATACCATTAATAAGGTGTTTTACAAGCAATAATTTCCTTTAATTAGCTCCTTGCTGCTGACTGTAATGAGATACATGTATCTTTGCCTGGAAGATTCAAGTTTCTTCTGATTGAAATAGACCTTGCTAGATTTCTCATCCCATTCCATCTCAACTCTTGCAGTAGTCCACCTCACTCAGACCTTTGTAAGTCTCTGGCTATTACTGTGATCCAAGTGTCACATTTCAGCCAGATCAGGCCTCCAGCTTTCCCATAAGGAACATTGTTGGAACAAATGGTGATTCTTTTAAATGACAATTCAATGGTTTACGGCCATCATAGCTGGTATAGACTCTTCCTCATTCCACCTTTATTTATTAAATGCAAATTGAAAATGCCCATGTGTTGGGTTAGAACTCATACCTCCATGTTATAAGGCTGGATCTCTAGATCACTGGCCTAGCAACATTGCCATTAAACCAGCACATCCCTACGCAAATAACTCTTTAAACAGTGTGTTAATTCTGGGGACCATGTGCTGTCACACTTCCTGATACTTCCTGAGCTGAAAATGTGTTGCTGGAAAAGCGCAGCAGGTCAGGCAGCATCCAAGGAGCAGGAGAATCGATGTTTCGGGCATGAGCCCTTCTTCAGGAAGGGCTGATCTCCAGCATCTGCAGTCCTCACTTTCTCCTAGAAGATACTTTCTGAGGTCAGCATCAAACTCAATTCTCCTTGAAGCATCATTTACTCCTCACTGTGTTCCAGTTTCTCACTGATTTTCACACAGAAAATAGTCCTTCAGCCTATCACCGTTGAAAATGTGTTGCTGGTTAAAGCACAGCAGGTCAGGCAGCATCCAAGGAACAGGAGATTCGACGTTTCAGGTATAAGCCCTTCATCAGGAATGAGGAGAGGGTGCCAGGCAGGCTAAGATAAAAGGTAGGGAGGAGGGACTTGGGGGAGGTGCGATGGAGATGTGATAGGTGGAAGGAGGTCAAGGTGAGGGTGATAGGCCGGAGTGGGGTGGGGGGCGGAGAGGTCAGGAAGAAGATTGCAGGTTAGTAGGGCGGTGCTGAGTTGAGGGAACCGACTGAGACAAGGTGGGGTAGGGGAAATGAGGAAACTGGAGAAATCTGAGTTCATCCCTTGTGGTTGGAGGGTTCCCAGGCGGAAGATGAGGCGCTCTTCCTCCAACCGTCGTGTTGTTATGTTCTGCCGATGGAGGAGTCCAAGGACCTGCATGTCCTCGGTGGAGTGGGAGGGAGAGTTAAAGTGTTGAGCCACGGGGTGGTTGGGTTGGTTGGTCCGGGCATCCCTGAGGTGTTCTCTGAAGCGTTCCGCAAGTAAGCGGTCCATCTCCCCAATATAGAGGAGGCCACATCGGGTGCAGCGGATGCAATAAATGATGTGTGTGGAGGTACAGGTGAACTTGTGGCGGATATGGAAGGATCCCTTGGGGCCTTGGAGGGAAGTGAGGGAGGAGGTGTGGGTGCAAGTTTTACATTTCCTGCTGTTGCAGGGGAAGGTGCCGGGAGTGGAGGCTGGGTTGGTGGGGGGAGTGGACCTGACGAGGGAGTCACGAAGGGAGTGGTCTTTGCAGAACGCTCTTAGGGGAGGGGAGGGAAATATATCCCTGGTGGTGGGGTCCGTTTGGAGGTGGCGGAAATGACAGCGGATGATACGTTGTATACGGAGGTTGGTGGGGTGGTAGGTGAGAACCAGTGGGGTTCTGTCTTGGTGGCGGTTGGAGGAGCGGGGCTCAAGGGCGGAGGAGCGGGAAGTGGAGGAGATGCGGTGGAGGGCATTGTCGATCACGTTTGGGGAGAGTCTGCAGTCCTTGAAGAAGGAGGCTATCTGGGCTGTGCGGTGTTGGAACTGGTCCTCCTGGGAGCAGATGCGGCGGAGACAAAGGAATTGGGAATATGGGATGGAGTTTTTACAGGGGGCAGGGTGGGAGGAGGTGTAGTCCAGGTAGCTGTGGGAGTCAGTCGATTTATAGTAGATGTCTGTGTTGTGTCGGTCGCCTGAGATAGAAATGGAAAGGTCTAGGAAGGGGAGGAAGGACTCTGAGACAGTCCAGGTGAATTTCAGGTCGGGATGGAAGGTGTTAGTAAAGTTGATGAACTGTTCAACCTCCTCGTGGGAGCACGAGGCAGCGCCGATACAGTCATCGATGTAGCGGAGGAAAAGGTGGGAGGTGGTGCCAGTGTGGTTGCGGAAGATGGACTATTCCACATATCCTACGAAGAGACAGGCATAGCTGGGGCCCATGCGGGTGCCCATGGCAACTCCTTTAGTTTGGAGGAAGTGGGAGGATTGAAAAGAGAAGTTATTCAGGGTGAGGACCAGTTCAGTCAGTCGAAGGAGGGTATCAGTGGAAGGGTACTGGTTGGTGCGGCGGGAAAGGAAGAAGCGGAGGGCTTTGAGTCCTTTGTGATGGGATATGAAGGTGTACAGGGACTGGATGTCCATCGTGAAAATAAGGCGTTGGGGACCGGGGAAGCGGAAAACCTGGAGGAGGTGGAGGGCGTGGGTGGTGTCCCAAACGTAGGTGGGGAGTTCTTGGACTAAAGGGGACAGAACCGTGTCAAGGTATGCGGAGATGAGTTCAGCCTATCACACTCACTCCAGTCGAGAACAACCACCTGCCTATTCTATTCCCATTTTCCTCCACATTGCCCAGAGACTTCTACACCCTGGTATCTCAAGTGCACATCTAAATGCTTCCTTCAATATGATGAGAGTTTCTGCCTCTCCCACTCTTACAGGCAGTGAGTTCTGGACTCTGAAAAAAAGTTTTCCTCAAATCTCCTCTAAACCTCCAGCCCTTTACTTTAAACCTACGCCACCAGTTCATTGATCCTTCCATCAGTGTTTTTGTCTCCCCTGCCTATGCTCCAGGGTGGCTCAGTGGTTAGCACTGCTGCCTCACAGCAGAGGGTCTGCAGTTCAATTCTACCCTCAGGCTCCTCTAAACCATCCTTGGTACTGCTTTTGTAAATCTTCCTTTGCAGTTTCTCCACTGTTTCTGTCTCCTGCTTTGATATTGTTTACAGAACTCCACAAGTGTTCATTGAGACTTGATGCACATTTTATATTGCTTCTCTCTTTTCAACTATATTCTTCCAGAGATGAATTAAATTGCTTTCTGTACTTTATGACCTTAAACACTATCTTCCCACTTATCGCGAGACGCTGGTCTGTTTCATGATTCTTTGGGAATCACTATAGATATTGCTTATTTTCCAAGGAATAAGTGGCACTATGTTATACCTAAATGCACCACCCCACACACTGAAAGTTTATTTACTGTGAGTTTAGGACTATATTCTACTGAGAAGAGAAGGACGACTCAGGCGACTGACTGTGTGGAGTTTGCACGTTCTCCCCGTGTCTGCGTGGGTTTCCTCCGGGTGCTCCGGTTTCCTCCCACAGTCCAAAGATGTGCGGGTCAGGTGAATTGGCCATGCTAAATTTGCCCATAGTGTTAGGTAAGGGGTAATGTAGGGGTATGGGTGGGTTTCGCTTCGGCGGGTCGGTGTGGACTTGTTGGGCCGAAGGGCCTGTTTCCACACTGTAAGTGTAAGTTTTAAGTGTAAGATAGTTGGAAAATTATACAGCAAATTGGAATGTGAGTTTGCTGGAAGCAGATGTGAATGCAAAGATTCAATTACATAAAACTTATCAGATCTGATTGGTCAGTCTGACATCTCATATCATTTGCAGAGACACAACTTGTTGAGTTAAACTTATGCTTCAATATTTCTTGACCTGGCAAAGTTTACATGCATTTTAAATACAGATGCATTTTCCATTGTTCCTTCTTCAGAATTAGAGACAGAAACTAAAAACAATAAATGCTGGAGGTCACAGTGGGTCAGACAGCATCCATGGAGAGCGAGCGAGCTACTGTTTCGAGTCCATCAGAACTGAAGTGTGGGGGAGGGCAGCATTTCTACAATAGTTGGGGTTGGGGGTGGGGGGTGGGGAGTTGCAGTGCTGAGGGAGAAAGGGTGTTGATAGTTCAGTCTAAGTGATCAGAACGTGAGAATGACAGAACAACGGTGTGTCTAACTGCCAGAGTGGGAAGCACAGACAGTCCCACTGGGATGGGGGAAAGGAGAGAGGATAGAGAAAGTAACAAGCAAAGCTAAAAACTAAGGGAAGGACTGGGAGTGAGTTTACAACCTGAAGGTGCTGAACAGAAACCTCTTCTTTATTACAACAGTCAAAGCAAAATACTGCAGATGTTGGATATCTGAAACAAAAACCCGAGGTGCTGGAGAAACTCAGCAGTCTCACTGTATCAGTAGAGAGAGAAACAGAGATAATATTTCAAATCTTCAGAACTAATATATGTGAACATAACACTTTCAGTGTCTGGCAGGTTTAGTGAGTATTTATATCAGGCACTGAGCCAATAAAATTGATTCTCTCTCTCTCTGTAGATGTTGCCAGATCTTTGTTGTGTTCTCTGGTGGGACTTGGGCATCACTGGCTGGTCAGTATTTAATGCCCATCCCTAGTTGCCCTTGAGTTCTGTTGAGTTTTTCCTCTCGTTTCCTCCCCTGATAAGGAGAATTTCATCCATCTGTTATTCAGAGTAATTCCAGGTGAAGCATTTCAAGTCCTATTTTAACACAGCAAGGCTACACTGTTCACAATCTACCTGACTGATTATTCATCTTATTAAACATCACCTGGTGGCAATATCAAATGCCACCTTCACACGGCAACTAGGGAATGTCAATTAATGTTTCTCCAACCAGCAAGGTGCCCTGCTAAACAAAAGGGTGCTACTAAACTGGAAAGGGTGCAAAACGATTTATAAAGGTGTTACTGAGATAGGAAGGTTTGAGTTATAAGGTGAGGCTGGATAGGTTGGGACATTTTTCCCTTGAGTATAAGAGGCTGAAGGGTGACCTTATAGAGGTTTTTGAGAGAGATGAATAAGGTGAATAGCCAAGGTATTTTCCCCAGTGTAGGCGAGTCCAAAACTGGGCTTAGATTTAAAGTGAGAGGAGAAAGATGTAAAACATTTTCACACAGAGGGTGGTGCATGTACAGAACGAACTGCCAGAAGAAGTGGGGGAAGCTGGTACAATTGCAACATTTAAAAGGCACCTGGATGGGGATACGAATACGAAAGGCTTAGAAGGATAGGGTCGAAAAGCAGGAAAATGGAACTAGTTCAGTTTGATTCCTGAAGAAGGGCTTATGCCCGAAACGTCGAATCTCCTGTTCCTTGGATGCTGCCTGACTTGCTGCGCTTTTCCAGCAACACATTTTTAGCTAGTTCAGTTTGGGAAACCTGATCATCATGGATGAGCTGGGCCAAAGGCTCTGTTTCAGTGCTGGATGACTCAATCAGATGGATGAATACAAAGCTAATTGTTGCACCTGGACTGAAGAGAAGCCATCGATGTGCAATTTTAACTCTTGTTGGTCACACTGCAGCTGCTGCCTGAATCCACAGCCTTTCCAGTGTCGACTGTTTCTATTTGGGATTGCGATACTCTTGTCTCTGCCTTGCGGTTTTTCCATGGCCCCTCGAGATTTGAGCACAGGGCAGCGGGGGAATGTTCAGCTGAAGTTGCACAGTTTCAGCAAGTTGTAAAGGGGCCCACTTTGCCAGCTGCTGACATTAAAACCTAATTGTGAAGGAGAATTGACAGCTGTTACAAATATCCCACCCAGGATGCCGATGTGTGGATAGAATGTGGGCTTTTTTCAGCTACATAATAAAATGGACTGATGGAAGACAGCTGCAAAACACCAAAGACAAAGCTCATAGCCGTCTTTCTGTCCAGCTTCCTTGGTTTCTGTTCATGGAGGGAATGGTAGCCTTGTGATGATGGACTGAATGAGAACAATATTGTAATGTGATATTTGAATTCAACAAGCTAGGCATATGTGGAACTGGGAGAAAGGGAAAGTGCTTGTAG
Source organism: Hemiscyllium ocellatum (assembly GCF_020745735.1). Lineage (NCBI taxonomy): Eukaryota > Metazoa > Chordata > Chondrichthyes > Orectolobiformes > Hemiscylliidae > Hemiscyllium > Hemiscyllium ocellatum. The sequence goes on along the minus strand of NC_083410.1, from coordinate 7,714,811 downwards.
GTTCTGTGATTCCTCCCGAATATTTGTAAATGTTTAACTATTATCATTCAGGAAGGGGAATCTGATGTTCCCATTTGGTTAGGATCGAGTTTAAAAGCAGGGAGGTTATGTTGCAGCTGTATAGGGTGATGGTGAGGCCACACCTGGAATACTACGTGCTGGTTTAGTCTCCTTATCTCAGAAAGAATGTACTAGCACTGGAGTGGATGCAGAGGAGTTTCACTGGGTTGATTTCAGAGTTGAGAGGGTTGGTTCATGAGGAGAGATTGCGTAGACTGGGACTGTACTCATTGGAATTAAGAAGAATGAGAGGAGAATATTATAGAAACATAAAATTATGAAATGAATAGTTAAGAGAGAAGCAGAGAGGTTGTTTCCATTGGCGTGTGAAACTAGAACTACGGGGCATAGCCTTGAAATAAGGGGGAGCAAGATTCAGGACAGAGTTGAGGAGGAACGTCTTCACCCAGAGGGTTGTGAATCTGTGGAATTCCCTGCCCTGTGAAGCAGTTGAGGCTACCGTGTTGAATTTTTTCAAAGGCAATGACAGATAACTTTTTGAAAAGTAAAGGAAATAAGGGTTTTGGTGAGAGGGTGGGTAAGTGGAGCTGAGTCCATGAAAAGGTCAGCCATGATCTTATTGAATGGTGGAGCAGGCTCGAGGGGCCAGATGGCCTATCCTGCTCCTTGTTGCTATGTACACGTGGCTTCTGCCCCACATTCAATAATTAAATTACATTGTTGAATCTTCTCTCTCTGGTGTCTTTTGTTTTTATGCTTTTTCACTTGAAGTATCTGGGGAGCTCTCCCAGATTCCCTGCCACCAATCCTCTTTATGGGTGTAAGTAATTAGATTAGATTCCCTACAGTGTGGAAACAGGCCCTTTGGCCCAACAAGTCCACAGTGACCCTCCAAAGGGGAACCCACCCAGACCCATTCCCCTACGTTTACCCCTGACTAATATACCTACCACTACAGGCAATTTAGCATGGCCAATCCAGCTAACCTGCACATCTTAGGATTGTGGGAGGAAACCAAGCACCCAGTGAAAACACACTCAGACACAGGCAGAATGTACAAACTCCACACAGAGAGTCGCCTGAGGCTGGAATCGAACCCAGGTCCCTGGCGCAGTGAGACAGCAGAGTCAACCACTGAGCCACTGTGCCATTCTCTGAGGCTGCTTTGAAAGGTGGCGGAATTGGACAGGCCTTTGTTTTAAACAAAATCTGAAATTGCTGGAGAAATTCAGCAGAGGGTGGCAGTAGATGGACAGTATGCAGCCTGGATTCTGGATCAGTGGTGCTGGAAGAGCACAGCAGTTCAGGCAGCATCCGAGGAGCAGTAAAATCGACGTTTCAGGGCAAAGCCCTTCATCAGGAATAAAGGGTATACAGCCTGGAGCTGGGTGACCAGTGATGTTCCAGAGTGGTCTGTTCTGGGACCTCTGCTCTTTGTGATCTTTATACATGACTTGGATGAAGAAGTGGAAGGGTGGGCTAGTAAGTTTGCTGATGACCATAAGGTTGATGGAGTTGTGGATAGTCTGGAGGGCTGCTGTAGCTTACAACGGGACAGTAACAGGATGCAGAGCTGGGATGAGAATTCAGATGGCGTTCAAACTGGAAAAGTGTGAAGAGATTCATTTTGGAAGGTCAAAATTGAATACAGATTGCAAGGTTAAAGGCAGGATTCTTGGCAGTGCGGAGAAACAGAGGGATCTTGGGGTCTCTGTTCAAAGATCCCTCAAAGTTGCCACCCAAGTTGATAGGATTGTTAAGAAGGTGCATGTTGGGTTGGCTTTCATTAACAAGGGGATTGAGTTTAAGAGCTGTGAGATTAGGCTGCAGGTGTGTAAAGCCCTGGTTAGACCACACTCGGAATATTGTGTTTAGTTCTAGTCAGCACATTATGGGAAGGATATGGAAGCCTTCGAGAGGGTGCAAAGAAGATTTACCAGAATGCTGTCTGGACTGAAGAAAGGTTGACGGAGCTCGGGCTTTCCTCATTGGAGTGAAGAAGGATGAGGGGTGGCTTGTTAGAGGTGTGCAAGACGATGACAGGCATAGATAGAATGGATAGCCAGAGACTTTTTCCCAGGGTGGAAATGGCTATCACGAGGGGCCATAATTTTAGGATGATGGGAGGTAGGTTCTTTACACTGAGAGGAGTGAGGGCATGGAATGCACTGTCTGTGGTGGTCATAGTGTCACATTCATTAGGGACATTTAAGCGACTCTTAGGTAGGCACATGAATGATAGTAAAATGAAGGGTATGTAGATTAGTTTGATCTTAGAGTAGGATACTAGGTCAGCACAACATCAAGGGCTGAAGGGCCTGTATCATGCTGTACTGTTCTGTAATCTGTGCACAATACAATCTTACATAGGTTACTCGGGAACTGTAATTGTGAGGTATTCTTTCAAACCACTCTTTCCAGAAAAAATAAATAGATTTCACCCAGAATTCCACAAGAGTGTTGCTTTTCAGACCTGGAAGAGATCAGCTGGGCTCCATATTCTGAGCAGGATTTCCCCCAATCCAACCAGATTTTCAAAAGTCTGTTCTGGAGAAGGGTCACCGGACACAAAACATTCTCTCTGTTTCTCTCTCCACAGATGTCACTAGACCTGCTGAATTTCTCCAGCAATTTCAGATTTTGTTTAAAACAAAGGCCTGTCCAATTCCGCCAACTTTCAAAACAGCCTCAGAGAGTGGTACGGTGGCTCAGTGGTTGACACTGCTGCCTCATGGCACCAGGGTCCCAGGTTCAATTCCAGCCTCGGATGACTGTCTGTGTGGAGTTTGCACATTCTCCCCATGTCTACGTGGGTTTCCTCCTACGGTCCAAAGGTGTGCAGGTCAGGTGAATTGGCCATGAGAAATTGCCTGTAGTGTTAGGTGCATTAGTCAAAGGGGAAATGAGACAGGGTGGGTCACTCTTCAGACGATTGGTGTCGACTTGTTGGGCTGAAGAGTCTGTTTCCACACTCTAAGGAATCGAATATTCCACCATGAAATAATACATTACTACCATTCACGTGATTTCCAGGTAGACACACAAAAAAAATCAATAATCTCATTTGAAGAAACACCACAAAACTTGAACTTCAGTTGAAAGCAAATGCTGGAAATCTGAAATAAACTAAGTTCTGAAGAGGAGTCATGTTAGACTTGAAACGTTAACCTGTTTCATGTAGAATTGGTAACAAACCAAGCACTCAGGCAACTCTCTGTGGCTCCCAGAGAACTGGTCAGTTCCTCCCAGGAGCAGTTTTTAATAACTTAATGGGCAGAACTCTTCTTATGATATCAATTAACTATTCCAGGTATTAATTGCCTTATACAGCAAGATTTAACCTTGTTCTTCACAACATTGAGTACAGGAGTTGGGGGGTCATGTTGCGGCTGTACAGGAGATTGGTTAGGCCACTGTTGGAATATTGCGTGCAATTCTGATCTCCTTCATGTCGGAAGGATGTTGTGAAATTTGAAAGGATTCAGAAAAGATCTACAAGGATGTTGCCAGGGTTGGAGGATTTAAGCTATAGGGAGAGGGTGAATAGGCTGGGGCTGTTTTCACTGGAGCACCAGAGGCTGAGGGGTGACCTTATAGAGGTTTACAAAATTATGAGGGGCATGGATAAGGGAAATAGGCAAAGTCGTTTCCCTGGGGTGGGGGAATCCAGAACTAGAGGGCATAGATTCAGGTGTGAGGTGAAAGATATAAAAGGGACCTCAGGTGCAACTTTTTCATGCAGAGGGTGGTACGTGTATGGAATGAGGTACTAGAGGAAATGATGGAGGCTGGTACAATTACAGCATTTTAGAAGCATCTGGATGGATATATGAATAGGAAGGGTTTGGAGAGATATGGGCAAAATGCTGGCAAATGGGACTAAATTAAAAATCACACAACACCAGGTTATAGTCCAACAGGTTTAATTCGAAGCACACTAGCTTTCGAAGTGTCACTCCTTCATAAAGTGGTAGTGTCACCTGATGAAGGAGCATCGCTCCGAAAGCTAGTGTGCTTCCAATTAAACCTGATGGACTATAACCTGGTGTTGTGTGATTTTTAACTTTGTACACCCCCGTCCAATACCGGCATCTCCAAGTCGGGACTAAATTAGGTTAGGATATCTGGTTAGCATGGACGCGTTGGAGTGAAGAGTCTGTTTCCGTGCTGTACATCTCTATGACTGAATACAATTGTCTCGAACATACTCTGTATTGTATCCTCCCCAGTGTCATGCCTGTACAAATGAATAAGGACTTAGTTCAGATGGAAGTCAACTGCATGAAATTGAAATATTTAGGTGCAATTCAATGTCTCAGCAGAACCTTGGTGGCTCTTTGCTTTCCCCCATTTGCTGAGGATGTGACATTCACATGCGATTTGTTCCACGCTGAACCTTCGTGGATCTTTGACATCCCAAATATTCAATCTGAGGATGTCCCCTGGCATCCGTGCTGCTGCAGAAATGTTCTTTTCCTTGGCCATGGAATCCTTCCATTCTTGCTCCCATCCTGTTGGATGTATGGTTCAGTCACAGGTGCGTTGTGTTGCTACTGAATTGGTGGTATCGAAGGAAGTGTACTCAGTTGGTGATTGTAGCATCAAGAGTACTTGATCACAGATTTTGTAAGTTCATCTCCACTTGGAAGATAGCTGAAGAATTCATTGAAACGTGTGAAATTAGTAATATCTCCCGATCTGCTTGTTGTGAGGTTATCACACGCCAATAATAATTCATCTCAAAAGGTGCAGGTTATTCTTTCCCATTCGGTTCAACAGTGTTTTGAGACCTGAGACAGCTTCCTCCTGTTGAATGAAATTGCCATGAGCATTCCTGAGGCATCAACATTTGCAGAACCAGGCCATTAACTGGCCTTTTGTGGCTTCATTATGGAGACTGTTGAGATGTTCACCACCCCATCCACACACACACACACACACACACACACACACACACACACACTCACACATACACACACACACACACACACACACTCACACTCACACACACTCACATGCACACACACACACTCACATACACACACACTCACACACACACACTCACATACACACACTCACACACACACTCACTCACACACACTCATTCACACACACCCACACTCACACACTCACATGCACACATATTCACACACACACTCACGCACACACACACTCGCACACACACACTCACACACACACTCACACACATACTCACATACACACACTCACTCACACATACACACACTCACACACACATACACACACTTACACACGCACTCATATACACACACGCTCACACACACCCATACACACACAGACACTGACACACACATACACACACACACAGGCCCACACACAGACACACACACACACACAGGCACAGACACACACATACACACACACAGGCCCACACACAGACACACACACATACACACACACACACAGATACACACAGACACAAATGCAAACATATACACACATATTTAAACACATATGCACACACATAATTGCACACATGCACACATGTGCACACACACATATACATACATACATATTTGCTCACACATATAAACATACACACACATTTACATACACACACATGCACACAGGCACACGTAGACATAGACGCACACGTACATATACACAACACATCTATATGCATGTACATCCCCCCATACACACATACACACACTTACACACATATAGAAACATACACACACAAATACGTACACATGTACACACATACACACCCATACACATACATGCACATGAACACACATACACACCCACACAAATATGCACACACATATGCACACATACACACTCATATACACACACACGTAGATATGCATATATCCACATACATTTGCACATGTACACATATACAACCCCCCCACACATACACAGATATACACACATGCCCACACATACATGCCCACCTATGCACACATATACACACACATAAAACCACTCACATACACATGCCAACAAACATACACCCTCATACGTGCACACACATACGCACATACACACTCGTACACATACACACATACACACACACATACATACATATGCCAATACTCAAGCACACACACAACTATGGGGCAGCCTGGTAGTTTGATCAGAGGTTGCTTTAATTCTTCTCTCTGACAGTGACAATGCCCTCTCTCCAAAGCTGTGGAAACTCTGATTGAGGTTAGCTCCTCAGGGACAAGTCTGCCTCCCTGAGCTGGATACAGAAGTGGACTAAATACTGTGGAAACATTAAACACAGCAACTGTTCAAAAGGAAAATGTTGTAAACTTCAGGTGTCAGTATAATCTATGCTTATAAATCTTATGATTAAGGCAACTCCAACACATCTCATTGGCGTGCAGCAGAGTCCACTCTCCAATGGTATACATGATGTATTAACTATTTTGGCACAAACCCCAAATAAGTTGTTGTTGCGAAAATACTTGTACAGGCTCACACTTTTGGTTCAATGAAACTGTTTCCCATTCCCATGCATCTCTGCATGCCCAGAGAGTCTTGTGATTGTTTGTGTAAATATTTGCAGAGTGATTTCCCCATTTCAATACTTCAGCTTTTTAGGGCCACTTGCAGAATCCTTCACCGGGCGGCATTGCATGGCACACATCTGAAGTTTCTTCAGCCCAAGGATACGCAAGTCCTGGGCCTCCTCCACCACCAAATCCAAGCCACCCGCCGACTGGAGGAAGAACGCCTCATCTCCCACCTTGGGACCCTCCAACCACCCGACATCAACATTGACTTCACCAGTTTCCAAATCTCCCCTCCTCCTACCTCATCCCAGATCCAACCCTCCAACTCAGCACCGCTCTCTTGACCTGTCCCACCTGTCCCATCTTCCTTCCCACCTATCCACTTCACCCTGCTCTCTGACCTATCACCATCATCCCCCACCTGCATCCACCTATCGCCTTCCCACCTACATTCCCCCAACCCCGACCTCTTATTTATCTCCCAGCCCCCTCGCCCACCACCCTGCACATTCCTGAGAAAGGCTTATGCCCGAAAGGTCGATTCTCCTGCTCCTCGGATGTTGCCTGAACTGCTGTGCTTTTCCAGAACCACACTCTCGACTTTTCTTCACTATCTGTCCTGGTCTGGCTCAAAGTCCTAATCAATATAATACACACAGGTTCACGGGAAGCATGAATTGGAGTTCATGTTTAGTTTGTGTGTGCATTAACTTAATCATCCCGCTACTTGATTAGTTCATGTACTTCTCCATCAATTTACAACTTCCTTATGGAGTCATGGAGTCTTGGAGATGTACAGCATGGATACAGACCCTTCGGTCCAACCCGTCCATGCCGACCAGATATCCCAACCCAATCTAGTCCCACCTGCCAGCATTTGGCCCATGTCCCTCCAAACCCTTCCTATCCATATACCCTTCCAAATACCTTTTAAATGTCGCAATTGTACCAGCGACATTGTACCACCACTTCCTCTGGCAGCTCATTCCATACACATACTACCGTCTGTGTGCAAACTTTGCCCCTTAGGTCTCTTTTATATCTTTCCCCTCACACCCTCAATCTATGCCCTCTAGTTCTGGATTCCCCCACCCCAGGGAAGAGACTTTGTCTATTTATCCTATCCATGCCCATCATGCTTTTATAAATCTCTATAAGGCTGGTCACAGGCCTCCAGTCTGAAAAACAACCCTCCACCACTACCCTCTGTCTTCTACCTTTGAGCTAGTTCTGAATCCAAATGGCTAGTTCTCCCTGTATTCCATGTGATCTAACCTTGCCAACCAGTGTCCCGTGGGGAACTTTGTAGGATGCCTTTCTGAAGTCCATATAGATCACATCCACCACTCTGCCCTCATCAATCCTCTTTGTTACTTCTTGAAAGAAACGCAACCAAGTAAATGAGACACGATTTCCCATGCAGAGAGCTATGTTAACTATCCCTAATCAGTCCTTACCTTTCCAAATCCTCATTTAAATCATTCACTTTCTTCACCCCATGTTCTATACTTTCATGAAATGCTTAGATAATGCTTCACTGGTTTCTGACGTGAAGTAATTGATTAATTCTGCTTGCCTGGATGACGATAATTCCTCAGTTCCTTTGCTGGTTATGGGTCATTATGTAAGATTTACATGAGCATGGCTAACACTGCTGCTTCACACAACCAGGGACCTGGGTTCAGTTATCTGTGTGCCGTTTGCCTGTGCTCCCAGTGTTTGTGTGGGCTTCTTCCAGGTGCTCTCACGTTGTCCCGTAGTTTGAATGTGTAGGCTAGTCGGATTAGCCCTGAGAAATGCAGGCTTAGAATAAGTGTTAGCTGTATTGTCAAATGAGTACAATGAAAGGTGCCCAAGTTAGTGCTTATAGTGCCATCGTCGATACATAGGTCCCAATGTACTGCTTTGACATTACAGTTCTTGGAAAAATAAAGTTAAATTGTAAATTTAGGAATAAGTTAAAAAATGGAGGATAAAAAAAACATTCACAACAACGACCAGGGTTCGATTCCTGTCTCTGTGTGGAGTTTGCACATTCTCCCCGTTTCTCTGTGGGTTTGCTCCAGTTTCCTCCCACCGTCCAAGGATGTGCAGTCAGGTGAGTTGGCCATGCTAAATTACCCACAGTGTTAGGTGCATTAGTCAGAGGGAAATGGGTCTGGTTGGGTTACTCTTCGGAGGGTCGGTGTGGACTTGTTGGGCCGAAGGGCCTGTTTTCACACTGTAGGGAATCTAATCTAATCTAACATAATCTTCCGACCTAGTCCATGTTGGCATCTAGCCTCCAGTCTGTACCCAGTCCTGATTCCAGACAGCACCTGGCTTGACATTTGAAGAGGGCATCATTGGCTGGGCCAGCATTAATTGCTTATCCCTAGTTGCCCAGAAGGTAGTTAAAGAATGAAAGAATGTTGGCATTTCCATCATCACTATCCAAAGCTCCAGACTGTGACATGCAAATAAAACACAGTTCCACAGCAACTTCATGGCTGTGGGTCTGGAGTCACATGTAGGCCAGACCAGATAAGGATGGCAGATTTCCTTCCCCAAAGGACACTAGTGACCCAGATGGGATTTTCCCTGACAATTGACAGTGACTTCATGGTCATTAATCCCAGATTCTTTACTGAATCCAAATCCCTCCATCTGATGTGTGGGATTTCAACCCAGGTTGCCAGAACATTAGCTGAATATCTGGATGAATAGTCTAACAATAATACCACTAGACCACTGCCTTTGGATTAATGAATTGCCCGAAGACCTGGGTTTCTGGGAGATCGCCATACCAGGCTGAGAGGACACCTCATCAGTTACAGGGATAGGGTGGGTGTGAGGGTATGTGGGTGGAGATTGCTCTTAAGTGTGGACTTAATGGGCTGAATGGCCTGCTTCCATACTGTAGGGATTCTTTATGCTTTGGAGTTACTGTTTTCCAGTTACAATTCTAAGTCCCTTCAACTTTCCAAGTAATTTCAGGCTTCTTGTGTTGATCTTCTTTATCTGCTGCTCGGGTTGAGATGACAATGTGTTACAGCTTCCTTCGGGAGTCGAAGTTGCTGTGGAACTGTAATTATTTGCATGTCACAGTCTGGAGCTTTGGACAGTGATGATGGAAATGGTAACATTCTTGAACATGAAATCTCTTCCACTCTTAGCCATTAGCATGCTCAGGAGGTCGCTCAGTCAGTTCACCCTCATTACGAGTAGACCTTCATTGACCATCCTGCAATGGGACTTGAATGCATAACTTCTGTCTCAGAGGCTGGAACACTACCCAGTGCATCACAAGACAGGCATGGCTGATCCAACACTCCTCATATTCACGTTCCCTATAACACTTGATTGCCCGACTGATCAAAAATCCATCTCAGTCTTAAATATACACAAGGACTCTGTCCCCACAGCTCTCTCGCTGTGGCGAGGAGTTCCAAAATATCACAACCCTCTGAGAGAAGAAATTCTTCCTCAGCGCAGGCTTAACCGGTTGCCCCTTTATTCTGAGACCATGCCCTCTTGCTCTGGGCTCTCCCATGAGGGAAAAACATCCTCTCAGCATTGACCCTGTCAAACCCCTTAAGAGTCCGAAATGTTTCAATGAGGTCACCTCTCATTCTTCTAAACTTCAGTCAGTTAAGTCCCAACCTGTTTAGCCTTTTGCTCATAAAACAATCCCTCTATAGCAGAGATCATTCTCACGAAAGTTCTTTGAATTGCTTCTCATGTAATAGTATATTTCCTTTGATAAGGGGGGGGCATCAGAACTGCTCACTACTCCAGATGCGGTCTCTCCAACACCTTGTACAACTGCAGCAAGACTTCCCTACTCTTATACTCCAACTCCCTTGAAGTATTCCATTAGCCTTCCTGATTATCTGCTGTGCCTGTGTTTCATACACATGTACCCGCAAGTCCTTTTGTGTTGCAGAAAGCTGAAAATCATTCTTCAGAGCTGAGCATCAGAGAGTTAGTCACAGTGCAAACGTACAATGCACTCAATGGAACATGGATGCCTGCCTTGAAGAAGTTTTCCTCCTCTCTCTACAAGAATCCCAGGGAGTCCCTCTCCCACTGCAACTCCCAGGCCATTTCCTCTGCCCTGAAGCTCTCCAACCATGTCCTGAAACAGACTCGCCTGGAGGAAGAACGTCTCATCTTCCACCTCGGAACACTTCAACCCCAGGGCACCAATGTGGACTCAACAGCTCCCTCATTTCCCCTTCCCCCACCTCACCCAGGTTTCAAACTTCCAGCTCAGCACTGTCCCCATGACTTGTCCTACCTGCCTATCTCCTTTTACACCTATCCACTTCACCCTCCCCCCGCCCCCGACCTATCACCTTCATCCCCTCCCCCACTCACCTATTGTACGCTATGCTACTTTCTCCCCACCCCCACCCTCCTCTCGCTTATCTCTCCATGCTTCAGGCTCTCTGCCTGTACTCCTCAGGAAGGGCTTTTGCCCGAAACGCCAATTTTCCTGCTCCTCGGATGCTGCCTGACCTGCTGTGCTTTTCCAGCATCTCTCTAATCCAGACTCTGGTTTCCAGCATCTGCAGTCCTTGTTTTTACCTCAGCATAAAACATGTCTCACCGAGCAATTGCAACTTTGGACAATGACATGCAGCGGTCATTGAAGCCAACAGTTCATGGCAAGAAAGTAGTAAATAAAGACAATCACACCCCCATCCAATAAATATTTTTCCACCCCAGTTCCACCTCAGCATGCTCGGTCATTGCAAATTCTACCAAATGTTGAGCTGATCTTCATAAGTAGGCAAAAGTGAGGACTGCAGATGCTGGAAACCAGACTCGAGATCAGAGTGGTGCTGGATAAGCACAGCAGGTCAGGAGGCATCCGAGGAGCAGGAAAATCGATGTTTCGGGCAAAAGACCTGATGAAGGATGCTGCCAGATCTGCTGTGCTTTTTCAGCACCACTCTAATCCAGATCTTTACAAGTGATCAGTTTGGTTATTGAATTATCCTCTGTGTCTTCTAATCACCTTCACTGAATGGTCTCAGACATTCAGAACTTCTTGTTTTGACTAGATTATTATTTTTCTAACTGCACAACATTTTTCAGGCTGCTTTAATCAGCAGCAGTAGGTCTGTGGTTGGCACTGCTGCCTCATAGCGCCAGGGACCCAGGTTCAATTCCGCCCTCGGGCGACTGTGTGGAGTTTGCACATTCTCCCTGCATTTGTGTGGGTTTCCTCCGGGTGCTCTGGAAGTCCAAAGACGTGTGAGGTAAATGGATTGGCCGTGTCATGTTGACCATGTTGTCCAGGCTAATCCATGGATTATCCATAGGAAATGCAAAGTGACAGGGGGTCAGTACAAGGTGGGATGCTCTTCAGAGGTTTGGAGTGGCCTGTTTCCACACCATTGGGATTCTTTGACCTCAGCTTGTGTCCCCTTCGGAGGGCGTTTAAGCAGGGATTTGTGTTTTAGAAGTAACTTTGTTATTTCACTTCCCCAAAAAACAATTTCAAAAAGAACTTAAGAATTAATTCTCAAAAGTTTACCTCGAACATTCATAAGTCAAACATTCACACACTATTTTTGAGAAACATCCCTGTTCTGATGGGAACCACTCACTGACAGACAGATAGCACCTGTGAGAATGAAAGTAAGAATCTCTTTGTTGATGTTCAGAAAGCAAAACAAAGATTGTGTTTTTGGAAATGGATTCCATTTTAGTCACTTATTTTCAGCAAAATATGTTCTCTTCTATGCTGTTTTGGAGGCAAGAGATTTTTCTGATATGTTAAAACTTGGAAACAATAGCACCAATGCATTTTTGAGCATTTTATGAAGGCTTTTTGTTTGTGGAAACTTCTGTTTATTAAAGATTGTGTAAGTTGGCAAATGAATAGTGCAATAACTGTTACATTTTCCATTTTGAACAACTCGTTTGGTGCCAGGTATTTAATTCGGGAGGTGGTGTCTCCCTGCTGTTCGTTATAATGTAAAGAAACAGAAAATTTAATCTCAAATGTTTCAAATTGGGAAACGACCTTTAAACTGACAGGAATAACAAATGAAGTGGGAGGAGAATTGTTGCCAGATGGAATGCAAGAGCTTTCGAATGGATCTAGGGAGAGACTGATGGCTTTAATAATTTGGAAAGTTGGGGTTTGATAACTCAATAGTAGCCAAACAGAGTTTGGGGTCCCATTTCCTGTCTCTTATGAGTGTTACTCGTGGCCAGTGGCTCACGCTCTCTGAGGTCGAAGGTTATTGGTTCAAGATTCGCTCCCGAGCCATGGGTCCACAATCTGATAGTCACAGTGTGGTCCTGAAGGAGTGACACAGTGCAGTGTTAAACTGAGGGTTTGACTCGTCATCTCAGTTGGATATAAAAAAATCCAATTAGGCAATTTTGAAGACAAAAAGCTTGTCCAAACTATCATCTCCGATGGATCAAAAGCAGAAAGTGCTGGAGAAACTCACACGTCTGGCAGCATGTGTGAACAGCAAAATAGAATTAACATTCCAAGTCCAGTAATCTTTCATCAACTCTAAAATGGATTATCAAACTTTTTTTTTGCTGAAGAGTCTTTTCTGTACTGTCCGTTTCTGTAATTCCATGAGCTCATTGCTATGGAACCTGTTTATCTTTTAAATACTGCTTTTGAACACAATCTATCTTGTCATCGTTGAAGTCCGGCCTGAGGAAACTTGCTGCATTGACAATTAGCTGCGATGTTTATTACATCCCAGGGGTTGGCAGTTGGGAAAAATACACAGATTTGGAAGTTGTTTTGGAACTCACTGAGTTTGTGAAAGGCGTAATATAAATGCAGGAGCTTTCATCTTTCACTCAGCCCCCACACTGGCAGAATCCGATCAAATCTGATCCCCAATATTTCAAAACCCTCTTCTTGATTCTTTTGTTCTTCATGATTATAATCTTCATCTTCACTCCTGGGCAGTGCAATCAGACCCGGGGATGTGCTCACAGACCCTAATGAACAATATCTTTGTCACGTGTACTTTACAGAGAGAGAGAGAGAAATAGTAAAACACAGTTAAAAACTTTACCACCATCGCCAGGATGAAAAATCATTTTTAATAGTTTTAAGAATAAGACAGTAAGGAAAGATAGAGCTTTAAGAGTCCAACTGACCTGATCCAGATCAGCATTACTGATACCTTCACCACCATCCCTCCTTCATCACCATCACCACCATCCCTCCATCACCTTCACCACCGTCCCTCCTCCATCACCTTCACCACCATCCCTCCTTCATCACCATCACCACCATCCCTCCTTCATCACCGTCACCACCATCCCTCCTCCATCACCTTCACCACCATCCCTCCTTCATCACCATCACCACCATCCCTCCTTCATCACCGTCACCACCATCCCTCCTTCATCACCGTCACCACCATCCCTCCTTCATCACCATCACCACCATCCCTCCATCACCTTCACCACCGTCCCTCCTCCATCACCTTCACCACCATCCCTCCTTCATCACCATCACCACCATCCCTCCTCCATCACCTTCACCACCATCCCTCCTTCATCACCATCACCACCATCCCTCCACCATCACCTTCACCACCATCCCTCCTTCATCACCTTCACCACCATCCCTCCTTCATCACCATCACCACCATCCCTCCTCCATCACCTTCACCACCATCCCTCCACCATCACCTTCACCACCATCCCTCCTTCATCACCTTCACCACCATCCCTCCTTCATCACCGTCACCACCATCCCTCCTCCATCACCTTCACCACCATCCCTCCTTCATCACCGTCACCACCATCCCTCCTTCATCACCGTCACCACCATCCCTCCTTCATCACCGTCACCACCATCCCTCCTTCATCACCATCACCACCATCCCTCCATCACCTTCACCACCGTCCCTCCTCCATCACCTTCACCACCATCCCTCCTTCATCACCATCACCACCATCCCTCCTCCATCACCTTCACCACCATCCCTCCTTCATCACCATCACCACCATCCCTCCACCATCACCTTCACCACCATCCCTCCTTCATCACCTTCACCACCATCCCTCCTTCATCACCATCACCACCATCCCTCCTCCATCACCTTCACCACCATCCCTCCACCATCACCTTCACCACCATCCCTCCTTCATCACCTTCACCACCATCCCTCCTTCATCACCTTCACCACCATCCCTCCTTCATCAACTTCACCACCATCCCTCCTCCATCACCGTCACCACCATCCCTCCCCCATCACCTTCACCACCATCCCTCCTTCATCACCGTCACCACCATCCCTCCTTCATCACCATCACCACCATCCCTCCTCCATCACCTTCACCACCATCCTTCCTTCATCACCGTCACCACCATCCCTCCTCCATCACATTCACCACCATCCCTCCTCCATCACTGACACCACCATCCCTCCTTCATCACCGTCACCACCATCCCTCCTTCATCACCGTCACCACCATCCCTCCTCCATCACCTTCACCACCATCCCTCCTTCATCACCGTCACCACCATCCCTCCTTCATCACCGTCACCACCATCCCTCCTCCATCACCTACACCACCATCCCTCCTCCATCACCTACACCAGCATCCCTCCTCCATCACCTTCACCACCATCCCTCCTTCATCACCTACACCACCATCCCTCCTTCATCACCGTCACCACCATCCCTCCTTCATCACCGTCACCACCATCCCTCCTCCATCACCTACACCACCATCCCTCCTCCATCACCTACACCAGCATCCCTCCTCCATCACCTTCACCACCATCCCTCCTTCATCACCGTCACCACCATCCCTCCTTCATCACCGTCACCACCATCCCTCCTCCATCACCTTCACCACCATCCCTCCTTCATCACCGTCACCACCATCCCTCCTCCATCACCTTCACCACCATCCCTCCTTCATCACCGTCACCACCATCCCTCCTCCATCACCTTCACCACCATCCCTCCTCCATCACCGTCACCACCATCCCTCCTTCATCACCTTCACCACCATCCCTCCTCCATCACCTACACCAGCATCCCTCCTTCATCACTGTCACCACCATCCCTCCTCCTTCACCGTCACCACCATCCCTCCTTCATCACCGTCACCACCATCCCTCCTCCATCACCTTCACCACCATCCCTCCTTCATCACCGTCACCACCATCCCTCCTTCATCACCGTCACCACCATCCTTCCTCCATCACCTTCACCACCATCCCTCCTTCATCACCGTCACCACCATCCCTCCTCCATCACCTTCACCACCATCCCTCCTTCATCACCGTCACCACCATCCCTCCTCCATCACCTTCACCAGCATCCCTCCTTCATCACTGTCACCACCATCCCTCCTCCTTCACCGTCACCACCATCCCTCCCCCATCACCTTCACCACCATCCCTCCTTCATCACTTCACCACCATCCCTCCTCCATCACCTTCACCACCATCCCTCCTTCATCACCTTCACCACCATCCCTCCATCATCACCTTCTCCACCATCCCTCCATCATCACATTCAACACCATCCCTCCTCCATCAATGTCACCACCATCCCTCCTCCATCACCTACACCACCATCCCTCCTTCATCACTGTCACCACCATCCCTCCTCCATCACCTACACCACCATTCCTCCTCCATCACCTACACCACCATCCCTCCATCATCACCTTCTCCACCATCCCTCCATCATCACATTCAACACCATTCCCCCTCCATCACTGTCACCACCATCCCTCCTCCATCACCTACACCACCATCCCTCCTTCATCACTGTCACCACCATCCCTCCTCCATCACCTACACCACCATCCTTCCTTCATCACCTACACCACCATCCCTCCTTCATCACCGTCACCACCATTCCTCCTCCATCACCGTCACCACCATCCCTCCTTCATCACCGTCACCACCATTCCTCCTCCATCACCTACACCACCATCCCTCCTTCATCACCGTCACCACCATTCCTCCTCCATCACCGTCACCACCATCCCTCCCCATCACCGTCACCACCATCCCTCCCCCATCACCGTCACCACCATCCCTCCCCCATCACCGTCACCACCATCCCTCCCCATCACCTACACCACCATCCCTCCTCCATCACCGACACCACCATCCCTCCTTCATCACCTTCACCACCATCCCTCCCCCATCACCGTCACCACCATCCCTCCCCCATCACCGTCACCATCATCCCTCCCCCATCACCGTCACCACCATCCCTCCCCATCACCTACACCACCATGCCTCCTTCATCACCGACACCAACATCCCTCCTCCATCACATTCACCACCATCCCTCCTCCATCACCTTGACCACCATCCCTCCTCCATCACCTTGACCACCATCCCCCCTCCATCACCTTGACCACCATCCCTCCTCCATCACCTTCACCTTCATCTACTCTAGTCTCAAACAACATTGAAGTTCATAGAATCCCTGCAATGTGGAAACAAGGCAGTTGGCTCAACACGTCCACACCTACCCTCCGAAGAGCAACCCACTCAAACTCATTCCCCTATGCTATTACTCGACATTTACCACTGACTAATGCACCTAACCTACATGTCCGTAAACGCAATGGACTATTTAGCATGGCTAATTCACCTCACCTACACATCTTTGGCACCATTCTTTCACTGCTTGGCCTATTCCCCACCTTACCGTCAACTGTGCCAGACCCATCAATGTCAGAGACACATCTCTTCACTCTGTGCCCACCTCAATGATATCGTTGTGGTGCCTTCTCCCCACTGGCACCATGCTTCATTGGCAGCGCCAGACACATCCAATGATGACGTGGCCAGCCTCAGGTGCCATCCTTCACTATTGGGCCTCCCTTGTTGACGTCACTTCCCCCAATGTACCAGCTGCCCATTTCATTGTCAGGTCCCATGCCCACCCCCAGGAAAAGTAACTAAGGGCTCACTCAATCCACTCAAAGCCCACATGCCGGCTGCCAATGTTGCCTGAACTCAGGGCAAGAAGTAAGGAAAGGAGAACATGATAAACAGGGGAGAGAAAAAGGAATAGAATAGTGGTTGAAGTGTTGCTACCAAGAACATTGCCAGGACTCGATGGACTGAGTTATCGGGAAATGTTGGACAAGCGAGCACTTTTTTCTTTTGAGTGCAGGAGACTTTGAAGGGGGGATCTTATTGACATATATAAGATCATGACAGGCACGGAAAGGGTGAATGCATTTAGTCTTTTCCCAGGTGTGGGGAATCGAGGACTAGAGGGCATCAGTTTAAGGTTAGAGGGGAAAGAATAAAAGGGAATCTGAGGGGCAACATTTTTACACAGAGGGTGGTACGCATATGGAATGAGCTGCCAGTGGAAATGGTTGAGGTGAGTACATTAGCAACATTTACAAGGCATTTGGACAATTACATGGATAGGAAAGGTTTAGAAAGATATGGGCCAAATACAGAGAAATAGGGTTAGCGTGGATGGACTGTTTGGTCAGCATGGACCTGTTTGAACTGAAGGGCTTGTCTCCATGCTGTCAGACTCTATGACTCTAAGAGTGGTTGGAGTCAATCAGCCCTGTCTCAGGAGCCCTACTCCCCCGCCATCTTACTGAACACAGCTTACCACCAACTTAGACCACATGGCCAGTGCTTCCTTACCCAGGACAGCCCCAAAGTTCTGAAATCCCATTCTTTCAACTGGTCTGACCTCACAGATGCACTCTGACCAATTGATCCTGTTTTCAAAAACCTGAATTCAGTATTTTCAGGGATTTCCTGTTCAGGTCATTCTCGAACTCCATGGCTGTGTTCCTTCTCCAGACGTCAGACCCGGAGTCCCACAGCAACCCTATCATATTTGTGGGAGTACAAGAGAAACTTCTTCTGGGGTCTCTACATCTGCTCCAAACACTGATGGCTGACTGACTTTGACAATATTGTTTGAGACCTGTGCTTGTCCTGACAAAATCGCAGACATACCACAAATAACGTCACAGAATAGAATCTCTGCAGGAAGATGTACAAACCCTTTCCCTTGCTTTTGCAGCAATTTTATGTCGATTCTTTTGGCATAATTATCACTTTCTGTGTCTTCATATTTGCTGGGATCTCCCTCTCTAAGCAGGTCACACTGTAACCCTGCAGTAATTCTCTGTAGTATCATCAGTGGTGTGTCTGGTATCTTGATCATTACATTTAAACTATAATACATGAGATGCTAGCAGGATTTACATTCTCTGAACAAGGTATATTCTATCTTTTCCTCGATTTCAGACAGATTTATCTAGACAAAAATCAATCTTCTCTGAAGAAAATCAAAGTAAAAGTATGCTCGAAAGGAAATAGGTTCCTTCAATTTGGCTCAACCAATTGGTCTTAGGGCACATGATGAACAAGCCGGGCAATTCCTTGAAAACAATTAACAAATTCTCTGTCAAAACCTCGAATTGACTCCAGTAAAACTGCAGGACGTTGGCCTAAATTACAAACTACATTAAAATACAACTGTGGACAAATTCCAGATTCAATCTAATTATTTTGGTAAATTACAACATATGCAGAAGTCAAGAACAGCACATGTTTCTCTGCAGGATTTTCATCCCCTGTGTTCTCTCTCTATCATAAACCTCCAGAAAAGCACCGCACTTTTTCCTGTTGTTTCTAATCTTGCAGACTTTGCAGAGAGTCATGGATCTGTACAACACAGAAGCAGACTGTCTGGTCCGACTCATCCATGCTGACCAGATATCCTAACCTAAGCAACTCCCATTTGCCAGCGCTTGGCCCATATTCCTCTAAGCCCTTCCTATTCATATACCCATCCAGATGCCTTTTAAATGCTGTAACTGTACCAGCCTCCACCACTTCCTCTGGCAGCTCATTCCATACAAGCACTACTCTTGGTGTGAAAATGTTGAGTCTTAGGTCCCTTTTAAAACTTTCCCCCTCACCTTAAACCTATGCCCTCTAGTTCTGCCCATCTAGACCTTGTCTACTTATTCTATCCATGCCCCTCATGATTTTATGAGCCGCTATAAGGTCACCCCTCAACCTCTGATGCTCCAGGAGAACCATCCCCAGCCTATCGAATCTCTCCCTGTCACTCAAATCCTCCAACCCTGGCAACAACCTTGTAAATCTTTTCTGAACTTTTTCACAACATCCTTCCTCTAGTGAGGAGAGCGAAATTGAATGCAGTATTCCAAAAGTAGCCTCAACAAGAACATTATCATTCGGCAAAAGTGAGGATGCAGATGCTGGAAATCAGAGTCTAGATTAGAGTGGTGCTGGAAAAGCACAGCAGGTCAGGCAGCATCCGAGGAGCAGGAAAATCGATGTTTCAGGAATGATGATGGGCTCCTGCTCGAAACATCGATTTTCCTGCTCCTTGGATGCTGCCTGACCTGCTGTGCTTTTCCAGCACCACTCTAATCTAAGTACAGTTTCACTGCCTCACAGCATGCATTTCTGTCACTATACACCAGCTTGATCTACATAACTTTTGAAAGATCATTGATCTGGGACATTAATTCTGTCTTTCTCTCTACAGATACTGCGTGTCCTGCCAAGCATTGCCAATACTTTCTGTTTGAAACTGTTGAAATATTCAGCTGATTCCTTCCTGTTTTCTGAGTCATTCACCGACTCCTTCACTTTAACGCATTCACCCACACAGAGGAATCTTACATGAGGTCTAAACAACCTGGGATATGGTGAGAAATTGGTCAGTGACGCCTCTCTCGACATCAGGGATGACTTGCTGCATCTTTTTAACCATGTTGTGGGTTTCAAGGCGAGATTCTCACCGGGCAGCAGTGAGCTGCTGGTTAAGGAGACTGATGTTTGTCAAAGCCATTTCACTGCACGAACATGGAAACATAGAGGAATGGGAGTAGACCGAAGTACCACTTGAACCTGTTCCACCCTGGCTGACCGATGACCTCAGCCCAGGGCGTGCTGCTATAACACATGTTTCATTAACATGAATTCGCCATGATGTGATTGGGGACGCTTTTTCTAAAGTGCAAACTTTTAAAATGTTTGTTGGCTGTAATGCGATTACATCGCCAACACTTTAAATGCTGTTTCTAAAGCGCGATTGTTCTACAACATAGGGGCGCAATCATCACGGTATAGAAGAACTGACTGTTGCCTAATTCTGCTCTCTCACCCCTCATCCCCTTCACACCTCATATCCCTTTAGCCGCAAAAATAGTATTGACCTTACTCTTGGAAACATTCAATGTTCTGGCCTCAACCACTGAATCCCACAGGTACACGTCTCTCTGGGTGAAGGAATTACTCCTCATCTCAGTCTGAAAAGGTTTACCCCTCAAGGTGCCACTTTCTTTCTGACTATCCACAAACTGGATCCTGAGAATTCTTGACATTGAAGTCAGTGTGGGTACTTTGTGACCTCGACTGGCTGCCAGTTACCAGGCAGTAATATCACAGAGTATGAGCTGGGGTACCAACCACATATGTCCCATGTGCATGGACGCTGACATCACACATGTGCCAGACTCAGTGATCCACTCGTCCAATCACAGGATGCTTCCAGGCTTCAACGCTGGACCGGCAACTCTCATTGTAACACCCGCAGCCAGGACATTGTACGCCCAGGGACAGACATAAGATGTAGGAACAGAATCTGGCCAATCAGCCCATCAAGTCTTTGCCATTCAATCATGGTTGACATACACCCAGCTCATGGACTGGACCAAGCTGTGTCTCTGGGCTGTAAGCTAGCTGTCATAGCACACACTCACTCTGAACATAGAACACAGAACATTACAGCACAGTACAGGCCCTTCAGCCCTCAATGTTGCACTGACCTGTGAAACCAATCTGAAGCCCATCTATCCTACACTATTCCATTTTCATTCATATGCCTATCCAAAGACCGTTTAAATGCGCTTAAAGTTGTTGACTCTACTACTGTTGCAGGCATGCCATCAACAGCACTACTACTCTCTGAGTAAAGAAACTACCTCTGGCATCTGTCTTATGTCTATCACCCCTCAATTTAAAGTTATGTCCCCTCGTGCTAGCCATCACCATCTGAGGAAAAAAGGCTCTCACTGTCCACCCTATCTAACCATCTGATTATCCTATATGCCTCAATTAAGTCACTTCTTAACCTTCTTCTCTCTAATGAAAACAGCCTCAAGTTCCTCAGCCTTTCCTCATAAGACCTTGCCTCCGTACCAACACAGTCACAACATGTCTCTGCTTTCCCTTGTCTTTTCTTGTCCCCCAGCCAGTGAGACCAGGCTCACACTACAGCTGTATTGACTTGAACATAGCGTAGGCACAAAACTAGGAATTTTGTCATGGTAGTTTGCAGGCGTCAGGGAGCTAGGCTTCAGTCCAATGACCCTGCTGCAGCAAGTCAAGTCACGTTCAGGGGCTTGGTCAGCCACTAGGGTTGGTCACAATTAGGTACCTTTCCTCACATTGGGTTGGGAGCGAAATGTCAGTCAACCACCACCCAGCGTGTCGTTTTCTGCCCTACCGCAGGATAATTCAACTGAGGCATTTAAGAACAACCAATATTTTTGCTAATGCAGAAACTTAGGAAAATAAGGACACCATTAAGCCATTCGAACCTGCTCCACTATTCAACATAATCACCCAAATCTCTCCCGGTTCCCACTTTTACCTCATGATCCCTTTCGTCTGAAAAGCTACAGCTAATTCTTTCTTGGGGACAAAGCTTCAAATTTGTTAACTGAATTCAGATTTTATTACTGTGCCTAGAATCACAGAATCCCTACAGTATGTGAAATAACTACACAGAGCCGGTATCCTGTCACTGAGTCACCCTCGATTTACAAGTGCACTGTCCACTGACTGGCCAGCCCAGTTCAGAATCAGTCCCTAAACTGAGGAGATTTGAAATCCTTGTGTTCAGCAAGATCCCACAGCAGCAATGTTACAGCAACCAGAAAAATCTGTTTTGTATTGTGGTTTTGGCTGAGGAATAAATCTCAGCCAGAACATTAGGGATAAACTTCCCTACTCTTCTTCCAAATCGTGTCATCAGAGCTTTTATTCTAACTTGAGATCGAATCCTCACTTTTATTACCCAGATCATGCTGAGTGGTTAATTGTCCTCAGTAATTCCCTCTGGGCTTTGCGTCGAGTAGTCATTTGTGATGTTAGTTTATGATTTGGAGATGCCGGTATTGGACTGGGTGTACAAAGTTAAAAATCACACAACACCAGCTTATTGTGCAACAGGTTTATTGGAAGCACTAGCTTTCGGAGCGCTGCTCCTTCATCAGGTGGTTGTCCACCGATGAAGGAGCAGTGTTATGAAAGCTAGTGCTTCCAAATAAACGTGTTGGACAATAAGCTGGTGTTGTGTGATTTTTAACTATGTTATTTATTTTGCCCTGGGGGTTGTTAACCACATAGGCAAAAGTGGGGACTGCAGATGCTGGATATCAGAGTCCAGATTAGAGTGGTGCTGGAAAAGCACATCAGGTCAGGCAGCATCCAAGGAGCAGGGAAATCAACTTTTCAGGCAAAAGCCCTTCATCAGGAATATCGATTTTCCTGCTCCTTGGATGCTGCCTGATCGGCTGTGCTTTTCCAGCACCACTCTAATCTAGGTTATTAACCACATGCCCAGTCAGTGGAGATTGCCTGGTGATGGAATTCCCTTTTCTTAATCCAGACACCAGGAGAGAGAGAAAATTTTAAACATTAAATATAAATGGGAGCAGGCAGCAGAGAGGGGCACCCAATTTAAAGGCCGTGACCAAAGCAACAATGAATTGCTAGCCCTGACTGTGATTGGCAAGTAGCTAGACGCAAACATCTTACAGTTTGACCTCCCACACTCATTCTTCAACCCAAACTGCTTAATCACAAAGCGATGTTTTTACAAACCCCTGGCTCTCTTTTGGAGTGACTAAGCTGATGCCTCAATTATTCCCGGATTAATTTGTAGGAAAAGGTTAATTGAGGGCCGGGTGCAGATCAGAGGAAGGAACTTGGTTGAGAGTGGGACTGGAGCCTGACCCAGACTCTATGTAAGCTGAGCCCTTGATTGTCCTCTTTTTATTGTGTTGTTCTCTTGATGTTGCTGAGTTTCACCAGGATGACCCCTATCTTTCCTCAGCTTCTGAGCTGAACTGATCCCGTTCATCCTCCCAGAGCTCCAAATGGCAGTGAATGGGGTCACGCAGCCTCAGCAGGGAGACTGCAGTCTGCTCACAAGTTGGTGCTCTGAATTGGAAACTGATAAGACGCGTGCTGACAGCTCCTCTAATTTAAACCAGCTTGCTGCGCGAACCAGGGAGATTAGAAAAACCCTTCTCGCTTTCCATTTTCCAACCGACCCAAGCGTTATGCCAAAGTGAGGAAGTTAATAAAAAGTTCAAAACTTAAAAAAAAATTACGTTGACATAAAATTGACTTACTGTCAAATACAAAAACTGGTGCAGATTTTATGAAATACTCATTCGCACAAATTAAATCAGAACAGATGAAGATTGGCTTTTAAATTCAATATCAGAGACCCCCTTGAAATGGACTTGTTTCCCTCTCCAGCCCCCATCAGGAGACATAACATCTCTCTATCCTCCTGATCAAATCCTTCAATACTCTCAAACACATCAATCAGCTCAATCCTGAACCTTTCATAATCAAAGGAATGGAGATAGAACCAGTTTCAAAATTTAAGGCTCTCTACTCCAGTATCACAGGGTAAAGTAGTTATCTTTGATATCAACCTGGGTGAGTGTGTACTGGAACCCCTCTGAGGATAATATATCTTTGTTATGTCAGTTCCATTCATCCATAGTGCATAGACATCGCTGCGCTAAACCAGCACTTATTGTTCACCCCTAATTACTCACATGGAGGTTAAGAGTCAACCCAATTGCTGTAAGTTTGGAATCACATATAGGTCAGACCAGCAGATTTCAGAGAACAGAGGAGGATTAGATTAGTTACTTACAGTGTGGAAACAGGCCCTTCGGCCCAACAAATCCACACCGACCCGCTGAAGCGCAACCCACCCTTACCCCTACATTTACCCCTTACCTAACACTACGGGCAATTTAGCATGGCCAATTCACCTGACCCGCACATCTTTGTGACTGTGGGAGGAAACCCACGCAGACACGGGGAGAACGTGCAAACTCCACGCAGTCACTCGCCTGAGTCGGGAATTGAACCCGGGTTCTCAGGTGCTGTGAGGCAGCAGTGCTAACCACTGTGCCACCATGCCGCCCACTAATGTCCTTTCCCAAAGGACATTAAGTTGCAGTTGTACAGGTCAGTGGTGAGGCCTCTTCTAGAGTACTGTGTCCAGTTTCGGTTGCCCTGCTACAGGAAGGATATTATTAAGCTGATGAGAATTTGGAAGAGATTTACCAGGGTTTTGCCAGGAATGGAGGGCTTGAGTTATCAGGAGAGGCTGGATAGGCTGGGACTTTTTAACTAGGCAGAAGTGAGGACTTCAGATGCTGAAATCCAGGGTAGAGATTAGAGTGTGCTGGAAAAGCACAGCAGGTCAGGCAACATCCTAGGAGCAGGAAAATTGATATTTTGGGCAAAAGCCCTTCAACAGGAATAAAGGCAGAGGAGATGACCTGGGGGCTGCAGTGAGAGATTCATTGAGATTCTTGTGGAGAGAGGAGGAGAACTTGTTCAAGGTAGGCATCCTTGCAAGAGGATTGTCAGTAAGCTTAAAATCAACTAGGCAGAAGTGAGGACTGCAGATGCTGGAAACCAGAGACTAGATCAGAGTGGTGCTGGCAAAGCACAGCAGGTCAGGCAGCATTTGGGGAACAGGAAAATCAATGCTTCGGACAAAAGCTGTTCATCAGGGGCATTCCTGATGAAGGGCTTTTGCCCGAAACGTTGATTTTCCTGCTCCTCAAATGGTGCCTGACCTGCTGTGCTTTTCCAGCACCACTCCAACCTAAACTCTCGGACTTTTTCACTGCCAGGCAGGAGACTGGACGAACACAGCAGGCCAGGCAGCATCAGGAGGTGGAGAAGTCAACGTTTCAGGGTATAGCCCTTATTGAGTTATACCAGAAACGCCGACTTCCCCACCTCTTGCTGCTGCCTGGCTTGCTGTGTTCTTCCAGCCTCCTGCCTGTCTACTCTGGATTTCAGCGCCTGCACATTTTATTTTTGTCTCCAACTTTTTTCATTGGAGCATGGGAGATTGAGGGGGGATCTTATGGAGATATATAAAATCATGAGGGGCATGGATAAGATGAGCAGAAGATGACTTTTCCTTAAGATTTCAAAACTAGGATGCATATTTTTAAGGTGAGAAGAGAAAGATTTTAAAACGACATGAGGGCAGGGAGTGGGTTGTGTGTGGAATGAACATGCAAAGGAAGTGGTGGATGTGGGTACACTTGCAATGTTTAAAAGACATTTGGATAAGCACATGAATAAGAAATGTTTAGAGGGATATGGGCCAAGCGCAGGCAGGTGGGAGTAGTTTAGTTTGGGATTATGTTCGGCATGAACTGGTTGGATCGAAAGATCTGTGTCTGTGCTATATAAAGGATGATACGAATGTGTTCATTTCAGACCCCTTACTTAGAAGGACCAGTTTCATGATGATTGCTAGATTTCTTCTTAATTTAATTTAATTCAAATTCTACTCTCTGCAAGATTCAAACCCAGGTTCCCAAAGCATGGCCCTGGGTCTCTGGAGTAACAGGCTGGTGAACAAAACTCAAGGCCGTTCCCCACTCCAATGCTGCAGTGGTAGTATCCGTAACTCTGAACCAGGAAGGCTGGGTTTAGGTCCCACCTTTTCTACAATGTGATAATCTCACTGGACAGATTGATGTGAAAATGTTTATACATCTTTCCCACAATCCATGACCAAGATTGTTGGCTCAGTGGTTAGCACTGCTGCCTCTGAGTGCCAGGGACCTGGGTTCGATCCCACCCTCGGGTGACTGTGTGCAGTTTGCACATTCTCCCTGTGTCTGTGTGGGTTTGCTCCCACAATCCAACAATGGTCAAGTGAATTGGTCATGTTAAGTTGCCCATAATGTTCTGGGATGTGTAGGTTTGGGGCATTAGTCAGGGGTAAATATAGGATTGGGGAATAGGCCTGGGTGGGATGCTCTTCAGAGGTTCAGTATGGGCTTGTTGGCCCAAGGCACTGTTTCCACACTGTAAGGACTCTAAAGAAACACTACTCCCTTTTATGTCCCATGAAAGGGATCAGTGTAAAGGCTGGTATTCAATGCTCGCTCCCTATCTGGTCTTATGATGGTGTGAGCTACTATCTTCAATGCAGCTAAGTGGCTGCTCAGATATTTCAGGGGCATTTTAGGAACAGCTGCATCATTGTGGGTTTGGAATCATGTGTAGGCCAGACCAGGTAAGGATGGAAGATTTCCTCGTGGAACTAGTTTAGTTTGGGATTATGTTCAGCATGGACAGGTTGGACTGGAGGCTCTGTTTTTCAGGCTGTATGATTCTATGACCCGCTGACTTTAGTAAGCTACATTTTTTTCGTGATTGGCTGGTAGCCTATTCTGTTTCCACCCGATGCAGATCTTCGTCCGTTCTCTGTTTGAAAGCTGGTCTGATCCTCATTGATTTCCACCATGGACAGGACAAGAATCCCAATCCCAAATATTCGATCTCCGGAATAGGATTCATATCCTGTGCTGTTGGTACAGATCTGATCCAGCCAATGGAGCCCACCAGCTTCCTAGCGAATCCGTGATGCTGTAGCAACATTTTTTAAATAAAAATGTAAGACCTAGGAGCAGGAGCAGGCCATTCAGCCCCTCGACCATTTGATATAATCATGGCTGATCTCATCATGGCCTCAACTCCACTTTCCTGCCTGAACTCCCTAACCCTCAACCCATTACTTATTAAAAATCTACCTATCTCATCTTTCAATTTTCTCAATGTCCGAGTATGGAACACACTCTGGAGAAGTGAATTCCACAGACACATAAACCTTTGAGGAAAGGAATTTCTCCTCATCTCCATTTTAAATCTGCTACCCGTTTTCCTCAAACTATGGACCTCTCATTCTAGACTGTCTCACATGAGGAAACATCCTTTCTATGTCAATCTTGACAATTCTCTTTAACATATTATATCCCTCAATGAGATACCATCATAGAGTCATAGAGATATACAGGATGGAAACAGACCGTTCAGTCCAAT
The DNA here is from genome assembly GCF_020745735.1 of Hemiscyllium ocellatum. NCBI lineage: Eukaryota > Metazoa > Chordata > Chondrichthyes > Orectolobiformes > Hemiscylliidae > Hemiscyllium > Hemiscyllium ocellatum. Next base: position 7,687,127 of record NC_083410.1, on the reverse strand, counting down.
CTGGCCATGTCGACCAGATATCCCAACCCAATCTAGTCCCACCTGCCAGTACCCAGCCATATCCCTCCAAACCCTTCCTATTCATATACCCATCCAAATGCCTCATAAATGTTGCAATTATACCAGCCTCCACCACTGCCTCTGACTGCTCATTCCATACACGTACCACCCTGTGTGTGAAAAAGTTGCCTCTTAGTTCTCTTTTATATCTTTCCCCTCTCACCCTAAACCTATGCCCTCTAGTTCTGGACTCCCCAGCACAGGGAAAAGGCTTTGTCTATCCATGCCCCTCATGATTTCATAAACCTCTGTAAGGTCACCCCTCAACCTCCGACGCTCCAGGGAAAACAGCTCCAGCCTGTTCAGCCTCACCCTATAGCTCAAATCCTTCAACCCTGGCAACATCCTTGTTAATCTTTTCTGAACCCTTTCAAGTTTCACAACATCTTTCCGATAGGAAGGAGACCAGAATTACATGCAATATTCCAACAATGGCCTAACCAATGTCCCACTCAGCCGAAACATGACCTCCCAACTCCTGTACTCAATACTCTGACCAATAAAAGAAAGCATACCAAACATCCTCTTTATTATCTTGTCTACCTGCGACTCCACTTTCAAGGAGCTATGAACCTGCACTCCAAAGTCTCTTTGTTCAGCAACACTCCCTAGGACCTTACCATTAAGTGTATACTTGATGCTAAGATTTGCTTTCCCAAAATGCAGCACCTCGCATTTATTTGAATTAAACTCCATTTGCCACTTCTCAGCCCATTGGCCCATCTGGTCAAGATCCTGTTGTAATCTCAGGTAATCCTCTTCGCTGCTCACTACACCTCCAATTTTGTTGTTATCTGCAAACTCACTTACTGTACCTCTTATGCTCACATCCAAATCATTTATGTAAATGACAGAAAGTAGAGGACCCAGCACCAATCCTTGTGACACTCCACTGGTCACAGGCCTCCAGTCTGAAAAACAACCCTCCACCACCACCCTCTGTCTTCTACCTTTCAGCCAGTTCTGTATCCAAATGGCTAGTTCTCCCTGTATTCCATGAGATCGAACCTTGCTAACCAGTCTCCCATGGAGAACCTTATCGAACGCCTTACTAAAGTCCACATTGATCACATATACCTCACTGCCCTCATCAATCCTCTTTGTTACTTCTTCAAAAAACTCAATCAAGTTTGTGAGGCATGATTTCCTATGCACAAATCCCATGTTGACTATCGCTAATCAGTCCTTGCCTTTCCAAATGCATGTATATCCTGTCCCTCAGGATTCCCTCCAACAACTTGCCCACCACCGAGGTCAGGCTCACTGGTCTATAGATCCCTGACTTGTCTTTACCGCCCTTATTAAACAATGGCACCACATTTGCCAATCTCCAGTCTTCCGGCACCTCACATGTAATTATCGATGATACAAATATCTCAGCAAGCGACCCAGCAATTACTTCTGGCTTACCACAGAGTTCTCGGGTACACCTGATCAGGTCCTGGGGATTTATCCACCTTTAACCGTTTCAAAACATCCAGCATTTCTTGTCTGTAATATGGACATTTTGCAAGGTGTCACCATCTATTTTCCTACAGTCTATATCTTCCATATCTTTTTCCACAGTAAATACTGATGCAAAATACTAGTTAGTATCTGCCCCATTTTCTGTGGCTCCACACAAAGGCCGCCTTGCTGGTCTTTGAGGGGCCCTATTCTCTCCCTAGTTACCCTTTTGTCCTTAACGTATTTGTAAAAACCTTTTGGATTCTCCTTAATTCTATTTGCCAAAGCTATCTCATGTTCCCTTTTTGCCCTCCTGATTTCCCTCTTAAGTATACTTCTACATCCTTTATACTCTTCTAAGGATTCACTCGATCTATCCTGTCTATATCTGACATATGCTTCCTTCTTTTTCTTAACCAAACCCTCAATTTCTTTAGTCATCCAGTATTCCCTATACCTACCAGCCTTTCCTTTCACCCTAACAAGAATATAATTTCTCTGGATTCTCGTTACCTCATTCCTGAAGGCTTCTCATTTTCCAGCCGTCCCTTTACCTGCAAACATCTGCCCCCAATCAGCTTTTGAAAGCTCTTGCCTAATACTGTCAAAATTAGCCTTTGTCCAAGTTAGAACTTCAACTTTTAGATCTGGTCTATCCTTTTCCATCACTATTTTAAATCTAATAGAATTATGGTCGCTGGCCCAAAAGTACTCCCCCACTGACACCTCAGTCACCTGCCCTGCCTTATTTCCCAAGAACAGGTCAGGTTTTGCTCCTTCTATAGTAGGTACATCCACATACTGAATCAGAAAATTTTCTTGTACACACTTAACAAATTGCTGAGATCTCCTCTCAGTCTGCTAAACTTCATACAATATAAGCCTAAACTGTTTACTTGCTCCTCATAAACCAGACTCTTCACCTCTGGAATGAATCCAGTGATAAGCGTCTATAGAAAAGTCTCGAGTAACCAACAAGATGTTATTTCTCGCATGCTGGAGAGTGCAGTTAGGGACGGTGAGAGTGGGGGCTCCAATTTCCATTGTGTGCATGACCAGGATTCTTCCTACCTTTACTGCCTGCCATTAGTGTGTGGTGTTGAGAGAGTGGTGCTGGAAAAAGCACATCAGGTCTGGTAGCATCTGAGGAGCAGGAGAATTGATGTTTCGGGCAAAAGCCCTTCATCAGGAATGTGGGTGGGTGAATTGGGGGAAGGGGGCTGTGAGATAAATAGGATGGCGGGTGGGGCTGGGGGGGAGATAGCTCAGAAGGCGATAGGTCGGCATCAGGAATAGCATGTGTTGGAAGGATTTGCAGGATGATACCAATCTGGTTGGCTGTGGAATGAATACATGTTCCTCGGCAGCAACAATTCCTGGAGTAGGACTTGAACCCGACACCTCCATGTTGCTACTAATGCCCCCACTGTTACTTCAACATCAGCTTCTTTCAACCAGGTTTATTGATTTTATGTTTATTCATATTCCAGCTGTGAGGGTCGGCTTTAGATGAATGTCTTCTGATTATCGGTCGATCCTCTCCATTATGCTATGGAGGGAAACTGCAGAAAGCTACAACACCAAGGGATTTGGGGGGAACTTGCTCACAAATCACAGGAAGTGAGCACATGGGGGCAGTGGGGTATTAGGAAGGGGGTTATTTCAAGGGGTTGGAGTATAAGAGAAGGGAAGTCTTACTGCAACTGTACAAGGTACTGGGGAGACCACAGCTGGAGTACCGTGGGCAGCTTTGGTCCTCTTATTTAAGGAAAGATATTGTTTATTTGGCGGAGATTCACTAGGATGATCCCTGGGATGGAGGGATTGTCTTATGAGCAAAGGCTAAACAGGTTTGGACTCTAGTCACTGGAGTTTGAAAGAATGAGATGTGATCTCATCGAAGTGTACAGGATTCTTCGGGGACTTGACAGGATAAGTGCTGAGAGGATGTTTCCCCTCATGGGAGAGTCCAACACCAGGGAGGCATAGTCTTAGAATAATGGGGCACCAATTTAAGACTGAGATGAGGAGGAATTTTATTTTCTCTCAGAGGGTTGTGGGTCTTTAGAACAGAAAGCTGTGAGGACACAGTCCTTGTGTATATTTAAGGCTGAAATTCCTGATTGGTCAGGGAATCAAAGCTCATGGGGAAAGAGCAGGCAAGTGGATTTGAGGAATGCCGGAATAACCATGGTCCTCTTGAACTTTGGAGCAGTATTAAGGAGCCTGTTCCTGTGTCTTATGGTCTTATTATGGTTCACCATGCCATTACTGGGAACACTTGATGCTCGACTCTGAACAGATTATGTGTTTCTCCTGACACTGCCAGCATCTTGAACAATGTACAAAGCTGTCCGTTTATTAAGCACCAGCCCAGATTATGTGGTGAAACCGTGGAGTGGTAGTCGATCCCGCAGTTTTGACTGGGATTTAATTATTGTCAGTCTGCAACCAGAAACTTCTCCAGGCTTTTGGGAAACAAGCTTCCGTTCTCATTAAAACCACAAAATCTCTGCCATCTCTGACAGTGCAAAGAGCAGAGAACCAGGCTTAAAAAGAAAGCCTGTTCTAAACAAAGAAAATGAAGTAAATGTTTAAGCATTTTAAAAGAAGCACTACAAGTTTTAATTTAAATATTAATATGTGTTAAAAAATAATGGTGGAGATGTGTGCAAAAGTGAATGTGAAATCCTTACACTGATATATATTGTAGAGGCAATGTAATTGTAGCTACTGCTGTGTTACATGCCAGCTCACTAGACTACATAAACTACTGCGCACTAGTGAAGGTTTCACCAATATTCTCTCTAAATATCAGAAAATATATGGTCTGTTTGATCTAGTGTGGTAGAGGAATTTCCCCTTCTGGGTCTATTTACTAACTTCTCATAATTAACAAGATATTGCTTATGGCATGTCAGTAGCCAGTTACAGGTTACACTGGGATGATAGCCACTGTTCCTTTCAGATCCTAAATTGCTCTACACACAAGTTCATGGGAAATTAGCTCAGAGGGCAGTGATTATGGAACTCCTCAGTGTTAACCCTTTCAGACTCACAGACAACAGGAAGTGTGGACAGCAAGTATTGCTTAATTAGGACTCATTTTACAGGACATGAGTTATCTGCTACTCCCAGAGTCAACATAAAAGTTGAAGATTTTATCACAGCATGCAAAATGTTTCTCCAATTTAACTTTTAGTTGTCATTCAAGGGATGTGGACCCATTGCAACTTTGTAAGGTCAACAGAAAATGCTGACATTTCTCATTACCTGGTCAGAGAAACTATTACACAGCTCTGGAGAAGCCAGGGTTTGACCCTAGGTCTCAGGTATCATGGCTTAGGGGATACCTGAGCCACAAGAGACTTCAACAGATACTGTAGGTTCACAATATTATTTAAAGCAAGAGACTGTTGCGTTGGTAAATAAACCATTCACTAGCCATGCCAGTATTGATTGCCCACCCCTAACTGTCCAGAGGTCAGTGAAGGGTCAACCACATTGCTGTGGGTCCAGGGTCACATGAAGCCAGACCAGGTAAGGATGGCAGTTTCCTTCCCTAAAGGACATTAGTGATCCAAATGGGGCATCCCAGCATTTGACAATGGATTCATGGCCATCATTAGATTCTTAATTCTAGATTTTTTTCTGCTACATCTAATCGAGGCAACATAAACCAAGTTGATACGGCCTGTCAAATTATACTCTTGAAATTATTAAACAGGAAATAAGCTCAAAACTGCCATTTTCTGCTCTTGTCCAAATTTAGAATTAACTCCAGGTGCAATGGCATTAACATCCAGTTCGATTGATTTATTTACCAAGGCAACAGTTTCCTGCTTTAAGTAATTATTGTGAACTCACAGTATCTGTTGAAGGCTCTTGTAATGCAGTAGCACAGTACCTCCCTCTGACTCAGGATACCTGAGACCTGGGTTCAAATCCTAGCTGCTCCAACTTTGTAATTGTTTCTCTGACCAGGGAATGAGAAATGTCAGTATTTTCTGTTGACCTTACAAAGTTGCAATGGGTCCATGCAATGCCCTAAAGTGGCAATAATAACAATACCAAGGAGTCATGTGATTTAAAGAAGTCTGCACTTCAGAGCCTCTGAGGTACATTGTCCTCAACTCTGTGTAGTGTCCTTAACTCTAATCCAGGAGAACTAATTTCCAGTCCTGCTTTCTCCAAAGTTTTCCAAGTAACTGATGTTTCTCATCCCTAGCACTATTCTTGGGAATCTTTCCCTCACCATCTTTAAAATCTCCACATCTTTCCTAACGTGTGGTGGCAGAACTAAAAGTAAATTATCCAGCTGAGGCCTACCTAGTGTTCTATAAAAGCTCTAGACCACCTCTTTGCTCCTTATTTCCCTATCAACAGTGCTGTCGAATTTGTTTACAGGCAGTCCCCAGGTTACAGACGGGTCCTGTTCTGGAGTCCATTTGCAAGTCAATTTAGATGCAAGTCAGAACCCAAGACAGGTCAGTGTAAACTAAGTGCAGGAAGTGCAAGAAATGTTATAGTGTTGAGTCTTTCAAATTGCATTCCTGTATGGGATCACATTTGTAACTACAAACATTTGTATGTCAGGAATTCCCTGTCCTGCTCTCTCAATTGCCTACAATGACCAATGACTGTTAAAGTGCATGCAAAGAGAAATTTTAGACTCTTTAAGAACCTTTGTTTTATGATAACTCATATGCTGTAAGTAGTAAAGTAGTAGTATATCAGTAACATGATAAGGAACACAGGATTATAGAAACTAACCATTCAGTCCCTCAAACATGCTCTGTCTTTCAGCAGGATGTTGGCTAAATAACTAGGTTTTGAAACCCACTGGTTGAGGAAGCTTTACTTTCAGTTTAAAAGAGTAGAAGGAGCTTTACTCTGCATCTAACCCCTTGCTGTACCTGTTTTGAGAGGGTTTGATGGGTACAGTGTTGAGAGAAGCACAGCAGGTTAGGCAGCATCCAAGGAACAGGAAATTCGACGTTTCGGGCACAAGCCCTTCATCAGGACGCTTGTGCCCGAAACGTCGAATTTCCTGTTCCTTGGATGCTGCCTAACCTGCTGTGCTTTAACCAGCAACACATTTTCAGCTGTGATCTCCAGCATCTGCAGGCCTCATTTTTTACCCTACAGTGTTGAGAGAGCTTTACTATCAGTTTTAAAATGAAGCAACTTCCTGAGATCACATTTTCATGAATATGCAGAAGGAGAAATCTTGCCGAGATTAATAGTCACAGAATGCGACAGCAAGTGAAAACTCAAAACTCAGGCTCATCTTGCTTTCATTATGTTCCATTTTAATTTTTAATTTTAAATGGTATGATGTTGTCTCTCATCAAAGTATGAAAGGATCAGATGGGGTGGAATGTTTAAAGTACATCCAGACGAGCTTTCTGTGCCAGGACATGGATAGTCCAACTGGAGATGGGACAGTGTTAAACCTAATCTGAGGCAATGAAACTGGTCAAGTAATTGAGCGTCAATGGGCAAGCATTTTGGGTATTGCGACTACAACGCTGTAAGTTTCAAAGTCATTACGGAAAGTAATAAGGCTAGTGCAAAAATTAGAATCTCTACAATGCAGAAACAGGCCTTTCGGCCCAACCAGTCCACACTGACCCTCTGAAGAGTATCCCACACTACAGTTCCCCTGACAAAAGTTGTATCTAAATTGGGGAAAGGCCAATTTCAATATCACTTAAAATGCCAGGGCATAACAGGCTATGGGTGAAGTGCAGGTAAGTGGGATTTGTGTAGTTTGGTGTTTATTGGTCTGCATTGATATGGTGGGCCCAAAGGCCTCTTTTTATGTGGTATGACTATAACTCTATGGCTCTAAAGGAACAGATTTGGGCATGGAAATTGTGTTAATCCACTTTAAGTCTTCCATGAAGGAAAGTCTATTCATTCCAAATATGTTCTTTATTTATCTGGTAGTCTATAAAACCATAGCAAACAAAAACCTTGCATTCATATGTCGCCTTTCATAATCCCAGAATGTCCCAAAGCGTTTTCTGGCCACAATTAGATATTTTTAAAACGTGGCTCTATTACATCAATGCCTGCATTTCAAAAATACTTCACTGGTTACGAAATGTTCTGAGGCACATTAAAGTACCGTATGAATACAAACTCTTGTTGATATATTGGAGTAAATGTGCCAGTTAATTAATGCGCAGCATGATCCCATATTGTGATAATGACCTGAGAATCCATTTTGATGATGTTTGTCGAGGAATCGATATTGATCATAAGTCAGGACACCAGGAGAAATCTCCTGCTTTCCCTCAAAATATTCCTCTGGACTTTAGCAGTGGTAGTACATTATGGAATGTAAGTGAATCTTGGATAGGCACATGGATGATAGCACAATGAAGGGTATGTCGGTTAGTCTGATCTTAAAGTCGGATAAAATGCTGGCACAACATCGGGGCTGAAGGGCCTATATTGTGCTGTACTGTTTTATGTTCTATGTTAACAGACTGAGAAGATAGACAGGGCCTTGGTCTCTACCTTTAATAATGCAGCACTCTATCTGCCCTGCATGTGGTGAAGTAACATAAATGTTTGGACTCAGGTCCCAGGAATACCTCTGGGGAACTTATAGTCTTCTGAATCCAGAGGTCAAAGTGCAACTCAACACTGCTTTGTACTTTGTGGACATAGATAGATACTGGATATGAACAACATGATCTGTCGTGGTCAAATATCCTGTTGCCAATCACATTGTGTGACAATGCTGTCACTTTAAACAGGATATTTTGTCCTTGATTTTGTTTGAAAGGTGGTCGTAAGATGACGAAGTGTCTCGTTCAACAATGGAAGGGGAGTAGCCAGTTCTCCTAGTTCAGGCTTCTTCGAGTTTGTTTTTAGCTGTAGCAGTCACAAAAGAGACCTAAGGGGAAACTTTTTCATGCACAGGGTGGTGCATGTATAGAATGAGCTGCCAGAGGAAGTGATGAAGGTTTAGATTAGATTAAATTCCCTACAGCCCTTCGGCCCAACCAGTCCACACCGACCCTCCGAAGAGTAACCTACCCAGACCCATTTCCCTAATGCACCTAACACTGGGAAATTTAGCATGATCAATTCACCTGACCTGCACATATTTGGACTGTGGGAGGAAATCGGAGCACCCGGAGGAAACCCACGCAGACACGGGGAGAATGTGCAAACTCCACGCAGACAGTTGTCCGAGGCTAGAATCGAATCTGGGACCCTTGGTACAATTGCAGCATTGAAAAGGCATCTGAATGGGTATACAACTAGAAAGGATTTAGAAGGATATGGGCCAAGTGCTGGCAAATGGGACTAGATTAGGTTAGAATATCTGGTTGGCATGGACAAGTTGGACCGAAGGGTCTGTTTCTGTGCTGTACATCTCTATGACTCTGTGTGTGATTCCAGGAGAGATGCAAACTTCAGGAAAGAATTCCTCAGATTTTCTTCTGTGATCATTCTCTAGATGTTGCTCTCTCCCGCCTGTAAGAATCTGTGTTTGGATTTACCTTTTTGCCAAGTGGTGTGTTTATGGGATGTTACTAAATTGGAATACTTAATTTGTAACTGTTACTGTATTGAGCTGGTTAAGTTTTCCAATAGTTAATTTATTCTAAATTCCATTTTCTTTTTGTGTTTCAACTGTTGTGTTTAAGTAAATTTTGATTTGCTTAAAGCCGAGTGGTTTGACCAGCTGCATCACACCTGGAACACCCACTTGATGTCTGCCATTACAATAAGAAAAAGTTCGGGTCTGGGCTACCTTCTTAAAATATTTTGAGGCGATCTGGTCTGGTCCATAACAACTGCATCACACACAAGTGTCTGGCAATCACTCAGTGACTGAGGTTGGAGTGATTTTGGTTTTGAATCGAAGGCAGAATAGATCGAACAGTTTCTGTAGATTCACGTCTTGCCCAGTGGGTAACTTGCTGGAGGTGAGATGCAGTTTGATGGCAGAAAAGTGGGGAAATAGTGCTTTGTTTGACTTCAGTCTTCACTGAAGCTCCATTGATGAGAATCACATCAAAAATGTCATTGTGGATTATGCAGATGATAGTGATGGCTGAGGAAAGACACATTTGAGGAGATGTTCCAGAAGCTTATGTGATGGAAAGAGTTCAAGGTGGTTGTGAGGTTGAGAACGACCATGTGGAGATGTCCATGTATTTTTTTTTGTGGATTGTTAAGCTGTGAACATCATGGGTTCCTTCACTCACAAACTGAACTCCATCTTATTGTTGTCTCTAACTCTCAAGCACAGGACATGGGACATACTCCCAACAGTGGGGAAGCTAAGGATCTCTTCGAACCTCCAGCTCCAACAGCACAACATCTCTCCTCACTCACTGACGGCAAAGAGATCCTGACCATTTTCCACACCCTTTCAGTGGATGTCAGACATATAGATGTCAAAATTCATCATCATCTTGAATGGGCCAGCATAAACTTGGACTGAATAAGGAAAAGAGTATTTGAGGAACAGGATCACGATACCATGCTCCCAAACGATCTAAACACCCTACAGCAAGCTTCTTAAAGTACTCAACAAGTTCAAGAAGCAGTGGCTGTGCAAGGTCCTCCAAATTTGGTGGCATGAAGTACAGTCCAATGGAAGGGTCCTCTCCCAAGCCAACATCTGCAGCATTGTGATGTCAATTATAGAGTCATAGAATTGTACAACATGGAAACAGACCCTTCGGTTCAACTCATCCATGCCAACCAGATGTTCTAAATTAATCTAGTCCCATTTGCCAACATTTGGCCCATACCCTCTAAACCCTTCCTATTCACGTACCCATCCAGCTGCCTTTTAAATGTTATAATTGTACCAACCTCTATCACTTCCTCTGGCAGCTCATTCTATACGTGCACCACCCTCTGCGTGAAAAGGTTGCCCCTAAAGTCTTTTATAAACCTTTCCCTTGTCATGTTTAACCTATGCCCTCTAGTTTTGGGCTCACTGGGGAATAAAAAATGACTCGAAGGTATCTGCACAAAGTGGGACACATTATTTGTGCAAAAACCGAAAGATATGTGGATGCTGGAAATCAGAAACAAAAGTAGACATTTCTGAAAAAAACTCACCAGATCTGGCAGCGGATCTGGAGAGAATTTAGAGTTAGTGGTTCAGGTCACCCATAGTGACCCTTCGTCATTCATGTATCTGACATCAAACACCTGAAGGAACTGCTTGATAAGAAATTTATTCACGATAACTGTGGATGCTGGAAATCTGAAACCAACACAGACTATGCTGGAGAAGATTCCGATCAGACTCATCATATTAAGCCATCGTTTTTCTCTCTCTATAGATGTGGCCAGACCTGCTGAGTTTCTCCAGATTTCTCTGTGTTTGTTCCAACAGCTTATCAATGACTTTCCGAATGAAAAGAAAACAAAAAATGGAAATCAGAAACAAAAACAGAAATTGCTGGAAACACTTGACTTAATATTCCAGATCCAGCTCTGAAGAAGGGTCACTGGATCTCCTCAGACGCTGCGTTTTTGCAGCAATTTCTGACAATGTCTTTGTGAAGTTCCACACTGTTCTAACAGATGACAATTCTTCCAAGTCTTGTGTTGAAAATGTCCCTGAACACCAGAATCCCTAATATATGGATGTAGGTTTGCTCACTGAGCTGGAAGGTTTGGTTTCAGATATTTCGTCACCATACTAGGTAAAATCATCAGTGAGTCTCCGGATTAAGCACTGGTGGCATGGCCCGCTTTTAATTTATGTGTTTCAGTTTCCTTGGGCTGTGATGTCATTTCCTGTCGACTTCAGGAAAAGTCTTTTCAGCACCCTTTCCAATGTAATAACATTCTTCCTTTAGCAGGGAGACTCCAAAAGTAACTTCACCAATGTCTTGCACAATGTCAAAGTTAAAAGTAACACAACACCAGGTTAGAGTCCAACAGGTTTATTTGGAAGCACTAGTTTTCAGAATGCTGTTCCTTCATCAGGTATCTAGACGAAGGAGCAATGCTCTGAAAGCTTGTACTTCCAAACAAGCTTGTTGCACTATAACTTGACATTGTATGATTTTTAACTCTGTCCACCCCAGTCCGACACTGGCACCTCCACACTGTACAACCTCAACATGACGTCTTAGCTCCTATACTCGATGCTCTGACCAACGAAGGCAAGCGTGCCAAACAAAAATTTTCATTGACCATCGCTCTCTGTTTCCTATCACTCCACCAATTTTGCATCCATGTTGGTACTGTCCCTTTCTTTTTCCCTGAGCTGAAAGTTTCCCTTGTGTTTGTTATGTGGCACCATATTGAATCCCCATGGCACTCTGCAAAATACCAAAGACTGTATGGGTAGATCAGTTATTGCCCCATGAGGTACAAAAGAAGAGAGGTAGGTAAATTCTAAAAAAAAAAGCATTTAAAAAAAGCTGAACAGGAATCAGAAAATTGATACTCACCACTTGCCCATGGATTTTGCTTTTTAAACTGAATGCTGAGTACATTGCGTTACCAAATTTGGCAAAATGTTGAAAGCTATCTTATTTACCTTGATGCTAAGAGCTCAGATGAAGATTGGAATCTGTGACTCATTCAGTTGTCTCATTGTTTTTGTTACTCCCCTGCTTTATATTGTCTGTCAACGCTGAATATGTAGCAAGTTGGCTGGCTCCAACTGTTGCTTTTTCATTCCATCCAGCCTCGTGCATTCAAACATACAAGGGGAATAAACTCGCGAGGAACACTTTTTATGTTTGCTTGCTTAAACTGTTCTTAGCGTGTCTCTTTCCCATTGCACCTCATGAGACTGTGTTGGCAGTGGGTCGTGAGTGAAGCACATTCTGCTGCGAGATGTTTTTGTGTGTGTAGGCATCGTCACTCATAATCGTAAACATTTTAAGTGGCATCAGATCCTGCAGTGTAAACAAGAGGCAATGGTTTCAGGTGTGCCTTGTGCCCGGTACATGCTGTTTCTGTTGAAGTGCCAGTCTGCTAGTATTGGCACCTCCTTAACCCCCAACCTGGCATCACAAATGTAATTTATAATAAGAGTCACTCTCCGCATAAATACATATTACACTTCTGGATTCGTGGTGCTGGAAGAGCACAGCAGCTCAGGCAGCATCCGAGGAGCAGTAAAATCGATGTTTCAGGCAAAAGCCCTACATCAGGAATACAGGCAGAGCCTGAAGGGTGGAGAGATCACTTGCCAGAGTTGATTTGTTACACAAGGTTTCCTGTATTAGTTTGTTCTAAACTCAAAGAGTTTACCTGGAAATATGTGTGCGGCACGGTGGCACAGTGGTTAGCACTGCTGCATTACAGCGCCAGGGACCTGGGTTCAATTCCCGCCTCAGGCGACTGACTGTGTGGAGTTTGCACGTTCTCCCCGTGTCTGCGTGGGTTTCCTCCGGGTGCTCCGGTTTCCTCCCACAGTCCAAAGATGTGCGGATTAGGTGAATTGGCCATGCTAAATTGCCCGTAGTGTTAGGTCAGGGGTATATGTAGGGGTATGGGTGGATTGCCGCTTCGGTGGGTCGGTGTGGACTTGTTGGGCCGAAGGGCCTGTTTCCACACTGTAAGTAATGTAATCTAATGACTCTGTTCCATCAGCTCATATCACTCGAAACTAGACTTCAAACATATGGAATTACTGGTAAGTTATACGCAGAAACCAACCAGTTGGTCCAAATAGTGATTACTGTATCTATGTTCCACTCAAACTTCCTCCAAACCATCCCCATGTAATCCCATCAATGTCCTTCAAATTCTCTCCTCTGGTTTCAACAGGCTTCCCCTTAAATGCATCAACATTAATCATCTCAAACAAAACTGAAATAACATGAATGCTGGAGAAACCAAGTAGGTATTGAATCACAGTATCAGGCAGTACAGATGGTGCCCTTTTGAGTCCATCAAGCATCTGAGGAGAGAGAAACAGAGTTAATATGAACATTTGCAATCACTCACTGCCAACGATGAGGAAGTACAAGAGTTGCGGAAGGTCATTATACAGGGGTTGCCTGATAGAGCTAAACAAGTCCCTGACAAGGTTAGTCCAGTCTGGCCACAGACAGGCAAATTTGGTTTATCATGACAACCTACTTCCAAGGGCAAACCCATCCAAATGCCAAAGCTTTAGGCCAAGGTATCATGTCCATGTCATACCAGGGACACATAAGTATTGAAATGATAGGACATAACTCTCTGTGAGTCAGCATATTCAAAAGCTCTGAATGCAGGTGAGGTATGTTAAGCCTATTGATCTTGGCACATATAAATGCAGTGGCTATGAGATCAGGTTAAATCCTGCATCCTCCTGACTCCGATGCCTGTCCACCATCTACAAGGTACAAGTCTGGAGTGTGATGGAATACTCCCCACTTGCCCTGGATGGGTGCAGTCCCAACAGCACTCAAGAAGCTTGATACCATCCAGAACAAAACAGCCGGCTTGATTGGCATCACATCCACCCCTTCCACCACCAATGTGACCATATGTACTATCTATGAGGTGCACTGGTACAACTCACCAAAGCTTCATCAATAGCACCTTCCAAAACTATGTCATTACCACCTAGAAACACAAGGGCAATGTACACACAGGAAGACCACCACTTGCAAGTTCCCCTCCAAACCACTCACTGTCCTGACTTGGAAATACATCACTGTTCCTTCAGTGTCACTGGGTCACAATCCTGGAATTCCCTCCCTAAGGACATTGTGGGTTGACCTACAGCACATGGACTGCACAGATTCAAGAGGGCACCTCACCCCCACCTTCTGAATGGGCAATTGGGGACAAGCAATAAATGCTGGCCCAGTCAGTGATGCCCATGTCCCATTTTGAAAAATGTTATTGGAGATACCACACTCATTGCTGCATCAAGTAAAATACCCTGTGAGAGGCAAACCTCACACCATCATGTAGAAATATTCACACATATCTTTATGAACATAGCGCTTCCAATGTCTGAGATGATGAGAGTGCTGGGGCTTTGGTGGTAACCTTCCATCTTATCATGCCACAGTTTGTTCAGTGATTGAGAAAACTGTCTCGAGTATTGCAGCTCTATAAAACTTTGGTTAGGTCACACTTGGAATACTGCGTCCAGTTCTGGTCGCCCTATTATAGGAAAGATGTGGATGCTTTAGAAAGGGTTCAGAGGAGGTTTACCAGGATGCTGCCTTGAATGGAGGGCTTATCTTATGAAGAGAGGTTGACTGAGCTTGGACATTTTTCATTGGAGAAAAGGAGGAGGAGAGGGGACCTAATTGAAGTGTACAAGATAATGAGAGGCATAGATAGAGTCGGTAGCCAGAGACTATTTCCCAGGGCAGAAATGACTAACACGAGGGGCCATGGTTTTAAGCTGTTTGGCGGAAAGTATAGAGGGGATGTCAGAGGCAGGTTCTTTACACAGAGAGTTGTGAGAGCATGGAATGCGTTGCCAGCAGCAGTTGTGGAAACAAGGTCATTGGGGACATTTAAGAGACTGCTGGACATGCATATGGTCATAGAAATTTGAGGGTGCGTACATGAGGATCAGTGGTCGGCACAACATCATGGGCTGAAGGGCCTGTTCTGTGCTGTACTGTTCTATGTTCTATGTTATTGCCTGAGTCTCAGTCTGACCTGGCTATCTGGGTATCTAGAGTGTTATGGACTGAGAGCGTGAAGACTGTCTGCTTCACCTGAAGCATAATCTGGATACAATAAGTAAGTGCTGTTCCCACCTCAGAGACCAGAGGGGAATAAAGAGTCAACATGTTTGTTGTGGTTCTGCTCGCCGAGCTGGAAGTTTTTGCTGCAAAACTTTTCGGCGAGCAGAACCACAACAATGGACACCCAAGCTACAAATCTTCAATCAGATTTTAGAGTCAACATCGCTGTGGGTCTGGAGTCACATTTAGGGAAGTCTACCAGACATTAGTGAATCAGAGGTTTTCCTTCCAATGAATGTGTGGTTGCCAGCACATTCTTCATTCCAGGGCTTTTAATCGAATTCAAACTTCACCATTTGCCCTGATGGGATTCTGTTTGAACATTAGCCTGGGGCTCTGGATTTCTAACCCATGACCATGACCCAGATAAGAGATAGCTCCTCCACTTCATTCCACCTTGTCAGCACATTCTGTTATTCCTCCTTTTTCTGTAATTTGCTTGTTGAACATCCCTTAAATACATCTGTAATGTTTGCTCAACTGCTCAGTACTCAATTCTAACCATTCACTTCATAAAGAGGATTTCACTTGAATTCCTTACGGGATTTATTGATGACTATCTTATATTTATGACTTGGCATTCTGAATTCTCCCAGGTGTTTTTGTTCCATGAATCCAGATTGTAGATATTATTGACTTCCTGAACTAAATTGTGGAATGTTCTGATGCTCAAAAGTAATGCCGAGTGTGACATAACAGCTTTTAACACCTTCCCTTCCTTGGACACTTCCTCAGAGAGCTGAGTGCAGTCTGCCCACAGTACTGAGTCAGTTAGAAGGGACTGTTACCATTGACAGGGGCATCAATAAAATCATGGAGTCAAAGACCTGCACAGCATGGAAACAGACCCTTCGGTCTGACTTGTCCACACTGACCAGTTATCCTAAACCAATCTAGTCCTATTTGCCAGCACTTGGCCCATATCCCTTTAAACTCTTCCTGATTTGGAGATGCCGCTGTTGGACTGGGGTGTACAAAGTTAAAAATCACACAGCACCAGGTTATAGTCCAACAGGTTTAATTGGAAGCACACTAGCTTTCGGAGTGATGCTTCTTCATCAGGGTCCTTCACTACCACCTGATGAAGGAACGATGCTCCGAAAGCTACTGCTTCCAATTAAACCTGTTGGACTATAACCTGGTGTTGTGTGATTTTTAACTTTAAACTCTTCCTATTCACTTACCCATCCAGATAGCTTTTAAATATTGTAATTGTACCAACCTCCAACACTTCCTCTGGCACCACTGTCTGAGTGAAAAAGTTGCTATCAGGTCCCTTTTAAATCTTTCCCTTCTCATCTTAAACTTGTGTCCTCTACTTTTAAGAGGAAAAGGATTTAAAACAATTGGCAAGAAAACCCCAGATGTAATACAAATCTTTATTTTACAGCAAGTTGTTGCGAACTGGAATGTATTGTCTGAAAGGGACCTGGAATCAAGTTAAATTACTTTTAACAGTGAGTTGGATAAATATTTAAAATGGTGAAACTACACACACACACACAAACACACACACACAACCCCAAGGCACACGCACACAAATACAAACAGACATGCACATACACATGCATGCACAGATGTACACACACAGGTGCACATACAGACACACAAGCACAGGCATACACACACAGATGCACAGACGCACACACGCAGATGCACAGACACACACACAGACACATGCACAGACAGATGCACATACTGAAACATATACACACACACGCACAGACGCGCACACAGAGAGGAACATACAGAAACACACAGACTCACACACACGCGTATAAACACATGCACACAGACAGATACAGGCGCACAAGCACAGACACATACGCACAGACACATGCACAGACGCACACACAGAGAGGCACATAAAGAAACACACAGACACACACACGTGTATAGACACACGCACACGCACATGAACAGGAACACGCACACATAACCTCTACCGTAGTATCTCAGTGTGCAAAGCCTCACAACTGATAGATCAGAACTTATTAGGTCCTCCAAAATTGATCCTCCTCACCGTACCACATTGGTCAACCAGGCGATGAAGAGAACGAGTTGAAAAGTGTGATGTTCGAAAAGCGCAGCAGGTCAGTCAGCAT
This sequence comes from Hemiscyllium ocellatum, assembly GCF_020745735.1. Lineage (NCBI taxonomy): Eukaryota > Metazoa > Chordata > Chondrichthyes > Orectolobiformes > Hemiscylliidae > Hemiscyllium > Hemiscyllium ocellatum. The sequence continues at coordinate 7,669,801 of NC_083410.1, read as the reverse complement.
CGGAGGAGCAGATAAATCGACGTTTCGGGCATAAGCCCTTCTTCAGGAATGAGGCTGATGTGCCAAGCGGGCTGAGATAAAAGGTGGGGGGGGAAATCTGGGAGAGGGGTGCTGCGAATACGATAGGTGGAAGGAGGTGAGGGTGATAGGCCGGAGAGGGGATGGGGGTGGTGAGGTCGGGAAGAAGATTGCAGGTTAAGAGGGTGGTGCTGAATCCGAGGGTTGGGACTGAGATAAGATGAGGGGGAGGGGAGGGGAAATGAGGAAGTTGGAGAAAACTATATTCAAAAACTGTCATGTACTCACTCCCACACTCCGGATTCCTTGACCGTTCCTGAACCTTCCTGCGACCTCTGGAACCACTTGGCCGCCATTGCCCACGTGGCCTCTGCAGCCACCACTGCCGTGGCGAACGGTGATGTCACTTCTGCCCCCACCGCCGCACGGACAACAGCCACCACCGACCATGCAGCCTCCGCGATCGCCGCCCAGACAACCGCCTCCACGATCACCAGAAAGACCATTGGCGACAGATACGCGGTCGCCGGGACCAAGCGCCATTTCTGCCCGGAGTGCCACTTTTGTCCCCAGAGTGGCCGTCACCGCAGCCACTTCCGCCCCCAGTGAGGTCACTTACCTGCTCAAGGACCACTCTGCACACCTCGCCACTCTCATGTCGATCTCCACCCCCATGTCCATCTCCGCCCCCATTAATCTCCGACCCCACGTTAATCCCTGCCCCCATGACTAAGTCAGCCCCACGACCAACTCCAACCCCACTGCGAACTCTGCCCCCATAACTTTCTCTGCCCCCGTGCCTAACTCCGTCCCCACTCCCAGCTCCAGCCCCACACCAGGTCCTAGCTCCCAGCCTTGCCATATTTTCACCATCCCTCCAGACCTCTCCCTCTCTGAGGGTGAGCGATTAGTCCTCAGCAGAGGCCTCACCTTCATCCCCCTACGCTCCGGGATCAATGAGTTCGACATGCGGCCAGACATAGAGCATTTCTTCCCCTGCCTTTGCCTGCATGCCTAGTTCTTCAACCAGGATTCTCGCCCACCTTCTGACGACCCCTTCTCCCCCTCCAACACACCCCATCCACCTGGACACCCCATGCTGGCCTCTTACCTGCCCTCGATCTCTGCATATCCAACTGCCGCCGCGACATTGACCGCCTCAACCTGCCCACCCCTTTCACCCACTCCAACCTCTCAACCTCACAACGCGCAGCCCTCCAGTCCCTCCGTTCCAACCCCAACCTCACCATCAAATCGGTACACAAGGGAGGCACAGTGGTAGTTTGGCGCACCAATCTTTACACTGCTGAGGCTAAACGCCAGCTCACGGACACCTCCTCCTATGCCCCCTTGACCACGACCCCACCGCCCACCACCAAACCATCAGCTCCCAGACCATCCATAACCTCATCACCTCAGGAGATTTCCCATCCACCACCTCTAACCTCATAGTCCCACAGCCCCGCACCGCCCGTTTCTACCTCCTGCCCAAAATCCACAAACCTGACTGCCCGACTGCCCTCAGCCTGCTCCTGCCCCACCAAACTCATCTCTGCATACCTTGACACGGTCCTGTCTCCCTTAGTCCAAGAACTCCCCACCTACGTTCGGGACATCACCCATGCCCTCCACCTCCTCCATGATTTTCGCTTTCCCGGCTCCCAACGCCTTGTCTTCACGATGGACATACAGTCCCTATACACTTCCACCTCCCATCACGAAGGCCTCCAAGCCCTCCGCTTCTTCCTCTCCCACCGTACCAACCAGTACCCTTCCACTGACACCCTCCTTCGACTGACTGAACTGGTCGTCACTCTTAACAACTTCTCCTTCCAATCCTCCCACTTCCTCCAAACCAAAGGAGTAGTCATGGGCACCCGCATGGGCCCCAGCTATGCCTGCCTCTTCATTGGACATATGGAACAGTCCATCCTCTGCAGCTACACTGGTACCACGCCCCACCTTTTCCTCCGCTACATCGATGATTGTATTGGCGCTACCTCGTGCTCCCAAGAGGAGGTTGAACAGTTCATCCACTTTACTAACACCTTTCACCCCGACCTCAAATTTACCTGGACCGTCTCAGACTCCTCCCTCCCCTTTCTTGACCTCTCCATTTCTATCTCGGGTGACCGACTCAACACAGACATTTACTACAAACCTACCGACTACCACAGCTACCTAGATTACACCTCCTCCCACTTTCCCCCTGTAAAAATGCCATCCCATATTCCCAAATCCTTCGCCTCCGCCGCATCTGCTCCCAGGAGGACCAATTCACTACCGAACAACCCAAATGGCCTCCTTCATCAAAGACAGCAATTTCCCCTCTGACGTGGTTGACGATGCTCTCCACCGCATCTCCACCACTTCCCGCACCTCGGCCCTCGAACCCCGCCCCTCCAATCGCCACCAGGACAGAACCCCACTGGTCCTCACCTTCCACCCCACCAACATCTGGATACATTGAATCATCCTCTGTCATTCCTGCCACCTCCAAACAGACCCCACCACCAGGGATATATTTCCCTCCCCACCCCTATCAGTGTTCTGGAGAGACCACTCCCTCCGGGACTCCCTCTCCCGGCACCTTCCCCTGCAACTGCAAGAAATGCAAAACTTGCACCCACACCTCCCCCCTTACTTCCCTCCAAGGCCCCAATGGATCCTTCCATATCTGTCACAAATTCACCTGCACCTCCACACATATCATTTACTGCATCCACTGCACCCAATGTGGTCTCCTCTGGGGAGACAGGCTGCCTACTTGCGGAACGTTTCAGGGAACACTTCTGGGACACCCGCACCAACCAACACAACTGCCCCATGGCTGAACACTTTAACTCCTCCTCCCACTCCGCCAAGGACATGCAGGTTTTTGGCCTCCTCCATCACCAGACCATGGCTTCACGACACCTGGAGGAAGAGCGCCTCATCTTCCACCTAGGAACCCTCCAACCACACGGAATGAATGTAGATTTCGCCAGCTTCCTCATTTCCCCTCTCTCCACGTTATCTCAGTCCCAACCCCCGGATTCAGCACCGCCCTCTTGACATGCAATCTTCTTCCCAACCTCTCCGCTCCCACCCACTCTTCAGCGCATCACCCTCACCTTAACCTCCTTCCACCTATCACATTCCCAATGCCCCTCCCCCAAATTCCTCCCCCCACCTTTTATCTCAGCCCGCTTTGGCACACCAGCCTCATTCCTGAAGAAGGGGTTATGCCCGAAACGTAGATTTCTGCTCCTCGGATGCTGACTGACCTGCTGCGCTTTTCCAGCACCACATTTTGCAACTCTGGTCTCCAGCATCTGCAGTCCTCACTTTCTCCTAGATGAAGAGAAGGAAGAAAGCATGGGCATTTATATATGGCCTTCACTTCCTCAGGAAATCCCAAGTCACATTGATTTACTTTTGAAGTGCAGCCACTAGTTTAATTCAAGAAATATTGCAACATGTGTGTACACAGCAAGCTGCCTGAAATAACAATACGACGGTAACTAGATCATTGAATGATACCGCACAGAAGAGGTCCTTTGGGGTGTCGAGTCTGTCCAGCCAAAGCTAAACCAAAATCTGCACCTGTCCCAGATCCCAGTACAAATGGAATCATGCAGTATTGAAGAGGTCCTTTGGCCCATTGCGTCTATGCAAATGATCTGGTTTACAGTGCTGATTAAACATCAGGAAGAACTGGCCCTGTTTTTAGATAATGCTGCCTGATCTGTCAATGAAACACAGCAGCAACAGCATGTCGCATGGCTGAGTTTGTTGCGATGTTTTCCAAGCTCCTCAACCTCTGTCCCTTAATCCACAGATTTCTGAGTTTGTATTGTTGGAAGACGATGGCCTGTCAATGAGGAAGGTGATAAAATGTCAGGCTCTCCAATAACTAAGAGCAGGCTTCACTTAACCAAACCTGCAGGGAATGCAGGGATGGATTCCTTATTTAAACTCTGCCCTTACAGCCTGCTGCTCCTCAGATATCCAATTTTTATTTGGAACAAAGTAATAGAGGAAGGAATTCCATTCTCTGACACTGAGCTTTCACGATATAACACGTGTCTGATCTGCACCACAACTTCACTTTCAGCCTTTACATCATAGTCCTTGATGACCTCAGTGATCAAAATCTGTCCCTCTCAGTCTTGACAGCTGATTGTCTAAACTTTTGGCTGCAGGAGGGGGGGTGGGGTGGGCGGCATGCGCACGGGGGCTGGAGATTGCTCCCTATTTCCATTGGCCTGAAGCATTCCGTGTATAGCGGAATAGTGGGGGGGGGGGGGGGGGGACAAACTGGAAGTTTATGAAATAAGTTAAAGGGAAAGTTAAAACAAGAGAAGTCAAGAAAGATAACGGAATCAATGGAGCAGAAAACTCAAAAAAGGATCATGCCGTAAGGTCAAGAGAAATAAGGATTGATAGGAAAGGTGAGGGGAGTAACAAATTCAAAATATTGTATATGAATGCACAAAGCATTAGAAATAAGATGGATGAGCTTACGCCTCATTTGGAAATTGGCAGTTACGATGTGGGAATAATGGAGATGTGGCTTCAAGTGGACAGGTCCTGGGAAATGAATATTCAAGGCTATACGTGCTATCGTAAAGACAGACTGACAGGCAGGGGGGGTGGGGTGATCTTGTTGGTAAGGAATGATATTCAATCCCTTGCACGGGAGGACCTAGAATCAGGGGATGTAGAGTCAGTGTGGATAGAGCTGAGAAATTCTAAGGGTAAAAAGACCCTCATGGGAGTTATCTACAGGCCCCCAAACAGTAACGTAGATGTAGTTGTAAGTTGAATAAGGAGCTGAAATTGGCCTGTCACAAAGATATCACTACAATTGCTATGGGGGATTACAACATGCAGGTGGACTGGGAGAATCAGGATGGTACTGGACCTAAGAAAGGGAGTTTGTGGAGTGCCTCTGAGATGGATTCTTAGAACAGCTGGTGCTGGAGCCTACCAGGGAGAAAGCAATTCTGGATCTGGTGTTGTGTAACGAACCGGATTTGATCAGGGACCTCGAAGTGAAGGAGCCATTGGGAAGTAGTGACCATAATACAATAAGCTTCAATCTGCAATTTGAGAGGGAGAGGGTACAATCGGAAGTGACAATATTTCAGTTGAATAAAGGGAACTATGGAGCTATGAGGGAGGAGCTGGCCAAAGTTCAATGGTGCAATACCCTAGTAGGGATGGCAGTGGAACAACAATGGCAGGTATTTCTGGGTATAACGCAGAAGATGCAGGATCAGTTCATTCCAAAAAGGAAGAAAGATCATGAGAGGAGGCAGGGGTGGCCGTGGCTGACAAGGGAAGTTAAAGACCATATAAAGACAAAAGGGAAAAAAGTATAACATAGCAAAGATGAGTGGGAAAACGGGGGACTGGGAAGCTTTTAAAGAACAAAAGAGGATAACTAAAAAGGTAATACGCAGAGAAAAAATGAGGTACGAAGGTAAACTGGCCAAAAATATAAAGGAGGATAGTAAAGGCTTTTTGAGGTATGTGAAAAGAGAAAAAATTCTTAAGACTAAAACTAAGCCCTTGAAGACAGAAATGGGTGAATTTATTACGGGGAACAAAGAAATGGCAGAAGAGTTGGAATTGGTACTTCAGATCTGTCTTCACTGGGGAAGACACAAGCAATCTCCCAAATGTAATAGTGGCTGAAAGACCAGAACTGATGGGAATTTATATTAGGCAGGAAGTGGTGCTGGAGAGACTGTTAGGTCTGAAGGCTGATATGTCCCCGTGATCTGATGGTTGGCATCCCAGGGTACTGAAGGAGGTGGCTCTAGAAATCGTGAATGCATTGGTGATCATTTTCAAATGTTCTATAGATTCAGGATCAGTTCCTGCAGATTGGAGGGTGGCTAATGTTGTCCCACTTTTTAAGAAAGGAGGGAGAGAGAAAACAGAGAGTTATAGACCAGTTAGTCTGACCTTAGTGGTGGGTAAAATGCTGGAGTCAATTATAAAGGACAAAATTACGACACATCTGGAAAGCAGTAACAGGATAGGTCAGAGTCAGCATGGATTTATGAAGGGGAAATCGTGCTTGACTAATCTTCTGGAATTTTTTGAGGATGTAACTCTGAAGAAAGACAAGGGAGATCCAGTGGATGCAGTATGCTTGGACTTTCTGAAAGCCTTTGATAATGTCTCACATAGGAGGTTAGTGAGCAAAGTTAGGACGCATGGTATTGGGGGCAAAATACTGACATGGATTGAAAATTGGTTGGCTGACAGGAAACAAAGAGTAGTGATAAACGGCTCCCTTTCGGAATGGCAGGCGGTGACCAGTGGTGTGCCGCAGGGATCAGTGCTGGGACCGCAGCTTTTTACAATATACATTAATGATATAGATGAAGGTATTAAAAGTAATAATAGCAAATTTGCTGATGACACAAAGCTGGGTGGCAGGGTAAAATGCGAGGAGGCTGTTAGGAGATTACAGGGTGACCTGGACAGGCTAGGTGAGTGGACGGTTGCATGGCAGATGCAGTTTAAAGTGGATAAATGTGTGGTTATCCACTTTGGCTGAAAGAACAGGAAGGCAGATTACTGCCTAAATGGAATCAGTTTAGGTAAAGGGGCAGTACAGAGAGATCTAGGTGTTCTTGTACATCAGTCAATGAAAGCAAACATGCAGGTACAGCAGGAAATGAAGAAAGCTAATAGCATGCTGGCCTTCATAACAAGAGGAATTGAGTACAGAAGCAAAGAGGTTCTTCTGCAGCTGTACAGGGCCCTGGTGAGACCACGCCTGGAATATTGTGCGCAGTTTTGGTCTCCAAATTTGAGGAAAGACATTCTGGCTATTGAGGGAGTGCAGCGTAGGTTCACGAGGTCAATTCCAGGAATGGCGGGACTATCTTACGCTGAAAGATTGAAGCCACTGGGCTTGTATACCCTTTAGTTTAGAAGGCTGAGAGGGGATCTGATTGAGACATATAAGATTATTAAAGGATTGGACACTCTGGAGGCAGGAAGCAAGTTTCTGCTGATGGGTGAGTCCTGAACCAGAGGACACAGTTTAAAAATAAGGGTAGGCCATTTAGAACAGAGTTGAGGAGAAACTTCTTCACCCAGAGAGTGGTGGGTGTATGGAGTGCTCTGCCCCAGAAGGCTGTGGAGGCCAAGTCTCTGGATACTTTCAAGAAAGAGTTGGATAGAGGTCTTAAGGATCGTGGAATCAAGGGTTATGGGGATAAGGCAGGAACAGGATGCTGATTGAGGATGATCAGCCATGATCATAATGAATGGTTGTGCTGGCTTGAAGGACAGAATGGCCTACTCCTGCACCTATTGCCTATTGTCTTTCTCACTGCTGAAAAGGCAATTTCAGGGTTATGTCCTTTTGTTCTTCTCTTCCCCACCCCCACCCCATCAGAGAAAGTAACTCCTTTATAACTAGCCTTTTAAATCACTTTAACACTTTAAACACCTTGATCTGGTCACTCTGCAATCTACTTCCTGAAAATGCAGTCAACAACAACATTACACAGTGCCCATGGTGCTACACAGATGCATTAGAGCAAAATTTGGCACTAAAATCCAGACCGGATGTTCGTCATGGAGACTCATATAGCGTGGAAGCAGGCCTTTCAGCCCACCATGTCTATGCTGACCAAAAAACATTAAGGCTTCGCTGAAGAGTTTCAGGTCCAAGGAGATGACCTGGGAGCCCTCTTGAATGGTCTTACCTGTCCATCTGCTGCACATTCCTCTCTGACCTATCACCACCACCCCCCCCACCCCATCTAACTATCATATTCTCAGCTACTTTTCCTCCAGTCCCACCCCCCTCCTATTTATCTCTCAGCCGCCTTGGCCCACAAGCCTCATTCCTAGTAAATGTCTTATGTCTGAAATGTCGACTCTCCTGCTCCTTGGATGCTGCCTGACTGGCTGTGTTTTGTGAGCACCACACTTTTCAACAACAAGCATTTATTCTCCACTAATCTTGTTAACCTGCATTTGGTCCATAATCTACCATGGTCTAGCATTTAAGTGTCCATCCCAATGCTTCTTCAATGCTGTGAAATACCTGCTTCCATCACCCTCTCAGGCAGCACCTTCCATATCTTTACCACCCTCTGCGGGAAAAAAAAATCCTTCTCAGGTCCTCTCTAAAACACTTACTCCTCAACTTCAACTCATACTCTCTGGTCTTAGACATGCCTTGCCTATCCTGTCATAATTTTGTATACCTTGATCAGATCCACCCTGAGGCTTCTCTGCTCCAGAGAAAACAAGCCCAGCCTATCCTGCCTTTCTTCATAACTGAGACTTTTCAGCCCAGGCAATACCCTGGTGAATCTTCTCTGCACCCTCTACAGTGCTATGATGTCTTTCAGATAGTGTGGTGATCAGAACTGCACACGGGATTCCATCTGTGACCAAGCTAATGTTTTATAAATTTGTAACAAGATTTCCTTGCTCTGATACTGTATACCTGGCTAATGAAGAGAAGCTGAAAATGTGTTGCTGGAAAAGCACAGCAGGTCAGGCAGCATCCAAGGAACAGGAAATTCGACGTTTCGGACATAAGCCCTTCTTCAGGCATTGGAATATGCCTGAAACGTCGAATCTCCTGCTCCTTGGATGCTGCCTGACCTGCTGCGCTTTTCCAGCAACACATTTTCAGCTCTGATCTCCAGCATCTGCAGTCCTCACTTTCTCCTAATGAAAGGAAACATCCCATATGCCTCCTTCCCTACCCTGTCTACATGTGTTGACACCTTCAGGGACCTATGGATTTGTACACCAAGGTCCCTTTGTTCCTCAATACTCCCTAGGGATCTATCATTCATTCTATACATCCTTTCCTTATTAGACCTCCCAAAATGCATCACCTTGCATTTATCAGGGTAAATTCCAACTGCCATTGCTCTGCCCAAATTACCAGCTGATCAATCTCAGACTGTAGGCTGACACCATCCTCAACATTACCCCCACTTTTTGTGTCATCATTAGATTAGGTGACCAAAGATTTCATCAAAGTGGTACGTTTTAAGGAGTGTGTTCATGTGGATGGAGAGATAGAGAGGTGGAGAGATGTGGAAATGAGAGTTCCCAAGCTTAGAGTCCTGGCAGCAGGGGACATAGTTGTGAATGATGGGGTCTAAGACCAATATAATAAAGATGGGGAGTTAATATACTGCAAATAGAACCGTTAAGTGCAAAGAAAAGCGAGATATATGATGAGTTTGGGATTATGTTTGGCATGGACTTGTTGGAACAAAGAGCCTGTTTCTATGCCAAACATAATCCCAAGCTCATATATATCTCACTTTCCTTTGTACTTTATGGTGCTATTTGCAGTTTATTAACTCCCCATCATTATTTTATTGGTTTTATACCCCAGTTTCTATGACGCTATGACTTTATGATCCTTTTGATTTCTTGATTTCACTCACTTAATCAAACCTTTTTTACATTCTATCTTTACTAAATACTTTTCAGAATTTTATTTGCTTTAAAAAAAACCCAAGCCTAGCGTAACTTCTTGTACAAAATCAGAAGTTGCTAGAAAAGCTCAGCAGGTCTGGCAGCATCAGTGAAGAGAAAGCAGAGCTAACGTTTTGGGTCCAGTGACTCTACTTCAGAACATTCTGTAGGACAGTTGCCTCAGGACTGTGGGAGAGAGAGTTCCATGAACTGATTTTTTTAAAAAAAAAGCAAATAATTTCTGAGAAGTATTTAATATGGATATAATGTAAAACAGATGTGATTAAGTGAGTGAAATCTAGAAGTCAAAAGGAACATAGAGTCATACAACACGAAAACAGACCCATTGCTCTAACCAGTCCATGCCAAACATGATCCCAAACTTATATATATATCACTTTCCTTTGCATTTCATGGTTCTATTCACAGTTTATTAACTCCCCATCATTATTATATTGGTCTTATACCCCATTATTCATCCATTTGGAACACTTATCACTGAATCACTAACTATTGCTACAATTCCATATGGACCCATTCATCGAGAACATCCCAGCCACCAAGACAAGAGAGCAAACTCTGAAACATTAAAACATTTGCTGTGAACAAATGAGAGTTAGTGAGTGAGTGAGTGCTCAGGTTTGTAACTGCTGATTGTACTTGGCTGTCATCTACTATAAGACCATAAGACCATACAATGTTGTAGCTGAAGCAGACCACTTGATCCATTGAGTCTGCTCTGCCATTTAATAAGATCATACCTCACTAGTGGTTATAATCAGATGGCTCAGTGTTTAGCACTGTTGCCTTACAGCACCAGAGACCCAGGTTCGATTCCACCCTCAGGTGACTGTCTGTATGACTGCACGTTCTCTTCATGTCTATGTGGGTGCTCCAGTTTCCTCCCACAGTCCAAAGATATGCAGGTTAGGTAGATTGGCAATGGGAAATTGCCCATAGTGTCCAGGGATGTGTAGGTTATTAGCCATGGAAAGACAGGGTAGGGTGATTGGTCCGGGTGGGCTGCTCTCTGGAGGGTCAGCGTGGACCAAATGGTCTGTTTCCACACTATAAGGATTCTATTCTATGATTATCCTTAACTACATGTTGGTATCTTATCCTCATAACCCTTTACGACCCAGCCTAACAGCTCTCTGTGGTAAAGAATTCGATAGATGCATTGTTCCCTGGAAGAAGCAATTCCTTTTCATCTCTGTCTGAAAGTCAGACATGGATAAGCTTTTATTGACTGCTTGGAGTTGGTGGACTGGTTCGTAATCAAGAACTCATCAACCAACCCAAATGAATATGCCACTACCGTCACAGAGTTCATCATCAGTGTGTAGAGGACTGCACAACAAAGAAATTAATCTGAGTGTTCCCCAACAGGAAACCATGGATGAACTCTGGATGAAGGGTGGCACAGTGGCTCAGTGGTTAGCACTGCTGCCTCACGGCACCAGGATCTCAGGTTCAATTCCAGCCTCAGGTGACCATCTGTGTGGAGTTTGCACATTCTCCCTGTGTCTGCATGGGTTTCCTCCGGCTGCTCTGGTTTCCTCCCACAGTCCAAAGATGAGCAGGCCAGGTGAATTGGCCATGCCAAATTGCCCATAGTGTTAGGTGCATTAGTCAGATGGAAATGGGTCTGAGTGGGTTACTCTTTGGAGGGTCAGTGTGGACTGGTTGGGCTGAAGGGCCTGTTTCCACACTGTATGGTATCTAATCTAATCTAAATCTGGGAGATCCACACCTTACTGAAGTTCAGGTTTGAAGTGTTCAGGTTGGGTGTCCCTGACCTATACGGAAAATCCAAGTATGACCTTCACAAGGTCATCAGGCATGCTAAGATACAATCCAAAACTAAACTAGAGTCCTTGACTAACCAGAGAAACACCCACCGACTGTGGCAAGGCTTACATGGTATAACGAGCTACAGAGCGCAGTCAAGTAGAATCACTGACAACAATGCCTCCCTCCCCGATAAGCTGAATGCATTCTGTCCTCATTGGAACAGAAAGTCAGTGAAGTAATGTCACCTGCCCTTGGGAGCCCATGTACCCACCATCACCACCACAGCCATCAGATCGGCCTTCTCAAGGGCAAACCCATGGACAGTGACTGGCCCAGCCGGAGTCCCTGACTGTGAACTCAGAGCCTGTATGCACCAGCTGCTGAGAGGATTTGCAGATATCTTTAATCTCTCCTCACCCTGATATGAGGTTCCCATATCTCTCAAGATGACCATTATCATCCTGGTGCCAAAGGAAAATCAGGCAGCGTGTCTTAATGACGACCACCCAGTGACTCTGACATCTATCGTTCTGAAGTGCTTTCAGAGGTCAGTAATGGCACACATCAACTCCAGTCTCTGAGATTACGTTGACCCACTACAATTGCAATAGATCCCTGGCAGACACCGTCTCCCAGGCCCAACATTCATCCCTGGAGCATTTGGATAACCCACTGCAGACTCCTATTTATTGACTTTAGCTCCTCCCAACACCATAATCTCAACCAAACTCAAACCACACAATGAGACCGAAGACTCTGCTCCCCTTCCTCTGCAACTGGGTCCTTGACTTCCTGACCCACAGACCGCACGATAACCTCAACACCAGTGCCCTAGGAGAAAATGAGAACTGCAGATGCTGGAGATCAGAGTCGAAAAGCGTGGCGCTGGAAAAGCACAGCTGGTCAGGCAGCATCTGAGAAGCAGGAGAATCAATGTTTCAGGCATAAGCCTTCATCGTTCCTGATGAAGAGCTTATTCCTGAAACGTCGACTCTCCTGCTCGTTGGATGCTGCCTGACTGGCTGTGCTTTTCCAGCACCACACTTTTCAACACCAATGCCCCACAAAGCTGTGTATCCAGCCCCTTGCTGTACTCCTTATATACTCACAACTGTGTGGTCAAATTCAGCTCTAACTCCACTTACAAGTTGCTGATGATATCACTGTAGTGGGTCAAATCTCAAACAACAAGACATACTACAGGAAAGATATGGAGTGCTTATTGGGACAGTGTAAAGACAACAATCTCTCCCCCAACATCAGCAAAACAAAGGAGCTGGTCATCAGCTTCAGGTAGTGTGGTGGGGGACATGGCCATGTCTGTATCAACGGTGTTGAGGTGGAGGTGGTTGACAGCATTGAGCCCTTAGGAGTTAATAGCTCCAACATTCTGTCCTGGTCAATCTACGTTGATGCCTTTGTCAAGAATCCACATCAATGCCTTTACTTCCTCAGAAGGCTAAGGAAATCCAACATCTCCACAATGACTCTTGCCTATTTTTATCGATGCACCATAGGAAGTATCCTATCTGGGTGCATCACGGATCAATATAGCAACTGCTGTGCTCAAGACTGCAAGATATTACAGAGAGTTGTGAACACAGCCCAGTACATCACACAAACCAGCCTCCCAACCACTGACTCCACACTTCTCACTGCCTCAGGAAAGCAGCCAATATAATTAAAGACCCCTCCCACCCCAGTTATAATCTCTTCCACCCTCTTCCATTGGGCAGAAGATATAAAAGTTTGAAAACACATGCCAACAGATTCAAGAACAGCTTCTTCCTAGCAGTTATCAGGCCTCTCATATATTCGGGTTGGTCTCTCTCTGCACCTTCTCTGTAGCTGTAACATGATATTCTGCATTCTGTTTTATTACCCTGATGTACTTAAATAAGGCATGATTTGCCCTGATAGCACACAACACAATACTTTTCACTGTATCTCAGTACACATGACAATAATAAACTAAATCAAATTAAATGTGTGACTTCTTATTCTGAAGTTATTCTGTCTGGTCCAAAACAGTTCCTCAAGGGAAAAAACCTTTTCATGTCTACTCTGTCAAGTCCTCTAAGAACCTTGTATGTTTCAATAAGGTTGCCTCTCATTCCTCTACATTCCAACAAGTATAGGCCCAATCTACTGCACCCCTCCTCATAAGGCAGCACCTCCATATCTAGTATCAGCCCAGTGAACCTTCTCTGGACTGGCTCAAACATCATTAGATAAAGGGCCCAAATCTGATCACAGTATATGATCTGACTAGAGCTGTACATAGTTTTTGCAAAAATTCCCTTCTTTTATACTCCATCCCTTTGAAATAAAGGCCAATATTCCACTTGCCTTCCTGATTACCAAGATTACGATCTATTTTCTTGGAAGTTTCTGAGGACCAATCTGTAAGGAGGTGGCACTTTGCCAGCAAGACTGTCTGCTCCTTGAGAAGCTGTCTCCTCCTGGACCAGGGAGGCATTGATCTGTCAACAACTCTCAAAATCACCGCTGATTCTTGACCCTTCCATCATGGGATCTCAGCAGGTTTCTACATTGGGTGTCACCTATATAGCAGGATTCACTTCTTATTCTTTCATGGGATGTGGATATTGCTGGTAAGTAATATCATTGTCCATCTCTAATTGTCCTTGAGAAGGTGGTGGTGAGTTGCCATCTGGACTTGCTGAGATCTATACAGAATCATAGAAGCACCACAGTGTGGAAACAGGCCATTTTGCTCAACAAGTCCAAACTGACCCTCCAAAGAGTCACTCACTCAGACCCATTCCCCAGACGAATGCTCCTAACCTATACATCCCTGAACGCTATTGGCAATTGAGCACAGCCAATCCACCCTAACCTGCACATCTTCGGACTGTGGGAGGAAACCGGAGCACCCAGGGGAAACCCACACAGACACTGGGAGAATGTACAAACTCTACACAGACAAGTTGCCCGAGGCTGGAATTGAATCTATGGCCCTGGTGCAGTGAGGTAGCAGTATAGAGATGCTGGTGTTGGACTAGGGTGGACTATGTCAGGAGTCACAAGTTTGTAGACCAACAGGTTTATTTGAAATCACAAGCTTTCAGAGTGCTACTCCTTGATCAGACGAAGTCAGCTGGAGTTTAGAGCCATTCAATCATTCACTCTGATCTATTCTGAATTCCACACTCCCATCTATTCCTGATAACCTTGCCTAACAAGAATTTATCTATCTCTGCCATAAAAATATTTAATGACGCTGGTTCCACTGGCAAAGTTGCACAACATTCTGAGAGAGAAAAGCAAATCCTCTCATCTTTGTCTGGAATTGCACACAGTATTTGACAGGTGGTCTCACACATGCCATGGAAAAAGTGAGGTCTGCAGATGCTGGAGATCAGAGCTGAAAATGTGTTGCTGGAAAAGCGCAGCAGGTCAGGCAGCATCCAAGGAACAGGAGATTCAACATTTCGGGCATAAGCCCTTCTTCAGGATTCCTGAAGAAGGGCTTATGCCTGAAACGTCGAATCTCCTGTTCCTTGGGTGCTGCCTGACCTGCTGCGCTTTTCCAACAACACATTTTCAGCTCACACTTGCCATGTCCAACTAAAGATTACCATCCTTTATTTTTTGTTCAATTCCTGCCAAAATAAAGAATAGGCATTAATTACTTGTTTAAATTATATTCTCCACTCATGCACTAGAATAATTAGATCCTTTTGAACCTCAGAATCCTGTGATCATTCCATATTTAAACAACAATTCTGTTTTTTTTTCACATTATACTCCATCTGTCAGAGTTTTTCCCAATCCATTTCAACCATCTATATTGGTCTGCATCATTGCCTTGTCATCTTCACAATGTAGTTTCCTCTCCATCTTCAAACCCCTCATCTCAGTTGTTGTTATAGATTGTAAAAGTTGAGGCTCAAGCATAGACTCTTGTGAGAAACCGTTCATCACATCCCGCCAGTCTGAAAAAAAACCCCATTTAAGAATGCTCTCTGTTTGCTGCTCACCAGCCAATCTTCTCCCCATCCTAATATTTTGTCCCTTGTACAATGAGCTTCTATTTTGCACAATAATCTTTTCTGTGGAACCTTGCCAAATGATTTCTGAAATTGCAAGTACAGTGCATCAATAGAGTTCCCTTTATCCATAACAGCTATTATTCCTTCAAATAATTCCAATCAGTTGATTAAGCATGGTTTCCCTTTCACAAAACCATCCTGACTTTTCCCAACTACGTTGAGTTATCTAAGTGTCCAGCCAAACCTCCTGAAAGATTGAATCTACTACCTTCCACCTGACAGATATTCAGCTCATAGATTTTGTAATTCCTGTTTCCTGCCTCCATCCCTACTTTAGTATATTTGCTATTTTTCAGCCTGTGGGAACCTTTCCATTATTAAATGAATTTTGGAAAATTGAGACCAATTACCCTACTACCAAAACAGCTATCTCTTTTAAGGTCCTCTGAAGATGTCCATCAGGATCAGAGAACTTATTTACTTGCAACTCTATCAGTTTGCTCAGTAATACTTTCGCTGTGATCATAAATTTAACAAGTTCCTTTCTTACATGAATGTTCTGATTCAGAGCTATTACTGATTGTGCATGTATTTAATACATGTGCAAGGACACCAACAATGTTTTTATGGATGAAGTTCCAGTAACAATGAAGGAATGGCAATATAGTTCCAAGTTAGGATGGTGAGTATCTTGGAGGGGAACCTGGAGGTGATGCCATTCCCATGTATCTGCTTCTCTTGTTCTATGAGATTGTCGTTCTGAAGGGCTTGAAAGGTGCTATCAAAGGACTTAGAAAATACTGGAGCAACTCAGCGTCTGTAGAGAGAAAAACAGGGTTAACATTTCAAGTATGACTAGATATGGCAGGTCCGCAGAACTCCAAGATGATCTGTTCATTTTGCAATCACTTAGCGCTGTCTATCAATTGTTGCTTCCACTGTTTAGCATGCGAATCATCCTGTTTTGTAGCTTCCCCAGATAGATTTCAGGCATGCCTAATGCTGCTCCTGGCATGCTGTTCTGCACTTTTCCATTGAACCAGGGTTGATCCCCTGCTTCAAGACAATATTTGAGTGGGGGGGTTACCAGGCCTTGAGGTTAAGGTTAAATGGAGTACAATTCTGTTGCTGTTAATGGGGCACAGGACACCTGTGGGCAATTGCTTATATTGGCGGGTAAATGTCAATGTTTTACTGGACTGGAATGGCTTAACTAGAGGTGCAGTAAGTTCTGAAGTACAAGTTCACTGACAAACTAACCCTGAACATCTGCTCCATTAAAAGAAGTCAAACACTTACATCAACCTCTGCGCAACTGATCATTCCTGGATGCAAAATGCGGACTTTGGAATTCCTGGTCCCTGATCATCATTTCTCTCCCTGACCCTGATCTGCAGGTCCCCACCCCTCTCAATCTCTCCCTCCTAATCATGTGCTCACTCCTCCAAAGGCTATGATCCTTCCCCCATCTCTCCCTCACCCATCCTCCCCACACCCATCACCTCCAATTCTCAATTCTCCCAATACCAGCCTGAGCTGTGGTACTGAGTGGATGGGACAGTGGGGAGCCAAGTCATTCCTATAGTGGTACTTGTACCCTGGACCTCCACCAAAGATAATACCACCGTCAGATATAGGAGCAGAATTAGGCCATTCTGCCCATCAGGTCTGCTCCACCATTCAATCATGGCCAATATGATTCACAACCCCACTCTCTCCTGCCTTCTGTCTGTAGACTTTAATTCCCTTACTAATCAGGAACTTATCGATCAATGTCTTAATTACACTCAATGACTAGGCCTCCACAGTGCCAATGAGTTCCACAGAGACACCACCCTCTGGCTGAAGAAATTCCTCCTCATCTCAGTTCTAAAGGGTTGAGTAAGAGGCTATTTCTGGTCAAAGAGAAGTGCCAAGTGCCAAGAAATCTTGTGAATTTCTCAATGTGAGAAATCATTGGATGATGGCTTTTCCATGTCTCAGACCAGGTGTCCTTCAATCACCTCCTGCTGGAGATAATTCATTCAGCTCCAAATCATGGGCAATGCGATTTCTCAAGCCTGACTTCACAATGTCTCGTGTGAGGAAGAGCAGTCACAGGCAGGACCAACTCACCAGTTAGATGTGACTAGCATATATGAAAATGTGCGCACATAATTAATGTAAGTATAGGTAGTCGCAAAGCACAGATGTTTCCAGGTATTTAAAGTGGATTCCTTATGGTGCTTGACTGGGGTCAATCCAGATTTGCAGTGAAAGGCACTCTGCTAAAAACTTGCTTACAGATATAAGGAAGTGTCGATGCTGGAATGCAAAGTAGACCAGCAAGAGGCTGGAAGAACACAGTCAGTCAGGCAGCACCAGGAGGTGGAGAAGTCAATGCTTCGGGTATAACCCTTCTTTAGGATTCAAGAGCAGTTGATGATCACATTCCTAATGAATGGGTTAAGCCCAGAACATCAGTTCCCCTGCTCCTTGGATGCTGCCTGACCTGCTGTGCTTTTCCAGTGCCACACTTTTCAACTCTGATCTCCAGCATCTGCAGTCCTCACTTTCTCCACCTCCTGGTGCTGTCTGGCTTGCCATATTCTTCCAGCCAGGCGAAAGTGGATACTGCAGATGCTGGAGATCAGAGTCAAGATTAGAGTGGTGCTGGAAAAGCACAGCAGGTCAGGCAGCATCCAAGGAGCAGGAAAATCAATGTTTCGGGCAAAAACACTTCATCAGGAATCCAGCCTCCTGTTTTTCCAGCCTCTGTTTGTTTACTCTGTTAAGAACAGCCAACACACTTCACTTTATAAGTGATGGCCTATGATTCACTCTCAATACACTACAATCTCAATACACTACAATCTCAATACACTACAAATGGGAGATTTGTCTTCTAGCGAAAGGTCTGCTGACTAACTGAACATCAGACCAAGTGCTTCAGTTCAACCCTTGTTGAACTTCCTTCACTTGGCTTGTCCTCACTCTCAACACATGAAAGAATGTAACCAGCAGGATCAGTTTTCATCAGAGATGCACAGTTTATAGTGATGTTGGAATTTACAGATTTTTGCAGATGCATTGTCAGCTCAGAGACTGAACGTTCCCACACACTATTCATCGCCTGTAACTATCATCTCCAATTTATATCCATCATGTCCCTCTTCAGCTCTCCCACACTACGTGATTCCACAGCATCACCTCCACTGGAACATGAGAGTCACAGGCAATGTTGGCAATTATTGCCCTTGCTGTTGGTGATGGATCTTCTCCTTAAATGGTTACCATTTCTTGCAGTGATTTAATGGAACTAAGAAGCATGCCAGGGCATATTAGAGTCAGATGTGATGCATACCTGAACTCTAGTACTCATGGACATAGTCTAAAAATTAGGGTCAGTCCATTCATGAGAGATGCTAGGAAACACTTCTACATACAAAGGGTGGGAGATGATTAGAATCTCTTCCACAAAGGGCAGTAGATGCTGGATCAGTTGTTAATTTTTTTATTAAACAGAAGTATTACGGGATCTGGCCAAAGGCAGGTATATGGAGTTAGGTCACAGATCAGACATGATCTCATTGAATGGTGGACAGTCTTGAGGGAATGAAGAGCTTATTCCTGTTCCTATGTTCCTACAATCAAAAATGAGCCTGTGTTGTAGAGTTATGGAGTCATACAGCACGGACACATACATGCCTACCACTTCCTCAGGAAGTTCATTCCACATGCAAACCATTAGGATGACAAATTCCCTTCCCAAAAAAACAGGAGTGAACCAGTTCAATTTTTACAATCTTCTGACAATGTGAGGGTCACATTTGGACCATAATTCAGATCCTGAAATTACCAGAGTGGAATTTGAACTTATGGTTTCTCTGGATGATCAGCCGAAGTATCATGACAGTACGATGCCTTCCTGTCATTCAGTTAATGTAAACATATGGAATGCAAAGCAAGTGGCTCATTGTCCTTCCACCCATTGCTCACTGTGATTCTTTGACAAACTTACTCACCATTAACACAAGCATTCTCTGCTTTCTAAGTGATTACACCGTCAGGATATTGACAGATCTTGGAGAAGTATGTGCCTGATATCGTTTCTGTGTATGGCATGTGACCTGAGGGCATCTACTTACCCCAGCTCAGTTCATGTGTGACACTCTGCTGCTCCTGTTTGTATCAACCAGGCGAAAGTGGGTACTGCAGATGCTGGAAATTAGAGTCTAGATTAGAGTGGTGCTGGAAAAACACAGCAGGTCAGGCAGCATCCGAGGAGCAGGAAAAGCCCTTCATCAGGAATGAGGCTGGGAGCCTTGGGGATGGGCAGATAAATGGAAGGAGGTGAGGCTGTGGGGAAGGTAGCTGAGAATGCAATAGGTGGATCTAACAAACTAAGATCAGCCCAGACACTTAAGTGCCTATAAATGGAATGCTTGGACATGGTAATCAACAATCATTAATGTCTGTCAGATTCTTCAATATCACAATGTCCAAGTTTAGTTTCTTTCATTATGAGGGATAACATAACCATTGTCACATCATGTAAAAAATGCTTTTGGACCCTATCTCACAAGGCAACTTCACAAATTTGTGTTTGACAACCTCAGATACTTGAGCAACCTTTTTGTTCACTACGATGAATCAAAGGATATAATTAGAATTTCTACCTCTATCTGTGATGCTTATGTGAGTCATTCAATAGCATTGCCAATATTCAATCCCCCACCATCAACCTCCAGGGCTATCATTGTCCAGGGATTGAAATGGGCCAACCATGTAAATGCTCTGGCTACAAGAGCAGATCAGAGCCTAGGAATACTGTGGCAAGCAATCATCTCTTGACTCCCCAGCGCCAGTCCACCATCGACAAGTCACAGGTCAGGTATCTGAAGAAATAATCTTCACTCGCTTGGAGGAGTGCAGCTCCAACTGCAATCAAGAAACTCAACAGTATCCAGATCAAAGGAGCCCACTTGATTAGCACCCCATCCACCACCTCTGTTCAACATTCACCCCCTCCAGCACTGATACAGGAGCACAGTGCTCTATGTACTAGGTGGGCCAGGGATACTCAGGTGGGATTAGTTTAGCTTGGGATTATGTTTGGCATGGAATGGTGAGACCATGCCCTGTGACTCAATGACTAAGCACAGCAACAACGCACCAAGATTCCTTTAACAGTACATTCCAAACCATTGACATCTACCATCTGGACGGACTAGGGCAGCAGACGCATGGGAACACTACTGTCGGCAAGATTTTCTCTAAGCCACTCGCCATCCAGACTTAGAAATATATCACCGTCCCCTTCAACATTCTTGAACTGCATCCTGAACAGGAGTGAGAGTGTATCTTCACCCCAAAAACTGGCACAGCTCAAGAGAGTGAGTCAAAAGATGTGGCGCTGGAAAAGCACAGCAGGTCAGACAGTGTCTGAGGAGCAGGAGAGTCGACTTTTCGGGCATAAGCCCTTCATCAGAAATGTTGGGGGTTGTGCCCAAAGGGGCTGAGAGATAAATAGGAGAATGGGGGTGGGACAGGGGGTGGGGGGAAGGGAGGGGAGGCAGATTGGAAGGCTGAAGAGCTTCAGGGCAGAGGAGACGACCAGGGGGCCACAGTATAAAAGATTTAAAAGAATGCTAAAATAAGTGTGTGCCATTTTAAGAGAGAGTTGAGGAATTTATTTTTTTCTCTCTGAGGATTGTGCTACTTTGAATTCCTTACCTCAGAAAGCTGTGGGTACAGGGTCAGTAAATATTTTAATTTTGTTTTTCTTTTCTTTCTTTTCTTCTTTTCTTTCCACTTCTGTCATTTTTTTTACCCCCACACTACCACCTAACCACGGTAGTGCTTAGTTTTTTAGTAAATATTTTAAAGGTGGAAATTGGTGGATTCTTATTAGACAAGGGAATCAAAATGTTAATGGGAATCACAGGGTGATGACTGCACAGCAGGCTGCTATTGCACACTCTCTCCAGCTCTTGAATAAGCACTATAACTTAGCAACACTCACCCATCTTTTCCCCACACAATGTGTCAATTCAAATAATAAATGCCTCAGTTGAACCTCACTCCATCACACTTCCAGACAGTGTCTGTCAAACGTTGTCTGAAAAGGTATTTGTCTCACATTACATCTACAACGCTTGCAAATCACTTCAAATCTGTGGCCACTCATTGCCGATCCTTTAATGATTAGATTAGATTCCCTACCGTGTGGAAACAGGCTCTTCAGCCCACCAAGTCCACACCAACCCTCCGAAGAGTAACCCACCCAGTCCCATTTTCCTCTGACTAATGCACCTAACACTATGGGCAATTTAGCATGACCAATCCACCTAATCTGCATATCTTTGGGAGGAAACCGGAGTACCCGAAGGAAATCACGCAGACACGGGGAGAATGTGCACAGACAGTCCCCCAAGGCTGGAATCAAACCTGGGACCCTGGCGCTGTGAGACAGCAGTGCTAACCACTGAGCCACTGTGCCGCCCCTATTGGGAACAATTTCTCCTAGGCAAAAGTGGGTATTGCAGATGCTGGAGATTAGAGTCAAGATTAGAGTGGGCTGGAAAAGCACAGCAGGTCAGACAGCATCCGAGGAGCAGGAAAATTGATGTTTCGGGCAGGAGCCCTTCATTATTCCTGATTAATCAGGCACAGTCCTGGTCCCATAGATTAACAACCGGTTTGCTCTACTTTTGTGTAGGCTAATGTGGTTTAAAATGGCAGCTCACCACCCCCATCTCCTTGAAAGATGGATAACAAACATTAGCCTCACCTATGATATCTGCATTCTGAAAATGAATGCATTGAAACATATGAGTTCAGTGATATTTGGGGAACATGCTCAAAGTCTCGGTAGCTCTGTTGGGTAGCTGTCACTAATCGCTTGTCATGCCAGGTGAGACTACATTT
This sequence comes from Hemiscyllium ocellatum, assembly GCF_020745735.1. NCBI lineage: Eukaryota > Metazoa > Chordata > Chondrichthyes > Orectolobiformes > Hemiscylliidae > Hemiscyllium > Hemiscyllium ocellatum. Next base: position 7,647,599 of record NC_083410.1, on the reverse strand, counting down.
CCCTTTTGGAGAAATGAAGGCATTATGGTCAAAATAAGTGAGACCAGGAAAGAGAAGGTGGTGGGCGGGATGATGAAATGTTAAGCTAAATCGCACAGATTTTGATTACTTCATTACATCTGGTTGTAAATGACTGATTTCTCGACTGTCCAGTTATAGGTGATGAGGCTGGCTCAACGGTTGCATGTATTTGGCAATAGTCCCCATTAAAGGGTAAGACTGCTCTGATCTCTGCCAATTTGTCTATGATGCCCCAAAACACAAATGGAGTGTTTACAATACATCTTTACAAAACCCTCCTTCTACTTCTGGAACAGCAGCTTACATCAGTTTGATTGTATACACAACACAATGGACCAGGCCACTCGCCATAATGGGTCAATGGCAATATTTGCATTCCACACAAACAGTGTCCTAGTCTTCATCTAACCCCATTGACAGAACTTTCTATTGATTGCTCCCTGGTGGGTTCACCATCCTCTCTTGAAATGCATCTGTGCTACTCATCTCACATAATCATAGCAGGCTCTTCATTCTCTTAGTTCCCAAGACTGGACATGTACAGCAATATAGAAAGAAAGAAGAAAATGTCACAATATTTGTGAGGAATGGGACACTTATTGTAGGTTCACGACGGTTTGTTCTTATTACTTTGTTTTGTTGGCGCGTATGGTTTTGGAAGCACGTTAATTGTCACAATGGGTGAAAGGAATAACAAAATCACTTCATTCCTGGTTTTACTGGAGATGTGACTGTTGAGTTCCAAGAAAACATTTTGTACCAAACACCCGTCAGTTTGTCTCTTTAAAGATAATGTCAGAAGATTGCGTTTCCGCTAGATTTGCACAAATATGCATATATATAAAAAACAGATTTATGATACCATGACAAAAAAAACAGTCCCATCCCTCAGGGAATAATTTTCAATCCTGAGTGGTATTCTTTCCTGAATCTTACTGAAAAGAGATATATTGCTAAGGTTTTGTGTACTGCATGCATCAGGATAATTGCAAGAATGCCAAATTTTAAACAAGTCATAACAATTTCTATCACAGGAGGGAACATTGCTGTTCATTTGGCAAACCAATTCTGGTTGACTAAGGCTTTGCCATAAAAAAACAACAGGGAACCACAGATTCCCTGAGTTCCAGGTAATTCCAGAAAGGCACAAGCCTTAAGCATATTTCTTCTTTTGTGTAGAAAGTCATGGAGACATAGAGATCTACAACACAGAAAAAGGTCCTTCAGCCCATCACCTCTGTGCGAGCCATAAACAATCATCTAACTATTCTTATCCCATTTCCAGCACTTGGCCAATAGCCTTGCATACCTTGGCAGACATATGACTGTATATTGCTTTTCTCAAGCCTGAATGAGCCATGTCATGAGCCCTAATATTCATCTTAAATTGGCTGTTAGATAAAGCACCATTTGATATGATTTTTCTCCGAGAAAATATATTGTTATGATTTTTTTAAGATTTGGCATTCTTGCATTGGTCCTGATAAGTGCAGGATGAAAACCTTCAATAACGTGTCTCTCTTTTCAACATGACTCAAGACCTGTTTATCCAAGCTGCAGTGTATCCTTAATTTCTTTGGCTGCCTCATGAAAGTGATCTGAACTCACAGGTAGAGCAAAGTGTCACACCAAGCCAAATTACACAGAACAAGGTGGAACAATGCTGCAGTACTATAGGATCTAGGTGACCTTGTGCTAGAATTTAAACATTAGCATGCCAGGACAGTAAGTACACATTCAGGAACAGCTTCTTCCCTGCTGTTATCAGACTTATGACCAGACTTCTCATGTATTAGAGTTGATCTTTCTGTAGCTGTAACACTTTATCCTGAATTCTGTTCTACTGCTCTGATGTACTTGTCTAAGGTATGATTTGCCTGGTTAACATGCAATACAATACTTTTCACTGTATCTCGGTACACATTACAACAATATATCAATTCAAGTCCAAAGTAATCACAAAAGGAAATGGAACGTGATGTCTCAAGGAGAACAAAGGTTTAAGTAGAGTGTTGTACAGGGATTTGGGATCAATTAGATCTGTTGGTCAGACAGCTGTGATGCCAAGTGACACCAACAATGTGGGGTTCAATTCCCACAACAGTCATGAAGGACTCTCCTGCTCAATCTTTCCCCTCATTTGAAGCATGATAATCCTCAGGTTAAACCACCACCAGTTGTTTCTCTCCAATGAAAGACTGGTCCTCTGGGGCTATAGCAACTTTACAAAGCTTTGAAGACACTGCACCTGGGGTATTGCATAGAGTTTGGTCCCTTACTTGAAGAGAGTTGTACTTATGTTAGGAGGAGGTTCACTGGGTTGTTTGCTGGTTGAAGTTTAGAAGCAGGAGAGGTGATGGTGTTGAAAAATATAAGATTCTGAAGAGACTCGACAAGGTAAATAGTCATTGAAAAGTGTGGCGCTGGAAAAGCACAGCAGGTCAGGCAGCATCCGAGGAGCAGGAGAGTTGATGTTTCGAGCATAGGCTCTTCATCAGGAATGTAGGCGGAGTGGGGGATGGGGGCTGAGAGGTAAATAGGAGGGGGCTGGGGCTGGGGGGAAAGGTAGCTTGGAAGGCGATAGGTAGATACACCATCTCCTCCCACCTACATCTACCTATTGCATTCTCAGCTACCTTTCTCCCCAGCCCCACCCCCCTCCTATTGATCTCTCAGTTCCCTTCTCCCACTCCACCCACCCTCATTCCTGAAGAAGGGCTTATGTTCGAAACATCAATCCTCCTGCACCTCAGATGCTGCCTGACCTGCTGCGCTTTTCCAGCAACACACTTTTCAACATTAATCTCCAGCATCTGCAGTCCTCACTTTCTCCTGGTCAAGGTAAATAGTGGGAGGATGTTTCCCCTTGTGGGGAATAACTGCCGAAGAGGCAGCATTTATAAATAAGAGGTTGTCTATTTAAGTCAGATGAGGAAGAATTTATTGTCTCTGAGATTTGTTGAGCTGAGGAATTCTCTTCCTCAGAGAAGAGTGCAGGCGTGTGTCATTGAACATATTCAAGATTGCATTAAATAGATCCTTCATCAACAAGGGAGTCAACGATAATGGTAGGGTTAGACAGGAAAGTGAATTGGGGTCACAGTTGAGCAATGTTTTTGAATGGCAGAGCATGTTTCAGAGGTAAATTTGCCTTGTCATGCTCCGAATCCATATGACGATTTTCCTGCATTTAGAAGAATGAGGGGAATCTTGTATTGAACCAAAGAAGCCTGTGGGAAGGGCCTGGAACAGTAGAGAATGAGAGATTGTTTCCGTTGATTGAGGAATCTAAAACACAGAGGCCAGTCTCAGGATGTGGGGCCTATCATTTAGGATTGAGATATGGGGAACTGTCTTCACTTGGAGGAATCTTTGGAATTCTTCATCCCAGAGGGTTGTGAACATCCCATCAATGGCTACAGTTACGGCTGTAAGAGAGAGGAAGAGAGAGAGAGAGAAACAGATCTTCATCTCTCATTAATACAATGGACGGGCAGAAGTTGGAGTTGAAACCCAAGATCACTCATGATCGGATTGAATTGCGGAGTAGATTTGATGGGCCGAATGGCTGATCCCTGCTTCTAATCCCTGTGCTATATCATCCCAGAAGTGGTTTGGTGCGGAAGGAAGGTTTGAGTTTTAGAGAGAGTCTGAATAAGCTGGGGCTGTTTTCCCTGGAGCGTTGGAGTCTGAGGGGTGACCTTATAGAGTTTTACAAAATCATCAGGGGCACAGATAGGGTAAATAGGCAAGGTATTCTTTCCCAGGGTGAGGGAGTCCAAAGCTCGAGGGCATAGGTTTAAGGTGAGAGGGGACAGATTTAAAAGGGACCTAAGGAGTTACTGTTTAACGCAAACGGTTGTGTGCGAATGAAATGAGTTGCCAGAGGAAGTGGTGGAGGCTGGTACAATCACAATATTTAAAAGGCATCTGGATGGGTATATGAATAGGAAGGATTCAGAGGGATGTAGGCCAAATGCTGGCAAATGGGACTAGATTAATTTAAGATATCTGGTTGGCATGGATGAGTCGGACTGAAGGTCTGTTTCATGCTGTACACCTCTATGACTCTATGACATTCAGACCATCATTCCTTTACTAGCTCTTCAATATGATCTAATGCCAATCTCAGTTTTTTTCCCCATATTCTTACACACTGTCTCTATACAAATAATCCTGTCATGGTAGATGGAGAAATTTGAATTCAATTTTAAAAAGTGCAATTAAAAAGTTAACCTAATAGTAATCAGTTTTAAAAGCCATCTGGTTTGGTGATATCTTCACAGAATCATAGATTTATAGAATCCCTACAGTGTGTAAACAGGCCATTCGGCCCAACAAAATCACACCGACCCTCCAAAGAGTAACCCACCCAGACCTATTCCCCTACCCTATTACTCTACCCCTGACTTATGCAACTAACCTACACATCCCCTAACACAATGTGCAATTTAGCATGGCTAATTCACCTAATCTACACATCTTTGGATTGTGGGAGGAAAGTGGAGCACCCAGAGGAAACCCATGCAGACACAGGGAGAATGTGCAAACTCCACACAGGCAGTCACCCGAGGCTGGAATCAAACCTGGGACCTTGGTGCTATGAGGCAACAGTGTTAACCACTGAGCCATCTTGTAGGAAAGAAATCTTCCATCCTTACCTGGTTTGGCCTACATGTGACTCCAGACCCACAGCAATGTGGTTTACCTTTAGCCAACCAAGTCAAGGGGCAATTAGGGATTGGCAAGAAATGCTGGCCCAGTCAGTGACTCGCACATCCTCTGAAATGAATAATAATGAAAAAAAAAACACAGCAAGTGCAACAGTTGCTAAATGCTCCTTCAACAACATCCTCCGAACCAGTGACCTATACCACATCGAAGGGAAGTAGGGAAAAACCATCACCTGCAAGTTCCCCTCCAAGTCACAACATTCTGATTTGGAAGTATATCAGTAATCTTTCATTGTGGCTGGGTTAAAATCCTGCATCTCCGTCCTGAACAACACGATGGCTATCCTAGGACAACATGGATAGTTCTCTCATAAAAACCGAAAGAACTGCAAATGCTGTCAATCAGAAAAAAACACCCAGAAAATGTCTTCTGCATATTTTTCTAGCTACCATCAGTTCTGAGGAAAGGTAACTGGACCCAAAATAATAACTCTGATTTCTCTACGTAGATGCCATCAAACATGCTGAGCTTTTCCAGCAACATCTATGGAAATCTCTCTATTGCTTTCTCAAAAGTAAACTGGATTGTCATACTGAAAGGAGGTATTTTCAGGACTGTGCAGTAACACAGGTGAGTGGCACTGTCTGAATTGTTCCTTTTGAAGGCGAGTGTAGAGAGAAAGGCCTGACAGATCTCCTTCTGCACTGCAACACATCTATTGTTCTTTATTCGCTCTTGGGATGAGGGTGGCACTGGCAAGGCAACATTTGTTGCCCATCCCTAATTTAGCAGAGGGAAGTTAAGAGTCGACCACATTGCTGTGAGTCTGGAGTCACATGTCGTCCAGATCAGGAAAGGATGGCAGATTTCCTTCCCTCAAGGGCATTAATGATGGGGTCACTTTATGGTCATTATTAGACTCTTCATTCCAGATATTTATTGAATTCATATTCCACCATGGCTGGCTTTGAACGCAGGTCCCATTATCTAGGTCTCTGAGTGAGCAATCCAGCGATAAATACCACTAAGCCATTGCCCCCCATATTACTCCAGGATTCCATTATCCTCATGTGCACTATGGGCAGGTGAGCTTGCCAATGCTGTTGACTTTTCATGAATTAACAGGAAACAAACAAGTTCTAATGGCTGTTCAAATGATAGATAAATCAGTGATTAAGCTTCTGGGAAGAACAGTGTCACTTTTCAAACTGTGCTTAATATATTGTTGGTCAGCCAAGAACTTTGAGTGAGATTTTGGGTGTTGACCTTTATCCCATGATATCCTCTGATGCCAGACCTGCAGGACATAGCCATAACATCATAAGGCATCAGAGTAGGTGGAGGCCACTCAGCCTCTCGAGTATTCTCGAATATGTTTTCCAGCTTAATTCAGCCTTGTCCTTCTCTGAAATTCACTCACAGGCTGTGAATATCACTCAATTGGCCAGCATTTATTGTGTAGAGGGCAGTTGAGGGAAAACCACATTGCTGTGGGTCTGGAGTCATGCATAGGCCAGATCAGCTAAGGAAAACAGAATTCCTTCCCTATAGGGCATTCATGAGCCAAATGGGATTTTATAACAATTGACAGTTGCTACATGGCCACTATTAGGCTAGCTCTTCATTGAATTTAAATTTCACCATCTGCCATGGGAGAGATTCAAACCCACACACTCAGATCATCAGTTTGAGGTTTTTGATGACAGGCCCAGTAATATTACCACCATGCACTGGCTGCCTACATGATCTCTTCATCAATTCAATCAACTCATTTTCAATGAGAATGTGTTAAGACTCATTAATTAACTCATCAAACCAAGTTGCCAGAGAATTTTAGTAGGATCTCGTTAGTTAACTTGGCAAACTAGATCACAGGGAACTTTCACGGAGCCTCATTCATTCACTTGTTGAACCTTGGGGTAATTTCACATGAGCTACTTAATCGACTTATTAAACTCATAACCACTGGAAAATTTCACTGGAACTAGTTAACTGAATGGCCAGACTCAGTCATGGGAGAACATCACTGGAATCTGTCAGCTAACTAACGAAACTAGACTACTCAAACATTTCACAGGAAGGTGTTAACTAACTTGTCAAATTAAACCACACTGGAGTTTCGCTGTGATAGACTAATTATCCTTGTCAAATAAAACCACAAGGATGTTTGACATGAAGAAGTTAATGAACTTCTCTAAGCAAACCACAATGGAATGTCTCTGAAATATCTGGTGTCTTTGCCAAGATTTCTCCTTTTATATACAGCACCACCAACAGATTATTATCTTATTCATTCTGTGTGGGACCTTACTTTGGACGAATTGGTGTTCGTCTTTGTGTATGTGGACAAAGTTGCTCACTGGCTGTAGGGTGTCGTGTGTTTTCTTGAGTGCACTAAAAATGATGCATAAATGCAAAGACTGTTTCATCCCCCAGCAGAAAGTTCATCATCAGCCAACTGAAAAGATCTCAAGCAGAAAGTTAACCAGTTGAAAGATCCAGACTTCTTCTGGACTGACACCAAGCATCTCAAATTCAACACCACAGAATGCCATGTTCCCTTCAAACATCAAAACATTTGTATCACTTACAACCCTCAGACATGAACATTCCTTGGACAGCGTTTTCCAAAGTGCATTTGGGGATTGGGAAGAGGCAAACCAAATAAGTCTCATAAGGACACTTCTGCCCCAAACTTGGAATCCATGCTCCAAGTTTACACAACCTCCAATCTGTGGTTGGCCTGTGATAGGATCAGTGCTGGAGGCCCAGCTAAACCCACAGGACCCAAGCATTGTTTCCTGGGGTGAGCCCAGTGCTGTTATAGCTGTGTTGCATAATCGATCAGTCAGTTATTGGCAGAGAGGAGCTGGCATTGAGCCAAGTAATGGATCCCACTCTCCTGCAGTGTTCAAGCCCAGACATGAGAAGGAAAATAGACTCTTTAACTTCAGCTAAGGATTGGAGTCATGATGGGCAACTTTGGCCTGCCTCAGCAATAAGGAAACTGAGGGGATGGAGAGTTAGTGGCTTTCCACTCCATCTGATCTCACTGTCCACTGAGGTCTAGTATCAGGAAGTGTGTCAAACCATCTAATCCCATGGGTTTCCTGCCTGGTCAGTTTAAAATTACGTCAATTCAATTCTATTGTCCTGAAGGAGTCTGTTCGGCCCATTGTATCCATGCTGTCTCTCTGAAGGAATTGAATTTACATCTCATTTCTCTGTTCTGGTTGCATGATTGTTTTGGAATTTTCTTCTTTGAATTTATTGGGTGGCAGAAGGTAGACATAAGCTAGAGTTTGTAGTCCTTGTCATCAAACAGCCAGTCACAATGACCCTTAAATGGCAGGATAGTTCCACTATCTCAGGATAGAGGTACGAGACAATAGACAATAGGTAGGAGTAGGCTATTCGGCCCTTCGAGCCAGCACCAACATTCATTATGATCATGGCTGATCATCCACAATCAGTATCCTGTTCCTGCCTTATCCCCATAACCCTTGATTCCACTATCCTTAAGAGCTCTATCCATCTCTTTCTTGAAAGTATCCAGACACCTGGCCTCCACAGCCTTCTGGGGCAGAGCATTCCATACACCTACCACTCTATGGGTGAAGAAGCTTCTCCTCAACTCTGTTCTAAGTGGCCAACCCCTTATTTCTAAACTGTGTCCTCTGGTTCTAGACTCACCCATCAACGGAAACATCTTCCTGCCTCCAGAGTGTCCAATCCTTTAATAATCTTATACATCGCAATCAGATCCCCTCTCATCCTTCTAAACTCAAGGGTATACAAGCCCAGTCGCTCCAATCTTCTAACATATGATAGTCCCACCATTCCGGAATTGATCTTGTGATCCTACACTGCACTCCGTCAATAGCCAGAATATCCTTCCTCAAATTTGGAGACCAAAACTGCACACAATACTCCAAGTGCAGTCCTGTATAGCTTCAGAAGGACCTCTTTGCTCCTATACTCAATTCCTCTTGTTATGAAGGCCAGCATGCTATTAGCTTTCTTCACTGCCTGCTGTACCTGCTTTCACTGACTGATGTACAAGAACACCTAGATCTTGTTGTATTTCCCCTTTAGCTAACTTGACTCCATTTAGGTAGCAATCTGCCTTCCTGTTCTTTCCACCAAAGTGGATAACCACATTAAACTGCATCTGCTATGCATTCGACCTCGCCTGCCCAGGTCTCCCTGTATTCTCATAACATCCTCCTCACATTTCACCCTGCCACTCAGCTTTGTGTCATCAGCACATTTGCTAATATTACTTTCAATACCTTCATCTATATCATTAATATATATTGTAAAAAGCTGCAGTCCCAACACCGAACCTTGTGGTACCCCACTGGTCACCGCCTGCCATTCCGAAAGGTACTTGTTATCACTACTCTTTCCCTCCTGTCAGTCAGCCAATTTTCAATCCAAGTCAAAACCTGGCTCCCAATACCATGTGTGCCCTAATTTTGCACACTAATCTCCTATGTGGGACCTTACCAAAGGCTTTCTGAAAGTACTGGAGCTATTGCCAGGATGCATGGACGTGATCTTCGTGTGGTTGCACATCGAATGCAAGGTGATGAAGAGGTAACATTTGATCCAAACCTCTGACACATTTTGACTCAGTAGAAACTGTAAATCCATCAGAATTTCTGTTCTTATTGTGTAGGCGTCTCTCTGATCTCCATGTTTCAAAGCAACAAGTTTTCAAAACTCCTCCAAGAATTCATGGTTACACTTTCTCATCAAACTTTGTAATTTAAATTATGAGCATGCGTTGAAAGTTGAAGCACAGCCGCATTAGCTTCAGTGAAGAGGAGTCAGACTGGACTTGAAACGTTAACTCTGTTTTTCTCTCTCCACAGATGCTGAGTTCCTCCAGCGTTCTCCTTGTTTATTTAAGATTTCCAGTGCCTGCAGTATTTTACATTAAGGAGGAGAAAGTGAGGACTGCAGATGCTGGAGATCAGAGCTGAAAATGTGTTGCTGGAAAAGCGCAGCAGGTCAGACAGCATCCAAGGAGCAGGAGAGTCGACGTTTTGGGCATGAGCCCTTCTTCAGGAATGTTATTCAGGAATTTTACATTAAGCTAAATCGAGGATTGGCTGACCTTATAAATAGTGAAATAAAATATTGCAAGGCGCGAGGGAAAGGCTGGATAGTGCAACTTACCCCAAAGGGCAAGTGCCTGCATTCTGTGCTGTAATATTCAATGATTCTGCATAAAGCACCTTCCTGTAATTTAGCAAGATGACTCTTTAAGAAGTGTGAGTGGTGGGGAAGATCCTGTAGGTGTGAATGCTTGGTAACAGTCAGAAAACAGTGTGAAGTGGGCCTGCTCAGCCTAAATTATTCATCAAACCAGCCAAAGACCCAACAGTCTGCACACTCTGCATGGCCCTGACACTAACACACCTTTGTTCCAACACCTCTCCTTGTCAGGACATTGAAGCCAGAGGTTTATCCTCTCTTCTGGAATCCAGGGATTTGGGGAGCAGGCAGGGAAGTGGAGCAGAGTCAAAGTGGGACTGGAAAAGCACAGCAGGTCAGGCAGCATCCGAAGAACAGGAGAGTTGATGTTTCGGGCAAAAGTCCTTCATTAGGAATGTTGGCAGGGGGAAAGGGGGCCAAGAGATAATGGGAGGCAGGGTGGGGCTGGGGGAAGGTAGCTAGGAATGCGATAGGTAGATTAAGGTGGGGGGTGATGGAGATAGGTTGGAGAGGAGGGTGGGAAGGAAGATGGACAGGTAGGACAGTTCAAGAGAGCAGTGTCAATTTGGAGGGTTGGAAGAGGGGGAGATGAGGAAACTGGTAAAATTGACATTGAGACCATATCGAGAGCAATGGCCATCCATCAGAGATTTACCTGTACTTCCACACACCTCATATACTGCATCCATTGTATTTGGTGTGGTCTCCTTGACACTGAGGAGACAGGACGCCAACTTGCAGAACATTTCAGAGAACATCTCTGGGACACATACACCAAACAACCCCACCACCCTGTGGCAGACCACTTCAACTCCCCCTCTGACTCCATCAAGGACATGCAAGTCCTGCACCTCCTCCACCACGTACGCCTATCCACCTGACGCCTGGAGGAAGAACACCTCATCTTCCACTTTGGGACCCTCAACAACACGGAATCAATGTCAATATTACCAGTTTCCTCATCTCCCCTCCCCCTCCTCATCCCAGATCCAACCCTCCAACTCGGCACTGCCCTCTGGAACTGTCCCACCTGCCCATCTTCCTTCCCACCTAAGCGCTCCACCCTCCGGTCCAACCTACTACCATCATCCCCACCTTCATCTACCTTTGGCATTCCCAGCAACCCTCGCCCCCAGCCCCAAATCCCTTGGGCCCCCACTCCATTCCTGATGAAGGGCTAATCCTTGAAATGTTGATTCTCCTGCTCCTCGGATGCTGCCTGACCTGCTGTGTTTTTCCAGCACCACACTCTTTGACTCTGATCTCCAGCACCTGGAGTCCTCACTGTCTGCAAGAAGTGGAGCAGTAACTCCAAGTTAGCCATGACCGTATTTTGCTCGATAATCCTATTTCTGTTTTGTATGTGTTCCGGTAGAAGTTTCATGGTTCCCATTATTTAGTCATGACGGCAGCAATACTATGGAGCTCAGTTCCCTTTGTGATGTTGGTTCACCGATAAACGTTGACTGGTCCATGAGAGACAACTGTTCTTCTTTACAATAATACCAAGGGCTCTTCAACATTCTATTGAAGGTTGACCATCCCATTCACAAGGTGGCACCACTGACACATCAGCACCCCTTTAGTATTACTTTGGAGTTGTGTTCAGTTATTTAGTCTATGAGCCATAGCTACATCTACTGGCAAGACTCTAGTGAGCAACAGCACCTGAGATCTATATAGCACCGATAAAATGGGACAGCATGTCAAGAGGTTGCACCAGGACATCTGTTCTGTTGTCAGAACACATAACAATGTTGAAAATAGAAGCAGGAATGGTCTTTTTGGCCCTTCAATACGGTCATTGCTGAACATTCAATTCAGTTCCCTGTTCCTAGTTTCTCGCCTTTGTAAGATGAACAGCAAGCCAACAGATATGAATATCAAATAGATGAGAGAAATCTTGGCCAAAGATGTAGGTTTTAAGAAGCATCTTAAAAGAGGTGGTGCAGAATTATGGATTTAATTGCATGTATGATTATCATCCAGTTACAGAATCCTAAATCAAACAATGTGCTGATGATTAAGTTTCTATTTTCCAAGCACAGTTCCAACTGTTCGCTATCACCCCAGAGTATGGGAGACTCCGAAAAGACCAGAATGTTAACAAAATCCTGACCTAATCCAGAAGATAACTGATGTTTGGATTTGACTCAGGAATAACAGCACACAACTGTAAACAATGATTTCACAGCCCAGTGAAAGAAAACAGAAGGCAAAAAAGGCCAAAGACATTCTGCTGTGTCATAACATTTGGCGCAGGTAGAATCAACAGAGGATCTCAATTGAGCTATTCCCATTTAAATTCAGTAAATGCAGATATCTCTTGTGAATTTAAAGTGCAGATTGTGCCAAATCTGACAAGCTTTGAGAAAAGCTTGCTGATGGACAGCTCTATCTGGCTTCACTTAATTCATACATATATCCAAGTGTCTGGTTCCTCATGCCTCCCTTGTTTTTGAGTTGTTGAAATATAACGTGCTTGGTTTCAGTGCAATCCTTGCACCAACCCAGTATGGTCATTCAATCCTGCTAAAGAAGGATATACCTACCTTGGAAATGATGCACCATGAGAGAGTGAAGTGAACTCGAATGGTCTTGGTATATAGAAGGTTGGTAACTGAGCTCATTAAAAAGGATACAATGCTTTGAGGATTTGACAGGATGAAAGTTTCCACTAGCTGGAGAGTCAAGAGCTAAAGGTTAGATCCATAGGGTAAAGTTAGACATTTAGGACGTTTTTCTTTCTTATGTACACGGCACCTGGGCTTTGCTGGCTGGAATCATAGAATCCATACAGTGTGGAAGCAGGCCATTTGGCCCATCAAGTCCACACTGACTCTCTAAAGAGGGTTCCATTCAGACCCATCCCTCTACACTATACCTGTAACCTGACATTTCCCATGGCTAACCCCCCTATCCTGCACATTATGGGCAATTTAGCATGGCCAATCCACCTCACCCACACATCTTTGGATTCTGGGAGGAAACCCTTGCAGACACAGGGAGAATATACAAACTCCACACAGCCAGTCACCCGAGGCTGGGATCGAACCTGGGCCCCTGCCATCATGAGTCTGCAGTGCTAACCACTTAGGCACTGTGCCATCCCAGCATTTCCAGCTGTCCAGTAGTTATTGCCCATCTCGAATTGACTTGGCGAAGGTGGTAGTGAATTACTTCCTGGAATTGCTGCAGTCCGTGTGCTGTCGGTCGCCTGACTTCCCTCTTCAGGATGGAGTTCCAGGATTTTGTCCCAGTGACACTGGAGGGGTACAGTAGGATATTTCCAAGTCATGATGGTGAATGGCTTGGAGGGGAACTTGTAAGAAGTGGTGTTCTTGTGTATCTGCTTTTGTTTCCTCTTCAGATGGAAGTAGTTGTGGATTTAGAAAATGCTGTCAAAGGAGACTTGGTGAGTTGCTGCATTGTGCATATAGTTCACACTGTATGTCGTTGGTGGAAGAATGCTTGGGTGACCTTTTATTTGAGCTTGGTAATGGTTTAATCAGCTTCCATTCTCCTGACCTTTGAGGGTCGGGCTGGACCGTGGATTATCCACCTGCGCTGGATGAAGTCTAATCACTCTGTGATGAGGAGCAGGAACTCAAGCCAAATTTCTCCTCCACAGCTTATCAAGATACTGAGGTCAAAGAAAGATAGACCTTCAATTTCACGAGCACCTTTCAGAAGATGCAAAATTGTTCACAAACAGTGAAGCACTTTTGAAGTGTATTCACTGTTATAAATGTGATTTGTACAAGTTGGGTGGGTGGGCAAACACAAGACAAATGAAATGTGGATAAATGTGGATACCTTCAGTCACTGAAGGTAAGCATTGCAGGTACAGCAGGCAGTGAAGAAGGTCAATGGCATGTTGGTTTTCATAATGAGAGGATTCAAGTACAGGAGCAGGGATGTCTTGCTGGAGTTGTAGAGAGCCTTGGTGAGACCACACCTGGAATATTGTGCTCAGTTTTGTTCTCCGTATCTGAGGAAAGAAAGTTCTGGCAATGGAAGGAATGCAATGAAGGTGTGTCAGACCAATTCCTGAGGTAATGGGACCAACAAATGAAGGGATATGGATTGGTGAAGACTATATTCACTGCAGTTTAGAAGGTTAAAGAGGGGAATCTCGTCAAAACATATGAAATATGAATAGGGTTAGATAGGAAGAATGATCAGGAATTGGGTAGTCTGCTGAGATGAGGAGAACTTTCTTCAGCCAGAGAGTGGTGAGCCTGTGGAATTCTCTGCCACAGAAAGCTGTCAAGACCAAAATATTGAATGTTTTCAAGAAGGTATTCAATGTAAAGCTTAGTGCTAAAGGAATCAAAGGCTTTGGGCAGAAAGGAACAGTTGGACGATTGGGCAGCACAGTGGCTCAGTGGTTAGCACTGCTACTTCACAGGTTCAGGGTTTGATTCCAGCCTTGGGTGCCTACCTGTGTGGAACATGCACATTCTCCCCATGCTTCCATCCACAGTCCAAAGATGTACAGGTTAGGTGCATTGGCTGTGCTAAATTGTGCAGGCTAGGTGGATTAGCTAGGTGTACTAGATCCAGATGCAATGCTCTTTGAAGGGTTAGTGCAGACTTGATAGGCTGAATGGCCCCTTTCCAAACTGTAGGGATTCTATGATGATCAACCATGCTCATGCTGAATGGGACAGCAGTCTGGAAGGGACAAATGGCCGCCTCCTATTTTCTGTACTGTATGAATGTCAAAGGCTATTTTGTACATGACAAGATAAAGCAAATTGCCAATCTATTGAATCTTTGTTCCTACAACTAAATATTGACTTGAGATACCAGCTTGGATCTCTACCACCTTTCCTGAAGACTATCCCATCATCTCGACCTTAGCGTGGATCTTGGATGACAGCACATTTGACAGTGCAGTGTGTTCTCAGAAACGACCTGAGAGAGTGTCAGCCTAGTTTTTTGTGCTCCTGCCCCAGAGTAGGGTTTGCTCCCAGAATGGAAAGTGTTATAAATTAAACTGACCCTGCTTAGCAGATTGTTCACTTTGTTACGTACACAATCCTCCTTTTCAGATGAAGGGACATAGATTGCTCATTTCTACACAGTTGGAGGTACGTGTTACTTTTAAAACCAGCGTGGGATCAACTATTGCAAGACCCGTTTTGGCAACGCAAGGCAAAGAAAGGAAACTGTAAATTGTAGAGAAAGCTAAAAGTGTTGGCCGAATACATGGACGCAGCACATATGCAAAAGGAAGGGGTGAAAAAATTTCAGGCAACTGGTTCCAAAGTAAACCCCACAGTTAAAAAAAAACACAGGATATTTTAAACCAGTGAATGGAAAACACCATAAGGCCACAGATGCTGTTATATAATATCCTTGGATGTTAGTTCGTGAAGATTAACACTCTCCACTGCAAACTTTCCTACCTCGTCTCTTAAAACTATGCATAGCTTTTCCCTTACGTGGCAGAAACAGCCAAAAAAAAAACAAATGTTCATTTCAAGTGTTTCAATGCCTTAAAGCGCCAAATAGCATCAACATGAAGGTGATATGTCTCAGTTGGCCATTGACAGTTGTAGGCTTTTAATCCAGGAAAATCCTCTTTGGAATGAAGGTTCGCAAGATTAGGGGGAGGTCCTTTCCCACGCTTTGGTAGAATTCCCGATCTCCTTCTGCATGTCCCGCTGACCAGGGTGGCAACATTCCCAGGCACAAAGTCCAGCAAACCTTCGGAAATCTGATTTTGTAAATCATAAGGGCCCATCATATCACAGCATGCAAGGATATGGGACAAGTGCAGGAAATTGGGATCGGTACGTATTTAGTGTTAGTTACTATTGCTACAGGGCCTTTCCTGTGTTGTATGACTCCACAAATCTATGATTTTCTCCCAGAAGTAACAGATGTCTCAAATTGATGATATGTGGGGGGATGGGGGTAGGGACGCATGGACTAGTGGTAATCGTGGGTCACCACTGGACCACTAAGAAGTGAGAAGTTGATTGGCCGACTGATCATATCCATTCCTTGCTTTTTCCCAACAGTTTGATTGTGGTGAGGAATGCTAAGTTCAAGCAGAGAAAGCAGGAGAAGGCCATTCTGCCCTTTAAGCCTGCTCCTCCTTTCAATATGACCATTGCTGATCATCCATCTCAGATCCCTATTCCCACTTTCACACATTCCCCTCAATCCCTTTCACTCTAAGAACAATATCTAACCCCTCTTGAAAACATTTCATATTTTAGCCTCAAATGTTTTCCGTAACAGTGGTCCACAGTATTTGGGATGGTGCCGTGTTTAGATGCAATGGGAAAGTATGGGGACACTGCTCACTAAAATACCATCAATCAGCAAGTGTACCATTCATTCCCTCTCTCTGTATTCTATCCCCCACCCCAACCACACACTAAACCTTGTTACAAGTCAGAGCTGAAAATGTGTTGCTGGAAAAGCGCAGCAGGTCAGGCAGCATCCAAGGAACAGGAGAATCGACGTTTCGGGCATAAGCCCTTCATCAGGAATGAGGAGGGTATGCCAAGCAGGCTAAGATAAAAGGTAGGGAGGAGGGACTTGGGGGAGGGGCGTTGGAAATGCAATAGATGGAAGGAGGTAAAGGTGAGGGTGATAGGCTGGAGTGAGGGTGGGGGCGGAGCAGTCAGGAAGAAGATTGCAGGTTAGGAAGGTGGTGCTGAGTTCGAGGATTGGGACTGAGACAAGGTAGGGGGGAGGGGAAATGAGGAAACTGGAGAAATCTGAGTTCATCCCTTGTTACAAGTCACTCAGTTATGGTGACCCACATCACCAATCTAGTGAATGAGAGCAGCCTTCCATCTCTAAGACAATAAGTTTGATCTCAAGAGAGTTAAGGGAATTAAAAAGCAGCAATGCAGGCAGACTCTGAAAGATTTGCATCTTCCAGTTTCTGGGGCCAGTAGGTGGCAGTACCATTCAGTTTAAAAGAAAGTGAAGTAATTGGGATCGGAATCAAGAACCAAAGAAAGTCTGTGGCCCTGGTGTGGGATTAATCAGTAACATAGCGGTTGCGTTACTGGACTAGATAATCCAGAATCCTGGACTAATGATCCAGAGTTGGGAGCTCAAATCCTGCATTGGGTTATCTATGGATTTCAAAAGTGGTTGATGGAGTAAATCTGGATTTGCAAAGGTATTGTCAATGTTGGTAACCAGGCAATTGCCAACAAACAAATCTGGTTTTGTTCATGCCCTTTCAGGGAAAGGAAATGTGGTTTAAGCTCCACGACAATGTAGCTGACTCTGGTGTATAAGACTCTGGTGCGGCCTCATCTGGAGTATTGTGTGCAGTTTTGGTCGCCATACTATAGGAAGGATGTGGAGGCACTGGAACGGGTCCAGAGAAGATTTACCAGGATGTTGCCTGGCATGGTAGGAAGATCGTATGAGGAAAGGCTGAGGCACTTGGGGCTGTTCTCATTGGAGAAAAGAAGGTTTAGGGGAGATTTGATAGAGGTGTACAAGATAATTAGGGGTTTAGATAGGGTGGACAGTGAGAACCTTTTTCTGCTAATGGAGTCAGCTGTTACTAGGGGACACAGCTTTAAATTAAGGGGTGGTAGGTATAGGACAGATGTTAGGGGTAGATTCTTTACTCAGCGGGTTGTGAGTTCATGGAATGCCCTGCCAGTAGCAGTGGTGGACTCTCCCTCTTTATGGTCATTTAAGCGGGCATTGGATAAGCATATGGAGGTTATTGGGCTAGTGTAGGTTAGGTAGGCTTCAGTCGGTGCAACATCGAGGGCCGAAGGGCCTGTACTGCGCTGTATTTTTCTATGTTCTATGATTCTTAACTGCTCTCCGAAACAGCTCAGCAAGCCTCGCAGTCATAATCAAGCAGGTGGTTCACCAGTCTTTTGGGCCATATCATATAGAATCGGAGCAGGCCATTCAGCCCATTGAGTCTGCACCAGCATTCAGTGAGATTGTGGCTGATTTGATAATCCTCAACTTCACTTTCCTGCATATTTTTTGTGGTCCTCTCAGCATTGACCCATTCATGTGAACAACATATGCATATAGAGGAATGAGAGGGGGAAATAGGCCATGAGGTTTCAGTGTTGGGCTTGTGGGTGTTTTGGGAGTAGGAGCTTCAATAGCTGGGAGGAGATTGCAAGAGTGCAATAACACCGTTGTGAGTGATTGGATTGTCTCTGAGACAGTGTGTTGGGACTGCTGTAATCTGAGAGCTAACGGCTGCACTTGGATCCGTAGTGACCCTTCTTCAGTTTTGTGATGAGTTTGATATCTTCGTGGCAGTCCTGAAGCGGTTTGGGCCTCTATCTTACTCAGGGGAGGTTGCTGAGGTCTAAGGTTCTTCAGGTGACAGTTTATCAACTGTTTCTCAACATTCTTTAAAAGATTTACTTTCCTGGAATTATCACCAGGATTACTCTCATTCCTGAGGAAGGGCTTATGCCCAATTCTCCTGCTCCTCAGATGCTGCCTGGCCTGCTGTGTTTTTCCAGCACCACATTTTTCAACTCTGGTCTCCAGCATCTGCAGTCCTCACTTTCTCCTACCAGGGTTACTCTGTTCCACCTACCTCCCAAATCTCCTCACCATGTGCTTTCTACCACCACTTGAAGCAGTTTACGTTTCTAAATACTGAACGTGAAATGCTAACTCCCTCTCCACAGATGCTGCCTGACCTGCTGAGTTTCTCCAGCAACTTCTGTTTTTGTTGCTGATTTCCAGCATCTGTAGTTCTACGTTTTTTTTTTCATTTTGGAGCATTAACCCTGTACTCTGCAAACAGGGTTCTCATTGGATTGAGATCAGGGGAACAACTCTGAGGCTCACAAACAAGGTAAAAGAGCACAAGGGGAGTGTGCGAAAAAAAACAGTGAAGAATGCAAGGTTAGGTTGACGGTAGAGAGGATTCTGGGGAAATGCGGAGATTGGAGGCAAAATCTTGGATGGTCTTAATTTTAATGATAAAGAACTGCTTAAGTTCCTTACACGTCCCATTACACAGAATTTGCAGCACAGAAGCCCAGCCTACTTCTGCTTCTCCTCACTCATACTTCACCTCACCCAACAACATCCTTGTTTTCAAAGTGGAGAGGTTATGTTGCAGCTATACAGGATGCTGGTGAGCCCACACCTGCAGGACTGCGTGCTGTTTTTGTCTCCTCACTTGAGAAAATATGTATTGGCAGTGGGGGTTCACTGGGTTGACTCTGGAGTTGAGAGGATTAGATTACTTACAGTGTGGAAACAGGCCCTTCGGCCCAACAAGTCCACACCGACCCGCCGAAGCGCAACCCACCCATACCACTACATTTACCCTTTACCTAACACTACGGGCAATTTAGCATGGCCAATTCACCTGACCCACACATCTTTTGGACTGTGGGAGGAAACCGGAGCACCCGGAGGAAACCCACGCAGACACGGGGAGAACATGCAAACTCCACACAGTCAGTCGCCTGAGTCGGGAATTGAACCCGGGTCTCAGGCGCTGTGAGGCAGCAGTGCTAACCACTGTGCCACCGTGCCGCCCACCATAAGGGTTGCCTTATGAGGAGACATTGAGTAGATTGGACCCTGTAATCATTGGAATTTAGAAGAATGAGGACGAATTTTACAGGAACATATAAAATTATGGAGGGATCAGTTAAGAGAGAAGCAGGGAGGTTGTTTCCACCAGTGGGTGGAACGAGAACTAGGGGGCATAGCCTCAAAATAAGGGGATGCAGGATTTAAGAGTGAACAGAGAAGGAGCTCCTTCACCCAGAAGGTTGTGACTCTGTGGAATTCCCTGCCTGATGGAGCAGTTGAGGCTACCATGTTGAATGTTTTTAAGGTAAACATAAATAGGTTTTTAAACAGTAAAGGAATTAAGGGTTATGGTGAGCGGGTGGGTGAGTGGAATTGAGTCCTTGAAAAGATCAGCCATGATCTTATTGAATGGCGGAGCAGGCTGAAGGGGCCAAATGGCCTCCTCCTGCTCCCGGTTCTTATATGCTTATGTTCCTGTGCAGGTCTGTCCTGTTTCCATTGTGGATATCTGTATTCTGTATTCTCCTGCTCCTTGGATGCTGCCTGATCTACTGCGCTTTTCCAGCAACACATTTTCAGCGATATCTGTATTCTGCCAATATCTGTTTTGTCATGAGCATGAGGATTTGAGATGACATGTTGAGGACATTAATGAGGCCTCTTCTGGAATACTGTGTCCAGTTCTGGCCACCCAGTTATAGAAGGGTATTATCAAACTGAAGAGGGTTCAGAAGAGATTGACCAGGATGTTGCCAGGAATGGAGGATTTG
Source organism: Hemiscyllium ocellatum (assembly GCF_020745735.1). Lineage (NCBI taxonomy): Eukaryota > Metazoa > Chordata > Chondrichthyes > Orectolobiformes > Hemiscylliidae > Hemiscyllium > Hemiscyllium ocellatum. Next base: position 7,627,386 of record NC_083410.1, on the reverse strand, counting down.
AGTTATAAAGAAAGGCTGAGTAGGCTGAGACTTTTTTCGCTGGAGTTTAGGTGGTTGAGAGCTGACCTTATAGAGGTTTATAAAATCATGAGGGAGTACAGACAGACTAATGATCCTAGAATGGGGATTTCAAGACTAGGGGACATATGTTTAAGCTAAGAGAGTAGAAGACATGTGGGGGCAAAATGTTTACACAGAGGGTGGTTTGTGTGTGGAATGAACTTCCTGAAGAAGTGGCGGATGTGGGAACAGTCACAATTTAAAAGGCACTTAGATAAGTACATCAATAAGAAAGTTTTGGAGGGATGTGGGCCAGGGGCAGGCAGGTGGGGCTAGTTTCATTTGGGATTGTATTCAGCATGGACTGGTTGGACCAAAGGGTTGGTTTCCATGCTCGCTGTGTGTGACCTGATAATCTGCTCATTCAGCACCTCATCCAAGTATCTGCTCAAACCTTCAAGGGGGATTTGAACTCAGGACCCTGAGTCCAGAGGGAAGACGGAGCCACAGTTGACATGCTGCAGTTGCAGTGGACAGATACTTGGGGGCCAGAAGTCTGAAAGAGGCATTGACTGGGGTGTCAATGTTCCTTTTATCCTGCTGCAAACAAGTTGCCAAAACATTTCATCTTGCTCTCATCAAGACAAATGCAAGAATGCCAAATTTCAAACAATCACAACAATTTATTTGACGGGGAAAAATGTGTGGATATTACAGCAAGTCAATTCTGATTGGTCAAGGCCCAGCCAAGGAGCAAATGAAGGGCTGAATGGCCTACTCCCGCTCTTAACTGTCTTCCGTTGGTTTGCCCAAGGTCCCAGGTTAGAAACAGGGAAACTGTCAGGGATGTCTCTCCCATTTACTGATGGTGCCTTGCCATTTCCAGCTTGTGTTTGCAGATTACACCGAGATTCCCAACTACAAAGTAGCATTTTCGGGATGCATTTGTCCAATGCCGTTAGATGGATGACACCACCACAGAAATGCCTGCTGGGAAGAAAGGCTCTATACAGAAAGCTAGGTTTTGTGATTTGGATACCCAGCAATGACCTCCCGAGCTGAGCCCTATCTGCCCATCCATTAGCTGGCGACTGGAGAAGAGATGATAACCAGGAATGAAATTATGATGCAACACAAGTTGGAAAACTAAAGCCAGGAGATAGTCCTGTATCTCTATTTAGGATCAGAGCGCACAAAAGTGTTTTTGCAGTGTGAGGCTTAAACTGAAAAAGATTATTGTAACAAGTTTTACATTTTTTTTCCCTTTTGCTTGGATAAAGATCATCGTTTGCAGCCACAACAGCGGTTACATTTTTAAAGAGTGCAATTGCTATTCTTGGCCTCCAGCGACTAACTACTTTTGGTAAATGCTCCCATCCCAAACCACATAAAGTATGTAAAGGAATGTGGTTTCATGTTTACTCAGTGAAAACTCAGTTCCATAATGCTGACCCAAATGAGGAAATGTGGAACAGTAGCAATTTAATACATAACACAACTGCTGTGCTTTAATTTTCAGGAGTTTCTGGAAAGGATATAAAGCACTGGTCCTCATACTTCCTGCTTTTTCCTAACTCTCAGAAAATTTATCAACTGGGGGACTGAATGAGACAGGAATATTCCTGGTCAGGGCTCTTCCCTGCACCACTGTCTCAGCCAGTGGGTGTTAGAGTCAGGGTAAGACTGGTGTGGGGATAATGATCCAAGCTCAGTCTTCAGCTCTCTCTCCTTCACCCACACACACAGTTGCCATTTGAGACCCCACACCCAATCTCTCCCCCCCCACCCCCCCACAGCCGAATAGTCTGGGATGTAATGCACGGAGCATTTTGTGTCAGATTCTCTCACGGCTTCCAGTGTTTTGAACCAAGAAACAACGCCAGCAATTTCTGGATAGAAGGGGAAGAGAGGAAGTTGGAACTGACTAGAGCCAGGCAGAAAAGAAAGAGGAGTAGTTCTTGTGGAGGCAAGCCATGGAAACTGGAGAACTTGGAGAAATAAATAGTGATATCTTAGAAAATGTCCACATTACAGAGAAGGAGTTGCAGGACATCTTAAAATGCATAAAAGTGGTTAAGTCCCCAGGACCTGATCAGGTGTACCCTAGAACTCTGTGGGAAGCTAGGGAAGTGATTGCTGGACAACTTGCTGAGATATTTCTATCATCAGTAGCCATATAGATGAGGTACTGGAAAACTGGAGATTGGCTATTATGGTGCTACTCTTTAAGAAGGTGGTAGGGAAAAGCCAGAGAACTACAGACTGGTGAGTCTGACATCATGGGTGGGCAAGTTGTTGGAGGGAATTCTAAGGGATAGGATCTACATGTATTTGGAAAGGCAAAGACCGATTAGGGATGGTCAGCATGACTTTGTGCATTGGAAATCATGTCTCATGAACTTAATTGAGTTTTTTGAAGAAGTGAGAAAGAGGATTGATAAGGGCAGAGTTGTAGACATTGTCTTTATGAACTTCAACAAGGTGTTTGAGCAGGTTTCACGTGGTAGACTGGTTAACAAGGTTGGATCACATGGAATACAGTGAGAGCTAGCTAATTAGATACAAAACTGGCTGGAAGGTCGGAAACAGAGGGTGGTGGTAAAAAGTTGCTTTACAGACTGGAGGCTTGTGACCTGCGGTGTGCTGGATCAGTGCTGGGTCCATTGGTTTTCATTATTTATATAAATGATCTGGATGTGAACATAGGAGGTATGATTAATAAGTTTGCAGATGACTTCAAAATTGGAGGTGTAGTGTACAGTGAAGAAGGTTACCTCAGAGAACAATGGGATCTTGATTAGATGGGCCAATAGGCCAAGGCATGGCAGATAGAGTTTAATTTAGATAAATGTGAGGTGTTGAATTTTGCTAAGACAAATCAGGCCAGGACTTATACACATAATGATAATGAGGTAAAAACAATGACTGCAGATGCTGGAAACCAGATTCTGGATCAGTGGTGCTGGAAGAGCACAGCAGTTCAGGCAGCATCCAATGAGCAGCGAAATTGACGTTTTGGGCAAAAGCCCTTCATCAGGAATAAAGGGCTCGTTGGATGCTGCCTGAACTGCTGTGCTCTTCCAGCACCATTGATTGAGAACATAATGGTAATGTCCTAGGAAATGTTACTGAGCAAAGAGACCTTGGAAAGCAGGTTCACAGGTTATTGAAGGTGGAGTCACAGATAGACAGGGTACTGAATAAGACATTTGATAAGTTTGCCTTTATTGGCCAGTGCATGGAGTATAGGAGTTGAGATATCAAGTTGTGGCTGTACAGGATATTGGTCAGGATACTTTTCGAATACTGTATTCAGCTGTGGTCTCCCAGCAAAAGGAAGGATGTTATGAAACTTGAAAGGGCGCAAAAAAGATTTGATTCGATTCCCTACATGTGAAAGCAGAACCTTTGGCCCTGTTGAAGGGCTTTTGCCTGAAATGTCGATTGTCCTGCTCCTCAGATGCTGCCTGACCTACTGAGCTTTTCTAGCACCACAATCTTGACTCTGATCTCCAGCACTCACTTTTGCCCAACCAGTCCACACCAGCCCTCCAACGAGAAACCCACCCAGACCCATTTCCCTCTGACCAATGCACCTAACACTATGGGCAATTTAGTATGGCCAGTTCACCTAACCTGCAGATCTTTGGATTGTGGGATGAAACCAGAGCACCCAGAGGAAACCCACACAGACATGGGGAGAACGTGCAAACTCTACACAGACAGGGGCCTGAGGCTGGAATCGAACCCAGCTCCCTGATGCTGTGAGGCAACAGCACTAACCACTGAGCCACCATGCCGCTGCTAGGATTTACAAGGGTGTTGTCAGGGTTGGAGGGTTTTGAGTTAAAGGGAGAGGCTGAATAGGCTGGGGCTGTATTCCCCGGAGCATCGGAGACTGAGGGGTGACCTTATACAGGTTTATAAAATCATGAGGGGCATGGATAGGGTAAATAGCCAAGGCCTTTTCCCCAGAGTATGGGAGTCTAGAACTCGAGGGCATAGGTTTGAGGTGAGAGGGGAAAGATATAAAAGGGTCATAAGGGAAAACCTTTTCACACACAGAGAGGTGCGTGTGTGGAATGAGCTGCCAGAGGAAGTGGTGGAGGCTGGTACAATTACAACATTTCAAAGGCATCTGGATGTGTACGTTTATAGGAAGAGTTTAAAGGGATATGGGCCAAATGCTGGCAAATGGGACTAAATTAACTTAGAATATTTGGTTGGCACGGAAAAGACAGAGTTTTGGAGAAATATAGTGGGAGAGGAATACTGGCAAAAGGTGAGTAAATAATTGTTGACTCCGAATCCAAACAACAAGAGGCGAAATGAGAAACCTTTCTCACAGTTCTTTAGCCATTTTTTGACAATGGTATCCTGCTGACTGCAGCAATATTCAGTTCAGTAACCTATTGGACCTGGGCATTTTTTGCTTGACTTAGAGGTTCTTTTCAGAGTCTTTTAGTTTTGGTGTTCTTCCACAAATAGGGGGGGAGAGGGAGTTGGGGAGGACAGACAAAGAGAGAGAGAGAGAGAGAGAAAAGAAAAGAGAGACAGGGAGACAGAAAGGCAGATCTGATTTTCTTTTCAGGCTTTCGGAGATCTATGTATAACTACCCCTCAGTCCTGGGACAAACAACAGGTTAAAACCAATCTGAAAACTATTGCTGAGTGATTTTTTTTTGTTTTAATCCAAAGGCCTGGTGACAGCTGGTCTCACAAAAATATCAAATCCACTTCCCGTAATTTTGCAGCCAATGAATGAACATCAATAGAGTCCCACTTTTCCTTTGACTCGTCAAGAAAATTGAAACTTCCATTCTCCAGTGTTGGAAACATGGGGGAGAACCAGTTGATGTGGTGTATTGGGATTGTCAGACAGCTTTTGATATAGTCCCACATTAGGGGCTGTGCAATCTTAAAGCAGATAGGATGAGATGCAATATATTCGCATAGATGGAAAATTGGTTAGCAGACAAGACACGGACAGTAGGAATGTTTTACTCATTCTTAGAGTGGAAGTTGGTGATAAGTACAATGTCACAGGGATCAGTCCTTGTCCCCAGCTGTTCATGACATATATCAGTAATTTGGATGAAACAATCAAATATAATATTCGAGGTTTACTGATAGCACAAACTAGATGGGAGGGAGAGTGGTTAGGCAGATGTAAAAAGCTGGGAGAAAGTGAGGACTGCAGATGCTGGAGATCAGAGTCAAGAGTTTGGTGCTGGAAAAGCACAGCAGGTCAGGCAGCACCCGAGGAACAGGTGAATAGATGTTTCGGGCATAAGCCCTTCATCAGGAATGTGATGTAAAAAGCCTTTGGGGAAAATTCGACAGGCTGAGTGAGTGTGTAAATACATAGCTAATATGAGATAGGAGAAAATGTCAGCCTGTCAGAATATTATTTAAATGAGGACGGATTGAGAAAATTTGAGATAGATTGAGACCTGCATGTGCTTGTACACCAGTCACTGAAAGAAAATCTGCACATGCCCTCAGCGCTCACGAAGACACATGGTATGTTGGTGTTCATTGCAAGATATTTCGAGAACAGGAGCAGGGATATCTTCCTGCACCTGTACTGTGCCTTGGAGAGACCACACCTGGAATACATGTGCTGTTTTAGACTATAAAATGGAAATAGGCCATTCAGCCCTCTGAGTCTGCTTCACAATTCAATGACAGCATGGCTGATTCTATAATCCTCAACTCAACTTTCCTGTCTTTTTGCCACCACCTTCGATTCCCTTACCGATAAACTGGCACTCTGTCTATCTCATCCTTGAATATACTCAATCTCGACAACTCTCTGTGACAAAGAATTCCTCAGATTCACAACCTCCTAAGAGAAGAAATTTCTCCTCATCTCTGTCTTAAATATGTGACTCCTTAATCTGAGAATATACCTTCTGGTCTCAGACTCGCCTACAAGGGGTAACAGCCATTCTGCATCTACCCTTCAAGTCCTGTAGGAATTTTGTAGGCTTCAATAAGGTCACCTCCCACTCTTCTGAACTTCAATGAGCATAGGCCCAACCTACGTGTTGTCTCTCCATATCTGCAGTTAGACTAGTGACCCTTTTCTGAACTGCCTCCAATGCCCCAGTGTATTTTTTGTTCACCTTACATAAGAAAATCTTTATTTGCAACAGAGGCAGTGCAACCAAAGTTCACCAGACTAAAGATAGCAGGATAAAATTAAGACTGCAAATGCTGGAGATCAAAGTCAAAAAGACTGGCACTGGAAAAGCACAGCTGGTCAGGCAGCATCTGAGAAGCAGGAGTCAATGTTTCAAGCATAAGGTCTTCAGCAGGGTTATTTTATGAGGAGAGAATAGGTCTGTATTCACTGATGTTTAAAAGAATGAGGTCCGATTTCATTGAAACTTATAAAATTCTAATGGGGTGGACAGTCTGGATGTGGGCTTCATGTTTCCCCAGGCTAGGGCGTCCAGAAGAAGGAGTCAAAGTCTCAGAACATGCAATCAGTCATTTCAGACTGAGATGAGGAGAAATGTCTTCATCAAACAGTGATCAAACTGTGGAATTCTCCACCACAGAAAGTAGTGAGGTGAAGACATACAATCATAGAGTCTTACAGTTAGGAAACAGACCCTTCGGTCCAACTAGCCGATGCTGACCATAATCCCAGACTAAACAAGTCCCACCTGCCTGCTCCTGACCCACATCCAAAATAATCCAAACATCACTTTAACATTGTTATTATACCCACATCCACCACTCCCACAGGAAGTTCATTCCACACACGAACCACTCTCTGGATAAGCGATTTGCCCCCCTGTGTCATTTTAAAATTTATCACCTTAGAAATGTGCCCCCTAGTCTAGAAGTCCCCAATCCTTGGGAAAAGACAACTACCATGATCCCTACCTATACATCTTATTACTTGGTAAACTTCGATAAAGTCGCCTCTCGACCTCCTACACTTCAGTGAAAAAAAAGGTCCCAAGTCACTGAATATACTTAAGAAAGAAATAGATATGAACAGACTAAAGGTATAAAGAGGTCTGGGGAAAGTGCAGGAGTTTGTTGTTGAGATAAAGGATCAGCCGTGATTATGTTGAATGACAGAGAAGGTTCAATGGACCAAATGGTCTACTCCTGCTTCTATTTCCTGTGTCAGTTTAAAATAGACACATGATTATCCAACATTTAATTATCCAAATATCGGATTATCCGGCAAGATCGCGATATCCCGAAGCTTGGCTAAAATATGTTATCCAGCATTCGATTATCCAGAAATCGATTTACTTGGAATCTGGAATTGGATTAACTGAACGAAATAGTCCCTGCCTGTGTCCTACAGAAAATAGACGTTCCTCTGTAGTGCTTACAGCATCCGCACTTTAAGATGCATTGTCATTTCTGAATGCACTTCACCAGATGATAAACGTGACATGTACACAATAAAATGTAGAAAAAATTACATCCATTCATAGAGTCATGGAGTCACAGAGAGCTACAGCACGGAAACAGACCCTTTGGTCCAACCCGTCCATGCTGACCAGATATCCCAACCCGGTCTAGTTCCACCTGCCAGCACCCAGCCCATATCCCTCCAAACCCTTCCTATCATATACCCAGTCAGATGCCTTTTAAATTGCACCAGCCTCCAACACTTCCTCTGGCAGCTCATTCCATACCCGTACCAGCCTCTGCATGAAAAAGTTGTCCCTTGGGCCTCTTTTATAACTTTCCCCTCTCACCTTAAACCTATTCCCTCTAGTTCTGGACTCCTCCACCCCAGGGAAAAGACATTGTCTATTTATCCTATCTATGCCCCTCATGATTTTATAAACTTCTATAAGATCACTCCTCAGCCTCCGATGCTCCAGAGAAAACAGCCCCAGCCTATTCAACCTCTCCCTATAGCTCAAATCCTCCAAGCCTGGCAACATCCTTGTAAATCTTTTCTGAACCCTTTCAAGTTTCATAACATCTTTCTGACCAGAATTGCATCCAATATTCCAACATTGGCCTAACCAATATCGTGTACAGCCGCAACATGACCTCCCAATTCCTATATTCAATACACTGACCAATAAAGGAAAGCATACCAAACGCTGCCTTCACTATCCTATTGACATGCCACTCCACTTTCAAGGAGTTATGATCCTGCACTCCAAGGTCTCTTTGTTCAGCGACACTCCCTAGGACCTTACCATTAAGTGTATAAATCCTTCTAAGATTTGCTTTCCCAAAATGCAGCACCTCAGATTTATCTAAATTAAAATCCATCTCCACTCCTCAGCCCATTGGCCCGTTTGATCAAGATCCTGCTGTAATTTGAGGTAACCTTCTTTGCTGTCTACCACACCCCCAATTGTGATGTCATCTGCACTTATACCTCTTAAGCTCACATCCAAATCATTTATAAAAATGACGAAAAGTAGAGAGCCCAGCACTGATCCTTGTAGCACTCCTCTGGTCACAGACCTCCAGTCTGAAAAACAACCCTCCTCTGTCTTCCACCTTTGAGCCAGTTCTGTATCCAAATGGCTAGTTCTCCATGTATTCCATGAGATCCAACTTTTCTAACCAGTCTCCCATAGGGAACCTTGTTGAATACCTTACTGAACTCCATTACATTATGTTAATGGGATTTATATAATTTCTTGTTATCTTTTCCTCTCCCATAAATAAATTATTCCACCATCATCACTGTTTTGATAATGTGGCTGCAATTACATTCTCCTTTCAAGTGATGTGAATAATTCTTATCATATGAAGCTGAAGTAACAAGCTCAATCGAAACAACCTCACATTTTAAGCTGTAAATTTCCTGACATAGGCCAAGGGATAACGGTCTGTGTATGTGAGTGATTTTTGATGGTTGCGATAGAAATAAACTTCAAACTGTTAAAGAGACAGTAACAATCCCAGAGTTGCATTTCCCATTCCACAGCACTTCTGCGGATACTGACTCAAATTCTTGGAAAAATATTCCATTGACTTCTCCATTCCTGATCCGTCGTTTTGCAAAAAGACCACGCCCAAATCACTGGCATCAACTGTCATTTTGAAAGGTTTAATTAAATTAGGGCTCATTCATTCGGATTGCTATCAGTGCTGAGGACCCGATTTCAAACCCTGCCAGGGCTGATGGTGAAATTTGAAATCCATGAAAAATATTGGAAATTAAGAGTCTTGTGATGACCATGAATTCATTGTCAATTGTTGGAAAAACCCATCTGGTTCACTAATGTTGTTTAGGGAAGGAAACTACCATCCTTACCTGATCTGACCTACATGTGACTCCAGACCCACAGCAATGTGGTTGACTTTTAACTGCCCTCTGGGCAATTCAGGAGGGGCACTGAATGCTGGCCTAGCCAGTGACATCCTCATCCCATGAATGAATAAAGAAAACATTTCTCAAAAGCTGGTAGGCACATGTTTGACCAGGTTAGCTCTGCCTGTTTTCACTATAATTTTGTTGAAGGTACATCTAAGGTGCTGAAGACAAGATGAACTTCCAATAAAACCGCACATCCCAAGAAATCTCATGGTTTTCCATTTAATTTTAGGAATGGGGTATTGTATCAGAGTTTTCGGATTCACTGTTCTTGGTAACGCTTACCCTGTCCTACAGTGTGATTGGTAACCATTATTTCTGGCAAGATTTATTATTTAGCTGTAATTACTTACGTAAGCCTTCTCATATGTTCTTCCTGGGGGATACCGTTTATTATATTATTGCCTGAATAAACTGTACAGTGAGGCACATTAGCTCCAAGTTGATTCAAAAGTCTTTTGAATGAAGTTGGGGCACCTTTAGCCAAAATGGCATGATTCAACAGTGATATAACCATTTGGTGGAACAAATGTTGATAGCTCTTTACCTCTTGATGTTTAATGGTGACTGTCATTGCCCCTTCAATAGGTCAAACTTGGTAAAGAGTAAGACCCGGACATCCCATTCAGAGCAATCTTCCGAAGAACTGGGGATGAATCTGTTTTCATTACTGCATTTACATTGCTCCAGTCAGTGCAGAAACTAGTCCCCTCACCCAGTTTAAAAACTAATGCCATCAATAAACTCCATTAAGCAATTTTCTAGCTCCTATTGAATCTGTTTTCCGAGTTGAAGCAATAGGGATGTTGTTTTATTCGGACTGACACCCCTAAATAACATTTGCCTGTAGCATTGCTCTGGCCTCTGGGATTGAATTTGTTTAGCCATTGCTCTAGTCACTATACACAATGGAGAGAAATCTGGAACATTGGGCAGCATGGTGGCTCAGTGGTTCGCACTGCTACCTCACAGCACTAGGGTCCTAGGTTCGATTTCAGCCTCAGGCGACTGTCTGTGTGGAGTTTGCACATTCTCCCCATGTCTGTGTGGGTTTCCTCTGGGTGCTCTGGTTTCCTCCCACAGTCCCACAGTGCAGGTCAGGTGAATTGGCCATGCTAAATTGTCCATAGTACTAGATGCATTAGTCAGAGGGAAATGGGTCTGGGTGGTTACTCTTTGGAGGGTTGGTGTGGACTGGTTGGGCCAAAGGGCCTGTTTCCACACTGTAGGGAATCTAATCTACCTGTGCTGTGTCTTTAGCTTTATTTGGGGAGTTTAGGCATAGCTATATCTCCATTTCATCCAAATTACTCCCGTGGAGTAAGTCAACTCTCTGCAAGGGGAATTTGTGAAAACTTATCTCCAGGGCTCTGGACATTAAGTCAATTTCTAAGTGCACTTGTATAAAGGATAAGTACTGTCCACTGACTCTGTTATTAAAGTTTCTTCTTTTAACATACCCTTTGAGTAAAAACTAAGCCCTCCTCAGCAAAACTGTTTGGGTATCTCCTGTATTTCTTAACATATTTATAGATTTAGGGGAAGTGATGGCCTGATGATATAATGACTGGACTGTTAATCCAGAGACCCAGGTAATGTTCTGGGGACCTGGGTTTGAATCACGCCATGGCAGATGGGGGAACTTGGATTCAATAATAAATCTGGAATTAAAAATCTAATGATGACCATGAATCCATTGTCGATTGACAGGAAAAAATAAACATCTTGCCTTTTAGGGAAGGAAACTGCTATCCTTACTTGGTCTGGCCTACATGTGACTCCAGACCCACAACAATGTGGGTGACTCTTAACTGCCCTCTGGGCAATTAGGAATGGGCAATAAATGCTGCCGAACCAGCGACACCCTCATCTTGTGAATGAAAAAAGAAGTAAAAAGTTGTATCATCTGAAGAAAAAGGGGTTTTGTTGCTACGCAGTTGCTTTTGAACCCAAAGTTATCCAAAGTGTCAGTGAGTGCTGTGGATCAGATCAAACCCCCCTCAAAATATATTCAGAAGGTAGCCTCCTACGGTGAATAAACTGCTGACTGAAGGCCTCTTTCGATGAGGAAGGAAAAACCAACCATTGTCCTTGGAACTGCTCTCTTGGGTGAGTCAATACCAGAATATGTACTAATATAAGAAAAGCATAACTAATAAATTCATGGTGGCTGGAGTTATTAATGAACATTGGCAAACACACCCTGCAATGGTTTTTGAGTGGATGGTTAAGCTCTTATAACTTTTCCCGAACACACTGGAAAACAGTAATCACAAATCACAACAAAGGCAGCACATTTCTCCATGGAAATCCGAGAAAGTGGGAAAGCAGGGAAAGTGGGAAAGCAGGGAAAGTGGGTTTTCTTCTCTGGTGTTTTAGTTTAACTAAAAAGAAAGATTTGCATTTGTATGGGACTCATCACAGACAGCAGGCAACTCTAAATGCTTTACAGTCATTGAGTCACGTTTTGAAATGTAGTCATAACTCCATAAGACACAGGAGCAGAATTAGGCCATTCAGCCCATCAAGTCTACTCTACTATTAGAACATAGAACATTAGATAATACAGCATAGGAACAGGCCCTATGCCCACAGTATTGTGCCAAACATCATGCCAAATTAAACTAATCCCTTCCGACTGCCCATGATCCACTTCCCTCCATTCTGCTGATTCATGTGTTTATCTAAAAGCTCCATAAATGCCCCTCATTTCTGCCCTCACCACTATCCCTGACAGCGCATTCCAACACCTACCACCTGTGTCCAAATCTTGTGTCTCATTTGAACTTTTCCCTTCTCATCTTAAATGTATGGCCCCTCCACCCATAGTATTAGACATTTCAACTCTGGAGAAAAGTTTCTGACCGTCAACCCTGTCTATGCAGCTCATGATATTATAGACTTATATCACGTCTCCCCTCAGCCTTCGCCACTCTAAAGAAACCAACTCTAGTCTGTCCAGCCTCTCATTATAGCTTGTACCCTCTAATCCGGGCAGCATCCTGGTAAACCCCTTCTGCACCCTTTCCAAAGCCTCCACATCCTTCCTGTCACATGGCGACCAGAATTTAACCCAGTACTCTTAAGTGTGGCCTAACGAAAGCTGCAACCTGTCATCTTGACTCTAGTACTCAATTCCCTGACCGATAAAGGCAAGCATGGCATTTTCCTTCTTTACCACCCTACGTACTTGTGTGACACTTTCAGGGAACTATGGACTTGAACCCCAGGAACCCTCTGTAGAACAAAGCTGTTTGGGGTCCTGCCATTAACTGTATGCTTTCCTTTAATGTTTGATCTCCCAAAGTGCAACAGCTCGCACTTACCCGGGTTAAATTCCAAGTTCCATTTCTCTGCTCATTTCTCCAACCGATCTATATCCTGCTATATCCTTTGACAACCTTTCACACAACCCACAACGCCTCAATTTTTGTGTCATCTGTAAACTTGCTAATGCCTTTTCATCCAAAACTATGATTTCATCCATTCAATGTGATCATGGTGGATCTGACAGTCCTCAACTCCACTTACTTGCCTTCTCCCCATAACCCTTGTTATGTGTCTATCCAATAGATGGATTTTTTAAAAATGTGTTCATGGGACTAGAGCATCACTGACTAGGCCCAGCATTTATTGCCCATCCCTAATTGCCCAGAGGACAGATCAAAGCCAACCACATTGCTGTTTGTCTGGAGTCAAATGCCAGCCAGACCAAGTAACAATGGTAGAGTTCCTTCCCTAAAGGGCAGTGGGGAACCAGGTGGGCTTTCCTGATACTTGACAATCTTAATTCCAGATTTTTTAACTGAATTTTTTAATAGCACGATTTGAACCAAAGTCCCCACACCATTACCTGGATCTCTCAATTAACAGTTCAGCAACATTACCATTAGGCCACCATCTCCCCTCATCTCCTTAATATACCGATGTACTTAATGACTCAGCCTCCGCAGTAAAGAATTCCACAGATTCTTTATTCTCTGAGAAGAAATCCCTCTTGATCTCTGTCTTAAGTACATGGTCACTTACTCCGAGACTATACCATCTTGAGTCTCCCACAGGGAAACAACATCACATTTAAACAGTCAAGTCCTCTCAAAATCCTATACATTTCAGTAAGGTCGCCTTTCGTGCTTCTATATTCCAATGAGTACATGCCCAAATTGTTGAACCTCTCCTCCTAAGACAATCCTTCACTGTTGCAATGTTGGAAGAGAAGCAGGCATCAGATAGACTACAAACCCATATGCACAGCAATGTGATAATATCGTCAGTTTTATTACCTCCCTTTCAATTTGTTCCTGTGGATTGTGATCTAACGTATCTGGATGCCTGGACCAACTAAATATCCAACTTGCTACAAATATGGCCCAGGTGGAAGCACTTTTGTCTCTGAATTGGAAGACTGAATTTCCACTTTCAGGCAAGTGTGCAAACCCCAGGGATGACACTCCAGTGAAATATTGTGTGAGTTGATGGTTCCATCTATCATTTGAGACTTTAAACCAAAGCTCCAAAGGTTAAAAGTGATCCCAGGAAGGAAAAAGGTGGCCAGTGATCCAGAAAGGCTTGGAGTCAGTCCCTGTCACTGGGTCAAAATCCTCGAATTCCCTCCCTCAGAGCATTGTGGGTCTATCTACAGCACATGGGCTGCGACGATTGAAGAAAGTAGCTCACTCCCAGCTTCTCAAGGGCAACTAGAGATGGGCAATAAATGCAGGCCCAGCCAGCGACATCCACATCCTGTAAATAAATGAAAAAAGGTGTCCTGCAGCCCAGGGGGATAAACCTGCCCCTGCTGTTAATATTGAAATGCAGTGTGGAATCTATATGTGTTCATGAAGGTGCTAGCTGTGAGCTTTACAGCGAACAGGGAGTTAGGTTGCAATTATCTTCACCTCCGAGGTGAAATGAAGCAAGTAACTAAAATATGAATCCCAGTTGTGGTTCAACCTGACCACATCAACAAAGTCTAAATGGGCAGGGTTGCATATGGGTCCTGGCAAGAATGCTTCCTTTTCCCTAATAAACACCAGCAGTGTCAAATTCTTCATAGTCTTCTGTTCCCAGTCAATAATGGAATCAGGGAGACAGATGATTTTAATCAGACCAGAGTCTTGGAATCTTCAAACCATTTGCCAACTCAAGATTTGTTCCCTGACTCAACATTTGAACGAGTGAATTCGAAGCAAGAGGCAGCCTCCTCAAGCCTGCTTTATCATTTAATTATTTTTTTATTTTCATCCATCTGGGCATCACTGGCTAGTGGTTGAGGACAAAGCACTAATTGTTTTCAAGAAGGAGGTTAGATATAGTTTATAGGGCTAAAGGCATCATAAGATATGAGGGAGCAAACAGGGGACTGAGTTGGATGATCAGCCATGCTCATATTGAATGGTGCAGCATTCTCAAAGGGCTGAATAGCTGACTCTAACTTGTGTTTTTGATGTTTTTCTATGTTTCTGTTTTGTAACATAAACAGAAATTGCAGGAGGATCTCAGCACTCTGGCAGTATTTGTGGAGAGACAAACAGAGTAATCGTTTTGAGTTCAGGGTGACTCTTCTTTAGAAATACTAAACTTCTGAAGAACAGTTACACTAGACTCTGTTTAACTCTGTTTCTCTCTCCAGAGATGCTATCGGATCTGCTGAGTTTCTCCAGCAGTCTCTGTGTTTGTTTCAACTTTCCAGAGTCTGTGCTATTTTGCCCTTATACAGTTGAGTTTTTGATTGGAAGAGGTTAGTCACGCAACCATTCAGTTATTATGGCACAGAAGGAGGCCATTCTGCCCAGCTGGTCAATGCCGTCTGTAAAATGATCCAAGTAGTCCCATTCTTCTGTTTTTTCCATGCAGCAGATTTAATTCCTGAAAATGCCTTTCAAAATCATTTGATTGTTTCCGCTTCCACTGCCCTGTACACGGCGATTTCAATTGCTTTGACATTTATTGCTAAGGGGATAGAGTCTAAGAGTTGGGAGATGTTGCTGCAACTGTACAAGGCATCAGTGAGACAGCACCTGGAGTGTCGTGTACAGTTTTTGTTTCCTTACTTGAGGAGGGATGTTGTTACA
Source organism: Hemiscyllium ocellatum (assembly GCF_020745735.1). NCBI lineage: Eukaryota > Metazoa > Chordata > Chondrichthyes > Orectolobiformes > Hemiscylliidae > Hemiscyllium > Hemiscyllium ocellatum. The sequence continues at coordinate 7,611,990 of NC_083410.1, read as the reverse complement.
TTGGATGCAGTTCAGAGGAGGCTCACTAGGTTGATTCCAGAGGTGAGGAGTTCGTTATTTGAAGTGAGATTGAGCAGTTTAGGCTTATACTCTGGGGTTTAGTAGAATGAGAGGAGATCTAATTGAGGTATAGACGATGCTAAAGGGGATCGACAAAAATGGATATAGAGACAATATTTCCTCAAGTGGGGCAAAGTAGATTGAGAGGTCATAGTTCAAGTTTAAAGGGTAGCAGGTTTAAAACAGGGAGTATGCTATTCAGCCCTGGAAGCCTTCTCTGTCTGATTCTCCCAGGATCATATCATGGATTGTAAGTGAGGACTGCAGATGCTGGAGATCAGAGCTGACAATGTGTTGCTGGAAAAGCGCAGCAGGTCAGGCAGCATCCAAGGAGCAGGAGAATCGACGTTTTAGGCATGCGCCTTTCTTCAGGAAGAGCTGAAGATCCCTTTCTGAAGAAGGGGTCATGCCCGAAACGTCGATTCTCCTGCTCCTTGGATGCTGTCTGACCTGCTGCACTTTTCCAGCAACACATGATCTGATCCTGGTTGACATCATCTAAGCCTCAACTCTACTGTCCTGCCCACTTCGCATAACCCTTCAACCCATTCGTCCCTGTTCAAAGTATGCGATGTCCCAGCATCCATTGTACTCCATCAGTCCTCCACGTGCCTTGCTCAAGCCTTCAACCTGATTCATGTCCTGTCAGCTGAGGGGAACAGGTTTTCTTTGTTGACATCATTTCATCCAAGCTGAGCCGAGTTTCCGTTCAATTTCACCCTCTCCAAAGGCTGATGAGATTTTGGAATTGGTCTTAAAAAATAGGTTAACTCATGCGTTTGGACAGGCTAATGGAGACAGAAAACATGGGAGCTGCATAAAGCTCTATACTGTGGTGGGCATATTTAGTCAGGTGGGAAGGTGACTGCGAGGGAATCTTCTCACCTCCAAGCCAATTGGGTTCATGGTGGGAAGGTCACATTGTGGACCGTGTGGTCAAGTAATGCCCACGTTTGATCCTCAAGGCCCGGTGTTGGCATTGGCATTAATTCCCTTCCCCTGTGTCCTGCAGTGTCCCACACTCGACAGTGCTGTTGCTACCATCAGTCACCTGAGGCTTTGAGATCCAGTGAGAATAAAAAGGGCCTGTAGCGATTGTCGTATCATCAGCAGTCACCATGGTGCTGATGTGCAATAAAGTTGCTCTGATTGGCTGTGGATCTCATTCAGCAGATTTGGATTGAGGAGGTCCTTGAACAGAGGCAAGGCAGTGTGCTATCCAACTAAAAGCCTGAGGCAGTGCTGTTGTGGTTAAATGACATGACACATAATCCAGAGACCCAGGCTAATGTTGTGAGCACTTACTTTCAAATCCCACAATGACAGATGGTAAAATTTCAATTCAATTAAAAAAAAACTGGAAGCATAACAACCATGTAATCCCTATAGATTGTTGTAAAACAAAATTCCACCTGGTTCACTGATGCCCTTTAGGGAAGGAAATCTTCCATCCTTACCTGGTCTGACCTATATGTGATTCCCAGACCCACAGCAACATGGTTGACTCTTAACTTTAATTAGGGACAGGTAATAATTGTTGGCCTTGCCAGTGATTAGATTAGATTAGATTAGATTACCTACAGTGTGGAAACAGGCCTTTCAGCCCAACAAGTCCACACTGACCCTCCAAAGAGTAACCCACCCAGAACCATTTTGTTCACATTGGTTCAAGTTCTGTCTGCTCTAAGAGTGTGACATAAAATGTCCCAATGAACTTAAGACCTAGGAGCAGGAGGAGGCCCTACAGCCTCTTGAGCCTGCTCCATCCGTCATTTAATACAGGGTAAAAACAATGACTGCAGATGCTGGAAACCAGATTCTGGATCAGTGGCACTGGAAGAGCACAGCAGTTCAGGCAGCATCCAACGAGCAGTGAAATCGACATTTAGCGAAACGTCAATTTCGCTGCTTGTTGGATGCTGCCTGAAATGCTGACCTCTTCCAGCACCACTGATCCAGAATCCGTCATTTAATACGATGGTGGCTGAGCACATCTTGGCTTTGCTTCCACTTTCCTGCTTGATCTCTATAATCCTTCAACCCATTACAAATTAAACATCTATTTCCTCCTTAAATTTACTCAGGATCAGCATCCACTGCACTCTGGGATAGTGAATTCCACAGATTCATAATCCTTTGGGGGAAGTAATTTCTTCTTATTTCTATGATAAAGTTGCTGCCCCTTACCTGAAAACTATGACCTCTTGTTCTAGACTACCCCACAAGGAGAAATATCCTCTCTTATCTACTTTCTCAATTCCCTCTAGTACCGTGTATTCCTCAATTAGATCTTCTCTCATTCTTCTAAACTCTAAAGAGGATGGGCCTAAATGGGTTAAAAGTGTTCTTCAAATTTCTGCAATGGGAATAATCACAGTTGTAAAAAGGGAATTTGACTGGACATATCCCATGGGGGAGGGAATGGCTTAGTGGAATTATCACTGGACTGTTAATTCAGAGATCCAGGTAATATTCTGGAGACACAGGTTCAAATCCTGCGATAGTAGGTGGTAGAATTTGAATCCAATAACAATCTGGAGTTAGGAATTTGACGATCATCGCAAATCCATCCATTGTTGATTTGGTGGCTCAGTGGTTAGCACTGCTGCCTCACAGCACCATGGATGTGGGTTCAATTCCAGCCTTGGGCAAATGGCTGTGTGGGGTTTGCACATCCTCCCTGTATCCTCCTACAGTTCAAAGATGTGCAGGTTAGATGGATTGGCCATAGGGAGTTGCAGGGTTACAGGGATAGGCTGGACCTGGGTGGGATGATGTTCATGGGGTTAGTGTGGACTGGAAGGGCTGAATGGCCTGTGTCTCCACTGTGGGGCCTCTATGATTGTCAGGAAGAGCCCAACTGATTCATTAATACCCATTTGTAAAGAAAACAGCTGTCCTTTCCTGCCCTGGCCGACATGTGACTTCAGACCCACACCAATAGGGTTGGCTCTGGGCAATAAACGTTGGCTAAGCCAGCGACACCCTCATCCTGTGAATAAATTTTAAAAATATTTTACTCAACACACTGTGATCGAGAACATACTGCCTGAAAAGGAGAGTGTAGCAGATTCAACTGGAATATTTGAAAGGATGGCATATTTATACCTGAAAATAAAAAAAAGCTGAAAATGTGTTGCTGAAAAAGCGCAGATCAGGCAGCATCCAGGGAACAGGAGATTCGACGTTTCGAAGATTCCTGAAGAAAGGCTTATGCCCGAAACGTCGAATCTCCTGTTCCCTGGATGCTGCCTGACCTGCGCTTTCTCAGCAACACATTTTCAGCTCTGATCTCCAGCATCTGCAGACCTCACTTTCTCCAATTAAAAAAAATGTCAAGGTTATAGGAAGAAAATTAACTTCTGACTCATCGGATAGCTCTTTTAATGAGATGCTGGGCTGAATAGCCTCCTGTTGTGTGACCCAGAAACTAAAATTAAAATGCAAAGCACACATAGCAGCACAGATATATTTTGTTTCACTGTTTGACATATCTGCACTTTTCTTGAGAACTAGTCTCTTCTCAGCAAATTGGTTCATCATTAATGCAGTTCTGACTTACCCAAAAAGATAAATATTAGTCTCTCAGTGGTCTACCCAGTAGCCTGTGTGCTTTCATTCTACAGTGTTTAATATTCATTACTGAGTTTTCAAGACTTCAGTGCTTCAACACATCTGGTTTTTAATCAATTCCAATATTCATCCAGCTGTCAATCAGAGAAAAAAAATTTCAGGATCACAAAAATCATCAGGGAACGTCTTGCACTCAGATACGGATTCGCAATTATGCTAATGTTGTTGCAGTCTTAACAAAACAAATAAGAAAATGCCATTAGCCCCAAATTACCTGTTGGTTCCATAAATGTTGTGGGGCCCTTTGCAATATTGTGGATGGCACGGTGGCTCAGTGGTTAGCACTGCTGCCTCACAGCGCCAGGGTTCGATTCCACCCTCAGGCGACTGTCTGTGTGGACTTGGCACATTCTCTCCTTGTCCGCGTGGGTTTCCTGTTTCCGATTTCCTCCCACAATTCAAAGATGTGCAGGTCAGGTGGATTGGCCATTCTATAGTGCCAATGAGTGTGCAGGCACGGTGGGTTGGCCATGAGGCATGCAGGGTTACAGGAATGGGATAAGATGCTCTCCGGAGGGTCGGTGTAGGCTCATTGGGCTAACTGAGCTGCTTCCATGTTGGAGGGATTCTATGAACGCAAGGTCACAGTGGAAGATGGAGTTTAATTGTGGGTCCATTTTGCATCCCGACCTGCTCAGAGTGAGGGAATATTGTGCCACAAAAGGCACAGCCAAGTGGAACTGCCATTTCACTCCATTGCTCTCAGTTAAAACCACCTTCCACTTCCTAATGCCTCCCTCCAAACACTTGGCTGCCCTGAAGGATTTTTGGATGTAGATTTGATCACTGAGCTGGAAGGTTCATTTTCAGATGTTTCGTCACCATCGTAGGTAGCATTTTCAGTGAGCCCCCGAATGAAGTACTGGTGGTGTAGCCTGCTTTCTATTTATATGTTTGAGTTTCCTTGGGTTGGTGATGTCATTTCCTGTAGTGACATCATTTCCTATGGTGATATCATTTCCTGTTCTTTTTCTCAAGGGGTGTTAAATTGGATCCAAGTCAATGTGTTTATTGATAGAGTTCCGGTTGGAATGCTATGCTACTTTGAGGTTTTTGCAGAATCATCCTCACCACTCCAGTTTATCTTGTATTCATCTGAAAACCATCCATCCCAAAGCTGCATGCTGTCCAGATTCGGGGAGCACAGTGGAAATCAAACTCTGCTACTCCCAGACTCATCATCAGTGTCAAAGACTTCATAAAACTATGCAGAGTTCCCAAATGTCCCCATCGTTTGGACTCAGGTTGACAGGAAACACAGATCAGGTTTCTGTAAGACCATAAGATATAGGAACAGAAGTAGGCCATTCAGCCCATTGAGTCTGCTCCAATGTTCACTGAGACCATGGCTGATCTGATAATTCTCAACTCCACCTTCCTGTTTTTTCCCCATAATCCTTGATTCCCTTCCTGATCAAAAAAATCTGTCCATCTCAGCTTTGAATATAGTTAACAAGACTAAGGATAAAAGGTAAGCCATTCAGGACTGAGATGAGAAAAAATGTCTTCACTCAAAGAGTTGTAAACCTATGGAATTCTCTCCCACAGAAAGCTGTTGGGAACAGATTGTCAGACACACTCAAGAGGGAGCTGGACGTGGTGCTTGCAGCTAAAGGGATCAAGGGGTTGGAGGAAAAGGTGGGGTTGGGATACTGAGAATGCAGAGTTAGCCATGATCATACTGAATAGTGGGGCAGGCTCAAAGGGCCAAATGGCCTCCTCCTGCATCTGTTTTTCATGTTTCTGTGTTCTCAAGTGTTGCTATTTATTAGAAATAAATGTGTTCTTTTTTACAGGTAAACAATAATGACTTGATGACATATAACTTCATCGTTAAAGCTGTAGCTGCCCCTCTATAAACTTCTCCCTACTCATATTTGAAGACAGATACAAAAACAATTAGTGTTATGAATGGAAGGAAAATCTGGGAACTTAATTTACCAGCCCTGTCCACAGGGTTCGTTGAGATAATCCTTTTAAGAAACCTGAAAGTGTTCAGAAAATATTTACAAGGATGTTGGCAGGTTTGGCGACAGAGAGAGGCTGAACAGGCTGGGGCTGTTTTCCCTGGAATGTAGGAGGCTGAGGGGGTAACCTCATGCAGGTTTATAAAATCGTGACGAGCATGAATAGGGTGAATAGACCAGGTCTTTTCCCTGGGGTACGGGTCTTCAAAACTAGAGAGCATTGGTTTAGGCGAGAGGAGAAAGATCCAGAAGGGAACTAAATGTGCAACTTTTTCACGCAGTGAGTAATGAGTGTATGGAATGAGCTGCCAGAGGAGGTGTGGAGGCTGGTACAATTACAGCATTTAAAAGGCATCTGGATGGTGTATGAATAAGGAGGGTTTAGAAGGATGTGGGCCAAATGCTGGCAGATGGGACTAGATTTATTTCGGATATCTGGTCAGCATGGACACATTGGAATGAAGGGTCTGTTTCTGTTCTGTACATCTCTATGACTCTATGACTTGCTGTTCATCAATCTCTCTCTTCTCCAGGTATTTTCATGTTCCCACAGGAGGCACAGAGCAACTGGTTCACAACCTATGAAGTCACTGACTTATGGATTAAAAGCATCTGCATTCAGCAGTTTTGTAAGGGAGAAAAGTTTGGCTTTCCTCCGGCTTTATCTTTTCTTTTCCTGTAGAGACAAAAACCTTCCTTTCCAAAGGGTGTAAGAAAGGACTGGTGATTAGGGTTAGGGAGAAACCCAAGATATTTAAAAATACATTAAAGAGAAGAGGCTATCCAGTGAAAGAGCCAGATCCATTTGGGAACATGGGGGCAATCTGTGTGTGAAGCTGCAGGCAGGCTGGAAAGGTATTAACTGAATATTTCTCTTCAGTATTCACTCCAGAAGAGGGGGTGGTGAGGTCAGAATTTGTAGGGGCTCTGATGCAATTTCTGGGTCTCAGGGGTAAGTGCCAGAGGACTGGAAGATGGTTAATGTAGTTCCACTGTTAAGAAAGATGGCAGCAATGATCCAGAAAATTAATGACAAGTGAGTTTCACATCGGGAAGCTAATGGAGAAAACTTTGAAGGAGCAAATTAATATCCACTTGGAAAGGCATGGGTTAATCAGGGATAGTAAGCATGGCTTTGTCAGAGGGAGGTCATGTCCAAACATTTATTAGATTTTTTGAAAATGTGATCAAGTGTGTAGAAGAGGGAACTTCAGTTGTTGTAATTAATTTGGACTTTAGCAAAGCTTTTGACAGGGTTCCACATGGAGAATGATTGAGAAGGTTAAAGCACATGGAATTCAGAAATTATAATCAGGCTTAGTATTAGGACACAAAGGGTGGTGGTAGAAGGTGTTTTGAGTGACAGGAGGCCAGTGTCCATCAGTACACCACAAGGATCAGTACTGGGACCCTTATTGGTTGTTATAAACAGATATGACAGTAATGAAAATGTGGGGGGGGGGAATGTTATGCAAGTTTGCAGATGACACCAAGATTGGTAAGGTGGTTAATAGTGAAGAAGATGGGTGTCGGTTACGGAAAATATAGACCGGTTGAGCAGATGGGCAGCCCATTAGCAGATAGCATTTCACCCTGAGAAGTGTGAGGGGAGGCATATTAGAAGAAGAAACATGATGAGGGAGTATTTAATGAATGGCAGGACATGGGATAGCTCAGAGAGACAGGAGGATCTTGGGGTAATTAGTCACAGATTCCTGAAGCCGGTGGAGCATGTGAAAAGGATAGTGAAGAAGGAATATGGGACACTTGCTTTCCTCAGTTATGGTATGGAGTATAAGAGTAAGGTGGTAACGTTGGAGTTGTACAGAGTGTTGGTCAGGCCACAGCTGGAGTACTGTGTGCAGCTCTGGTCACCTCACTACAGGGAGGATGTGATAACACTGGAGGGGTTACAGAGCAGGTTCACCAGGATGGTGCCTGGGATGGAGAAGTTGAGCTATAAGGAGAGCTTAGATAAGGTTAAAATGTTTTCTTTAGAGCAGAGAAGAGGGAGGGTTGACTCAATTGAGGTGAATAAGATTATGAGGGGTATGGACAGGGTGAGTAGAGAGCAGCTGTTCCTCCTTGGTTGAGGGGTCAGTCACGAGGGGGCATAGTTTTAGGGTAAGGGGCAGGAGATTCAGAGGGGATTTGGAAAAAAATAATTCACTCATGCAGTGGAGGGAATCTGGAATGCACTGCCTGGGAAGGTAGTGGAGGTCAGAAATCTTACAATTTTTAAAAAAAATGTGGATGAACGCTTGAAAGATCAAAATATTCAAGGATATGGGACAAGGATATATGCAGGAAATTGGGAATTAGCTTGCCTTTAGTGGTATTTATTGTCAGTGCAGACTCAATGGGCCGAAGGGCCTTTATCGTGATGTTTGACTCTATGACTATGACTAAGTAAGATCAACTTTGAGACCTTTATACTCTCAGGTTACAGTCTACGATATAGTGATGATATCATGAGCATGTCTCTTAACTTTATACTACACACAAGATGTCAGGGATAACACAACCAAGTACATCACATCGATCTTGATAGGGTCAATGCTGAGAGGGTGTTTCCCCTCGGACCAGAGGTTATAGTCTCAGAATAAAGGAGCACCAAGTTAAGATTGAGCTGAGGAGGAATTTCTTCTCTCAGAGAGTTGTTGGTACTCCTTGTCACAGAGACCTGTGGGGGCAGAGACATTATATGTATTTAAGGTTGAGATGGAGAGATCCTTGATCAGTTGGGGAATCAAGAGTTATAGGGAAAGGGTAGGAAAATGGGGATGAGAATGTTAGCTCAGCCATGATCCTATTGAATTGTGGAGCAGGCCTGAGGGGCTGAATGGCCTACTCCTGTTCCGATTTCTTATTGTCTTTATGGTCTTACCACCATACAGTATCTGCAGAACAGACCCAGTTCTTAGATAAAGTGAAGGTTTATTGTACGATAGCTCTAAATGCAATTGCATTTGGTCAGGCAATATTTCTCAGCCTGTATGAACCTGGGACAGATGTGTCTGTTTCCTCTGAAAGCCAGAGGTGCTCCCTTGTCTCCACAAATAAACTGTCCCTTCCTGAAGAAGGGCTTATGCCCGAAACGTCGAATCTTTTGTTCCTTGGATGCTGCCTGACATGCTGCGCTTTTCCAGCAACACATTTTCAGCTCTGATCTCCAGCACCTGCAGACCTCACTTTCTCCTCCACAAATAAACTGTGTGGGACGTCAGTAGAATTTGCAGAGCCAATGTAACAGGAACACTGACCCTCATCAGAACCATTAATTTAAAACACAATGGGACCTTCAGATTTAGTAATAGAGAAAGGACAGGATTGGGATTTTATGCTGCTTTATTTTGGAGACATATGGTTCACACAAAAGACTTCTAAAGTGCAACCAATTATGTTGTAACAGGCAAGTGTGATTGCAAATTTGTGAATGCAGAGATTCCAAAAACACAGATAAGGTCAAGGTGGAATTGATCTTCTGATTGAAAATTGTTGGTCATTTTCAAAATAGGATGATGGCATCTGAAACCCACCTGAAGACGTGCAGAGCCTCTATTCAACATTCTGTCATTCACACCTCCTCTAGAAACATCTTTCATTTCTTTTGTTATCCCATTAGAATTGTTTTACTTATTTGTTCAAAGCATGTGAGCCTTGCTGGCTAGACCAGCATTTATTGCCCATCCCTGATTACTCAAGAGAGTAGTTATGGGTTAACTATATTGGTGTGACTCTGGAGTCACATGTAAACCTGACCAGGTAAGGATGGCAGTTTCTTTCCCTGAAGGACATTAGTGAACCAGATGGGTATTTTTTTCTGACAATTGACAATGGATTTGAGGATTCGAACCCAGGTCCCCAAAATTTCACTTGTCTCCCTGGATTAACAGAAAGTGAGGGCTGCAGATGCTGGAGATCAGAATGGAAAAGTGTGGCGCTGGAAAAGCACAGCAGGTCAGGTAGCATCCGAGGAGCAGGAGAATCAACACTTTAGGCATTAGCTCTTCATTCCTGATGAAGGGCTTATGCCTGAAACATCAATTCTCCTGCTCCTCAGATGTTGCCTGACCTGCTGTGCTTTTCCAGCACCACACTTATCTCTGGATTAACAGTCCAACAGTAATACTATATGGTCATCACCTCCCCAGCTGCATTTGGCTATCTCCCACCAAATCTTCTGTCATTCAATCTCTGCCATCTTCCAGTGTGTCACAGACCCTGCCTCTGACTTGTCATCCAGCTTCTCCATCTCTCACTTATTGGTAATTGAAACTGCCCGTGTAGCAGCAAGGGGTCCCCACAGTCATTGGTCATCAAGAGCCGCTGAGTTGCGAAAGTGTGGGGTGAGCAGTTGCATGGTGAGCATTCAATGAATGTACCGTAATGATGTCAGCAGCACTGTAAATGTACCCAATGTGACAACTCCCTGTATGATGTCAATGGCACCAACTTTCTGCTTCCTCACCATGGCAGAAGTGAAAGACTAAAGCCCAGGAGAAATAGTGAACTAAGAGGTACATCTTTAGAGTAATGGGTCACTTATTTAAGACAGAGATGGGGGAGAATTATTCCTCTCAGACAGCCATGAAACTTTGGAGTTTTCTGCACCAGTGAGTAGTCAAAACTGACCATTGAAGATATTCAAGAATGAGGTGCGCATATTTTTGAATAACAAGGGAATTAATGGTCTTTTTTCACATTATTTGAGTTTATTTATTGGTTGAGGATAAGACAAAGTCAAAACTGTCTTCGAGCTGAAAATTCAGAGGAACACTATTTATTATATATTAATTCAAAATACTATTATGAAAGATAATTATCAATATTCCAGGTTTTGATGAATCTGATAATAATTGTAATAGATAATTACTGTTGGAATATTGCGTGCAATCCTGATCTCCTTCCTATTGGAAAGATGTTGTAAAACTTGAAAGGGTTCAGAAAAGATTTACAAGGATGTTGCCAGGGTGGAGGATCTGAGCTATAGGGAGAGACTGAATAGGTTGGGGCTGTTTTCCCTGGAGCATCGGAGGCTGAGGGGTGACCTTATCCAGGTTTACAAAATTATGAGGGGCATGGATAGGGTAAATAGGCAAAGTCTTTTCCCTGGGGTCAGGAAGTGCAGAACTAGAGGGCATAGGTTTAGGGTGAGAGGGGAAAGATATAAAAGAGACCTAAGAGGCAACTTTTTCACACAGTGGGTGGTACGTGTATGGAATGAGCTGCCAGAGGATGTGGTGGAGGCTGGAACAATTGCAACATTTAAGAGGCATTTGGATGGGTATATGAATAGGAAGGGTTTGGAGTGATATGGGCTGGGTGCTGGCAGGTGGGACTAGATAGGGGTGGGATATCTGGTCGGCATGGATGGGTTGGACCGAAGGGTCTGTTTCCATGCTGTACATCTCTATGACTCTATGACTCCATTTGTTTAAGATCTTGTGTTTGCCAAAGGGTTTCACTCTTGCTATGACATCCAGAGTGATCCTTCTCTTCTTTTCTACTTATGACCACACTGTGGTATTTATCCCCAGTGATGTGCAGCACCCTGACATTATCTGATGGCTGCTCCAGGGTCCTAATCTCTTTACAGAAGAATGGAGAGGGTGCAGACTGGAGTGAGGGGTTGAGGCCATATACATCAGGCAAGATCTTGTTAAATGGCTGAGCAGATGTGAGGGACTGAATGGCCAACTCCTGCTCTTTTATCTTACCTTTTTACCCCACCGTCTCCACTCCACCGGCCTTCCTTTTAGCCAGGTCAGGAGGGCATGTAGGGAGCCCACTGAGTAAATAGGTTATGGAGTGTTCTCTTGATGGCCACTGCAGTGCCTTTGGAGATGTAGACCCAGCAGCAATGCCAGCCCTGAAGGCCAATGGCATTATCAGAGATCCTCAACATGCCCTGCTGCCCCAGCCAAAGCAATATCGGGGCCCGTCCATAGGGCTGTGGCTTCCCAACACATACCCACCACTCTTTGAGGCCGATGTTACTGCCCGTCTGATTAGGTTGACATCCCCAAGGGTAGGGGGACTCCTTACCAGAGACCCTTTCTCATGGCGGCTTCTCGGTTCAAGCCCTGCCTCCTATCAAAGTGAGTTCACCTCTGGCTTCCAGCCCCTGCAAGACTTCTGGCCAATAAGTGGCAATGGTCAATCCTGGAGAAATCAGGGGTAGTGGTTTGGGAAAGTGGGGCTAATGGAGCAGATTGCCTAAGTGATCACATTGAACAGTGGGGTAGGTTTGAGGGGCTGAATGGTCAACTGTTGGTTCTCTTACTTTTGGTCCTATGTAGCAGTGTGAGGATTTAGAGAAAGGTGGGGTAGATTGATAGGTTTCAAGTACAGGAGCAGGGATATGTTGTTGCAAATATACAGGGCCTTGGTGAGGCCCCACCTAGAATGTTGTGGTCGTTTTGGTCTCCTTTTCTGAGGAAGGATGCTCTTGCTCTTGAGGGAGTGCAGTGAAGGTTTCCCAGGTTGATTCCAAGGATGGTGGGACTAATGTATGAGGAGAGATTGACCAGGTTAGGATTGTTTTCATTAGAGTTCAGATGAATGAGGAGGGGGATTTCAAAGAGACTTATAAAATCCTAACAGAATTATGAGGAGGTGCCGGTGTTGGACTGGGGTGGACAAAGTTAAAAATCGCACAATACCAGGTTATATTCCAACAGATTCGTTTGGAAGTACTAACTTTCAGAGTGCTGCTCCTTCATCAGATAGCTAATGGGGCAGGATCATAAGGTACAGAATTTATTCTGATGAGGGATGATGATGAAGAAGCAATGCTCTGAAAGCTAGTACTTCCAAATAACCTGGTGTTGTGTGATGTTAACTACCAGGATTAGATCAGGTAGATTCAGGGAGGATGTTCCCGATGGTGGGTGCCTCCAGAACCAGGGTCACACTCTGATGACTCGGGATGGACCATTTAGGACAGAGTTGAAGAGATGTTTCTTCACCCTGTGGTGAGCCTGTGGAATTCAATATCACAGGAAGTAGTTGATGCTAAAACATTGAATGTATTCAAGTGGCGGCTAGGTATGGCACTTGGGGTGAATGCCATCAAAGGTATTGGGGAGAAAGCAGGATTACGCTATTGAGTTGGATGATCACCTATGATCATGGTGAATGGCGGAGACGGCTCGAACAGCCAAATGGCCTCCTCCTGCTCCTATCTTCTATGTTTCTATAGCTCTATTTAAAATGGCTAGTGAGGGTCAGAGGAATGGGTTAAAAAGTACATCTGAAAAGGAAATGAAAACCCTTTGATGTTCTCAGTTTGCCTGAAGCCAGGAAAAAAAATCTACAAGGAAGCATGAGTGAATGTCTTGTCTACATTGGGCTGCATCTGGAGGTGAAATGTTTATCATCTGGTGCTGTGTTCAACTTTCTTTTATTTCCTACTTCACAGCTTCTTATCATGTAATGAGTCTCTGTATCGCTCTTCATTAGGTACAGGTTTGTTCATTCACCTGTAGCTGTATAGGATTCAGATGTTGGAGTTCTCAAAACATGTTTTTGATTTTGAGTGATCATTTAAATCTCTTTTTTCATTTAAAGCTTTAAATTACTTTGGCAACCAACCAGGGAGTGTAAAAACCTCTCTGAAATGGAGGCGAAACAACGACCAGATTCTCAAAGCCCTCTTCCTTTTTCTCTGACCTCAGACCCCAAAGTGACCTTGATGTATAGGTCAGTGTAGGTAGACAGGGTAGTGAGAACGGCACCCAGAATACTTGTCTTCATTTGCTAGAGAGTAGAATACATTGAATTAGAATTAGCTTTATTATCACATGGCCGGGGGTTCCAGTCCCACACTGAGGCCGGGAGTTCCAGTCCCACACTGAGGCTGGGAGTTCCAGTCCACACTGAGGGGGGGGAGTTCCAGTCCCACACTGAGAGGGGGGGGTTCCAGTCCCACTCTGAGGCCGGGGGTTCCAGTCCCACACTGAGGGGGGAAGTTCCAGTCCCACGCTGAGGGGGGGAGTTCCAGTCCCACACTGAGAGGGGGGGGGTTCCAGTCCCACTCTGAGGCCGGGGGTTCCAGTCCCACACTGAGGCGGGGAGTTCCAGTCCCACACTGAGGGGGGGAGTTCCAGTCCCACACTGAGGCCGGGGGAGTTCCAGTCCCACACTGAGGGGGGGAGTTCCAGTCCCACACTGAGGCCGGGGGAGTTCCAGTCCCACACTGAGGGGGGGAGTTCCAGTCCCACACTGAGGGGGGGGGGTTCCAGTCCCACACTGAGGGGGGGAGTTCCAGTCCCACACTGAGGCTGGGAGTTCCAGTCCCACACTGAGGGGGGGAGTTCCAGTCCCACACTGAGGCCGGGGGTTCCAGTCCCACACTGAGGTGGGGAGTTCCAGTCCCACACTGAGGGGGGGAGTTCCAGTCCCACACTGAGGCCGGGGGAGTTCCAGTCCCACACTGAGGGGGGGAGTTCCAGTCCCACACTGAGGCCGGGGGAGTTCCAGTCCCACACTGAGGGGGGGAGTTCCAGTCCCACACTGAGGCCGGGAGTTCCAGTCCCACACTGAGGGGGGGAGTTCCAGTCCCACACTGAGGGGGGGGGTTCCAGTCCCACACTGAGGGGGGGAGTTCCAGTCCCACACTGAGGCTGGGAGTTCCAGTCCCACACTGAGGGGGGGAGTTCCAGTCCCACACTGAGGCCGGGAGTTCCAGTCCCACACTGAGGGGGGGAGTTCCAGTCCCACACTGAGGGGGGGGAGTTCCAGTCCCACACTGAGGCCGGGAGTTCCAGTCCCACACTGTCGGGGGAGTTCCAGTCCCACACTGAGGGGGGGGAGTTCCAGTCTCACACTGAGGGGGGAGGAGTTCCAGTCCCACACTGAGGGGGGGAGTTCCAGTCCCACACTGAGGCCGGGAGTTCCAGTTCCACACTGAGGGGGGGAGTTCCAGTCCCACACTGAGGGGGGGAGTTCCAGTCCCACTCTGAGGCCGGGGGAGTTCCAGTCCCACACTGAGGGGGGGAGTTCCAGTCCCACTCTGAGGCTGGGGGAGTTCCAGTCCCACACTGAGGGGGGGAGTTCCAGTCCCACACTGAGGGGGGGGGTTCCAGTCCCACACTGAGGCCGGGAGTTCCAGTCCCACACTGAGGGGGGGGAGTTCCAGTCCCACACTGAGGGGGGGAGTTCCAGTCCCACATTGAAGTGGGGAGTTCCAGTCCCACACTGAGGGGGGGGAGTTCCAGTCCCACACTGAGGGGGGGGAGTTCCAGTCCCACACTGAGGCCGGGGGAGTTCCAGTCTCACACTGAGGGGGGGAGTTCCAGTCCCACTCTGAGGCCGGGGGTTCCAGTCCCACACTGAGACCGGGAGTTCCAGTCTCACACTGAGGGGGTGGGTTCCAGTCCCACACTGAGGGGTGGGGTTCCAGTCCCACACTGAGGGGGGGGGTTCCAGTCCCACACAGAGGGGGGGAGTTCCAGTCCCACACTGAGGGGGGGGAGTTCCAGTCCCACACTGAGGCCGGGCGTTCCAGTCCCACACTGAGACCGGGAGTTCCAGTTCCACACTGAGGGGGGGGAGTTCCAGTCCCACACTGAGGCCTGGGGTTCAAGTCCATGCTGGTTTTCACTCTGGACATTGTTGATGCCACCTTAGGATGGAGGTAAAAAGAAAAAAAAAAGCAAAAAGAGACAAAAAATGATAAGGAACGCACTGAGCAGATGAACTCCAGCTGAGGAGTCCCATTTGCTGCCATCTTTTGAGAGTATATGAACAGTGAAGTCTTGTTGCACCTTTATAACACAGATGGAATCTTGTGTGCACTTCTGGTCATCACATGTTCAGAAGGATATGAATGTACTGAGAGAGTGCAGAGGAGATTCACCAGAACATTGACTGAAATGTCTCCGTTATGAGGAGGGACTGGATAAGCTGGATTTGTTTCCCTTGGAGCAGGGGAGGCTGAGGGATGACATGATTGAGATATACATAATTATGAGAGAATTCGAGTGAGGATATCATGAGAATCTCTTCCCCATGGCAGACATGTCGAAGAACAGAGTATGAGGTGAGGTTTAAGGTGAGGAATAAATTGTTTAGAGAAAAAACAATCACCCAGAGAGTGGTGCTCCCTGAGAGGCGGATGGAGGCAGGTATTGAAGAAGCAGCTGGATGAGCATTGAAAATATAGGTAAATGGGATTAGTGTAGTCTGGTGTTTGTTGGTCAGTACAGCCATAGCGGGCCGAAGGGCCTGCTTCTAAGCTGTCTGACTGTATGATTCTATTATCTGATTCATATTGGGCCATAGATTCTCATTCACTGTCAAAGTGGCTCAGACCAGAGCAAGTGCGTGCGGAAGAAAAAATAATCGAAGTAGGACCTTTAACATCTGCCTGAGTCACAGACAAGACTTTGGTTCAGCATCTGATATAAATTATGGCACCTCTGCAATGCAACTCACTCTGGGAGTTTTCTTTTATTCATTCATTAGATGTGGGTTTGCTTCCTTGGCCATGCCTTACTACCCAGAGGGCTATTCAGAATCAACCACATTACTGTTGGTCTGGCGTCTGTCAGCTAAACCAGGCAAGGACTGTAGTTATCTTCGCTCAAGTACATTAGTGAACCAGTTGGGTTTTCCCCTTTGATACTTTCACAATCTTGATCAGATTGAATTCCAGAGTGCTCTTTAATATTCAATTCAAATTCCACCATCTGTCATAGCAGGATTTGAACTGAAGTCCCCAAAACGTTACTTGGGTCTTTGGATTAATAAAACCAGTGAGAATGCCAGTGTGCTATCACCTACTCTCCTGGGATATGAGTTTAGATTACCTGCTCAAATCTCTGATCAATATCTCGGTGTTGTTTGTGGGATCTGACTATATACAAGCTGGCTTCTATTTCTCCAGTATTATCAATTTGATTGCACAACATTTTGCCACAACCCAAGGCACTACATAAATGCAAGTTCTTACCAATATGCATCATGTGACCATTAACTTAGTATCTGCCTTGTAATTTCTTATTGAGCCTCTGTTGTGTATTTGGAATGGATTAGCATTATACGAAGGCCGTAACTGAATATGGTAACATATCCATATGACACCTGTTTCTTCATTATTTTAAAATGTTTGAACCCTTTGACTTGTTGAAACAGTTGATGATCTGATGATTTGATTTATTATTGCCACATATACCGAGGTACAGTGGAAAGTTTTGTTTTGTGCAGTTACAGCTGCAGAGGAAGTATGCAAGAAAAGCAAGATCAACATTAGATTTGAAATTTGAGAGGCCCGTTTAAAAGTCTAATAACAGCAGAGAGGAAGCTGTTCTTGAATCTGTTGGTACGTGTGTTTAAGCTTTTGTATCTTCTGCCTGATAGAAGAGGTTGGGAGAGAGTATAACCGGGGTGGGAGGGCTCTTTGATGATGTTGGCTGCCTTTCTGAGGCAGCGGGAAGTGTAGATGGAGTCAATGGATGGAAGCTGAAAATGTGTTGCTGGAAAAGCGCAGCAGGTCAGGCAGCATCCAAGGAGCAGGAGAATCGACGTTTCGGGCATGAGCCCTTCTTCTAGATTCCAGAATAAGGGCTCGTGCTCGAAACGTTGATTCTCCTGCTCCTTGGATGCTGCCTGACCTGCTGCGCTTTTCCAGCAACACATTTTCAGCTTTGATCTCCAGCATCTACAGTCCTCATTTTCTCCTCAATGGATGGAAGATTGGCTTGTGTGATGGGCTGGACTGTGCACACAACTCCCTGCAGTTTCATTCAGCTCTGGGCAGAGCAGTAACTGTACCAAGCCGAAATACATCTGGATAGGATGTTTTCTGTGGTGTATCTATAAAAGTTGGTGTGGGTCCTTATGGACATGCCGAATTTCCTTTGCCTACTGAGGAAGAAGAGGCGTTGTGTCTTCTTGACCATCGTATCTACATGGGAGGTCCAGGACACATTGTTGGTTACCATTACTCTCAGGAACCTGATGCTCTCCACCCTCTCAAGTGACTTTGTATGGAGTTTGCACATTCTCCCTGTGTCTGCGTGGGTTTCCTCTGGATGCTCCTCTTTCCTCCCATAGTCCAACGCTGTGCAGGTTAGGTGGATTGGCCATGTTAAATTGTCTGTAGTGTCCAGGGATGTGTAGTTTAGGTGCATTAGTCAGGGGAAATGTAGAGTAACAGGGTAGAGGAATGGGACTGGATGGGATACTCTTCGGGGGGGTCAGTGTGGGCTTGTTGGGATGAAGGGCCTGTTTCCACACTGTAGGGATTCTAATTCACTCTCCATCTCAGCTCCACTGATGCAGAAAGGGGCATGTCCTCCTCCTTGCTTTCTGAAGTCAATGATTGGTCTTTAGTTTTGCTGATGTTGAGGGAGATTTTGTTATTTCTGCATCACGTCACCATGCACGCTATCTCCTTCCTCTTCCACACCATGGGTGAAGCTTAGAGAATGTGCAGCGATATGATGGTTTACATGTAACTAAGATGGCACCACTTGGTTCAGATCAAATGGAAAGTGCAGAAACTGTTCCATGGGAAAATATGACTGTCAAATTGGGCACAGTCAGATCACCGAAACTGCAAAAGATCGAAAGACAACATTTGTTAAAAGTGGAAGGTGACCAGACGACCTATTCTTTGATCAGGCTCATGGTACCCTTTGTACCTATCTGATCAGGCAGGTGAGGTCTTAACTCATTCAGTTTCTCATATGAAAGTTAAAATTTAGTGTCATCACTATAGCCCAGGAATTATATTTTCAAGTACAGATTATCAATATTCCAGTTGATTTTTGTTCATAATGTTCCTCTTGGCATGATAGGCTTGAGCAGTGCACTTGTAGAGTTTTCTTTAAGATCATGAAACGGATCACTAAGGGCAGATGTAGAGAAAATATTTCAACTTGTGGGAAAGACAGAAATCAGTGTCTATAAATATAAGATAGCTGCTCATAAATTCAATCAGAAATTTACGATTAACTCTGACACAAGGAGAGAATTTGTAACTTGTTACCCTAGGCAGTGTTTGAGACAAACAGCATCGCATAAGAAATGAAATAATAGGGTTCAGAGCAGAGGGACAGGAGGAGGTTTGAGTGAGGCATATGCACTAGCATAGACCAATTTGGCTGAATGGCCTGTTTCTGTAGGTCCCATGGTTCTCCCAGAGGGTGGTGGGAATCTGGAGTTCGCCGCCCATAACGGTGAGAGAGGTGGAAACCCTCATCATGTTTCAGAAGTATTTAGTTCCTCCACATCCACTGGGGTTCTGTTCCTGAGAGCCCCCTCAAATGATGACATTTGAGAGTGCGGACCTCATTAAAAATAGATTAAAGATATCACAGACATGCAATTTTTGCCCACAATGTTGATTTTTGTTGTTACTTACTTTCTGGCAGGGATAGGGGCATTTGAGATTTGAGATTTGAGATTTCACTGATACAGAGGATTTACTGCACATTTGTGCTGCCAAGCCATATATCACATGGGCCAAGTGCTGAAAGATGGGATTTCATTAGTTTGTGGTTGCTTTCTGATCAACACAAACTCGATGGAACAAAGGGCCTTTTTCTGGGCTGCAGATTTCTATGGTTCTATGACAAAGTCCAGTTTTAGAAATTTAAGAGTTCTTTTGCTGAATTTAGCAATAATCCATTTGCTAATGCTGCTGAAGAAAACACCTTAGGACAATGCAATTAAATTTCAAGAATGAGATACATATCCGTGATTTATTTACTGGGAAGTTGATGAATGATCTGTGCCAGTCAACACTAAACTAAGTTTTGATTGAGTGTTCCTCAGTCTGAGAACATGTTCTCTATTACACAGAAAAAACAGCTAATATCAGTGGAATATGTCAAGTGCTTCAGGTATAATGTCTTTGGCAAAGGAACTGTGCAGTTGTTGAACTGTCTATAAAATTCTGCTCTGGACATGGTTTTGAAGGTAAAATATAAAACTCATGTTTGATTTGTAGAACTACTTATTCCTTACAGATGGTTTTAGAATCACAAACAAAAGGTACGTACATCGCTGGGAGGAAGGTCACGCTGAAATCAATCCAAGTAAGGAATTTGCAAAGGAGAAAACGTTTTGCATTTGTAAAGCACCTGCATGACCACCAATGAAGTACTTTTGAAGTGTAGATGCTGAGTGTGTTGGATAGAGTGGATTTTTAAAATTAGATTCCTTACAGTGTGGAAACAGGCCCTTCGGTTGGGGGTGCAGTGGTTGTCACCTGTAAAATGAACGAGAAAGAGTGGGCATATAGTTTAAAGTACTGTGTAAACGAAGCAAGGGGGAAGTGAGGAGAAATTTCTCCATCTGGCAAGAACATGGAAAGTATTGCTGGGAAATGTGGTGGAGGCAGATTCAACTGAGGCACTTAAGATGGTTGGATGATTACTTGCATAAAAATAAGGTGCAAGGCAATGGGGAGAAGGCAGGAGATTGGCACAAGGTCCATTTGAATAATTACATGAATAGGAAAGGTTTGGAGGGAAAAGGGCCAAACATTGGCAAGTGGGAATAGTTTGGTTTAGGAACATGGTTGGCATGGACTTGTTGGACCTAAGGGTCTGTTTCCATCCTCTATGGCTCGATAGTGATGTTCGTTTAACACAACGATGTGGGCATGATGGGCTGAATGGATGAAATGTCTGTGATCTTCTTTGTGAAGTAGGAAACGAAGCAACCAACTTTTATGCAGCAAAATCTCACAAACAGCGATGTGACAATGGCCAGATAATCTGCTTTTGTGATATTAACTGAGGGATACATCTTGGCCAGGATGCGGACAAAGTAGTGCCAGGAGATCCTTTGACTGGGGCACTGATTTAATGTTGCCTTCAAAACAAAGTGTCTCCGACAGTGCAGCATTCCCTCAGTGTCAGCCGAGATTTCGGTACTCAAGGCCCTGCAGTGAGATTTCACATTGTGACTCTCATGCAAGGGTTCCATTAATGGAGCCACCAATGTAAGGACATATGACACATTTTGAGGAACCTTGGGGGTCAGGACGTTACCAGCTTGGCCAATATCTATTGCCCGTCCCTAATTGCCCTAATGAAGACAATGATAGCTGCCTTCTTGAATTGCTCTAGTCTCTGTGCTGTGGGTTGACCCACAACGCCATTAGGGAGGGAATTCCAGGATTTTGTCCCAACGATGCTGAAGGAATAATGCTATACTTCCAAGTCAGGATGGGGAGTGGATTGAAGGGGAATTTGCAGCAGGTGGTATTCCTATATATCAGCTGTCCTTGTCCTTCAAGATGGAAGTAGTCGTGGGTTTGGAAGGTGTTGTCTAAGGATCATAGAACAATACAGCGCAGAACAGGCCCTTCGGATCTCAATGTTGTGAACTAATCTAAGCCCATTCTCCATACTATCCCATCATCAACCATGTGCTTATCCAAGGACTGTTTAAATCTCCCTAATGTGGCTGAGTTAACTATATTGACATTCCACGCCTTTACCATACTCTGAGTAAAGAACCTGCCTCTGACATCTGTTTTAAATCTCTCCCCCCTCAATTTGTCCTTATGCCCCCTCGTACAAACTGACGTCATCATCCTAGGAGAAAGACTTTCACTGTCTACCTTATCTAATCCTCTGATCATCTTGTATGTCTCTATCAAATCCCCTCTTAGCCTTCTTCTTTCCAATGAGAACAGACCCAAGTCTCTAAGCCTTTCCTCATAAGACCTTCCCTCCAGACCAGGCAACATCCTGGTAAATCTCCTCTGCACCTTTTCCAATGCTTCCACATCCTTCCTGTAATGGGGCGACCAGAACTGCACACAATATTCCAAGTGTGATCGCACTAGTGTTTCGTACAGTTGCAGCATGACATTAGGGCTCCAGAACTCAATCTCTCTACCAACAACACTCAACACAAGGTGGCACAGTGGTTAGCACTGTTGCCTCACAGCGCCAGAGACCAGGGTTCAATTCCCACTTCAGGCGACTGACCGTGTGGAGTTTGCACATTCTGCCCGTCTATGTGGGTTTCCTCTGGGTGCTCTGATTTCCTCCCACAGTCCAAAAATGTGCAGTTAGGTGAATTGGCCATGCTAAATTGCCTGTAGTGTTAGATTAAGGGGGAGTGGGTCTGGGTGGGTTGCAGGTTGGTGTGGACTTGTTGGGCTGAAGGGCCAACACAGTGTAAGTAATCTAATTTAAACAAAAAACACACTGTATGCCTTCTTAACAGCACTATCAACCTGGTGGCACCTTGGTGAATTTCTACAGTGCATCTTACAGATGGTGGCTACTGTGCAGGGATATTTGTAGATGCTGGGTGCTGGTCTGGGTGGTATTGAGCTTCTTGAGTGTTACTGGAACTGCAAGTGGGAATTATTCCATTATTTATTCTCTGTAGATGGTGGACAGACTTTGGGTAATCAGGAGCTGAGTTAATTGCTGCAGATTCCTACCATCTGACCTGCTTCCTTAGCAAAGTACTTATATGACTAGTCCAGTTCAGTTTCTGGTCAATAGTGACCTCCAGGATAAGCTGGCTGAAACCATTCCAAACGTAAATGCAAACATGGCGCAGTTAGGAAGAGAGGGCTGGTATTACAACCCAGCTAAGCAAAAGGAATACCAATCTAGTTCCAAGTTGGGATGGTGAGTGGCTTGGAGGGGAACTTGCAGCTGGAGGTATTCCCTGCTGCCCTTGTCCTTCTGGATTGCAGGGGTCACGGGTTTGGAAAGCACTCTCAGAGGAGTCTTTGTGAGTTACTGCACTGCATTTATCTCTGTATTAAAAATAATGTTCCAAGACTCTACCTCCACTACCATTTGAGAAAGAGCACTTCAAAGACACATAAACTTAGGAGAGAAAATAAATCTCATTATCTCAGTGTGAAATGACTAACCATCTCTACTTTAAATAGTGACAGCTACCATAGGAAAACACTTTACAGGGAACGGATTATATTTGACTTACAGTCACCGTTGAAATGCTGAAATACATGACAAATAACTTATTCTCAGCAGGATCCCCCCCAAACATGAATGAAGCAATGTTTTTCATGATCACTTATTGGCCAGTGCAGCAGGAGAAAGTTTAGTTTAAAAAGTGGACCAAGTGACACTGTAGCACCCCCTCAGTAATGCACTGAAGTGTCACTTTCAGTGCTGTACTGTAAACTAGATTAGATCTCGAAACCATGATTCATGTCCCTTCAGAACAGAACCACCATCAATTACATAGAATCCCTGCAGTGCAGATAGAGGCCATTTAGCCCATTGAGTTTGCACCAACCCTCTGAAGAGCACCTCAACCTATCCCTGTAAATCTGCATTCCCCATGGCTAATCCAACTCACCTACTCATTACTGGCACTACAGGCAATTTACCATGGCCAATCCATCCTAACCTGCACAACATGGCCAATTTAACGTGGCCAATCCTCCCAATCTGCATACCATGGATAATTTACCGTGGTCAATCCACCCTCACCTGCACAACATGGATAATTTACTGTGGCCGATTCACCTTAACCTGCCCACCATGGACAATATACCACGGCCAATCCACCCTAACCTGCACACCCTGGATAATTTACCATGGCCAATCCACCCTAACTTGCGTACAATGATTAATGTAACGTGGTCAATCCACCCCAACATCGTACCATGGACAATGTACCATGGCCAATCCACCCTAACCTGCACACCGTGGATAATTTACCTGGCCAATCCACCCTAACCTGCACACCGTGGATAATTTACCTGGCCAATTCACCCTAACCTGCACACTGTGGATAATTTACCTGGCCAATCCACCCTAACCTGCACACCATGGATAATTTACCATGGCCAATCAACCCGAACCTGCACACCGTGGACAATTTACCATGGCCACTCCTTCCTAACCTGCACACTGTGAACATTGTACAATGGCCAATACACCTAAACTGCACACAATAGATAACTTACCATGGTCAATCCACCCTAACCTGCACACTGTGGATAATTTACCATTATCAATCCACCCTAACCTGCACACCGTGGATAATTTACCATGGTCAATCCACCCTAACCTGCACACCATGGATAATTTACCATGGCCAATCCACCCTAACCTGCACACCATGGATAATTTACCATGGCCAATCCATCGAACCTATATATCATCAGACCACAGGAGGAAACTGGAGTACTTGGATGAAACCCATGTAGACAGGGGGAGGATGTGCAAACTCCACACAGACAGTCACCCAAAGCTGCAACTGATCCCGGGTACCTGGTGCTAAGAGGCAGCTATGCTAACCACGGAGCTACTGTACCATGATTAGAGTCACAGCTCAATCGCTTTCACTGGTATGAACAGTAAGTAAAGGGCTGTGGTTTGATGTGAAAGACTGGAGGCAGACATGGAATTAATGTAACATTCCTAAGATGTTAGGACCATTGCGAATGCGGTGCCAAGCAAAGCAGTTCAATGTTAGATTCCAGAAGTATTTTGCAGACCCTTTCACTCTGGACGTAATAAGGGACAAATTCAAAGAAGCATTGCTTCAGGGATCAAACAAGTTGGATGGCTTCCATGAAGGAGAATATTGGAAATGTTCTCCAGAACGAAGAATCTTGATGAACTCGATTTGCACTCATTGCCTTTTATGCTTATTTCTACCTCAAAACAGTTGCCATGGTTCTTTCTCTCTCCACTATATCCTCATAACATTAGGCTGTGACGTTGGAATTGGGTGAAATACAGCAGCAAATAGCAGCCTGATTACTCCAACCTGATTACTGTAGCCCATTCATTCAGCAAAGATCACACAAAAACGCTTGTTTCCTCAAATTAACACCAACGGTGCTATCCAAACACAGATGGTTGGCAAAATCTGTTGTGACATGGGGTTTTTACAAGAAACAATCATTGGGAGTGTAGGCTTGGCACCAGATTATAAATTACACTGTCCTCAAGTCTGCCAAAGGAAGACTTTCAGTGAAATTTGCTGGAGAACAGATTAGAGTGAGGAGCAGTGAGATTGACGGAGATTCCGAAACAGGGTGGCCAAACAGGGCTTGCTGGGAGTGGCCTGTGTCTGATTTGTTACCTTGACAGCTGTGCTCAGAAAAGGTGTTTCTCTGTTTCAAAATCGTGATGTAAAATGGGACTAAATTAAAGCAATTTGTTTAACGAGCTGGCTTTGAATCGCTCCGACATGTTCGGTGGGAAGAATTGAACTCCCGGAATCAAGCGGCAGTTGCTCTTTGGTTTCAGGTGATGCCATCATTCGCTGAACCTTTCCAGTTCTCCATCACCAAGGGGAATCATGTCCGAGATCACAAACTGTCTGCTGGAGAGCCACACAAATTCCACGTGCCCAGGAACTTTCTCTGTTTGACTGAGGTACAAAATGCAGAAACACAGGAGGGAATGTTTACCATCGCAGGAGGAGACTTTTCACCAAGTCACAGCCTGTAAAACTCCGGGTCCTTTTGAAACCTTGAATTTAAAGTGTTTAAGAAAGTACTAAAAAAAAAATCCAATTGTTAATAAGTGCAATCATGTTACACTGAAATATGCAATTAATTTAGTTTTCTTTATGTGGAAGCTGAACTTAATTATACAGAATGCTGGTTACTAAAACACTGATTTATTTTTCAAAAAAAAATTGTGTGACCAGGCGCATTAATTACCAAAATTTAGCCAGTGGCGTTGTAAGTGGTGGTGGTTTATGAGTATAAAACATGTAAAAAGAACACAGGATTCTGAAAATATATCAGCATGAATTCATGAAAGCAGATCTCTGTGAGATGAAACTTGTGATCACTGTGAAGGAGATCATGCATTTGCTTGACCAAGTACCTGTAGGGAAGGTGCTAACCTTGTGGTATTGTTGCTGGACAATTAACCTAGTGACCTAAGTAACATCCTGGGGATGAGGGTTTAAACCATGCCATGGCAGATGGTGAAATTTGAATTCAATAAAATATCTAGAATTAAGAATCTAATGATAACCATAAATCCATGATCAGGGAAAATCTCATCAGGTTCACATTACTCCTTTAGAGTAGGAATGTGCCATCCTTACCTGGTCTGGCCTACATGTGACTCCAGACCCACAGCAACGTGGTTGACTCTTAACTTGCCCTTGGGCAATTAGGGATGGGCAATGAATGCTGCCTAGCCAGCAACGCCCACATCCTGTGAATGTAAAAGGTAAATAGGGACCTGAAGTATGATGAGATGTGCAGATGCTAAGCTTTACAGCTCAATGGTATACAGTCAGGAGGGAATTGCCCTGAGAGTCCTCAACATGAAGTTGGGGCAGCATGGTGACTCAGAGGTTAGCACTGCTGCCTCACAGGTTCGATTCCTGCCTCAGGTGACTGTCTGTGTAGAGTTTGCACATCCCTCCCTGTGTCTGTGTGGGTTTCCTCTGAGTGCTCCAGTTTCCTCCCACAATCCAAAGATGTGCAGGTTAGGCAAATTGGCCATGCTAACTTGTCCATAGTGTTAGCTGCATTAGTCAGGGGTAAATAGAGGGTAGAGGAATACGTCTGGGTAGGTTGCTCTTCGGAGGGTCAGTGTGGACTTGTTGGCTGAAGGGCCTGTTTCCATACTGTAGGAAATCTAATCTTAAAAAAAATTCTAATCTGAATCTTTAGCAAAACATTAGGTTCTGTTGTTATTCACAGGGTAAAGGATGAAAGCCCATATTGAACACAGACAGGACTAAACGAGGGAAGACAGTATTTTCTCTTTGATAGGGGAGGTCTTTTCACAGTGCAATCATTTTCACTCAAACAATATCCTATATCTGAATATAGTGACTGCATTATACCTGGTTAGATTAGGTAACTTGCTGAGAATGTGCTGCTGGAAAAGCGCAGCAGGTCAGGCAGCATCCAAGCAACAGGAGATTTGATATTTCGGGCATAAGCCCTTCTTCAGGAAGAAGGTTGGGTAACTTGTCAATCTCTCCCAGAGACAGCCCCACTGTGATTGATTGCGATTGATATTGCACAGAGCATTATTATTTGATAACTATACTCCACTCACTGTATTTTGCTGGAGAAATAATCCTGCTTTTAGCTGAGGTGATGGCCAAGTGATATTAACAGTGGTAATCAACTAGACTATTAACCCCGAGTCCCAGAATGTTCTGGGATTGAGTCCAAATACCGTCACAGCTCCAGGTGGAAATGAATTCAATAATCATCTGGAATGCAATCGAATGAGGGCCATGAAATCATTATTGATTGTTAAGAAAACCCCATCTGGTTCACTAATGCCCTTTCAGGAAGGAAATGTACCCGATCTCAGCCTGCATGTGACTTCAGAGCCGCATCAATGTGGTTCACAAATAAATGCCCTCTGGGCAATTAGGGATGGGTAATAAATGCTGGCTTGGCCAGTGACACCCATATCCTGTGAATGAATTTTCAAAAAAATACTGGAAGATAGAGTCATAGAAATGTCCATTTAGCTTGGAAACAGAGGACGCAACTTGCAGACATTTCAGGCAACATCTCTGGGACATATGCACTAAACAAGTCGACAACCACTCCACTCGCCAAGGACTTGCAAGTTCTGGGCCTCCTCCACCGCCAAATCCAAAGCACCAGACGCCTGGAGGAAGAATGTCTCATCTTCTGCATTGGGACCCTCCAACTGCACGGGATCAATGTTGACTTCACCAGTTTCCTCATCTCCGCACAACCCACGTCATCCCAGATCCAATGCTCCAACTCGGCTCCGCCCTCTTGAATTGTCCTCCTTGTCCTTCCTTCCCACCTGTCCACTTCCGCCTTCCCCACCGACCTATCATCCCCCACCTGCACCTACCTATCACATTCCCAGCTACCTTCTCCCCCAGCCCCACTCCCCCCACCTTCCTATTTATCTCTCAGCCCCCTTCCTCTGCTACACTCCATTCCTGATGAAGGACTTATACTCGAAACATTGATTCTCCTGCTCCTTGGATGCTGCCGGACCTGCTGTGCTTTTCCAGCACCACACATTTTGACTCTGACTCTCCAGCATCTACAGTGCTCTCTTTCTCCATTGACTCAGCTTGCTCAAAATCAATCTGGTTCCATTTGTCTGGGCTGGCAAATATCCCTCCATACCTACCCATACATGTCTAAATGTTTCTTAAATGACAAAGTTGTACTCACCTCCACCACTACCTTTGACAGCCTGTTTCAGACCCTCACTATACCCTGTGTGAAACAATTGCCCCTCTGCATCTCTCCCTTCTCACCTTAAACCCATCGCCTCTTGTTTTAGACTGCCCTGACCATGGGGAAATGCAGTTTGTCAAGACTCTTCTTAATTCGACTTTTCTGTAAATCCTCCCTCATTATCTACCACTGGGGTCTCACCAGGATTTCTGTCTATTCATAGAATCCCTACAATGTGGAACAGGCCAACAAGTCCACACCAACCCTCCAGACTGTATCCCACCCAGACCCATTCCCCTACCCTATGACTCAAGATTTGCCTCTGACTAATGCCCCTATTCTGCACAACTCTGAACACTGTGGGAAATGTAGCATGGTCAATCCTAACTACACATCTGTGGACTTTGGGAGGAAACCGGAGCACCTGGAGGAAAGAGCTGAAAACGTGTTGCTGGAAAAGCACAGCAGGTCAGGCAGCATCCAAGGAGCAGGAGAATTGACATTTCGGGCATGAGCCCTTCTTCAGGAGGAACGTTTCGGGTAAGAGCCCTTCACCTGGAGGAAACCCAGGCAGATACGGGGAGAAAGTGCAAACTCCACCCAAGGCTGGAATCGAACTCTGATCTCTGGCACTGTGAGGCAGCAGTGCTAACCATTGTGCTACTGTGTTGCCCCATTTTCTCTAATGCTGTCATCCACCGTCTCCTTCTTCTTGCTGCCACCTCTAACATTTCATTGACCCTTGTTAGCCTGTCCACATGATCTTGACTACAGTTGACTTCTCCATGAATTACTGCCCTTGTTTCATGGCAGTGCCAACCTCCTTGCTACCACAAATCCACTATATTCTTTCCACCCGTTTCCCAGCATCGATGTATGAGGTGGGGACTGAGTTTTTCATGCGTTCATCGAGACAGCAGAATGCTTTGAAGGAAGGGTGTCGGAGGGAGGTTGGGAAGGTTGGAGATGATAGGAAGCTGATGGAAAGGTAGATTAGGAGAGGAAGAAGAATAATGAGGGGGAAAGGGAAGAGGAGAAAAGGATGCATCAAGTTGTGCCAAAGGAAACAAAAGCAGGGTGATGAGCTAATAACAAGAGTTAAAGCTTCCTGCTACTGTGACTCAAATAGTTTGCAAGCAACCTTGGCTGCTCCTAATCTCAGAGTGCTGGCTGTGAATTGCCTGTCATATCAAACACTATGCAAGTTGCACTGAGGAGACAGTTACTGTTTAATGGTCCTGTAATATACCAGCAGGAGGCTGGGGGGGGGGGGGTGGGTTTAGCGCTCAACAGATGTTTCTGGTTAAATCTGAAATGAAATGTCCTTTGAACTTTTGAAATTCTTCAGAACAGGCATAAATATAGCCACGTGCAATGGTTTACAGATCGCAACCAATGTTAAGTACTTTTATGAGCCAATTAATATTGAAACAACTTTGACTTTGCATTGTATTTCATAAGACTGTACGCAGCAGTCACATTTATTTATACAGGATTTCCAATTTTCCTTTCAGGTTCTCGAATGCAATGAGTTGGGTGTACGAGTTGAATTGTAAAGAAAAACTCAATATGAAATGAAAGTTGGATTGAAAAGGGGTGTTGTCAATTGAAGTGGTTAAGGAGGTATTCAAGGGGGCTGGGGAATGGAACGTTAAGTGAGATTTTCTGAGATATAGCTATCCACCTGCAATGTCTATTTCATCTGCAATCACTGTTTTAGATGAATTTGGTAGTTAGTTAGATAAAGCAATTCAGTGGTTTAGGGTTTTGTGAGGGATTTCCGGGACCCTGGGCTATTCACTTCAGTCGACTGAACACAATGACTGGAATTTTTTTTAAAGAGTAAGATGTTACCACTAAAGGGGATGCCCATTTTCCATTAG
Source organism: Hemiscyllium ocellatum (assembly GCF_020745735.1). Classification (NCBI taxonomy): domain Eukaryota; kingdom Metazoa; phylum Chordata; class Chondrichthyes; order Orectolobiformes; family Hemiscylliidae; genus Hemiscyllium; species Hemiscyllium ocellatum. Next base: position 7,582,315 of record NC_083410.1, on the reverse strand, counting down.
CAGAGGGTAATGAACTAGAGAGAACAGATTTAAGGTGAATTGACTAGAGGACAGGGGAAAGGACTGGAGAAAACGGTTTCATTATAGAGCATGTTGTGACCATGCTGAAGGGCGATGGAAGCACTCTCAGTTCAGCCTTTTAAAAATGTATTTGACGATTTTAATAAAGCAGCAGTTGCAACAATGGGGATCATAGCAACTGATGGTACTGAAGGAAGCCACTTAGTCCATCGTACCTACCTCCAACAAGAAAACAGTCATGCAGCCTGGTCCAGCTTTCAGCTCTGAGTCTGTTGCCCTGTACACTTGACATTTTACGTGACCATCCAAGTATTTGTTAAAATGCAGCAGGGGCTTCTACCTCAAGCAACTTCTCAAGAGGCCACCACCATCTCACTGCCCAGAGGTAAAGATCAGTAAGGAAACAGCAATACTGGGAAATTCCTGCTCATACCGGAGGCCTATTTTGAAGTATATAAGTGAGACCAGTATGCCCTATTCACCAGTTATACTGGATTTTCCTTCTGGGAGATGAAAACACATCTTAATACATCCTTCTCCCAATTACTTTTAAATTTACACCCACACAAATGGAAGTTATCCCTTCTAAACTGGTGTCTAATAAATGTACATTAAGTACTCACCTCTCACATACTCATAATGTACTCAGCTCACATCAGGCAGAAGATACAGAAGCTTGAACACACGGACCAACAGGTTCAGGAACAGCTTCTTCCCTGCTGTTATTAGACTGATGAATGGATCTCTCTAAATAGTGTGGATCTTGCTTTGTGAACCTTCTGTGCAGCTGTAACCTTGTATGCCTTGCTCTGTCTAAGTACCCTACGATCGCTATGTACTTATTTACTGTGATCTGCCTGTGCTACTCACAAACCCAAGGTACACATGACCACAATAAATTAAATCAAATCCCTAATTGAAATGTACAGACATTTCAATCTCTGTCAGCCTCCTCTGTTCCAAGCAATCCCAAAACTACTCAACTAACTCTCATCCTTAAGATTTTCTTTCCCTGACAACAGCTTTGTGAGCCTCCTCTGTATCCTTTTGAGAGTAATCCCACAATGTAGTGACCAAACTGAACTTAGTAATTTAGCTGTTACTTACCCAATATCTCATTTAGTTCAATGCAATTCATAATATCTAATAGGAGAACATATCACATTTACCTTCTTAACCAACAAGAATGTGACCTTCAAGCATTTGTAGCAATCTATCCAAGTTCCCTCATTTCCTTTCCACACTCAATCAGTTATCATTCTATTGCAATGTCCCATCCCTGGATTGCTATCTTCTAATGCATTGCTTTACATTGTTCCCCAATGAACTCCATTTATCATTTTTCTGCTCATCTCTTTCATTGATGTCTTTCTGCAACCAACAGCCTTCTCTTCATTATCAGCAATCTGACCAATTTTGTATCAATTGAACTAAGGAGTGAGACTAATTGGATGGTACAGGTTGACAATCCTTTATCTGAAATCCCGAAATCCAAAAAGCTCCGAAATCTGAAGTGTTAGTTCTGAACTTTTTTCTCAATAACTATGTCATTTAGCGCGCAAACAGTTAACTCAACTCCACACCCACTCAACCCACGTCAATCAGGTGTGACGTAGCGGTGTGGCCCAACACTGGTGGGTGCCAATTCTCTCTCAGAGCTCACAGTAATCACTAGCGTGCTTCCAATTAAACCTGTTGGACTATAACCTGGTCTTGTGTGATTTTTAACTTTGTACACCTCAGTCAAACGCTAGCATCTCCAAATCACAGTAATCACAGGTGTGTCTGCTGTTCAGTAATTTTGTTTTATTTTATGATGAAAATGTCATTTAATCTTTTATCCAAAAAAATCCGAAATCTGAAAGTCAGCTGGTCCCAAGGATTTTGGATAAAGGATTGTCTACCTGTACTAAAAAAGAGCTAGCACAGCAGCATGGACCAAAGAGCCTCCAGGCGTACTGTATTATATTAGGGTATGGTCTTCCTGGGTGGGTTTTAAAGGGCTATCAGAGCATCTACTTTTGGAGAAAATCCTGCCTTGACAATGAAGAATAGGGAATACTCCAGAGACTGAATCCAGGCTGACAATCTGAACGCAGCCCTGAGGGAGTGCCGCACTTTCCTAGTTTTCAGATCAGATATAAATCTGAGGCTTCACCTGCCCTCTGGGTAGGTGGGAAAGATTTCCAGACACTATTTAAAGAGCATTGGAGTGGTAACATTTATCCCTCAACCAGTGTCACTCTAACAGGTTATCTCATCACTATTAACATATGAGGAACTTCTGAGGACTCTGGGTTCATACTTGATGGAGTTCAGAAGGATGAGGGGGAATCCAATTGAAACGTACAGAATACTGAATGGCCTGGACAGAGTGGATGTTGGGAAGACGTTTCCATTGGTATGAGAGACTAGGACCCAAAGGCATAGCCTTAGAGTAAAAGGAGGACCTTTTCGAATGGAGATAAGGAGAAGCTTCTTTAGCCCAAGAGTGGGGAATCTGTGGAATTCATTGCCACAGAAGGCTGTGGAGGCCAGGTCATTGAGTGTATTTAAGACAGAAATAGAAAGGTTTTTGAGTATTAAGGGAATCAAGGGTTACGGGGAGAAAGCTTGGAGAATGGGATTGAGAAACTTATCAGCCAGGATTGAATAGCGGAGCAGACTCAATGGGCTGAATGGCCAAACGTCTGCTTCTATGTCTGATGGTCTTATGGTTTATTAATGTGGGAAGTTGCTGTGCACATATTGACTAACTTAACTGCTACAAATGTCAGAATGGCTCATTAGATGTAAGGCACTTTGGGGCATCCTGAAAGGGTGACAATGCCAGCTGTTTGCATTAGCCTTCATTTCAATTACAGAACAGCAAGAAGCAAGATGTTTTCCTGACAATTATACAAAGCGTGGGACAGGATTGCCCAATGAAACAAATGCCTTACAACTCAACCTGAGTTGTGGACTGGCTTGGAAGCAATTAAGGTTTGTTCCAACTGTGAGTATAAGAAAAAAACGGGTGAGTTGTTGGATGACATAAGCCCATCTGTATGTGTCTCCTTGTGGTTCCTGTTAAGTAGCTCGTACTGTATCTAAATTTCTTGGCTCCACATTTGAAATTCACAGAAATGGACCCACACTGCAATAAAAAAATGTATAACACCATACATGTATTTTTATTATGGATTCAATTATTAAAATTGTCAGGAGCTTTCACTTCCTAACAATTTGCATTTCAGTGAAGAATGAAGTCTGTATTTTATCACCTTACTTTTAATTAGCTTTGTCCCGAACATTCAAATTGTAGAACTGTTAGAATCTAGAATTAAGTCAGAAGCGACACAGCGCCAGGTTATCGTCCAACAGGCTTATTTACAATCACAAGCTTTCGGAGCACTGCTCCTTCCTCTGGTGAAGTGTCTTTACTCAACATGGGAACCTCAGTTGAGTTAAAAACAATAGTCTGGCCCTGATTTGAAGATGCCTAAGTGAGTTACCCCTACAACGTGGCTAAAATGTATCCTTCATTTCACATCACTCAAAGGAATAAGTTCATCTGCTCATGATCCCATTGCTGTTTGGTTACGCCAGCGACTTTGCTCCAGAATTTGCCATGACTGCAACAGTGCACTTTGTATGCATCCTTGCTTCGCTTCTGTAAGATTCCAAGGAAATCTCTCAATGCATTTCCCAAATAAACCTTCCCGGTTTGGGTCAGCCGCTCATACCATGCCTTCCCATGGTCTGGCAGGGGAGGATGTTTGATCTATTCAAGATGACTTTGTGGACAACCCTGAAGCATTTCTGCCATGCGCAGTGTGTCCAAGAGTTCCCACAGCAGCATGAGGTAGCGCATTTAGTCGTCATCAACTTCAGGAGGAAAGGACGAGGATATAGCCTTATCTACATCAATGGAGCCGAGGTGGGGAGGGTCAAGTGTGTCAAGTTCTGAGGAGTGATGATCGCCAACAATCTATCCTGGCCCTCCCGTGGTAAAGAAGGCACAACAGTGCTGCTTCTTCCTCAGGCAGCTTGGGAAATTTGGCATGTCCTACAGATGCCCCATTGAAGGCATATTGTCCTGGTGCATAACAGCCTGGTATGATAATTGCTATGCCCAGGACTGTAAGAAACTACAAAAGGTTGTGTGCACAGTCCAGACCATCAGCCAAGCCAAACTTCCATCCATGGATTCCATTTAAACTTCTCATAGCTGCAGAAAGGCAGCCAACATCATCAAAGACCCCTCTCACCTCGATTATAATCGCTTCCAACCTCTTCCATCAGGCAGAACATAGTACATACCAGTGCAGTACAGGTCCTTTAGCCCTCGATGTTGTGCTGACCTGTGGAACCAAACCTAAAGCCCATCTAACCTATGCTATTCCATTATCATCCATATATTTACCCAATGACCATTGAAATGCCCTAAAGTTGGTGAGTCAACTATTGTTGCAGGCAGTGCATTCCATGCCCTTATTACTCTTTGAGTAAAGAAACTACCCCAGACATCTGTCCTATATCTATCACCCCTCAGTTTAAAGGTATGCCCCCTCATGCTAGCCATCACCATCCGAGGAAAAAGGCTCTCACTGCCCACCTTATCAAAACCTCTGATCATCTTGTATGTCTATTAAGACACATTTTAACCTTCTTCTCTCTAATGAATATAGCCTCAAGTCCCTCAGGCTTTCCTCATAAGACATTCCCTCCATACCAGGCAACGTTCTAGTAAATCTCCTTTGCACCTTTCCAATGCTTCCACGTTCTTCCTATAATGCGGTGACCAGAACTGTATGTAATACTCCAAGTGAGTCCGCACCAGAATTTTGTACAGCTGCAACATGACCTCATGGCTCCGAAACAACAAAAGCTAACACCTCATATACCTTCTTAACAACCCTATCAACCTGGGTGGCAACTTTCAGGGATCTATGCACATGGACATCGAGAACACTCCGCTCATTACATCACCAAGAATCTTACCATTAGCCAAGTACTCTGTATATCTGTTACTCCCTCATGCTTGTCCGCATTAAACTCCATTTGCAACCCCTCAGCCCAGTTCTGCAGCTTATCCATGTCCCTCTGTAACCTACAACATCCTTCGGCATTTTCTGCAACCCCACCGACTTTAGTGTCATCCGCAAATTTACTAACCCATCCTTCTATGCCCTCATCCAGGTCATTTATAAAAATAACAAACAGCAGTAGCCTCAAAACTGACCTCCAGGATAAACATTTCCCATCAACCACCACCTTCTTTCACCTCACCAATTTCTGTACCAATCCCATGCCTCTGTATTCTCTGCAATAGCCTACTATGGGGAACCTTATCAAACCCCTTACTGAAGTCCACATACACCACATCAACTGCTTTAGCCTCTTCCATCTGTTGGACACCTTCTCAAAGAACTCAGTAAGGTTTGTGAGGCACGACCTACCTTTTGTAAAACCATGTTGACTATCTCTAATCAGGTTATTCTTTTCTAGATGATTATAAATCCTATCCCTTATAATCCTTTCCAACACTTTGCCCACAACTGAAGTAAGGCTCACTGGTCTATAATTACCAGGGTTGTCTCTACTCCCCTTCTTGAACAAGGGGACAACATTTGCTATCCACCAGTCTTCTGGCACTATTTCTGTAGACAATGACAACGTAAATATCAAAGCCAAAGACTTGGCAATCTCCTCTCTAGCTTCCCAGAGAATCCTAGGATGAATCCCATACGGCCCAGGGAACCTATCTATTTTCACACTTTCCAGAATTGTTAACAACTCCTCCTTATGAACCTCAGTCCTGTCTGGTCTAATAGCCTGTATCTCAGTATTCTCCTTGACAACATTGTCTTTTTCCTGTGTGAATACTGATGAAAATTATTCATTTAGCGTCTCTCCTATCTCTTCAGACTCCACACACAGCTTCCCACTACTGTCCTTGACAGGCCCTCATCTTGCTCTAGTCATTCTTTTATTCCTGATTCAGCTATAGAAAGTTTTAGGGTTTTCCTTGATCCTATCTGCCAATGAATTCTCATGTCCCCTCCTGGCTCTTCTTAGCTTTATCTTTCGGTCTTTCCTGGCTAACTTGTAACTTTGAAGTGCCCTAACTGAGCCTTAACATCTCACCTTTACATAAGCCTCCTTCTTCCCCTTGACAAGAGATTCAATTTCTTTATTAAACCACAGTATCCTCGCTCGACAACTTCCTCCCTGCTTGACCGGTACATACTTATCAAGGACACGCAGTAGCTGGTCCTTGAACAAGCTCCATATTTCAGTTGTGCCCATCCCCTGCAGTTTCCTTTCCCATCCTATGCATCCTAAATCTTGCCTAATCACCTCAAAATTGCCTTCCCCCAGCTGTAGCTCTTGCCCTGTGGTATATACCTATCCCTTTCCATCCCTAAAGTAAACATAACGGAATTGTGGTACTATCACCAAAGTGCTCACCTACCTCCAAATCTAACACCTGGCCAGGTTCATTACCCAGTACCAAGTCCAATGTAGCCTTGCCCCTTGTTGGCTTGTCTACACACTATGTCAGGAAACCATCCTGCACACATTGGACAAAAACTGACCCATCTCAGGTAATCAGACTATAGTATTTCCAGTCAATATTTGTAAAGTTAAAGCCCCCATAACAGCAACCCTGTTACTTTCACTCCTATCCAGAATCATCTTTGCAATCCTTTCCCTCCACAACTCTGGCACTTTTCAGAAGCCCATAGAAAATCCCAACAGGATGACCTCTCATTTCCTGTTTCTAACCTCAGCCTGTACTACCTCAGTAGACAATTCCTCAAAAGTCCTTCTGCCACGGCAATACTATCCCTGATTAACAATGCCACACCTACCTCTCTATTATCATCTTCTCTGTTCTTACTGAAACATCTAAAACCCGGAACATGCAACAACCATTCCTGTTGTTCTATCCATGTCTCTGAAATGGCCACAATATTGAAGTTTCAGTTACTAACCCATGCTACAAGTTCCCCCACCTTATTCTGGATGTTCCTGGCATTGAAGTAGACACACTTCAAACCACCTTCCAGCCTGCTGGTACTCTCCTGCGACCTTGAAACCTTATTCATGACCTCACTGCTCTCAACCTCCTGTACCCTAGAGCTACAATTCCGGTCCCCATCTCCCTGCTGAATTAGTTTAAATCCTCCCGAAGAGCATTCGCAAACAACACCCCCCCCCACCCCCCCACCGGAATATTGGTACCCCACTGGTTCAGATGTCGACTATCCTGTTTATAGAGGTCCCACCTACCCCAGAATTAGCCCCAATTATCCAAGGATCTGAATGCCTCCCTCTTGCACCATCCCATAACCACGTGTCTAATTGCTCTCTCTCCCTACTCCTCACCTCGCTAGCATGTGGCACGAGTAACAAACCAGAGATAACAACCCTGTTTGTTCTAGGACCAAATTTCCACCATAGCTCCTTGAATTTCTGCCTTACGTCCCCATCCCTTTTCCTACCTATGTCGTTAGTGCCTATGCGGACATGACTTGAGGCTGCTCTCCCTCCCCCTTAAGGATCCCAAAAACATGATCAGAGACATCACGAACGTTGGCACCTGGGATGCAACACACCAACCGTGAGTCCCTCTCGTTCCCACAGAACCTCCTATCTGTCCTCCTAACTATGGAGTCCCCAGTGACTAATGCTCTACTCCTCACCTCCCCCCCCACCCTACCCTTCCCTTCTGAGCAACAGGGACAGACTCTGTGCCAGAGACCTATACCCCATGGCTTAGGCCGGCTTACAGTATCCAAAACAGTAAACTAGTTATTGAGAGAAACAGCTACTGGAGATCCCCGCACTGTCTGCCTGTTCCCTATCCATCCCCTGACTGTAACCCATCTACTTTGTCCTTGTACCTGAGGTATAACAACCTCCCTGTAACTTCTGAGCCTCCTGAATCATCCAAAGTTCATCCAGCTCCAGCACCAGTTCCCTAATGTGGTCTCCGAGGAGCTGGAGTTGGGTGCACTTCCTACAGATGAGGTCAGCAGGGATACCAGTGGCCTACCCCAATATACAGGAGGTGTGTGCAACTGCCCTAACATCCATTCCCACTGTTCAAAATTCCCAAAGAGAATATTGAAAAATAAAACTAGTAACCTTCCTAAATCGACGCACAGAACTTTTCTTTTTGGTTCGAGGAGGAGGATGGGTGGGAGACACTACCTAAGTAGTGTTTCGGGTAAAGCAGCGACCCAAATATATAACCTCACTTACCCAGCAGTCCCATGTCCACTCCTGCTCAGTGTGCATTCCGCCTATAACGAGGTAAATTTTTATAGGATTTACTTACCTTCCCAACAGCTCCTTGGTCCTTGCTCTCCCTGCTCCCGCTGCTGACTCACGAGGTAAGCTTTGAACACACACACCGACAGGTTCGAGAACAGCTTCTTCCCCACTGTTATTAGACTGCTGAATGGATCTCTCTAATCTCAAATCTACGTTTTTGCTTTGTGCACCTCCTGTGAAGCCGTAACCTGGTAGGTCTCACTCTATCAATGCACCATGTGATCTCTATTTCCTTGTATGTTATGATCTGCCTGTACTGCTCGTAAAACAAAACTTTTCACTGTACTTAGGTACATCTGACATCAATAAATCAAATTGAATCAAGTACATCTCAACATGAGTTCTGGACCAGTTTAGAGACAATTAGGGTTTACACCAAATGTACGAAAACCAAATGGATTCTTGGATTACATAAGCCTGTCAGTATGTGTCTCCTTCTGGCTCCCTTCAGTAGGCAATACTGCATCTAACTTTGTTGGCTCAACACTTCAAATAAATAAAAATCCACTCACATTAGCAGAGATTTGTAATGCTGTTATTAATTATGTAAAAACACTGCCTGGATTTTAATTTTGCCTTACTTATTAAATAATTTAAGTAATTGGTTCCAGATCTTAGTAACTAACGTCTTTGTGACACATTTTGTATTTTATTACCTGACTTTTGTGATTTCTGTCATAAACTTTGAGTTTTCAACCATTGTGACTTATGACCATTACATTCTTTGTAAACTCAAAAATATGATTTTCACACACACACACTCACTCACTCACACACTCTCTCACTCTCTCTCTCTCACACATACGCACACATTCTCTCTCTGACACACACACACTATGACATACATATACACACACACTCACTCACTTACTCACTCTCTCACACACGCTCTCACTCTCTCACATACACACACACTCTCTCTCTGACACACACTCTCTATCATACACACACACTCTCTCTCTCATACGCACACACTCTCTCTGACACACACAAACACACTCTCTCTCTGACACACAGACACACACACACACTCACAAGCACAGACACACACACACTCACTCTCTCTTTCACACACACACAGACACACACACAACTCACACTCTCTCTCTCACACACACAGACACACACTCTCTCTCTCTCTCACACACACACACACACGCACACACACACAATCTGTTTATCCATGAGATGGTACAGTGGTATGTCTGCATCTTTGGGTTCACATATTACCAACCCCAGAGGTGAGACCTATCATGTTTGCAGACATCAATTTAAAAAAATAACTCCTGTGTTTTGGGGTCTTGTGGTGCAGTGGCAGTGATTGTACATCTGGACTAGGAGATCCAAGTTCAGCTCCCACCTATCCACATCTATGTCATGACATGTCTGAATAGAGTGATTGCATGTATCTATAAATGCACACACCACATAGAAACATAGAAAATAGGTGCAGGAGTAAGCCATTAGGCCCTTTGATCCTGCACCAGCATTTAATATGAACATGGCTGACCCTGCAATCCCTGTACCCCATTCCGGCTGTCTCTCCATACCCCTTGATCCCATTAGCCTCAAGGGCCACACCCAGCTCCCTCTTGAATATACGTAAGGAACTGGTTCCAACAGCTTCCTGTAGGAAAGAGTTCCACAACTCTCTGGGTGAAGAAATACTTCCTCATCTCAGTCCATGAATTCTGCCAGATTTGCTGAGTTTGTGCAGTAGTTTCTGTTTTCGTTTCTGATTTCTACCATCCACACTTTGTTTGGAGTTTTTTTTTGGATATTTCTCATCGACTTGTTCAGAGACGTTACTACAAATCTCTGGAGCAGGTGGGACTTAAACACGAACCTCCTGATCCAGATGCAGGGACAGTACCACTGTGCCATAATAGAACTACCTGAGCATCATGTCTCTGGGCTGAGGGTGGTGAAACACACTCTGCAAAGCTGCTGGTTTTGATTAGCTATCAGTCTTTGTGATCCCCAGCATCCCTTGTTCCTCCCTACTTTAGGATTAGGCTCTCTCCTCATTCCAGTTCTGTGAACCTCTGTATTTACGTTGAAGCAGGTCTCTAATGCAGTACAGAGGAACCTCAATTATCTGAACGAGTCGGGCGGATAGTATTTTGTTCAGATAATTGATTATTTGGATAATTGACCTCAAACAAGGGAAGCCATAATAATCTAACACTGTGCTCTACCAAAGAGTTTATTTAAATCTATAATTTTGATGAGTCTGCTATTTAAACAAACTAATCTTTGCATTTTGTAAATTGCAGGTTAAACAAAGAAGGGCTAAACCCTTACCATCGCAGAAATCCCAGCATTAAGCAAGGTCCTGAACAGCTTCTACAATCACAAGAGCATTTTCCGCTGAACTCAGTGTGGTGACAGAAAGACAGAAGCATCACCTTGCGCATGTGTTTACTTTCTCTGCCTTTTTTCCTCATGATTGACCCTGTAAAGTGACGGGTATAAAACACTTACTTTTGCAAAGGCTTGTGTAACTAACCGTTACGTCAAAAGAAATCCAGTCGCTGATACTTGGGCTGCTTCTGTTTCTTCGGTTTTGCCAGCGTTTTGATGTTTGATGTAACGTTTTTATGGGACCTTGAGATCTTATTGGGATAATCTGAAATTCGGGTAATAGATATTCAGATAATCGAGGTTCCTCTGTATCTGAGACCACTCTCTTCTTTTTTCTTTCCACTCTGATCTCCTTTTCGGATTTGCTACAGTCACACAATCCGCCACATCATCACCTCTGCATGTTACATTCTAATACCGTTGGTTCAAGCTTCACCCCAAAATTATAAGTATCAACTTTTCACTGGCATGTCAGTGCTGTACCGTGGGTGTGCTGCACTGGCAGAGGTGTCATCTTTCAGGGGAGATGCTAAACTCAGGCCTTGGCCATCACTTGGCAACATAAATGTCCTATTTGACAAAGAGAGCACAATCCTTCCAACTGTCCTGACAATGATCTATTCTTCAACCAACCCAAAAATAATTTTAAAAAACAGACTTTAACTATAATGCTGGAGCTGTTTGTGAGAGTAGGTGGTGTGTGCTGCTGTTATTCCTGTATTGTAACAGAGACTATACTTCAAAAGTACTTCACTTGTTGTAAAGTGATTTGGGACATTCTTGGGTCATGGAAGGTGTTGAATGAATGCAATTTATTTTAGATTCATGCCACTACTCAGCCTTTGAGGTGTCCCAAAGCACTTTCAAGCCAATGGAGTACTTAAAAAATGTAATCATTGTTGCAATGTAAAGGTCTGAGTTCACCAGGAACTGCACCGTTAAACACATCCAATTGAAGTTCCTTTGTGCCCAACTTAACCTCATTTAAAACAAACAAGTTAACAACAGGCTCAGGACAGTCCATGAATGAATTGTGCAGGAATACATTAACTAGTGCATGACTGGAAGAAACACTCACCTATAAATGTGATAAGACAGAGGGAGCAATGGTGATGGAAATAGAGCAAAGAGTCATCAAGCCATACAGCATAGAAACAGGCCCTTTGGCCCATCATGTGTGTGCTGACCAACAAACTCCACTCATCCCATTAATCTGCACTTGGTCCATAGCTTACCATGGTCTGGTATTTTAAGTGCTCATCCAGAGTTTGTTCAATGTTGTCTCCATCACTCTCTCAGGCAGCCTCTTCCATATCTCTTCCAACCTTTGGGAGAAACATAATTTACTGAGATCCTCTCTAAACCACTTACTCCTCACCTTAAACTTTTACCTCTGGTTTTACACACATCCGCCATGGGGAAGGGATTCTCATGATCTACACTGTCTATGCCTCTCATAATTTTGCATTCCTCAGTCAGATTCCCGCCATAATCTCCTCTACTCCAACGCAAATAAGCCAGCCTATCCAGACTCTGTTCATAATTGCTGACTACAGTTCCGCCTTCAACACCATAATTTCAATTAAACTCATCTCCAAACTCTGAGACTGAGTTGTCTGCTCCCCTCTCTGTAACTGGATTCTCAACTTCTGGATCGACAGACCACAGTCAGTAAGGGTTGACGACAACACCACCTCTGCGATAATCCTTAACAGAAGTGTCCCCCAAGGCTGTGTGCTCAATCCCTTACTGTACTCCTTACACACTCACAACTGTGTGGCAAAATTCCACCCCAACTCCATTTACAAGTTTGCTGATGACACTAACATCACAGGTTGGGTCACAAACAATGACAAGACACAATACAGGAAAAAGATTTAGTGCTTAGCAGCATGATGTAAAGACACCAATCTCTCCACCAACGTGAGCGAAACGAAAAAGCTGGTCATTGACTTCAGGAAGTGGAGTGGAGGGCACACCCCTCTCTGTATCAGTGGTGTGATGTGGAGCCAACCAATGTTTTACCAAGACTTCCTTGCTCCTATTTTCCATGCCTGCCCAATGGAGGTAAGCATCCCATATGCCTTCTTCCCCATCCTGTCTATCTGTGCTGACAGCTTCAGGGATCTGTAGACTTATACACCAATGTCCTTTGTTTTCCAGTGCTCTCTCGGGACCTACCATTCATTGTCTACGCCCGACCCTTCTTAGAGCTCGCAAAAGGCATCTTCTCGCACCTATTAGGATTAAATTCCATCTGCCATTGCTCAGCCCAGGCTAAGAGTATTGTGGAAGACCCCACTCACCCCTGACTAAAACTCTTCTCCCTCTTGCCGTCTAGCAGAAGATACCGGAGCATTCAGTGTCTCACGACAAGACTGTGCAACAGTTCCTTTCCCCAAGCCATCACGCTCCTTAACACAGTATGATCAGACTCTTTCCCATCTGAAATTCTTTGCATGACTTTGAATTGCTGCTAGAAAAAATGTCTATGTAACACTGTAACTTGGTGTTTTGCAATTCTGATTCACTTTATGCCATGTACGATTGTCTAGTTTGGGCTGTCCATGAAGCAACCTCAGTCCTGGAGGAACACTGCTCCATTTGGTATCGCTAGAAATGGTTGGCATCTTTGCAGCTCTTCTTCAGTTTGCATGTTCTAGGGCAAGTGGTTTCCACATTTCACTGGGGATGTCGTGTTTGTTTAATGAGTTTCCTCTGCCCTCTGAATGATCGCTTACCGTAGCTGAGTTTGGAGTAGAACACTTGCTGAGTGTGTCTCATGCCAGACAAATGGACAATGGTCTACCTATCACAACTAGCCGTACATGATCACTGGCTTGATACTGGGATACTGGCCGAGCAGAGTACACTCATATTGGTACACCCATCCTGCCAGGATTTTGCAGGTTTTTGTGATAGCGATACTGGTGATAACTCTCTGGGATTGGAAGAGTCTGAAGTGCATGATGCATGGTTCTGAGGCATACACGAAGGTGGGGACCATGACAGCTCTGTAGACAATGAGCATGGTGCTAGGTTTGAAACTTTGCTATTGGCAAAGCTTCATGATCTTCTTGAACAGTGATTCAGGTTCAAAGGGCTGAATGCCCTATTCCTGATTCAATGTGGGTGGCACGGTGGCACAGTGGTTAGCACTGCTGCCTCACAGCGCCAGAGACCCGGGTTCAATTCCCGCCTCAGGCGACTGACCGTGTGGAGTTTGCCCGTTCTTCCCATGTCTGCGTGGGTTTGCTCCGGTTTCCTCCCACAGTCCAAAGATGTGCGGGTCAGGTGAATTGGCCGTGCTAAATTGCCCGTAGTGTTAGATAAGGGGTAAATGTAGGGGTATGGGTGGGCTGCGGGTCGGTGTGGACTTGTTGGGCCGAAGGGCCTGTTTCCACACTGTAAGTAATCTAATCTAATTTCTTGTGTAATGAAAAAACAAAGAATTCTCAGGATAAACAGCACAGTTTTAAAAGAATTAAAATTTGACTCTTGCAATTTTTCCTGCCGATGCCTCTGATCTGATTTCTCCTTCAGTTCATAATGAATAATGGAACAGGAAAGGGGTTGAAGGACTGAAATCTGTGAATTCATGGTGTCGCCTTCCTCAGACTTTTCAGTCCTTTTGCAGCCTTCTTCATTGTTAAGCTTGACAACTGGAGTCTGGGGATGTAATAGATTGTCGACCAGTGGCTATCAGGGAGAGTTTGAGATTGCAATTTCAACTTCATAGCAAAGCTACTGAACAGTAAACCGAGGCTCTGCAGTGGTCCTGTATGACTGCTGGTCTGAAGTTACTTTGCATGAAAGGTATGCCACTAATATACTCAATGTTTAATACATTTTCTTTGAAGCAAGTCCATCGATTCATTTTTGGCAGCTAATCTACTGCTTAGAATGCTGGGTTTCAAGGTAAAAATCCACTTTCTTATTATAATTGAAGGAACAAATATTTTCCCTTTTCTTTCATATTTGGCAAAGTCCATCTCTGCATAATTGTAACATTTCAAGGCACTTTACATAAACAGTGAACAGCAATACTTGATCCCTAGCCACAAAGTACAACGAAATGTTGGGATAATGGATTCAAAAGCTCAGCCAACGAGGTAGCCCTGCAGATACAATGTCAAGGAGAATGTGCTGGAGATGTTGAGAGAAGGAATTCCAGAGTTGATGGGGCAGAAGGTTGAATGCGTGGACACCGTTTTGTAGTTCAGGAAACCGGAGGTGAGTGGACAGCCAGAAGGCAGGGAGTTAGAAGGGCACAGGGCTGGAGGAGGTTACAGGGACTGAGCATGTGGGTGAGCTGTCTACGGTGAGGTTGGGAAACAAGGATATAAAAGTCAAAATGGAGACATTGCCAGAATGGGAGCCAATTCCATTGAGCACATGGTCAATTGGTGAGAGGCATATGATGAAAACTTGAAAACTTACAATGGGGGACCAGGAAAACTTTGGGAAAGTCGTGTCTGGAGGTAACGTGACACTGGGCAATGAGATTAACAATCTCAAGCAGTGAAACACCGGATCTTTCATTTCAGCTTTCTTTTTGATGTCATTACTTTCATAGCTCTGAGCAGTGTTGCACAACTTTGAATGACTTTGTGAACTTTCATCTCATGAATAATAACTGGATGGTGTTAATTAAAGGCACTGGCACACCATTCCACATGACAGCCATGATTCAAGGGCAGAAATCCAAGGGAGAGGATTGTGGTTTAAATCCCTACTCGGGAAAGTAAGATTGGAATTTCACAGCCTTCCCCTCAAACTCACTAATGCCGCCCGCTGTGCTATTGCCCAGGCCCTGCCACAGGAGCAGATGGCAGGGGTTTATCAAGTATGACAAAATGCCATCAGCACCATCCTTGTTGCCCACCTCCATGTACCCTCCCTGCTGCACTTTTACCTTCAACAATGGAGACACCAGGCTGCCTCCTCACTCCTATTCCCGACGGGATTTTCCCTTTGGAACACAAGCTGGCTCCATGAGCGCAGTTCAACCTGCCTTTCAGGGTGGGATGACAGTGAAGCCACGTGTGTCCATGTATGTGTGTGTCCGTGAGTGTGTGTCTGTGACTGTGTGTGTCTGTGTGTGTGTGTCCGTGTATGTATGTTTGTGTCTGTGTCTGAGTGTCTGCGTGTCTGTGTGTGTGTGAGATTGTGTGTGTGTGTGTGTGTGTGTGTGTGTTTGTGTCTCTGATGTGTATGTGTGTGTGTGTCTGTGTGTGCGTCCTTGTGTGTGTGTGTGTGTGTGTGTGTGTGTGCATTTGTGTGTGTTTGTGTGGGTATGTTTGTGTGTGTGTGTGTGTGTGTGTGTGTGTGTGGTGTGTGTGGTGTGTGTGCGTGTGTGCGTGTGTGTGTGTGTGTGTGTCTGTGTGTGTGTCTGTGAGCCATGAACATATTGAATGGTGGAGCAGATTGGAAGGGCTGAATGGCCTACTCCTGCGATTCTATGGAAAGGAATCACCTCACCCCCTTCCCCACTGTCTCAACTCCCTCCACTCCCTCCCCAAAACTCAGTAGCAGCAGTGAGTATTATCTACAAGATGCAGATATTCAGTAAAGATCCTCAGACAACTTTTCAAACCTGCGACTGCTTCCAACTAGAAGGACAAGGGCAGCAGATACATGGGAACACCACACCCTGCACATTCCCCTTCAAACCACACACCATCCTGACTTGGAGATATATCACTGTTCCTTCAGCGTCGCTAGGTCAAAATCCTGGAATTCCCTCAGTCTGGGCATTGTGGTTCCACCCACACCCCATGAACAGCAGCGTTTCTCTTCTTTGCAGGAGTCATGAATCTGTGTGCTTTACTCCCCCCGAGTGCAGTAGGTGCTGGGACATTGAGGAAATTGAAGGAGGGGATAGACAAGGTGTTAATCAGTAGGCACTTGAAAGGCCACAGGGAGTGTGTAAGAAAGTGGATTTGAGGCCGAACGAAGATCAGCCATGATCGTGTTAAATGGCAGAGGGCTGAATGGCCTACTCCTGCTCCCAGCTTTTATTTGCCAGAAGGCAGCTCACCACCACCTTGTCAAGGACAACTAAGGACGGGCAATAAACACTGACTCAGCCAGTGACCTTCACATGTCACGGGTGAATAAAGGATTTTAAAGTTTCCCTCTCAGGTGTGTGTGAAGGATCCCATTGCACTATTTGAAAGCATAACACAAACATATATTAAATATTAAAAATCACACAGCACCAGGTTATAATGCAATAGGTTTAATTGGAAGCGCTAGCTTTTGGAGTGCTGCTCCCAATCACCTGATGAAGGAGCGACGCTCCGAAAGCTAGTGCTTCCAATTAAACCTGTTGGACAATAACCTGGTGCTGTGTGATTTTAAAAAAAATTTGTACACCCCAGTCCAACACCGGCATCTCCAAATCAAATATTAAATGGCATTGCTCACAAGAAACTGAATGGGACCATCATGGATTCACACCACTGGCCTCGGGCCAGTTGCCGTAGACTCAGAACAGTTGTTTCTCATTAGTTCCCCACAAATGAGAGCTAAAGACCCAGCCAGTTCATACTGTCAGGCCTACTCCACCAAAGCCTCTTCATGCAGGAATTCACGTCGCCCACTCAAATTGAGTTTGCATAAATTCCCACACAGTGGAGTTTAATTCTGGACCCGGAGAGGCAGGTTCAAGTCTCTGCAAAAATGACCCTGAGTTTCTGGTTGCCTGCCACTTCAACACCCTACCAGGTTCCCTGGTCAACGTCTCTGTCTCAGGCTTGCCACAGTGCTCCAGCGAAGCTCAGTGCAGACTGGAAGCACAACACCTCATTTTCCACTTGGGGACCCTGCAGCTTTCTGGACGCAATACCGAGTTCAATAATTTTGGTGCCTGAGCAGTCCCCTAGTCCCCACCCCACACAAAAGGTTTTGTTATCACACAGTCTGCCGTTATACACTACCTATTGTTACTCACTGAACAGTTCCCATCAACCGCTATTCACCCACCCACCCTGATTGTAATCCACTCCTTTGTCTGTCCAACTGTTCTTCTCTCTCTTTGGGCTCTATCCCCACTTATTGCTTACTCCTCAATCCCTCCCCCACCTTAACTTCTGCATATAAACCAACATTTTCCCATCTACCATCAGTTCTGAGGAAATGTCACCGGACCTGAAACGTTAACTCTGATTTCTCTCCACTGATGCTGCCAGACCTGCTGAGCTCGTCCAGCAACTTCTGCTTTTGTTTCCGATTTACAGCATCCGCTGTTAAGTTGTTTTTTTTTCTCCAAATCTCATCCACTGCGCAATAACATCTCTGAACAAGTTGATTAAGAACTTTTTGCAAATCTGAAGTGAATATTAATCATCTCTTGGCTGCTTACGAGACTCTCCTGATCCGATCAAGAGAGCAAGGAGAAAACAAACACTGAGGAAACGAGAGCATTTTCTGGATTGCACCAGAATGTGAGAATTAAGACAATGTGCTGAAGGGCTACTGGGAAGTTCATCTGCAAAAATTAACCTAGTGCTATAATAGAGATAATATTAAACTTAAAATGAACCATAAAGAATGGAATGAAATGAGTCTTTTGGGTGCACTCACTGACTGAGCTCTACGCAGCAATGGAGCCCTGGCAGGATATTGTGAAAGTCAAATGTTTTGGATCTTTCGAGGTCAGCTTCAACTCTACCTTTGAACGCTATCCCCATTCCCTCTAGCAGCCAAGCATTTATTGACCTCTTCCCAGATATATGCTCATTCACTGAGTACTCGCTGAGCTCTGCAGTAAAGAGGATTTATGAATCTCTGTGTGAGAAATGGCACCTCATCTCAGTGCTACACAGTTGCCCCTTATGGTGAGACTGGGAACGCACATTCTATAGAATCTTAGAGTTATACAGAAGAGGCCCTTCGGCCCACTGAGTCTGTACTGCCAAAGCTATGCTAAATCTACTCTAGTAGATTTAGCTCTACTAGATCCAGCTCTAGACCCATAGCTATGAATGCAATGATGCTTCCAGTTTCAGATTCACAAGTCAAGGAAGGATATTCTCAGCTTGACCCTGTCAAGGATTTGGTATGTTTGGTGCAACAATATAGTAGGTTAAAACACTGGAATATTAATGGAATGACATTGTAAAAATTCCAGAATCCAGATGGTAACAGTGGCTAATTATCTGACATTTACTCCGGGACATGTTCCCAAAGACAATCTCTTTTCTTCCTTGAGGAACGGCAGGACAGGATTTTCTCAGCTGCGCAGGGATGAGATTAGATGCAGAATTTGGAAAAGAAAAAGAGAGATTGCTGCCTGTGGTCACCTCCCAACAGATTCCCCCACCCCCCCAACCCCACTTTCTGAGCAATCTTGCTGGCAGTAAGGTCAAGGAGGAAGCAGTTACCCACCTGTCATGGGCCCAGGCTTTGAAGTTGCCCAAATCTCCCTGATGTCAGGCAGGATCCTCACTGAAACTGGAGCCTCACAGGGACCTGGGGGAGGGCTGGGTGGGGTGGGGTAACCTCCCAGTGGCAACTGAGGTAGGGGGAGCTAGTTGAGGGAGAACATCAATATCTCCTCTCAGTCCTTGGGATAAGCAAAGCATAACGGCAAACAATCTCAAGGCAACAGGGTATGGGCAATCGATGCTTGTCCTAGTCAGTGGAGCCACCTTCTGGTCTAGGAGGGATTCCAGTTTGATAATGATGGCTTACAATAGGGATCATTATGTATAGGTTAGGGTTAGATTCAGGCTCAAGATTAGGATCAGGGCTAAGATATAGGTTAAGGTCAGGTTTAGGGTTATGGTCAGGAATAGAGGTACAGTTAGGATAAAAGTTAGGTAAAGATGAGGTTTAAAGTTAGGGTTAGGGTTGGCTTAGAGTTCAGGTTAGTGTTAGGGTTGGTGTTACTTTTAGGGTTCAGATTACAGCTAGTATTACAGCTAGAGTTAAGGTTAATGTTAGGATTAAGGTTTGGATTAGGGTTAGAGTTAAGGGTAGGGCTAATTATAGAGTTAGGATTAGGGTTTGGTTTAAGGTTAGGGTTAGGTGTAGAGTCCGGGTATGGATTAGGGTTCGGGCTCAGGTTAGAATTGGGGTTAAGATTGGGTTTAGGGTTATGGTTATGATTAGGATTACGGCTGTGTTATGGTTAGGGCTAGGCTTGGGTGAAGGTTAGGCCTAGGGATGGCACAGTGGGTCTCCTACTTGTGATAGTGTTAGGGTTAGGGATGTCACACATGGGTCCAGTACCTCTGACAGGGTACTAGGGTTAGGGTCTAGGGTTAGAGTTAGGGTTAGAGTTAAGGTTAGGTTAGTCTCCTACCTATGATAGTGTTAGTTCTAGAGTTAGAGATAGGATTAGGGTTAGGGTTAGGTTTAGGGTTAGGGTCAACCTACTGGGTCTTGTACATGTGATAGGGTTAGCGTTAGGGTTAGAGTTAAGGTTAGAGTTAGAATTAGCATTATGGTTGACCCACTGAGTCTCCTACCTATGATAGGGTTATGTCTAGGGTTAGAGATAAGGTTAGGGTTACGGTTAGGGTTAGGGTTAGGCTTAAGGTAAGGGTTGATCCACTGTGTACCCTTTCTGGCTCATGTAAATCTTAATCTTCCCATTAAAACTGGCAGTCATCCCCAGACTTCAGTTCTTGGTTTGGGACTGCTAGCTTGGATACCGTCCCTTAGCATGGAACATGGAAACAGCCAATCAAAAAGGCCACCTTGCAGAGGTTTGTGACACTGCACAACCCATCCATGCAAGTTTGGTCATCACACACTTTATATCCCAACAGCAGAAAATAATTTGAAACTGATTAAGATCCCTCCATCTGAATCTCACTCTACCCCACATGAGCAACTTTCCTTGTTTTACAACAGGATCCTGAATGCAAAAAAGTTCCACTCAGCAGAGGGTCACCGGACTTGAAACATTAACTCCTCTGTCTTCCCACAGATGCTGCCAAGTTTCTCCAGCAATCTCTGCTTTGTTTCGGGGAAGACACTAGGTGGACACTCAGGACACTTTCAAAGGATGAGACATGCTGTTTGAAAGCTTTCCGATCCTTTAACCCACCCCCACCCACCCACCCACCTTGTTCCCAGAAGAAAGGGACAGTAAAACTGGGGAATGAGACGTATTGATCCAACTCATTTTGCATGCTTCACATTGGAGGTGCAGAATGACCAGTCCGATCATTCCCAAGCTTCCCTGTTCATGTTCCATCTGGATTTGAAAATGTTGGCATATTCTACAAACAGTACAGTTGAAACTGCGATGAGTCACACTGTCAATGTAGTGCCAAAGTCAGGCTGGGCCAGTCGTGTGCTCTGGTCTATGAAACCCAGCTGGTTGCCCAGAGTCAACAAGACTTCAGGGACTCTGTGGAGTCTAAAGGCATGCGGTCTTGCCAACTGACAATAAGAGGGAATTAAATACCTATCGAATTAACACTGGTAATGCTGTCACTTGAGCATGAGTCATCGGGATAAGGTGGAAAGGAAAATGGACATTGGGTTCTGCTTTATATTTAAAAAGTTCCAGACACCTCCACCACAAAACAGAATTATTCTCTTGAAACTTTGGCTGGTGACAACTGTCCTTCATCCTGCTCTAACAACAAGCCTTGAGCACTTCCTCTGTTGTCTAGAATTTGTTCTGTGCAGATTCTGAGGAGCACTTGATTGCTGTGTTTTGCACAGCCTCTTAATAAAAGATTTGGCCTTATTTTTTAAAAAAAATAGCCTTACACTGCAAAGTCTTGCCAGTGATTGGATGCTGGTTAGCTCAGTTGGATGGACAGCTGGCTTGCGATGTAAAGGGATGCCAGCATAGAGTAGCTAAGAATGAAAGGTGATCTCATTGAAACACATTAGATACTTAAGGGCTTATGCCTGAAACATTGATTCTCCTGCTCCTCGGATGCTGCCTGGCCTGCTGTGTTTTTCCAGCACCACATTTTTCAACTACTTAAGGGATTTGACAGGGTCAATGCTGAGAGGATGTTTCCCCTCATGGGAGAGTCTAGGACCAGAGGGCATGGCCTCAAAATAAAGGGCCCAACCCTCCACTCACCTTTTTAGACTGAGATGAGGAGGAATTTGTTCTCTCAGAGGGTTGTGAGTCTTTGGAACTCCTTGCCACAGAGAGAGCTGTGGGGGCAGAGCCCTTGTGTATGTTGATAACCATGATTAACTCTATATCAGTCGAGAAATCAAGAGTTGCATGGAAAATACAGGACATGAGGATTATCGGATCAACCATGATGATATTGAATGGTGCAGCAAGTCTGAGGGGGCAAATGGC
The DNA here is from genome assembly GCF_020745735.1 of Hemiscyllium ocellatum. NCBI lineage: Eukaryota > Metazoa > Chordata > Chondrichthyes > Orectolobiformes > Hemiscylliidae > Hemiscyllium > Hemiscyllium ocellatum. The sequence continues at coordinate 7,560,315 of NC_083410.1, read as the reverse complement.
TTCCTCCTGTTCCTATTTCCTATGGTCTTAAAAGCATCAGTTTAATTCCTGCAGCGACTTTCCTATTGTACAACAGTTTATTTCCCCAAGCCATCAGGCTCCTTAACACAGTATGATTGGACACTTTCCCATCTGAAATTATTTGCACAACTTTGAATTACTGTTAGAAAAATGTCTATTATTTATCATTCTTCCATTACAGTGTAACCTGTGGGTTTTGCATTTCTGCACTTTATGTTGTGTTCGATTGTGCAGTTTTTGCTGTCCACGTAGCACCCTCAATCCTGGAGGAACTTTGTCCTGTTTTTACTGAATCAGTTGCATATGGGAGAAATGACAAATAAAAGTTACTCTACTCTGTCTCTCTGCTCACCTGAGGCTTGGTGTCCCTCAGGTTAAACCACCACCTACCGTCTCTGTTTCTAATGTAAAGGCAGTCCAATGATCCAGTAAGACTATGGTAATTTTACCTGTTTCTCGTGTCACAACTGTAATGGTCAGATTCTGTCTGAACATGGGTTGATCCTAACCCTCCTTCTTTAAAGACCGCAATTTTCCTTCCCACATGGTTGAAGATGCCCTCCAACGCATCTCATCCATGTCCCACATCTCCGCCCTCAAATCTCACTCCTCCAACTGTAACAAGGACAGAACCCCCCTTAGTCCTCACTTTCCACCCTACCAGCCTTTGCATTAAACGCAGCATCAGCCGACATTTCCGCCACCTCCAAACGGACCCCACCACCAGAAATATATTTCCCTCTCCACCCATTTCCGCTTTCCGCAAAGACCATTCCCTCCGTGACTACCTGGTCAGGTCCACGCCCCCCCAACAACCCACCCCCCCATCCTGGCTCCTTCCCCTGCCACCGCAGGAACTGTAAAACATGCGCCCACACCTCCTCCCTCACCTCTATCCAAGGCCCCAAAGGAGCCTTCCACATCCATCAAAGTTTCACCTACACACCCACCAATGTCATTTTTTGTATCCATTGCTCCCGGTGCGGTCTCCTCCACATTGGGGAGACTGGGCGCCTCCTAGCAGAGCACTTTTGGGAACATCTCCAGGACACCCGCACCAATCAAACCCACCGCCCCATGGCCCAACATTTTAACTCCCCCTCCCACTCAGCCAGGTACATGGAGGCGCTGGGCCATTCCCTCACTACTGCAGGGTATCAATGTGGACCTCACCAGTTTCCTCATTTCTCCTCCCCCCACCTTACCCCAGTTCCAACCTTCCAGCTCAGCACCATCCTCATGACCTGTCCTACCTGCCAATCTCCCTTCCCATCTATCCGCTCTACCCCCCTTCTCTGACCTATCACCTCCATCCCCACCTCCATCCACCTGTAATACTCTTGGCTACCTTCTCCCCACCCCCCACCCCCCCTCCCATTTATCTCTCCAGCCTGGAGGCTCCCTGCCTTCAGTCCTGATGAAGGGCTTTTGCCCGAAACATTGGTTTTCCTGCTCCTCGGATGCTGCCTGATCTGCTGTGTTTTTCCAGCACCGCTCTAATCTTGACCCCAACCTTAATTGACCAAATGGTTCATAGAATCCCTACAGTGTGGATGCAGGCCATTTGGCCCAACAAGTCCACACAGATCCTTTGAAGAGCATCCTTTGAACACCATGGGCAATTTACTCTGGCCAGTTCACCTGGCCTGCACATCTTTGGATTGTGAGAGGAAACTGGAGCACCCGGAGGAAACCCACGCTGACACGGGGAGAATGTGCAAACTCCACACAGACAGTCACCCAAGGCTGGAATTGAACCTGGGTCCCTGGCCTTGTGAGGCAGCAGTGCTAACCACTGAGCCACCATACCACCCCAAACCATTGTGAGAAGGGGGCGAATTGCTGTTTTTTCCGTCTTCTGGGTTAGGTTTTTAACCGAGCTCGTGCCTGTCCTCTCAGAGAGATGTAAAACATCCTACGCCACGTTTATCGAAGAAGGGAAGGGAAGCTCTCCTTGTTAAACTTTATCCTTCAACTCACATCATGGGAGTAAATGATCTGATTGATTGACTAATTTATTCTCATGTTGATAAATATGGTGCTGGAAAAACACAGCAGGTCAGGCAGCATCCAAGGAGCAGGAGAATCGATGTTTCAGGCATAAGACCTTCATGAAGAATGTTGGAGGAGGTAAGGGGACTGAGAGATAAATAGGACGGTGGGGCTGGGGCTGGAGGGAAGGTAGCAGGGATGACAAAACAGTGAAAAGCTTTATAAGCAGTACAGGCAGATCATAGTAATCAAGGATGTACAGAACAAAAGATTTAAACGGAAGTGTAAAGGTAACATTGCACAGGGTGTACGCCAGGTAAGATCAGTGTTAGCAAGATCAGCATTATTTGAGACTAGACAATCCATTCAATAGTCTATTAATAGCTGGGAGGAAGTTGTCTCTGAACTTGTTGATGCCTGTGTTCAGGCTTCTGTACCTTCTGCCTGACAGAAGAGGTTGGAGGAGAGCATTATGGGGTGGGAGGGTTCTTTGATGATTAGATTCCCTACAGTGTGGAAACAGGCCTTTCAGCCCAACCAGTCCACACTGACCCTCTGAAGAGTAACCCACCCAGATCCATTTCCCCTGACTAATGCACCTAACTCTATGGGCAATTTCGCATGACCAATTCACCTAACCTGCACATCTTTGGACTGTGGGAGGAAACTGGAGCATCCGGAGGAAACCCACGCAGACACGGGGAGAATGTGCAAACTCCACGCAGTCACCCAAGGCTGGAATTGAACCCGGGTCCCTGGCGCTGTGAGGCAGCAGTGCTAGCCACCGTGCCGCCCCATGATGATGTTGGCAATCTTTCCGTGGCAGTGAGCCGTGTAAATGGAGTCTATGATGGTCTGGGCTGTGCACACCACCTTATTTAGTTCCTTACAGTCCTGGGCAGAGCAGTTGCCATACCAGGTCATTATACACCCAGACAGTATGCTTTCAATGGTGCATCTGTAGAAGTTGGTGAGGGTCCTTATGGATGTGCCAAATTACCTGAGCCTCATGAAGAACAGCCGTTGCTGTGTCTTGTTGACCAACGCATCTATGTGGGAGGTTCAGGATAAGTTGCCAGTTATTGTCATTGTGTGTGTGCGTGTGTGTGCGCGCGTGTGTGTATTCCCAAAACTCTCCCCCACTGGCTGTTATCCTCCTGCTCTGTTTGACTCTGTGGGGTGGCATGGTGGCTCATTAGTTAGCACTGCTGCCTCACAGCACCAGGGACCCGGGTTCAATTCCCGCCTCGGGCAACTGTCTGTGTGGAGTTTGCACATTCTCCCCATGTCAGCGTGGGTTTCCTGTGGGTGCTCCGGTTTCCTCCCACAGTCCAAAGGTGTACAGGTTAGGTGAAGGGATAAATGTAGGGGAATGGGTCTGGGTGGTTTCTTCTTCGGAGGGTCGGTGTGGACTTGATGGGCCAAACGGCTTGTTTCCACACTGTAGAGAATCTAATCTAATCTCAATTGATAGAAATTAATCAATAATTCCATTATCACTGTATCAGTCAGGAACAGTATTTATTGATCACTTCTAATTCCAAATCCTCCTTCCTCCCCCATCCCATTGTGCACTGATTGACTTCCTGCCATTTCAGAGGGCAGTTAAGTGGTACCAGCATTGCTGGGGATCTGGAGTCACATGTAGGCCAGACCAGATAAGGACAGCAGATTTCCTTCCCGAAATGGCATTAGTGACTCAGATTCAAGATTAATAATCATTGTCAATTGATTTAAAAAAACATTTTGTGAGGGAATTCTGCATGTGACCCCACTGAATTATACTAACTTACAACAATACCACTCAAATAAAAGCAAAATACTGTGGATATTGGGAATCAGAAATCAATGCAGAAATTGCTGGAGAAACTTAGCAGGTCTGGCAGAAGAAGGAAACAGAGTTAATGTTTCAAGTCTGATATGATTCTTGAAGAGACTCCTGAAGATTCATTTCAGATTTGTGCTGTTCACTCTGTTTCTCTCTCTGGAGACTTTGGCAGATCCTACGGAGAGTTCCTTCTGTTTTAATTACTCCTGATACCAGATGGATTACAGCAGTTCAAGCTGCAGACTATCCACCACCAAGAGGAATTAACAAATGCCATCAACTCCCACATCATTTGGACTGACAAAAATAGTTGCAAGGAGTGGACTGCGCATTATTTTGTGTATTTCCAAACCTCTGCATGGTGTTACGGAGCTACAGTCTGCTGCCAACATCATCATCTAATATTCCAAAGGGAATAATAAACATTAAAGGACATTTTCCATTGCATCCTTCAAGGAACGAGCATGGGTGAGTTACCATTCAAAGAATGTTATGTGTCACATGCAGCAAACATCCAGATGTCCCAAGGATGGGTTTCTGGTAACCACTCAGTTTCCATCCATTCCCCAGCAACTGTGGGAGAATGACAATTTACCGTGTGTGGCCCTGGGAACACAGCAGTAGCTTCGGGCAAGGAAGTGGGACACATGTAGAGAGCAGTGACTGCAGCCAAACATCAGAAGGTGCATCTGGTCCAATTATGTGATGACTTGCTCTGACCCAGATGTTGCTGTTGTTGTATCATCCTTTGGAGAAAGAGCAGGCTGACTAAAAGAGAGAAAGACAATGTGAAAATGTTTGCAACACCTCAAACACCATCCAGAATGAGTTCCAGCCAATGAAGAACATTCAATGTCTGACGTTATTGAACTGTTTCAGTGCCCGCAGTATGAGAGTGACCAGATAATCTTTTGTTCAGTCACAATCTAGGGGTAAACATTGGTAATCATTTTCTGGTTTTGTTTTTATTCATTTACAGGATGTGGGCATTGCTCACCAGACCAGCATTTACTACCCATTCCAAAAGGCCTAGAGGAAAGCTAAGTGTTATCCACCCTTACTGTGGCTCTGAAGTCACATGTAGGCCCAAGGCAGGTAAGGACAGCCGTTTTGATCCCTAACAGACACCAATGAGCCAAACAGGCCTTTTTTCCCCCAACAATGGTTTCATGGTCATCATTGGGCTTCTATTTCCAGAGTTTTATTGAATTCAAATTCCACCATCTGCCATGGTAGAATTCGAACCCAGGTCGGTCGATCGTTACTTCTGAAGAAGTGTCACTGGACTCAAAATACAGATGCTATCAGACATGATGAGTTTTATCAGCAATTTCTGGTTGTGATTCCCCAGAACATTCGCCCTGGGTATTAAATGGTACCGTAGATTTCTGATGTTCCGATGGCATATAACTTTATGGATTATGAGAACTGGGGAACAGAAGATTTGGCCAAACCCTGGGTCACAAAGCGTGACTCCTTCTGGATGTAGATTTGCTCGCTGAGCTGGAAGGTGCGTTTTCATCACCATACTAGGTAACATCTTCAGTGAGCCTCCGAATGAAGCACTGGTGATATAGCCTGCTTTCTATTTATATGTTTGAGCTTCCTCAGGTTGGTGATGTCATTTCCTCTGGTAACATCTTTTCCTATTGTGATGTAATTTCCTATTCTTTTTCTCAGGGGGGTGGTAAATGGGATCCATGTCAATGTGTTTGTTGGTAGAGTTCCGGTTGGACCACCACGCTTCTAGGTGACTCCTTGTATGAAACTCTTTACCCGTCGCACAATGGCTCAGTTGAATCCCAGTTTGACCATGTCTCTAAAACATAAGTCTGTTTCTAACAAGGTATTTTTAAGTTTGTTCAGAAACCCGCTTTAGTTCCAGTTAATAGTAATAAGAGCAAAATAATGACCATTTTGTTGATTAAGGAAGGCATTTATATGTTGGGTATGATTCATGTGGGAATGGGGACTGGTAAGGAACACACTCCTCCTGTTAGAGATATAGCACTGAAATATCCCCGAATGAGTAAAGTAGACCTTGTTTCAGTGTCTCACCTCGGAGATGGCATATTTCACTGCCTCAATGTTGCAGCAGAGTGCATCACCCAGGAGTTTGTGTGCAAGCCTGTTGAGTATAAAGTGCATCTGATTCCCAGGCAAGCTCAGATTTGAAGCTGGCTATGAACAACATTCCATCTAATTTTGTTGCTTTCTGCGTGGAACTTGATGGCATTGACTAGGAGTCAACATTTCAACTCATTGTGTCACAAGGAGTCAGGGAGTCTGGGTTGCTATGGTAACATTCATAGTACAGTTTACAACATTGGATAGTGACAGTAGAGGCTTCAACCTTCCTTCCATCGATAACTACCATGGACCTCTCTCACTCTGACCCTCTTGTCGTTGACATGTTTTGAAAGCAAGCGTGGGTTGATACTCAACCTATTTGATTCTAATATGCATCACAAACTCTCCTGGATCTGGCGTGGGCCCCAGGCTCAGGGCATGGATACACCCAACTACACCATGCATCTTCCACAACATAGCAAGCTCGACAGCAATCCGTGAATGTAGCTTGGCCCACACAGCAGAGGGGAGGGGCTGCTGGTGGTGTATGCTTGTGCATGCAAGGAGTGTTGGTTTGGTGTGCGTGCATGACGTAGTATGCACTTAGCAAGAGGAGTTGAGACTTTCATTTTCCTGATGTGAGATTCCCACTTGATGTCAGTCTAGAAATGCCAAAGGTAACTCCAGGTCTCCATTGTTTGGAGTGCTACTCCTGATTCAGAGTCAGTGTTGCTCCCACTGAATTTAAAGACCAACAACCATAAAGCCTGGGGAATTAGAGAGTCTACACTCTTTGAAACTTTTGTAACTGACAATTGGAACAGGTGATTTGTGATAACTGGGTTCAGATGCAAAATAGAACCCAGTAATGGATAGTGCTGAGTGCGATCAGAGTGAATGCTTACAGGATTTATTCAAGGGCACTGAGCTCGCTCGCCTTATCCATTATTCCTTTTAACATGAGGGCTGGAGAAAACCAATAATTTCACTTCTTGAAATGACTGAACAATTTGTTTTGCACGACAATCACTGGCACAGACCAGCAGATTGGTAAGACGAGAAACCTGGTATAATTCTGAGAAGTGATAATGTCCTGATTGCATACTGTGAGGGAAAATAATACTAAAAAAGACATGAAAGCCTGCAAAGTCCCTGCTGCAGATGGATTCCCAGCAAATAGGTCCCGTGTCTCTTTAATTCCTGTCAAGACAGCTAAATAACAAGCCTGCTGGTACCTTGCATGTGAGAGAAACCAGAAGCTGTTAATTTGGTCTTTGAATACTGTGTGGTTTGTGAATTGTAATTACACTATTTGAAGTGGCTTGGCTGAAATATTGCTTGAAGACGAAGAATTCTCTTTATTTTTAAACAATGGGTCAATGTCATCCAAAGGACTCATATTGTGACTGGATGTTCAATAATAACGAAGATCTTTGTGTACTGCTGCTTCAGTTATAGAGTCACAGGGTCATGCAGCACGGAAACAGACCCTTCGGTCTGACTCGTTTACACCAACCAGATATCCGAAATTAATCTAGTCCCATTCACCAGCATTTTTCTTATATCCTTCTAAACCTTTCCTATTCATATGCACATCCAGATGTTTTTTAAATGTTGTAACTGTCCCAGCCGCCATCGTTTCCTTTAGCAGCTCATTCCATACACACAACACCCTCTGCATTAAAATGCTGCCCCTTACATCCCTTTGAAATCGTTTTTCCTCACGTTAAACCTATGCCCTCTAGTTCTGGACTCTCCCACCTCAGGGAAAAGACCTTGTCTATTTATCCCATCCATGCCCCATGCCCCATGCCCCATATAATTTTTAAACCTCTATAAGATCACCCCTCAGCCTCCGACGCTCCAGGGAAAACAGCCCCAGCCTGTTCAGCCTCTCCCTATAGCTCAAATCCTCCAACCCTGGCAACATCCTTGTAAATCTTTTCTGAACCCTTTCAAGTTTAACAACATCCTTCCTGTAGCAAGGAGACCAGATTTGACACAGTACTCCAAAAATGGCCTCACCAATGTCCTGTTCAGATGCAACAGGACCTTCCAACTCCTATACTCAATGCACTGACCAATGAAGGCAAGCGTATGAAAGACCTTTCTCACCAGCCTGTCTACTGTGACTCTGCTTTCAAGGAACTATCCACTGCTTTGGCAAAACTCCCCATTAACTATATAAGTCTTGCTCTGATTAGAATTACCAAATTCCACACCTCACATTCATCTAAATTAAACTGTCTGCCATTTCTTGACCCATTGACTCATCTGACAACCTTACTAACTGTATCTTCTATATTCATATCCAAATCATTTACATAAATGATGAAAAGCAGAGGGTCCAGTACCAATCCTTGTGGCACAACTGGTCACAAGTCTCCAGTTGAAAAGCAACTCTCCTCTGTCCCCTCCTTCAGACCAATTTTATATCCAATTGGCTCACTCCCTTGGATCCCATGTGATCTAACCTTGCCAACTGATCTACCATGTAGAAGCTTGTCGAATGCTTTGATGAAGTCCATACAGACACCATCCACCGCTCTGCCTTCATCAGTCCTCACTGTCACCTCTTCAAAAAACTCAACCAAGTTAGTGAGACACGGTTTCCCATGCACAAAGCCATTTTGACTATCCTTAATCAGTCCTTGCCTTTCCAAATGTATGTAAATCCTGTCTTTCAGAATCCCCTCAAACAGCCTACCCACCAGCGATGTCAGGCTCACCAGTTTATAGTTCCCTGCCTTTTCTTTGCTATTTTGCTTAAATAATGGCAACACATTAGCCACACATTAGGTTAAACCATCAAGATCCACTTTTCTCTAATTACAGAGCAGCTCTATGGTCTGCTAGGACTATGGTACCTTTATTACCTTCAGGGTTCAATGTTGTTCAGGAGCAAATATAGCAACCATTCCCAATAGACAACATTAATCTAAAGAACTATTATCTCACTGTTACCTCAACAAATTGAGTTTCTGGCCTGTCACTGTGAGCTTCTGAGATGCACCATGACGTGGAGTTTGTATACCAAAGAGAAAAGCTAAATAAACAAAGCAAACACTTAAACAGCCCTTTTCATTGTGTATCATCAAATTGTTTCCAGGCACGAAGGGCCTGTTCTTTGACTTTTAGTAGTTGTTCTTGGCTCATTTCTTTTGTTGCTGTGCAGTACGTGTGTGTGTGTGTGTGTGTGTGTGTGTGTGTGTGTGTGTGTGTGTGTGTGTGTGTGTGTGTGTGTGTGTGTGTGTGTGTGTGTGTGTCACCCCAATACCCTTGCCTCGGAAGGTTCCCGGTTTATGTCTCACCCTGGAGTTTTAAGCACAAAATCCCTCGACTGCACATTGCAATACTGGGGGAGTTCAGTATTTCCCTCTCCAGCCTTTGGATGCTTTCCCTTCTCTGTTAGATGTCAAAGATGTCATGTGTGTGGTTTGAAAAAGAGCCAGTGCCTCTGTCCTGTGCACACACCTTCTAGTTCTGAAGAAGTGTCATACCAGATTCAAGATGTTCATTTGGTTTCCCTCTTCACAGATGCTGCCAGACCTTTCGACTTTCTCCAGCTCTCTCTACGTTCAGATTACCTTGATTCAAGTTTGTTCAGTGGTTTGACCAACAGGAGGCAGTAGCAATAAGGTAATTTCACTGGAGCCTAGATGAATCTCCTGGAGAAATCAGTTCAAATCCCATATTCACAACAAGGGGAATATGACTTCAACTAATAATTCTGTAATAAAGCACTTGTCACAATAACAAAAACACCAGATTGCTGTAAAAACCTATCTGGTTCACTAAAGCCATCATGGGAGGTACCTTGCCATCCTTATCCAATCTGACCTGAACAATTATGTGATTTTCCTCTTAAATGCCTTCTGAAATAAATGAGCAAATCATTCAAGTGTGAAAAACTGAGACTACACCACTCACAAAGGACCAGTTGAGGGATGAATAATAAACTTTACCCTTAACTTAATTTGATTTGATTTATTGTTGTCACATGTACTTAGGGACAGTGAAAACTTTTGTTTTGTGTGCAGTACAGGCAGATCATACCATACAAAGTGCAATAGAACAGAGTAAGGAAGACAATATTGTGGCTGTAGAGAAGATGCACAGAGAGCGAGATCAACATTAAATTTAAAATTTGAGAGATCCATTCAGAAGTCTAATAACTGCAGGGAATAAGCTGTTCATGAACTTATTTCATAGAGAGTCATAGAGGCCTACAGCATGGAGGCAGGCCCTTTGACCCAAACCAGTCTATGCTGACCAAAATGTCCATTCACGTTAATCCCACTTCCGCACACTTGCCCCATATCCTTCTAATTCTTTTCTATTCATGTATTTGTCCAAATGTCTTTCTAATGTTGTTAAACTACCCACCCCAACCACTTCCATGGCAGTTCATTCTACATGCGTACCACCCTCTGTGTAAAAACGTTGCCCCTCAGGTTCCCTTTTATTCTTTCCCCTCTAACCTTAAACTGATGCTGACCAGTCCTCAATTTCCTAACCCTGGGAAAAAGACTGAGTGCATTCACCCTATCCATGCCTCTCATGATCTTACGCGCTTCTATAAGGTCCCTCCCTCAGTCTTCTACATTCTAAAGAAAAAAAATTCCTAACTTGTCCAACCTCTCCCTGTAACTCATTAGCTTGACTCCTGGCAACATCCTTGTAAATTTCTTCTGCACTCTTTCCAGTTTGACAACATCCTTCCAACAGCAAAGTGACCAAAACTGAACACAATACTCCAAGTGCAGCCTCATCAACATCCTGTACAACTGCAACATAACTTTCCAACTTCTATACTCAATGCCCTGACAGATGAAGGCCAGTTACTTACTAATTGTAGTTGTTTTCAAACTTTTGTATCTTCTGCCAATGGAAGAGAGTGGAAGAGAGTATAACCGGGGTGTGAGGGGTCTTTGATGATGTTGGCTGCCTTCCCAAGGCAGTGAGAAATACAGATGGAGTCAATGGATGGAAGGCTGGTTTACGTGATGGACCGGGCTCTGTCCATGACTCTCTGTAGTTTCAGGAAGAGCAGTTTCATCTAAATAGATTGCTTTCTATCCATCAGAATTGGTACAAGTCCTGGTGGGCATGCTGAATTTCCTTCGACTCCTGAAGAAACAGAGATGTTGTTATGCTTTCTTGATATCTGTGCCATCAAAGAGTCATCAAGTCATACAGCACAGAAACAGACCCTTCAGTCCAACTCATCCATGCTGACTAGATAACCTAAATTATTTGAGTCCTATTTGCCAGCACTTGGCCCATATTTCTTGAAAGCCTTTGGGTTTAATGCTGGTCCCTCTAGACCAGGACAGATTATTGATAATCGTCACTCCCAGGAACTTGATGCTGTTGATCATCTCCATGCCAGTCATTATCAAATCCCATGAATCCATTAAAATAATGATATCTATCCTTTGATCCAAATTACTACAAACAAGTTTTGATCATTTTCCCCTTGCTGTTTAGGGAAACATGCTGTGGTAAAATTGCTCAAACGTGAGGGAACTGGATATCCACTGAATGTGGTGGAAATGTAGTTTAAGATTTAACTTTTCAAATGGGATAGGGAGGGTCATTAAATTGTTGGATTCTCTCTCCCAGATGCCAGTGGAGACTGCATATCGAAATATATACAAAGCTGAGTTGGACAGATTGTTCATAGACAAATGGCTTGAGAGTTATAAAGGACACACAAGTAAATATAACTGAGATTACAACCAGATCAGCCACAAAAAAACAGTTCAAGGTTTGTGCGAAGATTTGTAGCTCGGGTGCTCGTTGTTGTTGTTCTGTACGCCGAGCTGGAAGTTTTTGTTGCAAACGTATCGTCCCCTAGCTAGGCGACATCATCAGTGCTTTGGAGCCTCCTGCGAAGCGCTTCTTTGATGTTTCTTCCTGTATTTATAGCGGTCTGTCCTTGCTGCTTCCGGGTATCAGTTTCAGCTGTCCGCTGTAGTGGTTGGTATATTGGGTCCAGGTCGATGTGTTTGTTGATGGAGTTTGTGGATGAATGCCATGCCTCTAGGAATTCCCTGGCTGTTCTCTGTCTGGCTTGCCCTATGATAGTAGTGTTTTCCCAGTCAAATTCATGTTGCTTGTTGTCTGCGTGTGTGGCTACTAGGGATAGCTGGTTGTGTCGTTTCGTGGCTAGTTGATGTTCATGTATGCGGATTGTTAGCTGTCTTCCTGTTTGTCCTATATAGTGTTTGTTCTCTGTACTATCACGTCTAGGAATGTTTTTGTAATCATCAAAAACACGAAAATAGAAAAAACACACCGGATCATCAACGCCACACTCACAGGAATCCGATTCACGAGAGAAGAAGAAAAGGATAGCCAACTCCCATTCCTAGACATGATAGTACAGAGAACACCGAACGGAGAATTCACCACAAGGGTACACAGGAAAACAACACACACAGACCAAGTCCTAAACTATGAAAGTAACCACCCCAACACACACAAACGAAGCTGCATCAGGACACTATTCAAAAGGGCCACAACACACTGCAGTACACCAGAACTGCAAAAAGAGGACGAGGAACACCTATACAAGGTATTCGCCAAAAACGGATACCCGCGCAACTTTATCAACAGATGCCTAAGAGACAGACCACGGAACGAGGACATGCCACAACCAAAAGGACTAGCCACACTACCATACATCAGGTGCGTTTCAGAACTGACAGCCAGACTACTGCGACCCTTAGGACTCATAACGGCACACAAACCAACAGCCACGCTCAGACAACAACTCACTAGAACAAAGGATCCGATACCCAACATGAGCAAAACTAATGTAGTTTACAAAATACCATGCAAGGTGTAAAAGCAAGGGTAAACGGAGGGGTTTGGGTCAGGGTGGGAAGCTCTTTGGAGGGTCAGTGCAGACTCAACGGGCCGAATGGCCTCTTTCTGCACATTCGGGATTCTATGATTCTCTAACACAATAGCAAAAACAATCCAAGTTTGTCTGCTCTCTCCTTATAGCTCATCCAATCCAGGCAGCAGCCTGGTAAACCTCTTTCTCACCGTCTAAATCTTCCACATCCTTCCTATAATGTGGCAATCAAAACTGCACACGACACTCCAAATGTGGCTCAGCTAAAGTTTTTAGATTAGATTACTTACAGTGTGGAAACAGGCCCTTCGGCCCAACAAGTCCACACCGACCCGCCGAAGCGCAACCCACCCACTTACCCCTTACCTAACACTACAGGCAATTTAGCATGGCCAATTCACCTGACCCACACATCTTTGGACTGTGGGAGGAAACCGGAGCACCCGGAGGAAACCCACGCAGACACGGGGAGAACGTGCAAACTCCACACAGTCAGTTGCCTGAGGTGGGAATTGAACCCAGGCCCCTGGCGCTGTGAGGCAGCAGTGCTAACCACTGTGCCACCGTGCCACCCTATTTTATTCAGCTGCAACATGACTGGCCAACTTTGAGACTCAACGGGTCCTGATTGATGACTGTAAGGATACTGGATGCCTTCATTACCACCTTATCCACTTGTGTTGTCACTTTCAGGGAGCTATGAACTTGAACCCTAAGATCACTTGAAAGATCGATGTTCTTAAGAGTTGTTTACAGTATACGTTCATCGTGCATTTGACCTCCCAAAATGCATCACTTCACACTTGCTCGCATCAAACTCCATCTGCCGTTTCTCTGCCCAACTTCCCAGCTAATCTACATCCTGCTGTATCCTTTAACAACCCACCTCACTATCCACAACTCTGACAATTTCTGTGTTGTCTGCAAATTTACTAATCAGACCACCTACATTTTCATCCAAGTCATTTATTACACATGGTATGTATGATCTGAGGTGGAAAAGTTGAAGCTTGAATTCAAATTTAATTTAATTTGGCTTGATTTATTATTAGGAGAAAGGGAGGACTGCAGATGCTGGAGAGTCAGAGTCGAAAAGTGTGGTGTGGGAAAAACACAGCAGGTCAGGCAACATCGGAGGAGCAGGAGATTCGATATTTCGGGCATAAGCACTTCATCGATCATGTGGGGGCTGGGGGGGTAAAGGGGGCTGGGAGATAAATAGGAGGCTGGGATGGGACTGGAGGTAAGGTAGCAGGGAAGGCGATAGGTAGATGTAGATGGGGAGTGATGATGATAGGTCAGAGTAGAAGGTGGAGCGGATAGGTGGGAAGGAAGATGGATAGGTAAGTCTGATCAAGGGGGTGGTGCCAAGTTGGAGGGTTGGAGCTGGGATGGAGTAAGGGAAATAGGAGATGAGAAAACTGGTGATACTGATGCCGTGTAGAAGGAAGGTCCCAATACGGAAGATGAGGCGGTCCTTCTTCCCGGCGTCAGGTGGCTTGGATTTGGTGGTGGAAGAGGTCGAGGACTTGCATGTCCTTAGTGGAGTGGAAGGGGGAGTTGAAGTGGTTGGCCACACAGTGTGGTAAGGTTATTTGGTGCGTGTGTCCCAGAGATGTTCCCTGAAATATTTCGCAAATTGGCGTCCTGCCTCCCCAGTGTAAGGGAGACGACATCGAGAGCAACGAATAATCGGTGAGGTGTTTGGATGTGCAGGAAAATCTCTGCTGGATGTGGAAGGATCCTATGGGACCTTGGATGAAGATGAGGGGGGAGGTGTGGGTGCAGGTTTTACACTTCTTGTGTTGGCAAGGGAAGGTGGAGGGTGAGTTAGTTGGGGGGGGGGGGGCGGGGTGGTGGCGTGGACCCAACAAGGGAGTTGCAGCTGGAATGGTCTCTGCAGAATGCTGATGGGGTGGGGAGGGAAATATATCTCTGCTGGTGGAGTCTGACTTTAGGTGGTGGAAATGGCGGAGGATAATACATTGTATCCAGAGATTGGTGAGGTAGAAGGTAAGGATTGGGAATTCTATCCTTGTTGCAGTTGGAGAGGTGGGGTTCAAGGGCAGTGGTGCAGGAAATGGAGGAGATGTGCTGGAGGGCATTGTTGACCATGCAGAAGAGGAAATTGAGGTCCTTGAAATAGGAGACCATCCGGGATGGTCTGGTGTTGGAATTGCTCCTCCTGGGAGCAGATAAGGCGGAGGTGTAGGAAATGGGAGTAAGGGGTAGCACCTTTACAGGGGGAGGGGTGGGAGGAGGTGTAGTCCAGGTAGCTGTGGAAGTCGGTAAATTTGAAGTAGATGTCCGTGTTGAGTCGATCGCCAGAGAAGGAGGGGTCTAGGAAGGGGGAAGGAGGTGTCCGAGATGGTCCAGGTGAATTTGAGGTCAGGGTGGAAGGTGTTGGTGAAATTGATGAACTGTTCAACCTTCTCATGGGAGCATGAGGTGGTGCCAATACAGTCATCGATGTCATAGAGACATAGAGTCATAGAGATGTACAGCATGGAAACAGACTCTTCAGTCCAACCCGTCCATGCCAACCAGATATCCCAACCCAATCTAGTCCCACCTGCCAGCAGCCGGCCCATATCCCTCCAAACCCTTCCTATTCATATACCCATTCAACTGCCTCTTAAATGTTGCAATTGTACCAGCCTCTACCACTTCCACTGGCAGCTCATTCCATACACGTACCACCCTCAGTGTGAAAAGGTAACGGAGGAAAAGGTGGGAGATGGTGCAAGTGTTGGAGACCAGCTGTCCATGTTAACCAACCCTCTCCATAACAAGCAGCATGAGTTAAAAGCAACTGTTGATGAATAGAGTACAAGTCAAAATGAGATTTCATTCTTTTGTTAAGTTTTAATCAGACTCCATCTGGTACACCTGATTCGGTTACAGCACTTCATTGTGAAAAGGCTGTTAATCTCTTTAAAATGCTTTTGCAAACACAATGGTCAGTAACTCCAACTGTAGGCATCTGGTATTGATGCTGCACAGAGCACTTGAGTGAGTTGGGTGTGGCAGGTGAAGAAAGGACAGGACTTTTATATGGTAGGTGGTTATTCTGAAATTAAAATTATTGAATCCCTACAATGTGGAAGTAGGCCATTCAGCCCACACTGACCCACCAAAGTTCATTTCGCCCAAATTCTGTAATCCTTCATTTCCCCATTGTTAATCATCCTAGCCTGCACACCATGGGGCAATTTAGCATGGCCAATGCATCTAACCTGCACATCTTTGGATTATGGGAAGAATTCAGACCAAGCATGGAGAAAATGTACAAACTGTACACAGCCAGTCCCCTAAGGCAGGAATTGAACCCAGGTCGCTGGCGCTCTGAGGCAGCAGTGCTAACCACTGAGCCACTGTACCACTATACCAGCCCAATAGTGTAGAGCAATTTAAATTAGGAACAATTGTAATGGTGATGTCCAGACAAATTGTTCACTGTGATAAAGGCACCAAGAGAGATGAGTTAAAAATAGAATATTAAGAGTAAAAATAGGAATCAACTTTTCCACATAAAGGGAATCAGACGTCTGGAATAAATTCCCAGAAAAGACCATTGAAGCAAATGGGTACAAGATGTGCTTTTAAAAGGAGAAGGAATGTGACAAAGAACATATTTACATATGTATACTCTACCAGCGTCCAATATAACCAAAGGCGATGATGTGTAATCTCTATGGCAATGTGGGAAATATAGGTCACAGCACCTAGCCAAATGCCCCACGTGTCTGTCACTCTTACCCCCATCAAGCACTCTCAGGACAGGGACAGCATGGGGTTAGATACGAGTAAAGCTTTCTCGACACTGTCCCCATCAAACACTCCCAGGACAGGGACAGCACAGGGTTCGATACGGAGTAAAGCTCTCTCTACACTGTCCCCATCAAACACTCCCAGGACAACAACATCACGGGGTTAGATACAGAGTAAAGCTGCCTTTATACTGGCCCTCCCTACAGAGGAAGGGATATTGTGAGTAAGTGGGTAGGTGCTAAGTAAGTGAGCATTAAGAGAGTAAGTGAGCAACCTTGAGATGCAGCCTGGCCCAGTCTGTGAGCTAGTCCCTATCCCTGTGCACACAGTGCCCTTTCAGCTGTCTTTCACTGGGAGATGCTGGTGTACCCTACAGTGCAGCGCTGTCCTTCCTAAGCACTCTGTGGATCAGAGAGCTGTCATGATGTCCATGAGGAGATGGTGATTATGGGGTGTCAATGCCCATGGATAAGGGTTAAGTGTGGCCAATGCCCATGGATGATACTCTGAGTTGCAGTTGTGTGGTGAGTAACATGGAGATTCCTCATAGCCAATGGTGAGCTGTTCTGACTGCCACGTCAAGGAGTCTCCATGTTGATGTTATTCAGTGTATTTAAGATTGGAAGCTGTATATTAATGAGGAGAGCTACAGTGTCAGTGAGGAGTTTAGTTCCTGTTAATTGGCAATGCACCACCAACTTGTGTGACACTAACCTCATTACTTGACAAATGTGTAAAGGATGTGGCAAGGTGCTCCCAAGAGGTGATGCATTTTGGAAGGTCAAATTTAAGGGGAAAGTATACTGTAAATGGCAGGACCCTTAGACATATTGTTATCCAGAGGGATCCAGGGGTACAAGTCTACCATCCTTGAAAATGGCAACACAAGTGGCCAAGATGGTATTGAAAGCATATGGCAGGCTTGCTTTCATCGCTCAGGGCATTGAGTATAAACATTTTGTTGCAGCTGTACAAAACATGAAATAGGCTCTGCTTGGAGTAACTTGGAGTCTTTTCCCCAGCTTGAAAATGGTAAATATGAGAGGGCTTAGGTTTAAGGTGAGAGGGGGAAAGTTGAAAGGAGATACTTGAGCAAATGTTTTTACATAGAAGGTGGTAGGTGACTGGATTGAGCGGCCAGAGGGGGTGGTAGAAGCAGACACAATAGCAATGATTAAAAGGCATTTAGATAGACTTGTGGACAGGGAGAAAGTGAGGACTGCAGATGCTGGAGATCAGAGCTGTAAATGTGTTGCTGGAAAAGCGCAGCAGGTCAGGCAGCATCCAAGGAACAGGAGAATTGATGTTTCAGGGATAAGCCCTTCTTCAGGAGGGCTCATTCCTGAAGAAAGGCTTATGCCCGAAACGTCGATTCTCCTGCTCCTTTGATGCTGCCTGACCCACTGCGCTTATCCAGCAACACATTTTTCAGACACATGGACAGGCAGGGGATAGAGCGATTCAGACAATGTGCAGGCAGATGGGAGTAGATTAGAATGGCATCATGGTCAGCACAGACATAGAGGGTCAAGGGCCTCTTCCTACACTGTATTGTTCTAAGTTCTATGACAATAGACAATAGACAATAGAGAATAGGTGCAGGAGGAGGCCATTCGGCCCCTCGAGCCAGCATTACCATTCAATATGATTATGGCTGATCATCCACAATTAGTATCCTGTTCCTGCCTTATCCCCATAACCCTCAATTCCACTATCCCTAAGAGCTATATCCATCTCTTTCTTGAAAGTATCCAGAGATTTGGCCTCCACAGCCTTCTGGGGCAGAGCATTCCACACGCTCACCACTCTCTGGGTGAAGAAGTTTCTCCTCAACTGTATTTTCAAACTGTGTATGTGATAAGCCTCCCGAATGTCTTACCCTGTGTTTGTCCCAAATCTCTCCCTAGACCACATTGCACAAATTCCTGATGAAGAGCTTATGCCTGAAACATTGACTCTCCTGCTCCCCGGATGCTGCCTGACCTGCTGCGCTTTTCCATTGCCACACTCTCGACTCCGATCTCCAGCATCTGCCATCCTCACTTTCGCCTCCGCTGAGATTCTGCCCTGCTCCTATTTCCCTTCGAAAATGTAAACCTGAAGACCCCGCTCCACCGCCAAACCTCCAAATCCCAGTGCATCTCACACTCCGGCAGATCTGAGAGGAAATTGGACAGCAGGATTTTTGGAAATGCCAGCTCTCACCATGCTGACTTACATCAGTTATGAATATAAACTATTCAACTGGCTTAGTAACCCAGCAACCTGAGGTCACTTGGAATGTTGGTTTACCTCGTGTAAATAAGAAGCAGCAATTTTCTTAATGGGTTAGTCTGGAAATAGTGAATGGATTTGAAGCTGCATTTCAGGCAACCACATTGGAGTTCTCCTGTTCTAATGTATAGTTAATAAATACACTCAAAGTTTCAGCTGTCTGTGTGCTGTGTTTGCATTTCCATTGTGCGACAGCTGGACCGTGGGAAAGGGAGCTTTCTGACTGGAAACTCTCTGAAGAACATAGAAGCAAGGATCGCAGGAGGCCATTTGGCCCACTTCTGCCTGTCAACGTAAAGAAAATCTTGCATTCGCGCCCTTCACGATTACTGGATCTCTCTAAAGCACTTCAGAGCAGATATTTCACTTTGGAAGTGTGGTCATAGAAACATAGAAAATAGCAACAGGAGTAGGCCATTCGGCCTTTCAAGCCTGCTCTGCCATTCAATATGATCATGCTTGATCATCTAATTCAGTAGGACTGCAGATGCTGGAGATTTGAGTTGAGAGTCAGGTGCTGGAAAAGCACAGCAGGCCAGACAGCATCCGAGGAGCAGGAAAATCGACGCATCAGGCAAAAGCCCTTCATCAGGAATAAGGCTGGGAACCTTGGGGGTGGAGAGGTAAATGGGAGGGGGTGGGGCTCGGGTGAAGGTGACTGAGAGCGCAATAGGTGGATGGAGGTGGGAGTAAAGGTGATAGGTCAGAGAAGAGGGTGGAGCGGATAGGTGGGAATGATGATGGGCAGGTAGGACAGGTCATGAGGAGGGTGCTGAATTGGAAGGTTAGAACTAGGGTAAGGTGAGGGAACGGGAAATGAGAAAACTAGTGAAATCCACATTGATGCCACGGGGTTGGAGAGTCCAGAGGCAGAAGATGAGGCGTTCTTCCTGCAGGCGTCAGGTGGTGAGGGAGCAGTGGTGGAGGAGTCCCAGGACCTCCATGTCCTCAACAGAGTGGGAGGGGGAGTTGAAGTGTTTCGGCCACAGGGCGGTGGGGTTGATTGTTGCAGTGTTCCAGAGATGTTCCCTAAAGCGTTCTGAAAGTGGCATCCTGTCTCCCTCATGTAGAGGAGGCCGCATCTGGAGCAACAGATAATGTAAATGACGTGTGGAAATGCAGGCGAAACTTTGATGGATGTGGAAGGCTCCTTTGGGGCCTCGGATGGTGGTGAGGGAGGAGGTGTGGGCACAGGTTTTACAGTCCTTGCGGTGGCAGGGGAAAGTGCCAGGAGGGGAGGGTGGTTTGGTGGGGGGGCGGGGAACTAAACAGGTAGTCACAGTGGGTGTTCTGTCCTTGTTGTGGCTGGAGGAGTGGGGTTTGAGGGCAGAGGTGAGGGACATGGATGAGATGCACTGAAGAGCATCTTCAATCACATGGGAGGGGAAATTGCAGTCTTTAAAGAAGGAGGCCACCTGGTGTGTTCTGTGGTGGAACCGTTCCTCCTGGGAACAGATGCAGTGGAGGCGGAGGAATTGGGAATAAGGGATAGCATTTTTGTAGGAGGAAAGATGGGAGGAGGTGTATTCCAGGTAGCTGCGGGAGTCAATGGGTTTGTGGAAGATGTCAGCTTTGAATCGGTCACCGTTGATGGAGATGGAGAGGTCCGGAAGGGGAGGGAGGTGTCAGATAGTCCAGGTAAATTTAAGGTTATGGTGGAATGTGTTGATGAAGTTGATGAACTGCTCAACTTCCTCCTGGGAGCACGAGGTGGCGCCAATGCAGTCATCAATGTAGTGGAGGAAGAGGTGGGGAGTGGTGCTGGTGTAACTGCGGATTCCCTTCAATCCCTTTAGCCTGAAGAACTAAATCTATCTCTTTCTTGAAAACATTCAATGTTTTGGCCCAAACAATTTCTGTGGAAATGAATTCCAAAGGCTCCCCACTCTCTGGGTGAAGGCATTCCTCCTCATCTCGGTCCTAAATGATCTACTCCTATCCTGAGACTGTGAACTTGGTCATCCATCCTGCGTTTACAAAAATCAGAAATTGTTGGAGAAACTCCTCAGGTCTGGCAGCAACTGTGGAGAGAGAAAGCAGAATTAACATTTCCAGCTGGGTCATCCTTCTTCAGGGGTTTTGAAGAACCCAAAACGTTAATGCTGCTTCCTCTCCACAGATACTGCCAGATCTGCAGAGTTTTTCCAGCAGTTTCTGATTTTGTTTCTGATTTCCAGCATCTGTTGTTTTTGTTTCCTTCCTACATTTAGACTCTGTAGTCCTGTTGGGAATTTCCTCAGTTTCTGTGTGATCCCCTGGCTGTACATACACTGTATCAAACTCCTGGGAGAAACAAAGAGCTGATGATCAGATTATCCAACTTTGTGATTTGGTCGGAGGGATAATTATTGGTCAGGGATCTCTCCTGCTGTTCTTGAAAACAGCAGCGAAGGATTATTAAACAAAGCAGACGGGGAATCGATTTAATATCACAATGAGATTGCACGTCTGACAGTGCAGCACCCACACATCAGTGTTCAGGTAGAATAGGGCTACAAGGTTTCCAGAGAGATATCTGACCACAGAATTTCCGATGTGGGTAGTACTCATCCTTTCAGTCCAACCTGTCTACGCTGACCAGATATCCTGAATTAATCTAGTCCCATTTGCCAGCATTTGCCCTATATCCTTCTAAACCTTACCCTTCCTGATGCCTTTTAAATGGTGCAACTGTACCAGCCTCCACCACTTCCTCTGGGAGCTCATCACAAACACACACCACCCTCTGCATGAACAAATTGCCCCTTAGGTCCCTTTGAAATCTCTCCCCTCAAACCTTAAACCCATGCTGTCTAGTTTTGGACTCCCTCGGAAAAAGACCGATTCACCTTATCCCTGCCTCTCCCCTGATTTTATAAACCGATATAAGGTCGCCCCTCAACTTCTGACGCTCCAGCGAAAGCCACTTCGGCATATTCAGCCTCTCTCTATAGCTCAAGCCCTCTGGCCCCATGTACTGACAATGTTGCCACTCACAGCATCGCTCAGCTTCACACCAGCTGCTGGAGTGCTTCAGAGACAGGAACTCTGTCCACAGCAAAACTAAGGGAGGAGCAAGCATTGTGATAGCATCCGCTGCACCCGATGTGGCCTCCTCTATATTGGTGAGACAGGCCGCTTACTTGCGGAACGCTTCAGAGAACACCTCCGGGCCGCCCGAACCAACCAACCCAATCACCCCGTGGCTCAACACTTTAACTCCCCCTCCCACTCCACCGAGGACATGCAGGTCCTTGGACTCCTCCACCGGCAGAACACAACTACACGACGGCTGGAGGAGGAGCGCCTCATCTTCCGCCTGGGAACCCTCCAACCACAAGGTATAAATTCAGATTTCTCCAGCTTCCTAATTTCCCCTCCCCCCACCTTGTCTCAGTCGGTTCCCTCAACTCAGCACCGCCCTCCTAACCTGCAATCCTCTTCCTGACCTCTCCGCCCCCACCCCACTCCGGCCTATCACCCTCACCTTGACCTCCTTCCACCTATCCCACCTCCATCGCCCCTCCCCCTAGTCCCTCCTCCCTACCTTTTATCTTAGCCTGCTTGGCTCTCTCTCTCTCATTCCTGATGAAGGGCTTATGCTCGAAACGTCGAATTCTCTATTCCTGAGATGCTGCCTGGCCTGCTGTGCTTTGACCAGCAACACATTTGCAGCTGTGATCTCCAGCATCTGCAGACCTCATTTTTTACATTGTGATATCAGAACCAACACTAGAAAGCAAAGGATGTGCATAGAATTGTACAATGCCTCTAGGCTTGGTTATCCTGGACAGCTGGGTTGGAATGCAGTGATGCCAACAGCATGAGCTCAGTTCCCACACTGGCTGAGGTCACCATGTCTTCTCAGTCTTGCCCCTTACCTGAGATATGGTGAAGAGCTCATGCCCAAAATGGTGACGAGCTCATGCCCGACATGTCGACTCTCCTACTCCTTGGATGCTGTCTGATCTGCTGTGTTTTTCCAGCGCCACACGTTTTGACTCTGATCTCCAGCATCAGCAGTCCTCACATTCGTATCAGTATAAACCCACCACTTGCCATCTTTCTAACTCCTCTCACACTATGGCTACCTTAACTCACACAGTGCTTGTAGCCTATGAACCGAATAGTTTCCTATTTCATTGTATACTTTCTATGGTCCAACAGCCCATCTACTCGACCCAACTTCTTATCTTCCTCATGAGCTGCCTGCCACCTTAACTTCACCTCATCCCACTAGTTGGTCCTTCTGTACCTTTCACAACCCCACCCCACCCCACCCGCCCCACCTTTTAACTTCAATGGAAAGAGTTGGCAGCTCCAGGACTGATATATTAACTTTGATAAAACCAATGAACTCATTATTGATTTTAGGCAGGATGTTATTCATGCCCCCCTACACATTAACAGCACAGAGGTGGAACGAGTGGAGAGTGTCAAGCTCCTGGGAGTGGTCATTCACAACAAGCTTTCTTGGACTCTTCATGTGGACACACTGGTTACAAAGGCCCAACAACGTCTCTTCTTCCTCAGGCAGCTGAGGAAATTTGGCATGGCAGTGAATACCCTTGCCAACTTTTATAGGTACGCCATCGAGAGCATTCAGTCTGGATGTATTACTACCTGGTAGGGTAACTGTACCATTCAAGATTGGAGACAGTTACAGAGAGTGGTGAACTCAGCCCAGACAATCACAAAGGCCAACCTCCCATCTATAGAATCCATGTACCAGGCCCGCTGTCAAGGAAAGGGCTGCCAGCATTCTCAAAGATCCATCCCACTCTGGCAATGCTTTTCTACAACCTCTACCATCGGGGAGAAGGTACAGAAGCCTGAACACACGCACCAGCCAGTTTCAAAACAGTTTCTACCCCACAGTTATTAGAATACTGAATGGACTCACAAACTCTTAACATTCCCCTTTACCTGTGTTTTTGTTTTTGCCGCTGTTTACCTATTATTTACTGTCTCTGCTACTTAACTCTGTGATCTGCCTGTATTGCTCACAAGACAAAGCTTTTCACTGTGCCTCGGTACACGTGACAATAAATTCAATTCAATTCAATTCATTTGCAAGAGAAATGAAGACACTTGGCATTGTGTAAATGCACACCTCACAAAGTGCAATTGTAAAAAGCAATCCCAAGGAACCTGAGTATGACAAATTCCCACTTAATGAGTTTCAACAATCATTTTCTCCCAATGCATCAATTAACAGCAGACTCAAGTATAATGGAGAATGAGTCAAATACAGTGGAAACCTTTCTCTCCTGTAACATTGTGTCTATGTGCTGAAAATTCGTCAGGCCTTAGATAGTGTCCAGAGTCATAATCTCTATAACAATTGTTGTCACAATTTCTTAGCCAAGCCACATGGGGAACAATGTCATTTGGTCTATTGAGCCCTTTCTTGTAAGATATTTGTCCTGCTAATGTATGTTTTTATACATCTTTCTTTTACAAGTACATAACCTGGATTGACTTGGAGCTCTACACAGTCAGACATTCCACCTTTTGGATGATTCATTACACCAAAGTCGTGCCTGTCCTCTCAGGTGGATATAAAAAATCTGAAAGCACATTTGAAGAATGGCAGGAGAGCTTTTCCTGATACTCCAGTCATCCAGCATCACCAAAGTGAATGTCTTATTGCTGCGTGTGTGGGAACTTGCTGTATACAAATTCATTATCACATTCTCACTCACCAAGCCTCCTTAGACAGCTCCTTCCAAACTAGCAAGCACTTCTATCTAGAAGGGCGAAGACAGCAGATACATGGGAACACAACCCCTTGCAAGTTCCTCTCCAAGCCTCTCACCATCCTAACTTGGAAATATATCACCGTTCCTTCAGAGATGCTGAGTCAAAATCCTGGAATTCCCTCCCTAAGGGCATTGTAGGTCTAGCTACAGCACATGGACTGTAACGGTTCAAAAAGGTATTCCTGATGAAGGTGAAAATGAGGACTGCATTTGCTGGAGATTGAAGTCAAGATTAGAGTGGGGCTGGAAATGCACAGCAGGTCAGACAGCATCCGAGGGGCAGGAAGATCAACGTTTCAGGCAAAAGCCCTTCATCAGGAATGCTCATTCACCACCAATTAACATTTGTACTTGCAGAGTGAGTCTTGTAAGACTTAATCAGGGCCTGCGGAAGGCAGGAGGAGATAAGGCCTTTCTCACCTCACAGCAGATAACTTCAGAATGAGGCTCTGGCTGTGGGTCTGAACAGACTGAGAAGGCTGATTAGGAAACCCCTAGGGAGGTGGGGGGGAGAGTTAGCAAAAAGTTTGTTGGAGGAAACTTCAGGAGATTTTGTTCTGATGCACCAGAGAGTGACTTGGAATGCACTTGCATGAGCTGGTGATGGAAGTTGATCCAATAATAACTTTCCAATGCAGATCATTGCTCCCTCTAACTACTCCCACCTCAACAGCCACAATATGGCCCTGGTTTCTTTAGACCTGAGCACATTGTGCATGTATATTAATATACCTTTTATCAAGTGCTCATAGTCCTCCCAGACCGTAGGGCTGCTCTCTCATTAGATAGCGATGCTTGGTAGTAGTTTGACCTGAGGGTCACTATGCCTCAGGTGAGGGAAGAGGTTGTGAAGGACAGTCCTTCATGGTAACCTCAGCAAATGCAGGAACTGAACACATGTCACTTGGCACCACAATGCATTGCAAATAAACCATCAAACCAACTGTGCTAACCAACAACCACATCTGGTGGTATACACCACAATGACATTTTGACATTGAGTCCAACATGGAGATCGTTTTGTTTAACTCAGGAACGTCAAGGTAACATCATGGGGTTCATGACAGTTGGAAGCATGCAGACTGAAGCCAACTTCAGACTGCTTCTCCTTCTGACTCCAAGAGTTTAGACAAGTCATTGGATGACATCACACTGGAGGATGAGACCTGACCCTGCAATTCTCTCCTTTATCCTTTCCCCCTCTCCCTCTCATCCTATCAGTGAAATCTCTCATTGAATGAGATTTTGCTAGCTTTCCCTAACATCTCCTTATCAGAACCCAAGAACTAGGATCAGGAGTTGGCCACCCAGCCCTTCCAACCTGCTCCATGATTCAATATGATCATGGCTGACTTCAGCTCAACCTCAAACCCACTTGCCTGCCCACTCTTCATAACGCTTCAACCCTATTATGAATTAGAAATCTATCTATCACCTCCTAAAATTTACTCTGTGTCCCAGCATCCACCTCACTCTGAGGTTACATCAACTTCTGAAGTGAATCGTAGAATCCCTATATTGTGGAAGCAGGCCATTCGGCCTACAAAATCCATACCGACCCTTCGAAGAGCATCCCACCTAGGGCCATGCCATCCCTGCATTTCCCATGACCAATCCACACAGTTTTGGACTCTGGGAGGGAACTGGAGCACCCGGAGGAAACCCAAGCAGACATGTGGAGATTGTGCAAACACCACACAGACAGTCACCTGAGGCTGGAATCGAACTCAGTGCTAACCACTGAGCCACCGTATGTTGAGACATTCCACCAGGTTTAGCAGCACAATCTGAACTGTACTGGGGGAAGGATTTACATTGTAAACTTTCCCATTGCTGAATAGCTTACAAAGCACCCACTGTATGATTGGCCAATGGCATGAGAATCCATTTGGCTCCACTGTCATCACTCCCTGGAATAAATGACTGAAATATGCAGTGAAAATGCATTCCTTTGCCATCTTTTGGAGCATGCATGATCATATGGATCATGATATCCTTATGGATATCATAGAGGAATTTCCCAGGGCCCATATGAGCGCAGGTATGTCCTACATGTTTATTTGGGGAGAGTGGCAGCAGCTTTCTAACTTCTACAATAGGAAGATAGTGAAGGAATTGGTGAAGCAAACATGGGTTGGGCTTTTATCTGAAGTGGAACAACTCGTGCCAAATCTCGCAAGCCAGCCCCTTGGGTATCATCCAGAACTTCTGGCAGGACAGCAAGATTTCAGGAAAGTAGACACAAAGTATCCTTGGCACCATTCAGAATAGCAACCACACTTACTGAGCTCTTATTTGATAGGATGCCCAAAGAGTCCATTTCTTCCTACTTAATGTTTATGAGTTGATATGCAATTGCACGGTCCATTCAAGGCAAATATTTGGTCCAACAGGTTTTTACAGATGTTTCTATCCTAAACAATCCTAATCCCATCCTATGCCATCCTGCCTTATCATCACGCCTCACTGTTCCTTTCTTCCTCGTGTCACCCTCATCCAACTTCCCCCTTAGTCATAGAATCATAGAATCCCCACAGTTTGGAAGCCGACCATTCGGCTCTTCAAGTCCACACCAACCTTCTGAACAGCGTCCCACCCAATCCCACTCCCCTCTACTCGATTCCTGCATTTCTCCTCTTTCTATTTCTATAATAACAAGGCTATTCTTCTCCATTGCTCGCTGTCATAGCACGTTTTGCATTCTCATTACGCTCTGGGTAAAGAGGACTTTCCTACTTTCCTTATTGGATTAATTAGTGACTGTCTTATATTCCGGGATCCTTAGTTTTGGACTCACTCTGAGGTGGAAACATCTTCCTCAAGTTGACCGTTCATTACTTCACCAGTCGCTATTCTCTGTTGGTGCTGATGCGGTGGTTTTCATTCATGGCACTAGTGGGACGGGCTAGAACTGACCTCTGCTTTGTTTCCCTGATTCAAATGGCTGTATCCTTACCTCTGAGCCTGAAGGTTGTTCAATTATTCATTAAGGAATGGAGATCAACCTTTCAATGTACACTCAATTAACCATTCCATTCACTGTGGTGCAATGTACAAGTAGGCGTATTATCACATTTCAAAACCTCCGTGGATACATGGTTGAGATATGTGAAAATTGTCTAACTGAGGGAAAATCCAAAAACTGAGTATCATTTCCATAAACATTCATAAATGAAGATTAATCGATCGGTGCAGTGCTGAAGGACTAAGAGATGCTGTTTGGTTAATTGAAGAATGAACATTTCCCTATTGTGGCAAGATTCAACAAGGCAGCGATTTTTCTCCTGACTTGGCTTACATTCTTCCCTCAACTTGTACCAACAACAGGTGACAGCCCGCATTTATATAGCACCCTGAACATAATAAAACACCTCATATGAGTTCAGTCGAACCCAGCTTGGAACCCATAAAGAGTTACTAGGTCAGGTGATGCAGAAAGAAGTCTTCCAGGAGGTGAACAGTATCGAAACATTTAGGAAAGAAATTCCAGATATCAGTAGCCATCAATGATGAACTCCAGATGCATTGTGTGTTTGTGGTATGAGTGAAATCTCACTAAATGCAAATTTAAATGCTTTAATGTTCCCAGGTAACAGCAGTAACATCCCTTTAAGGAAATTTGGTGTGGCAATGATTTGGGACCAATTGAGATCAAAGCATTGAATGTTTTCTAGAAGAAGTTAAATATGCTTCTTAGACCTAAAAGGATCAAATGTAATGGGGAACAAGCGGGAACAGGGTCCTGGGTTGGATAATCAGACATGATTGTATTGAATGGTGTAGCAGGCTCGAAGGGCCGAATGGCCTGATACTGCACTTTTTCTCAATGCTTCTATGTTTCTGTGATGTGGTATAAAGTTGCGGGAATCTGAAATCAACCAGAGATCTCCTGCTAACCATTACTGAGGCATAGACATAAAGTAAGAATGAATAGTCGTTTATTTCACTTGTATCTTTTTACAAACAAAAAGCAGTGAAAGGTGTTTAGGTCACCATAACATGGGACCTATATTAATAACAGAAAACATAGAAAAACAATTAAGACAAAAGCCACCTTAGTTCAAACCGAGGCTCCCGGAGTCGGCAAAAGACAACAGCCTTGTCAGACTGCCAGGCCATTGGAATACTGCACCAGAATATTCTGTAGAAACTGCCCAGGGACCAATCCCGTTCCCCAATGCCAGGGAGGACGATGTCATGAAAGCCACCCAAAGGAACCACACCAGGCCACCAGATGCCAGGACAAAACCACCTCATCGCCTGAAGCTTCTGCCAATGGTGGCAACCAATACCAGTCCCTGTGCTCACCTCTCCGTCAACTCAACGCTGCTTCCAGAGTCCTGCTTCAGGCCCTCCAGCCATTGCCACCACCCTCTGGACACTGAAGGACCACCTTCAGAAAAAGAAAAGCAGACGGATTGGACGGGCCATGGGCACAGGAGCCTGGATGATGCTCACTCTGCCACTGCCATTTTACAGGAACCTGATGCACCCTTATGTTCACACATGCAGAGGGAGTGCTCAGGCAACATGTGTGCCCATGTGGAAGAAAGAGCATCGAAGGAGGGAATAGATTGGCCCAGATTAGGTACTTGGGTGAAGGGCAGAGAGAATGAGATAGGTCAATCTTTCTTTTAGTTTTCTCTCTCAGCTCCCCACATTGCCAACTAAATGTTAGCATCGTTTGTTGGTGCACAGATTTTTTGGGGTGGATAAATTAAACCCACACACACCCGAGATAATGCCAAAGCCACAGATAAATAAGGGATACAATCCAATTTTATAAAATAAACATTGAGTGTTATGTAAGGCTTGCTGTCTATGAAAGGGAAGCCAAATATTCCACATCTCTTTGTTTGTTCGTGTTCCGTGTCAAGCATAATATTCTCATGAAGTTGTAATTATGAGTTTAATATTCTACAAATGTCCCATAGTTTGTAATAAAGACAATGGTCTGCTTGAATTTATATGGAGCTGTTGCTCTGGGATTTTAAAAGGTTGTTCCTCCAGTGACAGCCTTGTATGAAACCAATGCACAAAGCTAACAGCTCTCTAAGATATTTTCTGATCAACCCAATAAGAGATATTATTACACAGCTCTGGGGCAGCTCGGATTTGAACCAGGGTCCACTGGCCCACAAGAAGGGAATTACCACTGCTCCTCTTTCAAAACCTTTGCAGCTGCATGGACAGGATATGTGTAAATTGTCCAATCTAGAGAAAATCTGACATATAGCAACATTTTAATAATTATTACGAGTGTATTGTGCCTCATTCCCACTTCTTGTGAATAAAGCTGTTCTTCCTATTGATATGATGAAACAAAGAATTGCGGATGCTGGAAATCTGGAACAAATTGCTGGAGAAATCCAACAAGTCTGTGAAGACAAAGCAGAATTAACATTTCGGGACCCTGTGATCCTTCTCCAGAAATGGACCCAAAATGCACACTCTGCTTTCTGTCCACAGATGCTGCCAGACCTGCTGAGTTCCTCCAGCGATTTCTGGTTTTCTTCCTGTTAGTATGTTGTGCCACACTCTCTGCATCATGGTCTATTTATAAATTCTATGCTATCTCAATGTGATAGATGCTATCACATTGAGAGACCTGTTCTAATACCTGGGAAAAATTGTACATCAAAGGTGGATTCCTTACTGCTTTAATTTAATTTCCACACAAAAACAAAACAAAAGCTTACTACCTATTGGAATAGATTGGCCTGGTTGTGACATTTTCCTACATAAATGGAAAGTGATTTGATTTCCAACTACAGAAGGGCTGAGCACATTAGATGCAGAGAGAACTTTCCACTAGGGAAAACTCCGAAGTCAGGATCCATAATGACAAGTGAGTTCCCAATAATCCAATCAGGAAATTGGGAGAAATTTCATACTTGGTGGTTAGAATGTAATATCCACTATCACAGGAAATTCTAGAGACAAAGTCGTAGTTGTGTAATGACTTAGTGGTTGGCACTGTTGCCTCACAGCGCCAGGGAGCCAGGTTCGATTCCAGCCTTGGATGACCGTCTGTGTGGAGTTTGCACGTTCTCCTCGTGTCTGCATGGACTTCCTCCCACAGACCAAAGATGTTAATTGGCCAAGCGAAATTTCACATAGTGTTTTTCTGATGTGTGGACTACATGCATTAGTCAGGGGAAATGTGGAGTAACAGGGGAATGGGTCTGGGTGGGATACTTTTTAGAGGGTTGGTTGGGCCTAAGGGCTTGTTTCCACAATGTAGGGATTCTCTCCTGAACAAAGTAAATGAGTACACGTGTAAAAGAGATATTGAAAGATTGAAATGAGGTAGCTAGAATGGGAGGAGACCTTAATGGTATTTAAACACTTTGAGTTGAATGGATTATATTTGTGCCAAGTAACTCAATAAGTTTAGGTGTAGAATACAAGGGAAGATAATAGGGGTGAGACAAAGAAACTGCAGATGCTGAAAACTGAAATAGACAAACTGAAGGCTAGTCTGTGTTGTTCCAGTTTCCTGTTTAGCTACCTAAGATAAGAGGTTATAGTCCAACAGGTTTATTTGAAAGTATAAGCTTTTGGAGCGCTGTTGTTATGTGATTTTTAACTTGGTCCAACCCAGTCCACCACCGTCACCTCCACATCATAAGACAATAGGGGCAGACAGTGTTGTGATTCAACAAGATACTGGGAAGCATCTTGCTAACTAATAAAATGGAAGGATAAACATGTCAGAGCAGTATGATGTTGAAAACCACACAAGAACATAATGATTAGGAGCAGTAATATAAGGGGGCGGCACGGTGGCACAGTGGTTAGCACTGCTGCCTCACAGCGCCAGGGACCTGGGTTCAATTCCCGCCTCAGGCGACTGACTGTGTGGAGTTTGCACGTTCTCCCCGTGTCTGCATGGGTTTCCTCCGGGTGCTCCGGTTTCCTCCCACAGTCCAAAGATGTGCAGATCAGGTGAATTGGCCATGCTAAATTGCCCGTGGTGTTAGGTAAGGGGTAAATGTAGGGGTATGGGTGGGTTGCGCTTCGGCGGGTCGGTGTGGACTTGTTGGGCCGAAGGGCCTGTTTCCACACTGTAAGTAATCTAAAAAAGTAATCTAATCTAAAAAAAACATAATGATTAGGAGCAGTAATATGCAACTCAGCCTTCGAGCCCACTCCTCCATTTAACACGATCACGGATGATCTGATCCTGGTCTCAACTCCATTTTCCTGCCTGCTCCGTGGAGTCCTGTACCTCACATTTCATTGGAAACATATCAAATTTTTAATTTATTTGATTTATCTATTTATTGATTGATTATCATGTGCGTTTTGTTACAAAATACAGTGAAAAGTATTGTATTGTGCTGCCAATCTATGAGCACAGAGAGATGAACCAAAACATAGAATGTGAAGGCAGAAAAATAAAATAAAATGGAAAAAAAATAAAGGTCTTGAATCTGTTGATTGATTCTGCCTCTACTACACTCTGTGGCTGTAAACTCCACTGATTCAGTTTCTCCTCACCACAGTTTTCAATCTACCTCCTCTCCTTCTTGTTCGAGACTGTCTCACAAGGGGGAACATCTGCTCAATGTCCACCTTATCAACCCCCTTTAGGATTTTCTATCCCTCAATCAAGCCCCTCCCTTATTCTTCTGAACCCCAGGGAGTATGAGTGCAAGCTATTCAACTGCTTGTTGTATGAGCACTCTTTCATCCTTAGGAACAACCTGGTGACCCTGCTCTGAACTCCAGGTGTAAAATGACCATTCATTTGTGAAACTATGTACGGGGCAAATTGTGAGCATTTTCGACATTTGAGAGAGTGTGTTGGACCATAAGAGCCCTTTGCTGCCCTGAACCATGAGGAACTCTCATCAGCAGATGAAAGAATTCAGGTTAAAGATTTAGGCTGCTTCGACAGCACCTTGCAAACCACAATCACCTCCGAGAAGGACAAGGGCAGTAGATGCATGGGGGCATTTTTTTTACACATTTACAGGAAGACGGCATCACTGGCTAGGCCAGTATTTATTGTCCATCTCTAAATGTCCAGAGGGTAGTTAAGAGTCAACATTGCTGTGGATCTGGAGTCACTTCTAGGCCAGTCTAGGCAGTTTCTCTCCCTAAAGGCCATCAATGGGTTTTTCCAACAATCAACAATCAATTCATAGTCATCATTGGACTCTTAATTCCAGATTTTTATTGAATTCAACTTCCAAATCTGCTGTGCCAGGATTTGAACCCGGGTCTCCAGTACATTGCCTATGTCTTGAGATTAGCAGTCCAGCGATAACAGCACTAGAGTCTTGCCTGCGCCACCCCCTGCAATTTTCCCTCTAAGCCCACGTACCATCCTGACATGGAATAATATCACTATTCCTCCAGGGTCACAGAGTTCTAACAGCACTGGGAATGTCCCTATACTCCAAGGATTACTCCAACTTCTCAGGGCTGCTAGGAATGCTGGCTCAGTCCCCGGTTGGCTGCATCTTATGTTGAAATAAAAAAAACCTAAAGTATAGGCAGGCCATTCCTCACCCAATGTGAGAGGTACACCCACCAATTCTAATTGTTCATTTGTGACGAGCCATAACTCTTCTTCACCATCATTACCCATCATCACGGCACTTCACGAAGAAGAAACTGAGGCAAGCCTGCGATCTGTGATAGACCTTTCCTCTTGTTCCTTCTGCTTGGTCTTACCCGTCTGCCGAATCACTCAAAACCTGCATTTCAAACTCACTCCCTGTGTCTGGTGAAAAGTCACAGACCTAAAGCTTCAAGTCTGGTTCTACCTCAGCATATACCACCAAAGTATTTCCATGGCTTGTTGTTTTTGTTCTGGATTTCCAGCATCTGCAGCAATGTCTCTCCTTGTTGATGGATAGCTGTTGATGGGTTTTTCCCCAACAATTGACAATGGATTCATGGTCATCATTAGACCTCCAAATCCATGATTTTTTTTTTGCTGGGTTCAAATTCTACCATCTGCCGTGGGAGGATTGGAACCTGGATCCATGGAATGTTATCGGAGTCCCTACATTAATCCCACTAGGCCATCACTTCCCTCCCTCATAAAGAGGGACTTAAAGGTGAAGAGGGAAGTGAGAAAACTACGGGACTAAAGGAACAATCAAGGCACGTGTTACAATAAACATGTTGGCCAACATTGATATAAAATGGAGCAGTGAAGCACACATTCAGGCTAAGAGAGGTTGCACATGCCCACATGATCTGGATTGGAATTTATCAGTGGTACAAGCATTTCACATCCTCTACCTGGTGCCTTTTAAGAATCTATGTGAACAAGGAGGAAATTACTTAGTGAGACTCATAGGAGCAATTAAGTTAATTTTCCTGGAAAATCTTTCAGGTTTAGTGGAAATTTCTATCCACTCTTAGTCGCTGAATGGAATTTGTCCTGACTCAGAGATTCTCTGGGTAATCACTATATATTATGAATAAATATTTGACAGAATTGTGGGTTATTTATTTCATGCTTGCCATCACGACATGTGGTTAACATTCGACCAGATGATGCAGTCATTCAGCACACGTTGTTGATACACAGCAGGGTACTTTAGACAATGGGTTCAGTGTAATGCTTTCACATACAATTAACTTCCACAGTTTACGTTTGGCTGTGACATTTCACTCATTGACTGCCAGTCTTGAGGAGAAACTGCTGTTGCATCTGATACCTCAGTATACACAGCATATTGGATCTCTTTCACACAAGGAAATCTTTGCCCACAAGAGCATGGAGTAATTTGATTTTGCTATATTACATGAAAACAGGGAGCAGGAGGAGGCCATTCAGCCCCTCGAGAATGATCCACCATTTAGCATGATTGCGGCTAATCCCATTTCAGCCTCAACTCCACTTTCCTGCCCGCTCTTCCTCATCCATTATGAATCTTAAAAATCTGTCTGACAACTTCTTAAACTTATTCCAGGTCTCCGCACACTTTTCGTGGAGTGGATTCCACAGATCCATGAGCCTTTGGGAAAAGTCATTCCTCCTTATCTCTGCCTTAAATCTGTTAGCCCTTATCACAAAACCATGACCTCTTAACCTCATGTAGTTACATTCTCTATACCAACTTTGTCAATCCCCTTTAGCATCGCATATATCTCAATTAGATCTTGTTCTCTTTTTATTCATTTTGATCTGGGTGTCGTCACCTAGGCTAATAGTTATTGCCCATCCCTAATTGTCCAGAGGACAGTTAAAAGTCAACCATGTTGCCATGAGTCTGGTGTCACATGCAGGCCAGACCAGAAAGGATGGCAGATTTCCTTCCTGAAAGAGCATTAATGAACCCAATGAGTACTTCCCAGATTATGGTAAAGTGCTCATCATTTAATCTCCAAATTCCCTTTGTGCTTCAAATTTCTGAAGCCTTTCTACATTTAGGAAATAGTCTATACAGGCCAACCTCAATTATCCGAATATCAATTTGAGCACTGCTGCCTCACAGCGCCAGGGACCCGGGTTCGATTCCCACCTTGGGCGAGTCTATGTGAAATTTGCATTTTCTCCCCGTGTCTGCGTGGAATTCCTCCGGGTGCTCCGGTTTCCTCCCACAATCCAAAGATATGTGGGTCAGGTGTATTGGCCATGCTCAATTGCCCATATTGATAGGTGCATTAGTCAGGGGTAAATGTAGGGGAATGGATCTGGGTGTGTTTCTCTTCGGAGGGTCGGTGTGGACTTGTTGGGCCGAAGGGCCTGTTTCTGCACTGTAGGGAATTATAATCAATTATCCGAATAACTTCTCAAGGTCCTGTAAGAATGGCATCAGGCAACTCAACGTTCAGTTATTACTTAAACAGCATTATGGTGTCATTGCCAGATAACCGAGGCATGTTTGATAACCGGCATTCAGACTGATTATCCAAACGATCAATTATCCGAACAAAATACCCCCTGCCCATCTCATTCGGATAATCAAGGTTCTGCTGTGTCTCTGTTCTTTCTACCAATGGGCATAACCTCACACTTCCCACTTTGTATTCCATCTGCCACTTCTCTGCCCACTCTTCCAACTTGTACAACTTCTTCTGCAGCCGAGGAGATAGCACACGGGCACACAAACACACTCACAGACACACACACTCACACACACACAAATATGCAGACACTCCCTCATGCACAAGCTCTCTCTCATATGCACACACACATACCCCACACTCACACCAGCACACACACACTCTCACACATACCCCACTGCATTCACACACACACTTTGCCAAGCTTACATGCTCACATATATACACGTACACACCCTATCACTTGCACTCACACCCACACGCGCACACTCACATGCACATTCAATCTATCGCTCCGACATATGCGCACATATAAGCTTATGGGGTGAATTTGTTTTTGCAGAATTTACATTTATTTTGCTCAAAAGCTGCATGAATCCATGCGAATCTCTGTAAAACTATTCAGCGGGTTTGTCGGTCTGGGACACAGACAGTCTTCACACCTATTGTTTAAAAAGCTGACCTACCTTGAGAATGTAATTAGAAAAAAGTTCGGGGATTTACGTTGAAGAACAGAAACCAGCGTACCCTATTATAAAATATGAAAGTTTTACTCTAAGATTGTTTACTGTATCACATCTCCATGATCCTGGACTCCTTTGGCTATAAATTCTGTGAGCATGATCCTCCACAACCACCTGATGAAGGAGTGATGCTCCGAAAGCTAGTGCTTCAGAATAAATTTGTTGGATTGTAACCTGGTGTTGTGTGATTTTTAGCTCTGTCCATTCCAATCCAACGCCGGCTCCTCCACATCATGTGTAGAGTTTGCACGTTCTCACAATGTCTGCGTGGGTTTCCTCCAGGTGCTCCAGTTTCCTCCCACGATCCAAAGATGTGCAGGTTAGGTAGGTTAGCCATGGGAAATTGCCTGTAGTGTCCAGGCTAGGTGGATAAACCATGGCTAATACAGGGCTATGGGGATAGAGTGGGAGGTGGGTTTGGCTGGGATGTTCTTTGGAGGTCCAAAGCAGACTCAATGAGCTGAATGGCCTCTTTCTGCTCTGTACGGATTCTATGATTTCCCACTGCTCATTTACAGAGCAGGGTGATGTCAATTCCCATCACCGGTTCAAATGTGGGTTCAATCCCCATCACCGGTTTGAGGTTACCATGAAAGACTCTCCTTTTCAGGTTCTTCCCTCACCTGAGGTCAAGTGGCCCTCAGTTTAAACCACCACCAGTCACTTCACTCTCTCTAATAAGACAGAAGCTCCTATGATTTGGTAAGACTATGATGACAACAAACAACAGTCTCAATTATCAACTGTCTTGCTTCTCTTCTTCACTGGCTTGTCATCAATAATCTCTTTGTGTCAGTCAACCCTTTTTCTTCTCTCTCTCTCTCTCTCTCTCTCTCTCTGTAGGCTCCATCTCCACCAATCCGCTCACTTCTTCAGGCTCCCACCACCCTCCCCTTGCCTCCTCCCTCTGCCCCACTATCAGTATAAAGACCAGCTTTACTCAGCTGCTATTAGTCATGAATGTTAACTTTGTTTCCACAGGTAATGCCAGACCTACTGAGTTTCTCCAGCAATTTCTGTTTTCGTTTAGATCCGTTGATGTCAAAATGGGGTCATTGAGCATGTGCAAATGCGGCAAGCGATGTCAGCTGGTTGTCAATGGGCGGTTCAAAGACAGGGCCTGCTCAGGCATTCTGTACGCCGTGACATCATCGCCAGTGCACGTGCCCATTGATTGATTAATTGTCACATGTGCCGAAGTACAGTGAAAATCTTTGTTTATAAGCAGCACAGATAGATCATTGCAAGCAAGGACATACAGAACAAAAGATTTAGACAGAGGCTAGCACAGGGTAAGTACGAGAGAGATCACATTAGCAAGATCAGCATTACTGGAGACTACCAGAGACTCCATTCATCAGTCTAATAAGAAGCTGTTCCTGAATCTGCTGGACGCGTGTTCAGGCTCCGTATCTTCTGGTGGGAGGGGTCTTTGATGATATCAGCAGCCTTTGCACAGTAATGTAAATGGAATCCATTGATGGAAGGTTGGTTCCTGTGATGGCCTGAGCTGTGCTCACCACCTTCTGCAGGGGCCCCAGAGGATCAGAAGTAAAAGCCAGCCCCAGGAGTGAGTCAAGGCCTGAGGCAGGGGCGCTGGGGTTGGACAATCCAGCCCATGTTGCTGTTGATAAGATTCCTTCCACCTTTGCCTGTGCCCCCACAGTATTTCCTAATGTGGAGGCCAGAACTGTCCCAAGTTCTCTGAATAAATGCAATCTAACCAACGTCAAGTGTTCAACTGGTACTCAGCGAGGAATGAACCATATTTGTTTCTTTTTCTTGTTTGCATTTTTATGCTCTGTTCACACTTTGAACCATTTTGCAAATCTGCACCATCAATACTTTAGCGTCTCTTGCCCAGGGACTATGTGACCCCTTTATTCCTTCAATTGGAATGTATCAGAAAAAAGGCCATTTGGCCCATCTGGCCAGTAATGGCTTGTGTTGTGGGTTTGTGCAGTCAGGTAATGAATTAGCCCTCAGTGTCAGGAAGCAGACGGGGACATCTGGCTGGTCTAGAAGAAACTCTGGATCTGAACAGGAACCAGGTTGTTCATTCTTTCTGCTATGACATCTGATGTTTTTGAAACAGGGGATGTTTATTCCAATAATTTTTGTTTTCCAAGAAGACGAGGGAACTTCCTGTTAATTCCAAAAAACTATTCAAATCAAAGCCCCAATAAAAAAAAGGATTCTTAAAACAGCACAGCGGACTTGGAATCTACATCAGGATATTTTATTAACTTATGGGAATGCGATTGATGTGGTCATAGTAATGGAGAGAATTGTTGGCTGAAGAAGTGTTATACCATACATCAGCAGGTTGGCTAGAGGGAGGTTGTAGGAATACAATCAATCACACACACATACGCACAGCAGCTCCAAGACATTGTCCCCTTGAAGTCTTTCTGACTTCGCCAGAATGCAACAGATGAATATACCCTGCTCCTTCCCAGCATCTTCATTCATCATTGTATAAACATGGCAAAAAAAACCCAGGAGCTTGTGGCTTACTCTACACTCGGAGCACAGACTCTATTCACAAAGCAGATGGTTTGGATGCAGCATCTGACAGGATTTTTTCTCCATTATCGGCAGGGGAAGCCATTTAACTTTCTGCTCCTCTTCTATCCTTTAAAAAATCTTTGCTTCAGATTTAGCTCAAGGTTGATGGGCTGTTCCTCCTGAGAGGTTCGTCCATGTTTATTGCTACCTCCCTGCGCTTTGATTCTAACATTCCTGTCTTTCTTTATTCCTGCAAGTCAGCATTTGTTAATGGTCCACCCATAATTCCCTGCATTTGAACAGCTTGCTGTGTCATTTCGCCAGCATTGAAGAGTCAATTGATCTGGACCAGAAGACCAAATCATAGAGGATCAGTGTTAGACCACTTGGCCCATCAACCATTTGATCATGATTGCTCTGTTTCTCGCCCTATTCTCCCTGTAATCTTTGAGCTCTTTACTATCAAGAACTTATCTCTATCTTAAAGACACTCAGTGACTTGGTCCTTAAACTATGGTCCCTGGTTTGGGACTACCACACAGCCTTCCTAGATCGAATCTGTTTTATAGGTAGAAGTGGGTTATATGGGGTTGGGGGGCTATAAGGCTGTGCGAGGGATATCCCAGATAAGATGATATTACTGACCTTTGTGGACATCATAGCCTGATGCTCAATGGTCCTGGTGCAGGTGGAGATAGGAAGAGATATCAGAGAGTTAGTATTCAGCCTCTAAAATGTGGAGGTCAGTCTGTCAGCCGACAACAGCACCACCCTTATCAGCAGGCTACATTACAAAGGCAGGGTTAGCTCGGAGAGCACGGACTGCGGTCAGTTCAGAGGGAGATAGGTTTGCATGGTGGAGGAAGTAGGCAGAGCAATGTCATGGTGACAGTTCTCGATGAACAGTCCACTTGTGGGTTAAAGGCCAGAGGGAGGGTCCTGGTGGAGGGTGAGTGTTGGAGCTGGGGGGAAAGCGTCAGTGGATTCAGGGAGAGGATGCCTGTCAAAAGTAATGAGCACAGAGGCGAAGACGATGGAAGAAGAGTTCAATGCCATGATGTGTCCGAAATTCCTTAAGGTGGGAACAGCGAGATTAAACTGAGACCTTTTGCTGAATACAGAACCTTCTGCATCAGAAGGTCAGAAGCAAGAGTGAATACAGGGAAGAAGGTGGGGAGAGGAGAGGAGCTGGAGTCAGAGAGAAGGGGAGGGGAGGGAGGTGCAAGTAGACCCTGGGTATCTCTGAGTTGTTACATCTTGTGTTCCTTAACGGGCTGACAGGAAGAGAAAAGGTTTCTTGTTAGAATGTCGAATGAGCTGGAGGGTGAAGTGGAACGACCCTGAGCCAGTGTGAGGCACTGCAGATGGAGAGCGAGCTCGAGAGTGTGCACATGGTGATGCATGGCACTGAGTGTGGATCTCAAGATATGGTGAGGAACGTTGTTCATCACGGAGATGCCTGGGATCCTGATTGGATCCTGAGTGGATTCAAAACACGAGGGATGAAACTTGAATTGGAAACTATGTGGGGTGTGTGTGTGAGCCAAAGGCAGTCACTGAGGAATGAGATGGGGCTGTGGAACTGAATGGAAGCACATATGCCGCCAGGCCCATTGAGTTTCTCTAACAATTTCTGTCTTTGTTTCAGATTTCCAACATCTGCAGTTCTTTGTTGTGTTGTGGGATGTTTGGCTGTGACATTCTTTCACTCAACTCCCTATTTAGGCTGGTATTGGCTGTAAACTCTACAATCTGTAGTCAAATGCCAAAGTCAAGCATTAAGCCAGGACAACTTGTATAACATCCATGTTCACTTTTTACTGCAGTTATAAAATTTTCATTTATTCCATGTTTGTGGGAAACATGACACTGTGTCATCTCAGCTTCCATAATCTAAGGAAGGATTTTTGTTTGCCTTGTAGCCATTACAGTGACCGCTCACTAGATTGGCTACCAGGATGATAGTGTGTCCTTCAACTGAAACCTGAATGAGGTAAGATGGGGTTTGCAAGAATGGGAGATGATCTAATTGAAGCAAACTGCGGATCTGGACACAGGTACACAGGCTCAGGATAAAGGATTAAGGGCATTTGCGATGGGGAAAGGTTAAATAGACCAGGATTGTTTTCACTGGAAAGATGGTGGCTGAGAGGAGGCCTGATAGAGATCTACGCAGTTATGACAGGCATAGATAGAATTGGTTGACAGAGGCTTTTTCTAAGGTTTGAAGTTTCAATTACAAGGGGGCACAGGTTCAAGGTGAGTGGGGGAAAGTTTAAGGGAAATGTGCGAGGGACGCTTTTCACGCAGAGAGCAATAGGGGCCTGAAACATACCGCCAGAAGAGGTGGTAGAGGCAGGCACTTTGGTAACATTTAAAAGGCATCTGGATGTTTCCGTGAATAGGGGGAGATGGACTGAATTAGGGCAGAAAGTTTGTTTTTTAATTTTATTAGGGCATGATGATTGGCACAGGCTTGGAGGAATGAAGGGCCTGTTCCTGTGCTGTACTTCTCTTTTGTGCTCTCTTCGTTCTATTCAGGGTAGACATGTGGGAAAAGTTCTTGAGGCAGGGAGTTCCGAATCTTCTACCCAAGTGTGTCGTGAATTTTCACACGTCTGCCCCGGAACGTTGACCAGCTCATTAAAAACGCTCAAAAGCTGTAAGGTGAACGTGTCGGGGGCGTGCATCAAGGAGAATGTGTCAAGGATGTGCATGAAGTGAAATTATGATTGTAAACTGGTGTTTCAGAAAGCAAAATGAAATAAAACACACACATCTGGCCAAAAGTGACAAAGCAGAGATTCTGAACCAGTGCAACTGAATTGTATTTTTCTGGTTAATTCACATTCCAGTGTAACCGAGGTATCATGCCTCCGGGGGAAGTGGATTTGGGTGCACAGTTGCTGATTCAATTCTATTGCTCGCTATTAATTATATCCTCATTGACAGATCGAAGAGCCAACTTGACACGCTGCCCTTATGAGGACAGCTATCTGCTTACAATTTCCAAGGGTTAGTCACTGGAAGTCAGCACTCGTTTTAATTTCCAGCTGGCAGTAGGTCCCTGATGGTAACTGTTGCTCAACTGATTGAGGAGCTTCTGCTGGGGGGTGAGATGGGTGCCAACATCACTTGTAAGCCTTTGTTTCTACTGTTCTTATCCGAATCAATCCTCTCCTTCCTCCATTTCGCACTGTGGTCTGGTTGCATGTTGTATTCGGTGTGCCTGAACCTATTCTGAGAATATGAGTAGAAGCAGTCCATTCAGCCCCTTGACACCACTCTAATGTTTATTACCATCATGGCTAGAACATAGAACATAGAACAATACAGTACAGAACAGGCCCTTTGGCCCACAATGTTGTGCCGAACATTTGTCCTAGCTTAAGCGCCTATCCATGTACCTATCCAATTGCCGCTTAAAGGTCACCAATGATTCTGACTCTGCCACTCACACAGGCAGCGCATTCCATGCCCCCATCACTTTCTGGGTAAAGGACCTACCCCTGACATCCCCCTATACATTCCACCCTTCACATTAAATTTATGTTCCCTTGCTAATCTCATCTTGCCTCAATTCCACTTTCCTGCACGCTCTCCATAACCCTTCAACACGTTATTAAAATTTACTTAATGTCCACTAGACTCTGGGTTAGTAGATTCTATAGTGATTGTAACAAGATCAGCCAGGTGGGCCTCATAGAATATGAGTTCCCTGATTGGAGCTGTTAATCAGGTCCAATTAGGGAGCCCTGGCTGACAAATAGAAACAGGAGAGTTAGTGCACCTAACACTCTAGGAGCTGGTTTTGAGGGAGCTTTATCAATGTCAAGGACTTTCCATGTGTAAATAAACGGTGACTTAGTGATGGGATACTGACCTCTGTGGAGGTATTTCAGTGGCAACGAGAGCAAATCATGCTCCTGATGAAATTTGCTCGCAACAGTTGTCTTTGCGTTAGGGTAAGCATTTCTGGCATCATTCCATTACTTGGGAAACTTAACCCATTTAATTCTGATGTTGAAGACTGGGTACAGTATGTGGAAGGAATGTGGTACTTTTTCCTGGCAAATGTCATTGGAGCAGATGAAAAGCAAAGGGTAATTCTCCTGACAGCTTGTGGACCTGCAACATTTTTGGTTATTAGAAGCCTATCTTTCCCTCTGGCACCAGAGACTAGAGTGAAAACAAAGAACAAAGAACAACATAGCACAGGAACAGGCCCTTTGGCCCTCCTAGTCTACACCCACACATTTTGCCCTTCATATTAAAACTGTCTTCACTTGCAGGATCTGTATCCCTTTATTCTCTTCCTATTCATGCATTCGTCCTGGTGGGGGATGTTGCTATTGTGCCTGCTTCCTCCACCTCCTCTGGCAATGCATTCCAGGCACTCACCAGCCCTTGTGTGAAAAACGTTCCTCACGCATGTCTTTTAAATTTCTTCCCCATTCCCCCTCCATGAACCTGTGTCCCCTCCACCCTGGGGAAAAAAACCTCATTCTTTCTACTCTATCCATGTCATACACAATCTTATGAATTTCTATCAGGTCACCCCTCAACCTCCTGCGTTCCAGTGCACGTAAACCCAGTCTATCTAACCTTTCTTCATAGCTAAACTCCCCCAGACCAGGCAGCATCCTGGTAAACCTTTTCTGGATTCTCTCCAGAGGATCCACATCCTTCTGGTAGAGTGGTGATCAGAACTGTGCGCAATATTCCAAGAGGGGCCTAACTAAAGTTCTATAAAGCTGCAGCATATCTTGTCTATCTGTATGCTCAATGCCCCTTCCAATGAAGGCAAACATACCATAAGCCTTTTTTATCACCTTATTT
The DNA here is from genome assembly GCF_020745735.1 of Hemiscyllium ocellatum. Classification (NCBI taxonomy): domain Eukaryota; kingdom Metazoa; phylum Chordata; class Chondrichthyes; order Orectolobiformes; family Hemiscylliidae; genus Hemiscyllium; species Hemiscyllium ocellatum. The sequence goes on along the minus strand of NC_083410.1, from coordinate 7,516,848 downwards.
ACCTGCTCTGCCATCTTCAATGATCTGTAGACCTGCACACCCAGATCCCTCTGCATCAATACTCCTAAGGGTTCTGCCATTCACTGTATAATTTCCACCTGCATTTGGCCTTTCAAAATGCCTTCCCTCACATTTGTCCAGATTAAACTCCATCTGCCATTTTTCTGCCCATGCCTCCAACAGATCTACATCCTGCTGTATCCTTTGACAATCCTCCTCATTATCCACAACTCCACCAATATTTATATCGTCTGTAAACAAAGTTGACAGATTTAGTTAAGGAATATTATGACCCCAAGGTTTCCCTAATTCTGAATCGCCATCATTTTTACTCAGCTATTTGAGAACCAGGGAAATCCTTATCCAAATCCCCGACAAGGTTAATGAAACTGGCAGAGGAATGTGACTTTGGTTTAACTCTTAATAAGATGCTGAGAGACCCTTGGTATGTGGGGTTAATGATGTAACCACACAAAAGTGTCTACTGGTCGAAACCCATATGGACTTCCAACAGGCACTACAACTGGCTTTGTCATTGGAAAATCCATCAAGTGGAGCATATGAGTTGCAGGATATTCTGATAGAAACAGAGACCCCTTGCTAGTCTGACTGAGCTTGGGGAACATCACTTGAGTGAAGGCAACTGCATAGCCTCACTCAGGTCATATCCGGAAACACCTCCGTGAACCAATGTCATTTATTGTATCCGTTGCTCCCGATGTGGTCTCCTCTACATTGGGGAGACTGGACGCCTCCTCGCAGTGTGGTTTAGGAAACATCTCTGGGACACCCGCACCAATCAACCCCACCGCCCTTTGGCCTAACATTACAACTCCCTGTCCCACTCTGCCGCACCCTCACCACCAGACGCCTGGAGGAAGAACGCCTCATCTTCCGTCTCAGAATACTTCAACCCCAGGGAGTCAGTGTGGACTTCACCAGTTTCCTCATTTCCCCATCCCCCACCTTACCCCAGTTCCAACCTTCCAGCTCAGCATTGTCCCCATGACCTGTCCTACCTGCCAATCCCCCTTTCCACCTATCTGCTCCATCCTCCTCTCTGACTTATCACCTCCATCCCCACCCCCATTCACCTACTCTTTGCTACTTTCTCCCCAGCCCCACCCCCACCATTTATCTCTCCACCCTGCAGGCACCCTGCCTCTAAACCTGATGAAGGGCTTTTGCTCAAAATGTCAGTTTTCCTGCTCCTCGGATACTGCCTGACGATTGTGCTTTTCCAGCACCACACTGATCTCAACTCATATCTTAAAGAGAGGGACTCAAGGTCAGCCCACAGCAAAACCCCAAAACAAAACCAAGCTTTGACCAAATGGTTAACATTTTCTTCAGGATCTGGGCCGGCAAGTCATTGTAGTTGCTGCCGGTGTGTGGATGTGAGACAGCAAAAGAATCCCACCAGAGCTAACCTGAGTAAAAGAAGTCATAGGCCAGTATTCAGGAGGGTGCACACCCTGGAAGAGTCCATGATGGTGTTAAATTTTCTGGACACACTTCCATAGTTGACAATATCAGACTTTGGAAACAGCAAGTTCTGGTCCTGGCAAAACTGAAACAGCTGGTGGTGATGGGGAAACCAAAGGGCCAATACAATCAGGATTGAAAGCTTTTTTGGGGGGTGGGGGGAGGCTATCCAGGGGTTTCCGAAATGAAGATGTTACATCTGATGGTCAGGTTTGGATGGAGGCATCGCCACGTTGGTGGGGCAGTGCCCAGAATGTCAACAAGGACATAAATCACCAACTGCAGCTACCCCCGCTCATGGGAATGGCAGGATTAACCCTGAACTCAATTACACATTGACTGTGCAGGGTCGAAAGGAAAGATAATAATACAAGAAAAAAACCTGGATCCAACTGATCAGTTATGAAGCAAAGATCATCTATCACTCTGCAGAGAACATTGTGTCACCAACAGGAAAAGACTAATCAAATTTACTGTGAGGAACAGCTCATTGTACCTTTGAAGTCTGGACTCTTGATGAATGGCTATTAATTCTCCACCTCTATATTTTTCCATCCATAAAATTAGTGCTGAACCATCTGCATTTGACAGTCTTATTCATGAATCAATGTGTGTGTATGTATGTGTGTATATGTGTGCATATGTGGTGTGTGCATGTGTGTGTTTATATGTATTCATGTTTATATGTATGTGGGTATATATGAGTGTGCTTATATGTGTGCATACATGTGTGTGCATATGTGTTGAAAAATGTGATGCTGGAAAAACACAGCAGGCCAGGCAGCATCCGAGGAGCAGGAGAATCGACGTTTCGGGCATTCGCCCTTCTTCAGGAAGGGTCCGAAACGTCGATTCTCCTGCTCCTCGGATGCTGCCTGGCCTGCTGTGTTTTTCCAGCACCACACTTTTCAACTCTGGTCTCCAGCATCTGCAGTCCTCACTTTCTCCCTGTGCATATGTGTGCGCGTATATATGCATGCGTGTGTGCGTGTGCATGCATGCATGGTATTTTAAAGGGGTACAGCTTAAATTGTGCAATGTTGTTAAGTAATCTTCTTTGTATTTTTATTTATTAAAGAATGCGTTTGCTGAAATAAACCATTATTTGTTGTTAATGATGAAGGCCGATGTAAATGATCTTTGCTGTGAATCAGGCAAATTAATCAGCTTGGTGGTTTAATAGGTTATTGACACACTTCTGATGACTTTTGGTGCAGTGGTAGCATCCCTATCTCTGAGCCAATAGACCGAGTTGCAAGTCCTGCCTAGTCCAGTGGGGTATGATAATAACATAGGAAAAAGTGAGGACTGCAGATGCTGGAGATCAGAGCTGAAAATGTGTTGCTGGAAAAACACAGCAGGTCAGGCAGCATCCAAGGAGCAGGAGAGTCGACGTTTCAGGCCCTTTCTGATGAAGGGCTCATGCCCGAAACGTCGACTCTCCTACTCCTTGGATGCTGCCTGACCTGCTGCGCTTTTCCAGCAACACATTTTCAGCTATGATAATAACATCTCTAAACAGGTAGATTAGAAAATGACCAGTTACCGAGTGACCAGCAGTGTGTAAAATAAACTTGACCGCCATATGTCGTGATATCATCCAACTGTTTTGGAGATGTAACGTCTGAGTTATAAAACAACAAAGTCAATAATCAGGAGAAGAATTCTTGACTGTCACTAATGTTCAATGTTCTGATCATTAACTAATTCCAATTTATCCTTTGTAACTGAGACTTTTCTGGTCACTGAAGGAATACTAATTTAATAGGAAGTACTGCGATACAGAAAATAATGAATATCTGCAGTGACGGGATGGAGTCAAATCAAAGGGTTTGGATGATTTCTTTCTGAAATAATGGAAAGCTGTGAGTGGTTTAGAAACTACTATCGAACTGAGAATGTTGAGTGTTTAGATACAGAACACTCGATACCTCAGAGAGAGTCACAGACTGGAATCAAATTGAAAGGTTCAGACGAATTGAAAGGTGAATAACACAAGAAACGCTCGGCAAATTAAGGTGTTTTTTTCTCGTTTGTGTTTCTACTGACCTTCGGGAGAGAGCTTGGTCATGGAGGCAGTGGTAGAGATGAGATCGTGGTTTTGTTGGGTCCAGAGCATGGCAGCGGCTGGGGACCTGGAGCAGGGACTTTGCCAGTTGGAGCCCAATGTGGTGGTGAGGGAGATCAATAGCATCTGTGGTGGCGATGAGAGCAGGCAGCCTGCAGTCTTCCAGAGAATAGGTTAAAGTCGAGGAGATAGACTCCTCGTAGGAAGCCAACCATGGCTAAACAGTTTAGAAAGACTGTTGAACTGGTTATTTCTTTATTTTTCTACTTTGTACCTAAGATTTTGTGTCTTTACATCTAAGATGGCGTCAGGACTGGTGACATTGTGTACTACTCTACTCTCGTGACAATAAATTCTAATTCTAATATGCAGAACCTTTCAGCAGATGCTAACTGCATCATGTAACTCTCCCGTTCAAAAAAATCTGGGAAATAATTTATGAGCTCAGTGTTTTCCTTAAGCGTATTGTTTGTTGATTGTTCCCGGAGCCACATTCCCAGTGGAAGCTGTTTCACCAACTCAACACAGATGATGTGTGCCATTTTAGTTTTTTTTACCCGAATTAAATCTCCCCCTCTCCCAAATGTTTCATCGTCAAACTGCCTCGTGAATGGTACTGAAGGTTTTTTTTTTACCTCCTCTGAGCTACTTCGAAAAATAGCCTGCACAGGAGGAAAAGAACTTGTACTACTGCCCGAATCCTTTCAGCATGATTTATGTTCACTTTCTTCCCCACTCACGGAATCTTGCCCACGTGGGACTGAGTGATTGAATCAGAGAAAGGCTTCCTCTGTAGAGTGTGTTCTTTTCATGCCTTTATTTTCTTCATGGCCTCTCACAGCTGGGAGGACCCTCTTTTCAGTCAGACAAAACTCTCCAATTGGACCGAAGGGTCTGTTTCTATGCTGTACATCTCTATGACTCACTGTCTAATGTTGTGAGGAGATTCTCATGACAGTAGTGGGCTGGCCAAAACCTTTAAAAGGCGCAGTTTATAACTGTACCAGGAGTTTAGGACTCGTGGGCATTTGACGATAGTTAAATGAGAGCCCCCTGAGGTCACAGATTAAAATAATTTAATGCCAAGCATGAGTTTACAGTAAACTACAACTGCAGGACAATGGGATACAGGTAGGGAGCTAGGTCAAGGACAATTGTAAGAACTCGAGTGTGGTTAAGTGCAACATAAAATTATAGTCATTCTATCCAATGTGCATATAGAGTCATAGAGATGTACAGCATAGAAACAGACCTTTCGGTCCAACTCGTCCATGCTGACCAGATATCCCAACCTAATCTAGTCCCAATTGACAGCACCTGGCCCATATCCCTCCAAATCCTTCCTGTTCATATACCCATCCTTTTAAATTGCAATTGTACCAGCCTGCACTACTTCCCTGGCAGTTTATTCCAACTCTCTGTGTGAAAAGGTTGCCCCTTAGGTCTATTTTATATCTTTCCTCTCTCAGCCGATATCTTTAGTTCTGGACACTCCCACCCCAGGGAAAAAAACCCTTGTCTCTTTACCCTAACCACGCCCCTCATGAGTTTATAACCCTTTATAAACTCACTCTTCAGCCTCCAATGCTCCAGGGAAAACAGCATGTTCAGACTTCACATTAGTCTCCTCTCACCTTACCTCAGCGAGTCAAAAATTCATACAATACCGTAGAGGACCTTTGGCCCATCAAGTCTACACTGACAACAAAGACCATCGCCAATCTTCACTTAGCGCACTTTTCAGTACTTGGCCCATAGTCCTGAATGTTTTGACATTTCCAGTGCTCATCCAAGGACTTTTTGAAGGTTGTGATGTTTCCTACCTCAACTACCCTACCAGGCAGGACATTTCAGATTCCCACCACCCTCTGGGCGAAAGTTTATTTCTTGAAATCCTCTCTAAACCTCCTGCCTTTCATTTTACAATTGTGCTCCTTTATTATTGACCCTTCTACTAAGGGGAAACAACTGCTTCCTACCCACCCTGTCCATACCCTTCATCATCTGAAATACCTCTAACATGGCCCCCTCAACCTTCTCTACTCTAAAGAAAACAACCTGAATTCATTCAGCCTCTCTTCATGACTAAATGCTTTCAAGCTAGATAACATCGTGGTGAGATCTCTGCTCCTCCCCAACCTCCCTAACTCTCGCAAACCCAGTGCAATCACATTCTCATCTTAACATTAATGACACATACTTCTATTCTTCCACGTCCGCCGTCCCCTCCCCGCCCCGCCTGCCGCCACCAGTTGTGTATCTAACTTCTGTTTAGTGAACTTGTGTGGTTCACTTCAATTCTTGCATTGTGACAGCACGACTTTCTGCATTCACTCACTCTCTAAGTAAAGAGGTTCCTCCTGAAGTCCTTGCCAGTTTTATTACTGACCTCCTAAAAGCTATGGCCTCTGGTTCTGCTAACACCCTGCATCATCTCTACATCTACCCAATCAAAACACGCTCATAACCTTAACCATTTCTACCAGGTCCCACCTGAGGCATCTTGTTGATAATTTTTATTCATTCATATATTGTGGAGGTTGCCAGTCAGTGTTGTTGTCCATTCCTCATTGTCCAAGAAGAAGTTAAAAGTTCATCACATTGTAATCGGTCTGGAGTTAAACTTAACCAAGTCAGGTAAGGAAACATTCCCTAAATGAGTAAACCTGATGGTTCTTACATCACAATCATCAATGGTTTTATGGGTATCATGAGATCTTTAATTCTAGGCTTTTATTGAATTCAAATTCCATCATCCGCCATGGCAGAGTTCAAACGTCAGATCCTAGAATACTACCTGGGTAACTGGATTAATACTCTGGTGATCATGTCACTACACCTGTTCTTGCGAGGATTAGAATGATCTTTGAGAAAGGAAATTGGACGCAAAAAACAAGGGAAGTCGGAGCGGTGGTAGGGGATAGTTGCACTTTATGGAGGATAAACGATTTGTAGTTTATGGAGGATAAGGAAGTTGTAGTTTATGGAGGATAAGGGAGTTGTAGTTAATGGAGGCTGAACAAGTTGTAGTTTATGGAGGATAAGAGAGGTGTAGTTTATGGTGGATAAGGGAGGTGTAGCTTAAGGAGGATAAGGGAGTTGCAGTTTATGGAGGATAAGCGAGTTGCAGTCTATGGAGGATAAGGGAGTTGTAGTTAGGGAGGATAAGGGAGTTGTAGTTTAAGGAGGATAAGGGAGTTGTAGTTAGGGAGGAAATGTGAGATGTAGTTTATGGTGGGTAAGGCAGTAGCAGCTTATGGAGGATAAGCGAGTTGGTGTTTATGGAAGATAATGGAGTTGTAGCTTAGGAGGATAAGCAAGTTGTAGTTTATGGAGGATAAACAAGTTGTAGTTAATTGAAGATAACCGAGTTGTGGTTTGTGGAGGATTAGCAAGTTGTAGTTTATGGAGAATAAGCGAGTTGCAGTTTAAGTAGGATAAGGGAGTTGTAGTTTATGGAGGATTAGGGAGTTGCAGTTGATGAAGGATAAACGAGTTGTAGATTAAGGAGGATAAGGGCATTGTAATATATGGAGGATAATGGAGTTGTAGTTTAAGGAGGGTCAGCGAGTTGTAGTTTATGGAGAATATTGCAATTGTAGTTTATGGAGTAAAGCGAGTTGTGGTTTGTGGAGGATTAGCAAGTTGTAGTTTAGGGAGGATAAGGGAGTTGCAGTTTTTGGAGGATAAGTGAGTTAGAGATTATGGAGGATAAGCAAGTTGTAGTTAATGGAGGATAAGGAAAGTGCAGTTTATGGAGGATAAGGGAGTTGAAGTTAATGGAGGATAAGGGAGTTGTAGTTTACGAAGAATAAGTCAGTTGTAGCTTATGGAGGATATGCGAGTTGGAGTTTATGGGGAATATTGGAGCTGTAGTTTATGGAGGATAAGCGAGTTGTAGGTTATGGAGGATTACCGTGTTGCAGTTTTTGGAGGATAAGCGAGTTGTAGTATATGGCGGATAAGGGCGTTGTAATTTATGGAGGATAATGGAGTTGTACTTTATTGAGGATTAGCGAGTTGTAATTTATGGAGGAGAAGCAAGTTGTAGTTTATGGAGGATAAATGAGTTGTCGTTTATGGAGGATAAGGGAGTTGTAGTTTATTGAGGATAAGCGAGTTGTGGTTTGTAGAGGATTAGCTGGCTGTAGTTTATGGAGGATAAGTGAGTTGGAGAACATGGAGGATAAGCAAGTTGTAGTTAATGGAGGATAAGCGAGATAAAGTTTACGGAGGATAAGTGAGTTGCAGATTACGGAGGATAAGCAAGTTGTAGTTGAAGGAGGATAAGTGTGTTGGTGTTTATGGAGGCTAAGCAAGTTGTAGTTTATTGAGGATTAGCGAGTTGCAGTTTTTGGAGGATAAGTGAGTTGGAGATCATGGAGGATAAGCAAATTGTAGTTTATGGAGGGTAAGCGAGTTGTAGTTCATGGCGGATCACAAGGTTGTAGTTTATTGAGGTTAAGTGAGTTGTAGTTTAGGAGGGTAAGTGAGTTGTAGTTTATGGAGGATAAGCAAGTTGTAGTGGAAGGAGGACAAGCAAGTTGGTGTTTATGCAGGATAAGGTAGTTGCAGTTTACGAAGGATAATCAAGTTTTAGTTAGTGGAGAATAAGCGAGTTGCAGTTTATGGAGGATAAGGGAGTTGTAGTTTATTGAGGATAAGCGAGTTGTAGTTTGTGGAAGATTAGCTAGCTGTAGTTAATGGAGGATAAGCGAGTTGCAGTTTATGGAGGATTAGCGAGTTGTAGTTGATGGCGGATCAGAAAGTTGTAGTTTATGGAGGATAAGTGAGTTGCAGTTTTTGGAGGATAAGGGAGTCGTAGTTCATGGAGAATAAGCAAGTTGGTGTTAATGGAGGCTAAGCAAGTTTTAGTTTATTGAGGAAAAGCGAGTTGTAGTTTATGGAGGATAAGAGAGATGTAGTTTATGGACGATAAGCGAGTTTTACTTTATGGAGGATAAACGAGTTGTGGTTTGTGGAGGATAAGTAAGCTGTAATTAATGATGGATAAGCAAGTTGTAGTTTATGGAGGATAAGAGAGTTGTAGTTTATTGAGGATAAACGAGTTGCAGTTTTTGGAGGATAAGTGAGTTGGAGATTATGGAGGATAAACAAGATGTGGTTTATGGGGGATAAGCGAGATATAGTTTATGGAGGATATGCGAGTTGCAGATTTTGGAGGATAAGCGAGTTGCAGTTTGTGGAGGGTAAGCGAGGTGCAGTTTGTGGAGGATAATCAAGTTGTAGTTAGTGGAGGATAAGGGAGTTGTAGTTTAAGGAGAATAAGCGAGTTGTAGATTATGGTGGATAAGTGAGTAGCAGTTTATTGAGGATTCTTGAGTTGGAATTTTTGGAAGGTAATGGAGTTGTAATTTATGGAGTATAAACGAGTTGTGGTTTATGGAGGATAAGCAAGTTGTAGTTTATGGATGATAAACGAGTTGTAGTTTATGAAGGCTAAGGGAGTTGTAGTTTATGGAGGATAAGGGAGTTGTAATTTATGGAGGATAAGCAAGTTGTAGTTTTTGGAGGAAAAGGGAGTTGTAGTTTAAGGAGAATAAGCGAGTTGTAGATTATGGAGGATAAGTGAGTAGCAGTTTATTGAGGATTCTTGAGTTGCAATTTTTGGAGGGTAATGGAGTTGTAATTTATGGAGTATAAGCGCGTTGTTGTTTATGGAGGATAAATGAGTTGTCGTTTATGGAGGATAAGGGAGTTGTAGTTTATTGAGGATAAGCGAGTTGTGGTTTGTGGAGGATTAGCAAGTTGTAGTTTACGAAGGATAAGGAAGTTGTAGTTTATGGAGGATAAGCGAGTTGCAGTTTTTGGTGGATTAGTGAGTTGGAGATTATGGAGGATGAGCAAGTTGTAGTTTATGGAGGATAAGCGAGATATAGTTTATGGAGGATAAGCGAATTGTGGTTTGTGGAGGATTAGCTAGCTGTAGTTTATGGAGGATAAGCGAGTTGGAGATTATGGAGGATAAGTAAGTTGTAGTTAATGGAGGATAAGCGAGATAAAGTTTACGGAGGATAAGTGAGTTGCAGATTACGGAGGATAAGCAAGTTGTAGTTGAAGGAGGATAAGCGAGTTGTAGTTTAGGGAAGATAAGTGAGTTGTAGTTTATTGAGGATAAACGAGTTGCAGTTTTTGGAGAATAAGCGAGTTGCAGATTATGGAGGATAAGCAAGTTGTCGTTTATGGAGGATGAGGGAGATGCAGTTGATGGAGGATAAGGGAGTTGCAGTGTATGGAGGATAAGCGAGCTGTGGTTTATGGAGGATAAGCAAGTTGCAGTTTTTGGAGGAAAAGCGAGTTGAAGTTTATGGAGGATAAATGAGTTGTAGTATATGGCGGATAAGGGCGTTGTAATTTATGGAGGATAATGGAATTGTACTTTATTGAGGATTAGCGAGTTGTAATTTATGGAGGATAAGCAAGTTGTAGTTTTTGGAGGATAAGGGAGTTGTCGCTTATGGAGGATAAGCGAGTTGTAGTTTATGGAGGATAAATGAGTTGTCGTTTATGGAGGATAAGGGAGTTGTAGTTTATTGAGGATAAGCGAGTTGTGGTTTGTGGAGGATTAGCTAGCTGTAATTTATGGAGGATAAGCGAGTTGGAGAACATGGAGGATAAGCAAGTTGTAGTTAATGGAGGATAAGCGAGATAAAGTTTACGGAGGATAAGCGAGTTGCATTTTATGGAGGATTAGCGAGTTGTCATTCATAGCGGATCAGAAAGTTGTAGTTTATTGAGGTTAAGCGAGTTGTAGTTTAGGAGGGTAAGTGAGTTGGAGATTATGGAGAAAAAGCAAGTTGGTGTTAATGGAGGCTAAGCAAGTAGTAGTTTATTGAGGATAAGAGAGATGTAGTTTATGGAGGATAAGCGAATTTTAGTTTATGGAGGATAAGGGAGTTGTGGTTTGTGGAGGATAAGTAAGCTGTAATTAATGATGGATAAGCAAGTTGTAGTTTATGGAGGATAAAGGAGTTGTAGTTAATGGAGAATAAGCGAGTTGTGGTTTGTGGAGGATTAGCGAGTTGGTGTTTATGGAGGCTAAGCACGTTGTAGTTTATTGAGGATAAGCGAGTTGCAGATTTTGGAGGATAAGCGAGTTGTAGTTTATGTAGGATGAGGGAGTTGTAGTTTATGGAGGATAAGGGAGTTGCAGTTTAAGGAGGATAAGCGAGTTGAAGATTGTGGAGGATAAATGAGTAGCAGTTTATTGAGGATTCTTGAGTTGGAATTTTTGGAGGATAATGGAGTTGCAGTTTATGGAGGATAAGCGAGTTGCAATTTTTGAAGAATAAGCGAGTTGCAGACTATGGAGGATAAGCAAGGTGTTTTTTATGGAGGATAAGCGATTTGTAGTTTATGGAGGATAAGCGAGTTGTGGTTTGTGGAGGATTAGCTAGCTGTAGTTTATGGAGGATAAGCGAGTTGGAGATTATGGAGGATAAGCAAGTTGTAGTTAATGGAGGTTAAGCGAGATAAAGTTTACGGAGGATAAGTGAGTTGCAGATTACAGAGGATTAGCGAGTTGTAGTTTATGGAGGATAAGCAAGTTGTAGTTGAAGGAGGATAAGCGAGTTGTAGTTTATGGAGGATTAGGGAGTTTAGTTTATGGAGGATAAGAGAGATGTAGTTTATGGAGGTTAAGTGAGTTGTGGTTTGTGGAGGATAAGCAAGTTGTAGTTTATTGAGGATTAGCGAGTTGCAGTTTTTGGAGGATAAGTGTGTTGGAGATCATGGAGGATAAGCAAGTTGTAGTTTATGGAGGATAAGCGATTTGCAGTTTATGGAGGGTAAGCGAGTTGTGGTTTGTGGAGGATTAGGGAGTTTAGTTTATGGAGGATAAGCAAGTTGTAGTTGAAGGAGGATAAGCGAGTTGTAGTTTATGGAGGATTAGGGAGTTTAGTTTATGGAGGATAAGAGAGATGTAGTTTATGGAGGTTAAGTGAGTTGTGGTTTGTGGAGGATAAGCAAGTTGTAGTTTATTGAGGATTAGCGAGTTGCAGTTTTTGGAGGATAAGTGTGTTGGAGATCATGGAGGATAAGCAAGTTGTAGTTTATGGAGGATTAGGGAGTTTAGTTTATGGAGGATAAGAGAGATGTAGTTTATGGAGGATAAGCGATTTGCAGTTTATGGAGGGTAAGCGAGTTGCAGATTATGGAGGATAAGCAAGTTGTCATTTATGGAGGATGAGGGAGATGCAGTTTATGGAGGATAAGCGAGTTGTGGTTTATGGAGGATACGTGAGTTGTGGTTTGTGAAGGAGTAGCAAGTTGTAGTTTATTGACGATAAGCGAGTTGCAGTTTTTGGAGGATAAGTGAGTTGGTGATTATGGAGGATAAACAAGACGTAGTTTATGGAGGATAAGCGAGTTGTAGTTTATGTAGAATGAGGGAGTTGCAGTTTATGGAGGATAAGCGAGTTGAAGATTGTGGAGGATAAGTGAGTAGCAGTTTATTGAGGATTCTAGAGTTGGAATTTTTGGAGGATAATGGAGTTGTAATTTATGGAGGATAAGCGAGTTGCAATTTTTGGAGAATAAGCGAGTTGCAGATTATGGAGGATAAGCAAATTGGAGTTTATGGTGGTTTCGGGAGTTGTAGTTTATGGAGAATAAGCGAGTTGTGGTTTGTGGAAGTTTAGCAAGTTGTAGTTTACGAAGGATAAGGAAGTTGTAGTTTATGGAGGATAAGCGAGTTGCAGTTTTTGGTGGATTAGCGAGTTGGAGATTATGGAGGATAAGCAAGTTGTAGTTTATGGAGGAGAAGCGAGATATAGTTTATGGAGGATAAGGGAGTTGCAGTTTTTGGAGGATAAGGGAGCTGTAGTTTATGGAGGATAAGCGAGTTGGAGATTACGGAGGATAAGCAAGTTGTAGTTTATTGAGGATTAGCGAGTTGCAGTTTTTGGACGATAAGTGTGTTGGAGATTATGGAGGATAAACAAGTTGTAGTTTATGGAGGATAAGCGAGTTGTAGTTCATGGCGGATCACAAAGTTGTAGTTTATTGAGGTTAAGTGAGTTGTAGTTTAGGAAGGTAAGTGAGTTGTAGTTTATGGAGGATAAGCAAGTTGTCGTTTATGGAGGATGAGGGAGATGCAGTTGATGGAGGATAAGCGAGTTGTGGTTTATGGAGAATAAGCAAGTTGCAGTTTATGGAGGATAAGTGAGTTGTGGTTTGTCGAGGATAAGCGAGTTGTGATTTATGGAGGATAAGGGAGTTGTCGTTTATGGAGCAGAAGCAAGTTGAGATTTGTGGAGGATAAGGGAGTTGCAGTTTATGGAGGATAAGGGAGTTGTAATTTATTAAGGATAAGTGAGTTGTGGTTTGTGGAGGATTAGCTAGCTGCAGTTTATGGAGGATAAGCGAGTTGGAGATTATGGAGGATAAGCAAATTGCAGTTAATGGAGGATAAGCGAGATAAAGTTTACGGTGGGTAAGCGAGTTGCAGTTTATGGAGGATTAGCGAGTTGTAGTTCATGGTGGATCAGAAAGTTGTAGTTTGTTGAGGTTAAGCGAGTTGTAGTTTATGGAGAATAAGCAAGTTGTAGTTTATTGAGGACAAGCAAGTTGCAGATTACGGAGGATAAGTGAGTTGTAGTTTATGAAGGATAAGTGAGTTGTAGTTTGTGGAGGATTAGTTAGCTGTAGTTTATGGAGGATAAGCGAGTTGGAGACTATGGAGGATAAGCAAGTAGCAGTTAATGGAGGATAAGCGAGATAAAGTTTATGGAGGATAAGTGAGTTGCAGTTTATGGAGGATGAACGAGTTTTAGTTTATGGAGGATAAATGAGTTGTGGTTTGTGGAGGATAAGTAAGCTGTAATTAGTGGAGGATAAGCAAGTTGTAATTTATGGAGGATATGGGAGTTGTAGTTTATTGAGGATAAGCGAGTTATGGTTTGTGGAGGATTAGCTGGCTGTAGTTTTTGGAGGATAAGCGAGTTGGAGATTATGGAGGATAAGCAAGTTGTAGTTAATGGAGGATAAGCGAGATAAAGTTTACGGAGGATAAGTGAGTTGCAGTTTATGGAGAATTAGCGAGTTGTAGTTCATGGCGGATCAGAAAGTTGTAGTTTATTGAGGTTAAGCGATTTGTAGTTTAGGAGGATATGTGAGTTGCAGATTATGGAGGATAAGCAAGTTGTAGTTGAAGGAGGATAAGTGAGTTGTAGTTTATAGAGGATAAGTGAGTTGTGGTTTGTGGAGGATAAGCGAGTTGTAGTTTATGGAGGATTAGGGAGTTTAGTTTATGGAGGATAAGCGAGTTGGTGTTTATGGAGGTTAAGCAAGTTGTAGTTTATTGAGGATAATGGAGTTGCAGTTTTGGAGGATAAGTGAGTTGGAGATTATGGAGGATCAGCAAGATATAGTTTCTGGAGGATATGCGTATTGCAGATTTTGGAGGATAAGCGAGTTGTAGTTTATGGAGGATAAGGTAGTTGCTGTTTATGGAGGATAATCAAGTTGTAGTTAGTGGAGGATAAGGGAGTTGTAGTTTATGGAGGATAAGCAAGTTATAGTTTAAGGAGGATAAGCGAGTTGTAGATTATGGAGGATAAGTGCGTAGCAGTTTATTGAGGATTCTCGATTTGGAATTTTTGGAGGATAATGGAGTTGTAATTTATGGAGGATAAGTGAGTTGCAGTTTTTGGAGGATAAGTGAGTTGAAGTTTATGGCGGATAATGGCGTTGTAATTTATGAAGGATAATGGGAGTTGTATTTTATTGAGGATTAGCGAGTTGTAATTTATGGAGGAGAAACAAGTTGAGATTTGTGAAAGATAAGCGAGTTGCTGTTTATGGAGGATAAGCGAGTTGTGGTTTGTGGAGGATTAGCTAGCTGTAGTTTATGGAGGATAAGCGAGTTGGAGAATATGGAGGATAAGCGAGATAAAGTTTACTCAGGATAAGTGAGTTGCAGTTATTTGGTGGATAAGCGAGTTGCAGTTTATGGAGGATTAGCGAGTTGTAGTGCATGGCGGATTAGAATGTTGTGGTTTATTGATGTTGTAGTTTAGGAGGGTAAGCGAGTTGTAGTTTATGGAGGATAAGCGTGTTGGAGATTATGGAGGGTAAGCAAGTTGTAGTTTGTGGAGGATAGGCAAGTTGTAATTTATGGAGGATAAGGGAGTTGCAGTTTATGGAGGATTAGCGAGTTGTAGATCATGGCGGATAAGAAAGTTGTAGTTTATTGAGGATAATCGAGTTATAGTTTAAGAGCATAAGCAAGTTGTAGTTTATGGAGGATGAAAGAGTTGCAGTTTTTCAGATAATTAGAGAGTTGCAGATTACGGAGGATAAGCAAGTTGTAGTTTATGGAGGATGAAAGAGTTGCAGTTTTTCAGATAATTAGAGAGTTGCAGATTACGGAGGATAAGCAAGTTGTAGTTTATGGAAGATAAGGGAGTTACAGTTTATGGAGGATAATGGAGTTGTACTTTATTGAGGATTAGCGAGTTATAGTTCATGGAAGATAAGCGAGTTGTCGTTTATGGAGGAGAAGAGAGTTGAGATTTGTGCCGGATAAGGGAGTTGTAGCTTATGGAGGATGAGGGAGTTGTAGTTTATTGAGGATAAGTGAGTTGTGGTTTGTGAAGGATTAGCAAGTTGTCGTTGATGGAGGATAAGCGAGTTGCAGTTTATTGAGGTTTAACGAGTTGCAGTTTATGGAGGATTAGCGAGTTGTAGTTCATGGCGGTAAGAAAGTTGTAGTTTATTGAGGATAAGCGAGTTGTAGTTTCGGAGGGTAAGCGAGTTGCAGTTTTTGGAGAATGAGCGAGTTGCAGTTTATGGAGGATAAGCGAGTTGCAATTTTTGGTGGATTGGCGAGTTGGAGATTATGGAGGATAAGCGAGATATAGTTTATGGAAGGTAAGAGAGTTGTAGTTTATGGAGGATAAAGGAGTTGTAGTTTATGAAGGATAATGGAGTTGTAGTTTATTGAGGATAAGCGAGTAGTAGTTCGTGGAGGTTAAGCGAATTGCTGTTTTTGGAGGATATGCAAGTTGCAATTTATGGAGTATAAGCATGTTGCAGATTACACAGGATAAGCAAGTTGTAGTTTAAGGAGGATAAGGGAATTGCAGTTTATGGAGGATAAGCGAGTTGTAGTTTATGGAGAATAAGTGAGTTGTAGTTAATAGAGGATAAGTGTGTTGCGGTGGATGGAGATAAGCAAGTTGTAGTTTATGAAGGATGAGGGAGTTGTAGTTTAAGGAGGATAAGTGAGTTGTGATTTATGGAGGATAAGCGAGTTGCAGTTTGTGAAGGATAAGGGAGTTGTAGTTTATCGAGGATAGGCGAGTTGTAGTTTATGCCCGATAAGGGAGGTTCAATTGATGGAGGATAAGCGAGTTGTGGTTTGTGGAGGATTAGCAAGTTGTAGTTTATGGAGGATAAGCGAGTTGTAATTTCTGGAGTTTAAGCGAGTTGTAGTTTATGAAGGATAAGGGAGTTGTAGTTTATCGAGGATAAGGGAGTTATCGTTTATGCCGGTAAGGGAGGTGCAGTTTATAGAGGATAAAGGCGATGTAGTTTATGGAGGATAAGCGAGTTGTAGTTTATGGAGGCTAAGGGAGTTGCGGTTTGTGGAGGATAAACGAGTTGTGATTTATAGAGGATAAGCGTGTTGTAGTTTATGGAGGA
The DNA here is from genome assembly GCF_020745735.1 of Hemiscyllium ocellatum. Classification (NCBI taxonomy): domain Eukaryota; kingdom Metazoa; phylum Chordata; class Chondrichthyes; order Orectolobiformes; family Hemiscylliidae; genus Hemiscyllium; species Hemiscyllium ocellatum. Next base: position 7,500,629 of record NC_083410.1, on the reverse strand, counting down.
TAAGCGAGTTGTAGTTTATGGAGGATAAGGGAGTTGTGGTTTGTGCAGGATAAGTGAGTTGTGGTTTATGGAGGATTAGCAAGCTGTAATTAAAGGTGAATAAGCAGGTTGTAGTTTATGGTGATAAGCAAGTTGTAGTTTATGGGGGATAAGCGAGATATAGTTTATGGTGGGTATGCGAGTTGCAGCTTTTGGAGGATAAGCGAGTTGTAGTTTATGGACGATAACGGAACTGTAGTTTATGGAGGATAAGTGAGTTGTGGTTTGTGGAGGATTAGCAAGTTGTAGTTTATGAAGGATAAGGGAATGGAGATTATGGAGGATAAGGGAGTTGCAGTTTTTGGAGGATAAGGGAGGTGCTGTTTGTGGAGGATAAGGCTGATGTAGTTTATAGAGGATAATGGAGTTGTACTTCATTGAGGATTAGCAAGTTGTAGTTTATGGAGGATAAGCGAGTTTTAGTTTATGGAGAATAAGCAAGTTGTGGTTTTTGGAGGTTTAGCAAGTTGCAGTTTATGGAGGATAGGCGAGTTGTACTTGATGGAGGATAAGTGAGTTGTGGTTTATGAAGGATAAGCAAGTTGTAGTTTATGGAGGATAAGCGAGCTGTGGTTTATGGAGGATAAGTGAATTAGAGATTATGGAGGATAAGCAAGTTGTCATTTATGGAGGATATGGGAGTTGCGTTTTATGGAGGATAAGCGAGTTTTAGTTTATGGAGAATAAGCCAGTTGTGGTTTGTGGAAGTTTAGAAAGTTGTAGTTTATGGAGGATAAGTGAGTTGTAGTTTATGGAGGTTAAGCGAGTTGTGGTTTGTGGATGATAAGCAAGCTGTTATTAATGGTGGATAAGCGAGTTGTAGTTAATGGAGGATGAGCGAGACATAATTTATGGGAGAATATGCAAGTTGCAGTTTTTGGAGGATAAGCGAGTTACAGTTTATGGACGATAAGCCAGTTGTAGTTTCTGGACATTAAGCGAGTTGTAGTTTATGAAGGATAAGGGAGTTGTAGTTTATTGAGGATAAGAGAGTTATCGTTTATGCCGGTAAGGGAGGTGCAGTTTATAGAGGATAAAGGCGATGTAGTTTATGGAGGATAAGGGAGTTGTAGTTTATGGAGGATAAACGAGTTGCCGTTATTGGAGGATAAGCGAGTTGGAGATTATGGTAGATAAGTGAGTTGCAGTTTGTGGAGGATAAGGGCGATGTAGTTTGTGGAGGATAAGGGTGATGTAGTTTATGGAGGATAAGTGAGTTGTGGTTTGTGGAGGATTAGCAAGTTGTAGTTTATGAAGGATAAGGGAGTTGGAGATTATGGAGGATTAGCAAGTTGTAGTTTATGAAGGATAAGCGAGTTGGAGATTATGGAGGATGAACGAGTTGCAGTTTGTGGAGGATAAGGGAGGTGCAGTTTGTGGAGGATAAGGGTGATGTAGTTTATGGAGGATCAGTGAGTTGTAGTTTATGGAGGTTTAGCGAGTTGTGGTTTATGGAGAATAAGTGAGTTGTAGTTTATGGAGGATAAGTGAGTTGTGGTTTGTGGAGGATTAGTTAGCTGTAGTTTATGGAGGATAAGCGAGTTGGATATTACAGAGGATAAGCAAGTAGCAGTTAATGGAGGATAAGCGAGATAAAGTTTACGGAGGATAAGTGAGTTGCAGATTATGGAGGATGAGCGAGTTTTAGTTTATGGAGGATAAATGAGTTGTGGTTAGTGGAGGATAAGTAAGCTTTAATTAATGGAGGATAAGCAAGTTGTAATTTATGGAGGATATGGGAGTTGTAGTTTATTGAGGATAAGCGAATTATGGTTTGTGGAGGATTAGCTGGCTGTAGTTTATTGAGGATAAGCGAGTTGCAGTTTATGGAGGATTAGCGAGTTGTAGTTCATGGCGGATCAGAATGTTGTAGTTTATTGATGTTGTAGTTTAGGAGGATTAGCAAGTTGTAGTTTATGGAGGATAAGCGAGCTGTGGTTTATGGAGGATAAGTGAATTAGAGATTATGGAGGATAAGCAAGTTGTCATTTATGGAGGATATGGGAGTTGCGTTTTATGGAGGATAAGCGAGTTTTAGTTTATGGAGAATAAGCCAGTTGTGGTTTGTGGAGGTTTAGAAAGTTGTAGTTTATGGAGGATAAGTGAGTTGTAGTTTATGGAGGTTAAGCTAGTTGTGGTTTGTGGATGATAAGCAAGCTGTTATTAGTGGTGGATTAGCAAGTTGTAGTTTATGGTGGATAAGCGAGTTGTAGTTAATGGAGGATGAGCGAGACATAATTTATGGGAGGATATGCAAGTTGCAGTCTTTGGAGGATAAGTGAGTTACAGTTTATGGACGATAAGCCAGTTGTAGTTTCTGGACATTAAGCGAGTTGTAGTTTATGAAGGATAAGGGAGTTGTAGTTTATTGAGGATAAGAGAGTTATCGTTTTATGCCGGTAAGGGAGGTGCAGTTTATAGAGGATAAAGGCGATGTAGTTTATGGAGGATAAGGGAGTTGTAGTTTATGGAGGATAAGCGAGTTGTAGTTTATGGAGGATATGCGAGTTGCCGTTATTGGAGGATAAGCGAGTTGGAGATTATGGTAGATAAGTGAGTTGCAGTTTGTGGAGGATAAGGGCGATGTAGTTTATGGAGGATAAGTGAGTTGTGGTTTGTGGAGGATTAGCAAGTTGTAGTTTATGAAGGATAAGGGAGTTGGAGATTATGGAGGATAAGCAAGTTGTAGTTTATGGAGGATTAGCGAGATATAGTTTATGGAAGGTAAGAGAGTTGTAGTTTATGGAGGATAATGGAGTTGTAGTTTATTGAGGATAAGCGAGTTGTAGTTCGTGGAGGTTAAGCGAATTGCTGTTTTTGGAGGATATGCAAGTTGCAATTTATGGAGAATAAGCATGTTGCAGATTACACAGGATAAGCAAGTTGTAGTTTAAGGAGGATAAGTGAGTTGTAGTTAATAGAGGATAAGTGTGTTGCGGTGGATGGAGATAAGCAAGTTGAAGTTTATGGAGGATAAGGAAGTTGTAGTTTGAGGAGGATTAGCAAGTTATAGTTTATAGTGGATAAGGGAGGAAAGGGAGTTTGTGTTTATGGAGGATAAGCGAGTTGTAGTTTGTGAAGGATAAGGGAGTTGTAGCTTATCGAGGATAGGGGAATTGTAGTTTATGCCGGATAAGGGAGGTTCAATTGATGGAGGATAAGCAATTTGTAGTTTATGGCGGATAAGCGAGTTGTAGTTTCTGGAGGTTAAGCGAGTTGTAGTTTATGAAGGATAAGGGAGTTGTAGTTTATCGAGGATAAGGGAGTTATCGTTTATGCCGGTAAGGGAGGTGCAGTTTATAGAGGATAAAGGCGATGTAGTTTCTGGAGGTTAAGCGAGTTGTAGTTTATGGAGGATAAGGGAGTTGTGGTTTGTGCAGGATAAGTGAGTTGTGGTTTATGGAGGATTAGCAAGCTGTAATTAAAGGTGAATAAGCAGGTTGTAGTTTATGGAGGATAAGCAAGTTGTAGTTTATGGAGGATAAGCGAGATATAGTTTATGGTGGGTATGCAAGTTGCAGTTTTTGGAGGATAAGGGAGTTGTAGTTTATGGATGATAACGGAACTGTAGTTTATGGAGGATAAGTGAGTTGTGGTTTGTGGAGGATTAGCAAGTTGTAGTTTATGAAGGATAAGGGAGTTGGAGATTATGGAGGATAAGCAAATTGTAGTTTATGGAGGATAAGCGAGTTGCAGTTTATGGAGGATAAGCGAGTTGGAGATTATGGTGGATGAGCGAGTTGCAGTTTGTGGAGGATAAGGGAGGTGCAGTTTGTGGAGGATAAGGGTGATGTAGTTTCTGGAGGATCAGTGAGTTGTAGTTTATGGAGGATAAGCGGAGTTGTAGTTTATGGACGATTAGGGCGTTGTAGTTTATTCAGGATTACCGAGTCGTAATACATGGCAGATAATCAAGTCGTAGCTTATCAAGGATAAGCGAGTTGTAGTTTATGGTGGATAATTTAGTAGTAATTTATGGAGGATAAGCGAGTTGCAGTGTTTGGAGGACAAACGAGTTTCAGTTTATGGAGGGTAAGTGAGTTGCAGATTATGGAGGATAGGGAGTTGTAGTTTATGAAGGATAAGCGAGTTGTAGTTCATGCAGGACAAGCAAATTGTAGTTTATGAAGGATAAGCGAGTTGTGGTTTATGGAGCTTTAGCAAGTTGTAGTTTATGGAGAATAAGCGAGTTGTGGATGGTGGAGGATAAGGGAGTTGCAGTTTAAGGAGGATAAGGGAGTTGCAGTTTATGGAGGATTAGGGCGTTGTAGTTTATTCAGGATTACCGAGTTATAATACATGGCAGATAAGCAAGTTGTAGTTTATCGAGGATAAGCGAGTTGTAGTTTATGGTGGATAATTTAGTAGTAATTTATGGAGGATAAGCGAGTAGCAGTGTTTGGACGATAAACGAGTTGCAGATTATGGAGGTTAAGGGAGTTGTAGTTTATGGAGGATAAGGGAGTTATAGTTTTTGGAGAATACACGAGTTGCAATTTATGGAGGATTAGCGAGTTATACTTCATGGAGGATAAGCGAGTTGTAGTTTATGGAGGATAAGGGCTTTGTAGTTTTTTGAGAATAAGCGAGTTGTAGTTTATGGAGGATTAGGGAGTTGTAGTTTACGGAGGATAAGCGAGTTGTAATTCATGGAGGTTAAAGGAGTTGTAGTTTATGGAGGATAAGGAAGTTGCAGTTTAGGGGTGATAAGCGGGTTGTAATTTAGGGAGGATAAGGGAGTTGTAGTTTATGGATGATAAGCCTTTTGTAATTTAGGGAGGATAAAGGAAGTATACTTTAGGAAGAATATGGGAGTTATAGTTTATGGAGGATAAGCGAGTTCTAGTTCATGGAGGATAAGCAAGTTGTAGTTTACGGAGGATAAGGGAGTTGTAGTTTAATGAGGATAAACGAGTTACAGTTTTTGGAGGGTAAGCAAGTTGCAGTTTTTGGCGGTTAAGCGAGTTGTAATTTATGGACTATAAGCGAGTTGATCTGTACATGCGTTCAATGTTTCCTGCAGACCCGTCATACACTTGCCTTTCCCAAACATTGGTGAAAGTATTTCACTGGAGTTTGACTAATCCCTTTCAACATTTCTGTCCTTTCCAAACATCACCAATAAAAATAAACATACATTTGATGTTTAAAACCACCTGATAGATACACTGTTTCAGTCCGCCATTGTAAATCGTAAAAACAGATCTCTACTTTCTGCTGAATTAACAGCAGAAAAAATAGAACCTTTCAGCACAAGTCCACATGAGCACCCTCCCATTCCTCAACATGTAGTCCTTCTATTTCCATCCCCCACATGGCTTCATTGAGCTTCTTATAAAACCCTTTGGAATACACCTACATTTTTATTTGTTGCTTTTCCTTGTGAATTGTTTGGGAAGTCTCTGGCCTGGAGTTTTTGCAGAAACTAACATAGGGGTCCTGCATCAGGAAAGCGTGCCCTCATTTCTAACAGATTTTGTTTTTCCCAGATTGGGAAAGGGAGAGGGGGCCTGGACACACCAGGTGCATACGAACTCAGTGCTGAGTTCATACACACCCCATTTCTGCTATTGTAATGCCTTTAGTACAATAGTGTGGGTGTTTTATTAATTTATCGACTGAGAATATTGTTGAAAGGCAATACTGTCAGGGGACCAAATTGTGTAAATTCACAGTCATCTAAAAATTAAAAAGCACAAACTACCAGTATCAGTGAGAGTTGAAGAAAAGTACTCAAGCTCTGGAGTAATTTCAATTCATTTAATTAAATCCCCAGCCTTTTAAATATTTGAAAAACAAAATGCAGAATAAACTCTGTTTTAGCAATTCCAGTAACTATTTGTTGACATTACAGGAAAGAGGTGCCATCATATGGGTAGATGCTTCTTATAATCTACAATTGTCTCAAGGAGTTGAAGGCTCACAGTTTGTTTGACAGCTCAAAAAGATTATAAAAGGATCTGCTGTCTTTGACGTGAGGTTGTAAATAAAAACTTATATGACTTCATGTGGATTAAGTACTTGAGGCTGGTAAACATTTTTTTAGGGCTTAATGAATGGAAGCTTAAGAAATTTAATTTTATCTTTTACAACATTTTTCCTGAAGTCTACTCATAGACCCTTGTGGGCGGCACGGTGGCACAGTGGTTAGCACTGCTGCCTCACAGCGCCAGAGACCTGGGTTCAATTCCCGCCTCAGGCGACTGACTGTGTGGAGTTTGCACGTTCTCCCCGTGTCTGCGTGGATTTCCTCCGGGTGCTCCGGTTTCCTCCCACAGTCCGAAGATGTGCGGGTCAGGTGAATTGGCCATACTAAATTGCCCATAGTGTTAGGTAAGCGGTATATGTAGGGGTATGGGTGGGTTGCGCTTCGGCGAGTCGGTGTGGACTTGTTGGGCCGAAGGGCCTGTTTCCACACTGTAAGTAATCTAATCTAACCAGAGTTGATAAAGCATGACGCTGGAAAAGGCACAGCAGGTCAGGCAGCATCTGAGGATAAGAGAGTGGACATTTCGGGCATAGCCCTTCATCCCAGAGACCATACTAGATGGGTTGCCATTGAAAGGGTTACTGCTGTATGGCAGACTGTTAGTGGGAGCCATGAGTTGGTACTGATGCTATAAGGGCCCATGTCTGTGGGCAAGGAGTATGAGTTGGCATGGATTGGGCATGGGGAGCATGTAGATAGTGGTGAAGAGTAAGTGGTCTAATATTTAACAAACCACTGGGGGAAAGTCCAACAGAATTGCAACAGGCCTTTAGTTAATAAGCTCACCTTAGCAATCGGCAGCTGCTGTAGTCATCTCTGATTTCCAGCCAATGACAAACAGGCCCAACTCAGACTAAGAATATTTGGGCCACTCTCTTCAAGAGGAGTTTCTGGACATGAACCCTTTTTGATCCCTTGTTGAATCAGTTAAATTGCAGTTCTCCAAATTGGATCAATTATTCATCCATATGCTGAGAAATTCAAGAGTCTAAAGCTGAATAAGGCAATCTACCTCTCCCCCACACCTTGGACAATATATGACAGAAAGAATCACAGGAAGTCAACCTTTTGCGACGAATGTTTAGTCTCTTACTCAAAATCTAAAACAGATCATTTGGCTACAACCTTTCTCTTTGTGACAGCTTGCTGTGTATATATTAACTATTACATTGCATTCCATTACGGCAATGTCTACACTTCCAAAAGTACATTTCATTGGATACTTTAGGATGCCATGAAATTGTTAGAGCCATCAAAGAAATGAAAAAATCTTCATTATGGAGAAAGCTAATCATTTTATCTCATCTTGTTCAATGGGTGACTTTGAAAAACGTACTCATAACTGCTCATCTTTAGTTACCTTGATCCCATTTAAGGGTTAATGACACATAAAATGTAGAACAGTACAGTATGGGACCTTTAGCCCTTGATCTTGTGCTGATCCTTTTTCTTATTTTAAGATCAGATGAAACTACATACCCTCCATTTTACTATCTTCTATGTGCCTATCCAAGAATCGCTTAAATGTCCCTAAGTATCTGACTCGACCACCGCAGCTGGCAGTGCATTCTACCCACCCACCACTCTCTGTGTAAAGAATCCGACCTCCGACATCTCCCCTAAACCTTTCTCCAATCACCATAAAATTGTCCCCCCTCATGATAGCCATTTCCTCCCTGGGAACGAGTCTTTGGCTATCCAAACTATCTATGCCTCTCACCATCTTGTACACCTCTATCAAGTCACCTCTCATCCTTCTTCGCTCCAATGAAAAAAGACCTAGCTCCCTCATCTTATGTCCAGCCCAGGTAGCATCATGGTAAATCTTCTCTGCGTTCCCTCTAAAGCCTCCACATCCTTCCGAAAGTGAGATGATCAGAACTGAACGCAATATTCCAAGTGTGGACTAATGAATGCTCTATCGAGCTGCAGCATAATCTCATGGCTTTAAAACTTAAAACCCCTGCTAATGAAAGCCAACACACCATGCACCTTCTTTACAACTATGTCAACTTGGGTGGCAACTTTGAGGGATGAATGGATATGGATCCCTCTGTTCCTCCACACTGCCATGAATTCTGCATTTAGCCCTGTATTCTGCATTCACATTCAAACTTATAAAATGAATCACTCTACATTTTTTCCGAGTTGAACTCCATCTGCTACTTATCAGTCCAGTTCTGCATCCTGTCAATGTCCCGTTGCAACCTCCAACATCACTCCATACGACCCACCGCTCCACTAACCTTCATGTCATTGGCAAATTTTCTAACCCACCCTTCTACTTCCTCATCCAAGTCATTAATAAATATCGCAAAAAGCAGAGATCCCAAAACCAATCTCTGTGGAACGCCATGGTCACCAAGCTCCAGGCTGAATACTTTCCATCTATCACCACCCTCTGTCTTCTCTGGGTCAGCCAATTCTGTATCCAGACAGCCAGATTTCCCTGTATCCCATGTCTCCTTACTTTCTGAATAGAACCTTATTAAACACCTTGCTAAAATCCATGTACGCCACATCCATTGCTTTACCTTCATCAGTGTGTTCTGTCACATCCTCAAAGAATTTAATAAGGTTTGTGAGGCACGACCTGCTCCTCACAAAACCATGCTGACTATCTCTAATCAAGCTATGGTTTTCTAAGTAATCATAAATCTTGTCTCTCAAAATATTCTTCAATAATTTGCCAACAAAAAAGTAAGACTAGTCTGTAGTTGACAGGATTATCCTTATTCTCTTTCTTGAACAAGGGAATAATATTTGCCACCCTCCAATCATCTGGCACTACTCCAATGGACAGTAAGAATGCAAAGATCATTGTCAAAGGCGCAGCAATCTCTTCCCTTGCCTCCTGTAGGAACCTCAGGTATATCCCATCTGGGCCAGGGGACTTACCTAGCCTGACGTTTTGGGGCTTGTAGTAATGGATCCTTGTGGTGTAGTGGTAGTGTCCCTATGTCCGTGCCTGGAGTACACAGAGTTCAAGTCCCACTTGCTATGGAGGTGTGAGATAGCATCACTGAATGAATTGATTTGAAAATGTATGAACTGTTGTAATGTATACGATAGCTGAGGGAAGATATTGCCATGATCGTAATATTACCAGACATGCAATGTATTTGAGGGCACAGATTTAAATCTCCTAAGTGAGTTCGTGAAATTTAATCAATAAAGCTTGAATTGAAATTTGGTCTCAGTAACTGTGACCATCACAACCATTATTAATTGTCATTAACAATTCTTTTGATTTATTTATGTCCATTGAGGAAGCGTAGACTTACGGTAAAGGGCAGAAGATTTCAAGGAGATGTGAAGAAACCTTTATCACCCAAAGGGTGGTGAGAATCTGGAACTCTCTGCCTGTAAGGGTGGGAGAGGCAGGAACCATCATCACATTGAAGAAATATTTAGATGTGCACTTGTGATGCTAAGTCATACAAGGCTATGGGTCAAGTGCTAGGAAATGGGATTAGAATAGTTAAGCAGTTGTTTTTGACCAGTAAGGGCATAATGGGCTGAAGGACCTCTTTCTGGGCTGTGGATGTCTAAGACTATGCGACTCTATGAGACATTAGATTAGATTAGAATCCCTACAGTGTGGGAATAGGCCCTTCGGCCCAACAAGTCCATACCGACCCTCCGAAGAGTAACCCACCCAGACCCATTTCCCTACAACTGATGTACCTCACACTATGGGCACTTTAATATGGCCAATTCACCTAACCTGCACATCTTTGGATTGTGGGAGGAAACCGGAGCACCCGGAGGAAACCCAGATATCCACCATCATTACCTAGTTTGGCCTAGATGTGACTCCAGAGTCCAGAACTATTTGGGTCCCTTGTATGGTGAAGTCATAACTGGCATTGGAGGTAGTCCAGGGAAGATTGACTTGGCTGACACCAGGTACGGAGGGGCAGCCTTGTGAGGAGGCGTTGGATGGGTCATACCTTTGACCCTTGATGTTTAGAGGAATGAGAGGTGACTCGAGACACTCGGGATTCCCGGAGGACTGGGCAAGGTGAGGTGGAGAAGTTACTTCCCCTTCTTGCAGTGTCTAGGGTAGGCAGCATAATCTCAAAGTCAGTGGTCACGCAAGATAATGCACAGCTTAGAAAGGGTGGACGCTGGGAATTTGTTTCCGATTGGCAGGGAGACTAGGACCCATAGGCACAGCCTTAAAATTAGAGAAGGTCAATTTAGAATGGAAGTGAAGAGACATTTCATCAGCCAGAGAGTAGTGGGCCCGTGGAATTCATTGCCACGGAACGCAGTGGAGCCAGGACATTAAATGTCTCCAAGGCCGAGATTGATAAATTGTTGATCTCACAAGGAATTAAGGGCTACGGGGAGAGTGTGGGTAAGTGGAGTTTAAATGCCCATCAGCCATGATTAGATTCAATGGGCGGAATGGCCTTATTTCCACACTTCTGTCTTATGGTCTTATGATCTTATTTAAAGCAGAGGTAAGGAGGAATTTCTTGCCTTAGAGTGGATCTGTGGAATTATTTGGCATGGACGGCTGTCACTGTTGGATTGTTGGGTACATTCGAGGCTGAGCTGGTTGGTTTCTGGTCAGTAAGGGAGTCAAGGGTTTGCCAGGAAGCAGCAGAGGGGTGGAGTTGAGGATTATTGGGTCAATGATGATCCCATTGACTGGTGGAGCAGTTTCGATGGGCTGAATGGCCGACATCGCTCCTGTGGTCTTATGGTCTTATGACCCACAGCAATGTGGTTGACTCTTAACTGCTGTCTGAAATGGTCTGACCAGGCATTCGGTTCAAGGTTAATGACAGAAAGGTAACAGTCTTACCAGTGACACCCACATCCCACAATAGAATAGAAATTATGATGAGGTAACAGGAGTTGGTTTTAAATCATCCAACTGGTTTTGTTTATGAATAAACTTGAAACATTTTGAACAAATGTCATTTCTATCAAATTTCCCAAATTGTCTTCAGGGAATTTTAACCAACAACTCTGCATGCTACTGGTTCAGCGTAAGAGGCTAATACTCCTTAATATGTTCTTAATTTAATCTACACTGCAAAGGGCATGTGGTAACCCGCTATCAATCTCCAGCTTTTTTTTTCCCCAAAATGATTCCAAGGATGTTTTCTGCATTATTCCGCTCAGCAGTTTATTGCATTGGCTGAATTTTCCCAGCCTCTGACTGAGGGGGGAGATGGCGAGTCACTTGGGAAGACATTGCGAGATCAGAAAGATGACATTTTCAACATCAAGAAAGTAAAGTCTGATTTGTACCCAAGCCTTGCAAATAAGTTGGGAATCTTGCTGGCAAGCAACAAAAGACCTACGTGCATGCAGCTACATGTAGAGTCATAGAGTCATAGAGATATACAGCACGGAAACAGACCCTTAGTCCAACTTGTCCATTCTGTCTAGTCATCCCAACCCAGTGCGGTACGATGGCTCAGTGGTTAGCACTGCTGCCTCACTGCACGAGGATCCCAGGTTTGATTCCTGTGTGCAGTTTTCACATTCTCCCTGTGGCTGCGTGAGTTCCCTCCGGGTGCTCCGGTTTCCTCCCACAGTCCAAAGATGTGCAGGTTAGGTGAGTTGGCCATGCTAAATTACACATAGTGTTGGGTGCATTAGTCAGAGGGAAATGGGTTTGGGTGGATTACTGTTCGGAGGGTCAATGTGGAGGTGTTGGGCTGAAGGGCCTGTTTCCACACTATAGGGAATCTAATCCAAACTAGTCCCACCTGCCAGTCCCCGGCCCATATCCCTCCAAGCCCATCCTATTCACATACCCCTCCAAATGCCTTTTAAATGCTGCAATTTTACATGCCTTAACCATTTCCTCCGGCAGAACATTCCACAAACATACCACCCTCTGCGTGAAAAAGTTGCCCCCTTAGTCTCTTTTATATATTTCCCCTCTCACCCTAAAACTATGCCCTCTACTTCAGGACTCTTCCACTCTAGGGAAAAGACTTTGTCTATTTATCCTATCCATGTACCCCCATGATTTTATAAACCTCTATAAAGGGTGACCTTATAGAGGTTTATAAAATCATGAGGGGCATGGATCATTAATCTCACCTCATTAAGTCATTTCCTGTTCTCTCCCACACATTGGAGAGGAATGGATGGTGGTAATTCTTCAAGTGGAATCCTGATTGGTTACCAGCATTTTCTAGCTCATCACTTGCCCTTCAGAGCCTCTGTCTGCCAACATCAACATCGCAAACATCCGCCCTCCTTACCCTATCCATACAGACTGGCATCAGACACATTCCAACCTCAGCACACCATGCTGGCTCATCCCTGACCCACTTAGAACCCAGCCTTCCACAACAATGCTGCTCTTTGAGTGCACCATTATCTTCTTTTGGAACGATTCTTTGTGAGCAGGACAGACATCCAACTCATGGGTTGGATCAGGGTCATCTCCCAAACCTCTCACTCTGCACCTACTTGGACGCCCACAGCATCCCTCTCTTACCTTGTTAGTTTGCCATCTGAATCAGAAGCTAAATGTTCACAGTACTTGCTGTCTTCATTCATTCATGGGATGAGGGCATTGCTGGCTCAGCGAACATTGATTGCCCCATTCTTGAAGGCAGTTAAGAGTCAACGACTACGGTGGTGCATTAGCCTGACCCCGTAAGGATGGCAGTTTCCTTCCCCAAAGGATATTAATTAGCTAGATGGGTGACCACCTCCAACAATCAATAATGGCTTCATTGTTATCATTTTGACTCTAAATTCTAGATTTTTCTACCGAAAGCTATTTTCGACCCTAGGTCCTCAGATCCTCTCCAGATGAGCAGCCATGTGATAACACCACTGGGCCATCACCTCCCCTGTTGCACCTTGCTGGTTCAAGTAGATGTGGATCCAGGTGGTTTATGGAGGTGGTCAGCAGTCATTGATCAGAGAGAGCTGTGCGTACTGCCGTGTGGCAATGTACCATGCCGATCTCACACCTACACCGTGTGCCAGCTGCTTCCGCACCACATGTGCCTCAGCCGAATGGCCAGGTCTCAACCTCCAAGGGGAGGACATCTTAGTCAATTCAACACAGACTGCAGCCAGTCAGGGGTTCCCACCATCGAAAATCAAATCTGAGTCCAGGTGCTTTGGACACGGTCAGTCAACCGCTTGGGGTGACCAGGATCCGGGATTCTAGATCACTGCAGATCCGGGGAGTGGGCTACATTCACTTCTGACGGTCCAATGCCGTTAGTCCAAGGATCTGCAGTAAGTCACAGAGACCAGGCTGGGGCCTGACCACTCATTAGTCAGGGCTGCCTGCATGATCTGTGGCGGCAGGGGGTTTGTTATAGTGGGGTGGAGGTCTTTGTTGTGAGGGGTGAGTGTGGAGGGAATGTACAGTAGTTTGTGCTGGGGACCAGCTGATTGAGAGAGAGTGGAGCCAATCACAGGCCACAATAGCAGTAGCGAACCTGGGGATGTCTATCATGGGGATTCAAATGGATTAAATTTGTCCCCAGCCCCTTTTGGGTAGTGATTGTACAATGTACTATGTGAAAATACCATCCTCCATTTCCACCAACCCCTTGAAGGGCTTTTGTCTGAAACGTCGATTTTCCTGCTCCTTGAATGCTGCCTGACCTGCTGTGCTTTTCCAGCACCATTCTAATCTCGAATTTGCCCTCCTTGCCTGGCCTGGCCTACATGAGACTCCAGACTCACAGCAATGTAAGTGATTCTTCACTGCCCTCTGGGCAATTAGGATAAAAAGGGGTTCCCTATTTATATTATTTAATTAAACAGTACAAAATCAAGCAGAAGCAATAAGCAGAAAGCAGCAGTTCCCAAAATCCCACAATATAGAGGGGAAGAGGCAGCAAAAACCAAACTCCAAACCCCACCGTTCAACCAGTTTTCAGGGAAATGGGAACAAACCTCAAATCCCACTTCCATTCATCACAAAAGTAACAGTAACAAACACAGACAAGACAATCCAATCCAATCAGAAACAGTGCCTAGAAGACAGCCGCAATATAGCTAAAAATCAACACCTGACACCGATCCTCAGCACATACTGATTAGGCCGTCCTTGGCTAGCCTTCCTGCAGGATAGTCATTGGCTTTCCAATCTCTGGCTGCCCTGCATACTGACCGACCCTCCCCAGGCCCACTTTCCCCTTGAGGTTTTATTATGTCATTGGCTGTTTTTCCAATTTACTTAAATCGATATCTTTTGGTTTAGAGCCAGTGAAAACAGATTCCCCCCACCTACACTGTATTTCAGATTGTGTGTAATCATACTCGCTGCTATTAAAGTGTCCAGCCATGTCAGAGAAATGCAACATTGCACAGTATTGCCTGCACCTGCCCATATCAGACAGGGCAACGCCTACACTACCCAAGGCAGAAAGTTGGAAGCCACGCATTGCGACAGCAGCTCTATGTTTCGTTGTATGCAACAGAAACCATCTGAATCCTATTTCACAATTGGCACCTTGAACAACGTCGTAAATTTTGGGAAGCTATAAGCTGGAAGATTCTCTGAAGCGGATCATGGAGTTCTGGGATATGTGAGGAGTTCACCCTGAGTAAGCAAAGCCACAGAAATATCTCACTGATTGAAGGCTGGCTGTCAGAGAGAGGGCTGATCCCACAAGTATGAGCAAAGTGTTTCACAACCAGAGTGGAACAATGGGTCATCATATTTGGGAATCCGACAGATATAAGTATGATATGACAGCAGATTAGAGGATTATTTTAACATAATCAACATTTTAAAATTTCAATTATACTGCCATTTATATAGCATTTTTCATATACTTTTACAATTAATTAACAGGGTGCGAGTATCACTGGCTGGGTCAGCATTTATAGCTCATCCCTAATTGCCTAGAGGGCAGTGAGGAATCACTTACATTGCTGTGAGTCTGGAGTCTCATGTAGGCCAGGCCAGGCAAGGAGGGCAAATTCTAGATCAGAGTGGTGCTAGAAAAGCACAGCAGGTCAGGCAACATCCGAGGAGCAGGAAAATCGACTTTTCAGGCAAAAGGTCTTCATCAGGAATAGAGCCTCTATTCCTGATGAAGGACTTTTGCCCAAAATGTCGATTTTCCTGCTCCTCGGATGCTGCCTGACCTGCTGTGCTTTTCCAGCACCACTCTAATCTAGACTCTGGTTTCCAGCATCTGCAGTCCTTATTTTTACCAAGGAGGCAAATTTCCTACACGAAAGGACATTAATGACTCAGACTGGGCGTTTCCCAACAATTGAGAACAGGTGTTGTTAAACTCTTAATTATTTTTTACATTAATTCAAAGTCTATCCACATCAGGATTTGAACCCAGCTCCCCAGGAGAAGATTTGCTGAAATCTTCGAGCAGTAATGCAACCAGGCAATCACTTCAAGACTCACCAAAAGCTACACCGTCCACATTATAGTGCCATCCCTGTCAGACAGTTGTCTACTGAACACAGCAATTGATTTACTCACAGGAACCTCCTACAACTAGCGCGGAAGTAAATGATTGGATGGATGGCCATGATGCAGATGTTTCAGTGTTGGACTGGGGTGGACATGGGGCACTTACGATGCTGACTGAGGGTAGATTTTGACCAGTACACTGGGGATGTTGTTTTGTTCACTCAGATCACCGGCTTTGCCAGCTGAGCTGCATTTATTGCTCGTCCCTAGTCTCCCTTGAGAAGGTGGTGGTGAGCCACCTTCTTGCACCATTGCAGTGCTTGCTCTGTATGCAAACCCACAATGCTGTTAAGGCAGGATATCCAGGATTTTAACCCAACGACTGTGAGGGAACAGTGTATATTTCCAAGTCAGGACGGTGAGTGGTTTGGAGGGGAACGTGCAGGAGGTAGTGTTCCCATGTATCTGCTGCCCTTGTCCTTTTAGATGGAAAAAGTCATGGTTTTGGAAGGTGTTGTCTGAGGATATGTGATGAAGTTCTACTCACAGACCTTTAAATTGTATCACGAGATTTCTGACTTTGTCTATTTTTGACGTAACTGTTGGGAAAGGGGAGAAAGCCAGCGATTGGAGTGGAATTCACCACTGTTTAATTTCTGACAATCCTGCCTTTCTAACTTGGTTGGTTAACATAACTATTTATCATTTGGTCAATATAGCTTGAAGCTGTGGTTGATACACAGAATGTGGAATGTTAAAATGGTCCTTATTTGTCATTATTCCATCATTCTCAGCCAGAATCAGGGAAGTGAATCTGGGAGGAGATGGCCTAGTCTTATTATCCCAGGACTGTTAACCCAGAGAGTCCAGATAACATTCTGGGGACCTGGGTTTGAGTCCCACCATGGAAGATGACAGAGTTTGAATTCAATAAATATCTGGAATTGGGAATCTAATGATTATCATGAATCCATTGTCGATTGTCGGAAAAACCCATCTGGTTCATTAATGTTCTCTAGGGACAAAAACTGCCATCCTTACCTGGTCTGGCCTACATGTGACTCCAGACCCACAGCAATGTGGTTTACTCTTAATTGTCCTCTGGACAGTTAGGGATGGGCAATAAATGCTGCCTAGCCAGTGATGCCCTCACCCTGTGAATGAAAGTACAAGTATATGGAACAAAGGGAAGTGGTCCTGAGGGACAGTGACAGTGTCCCGACAATAAGAAAAATAGGTATTGCTGGAGAAACTCAGCAGGTCTGGTAGCATCTGTGAGGAGAGAAACAGCTTCAGAATTCTGAAGGAGAGTCATATCAAAGTTGAAATGTTAACTCCGTTTCTCTTGCTGTACCAGACTGCTGAGCTTTTCCAGCACTTTTAGAATCCCAGCATTCGCTGTGTTTGGTTTTTATTTTTCAGTGTCCCTATCTCTGGCACAGATGGCCTGGATTAAGTCCCATCTGTTCCAGAGGTGTATCATTCGATGTCTAAGAAAGCTGATTAAAGATATCCACATTTGAGTCTGCAGATCACGACTGATCTCTCTCCTGACTCTATCTACTCGCTTTGATTCTGAAACCCTTAGTTACCAGGAGAAGCATTGATCAGTCAGACTGTCTTTCACACCAGCTGGCTAAGGACACAAGACAAGAACAAATTCACAACTTGTTTGGCCTGAGATTATTAAAACCAGTGAAGCCATTTGTAAAGTAAGTTCTATTCAAATGATATCTTGCTTCAACCGGATTTGAGGTTGAGGAAGGGGAAAACAATTCTACTTAAAAATAACCATTTCCCTATAGTATTTTCCCAGACGACCACTCCTGGTATCTTGTCGTATTTGCCACCTCTACCAGTCTGTGGCATGGGGCATGAGGTAGCTCATTGCCACCAAACATCCTTTGTCTTTACTCTATCTCGGGTTCATCGAGAGATTGGTGTTAGAGGATACACCACCAGAGAGTATTGACAGAAAAAAGACAATAAGAAAGTTTATTGCATAATATCAAGAAGTCAACCTACACATAGTCAAATTAATCGGGAGGCAGGAATGTAGTGATGATCTTTTTCAACAAGTAATCAAGAGACTCAGACTAAGATATGACAAGGTGGCATGATGGTTAGTACTGCTACTTCCCAGCACCAGGGACCCTGGTTCGATTCCACTGGAGTTTGCAATATTCTCCCTATGTCTGTGTGGGTTTTCTCTTACAGTCCAAAGTTTTCCTGATTGGGTGGATTGATCACGGGAAATGTGGAGTTATAGGAAGTAGGATTGGGGGGAGCTGGTTCTGAGCGGGATGTTCCTTGGAAGCTCGGTGTGGACTCAATGACCTGTTTCCATTCTGTAAAGGTTTTTCAAGGTACTTGGAGACTATTGATCACAGTCCTCTTGTGGCTAGAATACAATGTTTGTCTCAGTGAATATGAAAATGTTTTTTTCCCCTTTTCCTAAAAACCTAGCTGGTTTACTGATGGTGTTTAGGGATGGAAATCTGTCATCCTTATCTAATCTGGCATACATGTGACTCCGGACCCACAGCCATGTGATTGGCTCTGAATCGCTCTTCGATAAAGCTAAGTAAACCTCAAGGGACAATAACAGATGGGCAGCCTATGCTGGTCTCGTTGTCAGTGACACACACATGTCAACAGGGGTGGTACCAGGGACTGGAGAGTGGCGAATGTTGTGCCTCTGTTCAAAAAAGGGAATAGGGATAACCCTGGGAATTACAGGCCAGTTAGTCTTACTTCGGTGGGAGACAAAGTAATGGAAAGGGTACTGAGGGATAGGATTTATGAGTATCTGGAAAGACACTGCTTGATTAGGGACAGCCAGCACGGATTTGTGAGGGGTAGGTCTTGCCTTACTAGTCTTATTGAATTCTTTGAGGAGGTGACCAAGCATGTGGATGAGGGTAGAGCAGTGGATGTAGTGTACATGGATTTTAGTAAGGCATTTGATAAGGGTCCCCATGGTAGGCTTATGAGGAAAGTCAGGAGGCATGGGATAGTGGGAAATTTGGCCAGTTGGATAGAGAACTGGCTAACTGGTCAAAGTCAGAGAGTGGTGGTAGATGGTAAATATTCAGCCTGGAGCCCAGTTACAAGTGGAGTTCCGCAGGGATCAGTTCTGGGTCCTCTGCTGTTTGTAATTTTTAGTAATGACTTGGAAGAGGGAGTCGAAGGGTGGGTCAGTAAATTTGCAGACAATACAAAGATTGGTGGAGTTGTGGATAGTGAGGAAGGCTGTTGTCAGCTGCAAAGGGACTTAGATATGATGCAGAGATGGGCTGAGAAGTGGCAGATGGAATTCAACCCTGTCAAGTGGGAGGTTGTCCATTTTGAAAGGACAAATAAGAATGCGGAATACAAGGTTAACGGTAGAGTTCTTAGTAAGGTGGAGGAGCAGAGAGATCTTGGGGTCTATGTTCATAGCTTTTTGAAAGTTGCCACTCAGGTGGATAGAGCTTGTAAGAAGGCCTATGGCGTATTAGCGTTCATTAGCAGAGGGATTGAATTCAAGAGTCATGAGGTGATGTTGCAGCTGTACAGGACTTTGGTAAGGCCACATTTGGAGTACTGTGTGCAGTTCTGGTCGCCTCACTACAGGAAAGATGTGGAAGCTTTGGAGAGGGTGTAGAGGAGATTTACCAGGCTGTTGCCTGGAATGGAGAATAGGTCGTACGAGGATAGGTTGAGAATGCTAGGCCTTTTCTCATTGGAACGGCGGAGGATGAGGGGTGACTTGATAGAGGTTTATAAGATGATCAGGGGAATAGATAGAGTAGACAGTCAGAGACGTTTTCCCCAGGTACAACAGAGTGTTACAAGGGGACATAAATTTAAGGTGAAGGGTGGAAGGTATCGGGGGGATGTCAGAGGTAGGTTCTTTAACCAGAGAATGGTGGGGGCATGGAATGCGCTGCCTGTGGGAGTGGCAGAGTCAGAATCATTGGTGACCTTTAAGCGGCAATTGGATAGGTACATGGATAGGTGTTTAAGCTAGGACAAATGTTCGGCACAACATCATGGGCTGAACGGCCTGTTCTGTGCTGTATTGTTCTATGTTCTATGTTCTATCCCATGAAAGAGTAAAGAAAACTAAATACTAGGACCAAGGAGAGGTGGTGCTGATACATCTGCTCCCTCTAACACGTTGATTAGACCTCCCTTTTTACCCACAGACTGTGTCAATTGAGTGGAACCAATGTAACATGATCATGAACTCCTTCAGAGGTTTTACCCTATACACCATTCCCTACCCACAAGCTTCCATAACTATTTCCAGCTAGTCTTATTGGTGACTCTGACTGGCTCTCTTAAGCAGGTCATCTGATCATCGCTGGACCCTTTTATCTATCTTGCTTCACACAAGAGTGCACAAGTAGGTCTCTTTTATGTGTGCGGCCACTGGAAAAATGGGAGCTGCCCATTCACTGATTCACCAGTGGTGCAGTAGAATAGGATTAAGAGAATGCTATTCAGCCCCTTGAACCTGCTCCATCATTCTATAAGAATATGGCTGTCTTGACATTCCTCACATACGTTTCCTCATAACTCTTGATTCCCTGATCAATCAAGAATCTATCTCAGCCTTCAATATACACAAGTATCACCAAGCTAGTCCCTTTTTTCCCTAAAAGCTGTTCCTTGGCTCAAGGAGACTCTGTCCTTGAGTTTTTTCAGAGGGGTAATAAACTGGGCCAGGCTCCAATCAGTCTGGTTTGGTACAGAGATGAAAGGGATTTTGAGAGGCCTTTTATTTATATGTAAACAGATGAGACTTCAGGCCAAAAAGTGGTCATGTATTAGAAGTGACCTGTAGAATGAAAGGGGAGTGGTCAGCTCTCTGAGCTGAGCTGAGCAGTTTAGTTCAGTCCAGAACTGGTTGGGAGTTCAACAGTGAGCTGTGTGGAAACTCTCTCTCTCTGCCCTTCTAACTTCAACCTGTAAGCATCGAATCCTTTTTTTGTTCTGCGTTTTAAAGGGGTTTGCTTATTGGGACTGTTGTATATATTCAGAACAGCATAATTAAGTCTTGTTTGGATAGACTGAGTTCTGTAGGGATTCTTTATTCTGTTCTTCATGTTTCATTGTGTAATTTTGTGAATAATTTTTTTGTCTCTTTTAAACCTGGTAGTCAACCTCGCTAACTTACCCCGGGTAATTTTCACTGTACACTTACCGAAACAAATTGCAAAGTTATGGTCTGGGGCTGCCTGCTTAAGAATGTTTTGAGTGGTCTGACCTCGTCCATGACATAAGGACTCTGCCCCCCACAGCTCTCTCTGTAAGCAAGAAGCTCCAAAGACTCACAATCCCCTGAGAGAAGAAGTTTCTCCTCATTTCAGTCTTAAATTAGTGTCCCTTTATTCTGAGACCATTCCCTCAGGTCCTGGACTCTCCCATGAGGGGAGACGTCCTCTCAACATTTCCCTATCAAGCCTGTTTGGAATCTGATATGGTTCACTGAGGCCACCTCTTACTCTTTTCAGTTCCAATACAAAAACAGTGTACCTTTCAATAATGTTGGTGAGATTGGCTGTCCATTGAAAATGTCATCACTGATAAATGTTTTATTAGGTTTTCTTTATTCATTTGCACGATGAGGGTGTCGCTGGTTGAACCAGCATTTATTGCCCATCCCTAATTGCCCAGAGGGCAGTTAAGAGCCAATCCCACTGCTGTCAGTCTACAGTCATATGTAGGCCAGATCTCCATGGAAGGATGGCAGATTCCCCTCCCTCCAGGGGTTTAGTGAACTAGATGGACTTTTCCCAACAAGCGACAATGGATTCATGGTCATCATTAGATTTGTAATTTAAGATTTTTATTGAATTCAAATTTCACCATCTACCGCAATGCAATTCAAATCATGATCCTCAGTACATTACTTGGGTCTCTGGATTAATAGTCTAGGGATAATACCACGAAGTCATCTTGCAAGGTACTTAGGCTTACAAACCAGAGAGGGTCAATGGAACGTGGATTCGCTTCAGCCCACTGACTGATGGAATCTACTGTGAGGGGCTGAATGGCCTCCTCCTGTTCCTATGTTCTGAGATCGAGTGAACAAAGGAGTGGAATCAAATGCCACCCAAAAGGGTGGGCCTTTCCCTAGCCTCCCAGAAAAGCAGAGTCACAAAACGAAGAAGAGACGTTAGATTGAGTAAACATCCACACGAGGCACAGTACACACACAGTAGGCAGACTCAACAAACCTGAGATTTTCATTTTCATTTATCAGAACCGCTGCAGGAAGTTCTTAAATCGACCAAAAATAAATTTTAATGAAATGCTTTATGACTTTCTCAGCCAAGACAATTAATCAAAGGCACTTAGGAAAGTCAGCTTTCATTTTTCCATCCACTGTTTTTCCACTTAAATGATCACAATTTATAAAAAGTGATCAGCTCTCAAAAATATGCAACACAATAGCAATAAACTTCCATTTTTCTTTCCTGGCAATCTTTCCTTTTTTTTGATTAAAGGAGTTGGGTTTTGTGGCCTCCCTGTTGCAGGCACTGCGTGGGCCTTGTCTAACTGCATCGTGTTCCCCTGACACCACAATGTAAACGCTCAGCCACCTGGCCTTGACCCCTTCTGTTTAACAACTCGAAGTCTGAGGCGATGTGACCGAACTGCACACATTTTCCAACAGTGCCTCCCCCGTTTGTTACGCTGTGCACCAGACTCCTGAAACTCTGACCCAACCAGCACCGCATTTTTGGGCCAACTCATGATGTAATACTATAATAACCCTCCATCCCCACAGTCCCTGGGGAATCTCTGTGTTCCTCCAACCCTGGCCTCTCTATTTTCCAATAAATCATGATTGGTGGCTGTGCCCTCAATCTATCTAAGCACTAAGTTCTGGAATACCTTTGCAAATCTCTCTCTCCCCCTCCCTCTCTCTCCCCCTCCCTCTCTCTCCCCACATTAAAACCTCCCATTTTAACCAAGCCACCTATATCAGCTCCTTATGAAGTCAATTCTTATTTGTAACCCTCCTAGATAGTGCCCTGGGAGGTTTTGGCAAGTTGAATCTAAACAAATGTGCATTATTGTTAATTGCCCAGCTCTATCATAGAGTCATAGAAAAGTACAGACCCTTCGGTCCAACTCGTCCATGCCAACCCGATATCCTAAATTAATCGAATCCCATTTGCCCGTATTTGGTCCATATCCTTCTAAACCCTTCCTATTCATATACCCATCCAGATACCTTTTAAATGTTGTAATTGTACCAGCCTCCGCCACTTCCTCTGGCAGCTCATTTCATACAAGTTATTTGGTCAGGGAACAATATTAGTTATAACCATCCAGTTACTTCCGTGTCACATCCCAGTTTCTTAAACCTCTGTTAGTCCCTTATTTTAAATGCATTGTATCACATGCTAGTTACATCCAGAATTGTTTATTCATTCAGAGGATGTGGAAGTTGCTGTCTAGGCCCAGCATTTATTGACTATCCCTAATTACTCAGAAGGCAGTTAAGAGTCGCAATGTGTGACACATGTAGGCCAGAACAGGTAAATACAGCAAATTTCCTTCCTTCAAGAGCATCAGTGAACCAGATGGGGTTTTTTTTCTGATAATCGTCAATAGTAGCACGTTCAGCATTCGATTCTTAATTCCATATTCTTTCATTGAATTTAAATTCCACCATTTGCCATGTCAAGATTCGAGCACAAATTTCCAAAACATTAGCTAAGTCTCCGGATTAATAGTCCAGCAATAATATCACTAGGCCATCACCTCCCGTTAACACTCCATCCAATTTCATTGGGACTATCTCGTGGAAATTTCGACAGTAAATAATTTAATGATGGCAGTACGAGAATTTGAAAATAAAATGAAAGAAGAACTAGGAATGTACGTCTGCAGCATCTAACAATTTGGCTGCGACCCTTTTTTAGAAGGACTCCTAACAAACAAGTCTAAACCCAAGTATCTGTCTCTTCTTCCTTTCACGGGTGGTAATTATGCTGCTTTCAATCTCCAACCAAGTCTGCTTATATTTTTCACACGTGTCAGATTGCCAACATATACAGGAGCAGCAGTGGGTCATTCGGCCCATTGAGTCCGCTCCACCAGTCAATGAGATCATGATCTGACAAAGTCTTCTTGCCTTTTCCCCATAACCCTTGATTCTCTTTCAGTGTAAAAAGTCTACTCAGCCTTGAATATACCCGACAGCCCAAATGCTGTAACAGATGCTTGTTAACTGTGGAGCAAATCATTGTCCAGGTTACTTAATTTGATTTGATTTATTGTAGTCACATGCACAGTGTTTTGTAAGCAGTGCAAGCAGATCATACCAAACAAGGTTAGACAGAACAAGGCATATAGGGTTACACAGCACAGGAGGTGCACAAAGTAAGATCAATATTAACAAGATCAACATTATTTGAGGTTAGAGAGGTCCACTCGGCCGGCTAATAACGGCAGGGAAGAAGCTGTTCTTGAACCTGTTACTGCCAGTGTTCAAGCTTCTGTACCATCTGCCTGACAGAAGAGGTTGTAGGAGATCATTACCAGGGTGGGAGGGGTCTTTGATGATGTTGGCAGCCTTTCCACAGCAATGACATGTGTAAATGGAGTCTGTGGATGGGAGATTGGCTTTCATGTTGGTTGGGGTTAGCACCTAAGGCCATGAGTAAAACTTAGACGAGACTTCAAGGTTTGTGCAAAGATTTGTAGCTCGGGCGCTCGTTGTTGTGGTTCTGTTCGCCGAGCTGGAAGTTTTTGATGCAAACATTTCGTCCCCTGGCTAGGCGACATCATCAGTGCTTTGGATCCTCCTGCGAAGCGCTTCTTTGATGTTTCTTCCTGTCCTTGCCGCTTCCGGTTGTCAGTTTCAGCTGTCCGCTGTAGTGGTTGGTATATCGGGTCCAGGTTGATGTGTTTGTTATGGAGTTTATGGATGAATGCCATGCCTCTAGGAATTCCCTGGCTGTTCTCTGTCTGGCTTGCCCTATGATAGTGGTGCTGTCCCAGTCGAATTCATGTTGCTTGTTGTCTGTGTGTGTGGTTACTAGGGATTGCTGGTCGTGTCGTTTCATGGCTAGTTGACGTTCATGTATGCGGATTGTTAGCTGTCTTCCTGTTTGTCCTATATAGTGTTTTGTGCAGTCCTTGCATGGTATTTTGTACACTACATTAGTTTTGCTCATGTTGGGTATCGGGTCCTTCGTTCTAGTGAGTTGTTGTCTGAGCGTGGCTGTTGGTTTGTGTGCCGTTATGAGTCCTAAGGAATGGGAGTTGGCTATCCTTTTCTTCTTCTCTCGTGAATCGGATTCCTGTGAGTGTGGCGTTGATGATCTGGTGTGTTTTTCTATTTCCGTGTTTCCGGACCATCAACGCCACACTCACAGGAATCCGATTCACGAGAGAAGAGGAAAAGGATAGCCAACTCCCATTCCTAGACGTGATAGTACAGAGAACACCGAACGGAGAATTCACCACAAGGGTATGCAGGAAAGCAACACACACAGACCAAGTCCTAAACTATGAAAGTAACCACCCCAACACACAGAAACGAAGCTGCATCAGGACACTATTCAAAAGGGCCACAACACACTGCAGTACACCAGAACTGCAAAAAGAAGAAGAGGAACACCTATACAAGGTATTCGCCAAAAACGGATACCCACGCAACTTTATCAACAGATGCTTAAGAGAAAGACCACAGAACGAGGACATGCCACAACCCAAAGGACTAGCCACACTACCATACATCAGGAGCGTTTCTGAACTGACAGCCAGACTACTGCATCCCTTAGGACTCATAACGGCACACAAACCAACAGCCACGCTAAGACAACAACTCACTAGAACGAAGAAGCGCTTCGCAGGAGGCTCCAAAGCAGTGATGATGTCGCCTAGCCGGGGACGAAACGTTTGCAACAAAAACTTCCAGTTAGACGAGACTGTTTGGCCAACTGTCTGGGATTAGATCTTTGTAAGAGATATCCAACCAAGCTCATTCCGCTGTCCTTTCCCGATACCATTGCTCAGTACTTTCCATTCCAATAGTTTATCCTGTTCTCTTTTGGTACTACGATTGAATCTGACTTCTGTTGGCCTTGCCAATGGTAGATTTCAGATCTTAGTAACCTGTCATCTGTGGTAGTCTGCCCTCCCCTTTGTAGCAATGGACCACTGGCAGGAGATGGGATGGCAGCGCGATATCAACTCTGGGTTGACCCCATATCCTTCACCCAACCAGCTCACCCTCGGACCCTCTTCCATCAGAACTAAACAATGTCTCCCTATTGGGAAGGATGGAATTAGATGAGACTTGGCCATAGTCCTGTCAGTCAGACATGATCAGGAGCGTTGGAATGAGCAGCCTGGACTGTGGAAGAAGCTGGATCGAATATTGCAGGGTGTGCAGAAATCTGAAAGGACATACTGATGGAACAGTTCAAGGAGATTTTAATCATGAATAAACATTCCAAGGAAAAGTAGAACATTTTTTCCTTTTGCAGATTAAAGAACGAGAAGAAGCCAGGTGTTCGACATCATGCTTTGCAATTGTAATGGAAATGTCCTCCGGCCTATATACCGAAAGCTGGAATAAACTCACAGGAGAGATCACATCATCAACAAATGGCATTGAGAATGTCGAGGGCATTCTGTGGTTTGGACGGAACACATGAGATTTGCATTACAGCTTTTCCAATTGGAAGTCTCCTTGCCAGATCTCCTCACATAATTAAATAGTGGGGCAACCTCATGGAGTAGTGTAAATACATTCGCCATTACACTCTGCTGATAGAACTCATCCACTCCTCCGTTTCATAATTGCCATTCTTTTGGATTGTGGAGAGTCATTATTCCCTTAATCTTTCATGGGACACGGGTGTTGGAGATAAGGTCAGCACTACTTCCCCATCCCAATTTGCCCTTGAATAGAATTGGACCATTTCGGAGGGCAGTTAAGAGTCAGCCACATTAGGACATGGGCCTGCAGTCCCACATAGGCCAGACAGGGTAAGCATGGCAGATTTCCCTCCATAAAAAACTTTAGAGATCCACATATTTTAGTCCAATTGATGATCACTAGAATTATTTTTTTTAATTCAGATGCATGATGAAAATTCAAATTTCACACTTGACTAATAGTGGGTTTTGAATTGATTTGCCAAAAGCAGTAATCTTATACTCCTGAACAACTAGCCCATTAGCAATTCCACTGCACTGCCAGATCTCCAGCGTGTGCAACAGTGTGGATCAGCGCTGAATTCACATTGCGCTATCAGAGGGTCAGTACTGAGGGAATGCCACATGATTAGAGGGCCTGTACTGAGGGAATGCCACACCATCAGAGGGTCAGCACTGAGGGAATGCCACACCATCAGAGGGTCAGTGCTGAGGGAGTGCTGCACTGTCAGAGGGTCAGTGCTGAGGAGTGCTGCACTGTCCAAGGGTCGGTGCTGAGGGAGTGCTGCACTGTCAGAGGGTCAGTGCTGAGGAGTGCTGCACTGTCCGAGCGTCAGTGCTGAGGGAGTGCTGCATTGTAGGAGGGTCAGTACTGAGGGAGTGCTGCACTGTCAGTGGGTCAGTGCTGAGGAAGTGCTGCACTGTCAGAGGGTCAGTGCTGAGGGAGTGCCACACTGTCAGAAGGTCAATACTGAGGGAGTGCTGCACTGTCAGAGGGTCAGTACTGAGGGAGTGCTGCACTGTCAGAGGGTCAGTGCTGAGGGAGTACCACACTGTCAGAGGGTCAGTACTGAGGGAGTGCCACACGGTCAGAGGGTCAGTACTGAGGGAATGCTGCACTGTCAGAGGGTCAGTACTGAGGGAGTGCTGCACTATCGGAGGGTCAGTGCTGAGGGAGTGCTGCACTGTCGGAGGGTCAGTACTGAGGGAGTGCCACACGGTCAGAGGGTCAGTGCTGAGGGAGTGTTTCCATATCCGTCACAAATTCACCTGCACCTCCACACACATCATTTACTGCATCTGCTGCACCCGATGTGGCCTCCTCTATATTGGGGAGACAGGCCGCCTACTTGCGGAACGTTTCAGAGAACACCTCTGGGACACCTGGACAAACCAACCAAACCATCCTGTGGCTCAACACTTCAACTCCCCCTCCCACTCCACCAAGAACATGCAGGTTCTGGGACTCCTCCATCATCAGACCATAGCAACACGACGGCTGGAGGAAGAGCACCTCATCTTCCGCCTAGGAACCCTCCAACCACAAGGGATGAACCTAGATTTCTCCAGTTTCCTCATTTCCCCTCCCCCCACCTTGTCTCAGTCAAATCCCTCGAACTGAGCACCGCCTTCCTAACCTGCAATCCTCTTCCTGACCTCTCCGCCCCCACCCCCACTCTGGCCTATCACCCTCACCTTAACCTCCTTCCACCTATCGCATCTCCAACGCCCCTCCACCAAGTCCCTCCTCCCTACCTTTTATCTTAGCCTGCTGGACAAACTGTCCTCATTCCTGAAGAAGGGCTCATGCCAGAAATGTCAACTCTCCTGCTCCTTGGATGCTGCCTGACCTGCTGCGCTTTTCCAGCAACACATTTTCAGCTCTGATCTCCAGCATCTGAAGTCCTCACTTTCTCCTCGGATGAGGGAAGAGGGCAATTACCTGCTAATGGCTACCTCCATGAACAAGCACTAATGTTGAGTGATTAGTGTGTACCCTCAGACCTATCTAATCCTTGAGCTGAATTTGATCCTGGGCACGTTGGGGGTTGTCGAATGTTTACAGCAGAATGGAGTTTACAACTCAGATTCCAGCTGTTCCACAAATGAATCGCAGGCACAGTCCATCTGTTGCCGACTTAAATTCACCTGCTGCCAATCCATGTCCTGGCCAATTTCCATCCCTGATACCCCTCACCCCTCCACCACTGCCATCTCCTCCCGTCATCGCACGGATTGTTTTGAAAGTGAAATGCACAGAGAGAGTGCAACTCCCTTACACTTCACAAAATAAGAACTAATGTGGGTTTGGAAGAAGAAAGGAGGAATTCGGCAGACGGCCGGAGGCCACATGGATGGACTTTAAACAGCTCCTTTTGTTTTTCAGCTTCTCAATTGGTGTGGAGCCCCACTGTATGGAGGACAATGCTCCAAACGAGAGGCACACCGAGTGGCTACATTCAACAAGTTGCTCATGGGATGTGATCATCACTGACTCGGCCAGCACTCATTGTCCATCCTTAACTCCCGAATTTCTCCTGGAGGAGGTGCTGTTGAGCTGTCTTTGTGAACCACTTGGTCAACCTGGGTACTGTTAGGATGGGAATTCCAGGCTTTTGACCCAGTGAAACTGAAGGAACGGGGATATATTTCCAAGTCAGGCTTGGAAGGGAACTTGAATGTGGTGGTGTTCCCATATAACTGCTATCCTCGTCTTTTTAAATGGAAGTGGTCTTGGGCTTGGAAGATCTCTAGTACTTTTCAATTCACCATATTCTCTAATTTTGCGTTTGGTGATCCATCCTTTGACCACCTGAGTACTAAACATCCGTTCTGAAACCACCTTGCCGCTTTCTCTCCTTCAGTCTAACAGCACTTAAAACCTGATCTTTTTTGTCACCAAGTGTATGTGTCTCAGAGTTTTAATTTCTGTTTGATGTTATTGCTGTGAAAAGCCCAACAATGCTTTGCTGTGTCACAGGCGCCATGTGAATGCAAGGTGGCCTTGTCTGAAGAGGACAAAGATGAGGGAGCATTAGAGCAGATGGATACCATCAAATGTCATGAAATTGAGAACCTGAAGCTGTAGGCCTGAAAGAGGGCCTTACTGTATTTGCATAGGCCTGGGACTAACTTAGCGAAAGTGAGTACTGCAGATGCTGGAGATTAGAGTCAAGAGTGTGGTGCTGGAAAAGCACTGCAGGTCAGGCAGCAGGAGAATCGATGTTTCAGGCAAAAGCACTTCATCAGGAATGAGAGTGGGAGCCTCCGAGGTGGAGAGGTAAATGGGAAGGGGGTGGGGCTGGGGGAAGTTAGCTGACAGTGCAATGGGGGAATAGAGGTGGGGTTAAAGATGATAGGTCAGAGGGGAATGTGGTGCAGATAGGTGGGAAGGAAGATGGGCAGATGGGACAGGTCATGAGGACAGTGCTGAGCTGGAAGGTTGGAACTGGGATAAGGTGGAGGGTATGGGAAATGAGGAAACCGACTGAATTGATTGAAACTAAAGGAGAAAAGGCATCTTAAAAGCGCAGGCCAACAGTTGGACTGCAGCTGGAGGTTGTGTTAATGGCAACAAGTAGTTAGCTGGGTGATTGACCACTGGCATTTTGACAGCCCCAGGCCCCAGCCTCTCGAATGTACGCCAATAAGGCACCAGAAACTCTTTGTCGTCAGTTAACAGCTGACTGACTGATTGAGAGCTGGACCAGTTTATCTGGAAGTGGACAATCCAAGGGCAAGAGCACATGGAGAGACTTGGAATGGGCTGCGGTCTGGTGGTGTAGCTGGCCTACCAGACTCCTTTCTTTATTTAAGTTAAATGAACTGGCGTGTTGTTGTACTCTGATTAATGGGGCTCATTAGAAACCGTTTAACATCAAGTAGCGAAGACAAATGTGGGGCAGCAGTGGTACGCAACTTTCAATGTTGAGTCAGATTCAACATTAAATAGAGAGCTATATGTGGCTATCCCACAGTCTCTCATCACCCCACCCCCCAAATATAAAATAAATCCTACAGGGCTTTTCCAATGAAATGAAGTGCAATGCCTGAGAATTGCAGATCACAAACACGGCACTGAAAAATGGGCAGCCCTCCATCGTCACAACAAATAAACGTGATTTGTTTTTCTTAGAACAGAACAATTATGATTACAGTGGTTAGGGATGGGAGCCAGGGTCATTAAACACACGAAGCCTCAGGGAGTTTTTAAAAAGGAAAAGGTTAAACAGGTTAGGACTCTACTCACTGGAGTTTAGAAGAATGAAAGGTGACCTCATTGAAACATATCAGATTCTTAAGGGGCTTGACAGGGTCAACGCTGAGAGAGTGTTTCCCTCCGGGGAGAGTCTAGGACCAGAGGGCACAAAGTCAGAATGAAGGGGCATCAAGTTAAGACTGAGATGAGGAGGAATTTATTCTCTCAGAGGGTTGTGAGTCTTTGGAATTCCTTGCCACCGAGAGCGGTAGGGGTAGAGTCCTTGTGTATATTTAAGATGGAGAGATTCTTCATCAGTTGGGGAATCAAGGGTTACAGGGAAAGAGCAGGAGGTGGATGAAGGAAAGGTCGGATCAGCCATGATCATATTGAACAGCAGCAGAAGGGTCCATTGGCTTACTCCTGTACCTATTTCCTTTGGTCTTATGGTCTCCTGGTGAGTTCTGTCAGTACCTCTTCATGGCAAATAGGCAACTCACCTCATGGGGGATCAGGAAGGAAGCATCAGTAGGAAGCATCACAGGCAACTGGGATGAAGAGACAGGATCTAACCCTTATCCAAGGGAAAGTATACTGGCATTGGAGGCAGTCACTAGACTGATACTGAGTGTAGTGGGACTGTCTTAGGAGGAGAAGTTGAGTAGATTGATCTTGGCCTTGTTGGAATATAGTAGAATGAGGGGTGACCCGAGTGAACTGTATGAAATTTTTAGGGGTCTTGACAGGGTAGACGTGGGGAGATTGTTACTCCTTGTGAGGGAATCTAGAAAGGAATGTCTTCTCCGAGAGTCTTGTGGAATCTGTGGAATTCTCCATTGCAGAGGGCTGTTGAGGTTGCAACATTAAAGATATTCAGTCAGAAAATCAAGGGTCATGAGGAAAAGGCTGGAAAATGGAGTTGTGGATGATCAGATCGGCCACAATCGCATTGAATGACAGAGCAGAGTCGATGGGCAGAATGGCCATCTTCTGCTCCATTGTCTTATGGTCTGAAGGTGGTAAGTAAGGTTGGTGAGCCACAGACACATGCTGTGACATAGACACAGTAACAGAAAGGGGCTTTTAGTATTCTTGGTTTCAGTACAATGAGGAGACATAGACAGCTCGATACTGTTTCAGTTTCTCTGCAATGCAATGACATGTCCAAAATTTGAATGAAACCAATATTATCCAAGCTGAGGAGCAGAAGAGAATTTGCTTCACTACTCGGTGTATACCATAGGTTACCGAATATTGGGGAGGGGGTAAAGAGATAGACATTTATAAAACAATGACCCATTTTCAGGGCTACGGAGAAAGAGAAGTGGCATAAACTTAATGAGAATCTCTCAGAAAGAGCCAGCATCGTTCAATGCACTGGATTCTTGATCAGTCGGAGAATCAAGGGTTATGGTGAAAGGGCAGGAAATGGACATGAGGATGGTGGCTTAGCCATAAATCTATTGAATGCGTACCACTACTCCTATTCCTATTTCCTATGGTCTTATTGATGGCCTTGGAGAGGAATGAGAAGTTTTCTTTAGCATTGAGGATGATTGAGGTCCTGTAAGCATTACCTGATGGGGCAGTGGGCGCAGATTCAATAGGAACTTTCCAATGGTCTTGTAGGATTAATTGACAGGATTATGGGGAAAGCAATACCTTGGGGTGTGATATTAAACTGGACAGTATTGTGAAGAGCTGAAAGAGGAATGCTGAGCCACATTGATGCCATCTGTGCTGCTTGGTAGACAATTCCATGACCTGCTGCATATTTCATTGTAACTAATTGTTGTATCCCATCTTGTTTGATTCTAGATCATACAACAAAGGATTGAATTGCAAAATCTGATGCTGGAAAATGATCAAACCATTGTAATAGAAAGCAACATGATTTCATCTTTTACCACAAAGTAGCCAGAGATGTGTCAGAGTGTCTTTTCCAGTCCTAATGGTGGAGTTTTGGAATTCTCGGCTTGGGTAAGATTGGGTTGCTAAGTTTTCCAAATCCAGCGGCACTCCAGTTATGAGTGGGGAACATGGATTGATCCACATACGCCTTATCAAATGTCATACTCAAACCTGGGATCAAATAAGCACAACATATCAGATGCTGGCTTTTGTTCAGCTGTGGAACGTTTATGGAAAATGGAATTAGTAGCTGGCAGATTATAAATTCATATCTCATCGCTCCCCATTGTAAAACCCGATTCAGTAGAACTAGTAAGTTCAAGTGGTGATGGAATAAGCCACAAACGGTAATTAGACTCCAAACCTTCTTTGCATAAACCGGACTAGAATACTACTTTGTAGAATACCTACCTTCTGTCCACAAAAATGACCCCCTGCCACTTCAGCACCCCACCCTGTTCCTTGGCCACCATCTCTGTCTCAGGCTTGCTGCAGTGTTCCAGCAAAATTCAGCACATGCTGGAAGAACAACACCTTATTTTTCACTCTGGGACCCTGCAGCCCTCCAGATTCACCACTGACTTTATGACCTTAGCACCTTCTCCCATGTTCTGATCCAACCCCCAAACACCAGGCCTTATCATCAGTTGGGATGCTACCACATTGTCAGATTCTGATGCCCCCAATTAGCTGCTATTTCTTCTCCCATACTGACCTTCGCCCATTCCTTTGCCTGTCCAATCATTTTTTTCTCTCTCTCTCTGGGCTTCTAATGTTTATCCCTTGCCCCCTCCTCCTACCCTTCCCTAGCACATGTCAACCTTTTCTTAGCCACAATCAGTTCTGAAGAACGGTCATTGGACCCGGAAAGTTAACTCACAATTCTCTCCAGAGTTGCTGCCAGACCTCCAGCAATTTCTGTTTTGGTTTCCAAGCCTTCCTTGCTGTGTTGTAGAACATCACAGAGGGAAGCCACTTGGGTCATCACATCTGCCCTTTGGAAGAGTCAGGTGCAGCTTGATACATGACTCCCATCCCTCAGCTTAACTCCCTCTACAGCCACCTTGAGAGAGACTCAGTCACATGACTCATTGTGCAGGGAGTGCAAAAGCCATCAAGAGATGGCTGGACACTTCCAACCATCTCCATAATCACAAAAAAGAGCGAA
Organism: Hemiscyllium ocellatum; assembly: GCF_020745735.1. NCBI lineage: Eukaryota > Metazoa > Chordata > Chondrichthyes > Orectolobiformes > Hemiscylliidae > Hemiscyllium > Hemiscyllium ocellatum. Next base: position 7,467,262 of record NC_083410.1, on the reverse strand, counting down.
GTAAAATTTTTCAAAATCCTTTCTTGTTGATTGCATGCTTATTTTTAATCATCAAACTCAAGAAGGTCATGGAAGTGAGAGTGGGGGGGAGCTCACTTGGTGTGTAAAAGCCAACACAGGCAGTAGGCAGAATAGTCTGTCTCCAAGCTGTTGATCCAACCAAAGTCAAACATGTTCTAAAGTTCCACTTTTTGCTGAAGCTTCCTTATTTTGTTTGTCATATGGAGAATTTCCCACAGATGGAGCTCGAGCACTGCTTGCTGCATCTCTCTCCACATTACTGCAGCCGCTGCACAGGGAAGGTTTCTCACACGGATCTGTAATCAACAGAACTCTGAACATGTCAGTCATGTGGGGCCAACATCCATCAGAAAGCCCATCATTCCTTAAAGCCACAGAACACCGCGAGAAGCACATTCCAAACTCATTAATATACCGACAGCATTGTACATTTCGGAAAACAAAGCACTGTTGTTGCTGGGAATCTGAAATAAAAACAGAAATTGCTGGAAAAACTCAGCAGGTCTGTGGAGAGAAATCAGAGTTAACATTTCAGGTCCAGTGACCCTTCTTCTGAAACATTCTTATACTGTATTTATTCTCAATAATGAACAAAGCTGATGTTTTACATTTCTACTTAAATCTGCACAGAATCAGTTTCTAGAATTATAGAATCAAAAGGTGACCCTTCAACCCTTTGTACCTGTGCTGGTTCTTTGAGCTTCCCAATTAGCCTCTTTCTCCCGTCATCGCCCTGCTCTCTTTCCATTTTTGATTTAAATATTATTCCCTTTGGAAGGTTATTGTTGGATCCATTGCAACACACTATAGGGGAGCCCAATCTAAATCATAACACGCTGAATGATATATTTTCTTTGTATCTCCTCAACTAGTTCTTTTGCTCATTATCTTATGTTGTGTCACAGACTCATACACTTTTTGCCACACGGAAGGAAGACTTTTGGCCTCTTTTGGCCCTCTGAATCGACCATTCTAATCCCATTATCCAGTACTTGAGGGTCTTCTGGTTCCTGACTGGTTCAGCCAGTGAAACTAGCTTCTCTTTGTTTATCTGAACTTCATTGAGCTTTTATTATGGAAGCCCTTCATAATCTTGAACTAGCTTGGTTTGGCAACTGCTCTGTCCAGGACAGCAAGAAACTGCAGAGAGGTGTGAACACAACCCAGTCCATCTCACAAACCAACCATCCATTGACTCCACCTACAATTCTCACTGCCTCGGGAAGGCAGCCAACATCATCAGAGACCCCTCCCACCCTGGTTATACTCTCGTACAACCTCTTCCATCAGGCAGAAGATACAGAAGCTTAAACACACGTACCAACAGATTCAAGAACAGTTTCTTCCCCTCTGCTGTCACACTTCTGAATGAACCTCTCAAGTTTAAAATTTAATGTTTACACCACATTAACAGCACAGAGGTGGAACGAGTGGAGAGCGTCAAGCTCCTGGGAGTGGTGATCCACAACAAGCTTTCTTGGACTCTTCATGTGGACACACTGGTTACAAAGGCCCAACAACATCTCTTCATCCTCAGGCAGCCTGTATTGCTCACAAGACAAAGCTTTTCACTGGGCCTTGGTACACATGATAATAACTTCGATTCAATTCAATTCAATGTTGATCTCGCTCTCTGTGCCCCTTCTCTGTAGCCATAATATTGTATTCCTCACTCTGTTCTATTACCTTAATGCACTTTGTATGGTATGAGCTGCCTGTACTGCATGTAAAACAAAACTTTTCACTCGACTTAGGTACGTGTGGCAATAATAAATCAAATCAAACCAATCCTTTCTCAATAGGAAGGGATAGTTTTGCATTAGGTTAAACATTCCAGATGATTTAAAAATAAAATTTATTCACAAGATGTGAGTATCATTGGCGAGGCCAATGTTTACGGTCGATCTTGAATTGCTCAGAGGACAGTTTAACAGTCAACCACATTGCTGTGGGTCTGGAGTCACCTGTAGGCCAGACCAGCGAAGGATGATGTCAGTTGGGCATTGGTGAACTGGATGGACTTTTCCCCAGCAATCAACAACTGTTAAATGGTCCTCATTCAACCTTTGCTCACTTGGCTGTCTGACTGCCAACAGCGTGGGTTCAACTCAGGAGGATACTGTGAAGGGCTCTCCTTCTCATCCTCTCCCCTCACTTGAGGCATGGTGACCCTCAGGTGAAAGCAGCATCCGTCATCTCTCTCTCATGAGAGAGCAGCCCTATGGTCTGGTAAAATGGTGGCAATTTCACCTTTTCAATTCCAGGTTTGGTTATTGGAATTGAAATGCAATGCCATGGCAAGATTTGAACCCAAGTCCCCCAGAACATTACCTGGGTAGCTGGATCAATAGTCACATGCAATACCGCTAAGCTATTGCCTCCCTATTTCTCCTCTCTCTAATGAACATGTTGTTTGTAACTGCAGTCACCTGTACCACATACATAAAGTGGAGGTTAATTAGCCCAGGTAGACAGTTGCAGTAGAATTGGATTCCTCCAGCAAAGTGCCTGCACTGATGCATTGGACCAAATGGCTTCCATCTTTACTGTCAACTATAGACATAAACCGTAAAGTTCACATGCACAGCTTGGATAACATCGGAGTCTTGGAAAGGCCACAATGACAGAAAGTGATGGATGGGTGGGGGTTATTTGTCAGAGATTGTATAGTCTGAACCCCAGTCTGAATTCCTGCAGTAATAAAACAGCTAATGTTCTCCTACACAGAAGCTGTGGAGATGGTGTGTGGGGAAGATAGTTCAGCCTTTAGGGCAGATATCTTCTGAACAGACAGTTGCAACTAGATAAAACACTGGTGCGGCCACACTCGGAATATTTTGTACAGTTCTGGTCCCCATATTTCAGGATGGATGTGGAAGCATTGGAAAAGGTGCAGAGGAGGTTTACCAGGATGTTGCCTGGCCTGGAAGGAAGGTCTTATGAGGAAAGGCTGAGGGACTTGGATCTGTTCTCATTGGAAAGAAGAAGGCTAAGGGGGGATTTGGTAGAGACATACAAGATGATCAGAGGATTAGATAGGGTAGACTGTGATAGTCTTTTTCCTAGGGTGATGACGTCAGCTTGGACAAGGGGGCATAACTACAAATTGAGGGGTGATAGATTTAAGACAGATGTCAGAGGCAAGTTCTTTAACCAGAGAGTGGTAAGGGCTTGGAATGCTCTATCTGCTAATGTAGTCAACTCAACCACATTGGGGAGACTTAAACAATCCTTAGATAAGCACATGGATGATTTTGGGATAGTGTAGGGGGACGAACTGAGAATAGTTCACAGGTTGGCGCAACATCAAGGGCTGAAGGGCCTGTTCTGCGCTGTATTGTTCTATGTTCTATGTTCTTAATACTGATGGATGAGAATTGTTCTGCTTGTGCCGAAGGCTTTCTGTGTTAGCTTCTGGGTGATGTAATAAACATATTTGAAAAGGAATGATGAAGGGAGCCAAAAAAGATCTCGGACATCAACTCTAGATTAACTCTAATCACAATATTTGTCGTATATACATATTCTCTTTTCCAAAGGTCAGTGTACTAACCCAGGCTTTGTCTGTCAAATGACGTAAATCAATGTTTCCAGATTCTCTTGATAAATGAGCTCCATCAAACCAGCAGTTCTGCTGTTAATAGCGATGGACTGGAACCTTTTTACCCAGAATGGGCATCCTTTTGACTGGCAGCCCAGCTGGTCACCAACAAGGGGACTCATTGCCACCTTCTCAGGGTAGAAACGGGCAGCTAATACCGTACTTGAGATGAAGAAATCACAAAATGAAAAAGCAAGATTGGGGGAGATGAGACCTGAATGTCTTTGGCAGAATGGGGAAGGGAGTGGTGGGGGCTGGGATTGCTGTGACATGGGGGAATATTGTCTTGAACTTCTAATCCCTGAAAAGAACACTGAGGCGCATCTTGTGCACGCCCATTTACAAAAGAATTGGAAAACCATGATTCAGTCACGGTACCAAAGAAATCCTTTCAAGGCAAATAAGAATCATATTTAATGCTCCCCTGAAAGTTTCCAGAGAGATTATTTATAATGATATGTAATTGACATTTTAAGTAATCCTAAAATGGAACAGTTGGTAACCAGCTGTTGAAAGGAACAGTGTGGAGAGGGATGAGTTGAATCTCCTTATGTTGAGGTTGACCTATGAATAATACGGATATTTCTATCAGTCTGTCCTTCTCTCACACTAGCTCACTCTGTCCTCCTCCAGTTCTGGTCTCTTGTTCATCCACGACTTCTTTAGTCCCACCATTCGTAGTTGTGCCTGTACCCTTCTAGACACCAGGTTTTGCAACTTCCTCTCTGTATCTCCATTCCTTTACCTTTCTTTAAGCTTTTATGTAAAAGCTACCTCTTTGATTAGTACTTTGGTTCACTCTATCACATCCTTTGATTCACAGGGAGTAACTCCACTCACTTTCACAACAAGGTGAATGGAACATAGACTATGAACCATTGGAGTGAACTTGGTCATTCAGCATGTTGGGTCTACTCTGTCATTCAATACAATGGTTGATCTGATAACCCTCAAGTCATGTTCCGGGAGAGATGTTTTTGCTATCATCATGTAGGATGCTTATGAGACCATCTCTGGAGTACTCTGTACAGTTTGAGCCTCAGATGTAGCCCAGAAAAAATTGGCATGACTACTTCCTGAGTTAAAGAAGGTAACTTAAGAGGAAGGGTTATGTGAAAGGAACAGGAGTAGGCCATTCAACCCCTCCAGCCAGGTCTGCCATTCAATAAGATCACGGCTAATGTAACTGTAACGTCAAATGCACATTCCTGGCGATCCCAGATAATGGTTCAACCCACACTTCATCCCCCAGCCTGCACCCCGCTCCCACACACATGCTCAGACACACACAGAGATGCACACACATGGACACACAGAGACACACAGACACCAACACACACACAGATACCTGCACATACACAGACGCACAGACACACAAAGACAAACAGACAGACACACGCGCACAAAGACACATGCAGAGACACACACAGACACACACAGGAACATACACAGAGACACACATACATGCACAGACACACACAGATAAACACACACAGAGACACACAGACACCAACACACACAGATACCTGAACATACGCAGACGCACAGACACACAAAGACAAACAGACACACGCGCAGAAAGACACACGCAGAGACACACACAGACACACAGAGGAACATACACAGAGACACACATACATGCACAGACACACACAGATAAACACACACAGAGACATGCGCGCACACACACAGACACACAAACATACACATGCAGACAAACACATACACACATGAACATACACATACACACACACATGTAGCACACACACACAGATGTACACACATACACACACATGCGCAGACATGTGCACGAAAGAGAAAACTTTGGCTAACCTCTGGTTGAAATAAGTGACCCTTCAGTTTCAAACATTGTGGATATTATGGGAAAGACAGACGTTAGCGGATACAGGTTAAAAATGAGACGTCACTCACTCAAGGTGGAGGTGAGGAGAAATTCTTTCCCTCAAAGTGGTCAGTAGGATTCCTCTCCCCAGTGGTAAATGGAGGCTGGGAGTTTGAATATATTTTTAATGATGATTTAGGCAGGATTCTGTTTGAGGGAAGGTGGGTGAGGTGTCAGAGGATATTCATGCAGCAAACAATACCTGAATAAAATGGCTAAGCAGATTCGAGGAGCCGAGTGATCCACTTCAGTTCCTGGTTTGTATATTTGCATGGTTGTATCTCTTTATGTGCTCCTGCACCAATCCATCCTTTGCTGGTATCCTTATTTATGCTTCTATTATCTCCAGATGTGAGATTCTAATGACCTCCAGACCTGCCTGTCCCCTTCCTCTTGCTGTGGATTCTTGATCATTCAAAACTCTGTTGTCCACATTCTATCGCAATGCGTGCGTTGTTTCTCCAGTCACCCAGTCACACCTTCGCTTACTGAGCTGGACTGACTGACAGTCCAGCAATGCCTCACTTCTAAAGTACTCATCACTCTACATCCACAATCCTCTCTATCTCCTCCAGCCCCACAATCCTCTTGTGATTTCTGAAAGGAGGTTGAATGATGTAGGCCAGCTCTCCCTGGAGTTTGGAACAACGAGAGGAGATGTCGTTGAGGTGTATAAGATGCTAATGGGGATTGACAAAGTAGACGTAAAGAGGGTGTTTCCTCACTTGCTGGTAATCCGGAACAAGAGGTTACAGTTTTGGGACAAGGGGTAGAAGACTTAAGACAGAGACAAGGAAAAGTTACTTCTCTCAAAGAGTCACAAATCTGTAGAATTCACCCTCAGAGTGTGGTGTGTGGTGGGACTTTGGATAAACTGAAGAAGGAGACAGACAGATTTTTAATTAATAACGGGTTGGAGAGTTACAGAGAGTAGACAGGAAAGTGGAGTTGAAGCAGATTTGAAATCAGCCATGATCGTATTAAATGAAGAGAAACCTCTTTGAACAGAGGCTTGGGAATCTCTGTAATTTGCTATCCCAGTATGTAGTGGCTGTGTGCTTATTGAATGTATCAGAGTTTGGGATAGATTTGCAATTCCTCAGGGACTCCCGCTCACTCCACTCCTGATTCCCGGAATTCCAGCCATCATTTGCCAGCAAGGAGCTCCTTTCCTGATGATTCCAACAATTTATTCAATAATGTTGAGAATTTCGGGTGGGTCACGTTGGTTGTTAAGTGGGTTCCTGGGTAATCCATTGACGACAATGGTTTGGAAATGTCTCGTGTTGCATCAGACACAAGATCCTGCTTTCACTCGGGCCAGATGTCAGTGAGCAGTGTTAATCAAAAACCATCTGGGTCAGACATTGGGGCTATTTACTAGAAGTACCTGATTCATTACATCCATCCTTGCAATGGCAACAATTATACAATTTAGAAATATCAAAGACATCCAAAACCATGGAAAATTTGACTTTATTCAATTACAGAAGCAATAAATAAAATGTATGTTAATTCTGCTTAATCCACATGTATTATCTGAATTGCCAATGGGAAAGGGAAATGAGAGATAATGATTACTTTCTGGTTTAACTCTGTGCCCAGTAGCACTCTTGAAGTTGCCTTATATCCTGTGGTTCGGAATCACGCCAGAACAGCAACCGAGGAGGAGGAAATTGACACAATTTTCTCCAGAACAAGAAAGCTAAGGGATAATCTGATAGAGGTCCTACTCTCAATGTAAGAAATGGGACCATCAGTCACCCATACAAATCCTTGTTCCTCAGCATCTGTTCTACGTTTTTGCCTACTCATCATATGTTTTAACTCTCAGAGGTGTTGAAAATCTAACCCACCCTCAGATACGCTCAATAACAAGACCTACCTCACAAGTCATCAGAACAGGAGTAGGCCTTTTGGTACCTCCAGCGTCCTGTACCATTCAACAGGATCATGGCTGACCCAACATTCCTCATATTCCTGCCCTTTCCATGTAATCCTTGATTCCTCAACTGATCAAGAATCTCTCTGTCTCAGCCTTAAACAGACATCAGACCACAGCTCTCTCTGTGGCAAGGATTTCCAAAGACTCACAACCCCCTGTGAGAAGAAATTCCTTCTCATCTCTGTCTTAAATTGGTGCCCCTTTACTCTGAGGCTATGCCCTCTCGTCCTTGATTCTCCCATGAGGGGAAACATCCTCTCAGCATTGACCCTGTCAAGCTCCTTAAGAATCCAATATGTTTCAATGAGATCACCTCTCATATGTCTAAGCACCAGCGAATAGAGTCCTGATTGCAGAGCAACCTTAATGCACCGAGTTTTCCAAAGTGTTTGAAGCATCAGAGTTAAGTAACTTCTCCTCATCTCCATTCCAAATGATGAGCCCCTTATCTTGAAGTTGTGCCTCTGTGTTCGGGGTTCTTCAGGCAACAGAAACAGCCTCTCAGTGTCTATTCTGGCAAGGCCCTCCAGAATCTCCCATGGTGCAATCTGAACAATTTGCACTCTCCTCAACTTCAGGTAGCACAGGCTAAATTTACTCAGAACAAATTCTCATCTCAGGAACCAATTAAATGAAGATTTTTTTCTGTACTGCCGACAAGACAAGTATATCCCTCCTTAACTAGGAAACTTCACAAAGTACTCCAAGTGTAGTCTCACAAAAGCTCTGCCCTGCTGTTGCAAAATACCCTTGCCTTTGTACTTCATGCCCCCTCGCAATAAACACCAACATCCCACTGCCTCTAACACTTGCAGTTTTTTTTAACAACTTTACAGGTGGATGATTGGACAAAGTGGAGATGTTATTTCTTCCTTTTTTTAAATAATAACTTGTAGGACATGGGCATCACTGGCTGGGCCCAGCATTTATTTCCCATCCCTATTTGCCCTTGAGAAGATGGGGGTGAGCTGCCTTCTTGAACCACAGCAGTCCATACGCTGTGAGTGGATGCACAATACTATTAGAGAGGGATTCCAGGATTTTGACCCAGCAATCTAGTGAAGGAACAGCCATATATTTCCAAGTCATGATGGTGACTAGCCTGGAGGGGAACTTGCAAGGTTGGTGTTCCCATGTATCTGCTGCTCTTATCTTTCAAGATAGAAGTGGCCTTCGGTTTGGAAGGTGCTGTCTAAGGAGCCTTGGTGAATTACAATGCATCTTGTAGATATTAAACACTAATACTGAGTGTTGGTGGTGGAGGGAGTGGATGTTTATGGATGTAATGGTGATTCAACAGGGTGCCTTCACCAGACAAAGGGACAGCGCTCCAAAAGCTTGTGATTTCAAATAAACCTGTTGGACTAGAAGCTGGCGTCATGTGACTTCTAATCTTGTCCACATTCAATATGATCATGGTTGATAAGAATTTGCCTTGAAGTCCACTTCCCTGATTACTCTCTGTAACATTAGTTCCCTTGTTGAAAAATCTAAGCCCACCTTGAATATATTATGACTCTGATCTCATGCAATCCCTTGCTGAAGGGGAAGTTCAGTGGAAGTGTTAGTAACCAGAGATGATGCTGGTAACTGGGGGAATTAGGAGCAAAATTAACAAGGACAATAGATGGGATAGTTTGGGAGCCTCATTAAAATGGGGGAAAGGCACGATCAAACAGAATTGAAGAAATGTTTTCTCTTGACTTTATAAAGGCCCCTGTGACATTGTCACCAGACTCTCTGATCACACCAGATGTTAAGCAGATGGAATGTGAAATGATGCCAATCGCTATACGGCATTCTTTAAATTATTGGCACTGGCTCCAAATAATTATCACGCTCCTTTGGTTACATCACTAGACGGTGTTCTCTCTGCCTGACATGTTTACCAGAGACAACAGAGGGAGCTTTTACATACTGATATCCTCTCCCAATGAATCCTTTCCCTTCCCCGTTCAAATAGATAGGTGTCTTCTTTCAGCTGCATGTGACTAGTCACTGCGCAGACAGTGTCAGATTCTTTATTGTGTCCAGATGCAATACTTCCATGTCTGTCCTGCTAATCTCTCACTCTTACTGCACTCAATATCTCCACACCAGCCCCATTAATATGAGTGCATCCAAATCTCTGGTCCCTGGTCCTCATCACACCCAAATATATTAATGTTATGTTTACTGACCCACCTTGGCTCCAGTCCAGCAACATCTTAATTTTAATTTTTTTTTCCTTATTTTCAATTTCTTCCAATCCGTGCCTGTCTGCGATTTGGCATGGTGGCTCAGTGGTTAGCACGGCTGCCTCACAGGGCCAAGGGCCTTGGTTTGACTCCAGCCTCAGGTGACTGTCTGTATGGAGTTTGCACATTCTCCCTGCATCTGAGTAGGTTTCCTCTGGATGCTTCATGAGTCCAAAGATGCGTAGATTAGGTGGATTGGCCTTGTCAAATTGCCCCATTGTGTCCAGGGCTGTGCAATCTAGAAACATAGAAGATAGGAGCAGAAGGAGGCCATTCAGCCCTTCAAGCCAGCTCTGCCATTCATCACCATCATGGATGATCACCCAACTCAATAGCCCAATCCTGCTTTCTCCTCATAACCTTTGATCGCGTTTGCCCCAAGTGCTATATCTAGCTGCCTCTCGAATACATTCAATGTTTTAGCATCAACTACTTCCTGCGGTAATGAATCCCACAGGCTTTGGGTGAAGAAATGTCTCCACATCTCTGTCCTCAATGGTCCACCCCAAAACCCTTAGACTGCGACCCTTGATTCTGGAAATACCCACCATCGGGAACATCCCCCCTGCATCTACCCTGCCTAGTCCTGTTAGAATTTTATCCAACTCTGTGAGATCTCCCCCCCCCCCCCCCCCACCCCCTCATTCATCTGAACTCCAGCGAAGACAATCCTAACCCAGTCAATCCATACATCAGTCCTACCATCCCCAGAACCGGTCTGGGAAACCATCACTGCACTCCCTCGAGAGCAAGAGCATCCTTCCTCAGAAAAGGAGACCAAAACCATACACAATATTCTAGGTGTGGCCTCACCAAGGCTCTGTATAACTGCAACAACATATTCCTACTCGAAACCTCTTATACTGAAGGCAAACAGCCCACTTGCCTTCTTTACCTCCTGCCGCACCTGCATGCTTACCTCAGCGACTGGTGCACAAGGACACCCAGGTCCCACTGCACACTCCCCTCTCCCAGTTTACATCCATTCATGTAGGAATCTGCCTTCCTGTTCCTGCTTCCAAAACGAATAACCTCACATTTACCAAAATTATGCTGCATCCACCATTGATTTGCCTACTCACCCAACCTGCCCAGATCATGCTAGGTGGATTAGTCATGGGAAGTGCAAGGTTGCAGGGATAGGGTAGGCGATGAGTATGGGTGGAATGCTCCTCAGAGGTTTGGTGTGGACCCGATGGGCTGAATGGCCTACTTCCGCACTATAGGGATTCTATGATGACTTCCTCCAGTCCCTCATCTCTCTGAAAGAGGGTGGTAAGCACAAGCCAGGGAACTATAGACCAGTGAGCCTGACATCAGTGATGAGTAACTAGGAGAAAGTGAGAACTGCAGATGATAGAGACCAGAGTTGAAAAGTATGGTGCTGGAAAAACACAGCAGGCCATGCAGCACCCGAGGAGCAGAAGTTTTCTGAAGAAGGGCTTATGCCCGAAACATCAATTCTCCTGCTCCTCGGATACTGCCTGACCTGCTGTGTTTATCCAGCACCACACTTTTCAAACATCAGCGATGCACAAGTTGTTAGAGGGAATCTTGAGGATGGACATGTATTTGGAAAGGCAACAAATGATCAGGGATAGTCAACACGGCTTTGTGCGTGGGAAATCATGTCTCACAAACTGGATTGAGTTTTTTGAAGAAGTAACAAAGAGGATTGATGAGGGCAGAGTGCTAGATGTGATCTATATGGACTTCAGTAAGGCATTCAACAAGGTTCCACATGGGAGATTGAGTTACAAGGTTAGATCTCATGGAATACAGGGAGAACTAGCCATTTGGAAACAGGACTGGCTCAAAGATAGAAGACAGAGGTGGAGGGTTATTTTTCAGACTGGAGGCCTGTGACCAGTGGAGTGCCACAAGGATTGATGCTGGGTCGTCTACTTTTTGTCATTTACATAAATGATTTGGATGTGAGCGGAAGAGGTACAGTTAGTAAGTTTGCAAAATAGGAGGTGTAGTGGACAGCGAAGAAGGTTACCTCAGATTACAACACGATCTTGACCAGATGGGCCAATGGGCTGAGAAGTGGCAGATGGAGTTTAATGTGGATAAATGCGAGGTGCTTCATTTTGGAAAAGCAAATCTTGCAGGACTTATACATTTAATGGTAAGGTCCTTGGGAGTGTCACTGAACAAAGAGACCTTGGAGTGCAGGTTCATAGCTCCTTGAAAGTAGAGTCATAGGTAGATAGGATAGTGAAGAAGGCGTTTGGTATGCTTTCGTTTATTGGTCAGAATATTGAGTACAGGAGTTGGGAGGTCATGTTACAGCTGTACAGGACATTGGTTAGGCCACTTTTGGAATATTGTGTGCAATTCTGTCTCCTTCCTATCGGAAAGAAGTTGTGAAGCTTGAAAGGATTCAGAAAGGTTTTACAAGGTTGTTGCCAGGGTTGGAGTATTTGAGTGATAGGAAGATGTTGAATTGGCTGAGGCTGTTTTCCCTGGAGCATCGGAGGTTGAGGGGTGACCTTATAGAGGTTTATAAAATCATGATGGGCATGGATAGGATATATTGACAAAGTTTCTTCCCTGGGAAAGAGGGTAGGGGTTTCCAGAACTGGAGGGCATAGGGTTAGGGTGGAGGGGTAAGATATAAAAGGGACCCAAGGGGCAACATTTTCACACAGAGAGTACTACATGTATGGAATGAGCTGCCAGAGGCAGTGGTGGAAGCTGGTACAATTGCAACATTTAAGAGGCATTTGGATGGGTAATGAACAGGAACAGTTTGGAGGGATATGGCCTGGGTGCTGGCAGGTGGGACTAGACTGGATTGGGATATCTGGTCATCATGGACGGGTTAGATTGGTGTGTCTGTTTCCGTGCTGTACATCTCTCTGACTCTATGACTCTATCTGTGCTCCTTCAACTTTGACCCTTTGTGCATGAAATTTGTCCTGCCCTTTTTGTGGCTGTATCTACGGTTGCTCAGTCCGAAGCTCTGAAAACCTTTCCTTAAAGCTTTCTACCTCCCTTTCCCCCTATAAAACACCAAATAATGCCCACAGCTTTGACCAAGCATTTGGTTGTGCCTCAGTGTTACACCATTACTATTTTTCTGTGTGTTTGTGGCATCTGAACATTTGCTGGCAAGTTCAGTATTTATTGCCTCTCGCTTCAGAGGGTTTGGCAGGAGTGGTTCAGGGGTTGGTGGACTGTGGATACTGAATGAAGGCTCCAACTTTGCTAAATGTTGCACCTTGTAACCTCAAACCATTTCCCACCTCAGGACAGATCCAGCAAACTGGACACCCAAACTTTCTGGTACATGTACCTCGTCCTAAACCACCTAAACTATTGAGAGCACAACACCTTTGCAAAAGATTTCACTAAAAGCTAGGATTGATTGACTACACCCTGCGTTTAGCTCATCATGAGATGACAGTTTACATAATTAGGTTAGAGTGAAGGGTGTGCTTAAGAATAGATTGTACCATCATCCATTATCAATCAAAACGAACATTTATATCGCACCATCAACTCTAAAAAAAATTTCTTAGTTTCTCAGATGCTGAAGCAGTCCACATTCAATCCAACAAAAACTGGCAACTTCCTGGCTTGGGTTAAGTGGCCAGTAACATTTTCACACAAATGTGCCATGTAATGACCATCTCCAACAAGACAGAATCTCCTTTTTACTTTCAATAGCCTTATCATCCTTGAATCCCCCACGATCAACATCCTGAGGGTTCCACTGACCAGAAGCTGAATTGGATCAGCCTTGACAATATTGTGGCTACAGGAGCAGTTCACAGGTCAGGATTTTCCACTCACTCCTGATCGTGTAAAGACCTGTTTACCCCATCTTCAATTCAAGAGTGTCATGGAACGCTCTCCATTAACTTCGACTGCATCAGCTCCATCAACAATCAAGATTCTCAACTCCATCAACTTCTAGTCATTTTCCCAATTTAGCTATTTTTTACTGTGGGGCAGCTTGTTTTATAGTTGAGAGTGTCGTGCTGAAAAGGCCCAGCAGGTGAGGCAGCAGCCGAGGAGCAGAAAAATCGATGTTTCGGGCAAGAACCCTATATGCAGTCCTCACTTTCTCCTCGCTTCTTTTATACTCTGTCTTGCTTTAAATTAGCACTTTTTTTGTCAATCAGCTCAGTTGGTTTGCAATGCAATGTGATGCCCAACAGCGCTGCTATTCCTGGTTGATATTACCACAAATGGCCTTTCTTTCTAAACCTCTCCCTCATACCAGGCGTGGTGACTGTTAGATTAAACCACCACCTTTCTCTCTCTCTCTCTCTCTCTCTCCCCCCAATGGGAGAGCAGTGCTATGATCCAGTAAGATGATCCCTTTGTTTTGGACGGCAGTCCATTCAATCAGCTTGAAGTTGTATTGCGATGCTAACAGCACCCATTCGATCCCTAGAATGGATGTGGTCACCACGAAGAATTCTCTTCAACCTCTTCCCTCACTTGAGCCGTGGTAATTCTCAAGTTAAAGCCCACCAGGGGTCATCTCTCTGTAATGACAGAGCGCTCCTGTGGCTTGATAAGATGACGACAACTTTATCTTTACCTTTAATGAACAGTGACACAAACGTTCAACTTGCATTCGATGTTCACTGTCCTTATATTATCCAACCAACCCTATAATATTTCCACAGCACAATTCCATGACAATGACAAATTCCATTGATAAATAGTTTGTCTGGTCACATCTGATTCACAGCATCTGTTTTAAACAAAGCACCAATTGTCCCAGAGTTACTGTGAGAGTTCAGTCCATTACTGATGATTTCAATGTTTGATGTAAACACACAGACATTCCTTCAGCCAAAAACAGAAATATTTTAAAAGCCTATGACCTTTTTAATAATCGGGTCATTTAACTTCATTTGAGTGAACACAGCAAATTTTAGCTTAATATCTACGAAGTCCATGTGTGATGCAGTAAACTTTGTAACCTGACCTTTGGGAGAGAGGATCTCTCACTTTTCAGTCAATGGATTACTTTCATTCCCATGAACATGGCTACCACCAATAAGACACATGAACATGAACTCTTCCACTGTTAAGCCAGGGCACAGAATCCCCAGAGATTCCCTTCTCCAGCCCCTCGAAATGAGCATAGAATCACTTCCAGTTTGGAATCAGGCCATTTGGCCCTTCAGGTCCATACTGATTCTCCGAAGAGCATCCCACCCAGACCCATCCCTCAGCCCTATCTCTGCATTTCCCATGGCTAACCCAGCTGCCCTACACATCCCTTAACATTCTGGGAAAATTTAGCATAGCCAGTCCACTAATCTGCATATCATTGGACTGTGCAATGACATCAGAGCATCCGGGAGAAATCCACGCAGGCACGGGGAGAACATGCAAATTCCACACAGACAGTCGCCTGAGAGCAGAATTGAACCTAGGTCGCTGTGAGACAGCAGTGTTAACCACTGGTGCCATTGTGTCTTTACGCAGTACTTAATGGTTTGATTAGTCTTCGTTTGATTATGTTATCCTAGTAACCGATTACTGTATGTGCTATTTAATTGTTCAAGTCTGGGAGTGCAGACCCGAGACTCAAAGCTAAGTGTGTGTGTGTGTGTGTGTGTGTGTGTGTGTGTGTGTGTGTGTGTGTGTGTGTGTGTGTGTGTGTGTGTGTGTGTGTGTGTGTGTGTGTGTTGGACTGCAGTGTACCAAGTAAAAAAATCATACAACATCAGGTTATAGTCCAACAAGTTTATTTGGAAGCACGAGCTTTCAAAGCACTGCTCCTTCATCAGGTGGTTAGGTCCAGCGCTCCTAAAGCTAGTGCTTCCAAATAAACCTGTTGGATTATAACCTGGTGTTGTATGATTTTTAACTGTGTGTGAAAACATTAACTTGGTTAGATTTATTGTTGTCACATGTACCTAAATGCAGTGAAAAACTCAGTGAGTAGCACAGACAGATCATAACAAACAAGGCCATACAGATCACAGGGTGTTTACACAGAACAAGGCATATGAAGTTACAACTGCACATGAGATGCACAAAAGCAAGATCAACATTAGATTTGAGATTAGAGAGGTTCATTCATCAGTCTAATAACAGCCGAGAAGAAACTGTTCCTGAACCTGTTGGTGTGTGTGTGATTCCAAGCTTCTGTATTTTCTGTCTGACGAAAATCCTGAAAACATGGCGACATTTTAAAGTGCTATAAATAAAACTGTTGCAGATTTAGAAGTGGTGTCTTTTGCAATAAACAAGATACTAAAATGTTCACTAAACCTGTTCAGAAATGTTATTACACACCCCTGGAGCAGGTGAAGCTTGAATCCAGGTCTTCTGGCTCAAAGGTAGGGACACGAGCACTGCACTCCAAGAGCCCAGCATCCAAGACTACTCCTTCCCTTGTGTTTATATCACGAATACCATCACAAACAACAGTTTTTTTCCACCACCAACCAAATATGACAATTCTTACCTATTAATGACCATCAATTGAGTTATTGAGTATAGAAGCAAAGAGGTCCTTCTGCAGATGTACAGGGAGACCGCACCTGGAATGCTGTGTGCAGTTTTGGTCTCCAAATTTGAGGAAAGACATTCTGGCTAATCAGGGAGTGCAGCGTAGGCTCTCGAGGTCAATTCCCAGAATGACGGGACTGTCTTACGCTGAAAGATTGGAGCAACTGGGCTTGTATCTCCTTGAGTTTAGAAGGCCGAGAGGGGATCTGATTGAGACATATAAGATTATTAAAGGATTGGACATTCTGGAGGCAGGAAGCATGTTTCCGCTGATGGGTGAGTCCTGAACCAGAGGACACAGTTTAAAAATAAGGGGTTGGCCATTTAGAACAGAGTTGAGGAGAAACTTCTTCACCCAGAGAGTGGTGGGTGTATGGAGTGCTCTGCCCCAGAAGGTTGTGGAGGCCAGGTGTCTGGATACTTTCAAGAAAGAGTTGGATAGACCTCTTAAGGATAGTGGAATCAAGGGTTATGGGGATAAGGCAGGAACAGGATACTGATTGTGGATGATCAGCCATGATCATAATGAATGGTGGTGCTGGCTCGAAGGGCAGAATGGCCTACTCCTGTACCTATTGTCTATTGTCTATAATAAATCCCATGGTCCCAATGTTCAGTTGACATGGTGAATTAATGAGGGCAATGGTGAGGGAGCGGTATGGAGAAAGAGAGGTGACTATATCAAAGTAGAGTTGGAAAGGGAGATAAGGACCTCTACCCTCTAAGGTGTCCACCTCTTGATAAAGACATGAAGAGAATTGGTGGACATCACGTGCTCCCTCTCCAAAGGCACCCGGCAGGAGCACAGGTACGAGCGGTGCATTCTAGATCATCATAACCATGAGTTAAAAATATTGCTACTCATCACTCCTCTCTCTTTTTAAGCCAATGCCCTGAAGTGAGTCTTGCCCACCAACCGGGTATGGCAATGCATGGCAGTGGATAATTACCTGCAGGTTGTGTGTCCTGGCATACCAGCACAGGGGCGTTTCCTGCCAGCTCACTGTTCCCCCCCCCCCCCCCCCCCCCCCCCAGGAGCCGGGAGAGCTCCGTAGTACACAAAACACAAGCCAAAGGGCCCGCACAATAATCCCCCACACCTACCACTCACACCTTACACCCCCCCACCCCAACTATGTACCAGACTGCCTGCTGAGGTTGTGCAGATTCAGTCAAAAGAAAAATAAGGTCAACCCCACCTCAAGTGAGAGTGATTGCTCCTCAGTGAGACAGTCCCAGTGCTACAGCCCTAATCCTCTGCACCATTCTAACACTGGCTTCTTCCACTGTTCTGTCGTCGGGGCCTCAGGATTTGGAATTCCCTCCCTGACTCTCTCCACCTCCCCTTTTTTTTGAGTCACGCTTTGGACACTCTTCCTTCCTGTCCTTCTGCAATGAAATCCATCGAGCATTAAAGAGGCCTTTTGGCCCATTGGGCATGTACCATACCTATTGGTTTCCTATACTTGGGAATGTATTACTGTGTAAAAATGCAAATAATTATTTAGCCACTTTCGTCAAATACTTGACTTGATACCATGTCAGCCGTGAAACAGCACCAAGAACAGAGGCAAGTTCTCAAGCTGATCGACCAGGTGCTGAATCGCAAACTGAGTCAGCATAAACTTGGTCAAACTGCATCTTGTTGTTCTCAAAGCTTCCCCATAGGGTGTTCATGCCTTGGATGCAGAGTCTCAGAGTGTGCTCACTGGTAAAGGTGGTCTTTCCACTGCCTGTGGGACCTGTGAAAATAGTTGTCTACTGACTCTTGAACAAGACATAATCATCTGTTCTCCCTGTCTTCAGCTCGCTGCATTTGACAAATGGAAACAGTATACAGTGTTTATTCTCTGTGTTTATTCACAGAGCCCTGCATCAACACCAAATGAGCTACTGAGGATTGATTTGATTTATCCTAGTTATGTGTACATAATTACAATGAACAGTTTTTGTTTGCAAGCAGTACAGGCAGAACATATTAAGCAAAGACGTCTGGATCTCAGGGTGCTTAGGAAGAGCGAGGGTGCATTCAGGTTACACAGGAGGTGCATAAAGCAAGATCAAAATTAAAAAGATCAACAGTAAAAATCACACAACACAAGGTTAAAGTCCAACAAGTTTATTTGGAAGTACTAGCTTTTGGATCTGGAATATGTTTTAAAAATTAATTTTAATCTTGGTAGAAACCAGTAGCATTTCCACTCTATGTCAGCTTATTTTAATTTTCAAAGTATTTTTCTCCTCTCTCATTGAAAATGGCCAAATCACTAAATTCTGGTCATGGTAGGAAGTTTGCTTCCAATAAAAGCCAATGTGGTTGGAATATCCTTTGACTAAATCAATCCTCATCCATTCACACCTAGCAAAAGTCATGTCATTTGCTTTGAAACAGTTCCATTGGAGACATAGAGTCATAGAGATGTACAGCATGGAAACAGACCCTTCAGTCCAACTCATCCATGCTGACCAGATATACCAACCCAATCTAGTCCTACCTTCCAGCACCCAGCCCATATCACTCTAAACCCTTCCTATTCATATACCCATTCAGGTGCCTCTTAAATGTTGCAATTGTACCAGCCTTCACCACTTCCTCTGGCAGCTCATTCCATACATGTATTATCCTCTGCGTTAAAAAGTTGCCCCTTAGGTCTCTTTTATATCTTTCCCCCTCACCCTAAATCTATGCCTTCCAGGTCTGGACTCCTCAACCTCAGGGAAAAGACTTTGCCTATTTACCCTATCCATGCGCCTCATAATTTTGTAAACCTCTATAAGTTCACCCCTCAGCCTCCGACACTCCAGGGAAAACAGCCCCAGCCTGTTCAGCCTCTCCCTGTAGCTCAGATCTTCCAACCCTGGCAACATCCTTGTCAATCTTTTCTGAACCCTTTCAAGTTTCAAAACATCTTTCCGATAGGAAGGAGACTGGAATTGCATGCAATATTCCAACAGTGGCCTAACCAATGTCCTGTACAGCTGCAACATGACCTCCCAACTCCTGTACTCAATACTCTGACCAATAAAGGAAAGCATACCAACTGCCTTCTTCACTATCCTATCTACTTGCGACTCCACTTTGAAGGAGCTATGAACCTGCACTCCAAGGTCCCTTTGTTCAGCAACACTCTCAAGGGCCTTACCGTGAAGTGTATACGTCATAGTGTCATAGAAATGTACAACATGGAAACAGACCCTTCGTTCCAACCCGTCCATGCCGACCAGATATCCCAACCCAATCTAGTCCCACCTGCCAGCACCTGACCCATATCCCTCCAAACCCTTCCTATTCATATACCCATCCAGATGTCTCTTAAATGTTACAATTGCACCAGCCTCTGTCACATCCTCTGGCAGCTCATTCCATACACATACCACCCTTTGCATGAAAAAATTGCCCCTTAGGTCTCTTTTATATGATTCCCCTCTCGCCCTAAACCTATGCCCTCTAGTTCTAGACTCCCCGACCTCAAGGAAAAGACTTTGTCTATTTATCCTATCCATGCCCCTCATAATTTTGCAAACCTCGATAAGGTCACCCCTTAGCCTCCGACGCTCCAGGGAAAACAGCCCCAGCCTGTTCAGCCTCTCCCTATAGCTCAGACCCTCCAATCCTGGCAACATCCTTGTAAATCTTTTCTGAATCCTTTCAAGTTTCACAACATCTTTTCGATAGGAAAGGAGACCAGAATTGCATGCAATATTCCAACAGTGGCCTAACCAATGTCCTGTACAGACGCAACTTGACCTCCCAACTCCTATACTCAATACTCTGACCAATAAAGAGAAGCATACCAAATGCCTTCTTCACTATCTTATCTACCTGCGACTCCAATTTCAAGGAGCTATGAACCTTCACTCCAAGGTCTCTTTGTTCAGCAATACTCCCTAGGACCTTACCGTTAAGTGTGTACGTGATGCTAAGATTTGCTTTCCTAAAATGCAGCACCTCGCATTTATCTAATTTAAACTTCATCTGCCACTTCTCAGCCCATTGGCCCATCTGGTCCAGATCCTGTTGTAATCTGAGGTAGCCCTCTTCGCTGTCCACTACACCTCCAGTTTTGGTGTCATCTGCAAACTTACGAACTGTACCTCTGATGCTCGCATCCAAATCATTTATGTAAATGACAAAACGTAGAGGGCCCAGCACTGATCCTTGAGGCACTCCACTGGTCACAGGCCTCCAGTCTGAAAATCAACCCTCCACCACCATTCTCTGTCTTCTTCCTTTGAGCCAGTTCTATATCTAAATGGCTAGTTCTCCCTGTATTCCATGAGATCTAACCTTGCTAATCAGTCTCCCAATTGGAACCGTGTTGAACGCCTTACTGAAATCCACATAGATTACATCTGATGCTAAGATTTGCTTTCCCAAAATGCAGCACCTCACATTTATCTGAATTAAACTCCATCTGGCACTCCTCAGCCCATTGGTCCATCTGGTCAAAATCGCGTTGTAATCTGAGGTGACCCTCTTCGCTGTCCAATACACCTCCAATTTTGGTGTCATCTGCAAACTTATGAACTGTACCTCTTATGCTCGCATCCAAATCACTTGTGCAAATGACAAAATGTAGAGGACCCAGCACCGACCCTTGTAGCACTCCACTGGTCACAGGCCTCCAGTCTGAAAAACAACCCTCCACCACCACCCTCTGTCTTCTACCTTTGAGCCAGTTCTGTATCTAAATTGCTAGTTCTCCCTGTATTCCATGGGATCTAATCTCGCTGATCACTCTCCCATGGGGAACCTTGTCGAACGCCTTACTGAAGTCCATATAGATCACATCTACCACTCTGCCCTCATCAATCCTCTTTGTTACTTCTTCAACAAACTCAATCAAGTTTGTGAGACATGATTTCCCACACACAAAGTCATGTTGACTATCCCTAATCAGTCCTTGTCTTTCCAAATACATGTACATCCTGTCCCTCAGGATTCCCTCAAACAAATTGCCTATCACCGACGTCAGGCTCACTGGTCTGTAGTTCCCTGGCACGTCCTTACCACCTTTCTTAAACAGTGGCACCATGTTAGCCAACATCCATTCTTCTGGTATCTCACCTGTGACTATCGATGATACAAATACCTCAGCAAGACGCCCAGCAATCACTTCTCCAGCTTCCCACAGAGCAGATCAGTCTAATAACAGTCAGGAAGAAGCTGTCCTCGAACCTGGTGGTGCGTGTGTTCAGGCTCCTGTATCTTCTGCCTGATGGAAGAGGTTGTAGGAGAGCATTACCGGGATGGGAAGGATCGTTGATGATGTTGGTTGCCTTCCCGTGGCAGCGGAGGTTCTGGGAGCAGATGTGTGCTGCGCAGCAGAGGCATAATCAGTTTGTGGATGTTTATGCTTGTGCTCTCTCACATGAACTCTGTGTTCTGAACTTTCACTCACAAACAAAGCTAGAAACTGACAGCACCCTAATTAGTTTTTGACCTACCCTCTGTCTGTTGGCTTGCATTCCGATAGCAACCTTGTGTCACATGGGCTTTTCCTGGATCTAAATGCCATGCTTGGACACTCACTTATACCCCTTTGTGATATTCTCCAGTTTCACTTTGGAATCAAAAGGGTTAGCTCACAGAAATAAAATGCAGGCTATTCTCCAAATGGGTGGGTGATCACACTGGCCATTATCACGTTGCTATTCACTGGAAGAAAATTTGCTATTTCCTACGTTACAATAGTTTCAAAGTGTTTCGTCGGACATAAAATCCTGTAGAATGCCCTGAGGTCATGAAAGGTGACCTATAAATGCAAAATTTTCTTCCTTTAACATACGCGCTAAGGAATCGGCATTGCTGTATGTTTGTTGACCATATGGCTTCATATGTTTAATACAAACACATAAAAGGGAAACAGATGTGTCTGCTTCATGTAAGGCTGTGCACTGACATAATGTCGCATTATTGCGTTCAGATTATCACCTCCTGCAGAAGCAACATTTCCGGAATACATTTATTTCTTGAAAAGGCCAGGTAGAGGCCTGCTGAGGATATTAGTGAAATAAAGTCCCTGGGAGCCCTGGATCGGGATTATCTGGTGATTAGCTGTTGGTGGTCACAGAGTAAACCAGCATCTTTGCTAACTTGTTGAGAGAAATTAACCGCATGGAACCAATCTTTGCAGGATCTGATTGCTACTTAGAAAGAACTAGAGACCAATAGGAGTTCAAAGTTTGGGAGAAGATTTGTAGCTCGGGTGTTCGTTGTTGTGGTTCTGTTCGCCGAGCTGGGAATTTGTGTTGCAGAGGTTTCGTCCCCTGTCTAGGTGACATCCTCAGTGCTTGGGAGCCTCCTGTGAAGCGCTTCTGTGATCTTTCCTCCGGCGTTTGTAGTGGTTTGAATCTGCCGCTTCCGCTTGTCAGTTCCAGCTGTCCGCTGCAGCGGTCGGTTATTGGGTCCAGGTCGATGTGCTTATTGATTGAATCTGTGGATGAGTGCCATGCCTCTAGGAATTCCCTGGCTGTTCTCTGTTTGGCCTGTCCTATAATAGTAGTGTTGTCCCAGTCGAACTCATGTTGCTTGTCATCTGCGTGTGTGGCTACTAAGGATAGCTGGTCATGTCGTTTCGTGGCTAGTTGGTGTTCATGGATGCGGATCGTTAGCTGTCTTTCTGTTTGTCCTATGTAGTGTTTTGTGCAGTCCTTGCATGGGATTTTGTATACTACTGGACCTGTGCCTCACAACACACTTCACATTCAACAACCAAATATATGAACAAATCAACGGAACACCCATGGGCTCACCCATCTCTGGATTCATAGCAGAAGCGGTAATGCAAAGGTTAGAACAAACAGTCTCACCACAAATTCAACCCAAACTCTGGGTCAGGTATGTGGATGACACCTTTGTAATCATTAAAAACACAGAAATAGAGAACACACATCAGATCATCAACGCCACACTCCCAGGAATCCGATTCACAAGAGAGGAAGAAAAGGACAATCAACTCCCATTCCTAGACGTGATGGTACAGAGAACACCAAACGGAGAATTCACCATAAAGGTATACAGGAAAGCCACACACACAGACCAAGTCCTCAACTATGAAAGCAACCACCCCGACACACACAAAAGAAGTTGCATCAAGGCACTATTCAAAAGGGCCACAACACACTGCAGCACACCAGAACTGCAAAAAGAGGAAGAAGAACACATATACAATGTATTCGCCAAAAATGGATACCTGCGCAATTTCATCAACAGATGCCTAAGGCAAAGAGAATGGAATGAGGACATACCACAATTCAAAGGACTAGCAACACTACCATACATCAAGAGCATTTTTCAACTGACAGTCAGATTACTGCGACCACTAGGACTCATAATAGCACACAAACCAACAGCCACTCTCAGACAACAACTCACCAGAACGAAGAACCCGATACCCAGCATGAGCAAAACCAATGTAGTGTACAAAATCCCATGCTAGGACTGCTCAAAACACTACATAGGACAAACAGAAAGACAGCTAACGATCCGCATCCATGAACACCAACTAGCCACGAAACGACATGACCAGCTATCCTTAGTAGCCGCACACACAGATGACAAGCAACATGAATTCGACTGGGACAACACTGCTATTACAGAACAAGCCAAACAGAGAACAGCCAGGGAATTCTTAGAGGCATGGCACTCATCCACAGATTCAATCAATAAGCACATCGACCTGGACTCAAAATACCGACCACTGCAGCAGACAGCTGGAACTGACAACCGGAAGTGGCAGATACAAATCACTATAAATGCTGGAGGAAAGATCACAGAAGCACTTCACAGGAGGCTCCCAAGCACTGAGGATGTCACCTAGACAGGGGACGAAACGTTTGCAACACAAACTCCCAGCTCGGCGAACAGAACCGCAACAACACCAATAGGAGAGAAATTGAGATTCCATTTGTTTAGAGTGCTGTGCATGATTCTGATCATCATACATTCTGAGAAGGATTAGAGTTATTGGAGATGGTGCAGAAAGCTGATGCGACAGCTGCAGTTATCCCTATCAGGAACAATTAAAAAGGTTAGAGAACTTTTATTTCAAGAAGAGAAGGCTATAGGATGACCTACATCATTAGTAAGAATTACACAGGGTTTGATAGGGCAGATGTTGAAATGTTTCCACTTGTTGGGGAGATCAGAACTTGAGCCTCGTTAAAAATAAAATAAGAAATTCAGGAGGAAGTTTTTTTACTGAGAGAGTGGGAGAATATAGAATCATTGAGAATGATTGCAGTGCAGATGAGACCATTCAATCCATCGTGTCTGTGCTGGCTCCTTGAGGAAACAATTCACCTTATGCCTGTCAGCAGTTCTTTTCTGCAATCTTGTCCATTTCAGAAAAGTACCCAACCCTCTCTCATGAATGCTCCAACTGACACTGTCTCCACCATCGTCTCAGACAGCGTACTCTAGCTCCTAACCATTGCATACATATCATTTTTCCTTTAGTCACCTTCTTCTTCTTTTGCTAATCTGAGTCTCCTTGTTTTCAATCCTGCTCCAGGTGGACCACTTCCCCCCTCTCTCTATTCTGCCCAGATTTTAAACACTGACCAAATCTTCTCTTAGCCTTCCCTTCTCCAAGGAGGCTATTCATAACCTACCAATCTATCAAAGTAATTGAAGTTGCTTGTCCTGTAAGTATTCTCATTATTCTTTACCACACCATTTCTAAGTGGGCAGTTAATACACTTGCCTTCATTGATTAGTGCATTGACTTTGGCGTTAGCATGTCATGTTATAGAGTCATAAAGTCATTGAGATGTACAGCATGGAAACAGACCCTTCGGTCCAACCCGTCCAGATATCCCAACCCAATCTAGTCCCACCTGCCAGCACCCGGCCCATATCCGTCTAAACCCTTTCTATTCATACACCCATCCAAATGCCTCTTAAATGTTGCAATTGCACCAGCCACCACCACTTCCTCTGGCACCTCATTCCATACACGTACCACCCTCTGCATGAAAAAGTTGCTCCTTAGGTCTCTTTAATAGCTTTCTCCTCTCACCCTAAATTTATGCCCTCTAGTTCTGGACTCCCCAACCCCAGATTTATTTATTTATTTACCCTATCCATGCGCCTCATAATTTTGTAAACCCCTATAAGGTCACCCCTCAGCCCCAGCCTGTTCCGCCTCTCCGTGTAGCTCAAATCCTCCAACCCTGGCAACATCCTTGTAAATCTTTTCTGAACCTTTTCAAGTTTCACAACATCTTTCCGATAGAAAGGAGACCAGAATTGAATGCAATATTCCAACAGTGGCCTAGCCAATGTCCTGTACAGCCACAACATGACCTCCCAGCTCCTGTACTCAATACTCTGACCAATAAAGGAAAGCATACCAAATGCCTTCTTCACTATCCTATCTACCTGCAACTCTACTTCCAAGAAACTATGAACCTGCACTCCAAGGTCTGTTTGTTCAGCAACACTCCCTAGGACCTTACCGCTAAATGTATGCGTGATGCTCAGATTTGCTTTCCCAAAATGCAGCACCTTGCATTTATCTGAATTAAACTCCATCTGCCACTTCTCAACTCATTGGCCCATCTGATCAAGATCTTGGTGTAATCTGAGGTAATCTTCTTTGCTGCCCACTACACCTCCAATTTTGGCGTCATCTGCAAACTTACTAACTGTACCTCTTATGATCGCATCCAAATCATTTATGTAAATAACAAAAAGTAGAGGACCCAGCACTGATCCTTGTGGCACTCCACTGGTCACAGACCTCCAATCTGAAAAACAACCCTCCACTACCAACCTCTGTCTTCTACCTTTGAGCCAGTTCTATATCCAAATGGCTAGTTCTCCATGTGTTGCAGTTGTACAGGACATTGGTTAGGCCACTTACAGAATATTATGTACAATTCTGGTCTCCCTGCTACAGGATGTTGTGAAACTTGAAAGGGTTCAAAAAACATTTACAAGGATGCTGTCAGGGTTAGAAGGTTTGAGCTATAGGGAGAGAGTGAATGGGCTGGACCTGTTTTCTTTGGAGAGTCAGAGGTTGAGTGGTGATTTTATAGAGGTTTATAAATCATAAGTGGCAATGATAGAGTGAATAGACAAGGTCAATTCCCTAAGTTAGGGAACTCCAAAACTAGACGACATGGGTTAGAAGTGAAAAGGAAAACATCTGAAGCAGACCCAAGGTGTAACTTTTTCCCACAGAGGGTGATGTGTGCATGAATTGAGTTGCTAGAAGTAATGGTGGAGGCTGATACAATTACAACATTTAAAAGGCATCAGGATGGGTACATGAAGGTTTAAACAATCCTTAGATAAGCACGTGGGTGATTTTGGGATAGTGTAGGGGGACAAGCTGAGAATAGTTCACAGGTCATCGCAACATTGAGGGCCGAAGGGCCTGTTCTGCGCTGTATTGTTCTATGTTCTATGAAAAGGAAGGATTTAGAAGGATATGGACCAAATGTTGGCAAATGGAACTAAATTAATTTAAGATGTCTGGTTGGCATGAATGAATTGGACGAAAAGGTCAGTTTCTGTGCTGTACATCTCTATGACACTATCCCTATAATTATTTCACATACTCCTGAAATTATGGTGCCTAGAACTGGACAAAATACTCTAGATGCATTAGAATCAATCCTTTACACAGATTTAACATAACTTCCTGGCTTTTGTAAGCTTCACCCTTATTGGTAAAGCTAAGGATGCCTTATGCTTTAGGTGATTAAAGATGTGTGAATTTAAAAATATTTTAATGTCATTTATTTTACATTTTGGATTTTGATCTAATGGCATGTGAAATTTGGTATGTGTTTATGAGAGGGTTTATTTGATTAACTTGTCAGGCTTTCTGGAGCTATGATTTTGTTTTTAAAAATATGATATATGAAATTGTTCCTGGGGCACTAATGAGTATTTACTTGCATTTTAGGAGTTTTACAATTATAAATAATAAACATCAAAGAAAAGACTGCTTCCAATGAAAATGATCAAGTTCTTTTTTGCTTAAAGGAAGCACCCATATCTTGAAATACCTTTGTGGTTCAGTATGCAAAAGCCCTGAACAAGGTTAGATCTGTAACACAGCTTCTTCTAAAAATAAAGAGGTAGCTTAGAACTGTAAGAAAAAGGCTACCTCTGTTTAGGCTGTTTAACTTTAAAGATCCAAACCAGTTTTGTTTGGTTAGAATCCTGAAGGGGTTATTTGAAACTGAGAAAATCTAAGCTTAGTTGTGTGAATTCTCAAAGATGAAAATGTGTTGCTGGTTAAAGCACAGCAGGTTAGGCAGCATCCAAGGAATAGGAAATCCGACGTTTCGGGCATAAGCCCTTCATCAGGAATAGCCTGAAACGTCGGATTTCCTATTCCTTGGATGCTGCCTAACCTGCTGTGCTTTAACCAGCAACACATTTTCAACTGTGATCTCCAGCATCTGCAGACCTCATTTTTTACCTGAATTCTCAAAGAAGCAGCTATTAAACTCTGAAGACCATAGATTGAAAGCAACATTAACTCAAACCCCTTAGATGTGATAGGGAAAAAAACTGATTGTCTGATGTTTGAGGGTTTTAAAGGGGTGTTGCTTGGACAAAGAGAATATTGACTTTTACCATGTGCTTCAAAATCTTTCAACTTGCGCATTATGTAAACAGTTTAGATTATTCAATTTTATCTTCATTTTTCTTGGGTAAAAAACTTCTATGTTATGGCTAAGACTAAATCTGGGAATTGCTTGCATTTCAATGAAAGTTCACCTTGTTAAATTAAAAATAAAATAAAATATGATTTAGCAGGAGATTTCAGACTTGTCCAATAAACTTCAGATGGAAACAGAGCATTTGTTATCTTTTCTCTCCACATGCCCTGCTACACTCAACAGTTTATGCAAATATACCCTCAGGTTCTTCTGCCTCTGTCCTCTATTATACCTTTTATATTATAGCAGGCCTGAAATTTCGATCAAGGTTAGAGACTCTATTTATTAAAATTCAACCCATTTACCTTCAAATCCATTCTGCATTGGATTTGCCAGAATGGGAGACTCCTGGCAATGATACAGTTAAGATCTGACCAGGAAACATTGGATCCAACAGGAGGAAATCCATACCCCTTTTAAGCAATTATTGTGCTGTATTCCAAAGTTTAAATCTCCAGTAGCAACAGCCAGTCACTTTGACATCTTTTGTGAAAAGTTAAGTATGTCAGGTAAGCATTGACATGGAGGCTGGGTTTGGGTGAGGACAGTCAGGAAGGTGGGTGGGGCCTGATGGAGACAGGTTAGTGGGGGGAGGTTATGGCACATGATGTAAGGGGCTGGGTGTCAGGAAAGTTGACCAGAGCTTAGGGTTTATTAATGAGACGGATCACGGTCAGAGTGTTGTGTTCAACATTGTGGGGCTGGTAGATTTTGATCCCGAAAGGTGGATGGGTGTTGCTGTGGTGCAGGTTTCTAATAAATTAATATACATCAAAATGGATAACGTTTTATTAACCAGCACTTATGGAACTAGTTGTGTGCTGGTTGATCAAATATTCCGGTTGATTAAGCGGTATGCTTAATCACTGTAAAATCACACAGTTAAGTGACAGAAATGAAAAGCAGGGGGCATACACATCACTATTATACATTATTTACCTCATAAATCACTTAAATAATAACGTGACCTCACCTTAAATAACACTGACTGCCAGGAGACTTCCCTCTGGCACAGTCAGCTGACTACTCAGATGTCATGAAGATTGCAATAATACAGTAAACTTTGCATATTTAAGGTTTATAATTTTTGCCGGTTTGTCAAGAGAGCCAGTTTATCAACGTGCCAGTTAAAACAAACTTTGCTGTGTTTGAAAGAAGAGGAAAAGCAGATTTCAAACATTTTTAAATTTATTCATTCACAAGATGTGGTTTTGCTAACGAGGCCAGAATTTATTGCGCATCCTTAAATGCCCAGAGCACAATTAAGACTCAATCGGATTGGTATGGTCTGGAGTCACATGTACGGCAAATCAGGCAAGGGCAGAACTTTCCTGCTCTCCAAGGCCATTTGATATTTTAAAAACTGTTGACAACTGACATCGTTAGACTCTTAACTCCAAGTTTTATTAAATTTAAATTCCCCTACCGGCCAAGGCAGGATTTGAACCTGGACCCTCAGAACATCATCTGAGCTCTTGGATGAGTTCTCTACTGACAATGTCACTGGGACATCACCTCTGTAATAGTTCTGTGGAGGTGCCTTGTTTTATTTTTCATTCAGATAATAATTGTGAGTGGTAAACCTAAATCAGCTTTTCCATGAAAGAATGAGACTTATATAAAATGGGGAGTTAAGCACTGAATATTTACTTAAAGTTGAGTTTTGAAATGAATAGTCAGGGATTGCTAGTCAGTTGAGATCATAAGATAAGTCATTCCCAGAAGATGGGCTGTTTTAATTAGCTTGTAAGTAGTTGCCAGGCCACAAGAGCTGGTAGCAATCTCCATGTTTTCAGAATTGGGAAGAAGTATCCAGTCTAACAAAACTAAAAGCAAGTCTTAACTTGCTTCAGGAATCTGAGGAGAAGAGTTGTAAAGAGTGTTTAAATAAGAAAAAAGCTAAAGGGTTAAGTTGGGAATGGTACTCACCTGGGATTGAGTGTCTGTAAAAGATAATGTTGGGA
Organism: Hemiscyllium ocellatum; assembly: GCF_020745735.1. Lineage (NCBI taxonomy): Eukaryota > Metazoa > Chordata > Chondrichthyes > Orectolobiformes > Hemiscylliidae > Hemiscyllium > Hemiscyllium ocellatum. The sequence continues at coordinate 7,437,417 of NC_083410.1, read as the reverse complement.
AAATGATTGCAACTTTCTATTTTGCTGCTTATACTAGGATCCTTATAAATTATCTTTGTTTTTAATTTTGCATCATAATCTTTGTTCTTTGTTAAAAGAACATTAGCAGTCTGGAGTGAATATGTTCAGAGACTGACTACTGCCTTACACAAGCTGCAGAAATGAAACTGATGATCTAACAAGCCAGGTTTCATTCTGTCATCTCATGTGCCCAATATTACCATCATCCCCAACCATAACTATTGGGTCTAGTGGAGAGGGTTGGAGTGTCTATTTGGGGGTGGTTTTTGGTTCAGGCATGGTGCAGACCTTTGGTGGATGAGGCTTAGGTCCAGTTTGAGAAAGGAGGCTGTGATGTTGGTGGAATGGGATGCAGTTTTGCAGATGGGGGGGGTGGGGGGGTCATTGAGTCCAGTAAGGATAGTGTTGGTTGGACAGGCATTCAGGGGTCAGGTAGAGTCAGTGAGGTGGGAGTGGGTAGGTTGGTGTTGAGGCAGAAGGGGTGGGTAACAGCTCTGGTACTGATCGAGATGTCAGTCCGTGTCAGGGGTGGGTGTTGGTTCAATGGATAGGCTGGGGGTCGGATACAGGGTTGGGTTAGAGTGTGAGTCAAGTTAGGGAATGTGGTTGTTGGGGCCAGTGTGGGGGTGGGGGTGGCTGTTGGTGAGGGGTTTGGAGTGATTTGTTGGGTCTGGTGATGGGCAAGCGTGGGGTTAGGTTGGAGCATATCAGGCTGGTCAGGGGAATATCGGACTTCATAAGGTGAAGGGGATGAGAGGTTCCAGATGTCAGGGGATATCATTAGAGACTCAGTGGCGAGATAGGAGCTATTTTTCATTGTCAGGTGCTGCAGTAGATTTCTAATCCTCTAACCATTCCGGTAAATATTCGAGTTAAATATATCCGAACCCTACGAATTTTTTGTCTTTAATGGGCTTTATCAGTGGACATACTGGAGAATTGTCCACTTAAGTGTTCAATTTGTCAGGCAATTCTTCTGGTGCTCACTGCATCAGGCTTTGTGCAGTCTCCTGATGTGTGACTCTGGCCTGCACTGTTACAACCGCCATCTCACCATTGGAACATCTGGGTTATGGACCCTCTATATTCTACTCGTCAAAATTCACACCTCCCTGTAATAAGCTGTCACCTGCCCACCCACCCCACTAAACAGTTCCTGTTCTTGTGAAGTTCTACAGCATCCTCTGTACAATACTCAATGTGTCCGAGTTTCGGATTGCCACTATACAGAATGCAATACGACAATGAGCATGCATCATGAACATGGAGGCTGGGAGAAAGGATAAAAATCACACAACACCAGGTTATAGTCCAACAGGTATAATTGGAAGCACACTAGCTTTCAGAACATCGCTCCTTCATCAGGTGACTACCACCTGATGAAGGAGCGTCGCTCCGAAAGCTACTGCTTCCAATAAACCTGTTGGACTATAACCTGATGCTGTGTGATTTTTAACTTTGTACACCCCAGTCCAACACCGGCAGCTCCAAATTGGGAAAAGGATGTCACTGATGTGAATATGTACAAGCTCATGTCTTGCATGGACTGTTTGGGTTGAATGGCCTGTTTCGATGCTATTGACTGTGTAGCTCTCTTTCTTTGTGTTTGCGAATATGAACTATCCTTTGTACTTCGCTGAGTCAGCTGTGACGTCCCTCAGGATTTCAAACACCAGAAAGGAGCCACGGTTAGTTTCTCTTCCCAATAAAGCTGCCTCTTTGCCAGGCATCACATTTTCAGACAAAGTGTAATAGAACTCTGGGATTCTCTCCCCAGAGAAACAGTTAAGGGTTGGAGCCACCAGAAAATGTCGGGCTGAAATGGATAGATTTTTGTTCATTTAAAAGGTATGAAGAGATGTAGAGAGAGGGTGAATGGAGTTCAGTTGCAGATCAGCCCAGACTTCATTATATGAAATGCAAGAGCGCAACAAGAGTAGTCCATTCAGCCCCTTAAGCCTTCTCCACTACTCAATAAAATCTTGACTGAACTGACTACTGCATATTCCAGCCTATCCTGGATAAGCTTTCACCCTGTGGTTCAAACACTGGAGTTGAAGATCAGAACAATCTTGGCTCCGGGTCGGCCTCCTCTTAAATTCCAAGTATCACGAGAAGACCAATTCCTTCCACTGTTTTCACCTTCATCTGAATGGATTTTATTGCTAACAGTGTCCCTTTTAACTGTCATGACTCTAACCCACAAAAGTTGGGATAGTGAAGGGGTTGCTAGCAATCATGAGGATTCAGTTTCACTCACAGCTCTGGATATTGTCACTGGGACGTTTCTCTCAGGTGTCTCGCTTTCTCAGATTGCTGCTACATATAGATTCAAAACTCCCTACCTATTATATCACATCCCTTAGCATTCTCTCACTGCAAAGATGCCACCACATTTACACTTTCAATTTCAATTGTCATTCCCAGAAACCCGCTCACAAACTCGGTACCGGACTTCCTTGCAGACTCTACTCAACAACTGAATCATTGGATACACACAACTGTACAAACAAGTATCTGTTGCAGTGTGTAAAAGACAGTATGTAACAGTATAATAACAGCTGAAAAAAACAGAGAACATACCTGATGAGAAAGATTATGTATAAAAAGGTAAGTAACAGGTGGAATATATACCAGGTGTCTAAGTATGGGCCAGATTACACAAACAGATAAGTGTATAAAAGGCAGGGTGTAGAACAGCCATAGTGTCTAGCAGGAGTGTCTATATAAGACATGTTGTACAACAGGCAGGTGTATATTAGTTCATAATGGACAGTGTGTCTAAAGGTGATTTTACAATGGGCATGGTGCATAATGAGTGGTGTTTCCAGTTGCTGGGGGTGACAATGGATGGCTGTGTAAAAGGAGAGTCTGTAACAGGTAAACCTATAAGAAAAGAATGTATAAATGACAGGATGTCTAACAGGTGAGGTGTAGAATAGCTAGGTGAACAAGCAATAGGTCTATATGAGACCAGTCAGCAAGAGGAGAGTGACTAACAAGGAATGTATAACAGGCAGGTTGTTATAATTTGGTGAGTGTATCATAGACAAAGTGAACAAAGGTGAGTGGATAATGGGCATGGTGGGTAATGGGAAGGGTGGATAATGGACAGGGTGGATAATAAACATGGAGGATAATGGGCAGGGCGGATAATGGACAGGGCACATAATGGGCAGGGTGGATAATGGTCAGGGTGGATAATGGGAAGGGTGGATAATGGACAGGGTGGATAACGGACATGAAGGATAATGGGCAGGATGGATAATAGACAGGGTGGATAATAGACAGGGTTGATAATGGGCAAGTAGTATAATGGGCAGGGTGGATAATGGGAAGGGTGGATAATGGACATAATGGATAATGGACATGGAGGATAATGGGCAGGGTGGATAATGGACAGGGAGGTTAATGGGCAGGGTGGATAATGGGCAGAGTCAATAATGGACAGGGTGGATAATGGACAGGGAGGATAATGAGCAGGGTAGATAATGGGCAGGGAAGGAAATGGACAGGGAAGGTAATGGGCAGGTTGGATAATGGGCAGCGTGAATAATGGACAGGGTGTATAATGGACAGGGAGAATAATGGGCAGGGTGGGTAATGGGCAGGATGGATAATGGACAGGGGCATAATGGACAGGGAGAGTAATGGGCAGGTTGGATAATGGCCAGGGTGGATATTGGACAGGATGGATAATGGACAGGGTGGATAATGGGCAGAGTGGATAATGGGCAGGTTGGATAACGGACAGGATGGATAATGGGCAGGGTGGATAATGGACAGGATGGATAATGGGAAGCGTGGATAATGGGCAGGGTGGATAATGGTCAGGGTGTATATTGGACAGGGCGGATAATGGACAGGGTGGACAATGGGCAGGATGGATAATGGACAGGGAGGATAATGGCCAGGATGGATAATGGGCAGGGTGGGTACTGGTCAGGATGGATAATGGCCAGGGTGGATAATGGACAGGATGGATAATGGACAGGGTGTATAATGGCCAGGATGGATCATGGACAGGAAGGATAATGGCCAGGATGGATAATGGGCAGGGTGTGTAATGGACAGGATGGATAATGGGCAGGGTGGATAATGGGCAGGGTGGATTATGGACAGGGTGGATAATGAGCAGGGAGTATAATGCCTTTCTTCATGAATGAGGAAGGTGTGCCATGCAGGCTAAGATAAAAGGTAGGGAGGACGGACTTGGGGTGCGGTAGGTAGAAGATTGTACCTCCCACTTCCTCCAAACCAAAGGAGAAACTATGGACACCTGCATGGGCCCCAGCTATGCCTGCCTCTTTGTAGGATATGTGGAACAGTCCATCTTCCGCAGCTACACTAGCACCAACCCCCACCTTTTCCTCCACTACATCGATGATTGTATCGACGCTACCTTGTGCTTCCACGAGGAGGTTGAACAGTTCATCCACTTTACTAACACCTTCCACCCCGACCTCAAATTTACCTGGACCATCTCAGACTCCTCCCTCTCCTTCCTAGACCTCTCCATTTCTATCTCGGGCAACCAACTCAACACAGACATTTACTATAAATTGACCGATTCCCACAGCTACCTAGACTACACCTCCTCCCACCATGCCCCCTAAAAAAACGCCATCCCATATTCCCAATTCCCTCACCTCTGCCGCATCTGGTCCCAGGAGGACCAATTCCAATACCGAACAACCCAGAATGCCTCCTTCTTCAAAGACCATAATTTCTCCTCAGATGTGGTTGACGATGCTCTCCACTGGATCTCCTCCACTTCCGCCCCTCGGCCCTTGAACCCCGCCCCTCCAATCACCACCAGGACCGAACCCTACTGGTCCTCACCTGCCACCCTACCAACCTCCAGATACATCGTATCATCCTTCGTCATTCCCACCACTTTCAGACAGACCCCACCACCAAGGATATCTTTCCCTCCCCTCCCCTATCGACATTCCGGAAACCCATTCCCTCCGCGACTCCCTCATCTGGTCCACAACCCCCACCAACATTCTTCCATATCCACCACAAATTCACCTGCACGTCCACACACATCATTTACTGTATCCGGTGCACCCAATGTGGCCTTCTCTATATTGGGGAGACAGACCGCCTACTTGTGGAACTTTTCAGAGAACACCTCTGGGACACCCGCACCAACCAACCCCACCGCCCCGTGGCGGAACACTTTAACTCCCCCTCCCACTCCGCCAAGGACATGCAGGTCCTTGGCCTCCTCCATTGCCAGACCATGGCAACACAACGCTTGGAGGAAGAGGGCCTCATCTTCCGCCTTGGAACTCTCCAACCACACAGGATGAATGCAGATTTCTCCAGCTTCCTCATTTCCCCTCCCCCCACCTTATCTCAGGCCTAACCCTTGGACTCTGCACCGCCTTCTTGATGTGCAATCTTCTTCCCGACGTCTCCACCCACACCTCGTCTCTGGCCTATCACCCTCACCTGGACCTTCTTCCACCTATTGCATTCACAACGCCCCTCCCCCAAGTCCCGCCTCCCTACCTTTTATCTTAGCCTGCTTGGCACACCTTTCTCATTCCTAAAGAAGGGCTTATGCCCAAAATGTTGATTCACCTGGTCCTTGGATGCTGCCTGACCTGCTGCGCTTTTCCAGCAACACATTTTTCAGCTCTGATCTCCAGCATCTGCTGCCCTCACTTTCTCCAAGGTGTATAATGGACAGGTGGATAATGGGTAGGGTGGATAATGGGCAGGGTGGATAATGGGCAGGATGGATAATGAGCAGGGTCGATAATGGGTAGGGTGGATAATGGGCAGGGTTGTCATTGGACAGGGAGAATAATGGGCAGGGTGGATAATGTGCAGGGTGGATAATAGGCAGAGTGGATAATGGTCAGGGTGGATAATGGTCAGGGTGGATAATGGGCAGGGTGGAGAATGGACAGGATGAATAATGGACAGGTTGGATAATGGACAGGGAGGTTAATGGGCAGGGTAGATAATGGGCAAGGTGGATAATGGGCAGGGAGGATAAAATGGGCAGTGTGAATAATCAATCGGGTGGATAATGGACAGAGAGGATAATGGGCAGGGTGGATAATGGGCAGGGTGGATAATGGGCAGGGAGAATAATGGGCAGGATGGATATTGGGCAAGTTGGATAATGGGCAGGGTGGATAATGGTCAGGATGGATAATGGGAAGAGTGAATAATGGACAGGGTGGATAATGGACAGGGAGAATAATGGGCAGGTTGGATAATGGGCCGAAGGGATAATATGCAGGTTAGCTAATGGGCAGGATGGATAATGGGCAGGGTGGATAATGGACAGAATGGATAATGGGCAGTGTGGATAATGGGCAGGGTGGATTATGGGTAGGGTGGATAATGGGCAGGGTGGATAATGGGCAGGGTGGATAATGGGCAGGGCGTATAATGGACAGGGCGGATAATGGACAGAGTGGACAATGGGCAGTGTGGATAATGGGCAGGGTGAATAATGGGCAGAGTGGATAATGGGCAGTGTGGATAATGGGCCGGGTGGATAATGTGTAGGGTGGACAATGGTCAGGGTGGATAAAGGGCAGGGTGGGTAATGGACCGGGAGGTTTATGGGCAGGGTGGATAATGGACAGGGAGGGTAATGGGCATTGTGGATAATGGTCAGGATGGATAATGGGCAGGGTGGACAATGGTCAGGGTGGATAACGGACAGGGTGGAAAATGGACAGGGCAGATAATTGGCACATTGGATAATGGGCAGGATGGATAATGGACAGGGAGGATAATGGACAGGGTGGATAATGGGCAGAGTGGGTAATGGACATGGAGGATAATGGACAGGATGGATAATGGGCAGGGTGGATAATGGGCAGGGTGGATAATGGGCAGGTTGGATAATGGGCAGGGTGGATAATGTGCAGGGTGGATAATGGTCAGGGTGAATAATGGACAGGGAGGTTAATGGACAGAGCGTATAATGGACGGGGGGATAATGGACAGGAAGATAATGGGCAGGATGGATAATGGGAAGTGTGAATAATGAGCAGGATGGATAATGGTCAGAGCATATAATGGACAGGGTGGATAATGGGCAGGGTGGGTAATGGACAGGGAGGATAATGGGCAGGGTGGATAATGGACAGGATGGATAATGAGCAAGTTGGATAATGGGCAGGATGGATAATGGACAGAATGGATAATCGGAAGCGTGGATAATGGGCAGGGTGGATAATGGGCAGGATGGATAATGGACAGGGAGGATAATGGCAAGGTGGATAATGGGAAGTGTGGATAATGGGCAGGGTGGATAATAGGCAGGGTCTATTTTGGACAGGGCAGATAATGGACAGGGTGGATAATGGGCAGGATGGATAATGGGCAGGATGGATAATGGCCAAGATGGAAAATGGGCAAGTTGTATAATGGTCAGGGTGGATAATGGACAGGGAGGATAATGGGCAGGGTGGATAATGGGCAGGATGGAAAATGGGCAAGTTGTATAATGGTCATGGTGGATAATGGACAGGGAGGATAATGGACAGGGAGTACAATGGGCAGGTTTGATAATGGGCAGGTTTGATAATGGGCAAGTTGTTTAATGAGCAGGGTGTATAATGGGCAGGGTGGACAATAGGCAGGGTGGATAATGGGCAGGGAGGATAATGGACATGGAGGATAATGGCAGGGTGGATTATGGGCAGGGCATATAATGCCTTTCTTCATGAATGAGGAAGGTGTGCCATGCAGGCTAAGATAAAAGTTAGGGAGGACGGACTTGGGGTGCGGTAGGTAGAAGGTTGTACCTCCCACTTCCTCCAAACCAAAGGAGAAACCATGGACACCCGCATTGGCCCCAGCTATGCCTGCCACTTCGTAGAATATGTGGAACGGTCCATCTTCCGCAGCTACACTAGCACAAACCCCCACCTTTTCCTCCACTACATCGATGATTGTATCGACGCTACCTTGTGCTTCCACGAGGAGGTTGAACAGTTCATCCACTTTACTAACACCTTCCACCCCGACCTCAAATTTACCTGGACCATCTCAGACTCCTCCCTCTCCTTCCTAGACCTCTCCATTTCTATCTCGGGCAACCAACTCAACACAGACATTTACTATAAATTGACCGATTCCCACAGCTACCTAGACTACACCTCCTCCCGCCATGCCCCCTAAAAAAACGCCATCCCATATTCTCAATTCCCTCACCTCTGCCGCATCTGCTCCCAGGAGGACCAATTCCAATACCGAACAACCCAGAATGCCTCCTTCTTCAAAGACCATAATTTCTCCTCAGATGTGGTTGACAATGCTCTCCACTGGATCTCCTCCACTTCCGCTCCTCCGCCCTGGAACCCCGCCCCTCCAATCGCCACCAGGACTGAACCCTACTGATCCTCACCTGTCACCCTACCAACCTCCAGATACATCGTATCATCCTTCATCATTCCCGTCACTTCCAGACAGACCCCACCACCAAGGATATCTTTCGCTCCCCTCCCCTATCAGCATTCCGGAAAACCACTTCCTCCGCGACTCCCTCGTCAGGTCCACAACCCCCACCAACACAACCTCCACTGCCGGCATCTTCCCCTGCAACCGCAAGAAATGCAAACGGGCACGGTGGATAATGGGCACTGTGGAAATTGGGCAGGGTGGATAATGGGTACGGTGGATAATGGACAGGGTGGATAATGGGCAGGGTGGATAACAGGCAGGTTGGATAAAGGACAGGGTGGATAATGGATAGGGTGGATAATGGGCAGGGTGGATAATGGGCAGTGTGGATTATGGGCATGGTGGATAATGGGCAGGGTGGAAATTGGGCAGGGTGGATAATGGGTACGGTGGATAATGGAGAGGGTGGATAATGGGCAGGTTGGATAATGGGCACGGTGGATAATGGGCAGGGTGGATAATGGGCAGGGTGGATAATTTGCACGGTGGATAATGGGCAGGGTGGATATTGGGCAGGGTGGATAATGGGCCGGGTGGATTATGGGCAGCGTGGATAATGGGCAGGGTGGATAATGGGCAGGTTGGATAATGGAGAGGGTGGATAAAGGGCAGGTTGGATAATGGGTACGGTGGATAATAGACAGGATGGATAATGGGCAGGGTGGATAATGGGCACGGTGGATAATGGGCAGGGTGGATATTGGGCAGGGTGGATAATGGGCAGGGTGGATTATGGGCAGCGTGGATAATGGGCAGGGTGGATAATGGGCAGGGTGGATAATGGGCAGGTTGGATAATGGAGAGGGTGGATAAAGGGCAGGGTGGATAATAGACAGGATGGATAATGGGCAGGGTGGATAATGGGCAGGGTGGATAATGGGCACTGTGGATAATGGACAGCGTGAATAATGGATAGGGTGGATAATGGGCAGCGTGGATAATGGATAGGATGTATAATGGGCAGGATGGACAATGGGCACGGTGGATAATGGGCAGTGTGGATAATGGGCACATTGGATAATGGGCAGGATGGATAATGTGGTGCTGGAAAAACACAGCAGGCCAGGCGGCATCCGAGAAACAGGAGAAGCCCTTCTGGTCTTATGCCCGAAATGTTGATTATCCTGCTCCTCGGATGCTGCCTGGCCTGCTGTGTTTTTCCAGCACCACATTTTTCAACTCTGGTCTCCAGCATCTGCAGTCCTCACTTTCTCCTTCCAGGGTGAATAATGGCCAGGGTTTATAATTGACAAGGTGGATAATGGCAGGGTGGATAATAGGCAGGGTGTATAATGGGCAAAGTGGATAGTTGGCAGGGTTTATAATAGGCAGGGATTGTAATGAGCAGGGTGGATAAAGGGCATGGTGGATAATGGGCAGGATGTATAATGGGCAAGGTGAATAATTGGCAGAGTGGATAATGGGCAGGGTTTATAATGGGCAGAGTATTTAATGGGCAGGGTGTTTAATGGGCAGGGTGTATAATGGGAGCGTGGATAATCGGCAGGGTGGATAATTGGTGGAGTAGATAATGGGCAGAGTGTATAATGGGCAGTGTTGGGCAGGGTGGATAATGGGCTGGATGTATAATGGGCAAGGCAGATAATTGGCAGGGTGGATAATGGGCAGGGTTTATAATGGGCAGGGTGGATAATTTGCACGGTGTATAATGGGCAGGGTGGATAATGGGAGCGCGGATAACGGGCAGGGTATTTAATGGGCAGGGTTTTTAATGGGCAGGGTGTATAATGGGCAAGGTGTATAATGGGCAGGGTGTATAATGGGCAGAGTGGATAATGGGCACGGTGGATAATGGACAGGGTGAATAATGGATAGGGTGGATAATGGACAGCGTGAATAATGGATAGGGTGGATAATGGGCAGGGTGGATAATGGACAGGGTGTATAATGGGCAAGGTGTATAATGGGCAGGGTGTATAATGGGCAGAGTGGATAATGGGCACGGTGGATAATGGACAGGGTGAATAATGGATAGGGTGGATAATGGACAGCGTGAATAATGGATAGGGTGGATAATGGGCAGGGTGGATAATGGACAGGGTGTATAATGGGCAGGATGGACAATGGGCACGGTGGATAATGGACAGGGTGTATAATGGGCAAGATGGACAATGGGCACGGTGGATAATGGGCAGGGTGGATGATGAACAGAATGGATAATGATCACGGTGGGTAATGGGCGGGGTAGATAATGGGCAGGGTGGATAATGGGCAGGGTGGATAATGGGTGCGGTGGATAATGGGCAGTGTGGATAATGGGCACGTTGGATAATGGGCAGGATGGATAATGTGGTGCTGGAAAAACACAGCAAGCCAGGCGGCATCCGAGGAACAGGAGAAGCCCTTCTGGTCTTATGCCCGAAACGTTGATTATCCTGCTCCTCGGATGCTGCCTGGCCTGCTGTGTTTTTCCAGCACCACATTTTTCAACACTGGTCTCCAGCATCTGCAGTCCTCACTTTCTCCTTTCAGGGTGAATAACGGCCAGGGTTTATAATTGACAAGGTGGATAATGGCAGGGTGGATAATAGGCAGGGTGTTTAATGGGCAAAGTGGATTGTTGGCAGGGTTTGTAATGGGCAGGGTGTATAATGGGCAAAGTGGATAGTTGGCAGGGTGGATAATGGGCAGGGTTTATAATGGGCAAGGCAGATAATTGGCAGGGAGGATAATGGGCAGAGTTTATAATGGGCAGGGTGGATAATTTGCACGGTGTATAATGGGCAGGGTGGATAATGGGAGCGTGGATAACGGGCAGGGTATTTAATGGGCAGGGTGTTTAATGGGCAGGGTGTATAATGGGCAAGGTGTATAATGGGCAGTGTGTTTAATGGGCAGGGTGTTTAATGGGCAGGGTGTATAATGGGCAGGGTGTATAATGGGAGCGTGGATAATCGGCAGGGTGGATAATTGGTGGAGTAGATAATGGGCAGAGTGTATAATGGGCAGTGTTGGGCAGGGTGGATAATGGGCTGGATGTATAATGGGCAAGGCAGATAATTGGCAGGGTGGATAATGGGCAGGGTTTATAATGGGCAGGGTGGATAATTTGCACGGTGTATAATGAGCAGGGTGGATAATGGGAGCGTGGATAACGGGCAAGGTATTTAATGGGCAGGGTTTTTAATGGGCAGGGTGTATAATGGGCAAGGTGTATAATGGGCAGTGGGTTTGATGGGCAGGGTGTATAATGGGCACGGTGTATAATGGGAGCGTGGATAATCGGCAGGGTGGATAATTGGTGGAGTAGATAATGGGCAGAGTGTATAATGGGCAGTGTTGGGCAGGGTGGATAATGGGCTGGATGTATAATGGGCAAGGCAGATAATTGGCAGGGTGGATAATGGGCAGGGTTTATAATGGGTAGGGTGGATAATTTGCACGGTGTATAATGGGCAGGGTGGATAATGGGAGCGTGGATAACGGGCAGGGTATTTAATGGGCAGGGTTTTTAATGGGCAGGGTGTATAATGGGCAAGGTGTTTAATGGGCAGGGTGTATAATGGGCAAGGTGTATAATGGGCAGGGTGTATAATGGGCAGAGTGGATAATGGGCACGGTGGATAATGGACAGGGTGGATAATAGACAGGATGGATAATGGGCAGCGTGGATAATGGATAGGGTGGATAATGGGCATGGTGGATAATGGACAGGGTGTATAATGGGCAGGATGGATAATGGGCACTGTGGATAATGGACAGCGTGAATAATGGACAGGGTGGATAATGGACAGGGTGTATAATGGGCAGGATGGACAATGGGCACGGTGGATAATGGACAGGGTGTATAATGGGCAAGATGGACAATGGGCACGGTGGATAATGGGCAGGGTGGATGATGAACAGAGTGGGTAATGAGCACGGTGGATAATGGGTGGGGTAGATAATGGGCAGGGTGAATAATGGGCAGGGTTGGTAATGGGTGCGGTGGATAATGGGCAGTGTGGATAATGGGCACGTTGGATAATGGGCAGGATGGATAATGTGGTGCTGGAAAAACACAGCAGGCCAGGCGGCATCCGAGGAACAGGAGAAGCCCTTCTGGTCTTATGCCCGAAATGTTGATTATCCTGCTCCTCGGATGCTGCCTGGCCTGCTGTGTTTTTCCAGCACCACATTTTTCAACACTGGTCTCCAGCATCTGCAGTCCTCACTTTCTCCTTCCAGGGTGAATAATGGCCAGGGTTTATAATTGACAAGGTGCATAATGGCAGGGTGGATAATAGGCAGGGTGTTTAATGGGCAAAGTGGATAATTGGCAGGGTGGATAATGGGCAGGGATTGTAATGGGCAGGGTGCATAATGGGCAAAGTGGATAGTTGGCAGAGTGGATAATGGGCAGGGTTTGTAATGTTCGAGTAAAAAATGAGGTCTGCAGATGCTGGAGATCACAGCTGCAAATGTGTTGCTGGTCAAAGCACAGCAGGCCAGGCAGCATCTCAGGAAGTAATGGGCAGGGTTTATAATGGGCAAGGTGGATAATTGGCAGGGTGGATAATGGGCAAGGTTTATAATGGGCAGGGTGAATAATGAGCAGGGTGGGTAAAGGGCAGGGTGGATAATGGGCAGGATGTATAATGGGCAAGGTGGATAATTGGCAAGGTGGATAATGGGCAGGGTTTATAATGGGCAGGGTGATTAATTGGCAGGGTGTATAATTGGCAGGGTGGATATGGGCTGGATGTTAATGGGCAAGGTGGATGATTGGCAGGGTGTATAATGGACAGAGTGTAAAATGGGCAGGGTCTTTAATGGCCAGGTTGTATAATGGGCAGGGTGGACAATGGGAGCGTGGATAATGGGCAGGGTGGATAATTGGCAGAGTGGATAATGGGCAGAGTGCATAATGGGCTGGATGTATAATGGGCAAGGCAGATAATTGGCAGGGTGGATAATGGGCAGGGTTTATAATGGGCAGGGTGGATAATTTGCACGGTGTATAATGGGCAGGGTGGATAATGGGAGCGTGGATAACGGGCAGGGTATTTAATGGGCAGGGTGTATAATGGGCAAGGTGTATAATGGGCAGTGTGTTTAATGGGCAGGGTGTTTAATGGGCAGGGTGTATAATGGGCTGGGTGTATAATGGGCATAGTGGATAATGGGCTGGGTGTTTAATGGGCAGAGTGGATAATGGGTGGGAGGTAGTTGCATCTGTAAAAGGTGACTGGGTTTGACTCCAAGCTAGCTGGCCACAGCAAGTGTACTGTGGAGGAAAAAAAATATATTGAGGGGTTTTAGACCTCCTAACAAATGCAAAAGAAAATGAGTTGGCAAGAATTACTCATGCAACAGGTAAGTGTAAAATGCGCAGGGTGTGCAAGGTGTGGGATTTACAGTGGGGAGTAAGGAGAAGCAGGTTTATATCAGAAGTGTGCTTAAAGGATACATTACATACAACAGACAGAAGGTGTAATCTCCAGGATAAGATAGTGTGTACTTCAGACAGTGTGGACATTGGGCACTGTGGAGTGCGCTGTGTGATTGTTGAATTTAAATGGCGACATGGGGTGTATAATCAGCAGCCAATTGTGTGTTATGGACTTTGCAAATCTCCAAAAATTTAATTTAATACAAAGAATCAAAGAGAGAAACATAGCAAAGATTTGCAGTGGGCAGGTGATATGAGAAATTATCAGATTTGACAGGAGGCAAGTTCTGAAATTGTGAGGAAAATTGAGATAAGGGAAAGCAAATAGCTATTCTTGAGAGAGGAATTGCTGGGTGCTTGCATCTACTGATAACTGGAAAATGAATAACGCAAGATCATAATCTGCAAATGTAGTGGCTGAAATGTTTTTTAATTCTGTTTTATTGGAATCCGCTTCCTAGGGGACAGCAATCTTGATATTCTGTCAGCAGTGACCCATTAAATAATCCAAATGCAGTAATGTAATTTCCTCTTCAAATGGTAGATTTGGACTGCTTTCCATCCTTATGTGCTGAAGAAACTGAAGCCAGATTACGTTTTTAGGAAGAATTCTCTAAGGTGTAAATACTGTCGCAACACAGTGGGATGTAAATCCAAGATATTTACTAGATAAAATTGGATAAAGATCTCATCAATACCCCATTTGTTATTAACGAGATGGGGGGAAGCAAGAGAGAGGTGGAAATGGAAGACCTTCAGGCAAGTGAGGGTGCCAGCTCCCCAACTTGACCATAAATTCCAAGAATTGAAGATTAAACTCTAGGATACACCTGCAAACTACACCCAGGAGAAAACCAATGGGCAGTACATCAAATTATGTATTTTCCTTCCTTTTCAGGAATGTTTTCATATTTTAACTCAAAAAGATAATGAGAATTGCGGACTTAACTGTTGTCAATCCATTGTTATGATTAATTCATTTGTTTTGTTAAATCTGGTTCTAACCCATTGAAAACCCTGTCCAAGACTGGGTTGCTGGGACTCAAGGGACTGGGTTATAGGGAGAGGTTGGACAAGCTAGGACCTTTTTCTTTAGAGCTTAGGAGACTGAGGGGGCATCTTATCGAAGTGTATAAGATCATGAGAGGCATAGATAGGGTGAATGTACTCAGTCTTTTTTCCCAGGGTTGGGGAATCGAGGACTAGAGAATATCAGCTTAAGGTTTGAGGGGAAAGAATAAAAGGGAACCTGAGGGGTAATGCTTTTTACACAGAAGGTGGTACGCACATGGAATGAGCTGCCAGTGGAAGTGGTTGAGGTAGGTACATTAGCATTTAAAAGACATTTGGACAAATATATGGATAGGAAAGGTTTAGAAGGATATGGGCCAAGTGCAGGGAAATAGAGTTAGCGTGAACGGACATTTTGGTTGGCATGGACTAGTTTGGGCCGTGTTGTAGGGCTCAATGACTCTCTTTATGACAAGAGTAAGTGCCAACGACTGACTTGTCATGGGAAGACGAGTCAACGACTGACTTGTCATGGGTTGAGAGTAGGGCTAGGAAGGACTCAAAGCAGGAGGCCTTGTGAGGAAGCCTTTGTACAAACAGACAGATGAATTTGGAGCACACAGGAATACAGTGGGCCTAGCTACAAACAAACGCTTGATGACATTTGGTTCTATCGGATTTTAATACAACACGTGTATTCATCTTGAATAGATGTCTCTTAAAAATCAAACCAGGATAATGATGACATTTAAAAGACAGCAGTGGGTCATAAATAACCAAACTCAGAAAAGCCTGCCTTCTGTGTTGCCATGTATGCCATTTGAGCTGCTGTTCTGTCTAACATTCGGTCAGTTTTGCACTATTCCCACTCCAAGGAGTCCCACTGTGTTTAAGACAAATGTCCTTTGCACTGACAGTGACTGAGAAATACATGAGAGAGGGAAAGTTGAATTATTATGAGAAGTGGAACAAATTAATTCGTTGGATCACAGCTGGGTAAAACTTAGTATTTTTAAAATATCTTTTGTCAAACCTTTTCAGACGGCTTCATATATGGTCAAGGTCTTTCCCCAGTTAAAGGTTAACTGAATCAATGACAAGGTTTATAAACTAATGGCAAATCCATATTAGTTTGTAGGCTTTTGAAAAATAAACTTATTTTAATACCAAGTTTCTTGGTTTCTTGGAATTTATCTTATGACTTACACGATGCTGATGTTAGCATGTCTGTTTAAATTACCCAATTACTTTTACATGTCTTTAGACCTTGAGAGCCATCATCCACGACTTATTGTGCTTGTAGTTTTAAACAGTGAAAGATATGAATGTGAATTGCCTTTTAGTCACTGGCATGAAACTCAGGTAATGTTTCAAAAGATGCCTCAGATTACTAATTCATTCTCAACACGCTGATTGCTCCTGACAAGCCAAGTTGAAAGTTACATTCTAAAACAATTATTTTGTTCAACTCAATGATATTCACTAAAACAAATAGCTCCAGTTTAATTTTTCTTTCTCTCTCTCTAATTGTTGAACTGCTGAGTTTAATTTTTTCTCATACCAGACTGTGTTTCCATCTGTCATCCAGTATTTTATTCCATTTCCTCTTGAGTTGAAACACTAACTAGCATCACTTGATCACATCCACCCAGAAAGTCAATGAAGTTTGCCCTGGGCAGCTCTGTTACAAATTCTACAGAGAGATTTCTTCAGAACCGAAATCCAGTTGTCCATGACTCAAGATTTCCAGACACTGTTTAATCATTTGACTTAACTGGCTGTTGCTTAGTGATCTTGTTTTGGTGATTTTCTTTTTAAAATTACGAAAACATTTTGCTGTAAGCACAAATCTCTTGTCTCTCCATGCTCTTTATATCAAGATGATGACCATGAAACTACTGTCAATTGTCCGAAAATATTGGTCAGTGCATTGAGTAAAGGAGTTGGGAGGTCATGTTGTGGCTGTACAGGACCTTGGTTAGACAACCTTTGGAGTATCGCATGCAATTCTGGGCTCCCTGCTACACGAAGGATGTTGTGAAACTTGAAAGGGTTCAGGAAAGATTTACAAAGATGGTGCCAGAGTTGGGAGGTTTGAGTTACAGGGAGAGGCTGAATAGGCCGGGGCTATTTTCCCTTGAGCGCCGGAAGCTGAGGGATGACTTTACAGAGGTTTACAAAATCAAAAGGTCATGGATAGAATGAATAGTCAATGTCTTTTCCCAATGGTAGGGGAGTCCAAAACTAGTGGGCATAGGTTTAAGCTGAGAGGGGAAAGTTTTAAAAGGGACCTGAGGGGCAAAGTTTTCATGCAGAGAGTGGTGCGTACATGGAATGAGCTGCCAGAGGAAGTGGTGGAGGCTGGTACAATTACAGCATTTAAAAGTCATCTGGATGGGTACATGACTAGGAAGGGTTTAGAGGGATATGAGCAAATGTTCGCAAATGGGACTAGACTAGATTAGGAGATCTAGTCTGAAGGTTCTATTTCCATGCTGTACATCTCTGTGACTGTCTGGTTCACCAATGTCCTTTAGGGAAGGAAGTCTGCCATCCTCAACTGGTCTGGCCTACATGTGACTGCAGACCCACAGCCATGTCCGTGTCTGTTAATTGGCCTGTGAAATGGTCTGGTAGACAGGCAGGAGGCTGGGAGAACACAACAAGCCAGGCAGCATCAGGAGGTGGAGAAGTCAATGTTTCGGGTGTGACTCTTCTTCTCTGAAATGGTCTCGCAAGCCACTCAGTTGTATCAACTGCTACAAAGTCTTAACAAAGAGATGACGTACAGCTCGTGGATTGCAAGAAGAGAGCTCGCCTTCACCTTCTCGTGAATCCCTTGGGATGGGAAGTGAGTGCTGGATGAGTCCATCCCGGCCGTGACCTATGAAGGACAGAAAGAAAGCTGAGGCAGATGAAGCACAGTTAAGGCCATAAGAAATAGGAAGAGGAAGAGACTGTTGAGACTGGAGATCAGTTTAAACTATTGAAACTGGGATTGATAACATTGTTTATAAGAACCAAGATGGAGTAATGGAGTTAAGGTGTAATCTAGTTGAATGACAGAATAGGCTCAAGGACCTGAATGGACATCTCTTGTTGCTATGACAATCCTCATAATGTCATACTTGGAAACAAGATGCCAAGCTAATCAATATATTTTGTTTGAGACAGGCGCGAGGAACTAGCTTTCCTGGCTTTGTTTCATAGGCCAGATGTTGTGCATTTTTAAACAATGCATCTAAAGCTTCTTGGCACTTACTGACTGGCCTGACATCAACAGGCTTCGGAATGCGTCTAAACAGACCAAACGACCAACCTTTGTCTCATCAAATCAAACCAGCCGAGGGAGGAATGGATATTGAAATGTTTATATAAACAGCTCTGGGCCAGGCCACGCTTTGAAATAAATAGACTCAATCCCCGAGATTTGTGGCACTACAGCGAGAATGGTGATATGCAGGAGGTTAGAAAAATGATGGTTCCTCACGGTCATAGAGGAGCTATGTGCCAAGAATGTGCTCCATCAAGAAGCTTTACTCTTGAAGGAATCTCACAATTACGCATCCCTCCTAGCAATGTAATAATTGATGTGGCTCAAACCTCACTTTGCACTTTCTTTAGTTCGGTCTTTCTTGAGTGTCAATAGATGACTCAGAATTTATTGTTCATCGTTAATTGCCCTTGAGAAGATAGTAGTGAGCTGCTTTCTTGAACCACTGCAGACCGTGTGCTGTAGGTAAACACATAATGTTTGGCACAGTGACTTTGAAAGAACAGCAATACATTTCGAAGTCAGGATAGTGAGTGGCTTGGAGGGGAACTTGCAGGAGGTGGTGTTCATATGTATCTGCCACTTAGCTAAGAATAAACTCATAGTCTTGTTCATCTGGTGCCCATCATTGCCAACTTTCTGCAGACAATCCTGGAATCATGGATCATTACAGCATGGAGAGAGTCCTTTCCACTCCCAAGGACTTGATTAAGGTCAAACTGATGTCCTAAGGGAATGAGAAACCTGTCGAATGTATGCCTTCTTTAGTGTGGAGTTGTTGAAACATTGAAACATAGAAGATAGGAGCAGGGGTAGACCATTCAGCCCTTCGAGCCTGCACCATCATTCATCACCATCATGGCTGATCGTCCAACTCAATAGCCTAATCCTGCTTTCTCCCCAGAAACTTTCACCCCTTTCACCCCAAGTGCTATATCGAGCCACCTCTTGAATGCATTTAATGTTTTGGCATCAGCTACGTCCCGTGGTAATGAATTTGACAGGCTCACCAGGCCAAGAAAGGTCTCCCCATCTCTGTCCTAAATGGTCCACCCTGAATCCTCAGACTGTCAACCTTGGTTCTGGACACACCCACCATCGGGGAACATTCACTCCCTGCATCTACCCTATTTAGTCCTAATTAAAAATCACACAACACCAGATTATAGTCCAACTGGTCTACTTGAAAGTACAAGCTTTCAGAGCACTGCTTATTCATCAGTTAGCTACCTGACAAAGGAGCAGCGCTTTGAAAGCTAGTGCTTCCAACTAAACCCTGATGAACCAAACCCTGATGCTGTGTGATTTTTAACATTGTGCACCCCAGTCCTACACAGGCACCTCCTCATTATGGCTATCTCGTCTTGCTAGAAGTTTATAAATCTCTATGTGGTCCCCCCTTCTGAACTCCAGTGAAAACACCTCCGACCTAGTCAATCTCCCCTCAGTCTTGCCATCCTTGGAATCAGCCTGGGAAACCTTCATTGCAATCCCTCGAGGTCAATTGCCAGTGTAACTAAACCACCCAAGCTCACTATGGGACCTCCTTAGGTAGCTGAGATCTTCAGTGAATTATCTGAATAACAGATGCAGGATAAATTTAAGAATGCTTTGGCAGGTTCCCGATGGGGACTTTATTTATGGGATTGTGTAAATAGAAAGGGATGTTGCACTTTATTTCTTTAAAAGTATTTACAGATTTCAACAGATTTTGAAAAACACTGTTCAGAAGCTGCCATGGTTAGTCCTGGCAAAATATGCCTATTGAATCATTGAAGAGGATGAAAATTGAGATTTCTATGAAAGAAAACAATTATGAATTTTGGAAGAACAGGGAAGGATAGGGGGTTGATACATGAATAGTAAGATTAAGTTAACAAAGGAAGTTGTTGAAATGAGGAGAAATGAAAGATGAGAAAATGGTGAAATAAATTGATTAATAGATCCCAAAAATATGATGGTGATTGGTATAGTTTCAGAAAACATGGATTAACGTTTAAGTGATGACCATTTTCTATCAGCTGCTTTATAGAAGAGATGTTGAACATGTGATAGTAAGCCCCACATGGTGGTGCAGGCAGGTGATGGGGAGGTTGTGGTAAATTTCCAATGTTGGAGGGTGGGAGTTATTGAATCTTGGATCAAGACAAATGGACTGTGGAGACTTGTGTGCTCGTGCCCTCAGCCGTGATCCAATGTTATTTTGGAAGGGGACGGGGTTAAGAAATGTGGTCCACAACACACAAAGGCAGGTTGAGACCAACCATCGTAAGGAGCACATTTTCAAAACATTGGCCGGTTCATTTTTCTCCAACGCTAGACTGGCAGGAGTGGGGACACTTGGGGGTATGGGTGACATCATTCAGCCCAGTTGGCTTCAGATGGTCAGCTCAGGGCTCTGACCCTCTTAACTGAGGTAGCCCAGGGATCTGCCCCCCACATAATAAACTGTAGTTTATGACGATCAGGTGTTAGAGTTGAAGGGGACCATTGAGTCTGCTCCGCCATTAAATAATCTTCAACTCTACTTTCCTGCCATAGCCCCATTACTCTTGATCATAGAATCCCTACAGTGTGGAAGCAGGCCATTCGGCCAATTGAGCCCACACTGACTTTCCAAGGATATCCCACCAAGACTCATTCCCCTACCCTATTGTTGATTTTCCCATGGCCAATCCACCTATTCTGCCCATCTTTGGATTATGGGAAGAAACCGGAGCATCTTATCTATTTAACCTATCAATTTTATAAACCTCTATCAGGTCACCCCTCAGCTCCAGAGAAAATATACCCAGCCTATTTGGCCTCTCCCTATAGCTCTAACCCTCCAACTCTGGCAACATCCTTGTAAATGCTCCCTGAATCCTTTAATGTTTCACATCTTTCAAACAGCACTGTTACAGGACACTGGATAACAGCAGTGATGCATTTTGAGGAGATCATTGGACACTTTTCAATGCCGAGGAAGGGGCTGAATTAGAATTAGAATCTCTACAGTGTGCAAACAGGCCCTTCAGCTCAACAAGCCCACCCTCCAATCAGTAACTCACCCAGACCCATTCTCCTACCCTACATTTACCCCTGACTAATGCACCTAATCTACACATCCCTATGGGCAATTGAGCATGGCCAATTCACCTAACCTGCACATCTTTGGACTGTGGGAGGAAACCGGAGCACCTGAAGGAAACCCACGCAGACAGTCACCCGAGGCTGGGATTGAACCCAGCTCCCTGCCGCGATGAGGCAGCAGTGCTAACCACTGAGCCTCTGTGCCACCCACCAGGCTGAAGAGGAAAGTTTATACGCAGACTGAGATTTGAGAGTAGGGGAGTCAGAGGTGAGGATTCATCAGCTGAAAGCTTTTAGCAAAGGAGTGAGGAGTGAGTTGAGCCCGAACAGTCAGGTTATGAAGGTTGCTAGATGACAGAATGCTTTATCTGAAGGAATGGCTGAGTCAGCAGAGACCATCAAATCCTATATGAGGAATGTAGTTAGTTTTCTAAGTTGGTGAGCAGGTTAAAATGGCTTGAGAGATGGGACTATTCTGGGATAACAAGAAAGCAAATAATCTTTCTCTTCTGTAAATTTGTGTATGTGCAATACGATAAGGAATATAGGCATAAATATATTGAATATATACTGTCTGGGCTCTAATTTAGTCAAAGTAACATCAATAAGTCCTCAGAATATTCAAGTAAGTGGAAGAAAAGCACAACATAAAACTTGGTGACTTCACCAGTATGCCAGTCGTTCCTACGTTATTCGCTCTCAAGATTATATTCATCCAACAAATTATTTACATATTTCTTTGAATTCAAGGCAGTGCCAAAGATTTATGTTTTTGAAGGGTTGCCATAAAATCTCTGCAATCTGCCTTGGCTTCTGTTTAATCAGAATATCAGCTGTGGTGTGAATGTTGTCCCTTGTTCTCTTCTGCAGATTGTCTGACAGACCATCGTGGGATCCAAGGTGCACTCATTCTCCATATCTTGGAAGAGATTCTTAATATCTGACCTGTCTTCTGGGAGTAGAGGTGACTTCCATTAGGATGGATGGCGTTGTCGAAATCCAGGATTCTCAAATGTGCTGTTGGCATGTCAAGCTGAAATAAAGTAATGATGCCTCATGACTATCAGGAAATATTTTCCATTGTGGGTGTTTGGTTGAGAACACCTGCATGGAATTGGTATGAAATATAACAGATTAGATTAGATTATTTACAGTGTGGAAACAGGCCCTTCGGCCCAACAAGCCATACCGACCCTCTGAAGCACAACCATTCCCCTACATTTACCCTTTCACCTAACACTGTAGGCAATTTAGCAAGATTGTTGAAATGGTAACTATATTTCCAACGCTGTTTTCTTCATTGAGATAAGGCCATAAGAAAGATCATGGGCAGCACAGTGGCTCAGTGGTTAGCACTGCTGCCTCACAGCACCAGGGAACCGGGTTCGATTCCAGCCTTGAGTGACTGTCTGTGCAGGATTTCTCTGGGTGCTCCAGTTTCCACCCACAGTCCAAAGATGTGCAGGTTAGGGTGAATTGGCCACGCTAAATTGCTCACAGTGTTCAGGGGTGTGTAGGTTGAGTGCATTAGTCAGGGGAAATGTAGGATAGGGGAATGGGTCTGGCTGGGTTACTCTTTGGAGGGTCGGTGTGGACCTGTTTACACACCGTAGAGGTTCTAATTCTAAAAAGAAGGAACAGGAGTAGGCTATTCAGCCCCGGCTGATCTAACATTCCTTACATCCTTACTTTCCTTCCCTTTCCCCACAACACTTGACACACCAACTGGTCAAGAATCTAGCTATCTCAGACTTGAGCTCACAGCGCTCTGCGGCAGTGCCCAGAATGCCAGCAAGGAAAAGAATTGCCACCAGCAGCTCCCCCACATTCGTGGGAATGGCCGGGTAAACCCTAGACTCAGTTATACAATGACTGTGTAGGTCATTTCATGAGCCCAATGTTCTTAGTTACTCTGGACGTCCACTCAAAGTGGCTGGACATGCACTGAGTTCATTCGTCAACACAGGGACGACAATAGAAAAAAACTGCATGCACCTTTTGCAATGCCCAGAAATGTTGGTTACAGATAACAAGACATTGTTTATCAGCAGGGAGTTCATGTATGTCCTAAAATTGAATGGTAGTCATCACATAAGGACAGCTCCGTACCATCCAGCATCCAATGGTCTGGCTGAAAGAGCAGTCTGAACCTTGAAGGCAGGCTTCAAGAAACAGCCTACAGCTTCACTCGATACCAAACCAACCCGGTTCCTGTTTGATTATAGGGCCACCCCTCATGCAACTACGGGGACAGCTCCAACAGAGTTACTAACGGGGAGCAGACTCCACTCCAGGTTAAATTTGATCTTCCCGGCCTTGGCTGGGGAGGTGAGTGAAACAGCATCAGGAATGCCAATGCTGGACACACGACTCCAGTAAGTGAGAGAGACAGATTACCAAAGGGGACAAACCATGGGAATAGCCCTGCATGGGTCAGAGACATGGTCAGCATGAGGTCGGGTCCAGTGATGCATAAAGTTCGATTGGTGTGATGTGGACCATATGAAAGCTGCAAACTCGCAATCAGGGCGGGAGCATAACATGCCCGGCTCCTCAACAGCCCTTCCAACTATTTCAGAACCCATGGTTTCTCCCTATCTGTCAAGCATTGAACATACCTCAGAATCTGTTCGAGATGTCGCCATCTCGGGTCCTTTACCATCTGATGAACAGAATTAATTTCTTCTCAGACTTTCCAATTGCAATACGCGTTACATGCAGCCCTAATCAGAGACAGAGTTGGAGGAATTTGACCCAATGCTAAAAATGCCTCAGGAGGAGCTGCAAAATAAAGAACGGCCTTTATCCTCTTCGACTCTGATTTCCCTGATTGGATCAGTTAACCTGGTCCAAGCAGGGAACCCTTGCTGATAGAGCTCAACAGTGTCAGAGATTCTGTTCACTGTGGCTTAATGTCAAGAACTCTCCACCTGTAAATATCACCTGATGAAGGAGCGGCGCTCTGAAAGCTAGTGTTTCCAAATAAACCAAATGGATTACAACTTGGTGTTGGGTGATTTTTAACTTTATCAATAAAGGGTGACTTGGTGACAGGATACCAGCCTCTGTGCAATTACTTCAGTCAGCATTAGACTCTTACATCCAGATTTTTACCAAATACTAATTCCACCATCTGTTTCCCCAAAACATGACCTGGGTCGCTGGATTAACATTCCAATAGGCTATTGCCTCTCCCTTTCGAGTTAATTGCAACTCAACTTGATGATTTGGGAAACCACCAGATTCCTTGGAATCTTAGTTTCAGACTTCTCCTGAAGTGTATTCGCACTGGCTCCGTAAAGTCATTTGGGTGTAAAAGCCAGGCCTTAACCCTGTCAGGTGGGTAACGTATCCTTTCAATTATATCCTTCTCTTCAAATATTTCCATAAAACTTCTCCTGTCCAATCTTAGTGTTGACGCACCTGGGTATGTATGTGTGAGGGTATGAGTCAGCATGTGGAAAAGTGTGCAATCATAGTAAGACCATTAGACCATAAGATGTAGGGGCAAAAATTTCAACCATTCAGCCCACTGAGTCTGCTTCACCATTCAATCATGGCTGATACGTTTTTTCACCCCACTCTCCCGCTTTCTCCCCAGAACCCTTGATCCCCTTTAAAATCAAGAACCTATCTATCTCTGTCTTAAGTATACTCAGTGAGCTGGCCTCCACAGCCTTCTGTGGCAGTGAGTTCCACAGATTCCCCACTCTCTGGCTGGAGAGATTTCTTCTTATCTCTGATCTAAAAGGTCTTCCCTTTACTCTAAGGGCTGTGTCCTCTAACCATAGTCTCTCTGACCAATGGAAACATCTTCCCAACATTCACTCTGTCCAGGCCATTCAGTATTCTGTAAGTTTTGATTAGATAACTTACAGTGTGGAAACAGGCCCTTCAGCCCAACAAGTCTGCTCCGAAGAGCAACCCACCCAGACTCATTACCCTACATTTACCGCTTCACCTAACACTATGGGCAATTTAGCATGGCTAATTCACCTAACCTGCACATCTTTGGACTGTGGAAGGAAACTGGAGCACCCGGAGGAAACCCACGCAGACACGGGGAGAATGTGCAAACTCCACACAGACAGTTGCCTGAGGTGGGAATTGAACCCAGGTCCCTGGCGCTGCAAGGCAGCAGTGCTAACCACTGTGCCACCTCTGTAAGTTTCAATGTGATCCCCTTCATCCTTCTAGTACTTTGTGAGTATAGATAGAAACAAGGAGTAAGAGTAGGCCATTCGGCCCTTCAAGCCTGTTCTGCCATTCAATATGATCAGAGCTGATTCTCAATCTCAAAGCTGTCTGCCCGTTTTCTCCCCATGAAGCCTTTATAATCTAAAAATGCATTTCACTCTTTCTGGAATATATTCAGGGACTCAACCTCCACAACCTTCTGTGATAGAGAATTCCACAAGTTCACTATCCTCTGGGTAAAGAAATGTTTCCTTATCTCAGTCCAAAATGGTCTGTCCCAAAGTTGTGTCTCCTATTTTGTGACTTGTCACTCAAGGGGATCATCCTCCCCGAATTTCCAACCTTGTTAGGGTTTTATACATTTCAATCAGATCCCCTCTCATCCTCGAAACTTCAGTGATCGCAGGCTCAGTGACACCAGCCTCTCATTATTGTACAGCTCTGCCACCCCTGGTATCAGGGATTGAGGTTCAGCTTGCAAGTGAGTGTGCACATGTGAGGATGTTATGCAGTGCACATATCTGGGGTCCTTTCTTGTTCTAGAAGTCACATCTTCAATTATAAGAATGCTTGGTGAAGAGATTTTGACAACTTGGGCCTGTATTCATCGGAGTTTAGAAGAATTAGAGGAAACTTTAATGAAATATAAAAGATTCAGATCAGAAATCCACTGCCTGAGAATGAAATGAGGGCAAATTTAATGTAAATTTTCAAAAGGCAATTGGACAATTTTCTAAAAAATGGAAGAAGTGCCACTAAATGAGTTGATCTTTCACAGCACCAGCATAGATGGACCAAATGGCCTGCCTCAACCAGTCTATGTTTCTGTGATATTTCAGTTCATTCTGAATCACTAACACAACATGGAGAAGGAATAAAAACCTCCCTGTGGGTTCTCTGATGATAAATCCCTCTAGCACAATAATCAGAAGTTCAGAATGGTGAAGCATAGTCTAGTAGTGTTAATGTCAGGGGAAATTTAATTTCAGAAGAATAGGATGGAGGAAATATGAAGCTGACAAAGCAATCCACTGGAAATATTTTCATCTTGTATTCTGCACCAGTAGGTTTCCATTAGGAATCTCTGCACTTTGTTCTGTGAGGGGATAAGGAGGGGTGTAATGGTTGAAAGTTTAATGTCAGAGAAATGAATCTCACGCAATCACAATCAGCGATGACGGAGCGTGAGCCTGGGAGCAGGAGGGTGTTTAATACTCGGGCGTTCGACACAGGTTTGTATCTTTCCCTGGTGTCAATCTTTTCGACTTGTTTTTCTTACTATCCAAAGCCAGACACATAAATCACAGCGCAAGTGTCTGATTCCTGCACACAGGTCTCACAGATAGCAACGATAAAGCTTTTGAAAGTACTCCCTGACGGGAGATTAACACGATAACATTTCTTCAAGAAGTTGTCGTCTTCAGATCTGTCCAAATACGGGCAAGCAGTGAAACAGTAAACTGCTTTGAAGAGGTGAGATTAATCACGATCATTAATCAGAGCTTCAGTCCCCATCCTCCTCGGTCTCCCTCAGACCAAATTAAGGGCTAGCCTCTAGTTAGAATGGAAAATGTCTGCAATGACCCACATAGTCCTTCAATGAGTCATCTTGTTTTATCTGGAGAATTACAGCAGAATAATAAGAGACAGTGGCGGTGAGGCCAAAGGACCACCAAACAGCAAGGTTTGTTTTAAACTTTTCAGGAAAAGAGGAGAAAAGATTTTCCCTGAAATTACTGACATTTCTAAATTCACTGATGTACACTCAGGAACAAACTATGTGCTTCTGTTATTCATACAGCATCCAGGCCACTAGCTGCTGCTTTCACTGAGTATCCTAGGGTTAAAATTCTTACCTTTACAGTGGGAAGGGGGAATGAGAGAGAGAGTAAAAATATGCTTCTATAGAGATAAGTGTAATCATAGAATCCCTACAGTGTGGAAACAGGCCATTTGGCCCAACAAGTCCACACTGACCCTCTGAAGATTATCCCACCCAGATCCATGCCCCTACTCTGTTACTTTACATTTCCCCTGACTAATACACCTAACCTACACATCCCTGAACACTATGGGGCAATTTGGCATGACTAATTTACGGAACTTGCACATCTTGTGGGAGGAAGCTGGAGCATCCGGAGGAAACCCACACAGACACAGGGAGAATGTGCAAACTCCACACAGACAGTTGCCTGAGGCTGAAGTCAAACCTGGATCCCTGGCGCTGGGAGGCAGGCAGCAGTGCTAACCACTGAGCCACCGTGCCGGCATTTCAACTCTGGGAAAAGGATTCTGACTGTCAACTTGATCTACGCATCTCATAATTTTATAGACTTCTATCAAGCCTCTTCTCAGCCTCCACCACTCCAGTGAAAACAACCTGAATTTTTTCTGGCTTCTCCTTATAGCTCATACCCTCTAATCCAGGCAGCATCCTGGTAACCCACCTGCGCAACCTCTCCAAAATCTCCACATCCTTCCTGTAAGATGGCGACTAGAATTGAACACAATTCTTGAAGTGGTGGCCAAACCAAAGTCATTTTGCAGCATGACATTTTGACCCTTTACTCAATTCCCCGACCAATAGAGGCAAGCATGCCATACACCTTCATTACCACCCTAAATACTTATGTGGATTATGGGGTAAGGTTGAGTAGATTGGTCCTGGAATCATTGGAGTTTAGAAGAATGAGATGTGACCTTATTGAAACCTAAAACATCTTGGAAGTCTTGACAGGGTAGACAGGGAGAGTTTGTTTCCACTGGGAGAACATAGGGGCAGACTGCATAATTTCAAAGTATGGAGTAGCACAATTAGAAGAGGGGAGTGACTTGGAGGAATGTTTTATCACAGAGGGCTGGTGAAGGCTGGGTCATTGATTACATTCAAGGCTAAGATAGACAGAGTTTTAATCAGCAAGGGTTATGAGGAAAAGGTAAGAAAGTGGAGTTGAGGGTTATCAACAGAGTTGATGGGCTGAATGGCCTAGTTCTGCTCCTAAATCTTATTGGTCCTAAGGAGGGAGAGAGGAAGAACAGTATCTGATATTAAATCAAACAGGTCTATTGTATACAAACTGATTGGAGAAGGAAATCAAGCGATCAGGAGGAAATGTAAAATAGCAGTAGCTACTCAACATTGTTCTGTGCACTATTATTTGAAGTTTGAATAAATTACCCCATCACCAATTAACTGTGAATTTAAATGAAGCCTACCATCAGTTCCAGTTCAGAGTCCCTTTTGAGAATAAATTATATTGACTGCTCTTTTTCTGATGTAAAGCCTTGAATACAGAGTCGAAAGGTAATATTAACATTTACTATCAAAATTAAAAATCTGTACAAACTGTTTTCCTCATTTGGGATATTTGCCTTTATTAATCAAAGCATCGAAAGGGGGAGGCGATGCTGGAACTGTATCATGTGTTGGTTAGTCCACAGCTAGAGTATTGTGTGCAGTTCTGGAACTAACATTACAAAAGGGAAGTGATTGCACTGAGGAGGGTATAGGGGAGATTTACCAGAATGTTGCCTGTGCTGAGGATATTTAATTATGAAGGAAATTGGATAGACAAAGAACAGTACAACACAGGAGCAGGCCCTTTTGCCCACCAAGCCTGTGCCAACACCTGATAGAACAAACCACTATAAATACCGGAAGAAACATCAAAGCAGTGCTTCACATGAGGCTCCAATAGCACTGATGATGTTCCCTAGCCAGGGAACGAAACGTTTGCAGCAAAAACTCCCAGCTCGGCGAACAGAACCACAACAACGGACACCCAAGCTACAAATCTTCAACCAGACTTTAAACACCTGATATCTTCTCAACTAAAAACCTTTTGCCTCTACACAGTCTGTATCCCTCTATACTCTATCTGTTCGTGCATCTGTCAAGATGCCTATCAAATGTTCAGTACATTCCAGGCAGTTACCACCATCTGGGTAAAAAGCTTTTCTCTCACATTTCCTTTAAACTTGCCCCCTTTAATCTTCAACCTATATTCTCCAGTAACTGAGATTTCTACCTGGGGAAATGATTCCAACTATCTATGGCTCCCATAATTTTGTAAACTTCCATCAGGTCGCCCCACTATGTTGAAATGAAAACAAACCAAGTTTGTCCAGTCTCTCCTCCTAGATAATACCCTCCAAACCAGGCAACATCCTGGTAAACCATTTCTGTAACCTCTCCAAAGCTTCCATATCCTTCTGGTAGTGTGGTGACCAGAACTGTACACAATATAGACGGGGGTTGTTTTCCTTGGAGCAGGGGCGATTGACTCAGGACAGAATTCAGACACATGCAATTGTGAAGAGCATAGATAGGGATAAACTTCCCCTTCCTGAAAGAATCAACGGCCGGGGGCATGAATTTAAGACAACAGGCAGAAGTTTTAGAGGGATTATGAGGAAAAGCTTTTTCACCCAGAGAGTGGTGGGAATATGGTAAGGGTGGAAGAGGCATAAACTCTTACAACATTGAAAAAGTATTTAGATGTGTACTTGCCAAAGGTAACAAGGTGATTGGCTAAGTACTTAAAAATGGAACGAGAGAATAGTTAGATGGTTATATTTGACCAGCATGGATATGATGGGCTGAAGGGCCTTTTTCTGTGCTGCTGCACTCTATGGTTCTATCCAAATCCCTCTATGATTTTGAACGCCGCCATCAAATCAGTACTCAATCACCTCCCTACTGTGGAAATAAATCCAAGATTCTCCAATCCAACTAAAGTTGCTCAACTCTGGAACCAATCTTGTGACTTGTTTCGGTGCTCTGATGTCCTCATTTCCTTTATAGAGTCTGGTGCCAAGATTAAACATGTGCTCCAGATGAAGTTGAACCAATATTTTATACAAGATTTACAGACCTTTCTTGCATGTGTACTCCTTGCCTCCAGAAATAAAGCCCAGGATATATTGCACATTGTATCAACTAAGTTCTAGTCCGGTCCTTCAACTATATATATGCATCAGGTTCACTAACCTACTTAAGAATTGTACCTTTTGTATTATATTGTCACTCTCTATTAGTACTAACGAAATGTAACACCTTCCTTTTGCAATATGTCTGCTTATTCCATCAACCTGATGCTAACTTTTTAATGTTAACACTATCCTCCTCACGGTTTACAGCAATTCCAAATTTTACGTCGCTAGCAAATAGGAGGAGGTATTTTTGTCACAAGCTTTCGGAGCCTGACAAAGGAGCAGTGATGTCACATACATCTATTGGACTATACCCTGGTGTCATGTGACTTCTGACAGTGTTCTGGAAGGTAGGGCTTTGAGTCCCACTGTGGCAGATTATGAACTTTCGAGGTAGGTTTTAACTTTGAAAGAATAGTTTATCAAATGGCAACCATGCAGCCTCTGTGCATTGTTGTTAAAAACCCATCTGATTCAGTATTCCCCTTTAGAAAGTCCTTACCTGGTCTAATCTACACATGACATCAGACCCACAGCAAAGTGCTTCACTCCTAACTGCCCAATGATGCCCACAGCCTGTCATAGAGATGGACAACACAGAAACAAGCCCTTTGATAGAGTTGTTCAGGGAGAGGTGGGCACTGCAGGGAGGGGAGTGCATTGTTTCCCCCTCCAACTCTATTTTGATTTCGTCCCTGCCCTCCCCTTCACTGTTTTGATCACACAGCATTGCCCTTTGATGTGAAGGGCACTGCTTGTCACTGGCCACTCGGGTGTTTTCCTATCTTCCTGGTGGTGAAACTTGAATAAAGATTCGTGCACTTTGTGTCTCTCACTGTGTCTCACACCTGAACATACACACCATGGGTACTGGGGAAAAATAAGCACTTTATTTTATACCGCAGTTAGGCGGTAGTGTGGGGGTTAATAAAAAAATACAAGCCCTTTGATCCAACTCGTTCATGCTGACCAGATACCCCAAATTAATCTAGATCCATTTTCCAGTCTTTGGCCCTTATCTTTCTAAACCCTTCCTATTCATATACCTACTCAGATGCCTTTTACATGTTGCAATTGTACTAGCCTCCACCACATCCTCTGGTAGCTCATTCCATACACACACACACCACCCTCTGTGTGAAAAAGTTGCCCCTTAGATCCCTTTTATATCTTTCCCCTCTCACCTTAAGCCTGTGTCCTCTAGTTCTGGACACCTCACTCTGGGGAAAAGACCTTGGCTATTCACCGTATCCACACCCCTCATGATTTTATAAACCTCTACAAAGTCACCTCTCAGCCTCTGACTCTCCAGGGAAAACAGCCCCAACCTGTTCAGCCTCTCCCCATAGCTCAAACCCTTCAACCCTGGCAACATCCTTATAAATCTATCCTGCACCTTTCAAGTTTAACAACACCTTTCCTATAGCAGAGAGAACACAACAGAATGCAACATTCCAAATGCGTCCTAACTAATGGCCTGTCAATGAATGAAAAAATAAACTGAAATTGTCTTCTGCCCAGCAAGATTGAGATCATTTATATGTAACAGGAGGAGCAGATCTGCTTTCACCGGACATTTATTTTTTTGTACAGATACCTCCCTGAGACAGAGGGGACTGAGAGACACCAGACAGTGTCCACATATCCTTGGTCTGATAGATATTCATTTCCCAATTGAATGCAATGTTTCCTTCAGAATTTGCTTACATCTCGTTCCTTTCTTCCCTATCAGATAAAAACAAAGTCCATACCTGTGAGGATTTCTGCATAAAACACATTGTAGGTGTCTTATGATAGGGTGGTAATGCCTATGCCTTTTAGCCAGGAAGTTTCAGTTCATACCTCCTAACCAGCGGTGAGTAATAACATGCCTGATCAGCATAACAGTAGCTGCAATGTGCATTTACTCCATGTAAATGAGCAATGGTGAACAGAAACACAGAGTCTTGCTCACATTATGTTTTAATTTGTCTTGATTTCAGTGGCTTCAATCATATGTATGGGCATCCAGTATTCTCGGGTGAAGTGTAAAGTGTGCATTATAATAAGTCTATTTCTGTACAGCCACTGATTGATGTGGGGTGTTTCTTTGTCCATCTCCAGGCTGACCCCCAGTGAGGACAGCACGTGGCAGATTAATGGGTCCCCACTTCCCACAAAGGTCTTTCTGAGTGAGTCTGCCAACTTTGTGACAGAAAGCTCTGAATTACAGGCAATCTTTCGCTGTGCTGTGACTGCCTAACAGTACTTAATGCGAGACCGGAGTTGGCAATAACAAGTAGCACTTATTCATTCAATCTGAGAGTAACATTGTTTAAAGGCTATAAGTCAACATTAGCTGGGATTTGTTGGACAGGCGAGATTGCCAGGAATGAAAGGTGGAAATTTCGGAGTGCAGTAGCACTGCTCTCTTTTTAGAAATGGCGACCGAGAAAGAAAGAAACTGCATTTATCGAGTCTCTTTCATCTCCTTGGGGTGTCGCAAACCCCTTTACAGGCAGTAAAACATTATTGCGAGGTACGCACTGCTTCATTATGGGGAAACATAATTGGTGCATAGGAATGAGATGTAAAAAAAAACTGGAACTGTTTCTTTAAATTAAGTGGCACAAGTAAAACAAGCACACTGAAACTGCTAAAACACAAATTTTGGAATGCTATCAGGAAGTCCTTCACAGAAAGAGTTTTCAACACTCAGAATAGACTCCTGGATACAGTGATGGAAAGTAAACCCTGGAAACGTTTAAAGAGCAGTTTGGTGCTACAGTGAAAACTCTCCTGAGATCTGAGCCTCCCTCAAATTCTCTTGCAATTACCTGAACGGTCACAGGTTTCTCGAAGCACGATTGGAAAGATGCCACGATATTGGCGGCCTCCACAGCAGTGGACTCTCTCCTGTCACCCACCTGCCCCACTCTCCAATCCCGGGGCATGCAGTGTCCAGTTCAGTTCACCACATCACACGATGAGATGGAACCTAGTGCTGAGCTTTTATCCTTAACCTGAGCCAGGCTTTGAGACTCTACCAGGCCTGACTTTGTATCTCTCTCCCTCCTGTAATCAAAGCTCTGTCCTAAGACCCTGCTTGTGCCTGAAACATTGTTGGGTTATCTTGCTGCTGCCAAAGGAACTTTCAAGAATCCAGACAGTGCAGGAAGTAGCTTCTCCAGACTTTGGCCACACGCTTTTGTTCATAAGATGTGCTATTGTCCGCTGTTCTGACAAGGTTGGCTATCAAAACATTACAAAATAACAAAACAAGGTCCTCACGGAAACCTACAGCATGGGAGGAGTCCATTTGGCCCATCATTTTGGAAGCTCTTGAGTTTCTATCGTGCCTTTCATGACCTCAGGGTTTAACAATGTGCTTTACAACCAATGAAAGTACTTTTGAAGTGTAGCTTGATGGTATTGTAGGAAACACAGCAGCCAATTTGATACATAGATGAACAAATATTTTTCTGGTCTATTAAAACTTTCATGTGAAACTCAAAGTATGATGTGAAGTCTTCAATCTCTCCACACGCACTACTTTCTGCATTAACCCTGGGCTTCTTAAAATATCATTGATACAGATGCCTATTGCTGACTGGAGCACACTGATTTGTTCTGAACCGCAACAAACATTATTTGGCGATGCTGGTGTTGGACTGGTGTGAACAAAGTTAAAAATCACACAACACCAGGTTATAGCCCAACAGATTTATTTGGAAGCACTAGCTTTCAGAGCACTCCTCCTTCATCAGGTAGTTGTGGACTGTAAGCTTTACATATTCTCTACAACCACCTGATGAAGGAGCAGTGCTTCCAGATAAACCTGTTGGACTATAACCTGGTGTTGTGTGATTTTTAACTTTGTACAACAAATATTAGCTGATTAGTAAGACTTAATCAGATTTACCAGTTGCTCCATTCTTGTCTACTTTGAGGACCGCTTCCTGAACCTTCACTCTCCTTTATTCAGGCCTGACTGAGGGGCTGCACAAGGTAAAATATGGTGACAATTGTTTCAAAGCAGCTGCCTCTCACCCAAACCCTCCAGGTTCAACAGATGTGGCCTTTCTCTGGATTGACTTCTCTGTTTCTCTGTGTGGGGAGATGCTGGTGTAGTGACAATATTACCAGACCAGAGATCCCAGGTTAATGGCATGGTGGCTCAGTGGTTAGCACTACTGCCTCACAGCGCCAGGGACCCAGGTTTGATTCTAGCCTCAGGCGACTGTGTGCAGTTTGCACATTCTCCCCCTGTCTGTGTGGGTTTCCTCCGGGTGCTCTGGTTTCCTCCCACAGTCCAAAGATGTGCGGGTCAGGTGGGCTGGCCGTGCCTAAAATAAAATTGCTCTGTATTTTCCAGGGATGTGCAGACTAGGCCCAGATGAGGCTGGGGGTGGGGATGCAGGTTTGGGTGGTTTTTACAGGGTCAAATGGCCTCCTTCTATACTATCAGGATTCAATGATTATGCTTTAGACATGGATTTGAATCACACTGCAGCAGAGGTTTAAATTCAATGAACTATTGGAATTACAAGCTAGCCTAGAGGTGACGCTATAGCCACTGCTGATTGTCATTAACAAAAAATGTAGGAACTAAGACCCCAGACCCCAGACTCACAGCAATGTAGCTGACTCTTAATTGCCCTCTGGGCAAAATGCCTGCCCAGCCAGATGTTCCTGTGAACAAAATAATAACCAAGCCTTCAAGCTGCTGGGGTCAGTAGGTTTAGTTCCTAGAGGATTAATTGATTCAAAACCAAGCTGTCTTGACCTCATGCTTCCAGCTCTGTGCATTCAGTGACTGCTGACGGTTCACAGATTGTGGTGAGGAGATAATGGTCAAGAGATAGCTGACAGGGCAAGGCTGCTAGTTGAGAATATAGATGGGATTTGAGTCTGTCTTCAAGTTTCCTGCATTTATTTGGAGTCTCAGGGGATCAATGGATGCCTGATCACTTAAGAATCACCATGTGATGATCCACTGTAATCAATTTGCCAACTAACCTGCACACAGGATTGAAACATCCTTCCACCAGAGGTCAAATAATTTAATTTGGAATAGAACACACTCCAGATACTTTTTCATGCAAGAGAAATATGGAGGAGTCCCAGGCTGTATATGTAATGACTCAGCTGCTGGGTAGAATTGCAATACAGGACAGTTCGGCAGGATTTTGGAAAACAGAGTACATATTACAAATGTATTGTGAAGGATTGGTTGATAGGTAAAGGTAATCTGTTTTATCAATAGGAGGCAAGGAAAAAGCAATAGAGTGCCAAAGAATCTTTTGACTCAAAATATTAACTCTATTTCTCGCTCCAGAGATGGTGCCATACGTGGAGTCAGTCTGACTGCATAGAAACAGATCTTTCAGTCCAACCCATCCACATCGACCATGTTCCCAAACCAAACCATTCCCACCTGCCTGCTCCTGGCCCATATCCTTCCAACCCTTTCTTATTCATGTCCTTTTCCAAATGTTTTTTAAATGTTTTGTAACTATACCCACATCCTCTACTTCCCCTGGCAGTTCATTCCACACACGGGCCACGCTCTGGGTGAAAAAGTTACCCTTCATGTCCTTTTTTAAAACTTCCTCCTCTCACCTTCAAACTATGCCCTCTAGTTGTGAAATCCCCTGTCTCCCTCAGGAAAAGACCCTTGCTATTCACCTTATCCATGCCCGCCATGATGTAATAAACCTCTATAAAGTCATCCTCAACCTCCATGCTCGAGTGAAAAAAGTCCCAGCCTATCCAGCCATTCTCTATAACTTAAACCCTCCATTCCTGTTGGGTTTCTCTCTGTCTTTACTTCAGGAATAAAACACACACAGTACTGAATATACTTTCTTCTAACCATACTGAGGCAATATTCATGTTCACTTTCAACCAGTTTCCTGATTAGATTAGATTAGATTAGGTTCCCTACAGTGTGGAAACAGGCCGTTCAGCCTAACAAGTCCATACTGACCCTCCGAAGAGCAACCCACCCAGACCCATTCCCCTACATTTGCCTCTGCACCTAACACTACAGGCAATTTAGCATGGCCAATTCACCTAACCTGCGCATTTTTGGACTGTGGAAGGAAACTGGCGCACCCGGAGGAAATCCATGCAGATAGTTTTGATAATTAGAAATTTATTAATCCACTGTATTTATTAATGTGTGGTGGCAAAGTTTCAATTCGGTCCTCGAGACAGAGTTTACAAATCAATTGATTTTGCATTATCAGATGCAGAAAATCAATAGTCATAATTGTGATAAAACATGGATTATCAATTTGCAACTCCCATCATCTGGAATTAATCCCTGGGATTAAATGGACTGAAAAGACTTCAGAAGCAAACAAAGCTGATTTAAAAATAGATGCAGTAATTATCTGACGACACGTTGAGCCAACCTTCATGAATGAATGAGAAAACAAGACACTAGATGATTTAAATTTCAATGTTTTGTCAAAAGAGGTATGAAGATTTGCACTGTTATGAAAAGTTTGCATTTTGAATGAAAGCAAAATCACCTGCAATTAAACAATTTGAAGACAATAAACCCAAACATAGGAATACACAAGAAGGCTATATTTCACCAATTGATTTGGCATTTCTGAGGAGTTGGGATTATGACTGGAACTAGAGAAGACTCTCTCTTTCTCTCTGTGCTCTTTCAGGAAGAACAAAGAAAAGTGGCAAAGCATATTGAAGAAACATCCAAACGCAAACAATGCAGAACATTGGCAATGTTAGAATCTCTACAGTGTGGAGGCAGGCCATTAGGCCCACACCAACCCTTCAAAGAGCATCTCACACAGACCCATCCCATCCCTGTATTTCCAATGGCCAATCCAACTAACGTACACATTTTTGGCCTGTGGGAGGAAACTGGAGCACCTGGAGGAAACCCACGCAGACACAGGGAGAATAAACACATGGACAGTCGCACAAAGCTGGAATTAGACCCAGGACCCTGCCACTGTGAGGTAGGAGGGCTCAGCACTGAGCCACCATGCCACCCCAACTATGGGCACCATTGACCTCGTAATTCAGGTTAAAATCAAACAACCTCAAAAAGATCGGAGGAGAGTAACCTGCATATTCTTTTATCTTCCTGTCTTCCTTGTTTGAACTGGACACTATCTCCTTTATCACTATGTACCTGTGTTAATGTAATGTCTTTATGCTTTTACTAAAGGTGAGTAAGTAATAAACTGTTCGCCATTGCACTAAAAAAACCTTGAAATTGGCTTCGCCTCGGATGCTGTCTGACCTGCTGTGCTTTTCCAGCAACACACTCTTGACACATTATTGTTTTAGCAAACTACTTCATACTGTTATAATGGGGCTAA
Organism: Hemiscyllium ocellatum; assembly: GCF_020745735.1. Lineage (NCBI taxonomy): Eukaryota > Metazoa > Chordata > Chondrichthyes > Orectolobiformes > Hemiscylliidae > Hemiscyllium > Hemiscyllium ocellatum. The sequence goes on along the minus strand of NC_083410.1, from coordinate 7,399,736 downwards.
GTTAAAAGAAAATAAAATATTTGCTGAGGTGGGCCAAGGAAGTTGAAAAGAGTGGAGTTGATTCATTCTTGCTCACCTGGTAACAACATAGTTAATGCACTGAAAATATGATAGAGGAACAGTTTCCAACTCGCTGTTCATTGACTGTTGATGAATGTTGGAAAGTTATCATTAACTAAACTGACAGGGTCTGTTAGTGTCAGACAGTAGCAGTAGAGTTTTCTGGCTCCTTTTTCACACCAGATGTCCATGAACTGTAGAATTAGTCCCTGTCCCAAGATTAACTGATGGCCCAAACTGGCTGACTAGTTCAATGAATAGGCTGGGGAACTTTTTCCATCATGTTAATCATTGTATGCACTCACAATTATATGGCAATCGATACCTACCAGTGTTTGAAACAGAAACATTGCTATCAAATTGCAAGTGGCTATGTTAAGATTGTGATAAAAACAAGCCAGGGAACTATAGACCGGTGAGCCTGACCTCGGTGGTGGGCAAGTTCTTCGAGGGATTCCGGAGGGACAGGATGTACATGTATTTGGAAAGGCAAGGACTGATTCGGGATAGTCAACATGGCTTTGTGCATGGGAAATCATGTCTCATGATTGAGTTTTTTGAAGAAGTAGCAAAGATTGATGAGGGCAGAGTAGTAGATGTGATCTATTTGGACTTCAGTAAGGCGTTCGACAAGGTTCCCCATAGGAAACTGATTAGCAAGGTTAGATCTCTTGGAATACAGGGAGAACTAGCCATTTGGTTACAGAACTGGCTCAAAGGTAGAAGACAGAGGGTGGTGGTGGAGGGTTGTTTTTCAGACTGGAGGGCTGTGACCAGTGGAGTGCCACAAAGATCGGTGCTGGGCCCTCTACTTTTTGTCATTTACATAAATGATTTGGATGTGAGCATAAGAGGTACAGTTCATAAGTTTGCAGATGACACCAAAATTGGAGGTGTAATGGACAGCGAAGAGGGTTACCTCAGATTACAACAGAATCTGGACCAGATGGGCCAATGGGCTGAGAAGTGGCAGATGGAGTTTAATTCAGATAAATGCGAAGTGCTGCATTTTGGGAAAGCAAATCTTAGCAGGATTTATACACTTAATGGTAAGGTCCTAGGGAGTGTTGTTGAACAAAGAGACCTTGGAGTGCAGGTTCATAGCTCCTTGAAAGTGGAGTCGCAGGTAGATAAGGTAGTGAAGAAGGCATTTGGTATGCTTTCCTTTATTGGTCAGAGTATTGAGTACAGGAGTTGGGAGGTCATGTTGCGGCTGTACAGGACATTGGTGAGGCCATTGTTGGATTATTGTGTGCAATTCTGGTCTCCTTCCTATCAGAAAGATGTTGTGAAACTTGAAAGGATTCAGAAAAGATTGACAAGGATGTTGCCAGGGTTGGAGGATCTGAGCTACAGGGAGAGGCTGAACAGGCTGGGGCTGTTTTCCCTGGAGCATCGGAAGCTGAGGGGTGACCTTATAGAGGTTTACAAAATTATGAGGGCATGGATAGGATAAATAGACAAAGTCTTTTCCCTGGTGTCGGGGAGTCCAGAACTAGAGGGCATAGGTTTAGGGTGAGAGGGGAAAGATATAAAAGAGACCTAAGGGGCAACTTTTTCACGCAGTGGATGGTACATGTATGGAATGAGCTGCCAGAGGATGTGGTGGAGGCTGGTACAATTGCAACATTTAATAGGCATTGGGATGGGTATATGAATAGGAAGGGTTTGGAGGGATATGGGCCGGGTGCTGGCAGGTGGGACTAGATTGGGTTGGGATATCTGGTCAGCATGGACGGGTTGGACCAAAGGGTCTATTTCCATGATGTACATCTCTATAACTCTATGACTCTATTTATTTAGCACCTCTCATGACTTCAGAAATCCTAAAATTCTTTGTAGCCAAGTGAGTATTTTATAAAAGTGTAGACTCTATTGTCATGTCAAGAAAGATGGCAAAAGGATTGTGCACAGCAAGATCCCACAAACAGCTATTTTGCATTAGGCCATTTCAGGGTCATGCCCCATTAGGCTCATTCCTGCAACCTCCATTCCAGGTTGTTCTGCCCACATAGTGTCCGCTGGCAATGGGACACTGTCGCTGGAAGATAGACCCAATAGTGTGTCTCCTCAACCAGGGTCAGGACTGAGAGGAAAGGTGCTTTAAAACTGAATCTGGTTAAAAAAAAAACATTGACTTAAGAGTGAGGAAGAACAAAAAATTGACAGAAGGGAATGTAAGAAAAAATATTTAAAATTAGATATTTTAAAAATCTCCAATGATAACTGAAGCAAAGAAAATAAGTTTTACTGTGTCACTTCCTGAGCCAAAGACATTGTTAAATAGTCATTAACAGCTATCACATCCAATTGCTTGATTCTATAGAACTTGAGTGTTGTCGAAAAAAAACACATTCTATTGACATTTTTCATCTTGCACTGATCAGGACAATTCACAAGAATCTCAGTTAAAGGGGAAAATACACATATACTGCATGAGAGGACTATACTGATAGGTTGGCAAATATACTCTGATTGGTGCGGGTTTGAGAACCAATTTAGTGATACATTCCATATAAGGCAATATTTAGATCACGCCACTTAACACCTCCACCATTTGAAGAATTGCTCGTCGATGCACACCATTAAAAGGAATCAAATCATGAAGGAACCTAAAAATAAGGAATATTTACTCACACACTTAAAGTTTACTGAATGCAGTTGTGCTCTTTCCATCCTGGTGCTCAATTAAGTCAAACAAAGTCAAATTCTGGACAAAGTAAATGCTAAAATAACAAATTTCATTGAAATAGTCTTCAAAAAAAAATTCTGCAGGGTTATGATGAGGACAATGTCCCTCAGAGAAGGAAGCTGCCATCATGTGACTCAGATAATTGTAATTGCCCTCTGGGTAGCTAGGGATGGGCATAAATATTGACCTAGCAAGTGACATCCCATGAATGAATTACAAATGAAAAAGTGTCTCCCCGTGACCAGGGCTGAGGATCTCCTTGTCCACGGTAAAATATTTATTTTGCTGCTGATTTACATTTTTTGGAGATGTATTCCACTGACCTTTCTTGTCAGACACATGACTTGAAGCAGGGTGCAACAAGCCCAGGGTCACAGGCATTCATCATTACTTTGAAGCACTGAGTGGGATTTGGAGCAGGCCACATTAGTTCAATGAGGAAAGATGACTCAATCTCTTAAAGGTTTTTGGCATTCTCTGCAGCAACCCTTACTCGTTTTTCCTTCTGTACCAGGTCACTATGTTGAGCAGCTAAAGTGCTGAAAATTGGTGTTAGGGCAGGATCACTGAGTCATGGAGAACTACAGCCCTTCCACCCATCACAGCCGTGCTAGTCAAGAACAGCCACCTCATGATTCTAATCCTATCTTCCAGCGCTTGACACACAGCCTTGTCAGCTTTGTTATCGCAAGTGTATATTCTTCAATGGGATCAGTGTTTCTGCCTCTCCCACCCTGACAGGCAGTGACTCCCACCACCCTCTGGGTGAAAATGATGTTTTTCACATTTCTCCTAAACCTTCTGCCCCTTGCCTTTAATCCATGTGCCTTGGATATTGATGTCTCAACCAAGGGGAAAGATTTCTTCCTGCCTACCCTATCAGTCAGCTGTTCAGGCTGCACCAGTCCCTGAGTCAGTATATGCCCAGTATTATTGTGCGTTTACGTTGCTCTTCACAGAGTTTATCTTTTGCAAAGGAATTGCAGCTTTTCTAAGTGTTCCCTTGAAGTTTCACAGTGTACCAATGCATCATCAAGGTATATCACAGTTAGGAACACAGGCTACTACTGGTTCATCAAGTTAGAGAAGTCAATGTTTTGGGTATAACCCATCTTCAGGACTAGGTATGGGGCTAGGGGAGCTCCCCTTACCCCACATCGATTCCTGAAGAAGGATTATACCTGAAACATTGACTTCTCCACTTCTTCATGCTGCTTGGCTTGTTCTTCCAGCCTCCTGCCTGTCTACTTTGGAGACCAGCATCTGCAGGTTTTTTTAGTCTCTAACTATTGGTTCATCAGCTAATGGAGAGCAGCTGGAGGACCTTTCAGGCTGAATGCTACATCTGGACATTGAAAAGAGCAGTTCAGTGTGACAGGCCAATACTTCAGGGCAGATGGTATCCTGTTTGTACATCAATTTCGATTATAAAGGTAGCACTTCCAACCTTGTGAATCCAGACCCTCCAGGTGAGGAATTGGAGAGGAGTCTGTAGCCTTGGTTGCTTCAGCAGCCATTTGGTGGCCTACACAAAGCCTGGCAGAACCATCAGTCTGGCCAGGGCTGTAACATGACCGGGAATGCCAAGTTTCTTTGGCTGAGATCAATCAGGTGGCTTTGGGACGCATATTGGATCTCCACTTTTACCTGAGCCTGTTTCTTGGGACAGAGGCTACAAAAATGTTGTTGTAATGGGAGAACAATCTTCTACCTTCACACTGTGCATGGTTTGGGTTCTGTCCCTGCATACTTTTTGTCATGTCTCCTCATTGACCCCCATCTAAGTTTGATGTTTGAGCAACCCTGGCAAATTCCCCAGCAGCTCAGCATTAGTGAGCCAGATGTGAGGGGCTTCAATGTAGGAATTGTCCAGATATCCTCTGTCGCCCTATCATCTTCTACCATCCTTGCCTCCTGACAGACCTTAGCTTGTTTATACCCCTCTCAATCTTGTATTGTTTCAACAGGCTCTTTATCCTGTGGTCTGGGGCCTAAATAAAATAATTTACTCGAGGAATCCTCTTCTTTTATTCATTCACAGATGAGGGTGTCACTGGCCAGGCTAGCTTTTACTGACTGTCCCAGAGGGGGATTAAGAGTCAACCACATTGCTGTAGGTCTGGAGTCATATGTAGGTCCAACCAGGTAAACATGGGCATTAGTGAACCAGATGGGCTTTTTCATAGAATCCCTGGAGTGTGCAAACAGGCCATTCAGCCCATCAAGTCCACATCAACCTTCTAAAGAATGTCCCACCCAGCCAACCCTCGCCCTTTAAGCCTGCATTTGCATTGGCTAATCCATCCAACCTATATATCCCTGGACACTATCAGCAATTTAGCATGGCCAATTCCCCTAACCTGCATATCTTTGAACTGTGAGAGGAAACTAGAGCACCCAGAGGATACCAATGCAGGCAGAGGAAGAATGTGCAACAGATTGTCCACATAGCTGGTTGCCTGAGGGTGGGATCGCACCTGGGTCCCTGGAGCTGTGAGGCAGCATGCGAGCCACTGAGCTGAAGATTTTCTAACAATCAGCATTTGATTCCATGGTCATTATTAGAATCTTAATTTTGGTTTTCTATTGAATTCAAATACCACCATCTGCCATAGCAGGATTTGAACCTGGGTCCCCAGAACACTATCTGGGTCTCTGAATTAATAGTCCAGCAATAGTACTATTAGGCCACTGTCTTCTCCCCTCTCTTCCTCCACCTTCGCAACTCTATATGTGCTACTGAACTTGGATTTCATTGGTTCTCCCTGTCAACGCAGTTAGACTGGATTTGATGCTCATTTAATGAGATAGTACAGGCACAATGAGTTGAATGGTCTCATTTTGTGTCGAACCTCTGTGGTGATTCCGAATACTAACAGATTAGATCTTGGGCTGAAATGTGAAGTCTTGGTTTTCTTAGCTGCCTATTTCTGTTTTTGTGGACACTTATGAAGCTTAAAGATTCTCCTGAGTCACATGAAAGGCTCTCACGATCCATTCTCCGAAACACGATGGGTTGCCTAACATGGAAGGTCTGTTTCTTTGATTTTAGAACATTTTCTTGATTAGTTACAGGGGATGTTTTAGTTTGAGACAATGAACAAATTTAGTTGGTGAATCCCAGGAGGCAAACAAGGGAAATCTCAGCCCTTTGTCTAATCCATTGGAGATATTTATGACAATACACCCTCATCATCAACTCAAGTGTATGGTGGTAACATTCAAACTCCATTGTGACCATGAAAGTAATCGGAGAACTTTAGCTGTGTTATAAACAGACTAACCCTAAATCTGGGAAAATGCTTTAACATAAAGTTGGCACCTTGATCTGACTGGATTTCAGCTGGAAATCTATGCTGGCAGAACAACTGGATGAATCACTTCTGGCGGAAAAGGTTGTCAAGGAATTACTCTCAGGGAACCAGGTGGCCATAACGATGCTAGTGAGGATGTTCTGGTGAAATGTTTTTGTATTTAATCTATCAACATAATCCATCAACAGCCCCCTGAATGGCTCCTCTAAACCTATAATGGGAATTAGCAGTGCTGGGTTTTTCCTGAAATCAAACATACATGACTCACCTTAAAACTGCACTATGCCTTTGTGGCCATTTGAAATGCTGACTTACGTGTAGCGCAGTGCTCCTCTTCCTGACACGATCAGCCATGAGACTTTCATGGGCTATTCTCAACATCTCCTAATGGTACTTAGGTAGAGTCAATGTAACTAATAGTCGCTACAGTCCCTGGTGACTACAGACTGCTCTCCAGTTGGACTTTACAGGAATTGAACCCATTTTGTTGATATTGTCCAACCGTCCAGGCAATTGAACTAACCACCCACCAACACCTGGTGAACCACAGTCCACTCTTCATCTGCAGGTTTGTGGGGAGGTCAATATTTCTCATCAGCACATAGAACCAGAGCAAATGGAAGCAGGGGTAGGCCTTTTAGCCTTTCAATATCATCCTGGTTGATCATCTAACTCTGAACCCTGGTATTGCACAAAGAAATGCAGGTGCTGGTGAGAAACAGAAGTTAACGTTTCAAGTCCTCTGACCCTTCTTCAGACTTGGGGAGTTTCTCCAGCATTTCTGTCTTTGTGCGTTTCATCACACAATTCCCGCATTCTATTCATATCCTTTGATCACTTTCGTCCTGAGAACTATATTGAATTCCTTCTTGAAAAATTTCAATGTTTTGTCCTCATCCACTTTCTGTGGCAGAGGCTCCCCAGTCTCTGGGCGAAGTCATTTTCCTCATCTCAGTCTGAAATGACCTGCCCTGTATCCCGAGACTGTGATGCTAGTTCTGGATTAGCTAGTCATCAGCAATATACTTTACCACAGCATTTGCCATTGCTAAAGTAGGGAATACAGGATACCTTAAGAAGGCCTTTTGCCCAAAATGTCCATTTTCCTGCTCCTCTGATGCTGCCTTACCTGCTGTGCTTTTCCAGCACCACTCTAATCTTGACTCTAATCTCTAGCATCGATAGTACCCACTTCTGCCTGTTCAGTATACCTTATATAGCCAATAATGTTTGTTTCAATGATTTAAAAATAAGTTATTCGTGAGGAGGTGGACCAATTATTAAAATTCATGCTTTTAAGTGGCAGGTGGGACTAGATGGGGTTGGGATATCTGGTCGGCATGGACGGGTTGGACCGAAGGGTCTGTTTCCATGCTGTACATCTCTGTGACTCTATGACTCTATGAAAAAGACCTACTTTCTACTGGAATGGCTTTTAAATACATCAAGGAATATTTCTTTCACAAGGGAAAAAGGGAAATTCTGTTCTGTTCTGAAGAAGGATCAGTGGACTCAAAGCATTAACTCTGCTTTCTCTCCACAGATGCTGCCTGACCTGCTGAGCGTTTCCAGCAATTTCTATTTCTGATTTCCAGCATCCACAGTTCTTTAGTTTGTTGTTATTCACAAAGAATCGCTGTCCAATTGTATTGATCCATTGAAATATTTACACCTGTGACAAGGAATCAAACATTACTTTGGAAAATCAACACGAGTTGGAATGCAATTTTTAGATAATTATTCTTAGGATCTGATTTGATTTTTGTTTTGATTTGGTTTGATTTACTATTGATTCACATACCTAAAGTTTTTTTTATGTGCAGGACAGGCAGATCATACCATACAATGGACATTAGGGTAATAGAACAGAGCCAGGAATATAATGTTACCGCTGCAGAGAAGGTGCACAGAGAGCGAAATCAACATTAAACGTAAAATTTGAAAGATCTATTCAGAAGTCTAGTAACAGCAGGGAAGAAGCTATTCTTGAACGTGTGTGTGTGTGGGTGTGTGTGTGTGTGTGTGTGTTCAAGCTTCTACATCTTCTGCTTGACGGAGGAGGTTGGAAGAGGTTGTAACTGGGATGGGGAGGGGTCTTTGGTGATGTTGGCTGTGAAAAGTGTAGGTGGAGTCTGGCAAGGTTAGCACGAATTGTCAACCCCTATTTGCCCTTGGGTGTGGTATATAGGTGGCAAGCTCTGTGAGAACACTTCATGGGAACATCAGAACTAGGAACAGGAGGAGGTCTTTCAGCCTCTTGAGCCTGCTCCACCATTTAGTACAAACATGGCTGATCTCATCTTGACCTCAACTCCACTTTTCTGCCTGCTCTCCACAACCCATCATCCCATTACTGAATAAACATCTATCCATCTCCTCCAACAATTTCCACAATGTTGTGACATCCACCATACTCTAGGGTAGTGATTTCCAGAAAGTCTCAAGCCGTGAGAAACATCATTACTCCATATGACTGTTTTAAATCTGCTACCCATGAATGTATGCCACATGAGGCAACATCCTGTCTATGTCTACTTTCTCAATTTCCTTCAGAGGGCAGTTGGATATCAGCAGTAGGTCTGGAGTCATATGTAGGCCAGACTGGGTAAGGATGACAGACTTCCTTCCCTGAAGGACATCTGTAAACCAGATGGGTTTTATGAAAAAAATGGTAATTCATGATGATTAACAATGACATTAACCAGAGTTCAGATCAATTCCAGATAGAGTCATTGAGTCATACAGTACAGAAACAGACCCTTTGGTCCAATTAGTCCATGTCGACCATAATCGCAAACTAAACTAGTCTCACCTGCCCGCTCCTCGCCCATATCCCTCTAAACCTTTCCTATTCAAGGACTTACCCAAAAGTCATTTAAATATTGCAACTGCACCTGCATCCATTACTTCTTCTGGAAGTTCATTCCACACATGGCCCACTCTCTGATTAAAGAAATTGCCCCTCATGTTTTTTTTATAAATCCATCTCCTCTCATCTTATAAATCTGCCTCCTAGGCTTGAAGTCTCCCACCCTAGGGAAAAGATACCTACCCTCAACTTATCTATACTCATCATGATTTTATAAAGCTCTCTAATGTCATTCCTCCACCTCCTATGGTCCAGTGAAAAAGATCCAGCCGAGGCAGCCTCTCTTGATAACTTGAACTGAAAAGTGTGGTGCTGGAAAAGCTCAACAGGTCAGGCAGCACCTGAAGAGCAGACAGTCAATGTTTTGGGCATAAGCCCTTCATCAGGAATGTGGTGGTGGGAAGGGGGCTGAGAGAAAAATAGGAGGATGGGGGTGGGGGTGGGGCTGGGGTCTGGGAGTTGAGAGTGCAGACGGTAGATGGAAGTGGGGGCTGATGGTGAGAGGTTGGAGGGGAGGGTGGAGAGGATAGGTGGGAAGGAAGGTGGACAGGTAGGACAGTTCATGAGGATGGTGCGGAGTTAGAGGGTTGGATCTGAGATGAGGTGGGGGAGGGGGGATTTAGAAACTGGTGAAGTTGACATTGATGCTGTGAGGTTTCAGGGTCCCAAGGAAGAAGATGAGCCATTCTTCCTCCAGGCATCGGATGGCACTGGAGGAGGCATACCTGATGAAAGGCTTAAACCTGAAATGTCGACTCCTGCTCCTCAATGCTGTCTGACCTACTGTGTTTTTCCAGTACCACACTTCCTGACTCTGATCTCCAATATCTGCAGCCCTCGCTTTCTCCTAGTCCTTATCGCTCAACTCCTCTATTCCTGGCAGCATTTTGGCAAATCTTTTCTGAATCTTCTCCAGCTTAATAATGCCCTTCCCATTAAAGTCTGCTGGCTGTGATAATGGAGGTTTGAATTGAGGAGCGTTCACCCAGCTCCCTGGATTACTAGTTCAGTCACATTATCGTTATGATGTTATTCCCGTTTGAGTTTCATTTGCTAATTACACCCAGAGACTCGAGGAATATGATGGATGTCCCAGTCAAGATCGCAAGCAACTCCACTCAATCATTGAACAATCTCCTAACTGTTCTTCCTCACCTACCTCAGGGTTAACGATCAACTCGTGGCATAAGGTTACTTCAAGAAATATCTCCTGCTGTGAGGAGGACTATAAATGCAATTGAAACAGTTCAGAGAATAATTGTGAGTCTAATAGCTTAGCAGTTTGTCGAATCAGGGCTGGTTGAGCTCCCTCAGCTTGTGTCCGCTGAATAAAAATTACAAGACCTGTGGATGCTGCAAATCAGAAACAAAAACAGAAATTGCTGGGAAAGTCCAACTGATCTGGCAACATCCATGGAGGGAAATCAGAGTTAACGTTTCGGGTCCGGAATCTGAGGAAGGGTTGCCAGTTCTGAAATGCTAGCACTGATTTCTCTCTGCGGATGCTGTCAGACCTGCCAAGCTTTTCCAGCAATTTCCGTTTTTGTATCTGCTACAGCTAATAGAAACATGTAAGGTCCAGAGGGGTTTTAATCGGGTTCTTGTGTAAAGGATGCCTGCCTTTGTAGCAGAATCTCGAACTAGAGAGGCTCATTGTTGTAAATGGATGGGTTGGCCATTTGAGAGAGAGGTAAGGAGAATATTTTACCTCACAGATTTATGAGAGACTTTGGAACTCTCTCCCATAAACTGTAATTGTTGTGAGATCAGTTGTTCATTTAGATCTCAGATAGGTAAATCTTTGTTAAGAAAAGGAGATGGATCAAAGACAGATGTATGGAGTTCAGTCACAGATCAGCCACCGTCTTACTGAATGGTAGAGGACAGGCACAAGGGGCTGAATGGCCTGTTCCTGTTGCTATGTTTTTATGAGTGACCTACTCCTGCTCCAAATTTGTGTGGTTCATACGCTAAAATTTTATGCATTTTCAATTTTGATAATTTCTAATGTGAAACCTTCCCAAATGTCTCTGGAATTCCATATAGATAATACTCATGGAACTAGTTTTGGTGAACTGTCATTTTTTTTGACTTTTTAACTCTGCTTCTCTCTCCGTTGATGTTACATGGCCTGTCGAGCATTTCCAGAATTTCTGTTCCATTTATTTCAGATTTCCAGCCTTCCAGTATTGCTTTGTTGTTCCACTATTGTTTCCGTGCCCACCATTCATAGAGACCAATGTGTTTTGTAAAATGTGCCTGACCTATCATGAAACCATGCTGACTCTCCCGAAACAACTCAGATGTGAACCATGTCTGAGTCACTCTACCTCGAATTATAGAATCCCACTAGTTTCCTCCAACTGATTTTGAACTGGTGCCTTTCTCTATTGTTCTGTGAAGAATGAGTGGGCATATGTGATTTTCTGACTGAAGGCAGGGTTTCCGAATCTGGAGAGCTTTAGAAAATTATATCAGACCATCATCTGCGATATCTTCAGATGAAATCCATCTGATCCCAAAGACTTGTCTTTTTTTTTCTCTCAAATGTTGCAACTCCTGTTCTCTCCATTTCCGTACCCTTTCTCAAACTCCTGTAACCTATAGTCTCTGTAAAGGTGACAATAAATATCACTCTTTCAACTGAATTTGTTTTTCCAAATTGTCTATTTTGCTTCTTAAGTTGCACCTGTTTGTGGGCAGACTCTTACAAAGATAAAGCAAGGAGAACTAGGAGCAGGAGGAGGCCATCTGGCCCTTCGAGATGCTCCACCATTCAATAAGGTCATGGCTGATCTTTTCATGGGCTCAGCTCCACTTATCTGCCCTCTCACCGTAACCCTTAATTCCTTCACTGTTCAAAAATCCTTGCTTTAAAAACGTTCAACGAGGTAGCCCCAATGCTTCACTGGGCAACTGTCCTCTGGTCCAGATAGCATTTTGAATTCCTGAATTCCTGAAGAAGGGCTTATGCCCAAAACGTCGAATCTCCTGCTCCTTGGATGCTGCCTGACCTGCTGCGCTTTTCCAGCAACACATTTTCAGCTCTGATCTCCAGCATCTGCAGACCTCACTTGTTCCTCTGGTCCAGATATCCTAGCATCTGCTTATTCACCTAATTTTTGATCCTGTACAACCTTACCCTTCAGTCATCCCCCTCCATCCGTCATCTGAGACCCTTTACACATTGTCCTCTCCTGTTCTTTGCCAGGAGATGGTCGAGGCATTCCCCAGTTTAACTAAAAACACTCCCATCTGTGTTGCCATCCCTAACATGAAAAGTAGTGTGTGCAAGGTATCTGACACCCTCGGCAGATGCTGGAGGTTAGAGTGGGGCTGGAAAAGCACAACAGGTCAGGCAGCATCCAAGGAGCAGGAAAATCAGCGTTTCAGGCAAAAGCCTTTCATGCGGGCTTTTATCTGAAACCCTACCCTGTCCAAATTCCTTTCCGGACCATGCTGACAATCTTCCTCTTCCTGTCTCAGCCGAGGTGCAGCACCGAGAATATCCCAGACATTACAGCCCTGCTCCCATCCCTTCATCTGAAGCTTCTATTGTTTATTTTTTCCTTTGCTGGAATTCTAGCCCTTTTCCACTACTTTGCTAACGCAATTCATCATGAAGGCATTTCTGCTGTTTCCTGACTCACTGTACAGCTACTTACATTTATCTCCATTAAGATCTATCTATCATTCCTTAACCAAACACACTGAATGACGATTTGCCCCCCACACCACTTAACACAAGTTTCTTTTTATGAAGTCAACCGTCTTCATTAGTGTCAACTGAAGTTATTGTTGGGACGAGACAGTCAGCTCTTTAGCATCACTCTTAACGTGTCAGTTGCGTTTGCACTAGCATTGAAATTGTGATATAACTGTTTAGTTTAAAATTTATTTTCATTCCAAACCACTCATGCAAAGGCTATTCTGGAGTAAAGTGCACCTCACTGATGATGCCAAAAGCCTTACTTCGCGAACTCCAAGTAACTGCTAACTTGCCACAATTGTTGCGATAATTAGAAAAATAAGATCGAAATGCCTCAGATAACATTTTAACGGTTTCTCCTGTGTTTTGGAAAGGGATTTGTTTATGACTGACCCTCAGGAAGGTTGTGGAAAGAGGGCCTGCTTCTTTCTTGGAAGGAAAATCCTCCCAAACTTCACTGGAAGCCACGGGTTACAAAGTAATTTTGACACATTCTAACTGAAATAACTCCACCGAGCCACTCAGCATCAAGCCACTCTTTATTTATGCGTGGAGAGTCCCTGACATTGATCCAGCTCCCTCAGAAAACAGCTCTGAGTGAACGCACCCTCTGGCACTCCTGTTGCTATCTGTCAGCCAGGAGAAAGTGAGGACTGCAGATACTGGAGATCAGAACTGAAAAATGTGTTGCTGGAAAAGCGCAGCAGGTCAGGCAGCATCCAAGGAGCAGGAGAATCGACATTTCGGGCATAAGCGTCATTCCTGAAGAAGGGCTTATGCCCGAAATGTTGATTCTCCTGCTCCTTGGATGCTACCTGACCTGCTATCTGTCAGCCAGGGCTCCCTGATCGAACCAGATAAACAGCCCCAATCAGAGAACTCAATTCTATGGGATCCACCTGACTGACTTTGTTTCAATCACTTCATCCCTCCCCATCTGAGTGCAAGGATACGGGCCAGTTTGGTTTTAGTTTTTAGCGCTTTTTGAGATGTTTTAACACAGGGTCAGGTTTCTCCAACTCTGCCTCAGACATGAGCAGTGTTTAACATACAGTTCCTGCTGGAGGGCTCTGGCCCGAAACGTCGAATTTCCTGTTCCTTGGATGCTGCCTAACCTGCTGTGCTTTAACCAGCAACACATTTTCAGCTTTAACATACAGTAACTCATCTCCAGCGCCCCGAGTGTCTCAGAAGAAATTAAGTATCTTCTTCAGCAGGCATTGAGGCAGTGTCATCCACTGCGTCTATCTCAGATTCCGAGGTAACTTCATTGCTGAACAGAGGGGGAGAGCCCCTGGGTTCAGAACAATCAGAAAGGCCGGTGAGAGGTGGGGCAAGTTTTAGTCCTGCCCTGGTTGAGAGTTCGCGGCTTGCATGTGATCCACACGCTTGCTCAGGACCTACCTGAACTTTATATGACACCGATCCTGACTTTGTGGCAACCATGCCTCTTACCCATGCGGGACTGTTCCTGTGGGTCCTACACCATACTTCATCCCCTGAAGTAAACTGTCTCTCTCTCTCTCTCTCTCTCACTTAGTGAAGTCTTGAATCTGACATTGGCATTCCTGATGCCATTTCACCCTCTCCCTCAGGACTGGGAAGACTAGATTTAACCTGGAACAGAGTCTTTTCCCCATTGGTCACTCTGCTAGAGCTGTCCTTGTAGTTGCCTGAGGGGTGGCCCTATAGTCAAACAGGAACCAGGATAGTTTGGTATCGAGTGAAGCTATAGGCTATTTCTTTAAGCCTGCCTTCAAAGTTTAGACTGCAAATTCTGCCAGGTATAGATGGTGTGTAGATGTCCTTAAATAACGAAGACTATTCCATTTTTGCAAATAGTCAAATTCCCTGCTGGTAAACAATGGCCTGTTGTCTGTGACCAGTATTTCCAGGAGCATGTGTATTGTAAAAGATGTGCACAGTTTATCTATCGTCATCCCCACGTTTGACAAATGAACTCCTAGTTTTTAACTGGGCGTCCATAGTGACGAAGAACGCTGAGTCCATGAAACAACCTGCACAAGTCAATGTGTAACTGAGTCCACGGTTTACCCGGCCATTCCCACGAATGTGGGGGAGCTGCTGGTGGCAATGTTTGCCCTTGCTGGCACTCTGGGCACTGCCCCAACCAACGCGGCTATGTCTGCATCCAATCCTGGTCACCAGACAAAACCTCTCACCAACATCTTCATTTTGGAAACCCCTGAATGCGCCCCCACCTCCCCTCAGCCCCACACCCTCCGGTGGAGTTCAGTCAGTGTGTGGTGACACTGTTGGTTAGGACAATCCCTCTTGTTCCCCATAATAACACACTGTGTCACTCTACTGTGAGCTGGTCTCTCCGGCTCCAGGAAGGTTTCAAATCTGGTTGTGATGACCTTTTGGTTCCCCCCTCCCCAACACCACCACCAGCTCCTTCAGTTTGTCCAGGATAGGATCCTCCTGCTTCCGAAGTCTGATATTGTCAGCTGTGACGGGAAGTGCATCCAGAAAATGTAAAACCATCACAGACTGTTCCAGTGGCCGTGCCATTGGTGGTATATCTGCCAGTGAGAGGCAGCTCAATGTATCAGCATTTGCTACTTTGCCTGTTGGACAACGTTCCAACTTGTAATTATACGCACTTAATTCGGTCCGAAGCTATGGGTGGCACTACCATTTCCAATTTAAATAAACCTTGCAGGGATTTGTGGCCTGTTATTCTTGCAAATTTACATCCGTAAAGGTATTATAGAACATAGAACATAGGAAAATACAGCGCAGTACAGGCCATTCGGCCCTCGATGTTGCGCCGACCGAAGCCTACCTAACCTACACTAGCCCAATAACCTCCATATGCTTATCCAATGCCCGCTTAAATGACCATAAAGAGGGAGAGTCCACCACTGCTACTGGCAGGGCATTCCATGAACTCACAACCCACTGAGTAAAGAATCTACCCCTAACATCTGTCCTATACCAACCTTCCCTTAATTTAAAGCTGTGTCCCTTAGTAACAGCTGACTCCATACGCGGAAAAAGGTTCTCACTGTCAACCCTATCTAAACCCCTAATCATCTTGTACACCTCTATCAAATCTCCCCTAAACCTTCTTTTCTCCAATGAGAACAGCCCCAATTGCCTCAGCCTTTCCTCATACGATCTTCCTACCATGCCAGGCAACATCCTGGTAAACCTCCTCTGCACCCGTTCCAGTGCCTCCACATCCTTCCTATAGTAAGGCGCCCAAAATGCACACAATACTCCAGATGAGGCCGCACCAGAGTCTTATACAACTGCATCATGACCTCAGGACTCTGGAACTCAATTCCTCTACCAATAAAGCCCAGTACACCATATGCCTTCTTCACAGCACTATTTACCTGGGTGGCAACTTTCAGAGATCTGTGTACATGGACACCAAGATCCCTCTGCTCATCCACTCTACCAAGTAGCCAACATTAGCCCAGTAATCCATCTTCTTGTTACTCCTACCAAAGTGAATAACTTCACACTTAGCTACATTGAACTCCATTTGCCACCTTTCTGCCC
The DNA here is from genome assembly GCF_020745735.1 of Hemiscyllium ocellatum. Lineage (NCBI taxonomy): Eukaryota > Metazoa > Chordata > Chondrichthyes > Orectolobiformes > Hemiscylliidae > Hemiscyllium > Hemiscyllium ocellatum. The sequence continues at coordinate 7,383,558 of NC_083410.1, read as the reverse complement.
AGCTCTGCAGCTTATCTATATCCCGCTGTAACCTGCCACATCCTTCTTCGCTGTCCACAACTCCACCGACTTTTGTATCATCCGCAAACTTGCTCACCCAGCCTTCAAGCCCCTCCTCCAGGTCATTTATAAAAATGACAAACAGCAATGGTCCCAAAACAGATCCTTGTGGAACACCGCTAGTAACTGCACTCCTAGATGAACCTTTACCATCAACTACTACCCTCTGTCTCCTTCCAGCCAACCAATTCCTAAACCAAATCTCTAATGCACCCTCAATGCCATACCTCTGTAATTTTTGCAGTAGCCTACCATGGGGTACCTTATCGAATGCCTTGCTAAAATCCATATACACCACATCTACTGCTTTACCCTCGTCCACTTCCTTGGTCACCTTCTCAAAGAGCTCAATAAGGTTTGTGAGGCACGACCTGCCCTTCACAAAACCATGCTGACTATCCTTGATCATATTATTCCTATCCAGATGTTCATAAATCCTATCCCTTACAATTCTCTCTAAGACTTTGCCCACAACAGAAGTGAGACTCACCGGCCTATAGTTACTAGGGCTATCCCTACTCCCCTTCTTGAACAAGGGGACCACATTCGCTATCCTCCAGTCTTCTGGCACTATTCCTGTAGACAACGACGACATAAAAATCAAGGCCAATGGCTCTGCAATCTCTTCCCTAGCTTCCCAGAGGATCCTAGGATAAATGCCATCAGGCCCAGGGGACTTATCTATTTTCACCCTTTTCAGTATTCCCCAGACCTCTTCCCTACATGCCTCAAAGCCATCCATTCTAATCACTTGTGACTCAATATTCACATCAGCAACAGTGTCCTGTTCCTGAGTAAATACTGACAAAAAGTATTGATTTAGTATCTCTCCAATCTCCTCCGCCTCCACGCACAACTTCCCACTAGTATCCTTGACTGGACCGATACCTACCCTAGTCATCCTTTTATTCCTGACATATCTAAAGAAAGCCTTTGGATTTTCCCTAATCCTACCAACCAAGGACTTTACATGTCCTCTTCTCGCTGCTCTTAACTCTCTCTTTAGATCCTTCATGGCTACCTTATAACTCTCAATCGCCCCAATTGAACCTTCACGCCTCATCTTTACATAGGCCGTCCTCTTCCCTTTTACAAGGGATTCCAATTCCTTATTAAACCACGGCTTCCTCACAAGACCCTTTACTCCCTGCCTGACTGGTACATACTTATCAAGGACACCCAATAGCTGCTCCTTGAACAAGCTCCACATATCATTTGTGTCCTTCCCTTGAAGCCTATTTTTCCAAGCCACGCATCCTAAGTCATGCCTCACCACATCATAATTTCCCTGCCCCCAGCTATAACTCCTGCCCTGCAGTGCACACTTATCCCTCTCCATCACTAGAGTAAAAGTCACCGAGTTGTGGTCACTGTCCCTGAAGTGCTCACCTACCTCCAAGTCTTACACCTGGCCTGGTTCATTACCTAGAACCAAATCCAGTATGGCTCACCTCTTGTTGGCCTGTCTACATATTGTGTCAGGAAACCCTCCTGCACACATTGAACAAACACCGACCCATCTAACTTACTCGAGCTATAGCTTTCCCAGTCAATATCTGGGAAGTTAAAGTCCCCTATAACAACCACCCTACTACTTTCACTCTTCTCCTGAATCAACCTTGCAATACTTTCCTCTACTTCTCTCGAACTATTAGGAGGCCTGTAGAAAACTCCTAACAGGGTGACCTCACCTCTCCTATTTCTAACCTCAGCCCAAACTACCTCAGATGGCAAGTCTTCCTCCATTGTCCTTTCCATTGCTGTAATACTATCCTTGACAAGCAATGCCACACCTCACCCTCTTTTACCCCCACCTCTGACCCTACTACAACATTTAAACCCTGGAACCTGCAACAGCCATTCCTGTCCCTGTTCTACCCCCATCACTGTAATGGCCACAACATCGAAGTCCCAGGTACCAACCCACGCTGCAAGTTCACCTACCTTGTGTCATACATCTGGCATTGAAGTATACACACTTTAAGCCACCTTCCTGTTTACCGGCACCCTCCTTCGAGATTGATGCCTTCTTCCTAACCTCCCTACACTCAAGGTCCTGTACCCTAAAGCTACAGTCCAGGTTCCCATGCCCCTGCAGAGTTAGTTTAAACCCTCCCAAAGAGCACTAGCAAACCTCCCACCAAGGATACTGGTGCCCCTCAGGTTCAGGTGGAGACCATCCTGTTTATAGAGGTCCCACCTTCCCCAGAAAGAACCCCAGTTGTCCAGAAACCAGAATCCCTCCCTCCTGCACCATCCCTGTAGCCACACATTTAACTGTTCTCTCTCCCTATTCCTCGACTCTCTATCACGTGGCACGGGTAACAAACCAGAGACAACAACTCTGTTCGTTCTAGCTCTGTGCTTCCAACCTAGCTCCCTGAAAGCCTGCCTAACATCCTCACCCCTCTTCCTACCTATGTCGTTGGTACCAACGTGGACCACAATCTGGGGCTGCTCCCCCTCCCCCTTAAGGACCCGGAAAACACGATCAGAGACATCACCTACCCTTGCACCTGGGAGGCAACATACCAAACGTGAGTCTCTGTCGCCCCCACAAAACCGCCTATCTGAGCCCCTCACTATTGAGTCCCCAATAACTATCACTCTACCTTTCTCCGCCCTTCCCTTCTGAGCAACGGGGACAGGCTCCATGCCAGAGGCCTGAACCTCATTGCTTACCCCTGGTAAGTCGTCCCCCCCACAAGTATCCAAAACGATATACTTGTTATTGGTGGAGCTTCCTGACTCCAAACATAATTGCCCAACCTTCCTTCGCTATCTAGGCACATTTACACTCTGCGTTAGACAAAGTCCTAGACGCATACACTATTGGGCGCTCCACTCTATTGGGCTACCTATGTGCTAATACTACCCTGATGCCACATCGCATGTCCATCCCAGATCTCGCTTGGGATTATAATGTACCAGCACCTTTGAGGATGATAGCTGTTTCTTCACTTCCCTGGAAGGCTATGGCATAACTACGTGACCATTTCTAAGGCTGATTCCTTTTTTAGGAGATGATGCAAAGTTGGCAGGATGGAGGCCAGATTATGTATGAACGTTCTGTAATAAATCACCAGCTCAAGGACAGACCGAAGGTCCGGGACAGGTGTGGGAGCTGGCACTCCGACAGGTGTCATGACTCTGTAGCACAAGTGGGACACTTGGTGCACCTGAAACACACACTTTTCATGTCTAAGGCGTATGCCCACCTGTGAGAAATGTCTAATAACTATGCCCATGCTCTCTAAGTGCTCCTTATTGATCTTCCCTAGTTTTAGCGGGCTTTCAGCCAAATGGTGACTGGGGTAGACCTTGTAAAATGTTTTCCATTGGCAGCTGAAAAATTGCACAGGCTGACGATATCTCAGATGGCAGTCTTGAATATTGGTACAAACCCTGATGGGCATTAATTGTAGATACTTTCTGGGAATCCTCATCTAACTGCAATTGCACAGACACATGGCTCAAATTCAGCTTCCTGAAGGACAGCTCCCTTTGCCAGCACTGTGTATAAATCCTGACAGCAAGGGACTGAGTATTTATCCAACTGGGAAAACTGGTTACCGTTTTTTGAAAATCTCCACAAAGGGGATTTTAAACCTGTTAGGCTTCACATTGGTATGACAAGTGGTGCCTATCCCACAAAAAGAGCTGGTTTAATGATCCCATCACCTTCCAGCCTCCTGATTTCTGCCTCTACTTTTGCCTGTAAGGTAAATGGCACTGGGCGCACCTTGCAGGGTCGTGGAATTGCTTCCAGGTCAACAATGCAAGGTAGCTTTGGCTTTTTTTAGCAAATTCCCTACTATGTGGAAACAGGCCCTTTGGCCCAACAAGTCCACACCAACTCTCTGAAGAGTCACCCACCCTGTCCTATTTCCCTCTAACTAATGCACCTAATACTACAGACAATTTAGCATGGCCAATTCACCTGACCCGCACATCTTTGGACTGTGGGAGGAAACCAGAGCGCCCGGAGGAAACCCACGCAGACACAGGGAGAATATACAACCTCCACACAGACAGTTGCCTGAGGCTGGAATCGAACCTGGGCCCCTGGTGCTGTGAAGCAGCAGTGCTAACCACTGAGCCACCATGCCGCGCTCAACCTTCCTGAAAAAACCTCTAGGTATTTAATTAGGAGATCATTCAGACAGCCGTTTTCCAATCAATAAATGTTGAGTCAATCGAGGTGAATCTTTCTCACCAACTTCACCTCATTGGTAAAAAGCTTGGGTCTGAACCTTTTACTACAAACTGTGGGATCTGAACCAGTTGCTTCTCCTAACAGACTGGAGCCAGAGATGCATTGTTAATCTGGAAAGGTTCCCTGGTCTTGGTTCTCAGTCTAGTCGAGGTCTTGCATAAACTTAAGGGTTGGAGTCCAGAGCAAATTTTGTTTGAGACACATTAGAACATAGAACAATAGAAAAGTACAGCACAGAACAGGCCCTTTCGCCCACGATGTTGTGCCGAGGTTTATCCTAATGTAAAATATAGTAGCTTAGCCTATACACCCCTCAACTCACTGCTGTCCATGTGCATGTCCAGCAATCACTTAAATGTCCCCCGTGTCTCTGCTTCCACCACCGCCGCTGGCGACGCATTCCATGCATTCACAACTCTCTGCGTAAAGAACATACCTCTGACATCTCTTTTATATCTTCCTCCTAATATCTTCAAACTATGACTCCTCGGACCAGTCAATACTGCCCTGGGGAAAAGTCTCTGGCTATTGGCTCTATCTATTCCTCTCATTATCTTTTATACCTCGATGAGGTCTCCTCTCTTCCTCCTTCTCTCCAGAGAGAAAAATCGGAACTTATTCAAACTTTCTTCATAAGGCAAAGCCTCCAGTCCAGGCAGCATCCTGGTAAACCTTCTTTGCACCCTCTCCAAAGTCTCTGTATCTTTCCTATAGTAGGGCAACCAGAACTGGACACAATATTCCAAGTGTGGTCTCACCAGGGACTTGTAGAGCTGCAGCAAAACCTCGCAGCTCTTAAACTCGATCCCCCCTGTTAATGAAAGCCAAAACACCATATGCTTTCTGAACAACCCTATCCACTTGGGTGAAAAATGTGTTGCTGGAAAAGTGCAGCAGGTCAGGCAACATCTGAGGAGCAGGAGAATCGACGTTTCGGGCATAAGCCCTTCTTCAGGAATGAGGAAGGTGTGCCAAGCGGGCTGAGATAAAAAATAGGGAGGAGGGACTTGCGGGAGGGGCGTTGGGAATGTGATAGGTGAAAGGAGGTTAAGGTGAGGGTGATAGTCCCACAACTCCTCACTGCCGGTTTCTACCTCCTGCCCAAAATCCACAAACCTGACTGCCCTGGCTGACCCATTGTCTCAGCCTGCTCCTGCCCCACAGAACTCATCTCTGCATACCTTGGCACGGTCCTGTCGACTTTAGTCCAAGAACTCCCCACCTACGTTCGGGACACCATCCACGCCCTCCACCTCCTCCATGATTTTCACTTCCCCAGCTCCCAATGCCTTATCTTCTCCATGGACATCCAGGCCCTGTACACCTCCATCCCCCATCACGAAGGACTCAAAGCCCTCCGCTTCTTCCTTTCCCACCGCACCAACCAGTACCCTTCCACTGACACCCTTCTTCGACTGACTGAACTCGTCCTCACCTTGAACAACTTCTCTTTACAATCCTCCCACTTCCTCCAAACCAAAGGAGTTGCCATGGGCACCCACATGGACCCCTGCTATGCCTACCTCTTCATCAGATATGTGGAACAGTCCATCTTCAGCAGCTACACTGGCACCACCCCCCACCTTTTCCTCCGCTACATCGATGACTGTATCGGCGCTACCTCGTGCTCCCACGAGGAGGTTGAACAGTTCATCCACTTTACTAACAGCTTCCACCCCAACCTGAAATTACCCGGACCATCTCAGACTCCTCCCTCCCCTTCCTAGTCCTCTCCATTTCAATCTCGGGCGACCTAATCAACACGGACATTTACTACGAACCAACCGACTCCCACAGCTACCTTGACTACACCTCCTCCCACCCTGCCCCCTGTAAAAATGCCATCCCATATTCCCAATTCCTTTGCCTCCGCTGCATCTGCTCCCATGAGGACCAATTCCAATACCGAACAACCTAGATGGCCTCCTTCTTCAAAAACCGCAATTTCCCCTCAGACGTGGTTGACGATGTTCTCCATCGCAACTCCTCCATTTCCCGCTCCTCCGCCCTTGTACTCCGGCCCTCCAATCGCCACTAGGACAGAACCCCACTGGTCCTCAACTTCCACCCCACCAACCTCCAGATACATCGTATCATCCTTCGTCATTTCTGCCACCACCAGACAGACCCCACCACCAGGGATATATTTCCCTCCCCTCCCCTATCAGCATTCCGAAAAGACCACTCCCTCTACGACTCCCTTGTCAGGCCCACACCCCCCACCAACCCAACCTCCACTCCCAGCACCTTCCCCTGCAACCGCAAGAAATGCAAAACTTGCGCCCACACCTCCCCCCTCACTTCCCTCCAAGGCCCAAAGGGATCCTTCCATATCTGCCACAAATTCACCTGCACCTCCACACACATCATTTACTGCATCCGTGCACCCGTTGTGGCCTCCTCTACTTTGGGGAGACGGGCCGCTTACTTGCGGAACGTTTCAGAGAACACCTCTGGGACACCCGCACCAACCAACCCAACCACCCCGTGGCTGAACACTTTAACTTCCCGTCCCACTCCACCAAGGACTTGCAGGTCCTTGGACTCCTCCATCGCCAGACCATGGCAACACGACGGCTGGAGGAGGAGCGCCTCATCTTCCACCTAGGAACCCTCCAACCACAAGGGATGAACTCAGATTTCTCCAGTTTCCTCATTTCCCCTCCTCCACCTTATCTTGGTCCCAACCCTCAGACTCAGCACCACCTTCTTGATGTGCAATCTTCTTCCCGACCTCTCCACCCCCCCACCCCCTCTCCAGCCTATCATCCTCACCTTAACCTCCTTCCACCTATCGCATTCGCAACACCCCTCCCCCAAGTCCCTCCTCCCTACCTTTTATCTTAGCCTGCTTGGCACACTCTCCTCGTTCCTGAAGAAGGGCTTATGCCGAAACGTCGACTCTCCTGCTCCTCGGATGCAGCCTGACCTGCTGCGCTTTTTCAGCAACACATTTTTCAGCTCTGATCTCCAGCATCTGCAGTCGTCACTTTATCCACTTGGGAGGCAATGTTGAGGGATCTATGAACTTGCACACCCAGATTCCTCTGTTCCTCCACACTGCCAAGAATCCTGTCTTTAATCCTATATTTAGCATTTGAGTTCGACCTTCCAAAATGCATCGCTTCATATTTATCCAGGTTGAACTCCATCTGCCATTTCTCAGTCCAGCTCTGCATCCTGTGATCACTGAAACGGCTGCACTGGTATTGGTCTTCATTAGAACTGGGTGACCATTTAACCAGATGTTTATTTTTGTTGGTTCTGATTTGGATGTTGCTAAGCAATTTAACTGTTCCAAACCAGATGTACATGAACTGTCCAGAACGTGAATTCTCCTGGATAATGGCCTATGTGTTCTCTTAATCCATTTAGTTCTAGTGGGACAATTTTGTTGTCTCGAGTCCACACACCAGTAGCAACTACAATGGCTTGCTGACTCAGATCTGAAGAAAATGTTAACCATTTGGTCAAGACTCGGCTTTGTTTTGGGGTTTTGTTGTGGGCTGACCTCGAGTCCCTCTGTTCAGGATTTGCCCTCAGTGAGGTTACACAATTTCCTTCACTCAGTCAGACTAGCGAGAGTGCCCACTTCCATCGGTGTATTCTGCAACTTGTATGCTCCACTTACCGCAGTTTCCTATGATGCAGCCAGTTGTGATGCCTGTTTGAAGTCCAGCTGGGATTCAGCGACTAAGTGTTCTTCCATAGTTACATCATTAATCCCACATACCAAACAGTCCCTCAGCATCCCATTAAGGATTACACCAAAATCTGTCAGTCATGTTAACCTCGTCAAAAATCCTGATACGGATTCCCCAGGTTCTTGAATTGCTGAGTAAAACCGAACTAGGGGAGGCTTGGGGTCATTATATTCCTTAACTAAGTCTGCAAACTCTTGAAAGGTTCTGGGATCACGTGCCTCAGGGAAAGATAGGCTCCTAATGACCAAAAAGGTTGCAGGTCCACACGCTGCCAGGAGAATTACTCATTGCTGCATATCTGCCCCAATGTTATTTGCCCAGAAAAAATGATGCATTCTTTCCACATGCTGGGCTCAGTCATCGCCGACAGGATTGAATGAGTCAAGCTTCCCAAATAACGGCACAATGCCAAAAAGATGACTATTTGAGTGAATTTCACTTCCTGGTGCTATTGAAGTAAGTACACAGAGGCCCATCACTAAGTCACCTTTAATTTACACATTGACAGTCTTTGTTACTGATCCAGCTCCCTCAGCGCCAGCTCTCAGAGTGGGCAGAAACCTCTGACACTCCTGTCAGCCAGGGCTCCCTGATGGGACCAAATTATCAGCCTCAATCAGAGAAGTCATTTTCTATGAAGTTTATCTGGATGACTCATTATGATCCTACAGAAATAACAGCTACGGGAAACATGCGGAAACACAATATATTTCAAAACATGAAACCTGCAACATCAAATAATTCCCGTACTGTGGCCAGATATCAGAATTCCACAGTGGGAGGTTAGGTCTGAGAAAAGGCAGGGAGCAATGGGAGTAAAGTATACCATGGCCAGCAAAAACAAAGTTTCAAATCTTTCTCAACCCACAAAACTTAAAGTCTCAAGAGTGCAAATGCTGAAACACAGATGCCTGACTGACAGCTTGGAGATAAGGTGACTTCAAAATTAATCCCTTCACTTCAAAGGGTGAACATTGTCCCTGTATGAATGGATCAAAAATTAATATGGGAAATAAGTATTTAAAAAAAGGCACCAATAAGACATCCAGAAAAACTTCTTTCTCTAGTAGAAATGGTTTATGGAGTTGAATGATCAGCCATGTTCAAATTGAATGGTAGAGCAGGTTTGAAGGACCGAATGCTGCAAATGTGTTGCTGGTCAAAGCACAGCAGGCCAGGCAGCATCTCAGGAATAGAGAATTCGACGTTTCGAGCATAAGCCCTTCATCAGGAATAAGAGAGAGAGAGCCAAGCAGGCTAAGATAAAAGGTAGGGAGGAGGGACTAGGGGGAGGGGCGATGGAGGTGGGATAGGTGGAAGGAGGTCAAGGTGAGGGTGATAGGCCGGAGTGGGATGGGGGCGGAGAGGTCAGGAAGAGGATTGCAGGTTAGGAGGGCGGTGCTGAGTTGAGGGAACCGACTGAGACAAGGTGGGGGGAGGGGAAATGAGGAAACTGGAGAAATCTGAATTCATACCTTGTGGTTGGAGGGTTCCCAGGCGGAAGATGAGGCGCTCCTCCTCCAGCCGTCGTGTAGTTGTGTTCTGCCGGTGGAGGAGTCCAAGGACCTGCATGTCCTCGGTGGAGTGGGAGGGGGAGTTAAAGTGTTGAGCCACGGGGTGATTGGGTTGGTTGGTCCGGGCGGCCCGGAGGTGTTCTCTGAAGCGTTCCGCAAGTAAGCGGCCTGTCTCACCAATATAGAGGAGGCCACATCGGGTGCAGCGGATGCAATAGATGATGTGTGTGGAGGTACAGGTGAACTTGTGGCGGATATGGAAGGATCCCTTGGGGCCTTGGAGGGAAGTGAGTGTGGAGGTGTGGGCGCAAGTTTTACATTTCCTGCGGTTGCAGGCGAAGGTGCCGGGGGTGGAGGTTGGGTTGGTGGGGGGTGTGGATCTGACGAGGGAGTCACGAAGGGAGTGGTCCTTGCGGAACGCTGATAGGGGAGGGGAGGGAAATATATCCTTGGTGGTGGGGTCCGTTTGGAGGTGGCGGAAATGGCGATGGATGATACGTTGTATGCGGAAGTTGGTGGGGTGGTAGGTGAGAGCCTATCACCCTCACCTTGACCTCCTTCCACCTATCCCACCTCCATCGCCCCTCCCCCTAGTCCCTCCTCCCTACCTTTTATCTTAGCCTGCTTGGCTCTCTCTCTCTTATTCCTGATGAAGGGCTTATGCTCGAAACGTCGAATTCTCTATTCCTGAGATGCTGCCTGGCCTGATGTGCTTTGACCAGCAACACATTTGCAGCTGTGATCTCCAGCATCTGCAGACCTCATTTTTTACTTGAAGGACCGAATGGCCTACTCCTGCTTCAATTTTCTATGTTCCTTTGTTCGAGAAATTAAAAATCACATAACACCCAGATCTATAACTTTTGAACTTTGTACACCCCAGTCCAATACCGACATCTCCAAATCTTGCCCAGAGAATGCTGAGAATATAAAAAATGGATGTGGAATGGTTGAGAGACATAACGTTGAGCAACGTTTTAAAAAAAAAGTTGAGAAAGTGAAGTGGCCAAGCTGAGCCATTTGGCTGTTCTCTCATTGGAGGGAGATGATGGTGGAGAGTGGGTGGATCAGGTAAAGGAAGAGGAATCATTCCAGGTAACTTTAGGCTGTGCAAGAACTGAGTCCATACTGTTGGCATCAATCTGGACAGTAGACTACCCAACTGAGCTAAGCAATGCCCAATGAAAAGCAGCTATAAGGTAAAGTCACCTTGGTCCTAATGGGAGACAGATGACTGGCAATGGTTTTACCTGAGCATTAGGGGAGGTGGAGAAAGTGAGACTATCATGGTAACCTCAGCCAGTGCATGAATTATATCAATGGTGTTGGCATCACTTGGCATTATAAACCAGTCATCCAGCTAATTGAGCCAACGTGTCAGAGCTGAAGGGAGTAGGAAGGTAGGTTCAGAAGGAATAAGGTGGGAGGTGGCTTGAGTGGGGCATGAATTGGCACAGACCTGATGGGCAGAATTCCCAACCCAGTGTAAATCCAGTGTAATATGAATCACAGTGAGAACCACACCCAATTGGTGAGTCAAAGAACATTGAGAAGCTGGTAGTGAATGACATCTTGAATAAGAATGTAGTCAGGGATTAGCTTGAACAGACAGAGTGTCTGACGTAAGGTTAGGAAGTTCCACTGGAATATCAGCCTTGTAAGACATACAGTCAGAGAGAGGGGGATATCTTGAAACGAGAAATCCCGCACAGTGGCAGCAGAAGCTGGGGAATGCTTGACAAAACAGAGCAAGATTTCAAGAAACTTTTAAAGAACTGTGATCTTGGCCTGCCCTTCAGGCTGTTTGCAAAAAAAACTTGTGCAATAAATGGTGTCCGCTGCTTTTGGGAGGGCAATCCATAATTCCAAGTGCTCCGAGTTGCCTTTTGAAGTGACGCACAATGAAAGATTGCCTGCTCTAATGAGACAGGTCATGATAAAGTGAAATGAAATATCAGGCAGCCAATGTTCTGCATTTCGGTTTTGCACATTCATTACTATTCAATCAGGGCATCTCAGAGAAAACATGCAGTTAAAAAATGACCTTCTGGAAGCATAAATTAGCAGTAACTGTGTGTGTATGACTGGAAGGTTAATGTTTACACTGGCTGGGCACTACTGAGCAGAGCAATATTATTACATTTGCAGCAATGATTCCCTTGTTATATTTGGAATATATTTAAAGGGATCTTATTTCCCACTCTGGAAAACTATTTGGCAGGAGGTTTGATGCTATTTTGTAAACGCAGGACAATGTGCCATATCGCAAGTTAAAATTGTCAATTCCTTGGCTCACACCTTATTGCCATGATTGTAGACCTCACCACAATCGTGGGTTCAGCATGGGACCCACCATTTGCGGCAGTGGTGGTGGGGTGGTCCCAGCCGTGAAGAGATGGCACCTAAAGAATAGCAACGGTTATATTGGTGGATCAGAGACAAGTGGTGGTGATGCTTTGGAGGAGAGGTAGTGCACTGGCTCACTGCTCCAGACTCTCTTTCCGGTCTATCTTTTATCCTTTATATTCTTAAACTATTCCAACTGGCACCGGATTGTGGCAACTGTTGAAGCATTTCACAGTATTTTACTGTATTATTGACTGTAAAATGCAAGTGACAATAAATAAGTAAATAGACAAATAGATAGATAGATAGATAGATAGATAGATAGATGGATAGATAGATAGATAGATAGATAGATAGATAGATAGATAGATAGATAGATAGATAGATAGATAGATAGTGATAATGGGAGTTCTTTTGTGCTTCAGCAAGGCTGTGAACTTTATACCACTGAAGCTAGACGCCAACTTGCAGACAACTCTTCCAACTGCCCCCTTGACTATGACCCCACCTCCCACCACCAAACCATCACCTCTCAGACCATCCATAACCTCATTACCTCAGGGGATCTCCTATCCACCACCTCCAACCTCATAGTCCCACAACCCCGCACCGCCCGTTTCTACCTTCTGCCCAAAATCCACAAACCTGCCTGCCCCGGCTGACCAATTGTCTCAGCCTGCTCCTGCCCCACCGAACTCATCTCTGCATACCTCGACACTGTCCTGTCCCCCTTAGTCCAAGAACTCCCCACCTATGTTCGGGACACCACTCACATCCTCCACCTCCTCCATGATTTTTGCTTCCCCGGTCCCCAACGCTTTATCTTCACGAAAGACATCCAGTCCCTGTACACTTCCATCCCCCATCACGATGGCCTCCAAGCCTTCTCCCTCTCCCGCCGACCCAACCAGTACCCTTCCACTGACTCACTCTGAACAACTTCTCTATCCAATCCTCCCACTTCCTCCAAACCAAAGGTGTAGCCATGGGCACCCACATGGGCCCCAGCTATGCCTGCCTCTTCATTGGATATGTGGAACAGTCCATCTTCCGCAGCTATACTGGCACCACCCCCCACCTTTTCCTCCGCTACATCAATGATTGTATTGGCGCTACCTCGTGCTCCCACGAGGAGGTTGAACAGTTCATCGACTTTACTAACACCTTCCACCCTGACCTCAAATTTACCTGGACTGTCTCAGACTCCTCGCTCCCCTTCCTAGATCTCTTCATTTCTATCTCGGACGACCGACTCAACGCAGACATTTATTACAAACTGACCGACTCCCACAGCTACCTAGGTTACACCACCTCCCACCTGCCCCCTGTAAAAACGCCATCCCATATTCCCAATTCCTTCGCCTCTGCTGCATCTGCTCCCAGGAGGACCAGTTCCAATACCGAACAACCTAGATGGCCTCCTTCTTCAAAGACCGCAATTTCCCCTCAGACGTGGTTGACGATGTTCTCCACCGCAACTCCTCCACTTCCCGCTCCTCCGCCCTTGAACCCCGCCCCTCCAATTGCCACCAGGACAGAACCCCACTGGCCCTCACCTTCCACCTCACCAACCTCCAGATACATCGTATCATCCGCCGTCATTTCCGCCACCTCCAAACAGACCCCACCACCAGGGATATATTTCTCTCCCCTCCCCTATCAGTGTTCCGGAGAGACCACTCCCTCTGCGACTCCCTCGTCAGGTCCACACCCCCCACCAACCCAACCTCCACTCCTGGCACCTTCCCTGCAACCGCAAGAAGTGCAAAACTTGTGCCCACACCTCCCCCCTCACCTCCCTCCAAGGCCCTAATGGATCCATCCATATCCATCGCAAATTCACCTGCACCTCCACACATCATTTACTGCATCCGCTGCACCCGATGTGGTCTCCTCTATATTGGGGAGACAGGCTGCCTACTTGCAGAACGTTTCAGAGAACACCTCTGGGACACCCGCACCAACCAACCCAACCACCCCGTAGCTGAACACTTTGACTCCCTCTCCCACTCCGCCAAGGACATGCAGATCCTTGGTCTCTTCCATCGCCAGACCCTGACCACAGGACGCCTGGAGGAAGAGCACCTCATCTTCCGCCGAGGAACCCTCCAACCACAAGGGATGAATGTAGATTTCTCCAGCTTCCTCATTTCCCCTCCCCCCACCTTAGCTCAGTCCCAACCCCTGGATTCAGCACCGCCCTCTCGGCCTGCAATCTTCTTCCCGACCTCTCCGCCCCCAACCCCTCTCCGGCCTATCACCCTCACCCTCACCCTCACCTCCTTCCACCTAACGTATTCCCAGTGCCCCTCCCCCAAATTCCCTCCCCCCTACTTTTTATCTCAGCCCTCTTGGCACACCAGCCTCATTCCTGAAGAAGGGCTTATGCCCGAAACGTCGATTCTCCTGCTCCTCGGATGCTGCCTGGCCTGCTGTGTTTTTCCAGCACAACATTTTTCAACTGTCACATAAACAATGTCTTTTTCTGTTACCAAAGGAAGGTTTCTTTATCTTTTTGCAGAACAGAAGATAGAGAAATGTCGACTAGGTATAAGCTTTACATGCTACTCACCTTCAAAGGAATTTCCTCTCAGCGCTGAATTTCCTAATCCAACTGCCTTGCAAAAATCATACCCTCCGGTAGTTTCCTTCATTGATAGAAGAGCTGCTTTCATTCGCCAACCAAAGGAGCCACTTTAACTTTGAATAATGCTGTAAAATGGCAACATTCAATGAGTCATTCACCGCACTGTACTTTCCTACCATTCCTGTCTATAACCGCTGTACTTCCCATCTCAGTTTTAAAGGGATCAAAGGCTACGGGGAGAAAGCGGGAAGAGGATACTGAAGTGGATGCTCAGCCATGAATGGGGGAGCAGGCTCAAAGGGCTGAATGGCCTCGCCCTGCTCCTATGTTCGTGTCCTATGCATTTCCACAGAGAGTAGAGTTGCATGTGACTTATGGTTGGGCGATAACTCAAGATGGGTCATTGTCCCTCATTTCCCAAAGTTGAAGCAAACCCCATTGCATTGTGGGAAAACGTGACATCCCTTGCGGGAGATGAATGTATACCAGAATGGTAGCTGAGATGTATGTTGCATCAGGCACAGACAGGCACCAAAAGGCCCGGTTTGATGCATAGGTGCACACAATCCTTTTATCCTAGAATGCTCCTTCAACCTGCCAACTGTGTCTGTGTGCTGATTATAACAAGGTCAGCCAGGTGGGTCCTATAGAATATGAGTTCCCTGATTGGGGCTGTTAAGCTGGTCCAATCAGGGAGCCCTGGCTGACAGATAAAAGCCGGAGTTTTGCACTCCCTCTTTGATTTTCTCAAAAACCTCCTCCTCTGCTTTTGGTTGCACTTCAGTCCCACGCTCCTGATCTTCGGGCACCTGAGGGAGGGAGGGCAGGTCTGAAGACCTCCTCGTGGGTCTGCTCCTGGGCCTGGCCAAACTGGCCATAAACAGGTCCAGGCAGCGGGCCGTGGAGGGGGTCGTTAGGGCCGACTGCCTGCCCCTCTTCTGCGGTTATGTTAGAACCCGGGTGTCCTTGGAAAAGGAGCACGCGGTATCCACCAACACCCTGGAGTTGTTCAGGGAGAGGTGGACGCCACAGGGAGTGGAGTGCATCATTTCCCCCTCCAACTCTATTTTGATTTAGTCCCTACCCTCCCCTTCACTGTTTGATCACACAGCATTGCCCTTTGAGGTGAAGGTCACTGCTTGTCACTGGCCACCCGGGTGTTTTCCTATCTTCCTGGTGGTGGGAATTGAATAAAGATTCATGCACTTTGTGTCTCACACTGTATCTCACAACTGCACACACACACACCAAAAAAAAAAGCAGCAGAAGTGTCATGGGTTCTGTTCCCTCTGAGAGCTGGCTCTGAAGGAGCTGGATTGGAGTCAAGGACTCTGCAAGTGTAAATAACTGGTGACTGGGTGCTAAGATACTGGCCTCTGTGGAGTTATTTCAGGTAGTAGCCCAAAGATGGGCATTAAGAGAGCCTGTTTGAACAGACATGATGCTCTTTACATGTGCAAAGGGCTGGCCTCCTGCCTGCCATGTTCCCTCCAGGAATTTGAGGTTTTTTTTCTTAAGCAAAGCATGAATGGCTCCATGCAGTCTGGAGTTGGCATCCAACCAAGGAGGTAAATGGTTGGCTGGAGGGAGGCCCAGAAAGGAATGCTCATATTATTTTAATGGTCTCTCGTACAGTCAGGAGAGGCTGCAGCTTTTCCTGCAGTTCCACTGTGAATTTACACTTTACTGCCAGCCCAGGATCTGCAGCCAGCAACCAGGCACTCACAAGGAAGGTCTTTGATTTTCAAGTTGACCTTGACCGCCATTTTTCAGACCGGAAGAAACAGGAGCATGAGTAGGCCATTCAACCCCTCGAGCTTGCTCTGCCATTCAATAGGGTCATGGCTGCTCCGACTTTCCTCGTGTCCACATTCCTACCCATTCTCTGTAACCCTCGATTCCCCGACTGATCAAGAATCTGTCTCTCTCAGCCTTTAAGAAGGTAGCATGGTGGCTCAGTGGTTAGCACTGCTGCCTCACAGTGCCAGGGACCCCGTTCAATTCCAGCCTCGGGTGACTGTTGGTATGGAGTTTGCATATTCTCCCCGTATCTGTGTAGGTTTGCTCCAGTTTCCTCCCACAATCCAAAGATGTGCAGGTTAGGTGAGTTGGTCAAGCTAAATTGCCCCATAGTGCTCAGGGATGAGTAGGTGAGGTGCATTAGTCAGGGGAAAATGTAGGGTAATGGGTCTGGGTGGATTACTCTTCAGAGGACTTGTTGGGCTGAAGGACCTGTTTCCACATTGTAGAGATTCTAATTGTAAATGTACAAAGGACTCTGCCCCCACAGCTCGCTGTAGCAAGGAGTTCCAAAGACCCACAACTCTATGAAAAACAAATTCCTCTTAATCTCAGTATTAAATTAGTGCCCCTCTATTCTGAGACTTTTATGTATTGCCATGTCTACTGAAGTACAGTGTAACACCCTCTGGTCCTAGTCTCTCCCAAGAGGGGAAACATCCTCTCAGAATTGACCTATTCAAACCTCTTAAGAATCGATATGTTGCAATGAGATCACCTCTCAGTCTTCTAAACTTCTTCCAACTAAAGTCCCAACCTATTTCGCCTTTTCTTATAAGACAATCTCTCCATCTCAGGGATCATCCTCGTAAATCTCCTCTGAACTGCCTCCAATAAAATAATATATTTTCTTTAATAAAGGGACCAAAACTGCTCACAGTACTCCAGATGTGGACTCCCTTGCACCTTGGACAGTTGCAGTAAGACTTCCCTACTCTTACACTCCAACCCCCTTGAAATAAGGGCCAACATTCCATTTACCTTCCTGAATATCTGTTCCATTTGTTTGCCAGTTTTCTGTGTTATGTCTCCAAGTTTCCCTAAGTCTCCACAAAAATCCCTTGTCTCTCCCACAAGCTTGGACTGTCCTTAGAATCTCTGTCGACTTCCAAGACATTTGGTCATGGTATCCTCCCAGTCCAGTTTCCTCCAGGGCACGGAGATGAAGAAGCCTTCTGGTCCAATTCCCTGCAGGACTAATGCCAGGCTTCCTATTACATCCCAACCTGGGGACCCTTCCTAACTCTTTTAAGTTGACTTCAATTTAGACAAAGCTGAGTGAGTGGGCAAATGCATGGCAGGTATGGTATACTGTGGATAAATGTACAGTCATTGCTTTGACAACAAAACCAGGAGGGCAGATTATTATCTGAGTAGCAAGGGTTTGGTAAAGGGGGTTGTGCAACCGGATCTGGGTGCCCTTGGGTTCCTCAAGGTCAACCTTGCAGGAGCAGCAGGAGGTGAAGAAGACAAAATACTGAGTGGATTGGTGCGACCACACCTGGAACATTGGACAGATATGGTCTCTATATCTGAATTTGGATGTTCTGTGTACAGAGGGAATACAATGAAGATTTACCAAATTGACTCCTATGCTTGTGGGACTGACGTACCTCGAGAGATTAGATCGGTTAGAGTTAAACTCACTGGCATTTGGAAGAATGAGGAAGGGGCAGGGTAGTTTCATAGCAACCTATAAAATTCTAACCAGACAGGACTAAAAAATCATTAGGGGCATGGTAGGGTAAATAGACAAGGTCGTTTCCCTGGGTTGGGGGAATCCAGAACTAGAGGGCATAGGTTCAAGGTGAGAGGGAGAAAATTTAAAAGGGGCCTAAAGGGGCAATTTTTTCACACAGAGTGATGCGTGTATGGAACGAGCTACCAGAGAATGGGGTGGAGGCTGATAAAATTACAATATTTAAAAGGAGAAAGTGAGATGCTGGAGATCAGAGCTGAAAATGTGTTGCTGGAAAAGCGCAGCAGGTCAGGCAGCATCCAAGGAACAGGAGATTCGATGTTTCGGGCATAAGCCCTTCATCAGGAAAGGGCTGAAGATTCCTGAAGAAGGGCTTGTGCCCGAAACGTCGAATCTCCTGTTCCTTGGATGCTGCCTGACCTGCTGCGCTTTTCCAGCAACACATTTTCAGCTACAATATTTAAAAGGCAACTGAATGGGTACATGAATAGGAAGGGTTGAGAGGGATATGGGCCAAATGTTGGCAAATGGGGCTAGATTAATTTAGGATATTTGGTCAGCATGGATGGGTTGGACTGAAGTGTTTGGTTCCATGCTGTGCAGCTTCGCAGAGCCATTAAGACAGCCAAGGAGCAATACTGATCCAAACTGGAGACCCAGACAGACACCTGGTGACTATGGCAAGGAGGGAATGACATCACAGGTTTGAAAAAGAGACTGTGCAAGATAGCAGACTATGACACATCTCTCCCAGATTGTCTCAATGCCTTCTCTGCTCACTTTCAGCAGAATTTCGGCAGAGAGGTAACATCAATTCTTGATGAACCTATCCCAACAGTCTCTGCATCAGAGATCAGATCAGTTTTCCTTCACGTGAATCCAAGGAAAGCGATGGGATCAGACTGAGTACCAGGCCGTGCACTCAGAGCACGCGCAGATCGACTGGCAGAGGTCTTCTCGGACATCTTCAACGTCTCCCTGCAGCAGGCCACTGTCCCTCCCTGTTTCAAGAGGGCCAACATCATCCCTGTGCCTAAGAAGACTCATGCAGCATGTCTCAATGACTACCGCCCAGTGGGCCTAACCTCAGTGGTCATGAAGTGCTTTGAAAGGCTGGTCATGGCATTAGTCAACTCCAGTCTCCCCACTACTCTTGACCCACTCCAAAGTGCCTATCGGACCAACAGATCCATGTCAGATGCCATATCACTTGCCCTTCACTCCTTCCTAGAACATCTTGACACCAAGGACAGCTACATAAGAATCCTACTCATTGACTATAGTTCAGCCTTTAACACTATTATCCCCTCGAGACTGATTACTAAACTTTGTGATCTTGGACTAAGCCCCACTCTCTGCAACTGGATCCTCAGTTTCCTGACCCACAGGCCACAATCAGTGAAGACTGGGGACAATATTTCATCCTCACTAACACTCAACAATGGAGCCCCCCAGAAGTGCGTACTCAGTCCCCTACTGCACTCACTGTATACCCATGACTGTGTCGCCAAATACCAGATTAATGCCATTTACAAGTTCACTGATGACAACACCATAGTCGGTCGAATCTCAGATGGTGATGAAACAGACTGTAGACGGGAGGTGGAAGACCTGGAAAAATGGTGCACTGAGAACAACCTAACTCTCAATACCGGCAAAACCAAGGAACTCAGTATTGCTGTTTGGTGGGATGTTACTCATGCCCCCCTACACATTAACAGCACTGAGGTGGAACAAGTGGAGAGTGTCAAGTTCCTGGGAGTGGTCATCCACAACAAGCTTTCTTGGACTCTTCATGTGGACACACTGGTTACAAAGGCCCAACAATGTCTCTACTTCCTCAGGCAGCTGAGGAAATTTGGCATGACGGTAAATACCCTTGCCAACTTTTATAGGTGCGCCATCGAGAGCATTCTGTTTGGATGTATCACTACCTGGTATGGCAACTGTACCATTCAAGATCGGAGATGGTTACGGAGACTAGTGAACTCAGCCCGGACAACTCTTAGCATTCACCTGTAGCTGTGTTTTTGTTTTTGCCGCAGTTTGCCTATTATTTATTTATCTATGCTACTTAACTCTGTGATCTGCCTGTATTGTCGCAAGACAAAGCTTTTCCCTGTGCCCCGGTACACATGACAATCAATTCAAATCAATTCAATTCAATTCTATGACTCTATGACTGTACAGAGTTAACATAGGAAAGACGTTCCTGAAGACTGGGGAGTCCGGAACCAGAGGTCACAGTCTACGAATACAAGGTAGACCATTTAGGACTGAGATGAGGAACAATTTCTTCACCCAGAGAGTGGGGAGCCTGTGAAATTCTCTGCAAAAACGTTAAATATTTTCAAGAGGGAGTCAGGTATGGTTCTTAGGGTTAACAGGATCAAAGAGTCTGTTGAAGAAATTAGGAACAAGGGGGCTGGAGGAATCGAGATGCACTGTTGTAGTTTGATCTCCAGTCTTCATTTTGATTTGGACATAACATTGGGTGGCTAGTCTAACTTAATCACACACAAATGATTAATACCCATTTGTTTTATTTCCTGCTTCTGTGTAATAATCCTACTTGTAAGTTTGTCTTTTTTGCTAACAGAATGCGCTGTTCAATAACTTTGAGCAGACAGGAGGCCAGAGTGGAAACTGTGCCTGCTCTTCATTATGGATTACCTGGAACCCAGAGATCCACTGATACATTACTGTACTTCATTCTTGAAGTGGATGTTCTTTGAGTTCATCGTAAATAGGATCAAGAATAAGCGATGCTTCTCTTTGAAAAAGCTCCACTGCTGAATAAATTTATTCATGGCTGATCCTTTATTTCAACACCACTGTTTCACAGAATCACGGCTCCATTACCTCAATGTCCCGAATCGTCCATCTCAGTTTTCAGTGACTGAGAGTTCACAGTCCTCTGAGGTAGTGGATTCTAAAAATGCACAAGTCTCTGATTGAAGAAATCTCTCTGCACCTCTGTCTGAAATAGTAATATCTTAAGACTAAAGTCATCAGTTTGAGGGCTCTTTTGGTGACCCCAGCTCTGAACCAGGAAGCCTGGTTTCAAGTCCATTCTGCTCCAGAGGTGCACCCTACCATTTCTGAATAGGTTAGTTAAAATTACCCATAATTCCAAGTTCTAGACCTTCCTCTCGGGGGCGGGCGGGGGGGTGGCGTGGCAGGCTCAGGGTTCATTGGAAATATGGTCTGTTACTGAGAATCAATTACTGTGATGGGGGGACAAGCCGTGAGAAGGGCTAAATCCCGAAAGGATGATCTTGAGAGAAAACATTTGTCCTTGGGAGATGGGGATAATTATCTTTGATCATGAATAATCACCATCATGGATTTACAGTGCATCATACAGGCTAAGCCATTTCAGACTATGATGAAGGGACATGCCTTCATTGAGGGTGGTCAAACTGAAGAATTTATGACCATGAAACCTGTGAAGCCGGGTCACTGTGTTTATCCAAGAAAGTCAGAAGTCACACAAAACCAGGTGATAGGGCAGCAGGTTTATTTAAAATTGCAAGCTTTCAGAGCACTGCTCTTTCATCAGCTGAAGTAAATTTCACCTGATAGAGGAGCAGCACTCTGAAAACTTTCAATTTTCAGTAAAGCTGTTGGTCTATAACTTGTTGTGGTGTGAATTCTGACTTTGTCCGCCCCAGTCCAACTCCGCTTCCTCCACATCATGACTGCCCAAGAAAGAGATTGATTAAGTTTTTTTTTAATATTAAAAGAAGTCAAGGACTATGAAGAAAAATAGTGGGAATACGGTTTTGGGATAGAGGATCAGCCATCATCACATTGAATGGCTTAGCAGGGGGCTTGAAGAACTGAATGGCCTAGTATTGCTCCTAGTTTCTGTTTCATTAAGCCCATTGTGGCTGCACTAGATCCTCAAATGATCATCACAGACTTTATGCTAATCTCCCGCCTATTCCTCGTGATCCCACACATTGTTTCTATTTAAATAATCACCTCACTGCCCTCTCAATTGAACCGGCCTTGACCACACACCCAGGCAACATATTCCAAATTAGAACCAGTTGTGGCAATGTCTCCTCATACATCTCATTTACGTCTTTCACCGTTAGCTTTAAAACTGCATTCTCACGTCGTTAAGTGTCAATATGTTGAAAGCTGGGTCTGAATATGTAATCTTAAATAAAACCCTTTCCGCTCCCATAGATGGATGTAAAATATACAAGGGCACCACTTTGATAAAGAGAAGTGCAGTTCTCAAATTTCCTGTGCCTAGCTATCTCTCAATTAACATCACTAAGCAGATTCTCCTCTTGTTTGTACGAGTTCACTGCATGGAAATTGGCTATCTTGTTGCCTACTTTACAAATTCCCTACTTTTCCAATGGTTTACTAAAGAAGTTGAAAGTTGAAAAGTGTGGTGCTGGAAAAATGCAGCAGGCCAGGCAGCATCTGAGGAGCAAGAAAATCTCCTGCTCCTCGGATGCTGCCTGGCCATCTGCGCTTTTCCAGCACCACACTTTTTAACTCTGGTTTCCAGCATCTGTAGTCTTCACTTTCTCCCAAAGAAGTTGAAACTCTTGTTAAGAGAAGGAAGAAGGCTTATGTGAGGATGAGGCATGAAGTTTCAGTTGGGGTCTTGAGAGTTATAAGTTAGCCAAAAAAGATCTAAAATAGGACTAAGAAGAGACAGGAGGGGCCATGAGAAGTTGTTGGCGGATAGGATCAAGGAAAACCCAAAAGCCTTGCGAAGGTATGTCAGGAGTAAAAGAATGACTGGTGTAAGATAGTGGTAATCAAAGATGGCAGTAGGAAGCTGTGCATGGAATCTGAGGACATAGGGGAAACACTTAATCAATGCTTTTCTTCAGTATTCATATTGGAAAAGAGCAATGTTAGTGAGAATTCAGAGATACAGGCTCCAAGATTAGATGGGATTGAGGTTGACTAAGAGGAGGTTTTAGAATTTTGGAAGACCTGAAAATAGGTAAGACCCCTGGGCTGAATGGGATTTTTCCTCGGAATCTCTAGGAATCCAGAGAGGAGATTGTAAAGCCTTTAGCTTTGATCTTTATGTCATCATTGTCGACAGGAGTAGTGCCAGAAGGCTGGAGGATAACAAATATTGTTCCCTTGTTTAAGAAGGGGAGTAGAGACAACCCTGGTAATTATAGGCCAGTCAGCCTTACTTTGGTTGTGGGTAAGGTGTTTGGAAAAGGTTATAAGAGATAGGATTTATAGTCATCCGGAAAGGAATAATTTGATTAGGGATAGTCAACACGGTTTTGTGAAGGGTAGGTCGTGCCTCACTAACCTTATTGAGTTCTTCAAGAAGGTGACAAAACAGGTGGATGAAGGTAAAGTGGTTGATGTGACATATATGGACTTCAGTAAAGCATTTGATAAGGTTCCACATGATAGGCTGTTGCTCAAAATATGGAGTTTCAGATTGAAGGTGATTTAACGGTTTGGATCAGAAATTGCTTAGCTGAAAGAAGACAGAGGGCAGTGGTTGATGGGCAACGTTCATCCTGGGGCTCAGTTACCAGTGGTGTGCCACAAGGATTTATTTTGGGGCCACTGCTATTTGTCATTTTTATAAATGATTTGGATATGGGAGTAGAAGGATGGGTTAGAAAATTTGCGGATGACACTAAGGTCGACAGAGTTGTAGATAGTGCTGAAGGATGTTGTGGATTACAAAGGTACATAGATAAGATGCAGAGCTAGGCTGAGAAGTGGCAAATGGAGTTTAATGTGGAAAAGTGTGAGGTAGTTCACTTCAGAAGAAGTAACAGGAATGCAGAGTACTGAGCTAATGGTAAAATTCTTGGCAGTGTAGATGAACAGAGCGATCTGTGTCCAGGTACATAAATTCCTAAAAGTTGCCACCCAGGTTGATAGGTTTGTTAAGAAGGCATATGGTATGTTGGTGTTCATTGGTAGAGGGATTAAGTTTCAGCTGCAAATGTGTTGCTGGTCAAAGCACAGCAGGCCAGGCAGCATCTCAGGAATAGAGAATTCGACGTTTCGAGCATAAGCCCTTCATCAGGAATAAGAGAGAGAGAGCCAAGCAGGCTAAGATAAAAGGTAGGGAGGAGGGACTAGGGGGAGGGGCGCTGGAGGTGGGATAGGTGGAAGGAGGTCAAGGTGAGGGTGATAGGCCGGAGTGGGGTGGGGGTGGAGAGGTCAGGAAGAGGATTGCAGGTTAGGAGGGCGGTGCTGAGTTGAGGGAACCGACTGAGACAAGGTGGGGGGAGGGGAAATGAGGAAACTGGAGAAATCTGAATTCATACCTTGTGGTTGGAGGGTTCCCAGGCGGAAGATGAGGCGCTCCTCCTCCAGCCGTCGTGTAGTTGTGTTCTGCCGGTGGAGGAGTCCAAGGACCTGCATGTCCTCGGTGGAGTGGGAGGGAGAGTTAAAGTGTTGAGCCACGGGGTGATTGGGTTGGTTGGTTCGGGCGGCCCGGAGGTGTTCTCTGAAGCGTTCCGCAAGTAAGCGGCCTGTCTCACCAATATAGAGGAGGCCACATCGGGTGCAGCGGATGCAATAGATGATGTGTGTGGAGGTACAGGTGAACTTGTGGCGGATATGGAAGGATCCCTTGGGGCCTTGGAGGGAAGTGAGTGTGGAGGTGTGGGCGCAAGTTTTACATTTCCTGCGGTTGCAGGGGAAGGTGCCGGGGGTGGAGGTTGGGTTGGTGGGGGGTGTAGATCTGACGAGGGAGTCACGAAGGGAGTGGTCCTTGCGGAACGCTGATAGGGGAGGGGAGGGAAATATATCCTTGGTGGTGGGGTCCGTTTGGAGGTGGCGGAAATGGCGATGGATGATACATTGTATGCGGAGGTTGGTGGGGTGGTAGGTGAGAACCAGTGGGGTTCTGTCTTGGTGGCGGTTGGAGGAGCGGGGCTCAAGGGCGGAGGAGCGGGAAGTGGAGGAGATGCGGTGGAGGGCATCGTCGATCACGTCTGGGGGGATTCTGCGGTCCTTGAAGAAGGAGGCCATCTGGGCTGTGCGGTGTTGGAATTGGTCCTCCTGGGAGCAGATGCGGCGGAGACGAAGGAATTGGGAATATGGGATGGCGTTTTTACAGGGGGCAGGGTGGGAGGAGGTGTAGTCCAGGTAGCTGTGGGAGTCAGTCGGTTTATAATAGATGTCTGTGTTGAGTCGGTCGCCCGAGATAGAAATGGAAAGGTCTAGGAAGGGAAGGGAGGAGTCTGAGACAGTCCAGGTGAATTTCAGGTCGGGATGGAAGGTGTTAGTAAAGTTGATGAACTGTTCAACCTCCTCGTGGGAGCACGAGGCAGCGCCGATACAGTCATCGATGTAGCGGAGGAAAAGGTGGGGGGTGGTGCCAGTGTAGTTGCGGAAGATGGACTGTTCCACATATCCTACGAAGAGGCAGGCATAGCTGGGGTCCATGCGGGTGCCCATGGCAACTCCTTTAGTTTGGAGGAAGTGGGAGGATTGAAAAGAGAAGTTATTCAGGGTGAGGACCAGTTCAGTCAGTCGAAGGAGGGTGTCAGTGGAAGGGTACTGGTTGGTGCAGCGGGAAAGGAAGAAGCGGAGGGCTTTGAGTCCTTCGTGATGGGGGATGGAGGTGTACAGGGACTGGATGTCCATAGTGAAAATAAGGCGTTGGGGACCGGGGAAGCGAAAATCCTGGAGGAGGTGGAGGGCGTGGGTGGTGTCCCGAACGTAGATCCACAAGGTCATGCTTCAGCTGTACAAGACACTGGTAAGGCCGCACCTGGAGTATTGCGTTCAGACTGGTCATCACATTTACTAGGATGTTGTCTGGTAAGGAAGGAGGACTTATGAGGAAAGGCTGAGGGAACTGAGGCTGTTTTCACTGCAGAGAAGGAAGTTAGAGATGACTAAATCAAGATGTATAAGATAATCAGAAGGTTAGATAGGGTAGATCATCTTTTTTCTCAGATGGTGAAGTCTAAAATGAGGGGACATAGCTTTAAATTGAAGAGTGATAGATTTAGGACAGATGTCAGAGGTCGTTTCTTTACTCAGAGAGTAGTAGGAGCGTGGAACGGCCTGCCTGCAACAGCTGTACACTCACCGATGTTTAGGGCATTTAAATAGCCATTGGATATACATATGGATCATAATGGAACGGTGTAGGTTAGACGGGGATCAGATTAATTTCACAGGTCGGTGCAGCATCAAGGACTGAAGGGCCTGTACTGCGCTGTAACATTCTATGTTCTCTGTAACAGTGATTACAACAGTTCAGGGGGTTGGCTTATGAGGAGAGAATGAATAGACTGGGATTATATTCATTGAAATTTAGAAGAACGAGGGGGGGATCTTTTAGAAACATATAAAATTATGAAGTGAATAGATAAGATAGAAGTCGAGAGGGTGTTTCCACCGGCAGGTGGAACAAGGACAAGAGGGCATAACCTGAAAATTAGGGAGATCAGATTTAGCCTGAATTATGAAAGAGCATCTTCACCCAGAGGGTTGTAAATCTGTGGAATTCCTTGTCCAGTGATGTAGTTGACACTATTTCAGCAAATGCTTTTAAAGCTAAGGTAGATTTTTTTTTAACAATAAAGGAAGTAAAGGATATGGTGAGAGCGTGTGTCAGTGGAGCTGAGTCCATGAAAAAATCAGCCGTGATCTTATTGAATGGCGGAGCAGGCTCGAGGGGTCAGACGGCCTACTCCTGCTCCTAGTTCCTAAGTTCTTGTTACATTTCAAAAAAATTGCATTCGTTTCAAGCCATAGATGACATATAAGTGCAAATCTGCTTCATTTTTTAACCACCAAAAATAATGACCACTATTTCAGTCATATCATAACTATGGATAGAGTCGTAGTATGAGACTTACTTTCCTCATCATTGTTACCGTCCCATGCTCCAAGTACAATACCTCATGTTTATAATTGCCATTAATCTTTATGGAAAAAGTACATTCTGTGCTGGGGAATGTAATGCATTCAATCGCCTTTGAAATCCCCACTTTGTTCTTAATTGCTTCATGTGTTTTTAATTTGAGGAGATGGAACAGTGGCCAATATTAAACCAGCTTCTGTACTCAAGATGTTTCAGTCGGCGATTGTAATGTCTTTTTATTTTCACATTGGTGCTCCAGTTTCGTCAACTTCTGAAGTTCCAGAGATGCAGTGAAGCTAATTTGGACTACAAACTGTGATAGTTTTTTTCTTAAAAGAGCTTCCCAAAGCCTAGACAAAGTGACTATATTTCTAGTGTTTGATAGATCTACTAAATCAATTTCTGTATACAACTAGTTTCAGTTGAACTTCCTTGAAACTGTGAATGTATTTGAGAAGGTAAAACACAGAAAAAGATATTTTTATAAATGGAGGATTCCAAGATTCAAAGGCACGAATACAAGACAGGAATAAATCCAATACTTGCTTTGGTCATTGAGTGTAGACATTGGGAGGTTTTGTTGTGGCTGGACATGACATTGGTTAGGTCAAGATTTAGGAGAAAGTGAGCTGAAAATATGTTGCTGGAAAAGCGCAGCAGGTCACGCAGCATCCAAGGAGCAGGAGATTCGACATTTCGGGCATGAGCCCTTCTTCAGGACAAGGTGTAGGTTTGCTCGCTGAGCTGGAAGGTTCATTTTCAGATGTTTTGTCACCATACTAGGTAACATCTTCTGTGAGCCTCCAGATGAAGCACTGCTGGTATGACCTACTTTCTATTTATGTGTTTAGGTTTCCTTGGGTTGGTGGCATTATTTCCTGTGGTGACGTCATTTCCTGTTCTTTTTCTCAGGGGTGGTAAATGGGATCCAAGTCAATGTGTTTGTTGATAGAGTTCCGATGGAATGCCATGCTTCTAGGAATTCTCATGTGTCTCTGTTGATAAGGTCACTTTTGGAATACTGCATGCAATTCTGGTCTCCCTGCTAGCAGAAGGATGCTGTGAAACCTGAAAAGGTTCAGAAACGATTCACAAGGTTGTTGCCGGGGTGGAAGATTTGAGTGATAGGGAGAGGATGAATAGGCTGGGGCTGTTTGCCTTGGAGCATGGAAGCTGGTACAATTACAGCATTTAAAAGGCATCTGGAAGGGTATATGGATAGGAAGGGTTTAGAGGGATATAGGCCAAGTGCTGTCAAATGGGACTAGATTAATTTAGGATATCTGGTCAGCATGGACAAGTTGGACTGAAGGTTCTGTTTGATGCTGTGAAGCTGTGTGACTTTATGCCTAAGGAGTAATTAAATGAATGATAAAAGGAAGCTAGTTAAATGGAGGAGAGATATTTAGTCTGTTTAGGGTTAAATGAAGTTAGATGAGGGGGTGCATATGGGAGGCACATATTCTGGAATACTGAGGCACATAAAATGGAACACTGTGGCTAAGTGACCTATTTGCTATGAGCTATGGAATCTGTCAGCCTGTGATTCAGAGATGTAGCACTCACTGTTTGGCACATGGGTGTCAATCTTGTCCAACATCACAGAAGTACAGAATTGATTTCGTGCAGAAGGAGGCCATTTGGCCCATCATACTTACTACCTAGATCTATTATCCAATGCCAATCTCCTGTCTTTTCCCCACATCCCTGCACACCATTTTCTATTCAAGTAACCATCCAATGCCCCTCTTGAATGCCTCAATTGAACCTGCTTCCTCCAGGCAATGCATTCCCATTCTTTTCAAGGAAAATGATGTGTGTAATTGTGGTTTTGATACCAAATGCTATATGGTACACTATAATCCACGAATGTAAAGCATTTGGCTTCAGCAGTGTCATTTAGAGCTCAGCTGGGATCTGAATACTACAATCAAGTTTGATGTTCCAATGCAATACTGAGGGAGTTCTGCATTGTCAGAGGTGCTGAATTTCGAATACAATTTTATAGAGAGACCCTGAGTGGTGTTCTGCATAGGTTTTGGAATACTGTGTGCAATTCTGGTCTCCCTGCTACAGGAAGGATGTTGTGAAACTTGAAAGGGTTCAGAAAAGATTTACAAGGACATTGCCAGGATTGGAGGGTTTGAGCAACAGGGAGAAACTGAACAGGTTGGGACTGCTTTCCCTGGAGCGTCAGAGGCTGAGGGGTGACCTTATGGAGGTTTATAAAATCATGAGGGGCATGGATAGGGTGAATAGCTAAAGTCTTTTCCCTGGGGTGAGAGAATCCAGAACTAGAGGGTATAGGTTTAGGGTGAGAGGAGGGAGATATAAAAAGGACTTAAGGGCAAATTTTTCACGCAGAGGGTGGTGCGTGTATGGAATGAGCTGCCAGAGGATGTGGTACAGTTACAACATTTAAAAGACATCTGGATGGGTATATGAATAGGAAAGGTTTTGAGGGATATGGGCCAAATACTGGCAAATAGGACTAGATTAATTGAGGATATCTGGTTGGCATGGACGAATCGGACCGAAGGGCCTGTTTCCATGCTGTACAGCTCTATGACTCTATAACTCACATTGGTATTTCAAAAAATGTAGGAGATTTAATCCTAGTTTCCTGACCAATATTTATCCCAAAAGCAACATCATAAAAACAGAACAGTTGATCAATACCACATTGCAATCTATGAAAGTTTGCTGTGAACAAATTAGCTACAGCATTTCCTACAATGGTGACGATGCTTCAAAAATACTACATTGGCTGTCAAGCAGTTTGAGACAGCCGATGGTCATGAAAAACACAATATAAATGCAAGCCTTTCCTTTATCCGGCACTCTCACTCTTTCTTCAGCTCACAAAAGGAACATTCATCTAGCAGCATCTTCTTTCAGAAAAACCATGGACTTCTGAGAGGTTAGTTGCTGTAGATGGCAGCCTGGCAGGACATTGGGTAATGGCTCCGGCTCTGAGCCAGAAGTTCTGTGTTCAGGATCATGTTCCACTTAAGGCCTTCTTTTCTCAGAGAAGATGCATTCATGATGGAGCCAAATAAGTTGGTTATCAAAATGCAAATCTTTTCAGCACGTCTTTAGCAGGTGGTAAGAACAGGTGTCTCTCTCAGGTAAAAAGCTAAAAATGTGTTGCTGGTTAAAGCACAGCAGGTTAGGCAGCATCCAAGGAATAGGAAATTCGACGTTTCGGGCATAAGCCCTTCATCAGCCCATTCCTGATGAAGGGCTTATGCCCAAAACATCGAATTTCCTGTTCCTTGGATGCTGCCTAACCTGCTGTGCTTTAACCAGCAACACATTTTCAGCTGTGATCTCCAGCATCTGCAGACCTCATTTTTTACCCAACTCTCTCAGGTACAACGTTACTGACATGGATTTTAGCAAAGCCTTTGACAAGGTTTCACATGGTAGACTAATTAGTAAAATTACATCACATGGGATTCAGGGAGAGATTGCCAATTGGATACAAAATGGGCTTAATGGTAGGAGACACAGGGTGACAGTCGAGGGTTTTCAGAGGGTATTCCACAGGGATCAGTATCGGGTCCACTTTTATACAAATGATTTGGATGAGAATTTAGGAGGCATGGTTAGTAAGTTTTCTGAAGACATCAAAATTGGTGGTATAGTGGACAGTGAAGAAGGTTATCTAAGATTACAAACCAATTGATCAATTGGGCCAATGGGCTGAGGAATGGCAGTCAGTTTAATTTGGATAAATGTGAGGTGCTGCATTTTGGTAAGAAGAACAAGGGCAGAACTTAAGTATATAGCTCCCTGGAGAGTGTTGCCAAACAGAGACCTCGAGGTTTAGGCATGTATAGCTCTTTGAAAGTTGTGTCATAGGTAGCCAATGGTAAAGAAGGCATTTGGCACTTTTGCTTCATTGGTCAGATCATTCCTCTCCCGACGTCCCCACCAGTACCCCTCCACTGACAGTCTCATTCCTTTGGCTGAACTGGTCCTATGGACTTCACCAGTTTCCTCATTTCCCCTCCCCCCACCTTACCCCAGTTCCAACCTTCCAGCTTAGCACTGTCCACATGACCTGTTCCACTTGCCAAATCTTCCTTCTCACTATCCGCTCCACCCTCCTCTCTGACCTATCACCTTTACATCTATTGCACTCTCAACTACCTTCTCCCCAGCCCCACC
This sequence comes from Hemiscyllium ocellatum, assembly GCF_020745735.1. Lineage (NCBI taxonomy): Eukaryota > Metazoa > Chordata > Chondrichthyes > Orectolobiformes > Hemiscylliidae > Hemiscyllium > Hemiscyllium ocellatum. The sequence goes on along the minus strand of NC_083410.1, from coordinate 7,352,614 downwards.
CCCCTCCCATTTATCTCTCCACCCCCGAGGCTCCCAGCCTCATTCCTGATGAAGGGCTCCTGCCCAAAATGTCAATTTTCCTGCTCCTCGGATGCTGCCTGACCTGCTGCGCTTTTCCAGCACCACACTCATCTTGACTCTAATCTCCAGCATCTGCAGTACTCACTTTCACCCATTGTGTATTGGAGTTAAGATGTCTTGTTGTGTTTGACCAGGACGTTGATGAGGTTACTTTTGGAGTACTGAGTACAATACTGGTCACCCTGCTATAGGAAGGATATTATTAAATTGGAGAGGATGCAGTAAAGATTACCAAGGATGTTACTGGGACTAGAGGATTTGAGTTATAAGAAGGGGCTGGATAAATGGGAACTTTTTCACTGGAGCTGAGGAGATTGAGACATGACTTTTTGGAGGTTTATAAAATCATGAAGGGCATAATTAGGATGAATAGCAAAGGTCTTTTCTCCAGGGTTAGGGAGTTCAAAACTAGGAGGCATACTTTTAGTTGAGAGGAGAAAGATTTAAAAGGACCTGATGGGTAACCTTTTCATACAGATGGTTGACTCGTATATGGAATGAACTGTGAGAGGAAGTACTAAATGAAAACCCAAAGAACTGCAGATGCTGTAAATCAGAAACAAAACCAGAAGTTGCTGGGAAAGCTCAGCAGGTCTGGCTGCATCTGGGAAGAGAAATCTGAGGAAGTGTGACAGGACTTGAAATGTTAACTCTGATTTCTTTTCACAGATCCTGCCAGACCTGCTGAGCCTTTCCAGCAACTCCCATTTTTGTTCAAGGAAGTGGCGGATGCAGGCACAGTTTTAACATTTAAAAGACATTTGGATAAGTACATGTATAGAAATGATTCAGCAGGATATGGGCCAAATGCAGGCAAGTGAGACTAGTTTGGTTTGGGAAATCTAATTGGCATGGATGAGTTAGACTGAAGTATGACTGTATGGCAAGGATCTGCTTTGGGGCCACTTTTGTTTGTCATTTTTATAAATGACCTGGATGAGGGCATAGAGGATGGGTCAGTAAATTTGTGGATGACACTAAGGTTGGTGAAGTTGTGGGTAATGCCGAAGGATGTTGCAGGTTACAAAGGGACATAGGTAAGTTGCAGAGTTGGGCTGAGAGGTGGCAATAGAGTTTAATGCAGAAAAGTGTGAGGTGATTCACTTTCAAAGGAGCAACAGGAATACAGGGTACTGGGCTAATGGTAAGATTCTTGGTCGTGTAGATGAGCAGAGAGATCTCGATGTTCATGTACATAGATCCCTTAAAGTTGCCACCGAGGTTGATAGGGTTGTTAAGAAGGCGTATGGTGTGTTAGCTTTTATTGGTAGAGGGACAGAGTTTCAGAACCGTGAGGTCATCTTGCAGCTGTACAAAACTCTGGTCTGGCCGCACTTGGAGAATTGCGTACAGTTCTGGTCACTGCATTATAGGAAGGATGTGGAAGCTTTGGAAAGGGTTCAGAGGAGATTTACTAGAATGTTCCCTGATATGGAGGGAAGGTCTTATGAGGAAAGGCTGAGAGATTTGAGGCTGTTTTTGTGAGAGAGAAGAAAGTTGAGAGGTGACTTAATTGAGACATAAAAGATAATCAGAGGGTTAGATAGGGTGGACAGTGAGAGCCTTTTTCCTCGGATGGGAATGACTAGCACAAGGGGATACAGCTTTAAATTGAGAGGTGATAGATATAGGACAGTTGTAAGAGGTAGTTTCTTTAGTCAGAGAGTAGTAGGGGCATGGAACACCCTGTCTGCAACAGTAATAGACTGGCCATGTTTAAGGGCATTAAAATGGTCATTGGATAGACACATGGATGAAAATGGAATAGTGGAAGATAGATGGGCTTCAGGTTGGTTTTACAGGTTGGTGCAACAGGTTGAGGGCCAAAGGGCTTGTACTGTGCTGTAATGTTCTATGTTTGATGACTCTATAACTAAACCTTCTGGTGTTCACAGAACAGCATCCACTTGGCACTGTGGCAAATACCTTTATCGTTTTCTGGGGCTAGTTGAAGGCAGTTCGTTTTGGCTGTTGCTTTTGATACTCATTTACAGTTGCCTTAATTATGCCAAACTCACCAGGGAGAGGTACTGCGGGTAGTCAGGGAGATCTTGGCAACTTGAAAGCTTCTGCCCAAAACCAGTTGCTCCCAGACTTGAGTCTAACAGCAGCTCCTTCACCTGTAATACAGTCTGACTGGGAGCACAAGCAGAGGCTACACAGAGTGGAAGGGGCTGCCAGAAGAAGGAGGAGAAAAGGACGTCACCTTCTTAGGCATGGTGTTGGAGGAACAATTTCCGATCTGCACCCTAACCAGGAACATGGTCCGAGGCATCTGCACATCCATAAAGATTAGATTAGATTAGATTAGATTAGATTACTTACAGTGTGGAAATAGGCCCTTCTGCCCAACAAGTCCACATGGACCTTCCGAAGAGCAACCCACCCAGACCCATTCCCCTACATTTACCCTTTCACCTAACACTACAGGCAATTTAGCATGGCCAATTCACCTAACCTGCGCATCTTTGTGATTGTGGGAGGAAACTGGAGCACCCAGAGGAAACCCACACAGACACAGGGAGAATGTGCAAACTCCACACAGACAGTCGCCTGAGGGGGGAATTGAACCTGCGTCTCCGGTGCTGTGAGGCAGCAGTGCTAACCACTGAGCCACCATGCCAAGTCTGCTTCCTAACTAAGCCACAACTATGACCTCGGAGCAGGGAGTGGATGGCATTGTGGTATTTGTGAAGTTAATCAGGGCCATGAACTCTTCTGTATTTGGCTTCTGGTTGAGTTTATTCCAACGGACGCTTTATTTTTCTGTTGGAGAGAAACACTCAGATGAGAGGGTCCTGGTAAATGATCAATGATGGATTTCTCTGAGGAACTGAAATGCATTTACCGAGAGACAAACTGATTCTTGTAGGTCGTTTTCTTCCAAGGGTGTTAAATTATCACTGCGTCATCTCCTCAAAGATCTTTGTTGACTCCATGAACTATGAGTGATTCTTTTAAAAAAATTAGTTCTAAAACATTGCGTATACAAATTATTTAGGAGAATCCCTCACCATCCCCAGTCAGTCAGCAGCTTGTTAACTTTAATTCTGCCTGTCCCACAGGGATAATGTAGCCTTAACTACCTGAGAATGAGGCTTCCACCTCTCAGGGGAGAACGTCCTGCTCCTATGAGCCAGAGGTTGATCTATTTGATGGGTAACAAGTGGCTACTGTGGTAATTGCAATGGGATCAGCCAGCCAGCCCTCAGAGAATGAGTTCCCTGACTGGGTCTGTTAAACTGGTCCAATCAGGGAGCCCAGAATGACAGCTAGAAACAGGAATGTCTCCGCGGTTACGTTAGGGCCCGGGTGTCCTTGGAGAAGGAGCACGCGGTGTCCACCAACACCCTGGAGTTGTTCAGGGAGAGGTGGGCGCCGCAGGGAGTGGAGTGCATCATTTCCCCCTCCAACGCTATTTTAATTTAGTCCTTGCCCTCCCCTTCACTGTTTTGATCACACAAAAGAAAAAAAAAGAAACAGGAGTGTCAGAGACACTGTCACTTTGAGAGGTCATCTGAAGATACAGAACAAAAGTCAAGGGCTGCTCATGTGCAACTAGAGGAGGACTTGGTGATGGGACACTAGCCTCTGCAGAGTTACTTATTGGATTACAGGCAAGCCTGAGAGGGCCTGGGAAAGCAGGAGCATGAAAGCACTTCCCTCCACGTTTCCTCCAAATATTCTGACTATATCATTTTCTTCTTCCTTGCGGGGTCAAAATCCTGGAATTTCCTGCAGAAGGGTGTCATGGGTCCAGGTGGACTGCAAAGGTTCAAGGAGGCAGCTCACCACCACCTTCTCAACAGGAACTAGTTCTCCTTCAAATCTTCCCACTTCCTCCAGACCAAAGGGCCCCTGTATGGGCCCCAGCTATGCCTGCCTCTTTGTTGGCTACGTAGAACAGTCCATCTTCCGTAATTACACCAGCACCACTCCCCACCTCTTCCTCCGCTACATTGATGACTGCATTGGCACCACCTCAAGTTCCCACGAGGAGGTTGAGCAGTTCATCAACTTCACCAACACATTCCACTCTGAACTTAGGTTCCCGTGGACCATCTCTGACACCACCCTCCCCTTTCTGCACCTTTCCATCTCCATCAATGGTGACAGACTCAATACTGCCATTTTTTACAAACCCACTGACTCCCACAGCTACCTGGATTACACCTCCTCCCATCCTACCTCCTGCAAAAATGCTATCCTGTATTCCCAATTCCTCCGCCTCCGCCGTATCTGCTCCCAGGAGGACCAGTTCCACCACAGAACACACCAGATGGCCTCCTTCCTTAAAGACCACAATTTCCCTTCCCACGTGGTTATCTCGTCCACATCCCGCCCCTCTACCCTCCGACCTCACCCCTCCAACCACAACAAGGACAGAACGCACCTGGCGCTCACCTTCCAACCTACCAATCTTCGCATAAACTGCCGACATTTCCGCCACCTCCAAACGGATCCAACCACCAGAGATATATTTCCCTCCCTACTGCTTTCCACCTTCCGCAAAGACCGTTCTCTCCGTGACTACCTGGTCAGGTCCACGCCCCCCAACAACCCACCCTCCCATCCTGGCACCTTCCCCTGCCACCGCAGGAACTGTAAAACCTGTGCCCACACCTCCTCCCTCACCTCTATCCAAAGCCCCAAAGGAGCCTTCCACATCCATCAAAGTTTCACCTGCACATCCACCAATGTCATTTATTGTATCCATTGCTCCCGATGTGGTCTCCTCTACATTGGGGAGACTGGGCGCCTCCTAGCAGAGCACTTTAGGGAACATCTCTGGGACACCCGCACCAATCAACCACACCGCCCTGTGGCTCAACATTTCACTCCCACTCTGCCGAGCACATGGAGGTCCTGGGCCTCCTCCATCACCATTCCCTCACCACCCAACGCCTGGAGGAAGAACGCCTCATCTTCAACCCCAGGGCATCAATGTGGACTTCACCAATTTCCTCATTTCCCCTCCCCCCACCTTACCCCAGTTCCAACCTTCCAACTCAGCACTGTCCTCATGACCTGTCCCACCTGCCAATCTTCCCACCTATCCGGTCCACCACCCCCCGACCCCACCCCGACCTATCACCTTTATCCCCACCTCCATCCACCTGTTATACTCTTGGCTACCTTCTCCCCTACCCCACTTTCATCCCATTTATCTCTCCAGCCTGGAGGCTCCCGGCCTCATTCCTGAGTAAGGGCTTTTGCCTGAAACGTCGATTTTCCTGCTCCTCGGATGCTGCCTGACCTGCGGTGTTTTTCCAGCACCACTCTAATCTAGACTCTGATCTGCAGTCCTCACTTTCGCCACAGACAATAAATGTTGACCCAGCCAGCGACATCATTGGGGGTTTAATGGATATTAAGGAATATGGAGTAAGCCACACTGGACTGAGATGAGGAAGAATGTTTTCACTCAGAGAGATGTGAACCTGTGGCACTCTCTCCCATGGGAAGCTGTTGGGGCCAGTTCATTAGTTGTATTCAAGAGGGAGCTGGACGTGGCCCTTGCAGCTAAAGGAATGAAGGAGAGTGGGATACTGAGAATTCATGATCAGCCATGATCATATTGAATGGTGGTGCAGGCTTGAAGGGCTGAATGGCCTACTCTTGCAGCTATTTTCTATGTTTCTGTGTTTTTATGTATCCCACAAGTGATTTTTAAAACTTTTTCCCATAAGTCCTGAATTTGATTTGAGAGGGATCATTGTCTCCTCGTGATGAGGATTGGGGTTGCATTTTGAGCCTGGGGGAGTGGAGATGTAGCATGAAAGAGCGTTTACCATCTCAGTGGTGTGAGGTTATGGGTGGGAGGAGATCCCTCACGATGCACGGAGACCATGCCTGCAGGGAAAACCCAACCACCTCCCCCCCAACCTCTGAAGGAGGTCTATTTCTTTCCTTCCCACCTTTACACATTCTGTGCAACAGCGAATGGGTGGGCTTTTTGGCTGGCATCTTACTCCTTGCCCCCTTACCATGCTAAGCGTGTGGGTAGGGGACACACAGTAGGGGAGTGCCTGTCACCAACTTTAGTGTGTGTGTGTGTGTGTGTGTATGTGTGTGTGTCTGGATGAGTAATCCAGAAACCCCAAGCAATTGTTATGAAGATGCCAATATTTGAGTTCAAGAACATACAAAAATTTAAAAAGTTGACCATGCAACCACACTAATTATTGCTAACCACCTTTCTAAGGAAGGAACTCTGCCATCCTTACCTGGTCTGGCCTCCTTGTGACTCCAGATCTGTAGCAACTCTTTACTGTCCTTTGGACAATAAATGTTGGCCCAACTCATGATATCCACATCCCATGAATGAAAGCCTGGGGCAGGGAATTCCAAATTCAACTAAAATAAAACTAAGATGCTGGAGAATTGAAATACACAAAACCAGAAATTGCAGAAGGAACTGAGTAGGTCTGCAGATAACTGTAACATTTTGGGTCCAGGGATCCTGGTTCAGAACTGGAGATTTATTTTTTTTAGCTACACGGATGCTACCAGATCTGCCGAGTTTCTTCAGCAATTTCACTTTTTGTGCATTCCCAATTGAACTGTAATGGTTCACAACATATTCCAACCTAAGCTTTCAATTGTTATGAGACGATTACAAATTTGTGCTCACTCCACGTGAGTGAGTAATGAAAACAATCTGTCACTAATACCATATTATGACCTTTTTCCATCTGGAATATTTCCATTAGGCAAAGCCTTAATCTTCATTTGTGGCATAACCTATTTGAAGATCTTCATCCATGTTGCTTTTTTTTTCAGATGTTAGATTCTTCACAGCTTTAAAGAGAAAGCTAAGCTCTGCATCAATGTTGTATTCCTGTTGACCCTCTGCTCCATGAGAAAAATGACTTCTGTGCTGTTGGTTTTGGTGAAGGAAGGTTGCTCTCATTTGAGAAGTTCCTGATTGGCCAGTATTGGTCAGGAGTAACAGAGCATGCCCTGGGAGGGTATGCAGTTCCCTCAGCTGTATTCCAAAAGACTCATTAAATCATCTACCCTGATAGCAAAGAGCATCGAAATTCTTGGGCAAAAGCTGAATAATTCAGTTTTCTCCATCGCATTCTGCTTCACTTGAAGGCCCTTATTTTCAAACCATAAGATGCAGGAGTAGACGTAGGCCATTCAGCCCATCAGGTCTGCTCCACCATTCAATGAGATCATGGTAAATCTGAGAACTCTCATCTCCACTTTGCTGCCTTTTTTCAAATAACCATTAAAATCAATCTCAGTTTTGAGTAGATGTAATTGTCCAATCTCCACTACCCTTTGTGGTGAAGAGTCCCACAGATTCACTACCCACTGAGATAAGACGTTCCTCCTCATCTCTGTCTAAACATTTACAGCCATCCACAAGCCAACGGTTAAGGAGAATACCCAACTATTCATTGGACACCATGAGCACTTCCATGGTTAACACGGAACCAATCATTCCAAGCCGCTCAGAGGAATATCTTGCCAAAAGGACTTTACCAACTGTTGATTGGTGCCAAAATCATTTGGTCATGGTTGAACAGGCCACAAGAATGGCTGGTGAGGTACTTTGCTTTCAAATATCACATCATTAGATGACTGATTTGTGAACCAATGCATCCAAATTAAACAAAAAGCCCTTTCTGTTAACTCAAACATGAGGAAGTGGTCTAGCCCTTCCAACACTTACAGACCTATTATTAGCACCTCTAGAACCAACTGTTTAAATAATTACAGACTTTAAAACACTATGAATGAACAGAACAGGAATCTTTACTCTCAAAGTGCTGTAACAAGCAAAATTTTTACTAGCCTTCAGAACAGGAGAAAGTGAGGACTGCAGATGCTGGAGAGCAGAGCTGAAAATGTGTTGCTGGAAAAGCGCAGCAGGTCAGGCAGCATCCAAGAAGCAGGAGAACCGACGTTTCGGGCATGAGCCCTTCTTCAGGAATGAGGAGAGTGTGCCAAGCAGGCTAAGATAAAAGGTAGGGAGGAGGGACTTCGGGGAGGGGCGTTGGAAATCCTCATTTCCCCTCCCCCCACTTTGTCTCAGTCTCAACCATCGAACTCAGCACCACCTTCCTTAACCTGCAATCTTCTTCCTGACCTTTACGCGCCCACCCCCACTCCGGCCTATCACCCTCACCTTAACCTCCTTCCACCTATCATATTTCCAATGCCCCTCCCCCAAGTCCCTCCTCCCTACCTTTTATCTTAGCCTACTTGGTACACTCTCCTCATTCCTGAAGAAAGGTTCATGCCCGAAACGTCGATTCTCCTGCTCCATGAATGCTGCCTGACCTGCTGCGCTTTTCCAGCAACACATTTTTAACCTTCAGAACAGTCAAGAAGTCTCAATATGGGAAACATTATTTATTTAAGGTATTTGAAGTGGAACTCACTCAGAAACTAAGGCAGTGGGGCAGAACTCTTTCACTTTTTTCAACTTCAGTGTTTCTTCATCAGAGATGGAATGGGGTTGGACATGATACAGCCTTTATACTAACACATGAGGCAGTGTTTACATCCCTTTCTATGTGTTTCACTCCCCACACCACATTAGTTGTGGACAATATGTACCAACCGTTTTCAGATATCATTTGTTCAAACACAAGCTGACTGGATTCAGCTTAAACTCCATAAGACCATAAGACATAAGAATATAGTAGGCCATTCTGCCCAGTAAGTTCGCTCTGCCTTTAACTTAGATCAGTGTTATTCTGATAATCCTCAACTCCACATTCCTGCATAACCCCATAACCCTTGCTTCCCTGACCGATTAAAAACCTAGGTCAGCCTTGAATTTCCTTGACTACCCAACCTCTACAGCATTCTTTGGAAAAGAGTCCAACAGATTCATGAACCTCTGCATCTCTGTCTGAAATGAATGACCCTTATTCTGAGATTGTACCCTCCTAGACTCTCCCACAAGGGGGAACCAACTCTCCATATCTGCCCTTTCAATGAAGAATTTTACATATCACAATAAGTTTTCCTCCCATTCTTCTAAGCACCTGTAAGTATAAATGCATCCTACTAACTTCTCAGAAGAAAATCCCTCCGTACCAGAATCAAGCTCATGAACCTTCCCTGGACTACCTTGAATGTCAGCATATTAGTACCTTGCATAGTTTCAGCAAGACCTCGCCACGTTTATACAGAATTTCCTTCATAGTAAAAGCCAACATTCCATTTGCCTTTCTGATTCCCCACTGAATTTAGATACTGGCTTTTCATAATGCATGGTCGAGGAACTCCGACGTTCCATTATGTTTTTAAAAATGTGATTCTTGCCATTTGGGCCTTTCTATCAAGAGTGGCATTTATTGCTCATTGCGGGTTACTCTTGAGAAAGTGTTGGTTAGCCACTGAAGTGCATGTGGTCAAGTTTCTCCCTCAGTGATTCGTGTTGACATTTTACTTTATTGCTGAGATTCACAGAATCTTTATCGAGGGTTTTTGAGATTAAGTTGCATCATTCTGCCTATTTTGCATTCCCAAAATCCTCTCTTTGCGAAATCCATATGGCCACGAGATTCCTCATCATTGCAACTTACGCATCAGAGTTGAACTTGGATTTATTTGTGTGCGCTGAGTTACAATATTTATCTGGTAACTGGTTTGGGCAGTCAGACAGTGACTTCATGTTGATAGAGTTGAAGGGTTATGTGTGCTCACCAACTGGTGGTAAATGGAGTGGGAGAAAGCTTCTATAGCTGCTGCAGATGCGAAACAGAAAAGGAAAGTGCTGGAGAATCTCAGCAGGTCAGGCAGCATCTGTGGAGAGTCAACATTTCAAGTACATTATGACTGTTCTTTGGAACATAAAACAAAAGATAAGATCCTAAGGCCATAAGAAATAGGAACACAGATAGGCCATTTTCGAATTAGGATTAGGTTTATTGTCATGTTTACTCAAGTACAGAAGCATCGAGAAAAGTTTACAGTGTTGTCCTACAGGTTGCGAATTAAGTCCAAAGTGCTTAGGTACAGTGGGCGGCACGGTGGCTCAGTGGTTAGCACTGCTGCTTCACAGCAGTTGGGGCCCAGGTTCAATTCTTGCCTCGGGCAACTGTCTGTGTGGAGTTTGCACATTCTCCCTATGTCTGTGTGGATTTCCTCCCACAATCCAAAGATGTGCAGGTTAGGTGAATTGGCCACGCTAAATTGTCCCATTGTGTTAGGTGCATTAGTCAGGGGTAAATGTGGGGGAATGGGTCTGTTGCTCTTCGGAGGGCCTGTCCCCACACCGTAGGAAATCTAATCTACAGATCTTAGATACAAAATGGACAGATAAAGAAGAACAGTTACCTCACCTTACATTTATTTATAGTCTAAGTTAGAAAAATAAGGACTGATGCTAAAGGGACAAACGTTACAGATGCTGCCCATTCCCACTCTGCTCCACGCTCCAGCCCGCTCTGTTCCACCCTCAGCTGCTCTGATGATGTCACCGCTGCTCCAAGGTAATTTTGTTTCAATATAACATTCACTCATAGAGTCATAGAGATGTACAGTATGGGAACAGACCCTTCGGTCCAACCCGGCCATGCCGACCTAACCCAACCCAATCTAGTCCCACCTGCCAGGACCCTACCCATATCCCTCCAAACCCTTCCTATTTATATACCCATCCAAATGCTTCTTAAATGTAGCAATTGTACCAGCCTCCATCACTTCCTCTCATTCCATACACAGACCACGCTCTGTGTGAAAAAGTTGCCCCTTAGGTCTCTTTTATATCTTTCCCCTCTCACCCTAAACCTATGCCCTCTAGTTCTGGACTCCCCCACCCCAGGGAAAAAAACTTTGCCTATTTACCCTATCCATGCCCCTCATAATTTTGTAAACCTCTATAAGGTCACCCCTCAGCCTCCGACGCTCCAGGGAAAACAGCCCCAACCTATTCAGCCTCTCCCTGTAGCTCAAATCCTCCAACCCTGGCAATATCCTTGTAAATATTTTCTGAAGCCTTTCAAGTTTCACAACATCTTTCCGATAGGAAGGAGACCAGAATTGTATGCAATATTCCAACAGTGGCCTAACCAATGTCCTGCACAGCCCATCGAGCCTGCTCCACCATTCAATAGGATCACAGCTGATCCAACAATCTACCTTCCTGTCCTTTCCCCATAACCCTTGATTCCCCGATTGATCAAGAATCTCTCTATTTCAGCTTTAAATGGACACAAGACTCTGCCCCCACAGCTCTCTCTGTGGCAAGGAATTCCAAAGACTCACAACCCTCTGAGAGAAGAAATTCCTCCTCATCTCAGACTTAAATTGGTGCCCCTTTATTCTGAGACAATGCCCTCTGGTCTTAGATTCTCCCATGAGGGGAAATATCCTCTCTTGCATTGACCCTGTCAAATCCTTTAAGAATCAACGTTTCAATGAGATCACCTTTCATTCTGCTAAATTCCAGTGAGTGGAGTCCCAACCTATTTAATTTCTGCTCATAAGTTAAAGAGGGGACCTGCATTATTCCATTGCTCTGTAGCACGTTCATTGCTGAATTGGCTCACTCAAGTGGAGAATTACTGTATAACTTCATTTTACCAGTACTTTGGCCTTATTGGGTGGATATACACAGCATTGAATTACAAATGATTACAGTCTTTAGCTTAACGCAGACTTAAGACATAACTTGCATTTATACAGTGCTTTCAGCCAATTATGTACATCAACTGTATAGCACAGTAGCAGGCCATTTGGCCCAACCAGCCTATACTTATTTAATGGTGCACTTGAGCCTCCTCTCAATATTCATTTGAATCTATGATTACAACACTCTATTTCGTTCTCTCTCACCTGGTTATCTAGCTTCCCTTCAAATACATGAACACTATTTGTTTAAGCTATGCCTTATGTTGGGAGCTCCAGATGCTCACCACTCTTGGGTAATGTCCTTGTGATTATATAGGGCAATCTCATTTATAACACGGGGGACACTACACTTGTTTTCATGCACCAGGCTATAACAGGCAGCAGTCAGGTGAATCATTGTCTGTGTTTGCTATGTTGAAAGGTATGTTTAGTTTAATGCTGGAGGACTGTGCCCAGGCACTGCTAATCTGGCTGCTCAGTTGCCTGTTCAGAAGATATCTCTGTTTAAACAGTTAAAAATCACACTAAACCAAGTTATAGTCCAACAGGTTTAATTGGAAGCATAGCTTTCAGAGTGCTGCTCCTTCATCAAGGGGTTGTGATGAAGGAGCAGCGCTCTGAAAGCTAGTGCTTCCAAATAAACCTGTTGGACTATAACTTGGTGTAGCGTGATTTTTAACTTTGTACACCCCAATCCAACACCGGCATCTCCAAATCCGTTCAAGCAGTTATGTCTCCCAGCTCTTCCCAGAACTGGTAAAACATAAATGTCAATTAGTCACTGGACCTTCAACTTTGGCTCTGCTTTCCCTCCACAGATACTGCCAGATGCACTGAGTTTTCCAGCAGCTGTTGTTTTTTTGTTTCGGATCTCCAGCATCCATATCTTTGGTTGGTTTTGAGAAGGTACTCTCACAGCAGAAGTATGCCATTCGGCCCGTTGAGACTGCTTGGCCATTCACTGCAATCATCACTGACCTGATAATCCTCAATGTCGTTTTCCTCCCTTTTCCCCAATTACCCAGACCCTCTATTTTAGAACAGAAAGAAAATCTATGTTCAACCTACGTGAGGTCAAAGAATCCCGTCCTGCTTCTGATTCATAAACTCTAGCTTATACTAAAGGAGAGTTTACAGAATTGTTTTATTTGGTAAGTAGTTTGGAGAATATTAAGCTTAAATGAAATGTCATTAGGATAAGACTTGTCTGTCCTTTTGTTACTGGTCTCCTATGAGAGAGACCTTTTCCTGCATTGAGTGCTGTGTAAACACGTACTGTGTTGAGCTATTTCAAGGCAGTGATACCAGCTGAGTTGATCACTGTATATCGGTACATGTTAAATGTCAAGCCAGGTCCAGAGCTGAAATCAGAATGTACTACCTAACAACACCACCTTGGCCAATAAAGAGATTAAGATTTCAGGGTTTTGAACAAGTATAAGCAATATACGTTTGACTAGTCATGATTAAACACAGTCTGTCAAGCAGTTAGAGCCAACATTTTATTTTAACAAGGCAAGCCCAGCATGTAATGCAATCAGCATTAGCGTTACATACCGAACATACAAATCTTTTAATGTGTTCCATTACTGCTATTCCTACAATGAGCATCTCCCCCAAAGGACCATGTTCAGTGGAAAATGTTGAGAAAACTTTAGACTAACTTCCTCTGCATGAGGACGAAAGGCGAGCCCCAATACCTTGTCAGACTGTCAGCACTCTGTCTATAGGTTTCTTCCTTCCTCCTCCATCTATTGCTTTCTCGTTCCTTCCCTCTCAGCACATTTGGTCTTAATTGGTCTATTGGCTGAATTCATAATCTGGAATCTTCTTGCCCTGGCTCCTTTCCCAGCAGCCTTTTACTCATCTACCACTGACAGTTCTTAATGGAAAAACTGTGTCCATTTAGAATGTAAAAAAAAATACTTGGCATGAAACAGATTGAAAAATAAGCAGAGAAAACATATCAGTAGCTCAGCATAGCCTCAAACAATCAGTAGGATTCAGGCAGGTCTCAAAACCCATTAAGGACCTGAAGATGGAAAAGCAGGAGAATCTGTTCAATAGCACAACGCAGCACAGAGCACAAATTTGAAATTTGACACCCGCACAACTACATACACGTAGGGTCACACAAATCAGCTCAGATATTGCTAACTAGGACAAAATTCAGTGCCATAGTTAGAGTTTGTTTTAACAGTTTTGGCAAATTCAGAATCGGCAAGTTTCTAGGTGTACAGACAAGGTGCACTGCTCTTCATTATTGAAATGTGGGCGTAACTGATAAGGTGGTCATTCATTGTTCATCCATAATTGTCCCAGAGGAAGTGGACCCCAGATTCCATCTGAGAATCAGGCCACACAGTCTGCACCAAACGTCTGAAGAGCACCTCAACCAAACCCAGCCCCTTACCCCATCCCTATCACCCACAGTGACTGCAACTAAACCATCTTGCCCGCACACCACAGACAATTTACCACGGCTAATCCCCCTAACCTGCACACTACGGATGATTTACCACAGCTAATCCCCCTAACCTGGATACTATGGACAATTTACCACAGCTAATCCCGCTAACCTGCACACTACCGACAATTTACCACAGCTAATCCCCCTAACCTGGATACTATGGACAATTTACCACAGCTAATCCCGCTAACCTGCACACCACAAGCAATTTACCACAGCTAATCCCCTTCACCTGCACACTATGGACGATTTACCACAGCTAATCCCCCTAACCCGCACACTACGGACAATTTACCACAGCTAATCCCCCTAACCTGGATACTATGGACAATTTACCACAGCTAATCCCTCTAACCTGCACACCACAAGCAATTTACCACAGCTAATCCCGCTAACCTGCACACTACGGACAATTTACCACAGCTAATCCCGCTAACCTGCACACCACAGACAATTTACCACAGCTAATCCCGCTAACCTGCACACGACAGATAATATACCACAGCTAATCCCCCTAACCTGCACACTATGGATGATTTACCACAGCTAATCCCGCTAACCTGCACACTACAATCAATTTACTACAGCTAATCCCCCAAACCTGCACACCACAAACAATTTATCGCAGCTAATCCCGCTAACCTGCATACTATGGACAATTTACCACAGCTAATCCCCCTAACCTGTTCACTACAGACAATTTACCACAGCTAATCCCCAAACCTGCACACCACAAACAATTTACCACAGCTATTCCTGTTAACCTGCATACTATGGACAATTTACCACAGCTAATCCTCCAAACCTGCACACTACAGACAATTTTCGCAGCTAATCCCCAAAACCTGCACACCATGGACAATTTACCACAGCTAATCCCGCTAACCTGCAAACCATGGACAATATACAGCAGCTAATCCCCTTAACCTGCACACCATGGACAATTTACTGCAGCTAATCCCACTAACCTGCAAACCATGGACAATTTATTGCAGCTAATCTCCCTAACCTGCACACCAGGGACAATTTACCACAGCTAATCCCGCTAACCTGCACACCACAGACAATATACCACAGCTAATCCCGCTGACCTGCGCACCACGGACAATATACCACAGCTAATCCCACTAACCTGCACACCACGGACAATATACCACAGCTAATCCACCTAGCCTGCAAATTGTGGGAGGAAACCTGACCATCTGGTAGAAACCCGCACAGACACGGGGAGAATGTGCAAACTCCACACAGACAGTTGCCGAGGTTGGAATCGAACCCAAGTCCCTGGAAGGCAGCAGTGCTAACCACTGAGCCACAGTGCCGCTCCCCTTGAACTTACACTCAAGCAGTAAAGGCACTGTAGTCAGTGCTGTTAGGGAGACAGTGCTAGGGTTATGGCCCAGTGGTAATCACATAGCACTCATATAGTTTCAAGTCAGGTTTGATGTTGGCAGTGTCTGGGACCTGGAGGTAATGTGCTGGTCATACAGAAGCTGCCTCAGTACACCTTCCAGTTAGACTGGTTTGGGGAATTTGGAGACATGTCCTGAATTATAGCCCCGGGACCCTCTCACCCACTCACAATACTTGCTTATGTGTACTGCACTATACAAAGACAAGAAACATTATTTGGGACAAAGAATAGAATAGGGAATTATTCAAGAGAGAATAACCATCCACGTGCAGGGGAAGAGAAATATACCTTATCTCTTTTGAAATATACTTGCAAGGTCTCACAATCACTTAGAAAGAAACAAATTACTTCTAGATAGCCGCTTCAATGATTGTGGGATCTCTCAAAGTGTTTGCCACTATTGTCAAGATCTTTTTCCCTGGGGTGGGGGAGTCCAGAACTGGAGGACATAGGTTTAGGGTGAGAGGGGAAAGATTTAGAAGGGACCTAAGGGGCAACATTTTCACTCAGATGGTGGGTACATGTTTGGAATGAGCTGCCAGAGGAAGTGGTGGAGGCTGGTACAATTGCAACATTTAAAAGGTATCTAGATAGGTACATGAATATGAAGGGTTTACAGGGATATTGGTCAAATGCTGGCAAATGGGACTAAATTAATTTAGGATATCTGGTTGGCATGGACAAGTTGGACTGAACGGTCTGTTCCGAAGCCTCCAGCAACAGACCTCCCTCCGGATCCTCCGCTCCACCTTTGCAGCCATGCGTCACTACCTCCATTCCCTGCAATCAGCCCTACCCCAGCTCAGGACAACACTCTCACAGACCTGCAAAGGACCCCTGCTGTTCTTCATCTACAGAAGAATCCGCACACTAAACAAACAGTTCTTCCTAGCCATATCAGAATCCATTCCTGATGAAGGGCTTATGCCCGAAACGTCGAATTTCCTATTCCTTGGATGCTGCCTGACCTGCTGTGCTTTAACCAGCAACACATTTTCAACTGAACGGTCTGTTTCCATGCTGCATAACTCTATGACACTTAAGTACTTTGCAAAGTGTTAGTTAGATTAGTTAGCAGGATGCAGAGTGGTAGAGTGGATTTAATTCCTTCATTGACTGTGGTTACAATGAAAGAATCTCATTCTCAACTTGTCCTCAGATGTGGTGATTCTTGAACTCATCACTCAGTTATCTCTCTCTCTCAAATGATAAAGCAGCCGTTTGGTCTGTTAGACTTTGCTTACTTTACCGTAATGTTGAAAAATGAGGAAAATGAAAAATAAACTGTTCTTTGTGATGTTTATTGAGTATGAAACATATGTCAAAAATCAGGGGAAATCTGTTTTTCACGTAGAGTTGCAACATCTTTAACATTTTTTAAATTCATTTGTGGGACATGAATCTGCCAGCATTTATGTTCGTCCCTAGTTGCCCTTGAGAAGATGGTGGGCAGTTGACATCCTGAACTGCTGTAGTCCACACTGAGGATGGTTGGTCGCTGGAGGTTGTCCCACAATGCCCTTAGGGAGAAAGGCAATTCCATGATTGCGACCCAGCGACACCGAAAGAACAGCGATATATTTCCAAGTCAGGATGGTGAGTGGCTCGGAGGGGAACTTGCGAAGCGTGATGTTTCCATGTATCTGCTGCCCTTGTCCTTCTGGAAAGAAGTGGCCATGGGTTTGGAAGGTGCTGCCTGAGGATCGTGTGTGAACTTCTGCAGTGCATCATGTGGAGAATACACACTGCAGTTACTGAGTGTCTGCGTCGGTGGTGGAGGGAGTGGATGTTTATATAAGAACATATGAACCAGGAGAGGGTGTGGCCACCTGGCCCCTCGAGCCTGCTCTGTCATTCAATAAGACCATGGCTGATCTTTTCATTCTCTTAGCTCCACTTACCATTTGGGGTGGCATGGTGGATCAGTAATTAGCACTGCTACCTTTTTAGTGCCAGGGACCCAGGTTTGATTCCAGCCTTGGGTGACGGTCTGTGTGAAGTTTGCACATTCTCCCTGTGTCTGCGTGGGTTTGCTCCGGTTTCCTCCCACAGTCCAAAGATGTGTAGGTCAGGTGAGTTGGCCATTCTAAATTGCCCGTAGTGTTAGGTGCATTAGTCAGAGTCTGGGTGGGTTACTCTTTGGAGGGTTGGTGTAGACTTGTTGGGCTGAAGGTAGGTAGGTAATCTAATCTACCCATCCTCTCACCATAATCCTTAATTCCTTTTCTGTTCAAAAATCAATCCATCATCGCCTCCCTATGAACGTCAGCGTGATTACCTGGTGAGGTGATTTCTCCTCTGGATATTCCCCAACATCTCAGCACATGCTCCATGGTCAGTGACTGCCTGACCTGCCACCCATGGGTGTGGGCATCAGCCAAGCATCAATCTCACCACATGATCATGGCACAACCCGGGTACATTTATGAGACAGTTCAAAGCTCCAACACTGGGCTTTGGAGCTCACTAACAGCTTACAAGGCAGTGGACCTGCCCCCAGTCTGCAGTAATGCAGGGAAAGGCCCAGTCTCGGCCATCTTGGATCAGTGCAGGGTCCTGGGTTTGATTTCTTAGCACAAACCCCCCCTCCTTCCACCCCAACCCCACCCACACTTGTGCTTAACTGGAATCTCAGAGCATCCCCTGCTTTGCCTTTTTCATGCATTGCTACAACATTTGTAACTTAAAAGCTCACTGGTACTCCTTACATGGGAGGCCATGTCTTGGAAATGTGGCTTGAAGGAAGTTCTGTGATTTATATATTAATTAATCCAAACCAGATGAAAGACTTAAGAGCAATCTAGGTTTGTTCAATATATTACATCAGTGTCTGACGCTTTGATCTTTTGTGACAATCCTACCTGACCAGTTACCTGATGATCAATGCTCTGAAAGCTTATACTTCCAAATAAACCTGTCCGTCTGTGGCCAAGTGTTGCATGTTTCTAACTTCATGGGAGGCAATAGTCTAATGGTCTTATCACTTGACATTAATCCAGAGACTCAGGGAATGTCTTGGCGACCTGGGTTCAAATGTTAGCACAGCAGATGGTGGAATTTGTGTTAGATGAACAATCTGTAATAAGATTAATCTAATGATAATGATTGTTGATTGTCGGGAAAAACCCATCTGCATCACTAATGTCCCTCAGGGAAGGAAGCTGCCATCCTTACCTGGTCTGGCCTACATGTGACTCTAGACCCACAGCAATGTGGTTGACTCTTAACTGCCCTCTGGGCAATTAGGGTTGGGCAATAAATTTATAGGATATTAAATCCTATAAATGGATATTAAAGCAGAGTTCTGTCTGGCCTTTTGCAGAGAAAGCCAGGTAGTTTATATAGTTACCAGCAGGGGGTGGATATGTTACTATACAATGCCATGCTGTGTCCATGTGCCAGCAGTTTATGCAGCACACACTCTGCTGTTAGACCCACAGATTTTGTTTTGGAATGAAAACCGGAAAGTAGAAGTTTTGGACAATACCAGGGGTTCAGAGAGTTTACCGTGTGAGTTTTTGGAACTTGAAAGTCAGAGCTGAAACTGTGTTGTTTTGTAGTTATTGTTGACAAAGCATCCAGTGATCTTTCCAAATTCAGAGCTGCTTAAAGAGCGGTAAGGTGGACTTGTTACTTTTGCTCGACAGGCCAGTGGAAGGAGCACAGAGCTGTTGCTTATCGATTACAACTTTTGGACTGTTAGTTTGTATTTTGCCACAGACTAGGGAGTGTGTAGGTGGAAAGATAATTCCAATAAGCCTGCAGAAGGGACAGATCTGACTCTATCTCTCTCTCTCTCAGAAAAAATTAAAAATCACACAACAGCAAGTCCAATAGGTTTATTTGGAAGCATTTGCTGTTGTAGTGCTGCTCCTTCATCAGGTACTTGTGGAGCAGGATATATTACAAAAAATTACAGTGTCATTAAACCTATATTGTTGTGAAGTCTTCCATCTTTTTGAATGGGTTGCAGGTTTCAGTTCATTAATATATAAATCCAAGAACTACTTTCAAGTCACATTCTCGAGATCACTTAAAGATTTATAAAAAAAAAAGTGACACCTCAGTTCAGACAATACATGAAAGGTGTGAGGTTAGAGTCTGTTTGTATTTCAATCTAGAGACAGACTGGTTCTATTTCCAAAGGACAATTTATAAAGTATTTCAGAGATTGACTGCCTGCAGATGGTACATTTTACAAAGTAGGGAAATAAATGAGAATTAAGGAAAACAGTCACATTACCTAACAGTTATTCATAGTATAATTAGAAAATGAGAAATAAAGTTAATACAGACGAACATTAGAGTCTATCTGTAAAGGGCCTGGAGTCAATCAGGGCAGGCATCTCCCACATTTGGTCTGCTCAAGCATCCAACACCCTAACTCTCCCCACTCCCCAGAATCCTCCAGCCAACTGACCATCTCCACTCCCCTACATCCTCCAACCCACTGACCGTCCCCACTCCTTTCCATCCTCCAGCCCACTGACCCTCCCCACTCCCTTCCATCCTTGAGCACACTGACCATCCCCACTCCACAGTATCTACCAGCCTACGGACTGTTCCCACTCCCCTCCACCATCTAGCCCACTGACCATTCATACTCCCCTCCATCCTCCGGCCCACTGACCATCCCCACTCCCTCCCATCATCCATCCCACTAATCATCCCCACTCCCCACCATCCTCCAGCCTACTGACCCTCCCCACTCCCTACTATTCTCCATCCCACTGACCATCACCACTCCCCACCATCCATCAGCCCACTGACCATCCCCACTCAGCTCCAACCTCCAGCCCACTGACCATCCACACTCCCCACCATCCCCCAGCCCACTGACCATCCCCACTCCCCTCCAATCCCCAGACCACAGACCATTCCCACTCCCCACCATCCTCCAGCCCACTGACCATCCCCACTCCCTTCCATCATCCATCCCACTGACCATCCCCACTCCCCACCATCCATCAGCCCACTGACCATCCCCACTCAGCTCCAACCTCCAGCCCACTGACCATCCACACTCCCCACCATCCTCCAGCCCACTGACCGTCCCCACTCCCCTCCATCCTCCAGCCCACTGACCATTCACACTCCCCTCCATCCTCCAGCTTACTGACCATCCACACTCCCCTCCATCCTTGAGCCCACTGACCATCCCCAGTCCCCACCATCCCTCAGCCCACTGACCATCCCCACTCCCCTCCAACCTCCAGACCACTGACCATTCCCACTCCCAACCATCTTCCAGCACACTGACCATTCCCATTCCCCTCCAAACTCCCCACCACTCCAACTTCCAGCCCACTGACCATCCCCACTCCCCTCCATCCTCCAGCCCACTGTCCATCCCCACTCCCTCCCATCATCCATCCCACTAATCATCCCCACTCCCCACCATCCTCCAGCCCACTGACCCTCCCCACTCCCCACTATCCTCCACCCCACTGACCATCCCCACTCCCCACCATCCTCCAGCCCACTGACCAACCCCACTCCACTCCAATCCCCAGACCACAGACCATTCCCACTCCCCACCATCCTCCAGCCCACTCACCATCCCCACTCCCTTCCATCATCCATCCCACTGACCATCCCCACTCCCCACCATCCATCAGCCCACTGACCATCCCCACTCAGCTCCAACCTCCAGCCCACTGACCATCCACACTCCCCACCATCCTCCAGCCCACTGACCGTCCCCACTCCCCTCCATCCTCCAGCCCACTGACCATTCACACTCCACTCTATCCTCCAGCTCACTGACCAACCACACTCCCCTCCATCTTCAGCCCACTGACCATCCACACTCCCTACCATCCTCCAGCCCACTGACCACCCCCACGCCCCTCCAACCTCCAGACCACTGACCATCCCCACTCCCCTCCATCCTCCAGCCCACATACCATCCCCACTCCCCTCCATCCTCCAGCCCACATACCATCCCCACTCCCCTCCATCCTCCAGCCACTTGCCATGCCTCCACCACTCCCCCCTCCAGCCCAGTGACCATCCCCACTCCCCTCCAACCTCCAGCCACTGGCCATCCCTACTCCCCTCACTACTTCAGCCCACTAACCATCCCCACTCCCCTCCATTCTCCAGCCACTGACCATCCCCACTCCCCTCCAACCTCCAGCCACTGGCCATCCCTACTCCCCTCACTACTTCAGCCCACTAACCATCCCCACTCCCCTCCATTCTCCAGCCACTGACCATCCCCACTCCCCTCCAACCTCCAGCCACTGGCCATCCCTACTCCCCTCACTACTTCAGCCCACTAACCATCCCCACTCCCCTCCATCCTCCAGCCCATTGACTATGCCCCCACCACTCCAACCTCCAGCCCACAGATCATCCCCACTCCCCTCCATCCTCCAACCGACTGACCATCCCCACTCCATTCCATCCTCCAGCCCACTGACTGTCCCCACTCCCGTCCGTCCTTCAGCAAATTGACCATCCCCACTTCACTCCATCCTCCAGCCAACTGACCATACCCACTCCACACCATCCACCAGCCTACAGACTGTCCCCACACCCCTTCGTCCTCCAGCCCACTGACCATATCCACTCCCCTCCATCCTCCAGCATACTGACCATTCACACTCCACTCCATCCTCCAGCCCACTAACCATCTCCACTCCCCACCATCCTCCAGCCCACAGACCATCCCCACTCCCGAACATCCTTCAGCCCATTGATCATCCCCACTCACCTCCAACCACCAGACCACTGACCATCCACACTCCACTCCATCCTTCAGCCCACAACCATCTCGACTCCCCTCCAACCTCCAGCCCACTGACCACCCCCACTCCCCTCCAACCTCCAGACCACTGACCATTCCCACTCTGCTTCATCCTCCAGTGCACTGACCATATCCACTCCCCTCCATCCTCCAGCATACTGACCATTCAAACTCCACTCCATCCTCCAGCCCACTGACCATCCCCACTCCCATCCATCCTCCAGCCCACTGACCATGCCCCCACCACTCCATACTCCAGCATACTGACCATCTGCACTCACCTCCATCAACAATCCCACTGACCATCCCCACTCCCCACCATCATCCAGCTACTGACCACCCCCACCCCCCTCCAACCTCCAGACCACTGACCATTCCCACTCTGCTTCATCCTCCAGTGCACTGACCATATCCACTCCCCTCCATCCTCCAGCATACTGACCATTCACACTCCACTCCATCCTCCAGCCCACTGACCATCCCCACTCCCCACCATCATCCAGCTACTGACCATCCCCTCTCCACTCCATCCTCCAGCCACAGACAATCCTCACTCCCCACTATCCTCCAACCCACTGTCCATCCCCACTCCCCACCATCCTCCAGCCCTCTGACCATCCCCACTCACCTCCAACCTCCAGACCACTGACCATCAACACTCCACTCCATCTGCAGCCCACAACCATCACAACTCCCCTCCAACCTCCAGCACAGTGACCATCCCCACTCCCCATCATCCTTCAGCCCGCTGACCACCTCCAATCCTCTCCAACCTCCAGACCACTTCCATTCCCACTTCACACCATCCTCCAGCACACTGATCATTCCCACTCCCCTCCCAACTCCATCCCACATACCATGCCGACTCCCCTCCATCCTCCAGCCCACTGACCATCCCCACTCGGCACCATCCTCCAGCCCACTGACCATCTCCACTCCCCTTCGTCCTCCAGCCCACTGACCATTCCCAATTCGGCGCCATCATCCACCCCACTGACCATCACCACTCCCCTCCATCCACCAGCCACTGACCATCCCCACTCTCCTCCAACCTCCAGCCCACTGACCATTCCCAATTTGGCAACCTCGTCCACCCCACTGACCATGACCACTCCCCTCCATCCACCAGCCACTGACAACCCCCCCTCCACTCCATTCTCCAGCCACTGACCATCCCCCCTCCCATCCATCCTCCAGCCACTGACACTCCCCACATCCCTCCATTCTCCAGCCACTAACCATCCCCACTCCATTATCCAGCCCACTGACCATCCCCACTCTGCTCCATCCTCCAGCCACTGACCATCTCTATTCCCCTCCATTCTCCACCCACGGACCATTCTCACTGCCCTCCATTCTCAAGCCACTGACCGTCCCCACTCCGCTCCATCGTCCAGCCATTGACACTCCCCACTCCCTTCCATCCTCTAGCACATTGACCATCCCCACTGCATCCTCCACCCCACTGACCGTCCCCACTCCACTCCATCCTCCAGCCACTGATGCTCCCCACTCCCTTCTATCCACCAGCCACTATCGATCCCCACTCCCTTCCCTTCTCCAGCCACTGACCATCCCCACTCCACTCCCTCTGCCAGCCCACTGACCATCCCCATTCCCCTCCATTCTCCAGCCACTGACCATCCCCCCTCCCATCTATCCTCCACCCACTGACACTCTGCACCTCCCACCATCCTCCAGCAACTGACTATCCCCGCTACATCCTCCAGCTCACAGACCATCCCCACTCCCCACCATCCTCCAGCTCACAGACCATCCCCACTCCCCACCATCCTCCAGCTCACAGACCATCCCCACTCCCCACCATCCTCCAGCCCACTGACCATACCCACTCCTCACCATCCACCAGCCAATGGACTGTTCCCACATCCCTCCATCCTCCAGCCCACTGACCATCCTCACTCCCTTCCATTCTCCAGCATACTGATCATTCACACTCCACTCCATGCTCCAGCCGACTGACCATCTCCACTCCCACCCGTCCTCAAGCCCACTGACCATGCCCCCACCACTCCATCCTCGAGCCCACTGACCATCTCCACTCACTTCCATCAACTATCCCACTGACCATCCCCACTCCCCACCAGCCTCCAGCCCACTTACCATCCCCATTCCCCACCATCCTGCTGCCCACTGACCATCCCCACTGTCCTCCAACCTTCAAATCACTGACACTCCCCACTACTCACCTTCCTCCAGCCCAATGACCATCCCCACTCCTCTTCCACCTTCAGCCCACTGACCATGCACACTCCCCTCCAAATCCAGCCCACTCACCATCCCCACTCCCCACGATCCACCAGCCCACTGACCATCTCCACCCCTTCCATCCTCCATCCCACTGACCATCCCCACTCCCTTCCATCCTCCAGCCCACTGAACCTCCCCACTCACCTCCATTCTCCAGCCCACTGACCATTACCCACTCCCTTTGATCATCCATCTCACTGACCATACCCACTCCCCTCCATCCTCCAGCCCACTGAACCTCCCCACTCCCCACCATCCTCCAGCCCACTAACCATCCCCACTCCCCTCCAATCTCCAGCCACTGACCATCCCCACTCCCCTCCATCCTCCAGCCCACTGACCATCCCCACTCCTCTCCATCCTGCAACCCACTGACCATCCCCGCTCCATTCCATCTTCCAGCTCACTGACCATCCACAATCCCTTCCATCCTTCAGCCTGCTGACCATCCCCACTCACCTTAAACCTCTAGACCACTGACCATTCACACTCTCCACTATCCTTCAGACCACAGACCATCATCACTCACCTCCAACCTCCAGCCCACTGACCATATACACTCCCCACCTTCCTCCAGCCTACTGATCATTCCCTCTCCACTCCAACCTCCATCCCACTGACCATGCCCACTCACCTCCAAACTACAGCCCACTGACCATCCCCTCTCCCCATCATACTCCAGCCCACTGACTATCCTGACTCCCCACCATTCTTCAGGCCACTGACCATCCCCACTCGGCACCATCATCCAGCCCACTGACCATCACCGCTCCCCTCTATCCACCAGCCACTGACCACCCCCATTCCACTCCATTCTCCAGCCCACTGACCATCCACCCCCCATCTATCCTCCACCCACTGACACTCTGCACTCCCCACCATCCTCCAGCCACTGACTATCCCCGCTACATCCTCCAGCCACTGACCAACCCCACTCCGCTCCATCCTCCAGCTCACAGACCATCCCCACTCTCCTCCATCCTCCAGCCCACTGCCCATTCCCACTCCCCTCCATCCTCCAGCCCACTGACCATCCCCACTCCCCTCCATCCTCCAACCCACTGACCGTCCCATTTCCATTCAGTCCTCCAGCCCACTGACCGTCCCCAAGCCCCTCCACCCTCCAGCCCACTGACCATCCCCACTCACCTCCATCCTCCAACCCACTGACCGTCCCATTTCCATTCCATCCTCCAGCCCACTGACCGACCCCAATCCCCTTCACCCTCCAGCCCACTGACAATCCCCACTCCTCTACATCCTCCTGCCCACTGACCATTCACACTTCACTCCATCCTCTAACGCACTGACCATACTCGCTCCCCTCCATCCTCCAGCCCGCTGACCATCCCCACTCCACTCCATCCTCCAGCCACTGACACTCTCCACTCCCTTTTATCCACCAGCCACTGGCCATCCCCACTCCCTTCCCTTCTCCAGCCACTGACCATCCCCACTCCCCTCTATCCTCCAGCCAATGGCCATCCCTACTCACCTCACTACTTCAGCCCACGAACCATCCCCACTCCCCTCCATCATCCAACCCACTGACCATCCTCACTTGCCTCCATCCTCCAGCCCACTGACCGTCCCCACTCCCTTCCATCCATCTGCCCACTGACCATCCCCAACCCACTCCATCCTACCAGCCCACTGACATGCCCCACTACACTCCATCCTCCAGCCACTGACCATCCAAACTCCATACTATCCTCCAGCCCACTGACCATCGCCGCTCCCCTCCATTCTCCAGCCCACTGACCATCCCCACTCCCCTCCATTCTCCAGCCCACTGACCATACCCACACCTCTTCATCTTCCAGCCCACTGACCATCCCCACTCCACTCCATCCTGCAGTCCACTGACCATCCCCACTCCCCTCCATTCCCCAGCCCACTGACCATCCCCACTCCGCCTCATCCTCCAGCCTACTGACCATCCCCACTCACCTTCATTCTCCAGCCCACTGACCATCCCCACTCACCTCCAACCTCCAGCCCACTTACCATCCCCATTCCCCACCATCCTGCTGCCCACTGACCATCCCCACTGTCCTCCAACCTTCAAATCACTGACACTCCCCACTACTCACCTTCCTCCAGCCCAATGACCATCCCCACTCCTCTTCCACCTTCAGCCCACTGACCATGCACACTCCCCTCCAAATCCAGCCCACTCACCATCCCCACTCCCCACGATCCACCAGCCCACTGACCATCTCCACCCCTTCCATCCTCCATCCCACTGACCATCCCCACTCCCTTCCATCCTCCAGCCCACTGAACCTCCCCACTCACCTCCATTCTCCAGCCCACTGACCATTACCCACTCCCTTTGATCATCCATCTCACTGACCATCCCCACTCCCCTCCATCCTCCAGCCCACTGAACCTCCCCACTCCCCACCATCCTC
This sequence comes from Hemiscyllium ocellatum, assembly GCF_020745735.1. Classification (NCBI taxonomy): domain Eukaryota; kingdom Metazoa; phylum Chordata; class Chondrichthyes; order Orectolobiformes; family Hemiscylliidae; genus Hemiscyllium; species Hemiscyllium ocellatum. Next base: position 7,325,612 of record NC_083410.1, on the reverse strand, counting down.
CAGCCCACTAACCATCCCCACTCCCCTCCAACCTCCAGCCACTGACCATCCCCATTCCCCTCCATCCTCCAGCCCACTGACCATCCCCACTCCTCTCCATCCTGCAACCCACTGACCATCCCCGCTCCATTCCATCTTCCAGCTCACTGACCATCCACATTCCCTTCCATCCTTCAGCCTGCTGACCATCCCCACTCACCTTCAACCTCTAGACCACTGACCATTCACACTCCCCACTATTCTTCAGACCACTGACCATCATCACTCACCTCCAACCACCAGCCCACTGACTATATACACTCCCCACCTTCCTCCAGCACACTGACCATTCCCTCTCCACTCCAACCTCCATCCCACTGACCATGCCCACTCACCTCCAAACTACAGTCCACTGACCATCCCCCTCCCCATCATACTCCAGCCCACTGACCATCCTGACTCCCCACCATTCTTCAGCCCACTGACCATCCCCACTCCCCTCCATCCTCCAGCCCATTGACCATCCCCACTCCACTCCATCCTCCAGCTCTCTGAACATCTCAACTCCCCTCCATCCTCCAGCACACTGACCTTCCCCACTCCTCTCCAGCCCATTGACCATCCCCACTCCACTCCATCCTTCCGACAACTGACCATCCCCACTCCACTCCATCCTTCCGACAACTGACCATCCCCACTCTCCTCCATCCTCCAGCCCACTGATCATCCCCACTCCACTCCATCCTCTAGCCCACTGACCATCCACACTCCCCTCCAGCCCACTGACCATCCCCACTCCACTCCATCCTCCAGCCCACTGAACATCTCAACTCCACTCCATCCTCCAGCACACGGACCATAACCACTCTCTTCCATCCTCCAGCCCACTGACCATCCGCACTTCTCTCCATCCTCCAGCCCACTGAACATCTCAACTCCCCTCCATCCTCCAGCACACTGACTGTACTCACTCCCCTCCATTTTCCAGCCCACTGACCATCCCGACTCCACTCCATCCTCCAGCCCACTGACCATCCCCACTCCCCACCAACCTCCAGCCCACTGACCATCCCCACTTCCATCCCTCCTCCAGCCACTGACCATCCCCACTCCCCTCCATCCCCACTCCCCTTCATCCTTCAGCCCACAGACCATCCCCACTTCCCTCCAACCTCCAGCCCACTGACCATCCCCACTCTTCTCCATTCTCCAGCCCACTGACCGTCCCCACTCCCCACCATTTCTCCAGCCCACTGACCATCCCCACTCCCCTCCATTCCCCAGCCCACCGACCATCCCCACTCCGCCTCATCCTCCAGTCCACTGACCATACCCACTCCCCTTTCTCATCCTGCCCACTGACAATCGCCACTCCAATCCATCCTCCAGCCCACTTACCGTCCCCACTCCCCTCCATGTTCCAGCCCACTGACTGTCCCCACTCCAATCCATCCTCCAGCGCACTGACCGTCCCCACTCCACTCCATCCTCCAGTCCACCCACCGTCCCCACACCTCTCATCCCTCCAGCCCTCTCTTTATCAGGGGAAAATAGCAAAACATGCAAAAAAGGGGAAGAAGGAGAAGGACACTGTAAATAAACAGAAGGAGACATGGAGATCTGGTTCGAGTGTCCCCCTCCATCGCCAGCTTGACCAGAAACATTTTGGTGATGCAATTGTCCATTTACATTTTTGGAATATCAGGGCGTGGAAGTGGGTCCGAATTGGCAATGTAGCCTTTCTGAGAGAGTGTTAACATTGCATGTGAAAGGGTCAGTGTGAACGTTTCTCCTCACATCACTTTTCATCTGCAACATCTTGTCCTTGTTATTTTTCCAAACAGGAACAACTTCTCCCTGTCTAAATCCAACTCATTTAGGATTTGATAGTTCAATCGAATCTTGTCTCCGAAATGTCGATTTTCCTGCTCCTCGGATGCTGCCTGACCTGCTGTGTTTTTCCAGCACCACTCTGATCTAGACTCTGATCTTCAGCATCTGCAGTACCCACTTTCACCTTCATTCCAAGGAGACCATTCACAATTTCTTCAAACTCTCCTCATCACTGAAACTTTTTTTTTCCTCATCGTGCATATTAACTCATTGGTTCTGAAGTATTTTGACACATCCTGTGGTTGTGAAGGGCATGTTGGAACTGCAAGCCTTCCCTTCCTTTTGGGACCTTCCACATCTGCTTGTTAGCAAATGAAAAAATGAAGGAGATTCAAGGTGCTGAGTTCAATTTCCAACTTTTCCTCTCGGGACATTCACGCATTAAGGGAACATCAAATGCTTAGCAGTGCGCAACATAAACATTACCAACAGGAGAGGAGAGCTAAAGCCTTTTTTTCTTGTACCTATGAGAACTAGGACACAAGAAACAGGCTTGGATGAGGCAGTGTTTGGGAAGGTAACATAGAAGGCACACCACATGAGAATTGAATGCCAATTAGTTTAGCTATGCGAATGCAGCAAACAGCAGTTACTTGTCAATCTTAATTTACAGAACAGGCAGGTAGATTCTTATTCGAGAGTGTGGTGCTGAAAAAGCACATCCTCAGATGCTGCCTGACCGGCTGTGCTCTTCCAGCACCACAGTCTCGACTCTGGTCTCCAGCATCTGCAGTCCTCACTTCCTTCAGGTAGATTCTTATTGGCCTGGGGTTTTCTTGCCTTCGGGATGCAGCAGAGTTTGGCTGTCTCTTTCTGTAAGAAAAAAATACCCACAATTCCCTTCTACCTCTATAAAGTTGGGCCCTGTTTCGACAAATTCGCTTGTCCATCCAGCTCGTGCTTGCAACAGTCAGAAAGCTACATCCACCACTGGACGTGATTTTGCTACAGAACATCATTTATTAAATAATCCAGGCACTGGAAACCAACTGAAGATGACCAGCCAGGCCTGAAGTGCAATCTATGGAGAGTGATAGCCTTGGGATATTATCACTGGACTATTAATCCAAAGAACCAGATAATGTTCTGAGAACTTCGGTTCAAATCTCACCACGGTAAATGGTGGAGTTTGAATTCAACAAAAGTCTGGAAATAAGAGTCTAATGGTGACCACAAATCCATCAGGGCAGAAGTGGGTACTGAAGATTATAGTGGTTCTGGAAAAGCACAGCAGGTCAGGTAGCATCAGGATTCCTGATAAAGGGTCTTTTGCCCCAAACATTGATTTTCCTGCTTCTCAGATGCTGCCTGACCTGCTGTGCTTTTCCAGCGCCACTCTAACCTTGACCATAAATCCATCGTCGGGAAAAACCCATTTAGTTCACTAATGTCCTTCAGGAAAGGAACTCTATCATCCTTATCTGGCCTGGGCTACATGTGACTCCAGACTTAGAGCAATGTGGTTGACTCTTACCTACCCTACAGGCAATAAATGCTGACCTAATCAGCGACCATTCCTGATGAAGGGCTTATGCCCGAAACGTCGAATTTCCTATTCCTTGGATGCTGCCTAACCTGCTGTGCTTTAACCAGCAACACATTTTCAGCTGTGATCTCCAGCATCTGCAGACCTCATTTTTTACCCTAATCAGCGACACCCTCAATGATTCCCCATTGTGAATGAATCAAGCAAAAACATGCTGGAACTCCATAGTTAAGCACAAAGAGCATTGTTTTATATGGACAAAAACGATTTGTGCAGTCGGTTCTGATATAGCCCAATAGTTCCATTCTCATGCGATTGTGTGTTATAAGAACAATTTGCAATAAGTGCACCATTTAAATGATTTGGAAATGCGGATGTTGGACTGGGGTGTACAAAGTTTAAATTCACATGACACCAGGTTATAGTCCAACAGGTTTATTGGGAAACACACTAGCTTTCAGAGCGCCAGGCTATTACCTGATGAATAGCATCAGGCTATTACCTGATGAAGGAGCAGCGCTCCGAAAGCTAGTGTGTTTTGCAATAAACCTGTTGGACTATAACCTGGTGTTGTGCCATTTAAACGAATGGGACTGGAATCACGTTATAGACAAGAGACAATAGGTGCAGGAGTAGGCCATTCTGCCCTTTGAGCCAGCACCACCATTCACTATGATCATGGCTGATCATCCTCAATCAGTATCCTGTTCCTGCCTTATCCCCATAACCCTTGATTCCACTATCCTTACGAGCTCTATCCAACTCTTTCTTGAAAGTATCCAGAGACTTGGCCTCCACAGCCTTCTGGGGCAGAGCATTCCATACCCCCCACCACTCTTTGGGTGAAGAAGTTTCTCCTCAACTCTGTTCTAAATGGCCAACCCTTATTTGTAAACTGTGTCCTCTGGTTCAGGACTCACCCATCAGCGGAAACTTGCTTCCTGCCTCCAGAGTGTCCAATCCTTTAATAATCTTATATGTCTCAATCAGATCCCCTCTCAGCCTTCTAAACTCAAGGGTATACAAGTCCAGTCGCTCCAGTCTTTCAGCGTAAGATAGTCCCACCATTCCGGGAATTGACCTCGTGAACCTAAGCTGCACTCCCTCAATACCAGAATGTCTTTCCTCAAATTTGGAGACCAAAACTGCACACAATATTCCAGGTGTAGTCTCACCAGGGCCCTGTACAGCTGCAAAAGGATCTCTTTGCTTCTATACTCAATTCCTCTTGTTATGAAGGCCAGCATGCTATTAGCTTTCTTCACTGCCTGCTCTACCTGCATGCTTGCTTTCATTGACTGATGTACAAGAACACCTAGATCTCGTTGTACTGCCCCTTTACATAACTTGACTCTAGTTAGGTAGTAATCTGCCTTCCTGTTCTTGCCACCAAAGTGGATAACCACACATTTATCCACATTAAACTGCATCTGTCAGCAAATTTGCTATTATTACTTTTAATACCATCATCTATATCATTAATGTATATTGTAAAAAGCTGCGGTCCCAGCACTGATCCCTGTGATACCCCACTGGTCACCGCCTGTCATTCTGAAAGGGAGCCGTTTATCACTACTCTTTGTTTCCTGTCAGCCAACCAATTTTCAATCCATGTCAGTATTTTGCCCCCAATACCATGTGCCCTAATTTTGCTCACTAACCTCCTATGTGGGGCTTTATCAAAGGATTTCTGAAAGTCCAGGTACACTACATCCACTGGATCTCCCTTGTCCATCTTCAGAGTTACATCCTCAAAAAATTCCAGAAGATTAGTCAAGCATGATTTCCCCTTCATAAATCCATGCTGAATCCTGTTACTGCTATCCAGATGTGTTGTAATTTCATCCTTTATAATTGACTCCAGCATCTTTCCCACCACTGAGGTCAGACTAACTGGTCTATAATTTCCTGCTTTCTCTCTCCCACCTTTCTTAAAAAGTGGGACAACATTAGCCACCCTCCAATCCATAGGGACTGATCCTGAATCTATAGAACATTGAAAATTATCACCAATGCATCCACGATTTTTAGAGCCACCTCCTTCAGTACCCTGGGATGCAGACCATCAGGTCCCGGGGACTTATCAACCTTCATACCTAACAGTCTCTCCAACACCAATTCCTGTCAAATATAAATTCCCATCAGTTCTGGTCCTTCAGCCACTATTACATTTGGGAGATTGCTTGTGTCTTCCCCAGTGAACACAGATCTGAAAACCAATTCAATTCTTCTGCCATTTCTTTGTTCCCCGTAATATATTCACCCGTTTCTGTTTTCAAGGGCCCAGTTTTAGTCTTAACCATTTCTTTTTCCATTCGCATACCTAAAAAAGCTTTTACTATTCTCCTTTATATTTTTGGCCAGTTTAACTTTGTACCTCATTTTTTCTCTGCGTATTTCCTTCTTAGTAATCCTCTGTTGTCCTTTAAAAGCTTCCCAGTCCTCCATTTTCCCACCCATCTTTGCTATGTTATACTTTTTCACTTGTGACTTTTTATGTTTCTTACTTCCCTCGTCAGCCACGGCCATCCCTGCCTCCTCTCAGGATCTTTCTTCCTCTTTGGAATGAACTGATCCTGCATCTTCTGCGTTATACCCAGAAATACCTGCCATTGTTGTTCCACTGCCATCCCTGCTAGGATATTGCACCATTGAACTTTGGCCAGCTCCTCCCTCATAGCTCCATAGTTCCCTTTATTCAACTGAAATATTGTCACTTCCGATTGTACCCTCTCCCTCTCAAACTGCAGATTGAAGCTTATTGTATTGTGGTCACTACCTCCTATTGGCTCCTTCACTTCAAGGTCCCTGATCAAATCCAGTTTATTGCACAACACTAGATCCAGAATTGCTTTCTCCCTGGTAGCCTCCAGCACCAGCTGTTCGAAGAATCGATCTCGGAGGCACTCCACAAACTCCCTTTCTTGGGGTCCAGTATCATCCTGATTCTCCCAGTCTACCTGCATGTTGTAATCCCCCAAAACAACTGTAGTGATATCTTTGCAACAGGCCAATTTCAGCTCCTTATTCAATTTATACCCTACATCCAGACTACTGTTTGGAGGCCGGTAGATAACTCCCATGAGGGTCTTTCTACCCTTAGAATTTCTCAGCTCTATCCACACTGACTCTACATCTCCTGATTCTAGGTCCTCCCACGGAAGGGATTGAATACCATCCCTTACCAACAGAGCCACACCACCCCCTCTGCCCATCAGTCTGTCCTTACGATAGCACGTGTAGCCTTGAATATTCATTTCCCAGGGCCTGTCCACTTGAAGCCACGTCTCAGTTATCCCCACAATATCGTAACTGCCAATTTCCAAATGAGCCTCAAGCTCATCCATCTTATTAATAATGCTTCGTGCATTCATATATAATATTTTTAGTTCGTTACTGCCCTCATCTTTCCTATCAATCCTTATTTCACTCAAACTTACAGCATGATCCCTTTCTGAGTTTTCTGCCTTATTGATACAGTTGTCTTTCTTGACGTCTCTTGTTCTAAATTTCCCTTCAATTTTCTTCTTAAACTTCCAGTTTGTCCCCTCACCCCCCACATGTTATAGCAGAACCGGCTGTATGTACATTGTACCTTTTTCAAAAATATGGGGTCATGGAGTCAGCCAAACTCACTGGCATCCCCATGGCAATACCTTGACCAAGCAGAACTTATCTGCCTGATTTGAGAATTAAGATTGACAGCTAATTGTTCTGCCTACATCTCCACGGCACTGGTGGTCCAACCAATCAGCATCCTGGATAATGCCGCTTTTGTTCAAGCCTGTTCCTTGTATTCTTGTTCCAACCAATGCAAGATGGGCAGTTCTAATGTGTTCAATGCCAGAGGGCATTTGTTTAAGGTGAGGACCAAGTGGTTTTGAGGAGCGATGAGAAGGAAGGAGTGGTAGAAATTTGGAACGTGTTGCCTAAGAGGGTGGTGGAGGCAGGTTCTGAAAGGAGAGAAGCTTTTTAAAATGCCAGGATATTGTAGCCTATGGATCAGTGCAGGTAAATGGGATCAATGTAGCTTTGTACTTGTTGGTTGGCATAGACATGATGGACCAAAGGACCTGTTTCTATGCTGCATGACTCTATTCTAGCCTTTTTTTAGCAACGCTTTAGAATAGAAACTTCTAGGACCTCTAGACAACCCCACATCCAACCCGAGCTTTTCAGGAAATTTGGGCTGAGGACCAAGATGCACAAGACAAAGTCAAGATAAAACAAGAAATAACATTTGGAAAGTAAAGAAAACAACATGTATCATATATTATCATCTTTCTGAATTGGAATTGTACACTTTAGGTACACAAAGCTAACTGAATATACAATGGTTTGTGCCAAATTGTTGCCCAATACAGGTTTCCCAGGATGCTGCCTGGATTAAAGAGTATGAGCTATAAGGAGAGGCTAGAAAAACTTGAGTTGCTTTCTTTGGAATGGAGAAGGGGAGACTTGACATAAGTCTATAAAATTATGAGAAGCATTGATAGAGTTGATGGTCAGAGTTTTTTTGCCAGATTTGAAATGTTGAAAAACAATGGGCATGCATTTAAGCCGAGCGGGTGGAATTTCAAAGGAGATGTGAGGGCCATGTCTTTTGCACAGGGAGCGATAGGAGTTTAGAACACACTGCTGGTGTGTTGGAGGCAGATATGTCAAGGGATTTTAAGGGACTTTTAGGTAAGCATGTGAATATGCAAGGAATGGAGGGATATGGGCCAAGGGCAGGCAGAAGGGATTAGTTTAATTTGGCATCATGTTTGTCATGACATTGTGGGCTGAGGGGCCTATTCCAAGGCTAAACTGTTCTATGTTCAAATGTAAGGGCCACACATCAGCAAAAAATCTCTCACAAAATAGCACCTATGTATGATCAGTGAGTGAGGTTTCGGTGAGATTGGTTGTGATAGGAATATTACCCAAGATACTGGGATAATTTCCTGTTCTTCAGTTAGGAATGCCACATAGTTCCAAACATTTAATAGAGCCAGTCGAAGACTAATCTACTGTCTCATCTGAAAACTGATGCCTTTGACATTAAGTCACTCCCTTAGGACAGGAATGTCAAGTTATATTGTCTGTCCAAATACTGAAACGGTAATGTGATTGTCAATCTAGGAATTAATGCCAAACCCAAAATTTTACGAGACCTGGAAATGTTGGAGAGTCAAAGTTTGAGGGAGATTGGAGAATTCTGGAAAAGAACGAGTTGGAGTCGAATCGCAAGAATAAAAATATTACTCAGCGCATCTGAGTTGTGAAAATCTTCCTTCTGAACCTGTTTATGATTTAGCTGCACCCAACAGGGAGAAGGAATCTCCTCCTCAAGACTGCAGCTTACGTGATGACATTTCAAGATTAACTGGAGAGAAACAAGGTTATTGAGAACAGCATGTTCCCAATGCATAAGAAACAAAGACTTGCATTTATCTAGTGCCTTACTTGGGAGAAAAGTGTTCTGTGCACGTTCACTCATCAAGTACTGCAGTGGCCGCAGTGCTGTTACATTGGACGGAGAATATCGAACAGTACAGCACAGGAATAGGCCCTTCAGCCCACAATGCTGTGCTGAACGTGACGCCTAATGAAACCAATTCCTTCTGCCTGTTCATGCCCCATATCCCTCCATTCCTTGCGTTTTTAAAAACCCCTAAAATGCCCCTAACATACCTGCCTCCACCACCACCCCTGGCAGCGTGTTTCAGACTCCTACCACTCTCTGTGTAAAAACCTTGCGCCTCAGTTCTCTTCTGAGCTTTCACCCTCTCATCGTAAATGCATGCCCCCTTGACTTAGATATTGCAACACTGGGACAAAGAGTCTGCCAATGGATGCCATTGTAATGTTTGTATTAGAGAGCTATTAATGAATTTTAGACAAAGGGTCAGTTTCAAATCACAGTGTGAACTTTGAGCTATTGGTGTTTTTGAAGCATTCTGAAGATTCCAATTTGGGAAAAAGAACTGATATACCCTGACAAGGAGCAATAAGTTGTGTTATAACACATTGACATGTGGTCAGAAAGAAACTTTTACCTTCAATGGAGGGATTAATGGGCAAGAGCATAGATTTAAGGAAGGAGGTGTAGAGGACTGTGAGGACAAAACGTTTTCACCCAAAGGGTTGTGGGAATCTGGAACTCAATGTCTGTAATAGTTGGAGAGGCAGACTCCCTCCTCCCACTGAAGAAGCAGTTAGATGTGCACTTGTGATGCCAGGGTGTACAAGGCTATGGGCCAAGTGGTAGAAAATGGTGATTGCTGTTGACAGAAATGGACATGATGGGCTGAAGGGCTTCTTTTCTGTGTTGTAGACATCTATCTTTCTATGACAAAATGTTCACCCACTGCAAATTCCCTTCCAAGCCACTCACCATCCTGACTTGGAAATATATCGCCCTTCTTCTGCCTCACTGGGTCAAAATCCTGAAATTCCCTCCCCACAAACATTATGGATTGACATACATTACATGGACTGCAGCCATCTAAGAGGACAGTTCACTACCACCTTCTCAAGGAGTACTAGTGATGGGCAATAAATGCTGGCCCATCCAGCGATGCCCATGTCCTGATCTGGAAGATTGGAATCTCAGGGCCACCATCTCTGTTTGTTTTTAAAGTAGGAGATGCACTTTCTGCTCACAAACCTTACTTTTTGGGCGGCACGGTGGCACAGTGGTTAGCACTGCTGCCTCACAGCACCTGAGACCCGGGTTCAATTCCCGAGTCAGGTGACTGACTGTGTGGAGTTTGCACATTCTCCCCGTGTCTGCGTGGGTTTCCTCCGGGTGCTCCGGTTTCCTCCCACAGTCCAAAGATGTGCGGGTCAGGTGAATTGGCCATGCTAAATTGCCCGTAGTGTTAGGTAAGGGGTAAATGTAGGGGTATGGGTGGGTTGCGCTTCAGCGGGTCGGTGTGGACTTGTTGGGCCGAAGGGCCTGTTTCCACACTGTAAGTAATCTAATCTAAATCTTAAACTTCATATTGTCACATCATCCCAATTGTCAGTGATTGCATTCAGCAAGACCTGATGGATTTACTTAATCACCCTTCGATGTGGCTCCCATTTCCTGCAAATCTTCAGAAATTCACAATGTTCTTTGGAGTGTGTAAAGGTTAGGGGAAGGTGAAGATTGAACAGGAAAGAACAAGGAAGAGCTAGGAAGGAAGTATATCAGGTGATGGAGAGGCACAAAGTGTTGCATTGAAGAGAAGCAACGGAGAAAAAATGAGTGAGCGCACAAGAGACAGAACATTAGCAAAAGTTATAGTTTTTGTTGACACTTGTTCTTGTCAGCATTTATCATTTAATTTTCTCACGTAAACCGTCACAAGACATTTCAAGTTATAGCCACTAGATGACTCTGTAGAATGTTCTTCCAAAGTTCTTTTCCAACTTTGTTAATTTATATTTAAATGTTTTATTTTCACATCTCGGTGCCAATTTCCTCTCACTCCTTTCTATCTGAGGCCCTGACCGGAGTAGCCTTCAGTTGACACGTTTAGTCCGCTGGCAACTTTACACTGAGGTTCAGTGGGCTGTCCATCTCCAAGAAAATGTTCAGAACCATTTCAATCCTTGGTAAATGCCTATCTTGCTGCTGGCGGTAGCTGGACAGCTACCAGGAGGAGGAAACTGTGCCAATTTCTGAACACAAACTTGTGAACCAAGTATAACATTGTTCTTTCCCCATCCATCCACTCTATTCACAGCTCAAATCAATCAACAGCTCAGATTGCAATGGAACTCGAACCTACTTTGTTTGCAAACCTCCAACATTTTCAGAATAACATAGGAGTTCTTGCTCTCTCTCTCCCTCTCTCTCTCTCTCTGCGAATAGTCTCTCTCTCTTGTGGATTTCCACTTTTAAAAAAAAACAAATTCTCTGTCATTTCTCTCCACAGCCACTGCTCTCAAACCCCATCCCCTGCTCATCTCTTCCTTGTTCACTCTAGTTCCATTAGTCACATTTCCCAAACTCTTGCACATTTCCAAAAACTTAAGTGAACTGCCGGATAATTTCCGTAAATGGGAACCTTATTTAGGAGTAATCAAGTAAATCCATCAGGTATTACTCAACACATTGACTGACGTTGTGGCTGGAGCCAAAATTCATCTATTAGCACTCCACCAAGCCAAACTAACACACTAGACTAAACACATTGAATATTAAACAGACATGGTAATTGCTTTAGGGTTCCTTCATGATCCAGCCTATGTTTGGCACTGACAGTGCTTCAAGCTCTCAAACTATGTTTACAGGACACAACATAATAACTAACTAAACTAGTTAAATTCAATGCATTGTTTCAATTTCTCAATAACTGGTTTTGATAGCTAGTCATACCAGAACCAGCTATACCTTCTTCTGAAATGAAGTGGAACAGGGTAATCATTTTGGAAGTTACGCTCTCTGAGGAACTTCAGAGCAGTCTTGAAAACATGAAAGCAAGAGAGAGCTAGGGAGAGGACATAAGAACAAGGGATAGGAGTAGGCCATTCATCCCCTCAGGACTGCTCTGCCATTTAATATGATCTTCAACGATTTCACCTCCTGCCTGCCTGCTCTCCATTTCTGTTTAACCCATTCCTATTCAGTGTTTTGGCATCGACCACACTTTGGATAGTGAATTCCACTGATTCACAAAAACTATTTCATTGAAATACTTCAAGACAGCTTCAATGGAGAAAAAAAGGCTGGATTGTGCGGAGATATCATTTAACAGTGACCAGGGAAGAATTGGTAAGTTTGTAAGACAGAGGTGGTGGGGGGAACCAGACAGGTTTGAAAGTATCCTTCTGCCATGGTGTTCTGCAAGAAGTGGTGCCAAAATCAAACTTACATATCTCCCTCGTGGCAATGATGTGGAGGCGCCGGTGTTGGACCAGGGTGGACAAAGTCAGAAGTCACACTGAAGAAGGCCTTATGCCCGAAACGTCGATTCTCCTGCTCCTTGGATGCTGCCTGACCTGCTGCGCTTTTCCAGCAACACATTTTTCAGCTCTGATCTCCAGCACCTGCAGTCCTCATTTTCTCCAATTGATAGTTCAACAGGTTTATTTGAAATCACAAGCTATCGGAGTTCTCCTCCTTCATCATGTATGCTTCATCTGATGAAGGAACAGCACTCTGCAAGCTTGTGATTTTAAATAAATCTGTTGGACAGTAACCTGGTGTCATGTGACTTCTGACTAGCTAGAGTGAGAACAAGGGTGGAATAACTCAGGAAGCCTGACTGGAAACCAACAGCATTGATTGCTGACCACCTCAATAGAGGCACAATTCATGGCTTATGAAGGCTAATCCTACCTGGAACAAGTACCTCTGCAGACCCATCTCTGCTAATTGGGCTAAACATTTGTGATTATTTCTGAAATTTATTGATCTCTCTCTCTCCTAATTAGCATTTGTTCCTTCCCAGCTAGTGAAATAACCTGCAATAATAATACCCACAGGCTCCCCATCACAAGTTGCTTCTGAGTTGGTCAGAGTTTGTCAGATGTGCATCCCTGAGACATAGCAATGAACCTGTTTGGACTTTGATAGCAAGCTGCAACAGATTCAGTGAGTTAAGGTGTATCACTTGCTGTGGTGGAATTGTAACCTGCAACCTCGGCTGTATATATATCACTTTTAAAGTTTGATTTGATTTGATTTATCATCATCACATGTACCTCGATTCAGTGAAAAGTGTTGTTTTGCATGCAGTACCAGCAGATCCCCATACCATACAAAGTGCATTAGGGTGATAGAACAGAGTGAGGAATACAATGTAACAGCTGCAGACAAAGGGCACAGAGACTGAGATCAACATTAAATTTAAAAGTTGAGAGGCCCGTTCAGGAGTTTAATAACAGCAGAGAAGAAGTTGTTCTTGAATCTGATGGTACGTGTGTTTAAGCTTTTGTACCTTTTGCCCAATGGAAGAGATGGGAGGGGTCTTTGATGATGTTAGCTGACATTCCGAGGCATTGTGAAATGTAGATGGAGTTTATGGATGGGAGGTTGGTTTGCCTGATGGACTGGGCTGTGTTCACAGCTCTCTGTAGTTTGTTATGATCCTGGGCAGAGCACTTGTTACACCAAACTGTAATGCATTAATGTGGAATGGGGCATCTACAAAAACTGGTAAGAGTCTTGATGGACATGCTGAATTTCCTTAACCTCCTGAGGAAGTAGGGATGTTTTGTGCTTTCTTGATCTACGTAGTGTAGTAAAACATTCAAATAATCTTCACGTAGGAGAAATCAGATCAGTATTTTTCCACAAGATCAATTAAGGACCAAATATGGATGGATGGCAATAGATATTTTCAAGCAGCACATTCAGAGATAGTATCACACGACAGTGGAGTAAAGTAGGACTAGAAACTAGGCCTCCTGGCTTACAGATAGCTCCCACAAAAGGCCACCAAGTGGGACAAGGATGCTCAAAGGAGGTACATTTTACTGAGGAGGAGAGAGGCACTTCAGACGAGGAACATATTCTCGGTCAATGATTAAGATAACTGAAGTCCCAATCACTCGGCAAAATTAGATTAGATTACTTACAGTGTGGAAACAGGCCCTTCGGCCCAACAAGTCCACACCGACCCTCCGAAGCGCAACCCACCCATACCCCTACATTTACCCCTTACCTAACACTATGGGCAATTTAGCATGGCCAATTCACCTGGCCTGCACATCTTTGTGACTGTGGGAGGAAACCGGAGCACCCGGAGGAAACCCACGCAGACACGGGGAGAACGTGCAAACTCCACACAGTCAGTCGCCTGAGGCGGGAATTGAACCCAGGTCCCTGGCGCTGTGAGGCAGCAGTGCTAACCACTGTGCCACCGTGCCGCCCAAAATGTTTTGGAGGGTTCTGCCTTTTGGTTTCATTAGCTTGGGAAAATGTCCTGGCCAGGTCCATTCGCTGTTTTTATTGGAATGACATGGGATTGATTGGAATTGGTCGGTTGAACCTCAGCTTTCACAGGTCAGACAGGCTAGACTTGTATCCGCTGTAATCCCGAAGAGTAAAATGTGACTTGATCAAAACATATGAGACCTTGAGGGGACCTGACAAGCTGGGCTTTGAGAAGATGGTTCTTTTGGTGAGAAACTCTACAACAAGGGGTGACAGCTCAAAGGGAGTGGTGGTGTAGTGGCAACATCGCCATAGAGTAATTCAGAATCTCATGCTAATACACTGGGGTCAGGGGTTCAAATCCCAATATAGCAGATGGTGAAATTTGGATTCAATTTTTAAAAAATGTAAACTAAATAATAATAATAATAGTAATAAAGAACTAATGACAACCAGGTGACCATTGACAACTGTTGTAAAAACCCATGTAGAGTCATAGAGGTGTACAGCATGGAAACAGACCCTTCAGTCCAATTCATCCATTCTGACCAGATATCCTAAATTAATCAAGTCCCATTTGCCAGCATTTGGCCATATGTCCCTAAACCCTTCTTATTCATATACCCACCCAATTGCCTGTTAAATGTTGTCAATATACCAGCCTCCACCACTTCCTCTGGCAGCTCATTCCATACACGCACTACCCTCTGTGTGAAAAAGTTACCCCTCAGGTCCCTTTTAAATCTTCCCCCCCCACCTCACCTAATACCTATGCCCTCTAATTTCCCTACCCTCATGATTTTGTAAACTTCTATAAGGTCAACCCTCAGCCTCTGACACTCCAGGGAAAACAGCCCCAACTATTCAGCCTCTCCCTATAGCTCAAACCCTCCAACTCTGGCAACATCCTTGCAGATTCTTTGTGCACCTTTTCAAGTTTAACAACATCTTTCCTTGGGCAGGGAGAGCAGAATTAGCCATCCTTACCTGGTCTGGCCCACCTGTGACTCCAGACCCACAGCAATGTGGTTGACTCTTTACAGTCCTCTGGCCAAATAGGGGTAGGCAATAATTGCTGACCAATCAGCAATGCCGACAGCCCATTAACAAATAAACAAAAAACGGGGAGAGGAGGGTGACCCACTGAAGACAGAGACAAGGGCAATTTGGTTCTCTGCAAGGGTTGGACTTCTGTTCTTTCAAAAGCAATGGAGGTAGCATCTTTAAATATTTTTAAGGTATTTAGATTCTCGATAAGCCATGGGGTGAAAGGTTATCAGTCTAGTTGGGAATGTGGAGTTGATGATCAAGTCACCTCAACCATGATCTGTTGCAATGGCAGAGCAGACTTGAATGACTGGGTGATCTACTCAAGATCACAGAGTTATCACAGCACAGAAAGAGGCTAATCAGCCCGACACTGCCTCATCAAATGAGCCTCATTACCAAGAGCCAGTTTCCTGCTTTTTCCCCGCACTTTTGCACATTATTTTAATCCAAATTCTTACCCAAAGCCAACTTGAATGCCTTGTGATCCTGGTCATCACCTGGGTGTTCAAATGTTACAAAAGCAAAAGAAAGAGCACGGTAGAGGCCTGAAGTTAACTGCAGAAAACGTTAGAATACTCAAAAGACCTGGCAGCATCGATGGAAAGGAAAACAGAGTTCAGGCTGATTGCCTTTCCCCAGAACTGGAAAAAGTTAAAAACGTAAGAAATCGACAACACGTTCAAAGCCAGGGAAGGGGGAGATTGGAGAGTCGGCAGAATCAGCAGAGGATGATGCTTTGAATATGGGGGGATGTGGTTGGTAAACGGATCAAAGATGTGGAAAAAAAGGAAGTGTCTATTTTAGTGGCTCAGTGGTTAGCATTGGTGCCCCACAGCGCTAGAGCCCCAGGTTCGATCCCGTGCTCAGGCGATTACCTGCGTGGAGTTTGCACATTCTCCCCGTGTCTGTGTGGGTTTCCTCTGGGTGCTCCGGTTTCCGCCCACAGGTTAGGTGGATTGACCATGTTAAATTACCCACGATGTCCAGAGATGGGCAGGCTAGATGGATTAGCCACGGGAATTGCAGGGTTACAGGAATAGGGCATGGGTCTGGGAGTGGGATGCTCTTCAAGAGGGTTGGTGTGGACTTGATGGGCTGAATGGCCAACTTCCACACTGTTGAGATTCTATGATATTGTGGCTTGAAAAGAGGCAAAGGTGTGATGTCAGGAAGGTGTAAAATAGACCCAATGTCATTGTAAACTGTTCCAAAGATTCAAGGATGCCATCTACTCAGTTAAAAATCACACAACACCAGGTTACAGTCCAACAGGTTTAATTGGAAGCACACTAGCTTTCGGAGCGACGCTCCTTCAGCTGATGACAATCACCTGATGAAAAGCGATGCTCCAAAAGCTAGTGTGCTTCCAATTAAACCTGTTGGACTATAACCTGGTGTTGTATGATTTTTAACTTTGTACACCCCAGTCCAATACCGTCATCTCCAAATCATGCCATCTACTAAGGTCACACGTTTTCTGCTGGGGCCCTCATGTGATTCAACAAATCCTGACTGGCAGCGGTCGAGTGAAAAGTCCCGTAAGGCAGCAGGATTCACATTGACATCGTTTTCCTTCCTGCTTGGCTGTTTCTCGATCTGATTTTTACCACATTGTCACTCAAAGCATGACACAGTTTGCTGGACAGGTCATCGCCCTCCCCAGTCTCGCGCGAGTCCCTCCCCATCATTCATGTCATTCAGCCAGGCCTCAAGGAGAGCTTCCGAGGATCTTTGAGGCGTTTTCTTTGACTGTCGCTGGACAGCTGGCCATTGGAAAAACAGTACAGAGGAATTTTGATTATTCAAAAAGACAGTGAGGAGTATTTCATTTGCTTAATCGAATGCCAGATAATTGAATGCCGGATAACATAGTTTAGCCAAAGCGTCAGGACCTTACGATCATGTTTGGATTAACTGAAATTTGGTTAGTTGAGTGCTGAATAATCGATATTCCTTTGTATCTTGTGTGGGACCTTTCCTGACACATTTTTCAGTCTGTCAAAGCTGACGTTGGAGAGGTTAGGCTGAATGCTGGCATTCAAGAAAAGTGACCATATTTGTTCAATGGCCGTCCCATAAAATCTGGAGAATGGTGGAGGTATTTCCGGTGGAGTTTCTCTCACACCTTTCTGTGTCATTGCTACATAATCCAGGGCTCACTGCTGTACGAGAGTGTGATGGCCATAACTGCCCTTTGTATTGTGCCTGCTGTTGACTCATGGTAGTCCTTATTGTCAAGCCAAACATTTACTGCTGGAGTACATTCAAGGCCTAGCTGGTGTGGCTGACTAGTTGGGCATTGCCGTTGACTTTGTGAGAAAGATGGTTGCTAAGGTATGGGAAGTACTTTACATATTCCAGAGACTCTCCAACATATATAGGTGGTGGTGTGGGCTGATATACGAGACTTTGTTATAGTGTGGACTGGCTGACATTCTTCAATGCTTAGAATTGATGAGATTTGGACATATGTCAAGATTAGAGAGGTACTGGAAAAGCACAGCAGGTCAGGCAGCATCCGAGTTGACGTTTCGGGCAAAAACCTTTCATTCCTGATGAAGGGCTTTTGCCCAAAACGTTGATTCTCCTGCTCCTCAGATGCTGCCTGACCTGCTGTGTTTTTCCAGCACCACCCTAATCTTGAGTCTAATCTCCAGCATCTGCAGTACCCACTTCCTCCGAGATTTGGATTCGCCGTCACCAATGTAATACGGTAAGAGAAATCCTTCCCATCATTTGGAGAGTTCGATCAGGATCTGACTGTCTCTAAATCGGACCGTGGGGAATAATGTGTACATAAAACAGTGGCATCTCTTATTGTTATCTTTGAAATTTTTGAAACACGTTTTCACATTTTTCCAGCCACAGTGCGGTAGATTTGGAATGAAATGGGATGAACTACTCACCCCATGCCCAAGGATGTGGCTCAGGAAAGTGGATTGGATAGTTCAGTAATTTATTTTCTGGAAGGACACCCTTACTTGTCTTTGAGAATTTGGCTGAAACACAACATTGATTCAAAGTGAGTGGAACTGGGAAAGGAGAGGCAGATGGGGAAGCAAACGAAGAGGTGAAAATAATGTTTCAGGATGTGAGCAATGGAGCCATGACACGAGGTTGGCGGTGCCTGTAAATTTGGATGTATATTTCCCACAGCTTTCCAGCACTCAGAGGTTTTTTCACATAGAATCATGGAAAGTAGGAATAGGGGTAGGCCATTCAGCCCTTTGACATTTGCTGGAAAAGCTCAGCAAGTCTGGCAGCCTTAGTGAAGAGAAATCAGGGTTAACGTTTCCGGTCCAGTAATCATTTCAGAACTGAAGGCTCCATTCTGAGGAAGGGGCACTGGGCCCAAGAATTTAACTCTGATTTCTCTCCATAGATGCTGCCAGACCTGCTGGAACTTTCCAGTAATTTCTGTTTTTTGTTTCTTCTTGCATTACCCAGTCTTTTTCTGTTAGAATTGTATTGGTTTCTATGGCACACCCCTCATTCTTCTGAACTGCATACAATGTTCCAAGTGTGGTCTCACCAAGATCCTGTATAATTACAGCAAGACATCCCTGCTCCTGTACTCGAATTCTCTCGCTATGATGGCCAAAACAACATTGACCTTCTTCATTGACTGCTGTACCTGCAATGCTTCCCTTCAGTGACTGGCATACAAGGACACCCAAATCTCATTGTACCATCCATCCCTTGCCCAATCTATTGTCATTCAGATAGCAATACACCTGCCTGTTTTTGCTGCTAAAATGGATAACTTCCCATTTACCCACATTGCACTTCATCTTCCATGTGTTTGTCCTCTAACACAATTCACACCGATGTATCTTTGCATCCTTCTCACTGTTGACCCTCCAACCTAACTTTGTGTTGTCAACTCATACACCTGATAGAGATTGGTTGGCCAAAAGTTCCACTATAATTGTGTCTTGGGACTACATGGATTGGAAAACAATTCATTCATGAGATGAGAGTGCTGCTCAAGACCAGCATTCATCGCACTAATTGTCCTTTAAGAGATGGCAGTGAGTGTCATCTTGAACTACAAGATGTCCAAGTTGTTAAGGTGCTGCCATAGAATTGTGAAGACCATGCGCCCCAGAACTTTGGGCCAATGACAATGAGGGAATGGCAAGATACTTTCAATCAGGATAGCATGCAGGTTATCCTGTGGATTTGCCGACCTTCACCTGTCAAAAGAACTGTGTTCCAAAAGCCTGTGATTTGGAATAGACCTGTTAGGCTGTGTCCTGGTGTTGTGCTACTTCTGACCTTCCCAATCCGACATCAGCATCTCCACATCATGTCTACTGCTATTGCTTTTGGTTCTATCTTCTGAACAGATGTCACATTCCTCTGAATGGTGAGTTTGAAACTTCTGTTATGCAGTCAAAGCTAAACTGATTGCCTCATCTCATTTATATTATTTATCACAAATTCAAGAGTATAAACAGTTTATCCATTTACACCAGAGGGCCCTCTACGCAGTTGACTGAAGTCACTTCCCTTCCTAGAAATGACCTATTTAGGCTATTGTCTAAACAATATATATTCTTTTAAACAATCTACCTCAAAGAGCGAACCGAAATCAATCTGCATTTCTTTTTTATGTAGAATCAAAACTCCAAAATAGATAATAATTTATTATACACGTGTGTGATAGTGATAGGAAGATGTGACGATAGTGATTTGGTTGAAATGTCTTCCATTGTTACTAAAAGTGAAGAGGGTTCAGATTCTCAGTCAGCAACCTCTGAGATGAATTGTAAACAGACAGGCAGTAACTGGATTGTCTCTAGCACTCATGAGGACATCAAGTGATAGGCAGAGGATGTTGAAACCATGTTGAATCAGATTTCCACTCAGCACATTGAGCAATTATCTCCTCTTAGTGCAAATTCACCAGTGGGACCTGAGGTGATTAAGGGACAGGCAGCTTGTCCACGTTCCCCACCTTCCAATGAAGAACCTTCCACATTCATAAAGAGTATCAGATGTGTATATTTCTGAAAGAGTTAAGACTTGATTGAGTGCAATAAGCACTCAAAACCCCTTCCCAAATACCTGCTCCAGCCCAGCCACTCTGATAATATCACACGGATTGATGAGACTAAAGAAACAGCTTGTTGGAGATAGACATGGGACTAATCTTCTCCTTATAATCTCTGAGGGAATGTTAGTCATGTTCATCCAACATTAAATACTTATATCAGGTAAGGACTAATCCACCTCATTGTGTGTTCATATTTATGGTGTGGTGGGTCTGATGTAGACTTCGACAGTGTGCAGTCAATGTCCAGAATATTCCATGCTCTAACTCCATCTCACAGTGGTATTTCTTTACAGTGATGTGCAACTCTATGTTATCATTGTGATGTTGCTCCAGGGTCCTAATGCAGCAATAACTTTGGACTCAATGATGCCTACACACAACAGATAAAGACAAATGAAATCATATATTGCAAATGATTCAGAAAGTTCTATAGTTCTTTACCAGTGCTCTATCAGTGGTTAGCACTGCTGCCTCACTGACTCAGGGACCCAGGTTCAACCCCAACCTCGGGTGACTATCTGGATGGAGCTTGCATATTCTCCCCATGTCTGCGTGTGTTCCTGTGGGTGATCTGGTTTCCTCCCACAGTCCAGAGATGCACAGGTTAGGGTGGATTGAATAGAATATGTAGACTTATAGGAATTGAGTGGGTCTGGATGGGATGCTCTTTGGAGGGTCGGTATGAACTCAATGGGCCAAATGGTGTGCTTCCAGACTGAAGGGATCTATGATACATTTAAAACCCCACTTCAAATGATTAAATGTTTCATCGTGGACCTGAACGCTGGGATTGAGATTGTCGAGTCAGAATTCATGGTGTTTGAACTGGATGGTGACTCTCTCTGAGGGTGCTATAACCCAATGAATTCCTGTGTGATGCTCAGAGAGCAGTCTCAACCAGTGTTTCAACCAAATTCAGAATTTGAACAGCTCCAGATGAGAACTGCAGCTCAACCTGTGTACAGAACACCTTCTGGTCTGACAGGGAAAATTATAGCAAAGATTGACTTGGCTCACCAAGATATCCCAGACACAGTGAAATACCAAAACCAGAGACATGTCCCATTGTGGTTGTGACAATACACATACAGTAACATCAGACACTGTCAGCAGAGACAATAGCAATGTTTAAAGGGCTTTTAGACAGATGCATGACAGCCAGGGAATGGAGGGATTTGGACCATGTGTAGGCAGATGGGATTAGTTTAGAATGGTCAGTACAGTGGGTCAAAAGGCCTGTTCCTGTGCTGTAACTCTCCTATGTCCGAAATACCCGCTGTGGATTCACAAATGATTGCCTATGCAAGCAGATCCCCGACAGACATGGAGAGAAGATACACTCAGCTAACTGAAAAGGTTCGAGGATTGGTTGGACATGTGAAAAATTTCCTGAATACTCTGTCAGCATGGAGTTTGAATTGGTGACGGATTACAATTACTTACTCTCCCAGATCCAACACAAGGGTCAAAACAGAAGGATGGCTTTTGTGACAAGTGTACATATTTGTGGTCCATACTGAACATCACTGAGAGGCTATCCAGAATGAGAATTCAACAAGCAGAATCATCAGTAGAAACACAGTATTTATGTGTTTTATGCAGAAGCATTCCCAAATCCCTGTGTTGCAGCTTTCTGCACTTTATCTCCATTGAAATATTCAACTCCTCTATGCTTCCTAAAAAGTGCACAATTTCTCATTTTCAAATGTTATATTCCACCTGCCAAGTTCTTGCTCAATTTGCTTAACTGATCGATGTTCCTCTTTGTGTTATCATCACTTCCTGCCTTCTGACCTGTTTTGTGTCATCCTCACACTTGGCAAGAGTACACACTCACTCTCCTCCTATGTTGTAAATAATTGTATTACCAGCACTGATCCCTTTGGCATTCCACTGATTACAGGTTGCCATCGTGAGAATGGCCCATCCTCTGTTTTCTACATGTTAGCCATGCTCTATCCAGGTCAATATTCTACCTTCAACAGTGGGGGCCTTTATCTGATTAAATAACCCAATATGTGAGAATGTATCAGAGACAAACAAAAGCAGAACTTGCTGGTAAAGCTCAGCAGGTCTGGCAGCATCCATGTAGAGAAGACAGAGTTCAGAGAAAGGGTCACTTAACTCTGCTTTCTCTTCACTGATGTTGCCAGACCTGCAGAGCTTTTCCAGCAATTTCTAACTTTGTTTCTGATTTACAGCATCTGCAGTTCTTTCAGTTTTATCCTATCATAGATTGTCAAACACAGACTTGAGCTGTTTTTGTTAGAGATAAGAAGGTTGAGAGGTGACTTAATTGAGACATATAAGATAATCAGAGGGTTAGATAGGGTGCTGAAAATGTGTTGCTGGTTAAAGCACAGCAGGTCAGGCAGCATCCAAGGAACAGGATGCTGACCTGCTGCGCTTTTCCAGCAACACATTTTCAGCTCTGATCTCCAGCATCTGCAGACCTCACTTTTTACTCTACGGTTAGATAGGGTGGACAGGGAGAGCCTTTTTTCCTTGGATGATAATGGCTAACATGAGGGAACATAGTTTTAAATTGAGGGGTGATAGATGTAGGACAGATGTCAGAAGTAGTTTCTTTACTCAGAATAGTAGGGTTATGGAATGCACTGCCTGTAACAGTAGTAGACTCACCAACTTTAAGGTCATTGGACCAACATAGGGATGAAAATGGAATAGTGTAGGATAGACTGGCTCTAGATTGGTTCCAGAGGTCGGCATAACATCGAGGGCCAAAGGGCCTGTACTGCGCTGTAATGTTCTACCTTCTACGTTCTATGTTCTACATCACAGATGTCAACTTGCCTATAGATTCTTTCCACTTAAAACAGAACACAGCAGACTGTCATCGCCAAGGTCATAGGTGGATGCAAGAGTTGCCTTCTTAGACTGTCAGGTCAGTCCACAATCATGGTCACTGACCACTATAGCCATCACTATGAGGATGTGGTAATGAAAATTACTGTGGTTAAGGAACAGTGTTCACATTGACTCAAACATTTGCAAATCACAGTCAACTGTCACTCTGTATTCAGACAATGGACCCACTTCATGTCACCCAGGCCCTTTTTTGATCACATGATAGCTGATAGCACACAGTAAGAAAGATGGCCACAGGCAAATGGGGATGGAGAATGCAGTTACGTAGTGATAATATCTCTGGACTAGCAAGCCAGAACTTGGAGCCATTGGCAGGTGGTGCAGTTTTGAATTCAGTAAAACTCTTGAATGAAGAGCCAGTCTAATGATGACCATGTAACCATTATCGATTGTTGTAAAAACCCACCTGGATCATCAATGTTCTTCAGGGAAGGAAATCTGCTATCCTTACCTGGTCTGGCCTACATGTGACTCCAAGCCCACAGCAACGTGTTTGGCTTTTAGCTACCCTCTGGTCAACTAGCAATAGCAATAAGTGCTGGCCTAGCCAGTGACCCCCTCATCCCATGCATGAATAAAACAATAACGAGAAACAGATGAGTTTTGGAAGTTCAAGCTGAGACCGATGATTTAAAGCAAATGTTGCAATCATAAGACACCCTGTTTAGAGTAACTCCACAAACTATAATGGGATTGAGCCTTACTGAATTGTTTTTGAATATGGAAAGTACACCAGAATACTAGAGCTGAAGGACATCAGTGATGCCCAGGAGGCCTGAGATCAATATAATGAGAAACTGGTTGCTGCAATGTTTCATGTAAACCTCAGAAATGGAGCTAGATAGTCTGGTGTGGTGCCAGGAGATGAGATGGCAGAGCCATCGTAGGAAAGACACTCAATGTTGTACACTGTCATCACCAAGAAGGGAAACAGATTCCCAAGCAATCACCAGAAGTGTGACAGAAATTCTTCATGTAGAAAATGAGATCATAATGTTAAAGACAGAGCAGCACATAAACCAGATGTTGGAGCTGTGACAGAGTTTGATGCCTAGCTTTTCAGAAGTCAAAGTTCCAAGTGCTAACAGTTTATCTCCCAGAGGGAAAGAAAGAATCAAAAGGGGGTTCCAAAGGGGGCAATGACATGTCTTCATCCTGCTGAGCTGACCAGAGTTCCTGAGACAAAAGGTATAAGTAAAAGACCATCAAAGCAAAACGAAGATTTTATGTTGTGATTCTGGTTTATGCCAAGTGTTGCTCTTGAAAGCTTGTCATAATTAAAAGGATTAAATTAACTCAATGTGTTCGCAAAATGAAGTTTTATTAACTTTGTTTGCAAAGCTTATTACAATGTGTTTGTAAGTGTTCATTTGTGAAATGCCAGAAAATCATTGGTATGTTTTTGGACTAATAAGGGAGTATTGCAATGATGATGACTTGAATACTGGATACAATATAGAATCTGATAAGATACCGATATGGAATCAGATAATGTACGGTAAGGAATACTGCACCTCAAACATATCAGACAACATGAGGCTACTGCACAATAATGTGACAGCACGTCACACCCATGATGGCAGCTTCTCCTAAAGCACACTAAAGTTTGTAAGTGTTTAGTCTGTAATTTAAGATGTTCATTCAGCTTGTCTTATGATGTTGGATTAGAATTGTAAAGTACTATGGACATCCTTTTACTTTTAATTCCAAAATGTGCTGATTTCAAAAAGAGGATTGCTACAGAAAAAATACAGATTTAAATTCAGTGACTGTCTGGCAGAATCCTGAGTGAAGTCCCATGAAATGTTACACTTAAATTGTCAATGACATTTCAAGCATGGAGAGACGTGACAAGAAGAAATAACAAGTGGCTGACATTTGGTTCTGTTTAACCAGAAAACCACCTTTTGTAGATATGCCTTTTTTAACTTCCAAAATCTTATAAGGATAGAGGCTAAAAAGTCAGTTTCAACTCTGCAGGAATGGACTAGTGGGGCTGAACGCTCTCAGATGTAACATATTAAGTTCAAACTTTGGTCATAGTTGAAAAACTATCCTTGTCATTACACCCCTGTGTTGTAAGTAAAGGAGGAATGCTCTCTCTTGGAGTGTTGCATACCAAGGATATAGAAGATTAAGAAACTTCAATTAATTAACCTACAAAGCCAAAACTGTCCAGAACAATGACAGCTGTTCAACTATCAATGCCATGCTACCAGTAATCTTCACTACAATGGTTACAAACATCAGATAAAAAATTAGTATGAGGCCATTTGACCCATTGAGTTTGTTCCCCTATTCAATCCTGGCTGAATTACGTCTCAAGCCCACTATCCTGCCTTCTCACCATAACCCTTGAGAAAAAGTCATCAATTATCTACTCTTCAAGAGCAATTTAGTGACTGATCCTCTATGTATTTTGTAAACTTTAGTCTTTTTGGACTCGGCTTTTATTTTGAATCTGTATGTATATGTATTGCTTCTGACGCTTAGTAATTAATAAATTCATTTCTTTTGTTAATTCATGGTGCCTGTTTAAATTGGTTCCTTTTAAAACATGAGTTCATGGCATCTGGGAGAAAGGTATGCACAAAGGAAGGGGTATTTTCTAAGTTAACTCGATTGCAATGAACTGAAGAAGTGGATAAATAAAGAACCAGGTGGGATCCAGTGTGTTCCTCTGCATTCAGAGGCTCAACAGCGTGAGATATCCTGTCTGGAACTTGTCAAAACTAGGATTATAACAAAGCCTGCAAAGGGTCTTTTTCGTAACAGAGAGGATGCAAACAGATTGATAAATCACTGATTTGCACGTAGTTTATCTAGCATCAGTGAATCCTGTAAACAAAATAGCAGAAGCTGACTGGGTTTGACAAGCTACTTCAGAACATAAGTGGATTAGCTGAGCTATGAATTCAGAGGAAATCCTGATTGAGTGATGCTTTGCCAAACCTTCTGTCAGATGTTAAATTCAT
The DNA here is from genome assembly GCF_020745735.1 of Hemiscyllium ocellatum. Classification (NCBI taxonomy): domain Eukaryota; kingdom Metazoa; phylum Chordata; class Chondrichthyes; order Orectolobiformes; family Hemiscylliidae; genus Hemiscyllium; species Hemiscyllium ocellatum. The sequence goes on along the minus strand of NC_083410.1, from coordinate 7,299,426 downwards.
GGAACGTGGGAGGTTGAGAGGTGACCTTAGAGAAGTTTATAAAATCATGATGGGTATAGACATGGGTTTTTTCACTCGGATTGGAGATTTCAAGACTGGGAGACACATATTAAAGATGAGAGGCGATTGATTTAAAAAAGACACAAGGGCACATTTTTAACACAGAGGTTGGTTCACGCAAAGAATGAACTTCCCGAGGAAGGGGTGGATGTGGGGGCAATTACAATGTTTAAAAGATGTTTGGGTAGGTACATAAATAAGAAAGGTTTGGAGGGATGTGGGTCAGGAGCAGGCAGGTGGGGCCAGTTTAGTTTGGGATTATGTTCCGCATGGACTGGTTAGGCCGAAAGGTTTGTTTCCCTAGCTGTATGACTCTATGGCTCAGGTTGGAATAAAAGTTTGATAATAATATTCAAACAGAAAGGCTTCTTCTGGGGTATTGATTCTGCATCTCTTCCTTGCTTTCACATTTCAATGGAAGTCACAGAAACCAGGTTATAGCCCAACAGGTTCATTTGAAAACACAAGCAAATGTCCATGGATTATCCACTGTAAATTGGCAGGGGATGAGGCATCAGGTTGAGCAGGACATGTTCGGAGAATGTCTGACCCAACATCCAGAGGATCGAAACATTGTGTGTGACAGTGAAAGCACTGTGCTTTCTGGTAAATAATCCCTCACTTGAACTTTGGAAATTAAGTGGGACAGCTATTCATAGACACGGTCGGCAAAGAATGCTCTGGCATAGCCATTGGACAGTTTGATCTCATCACTGCTGAGTGTGGCTTCCTTTCATCGTCCCAGACTCCTGGTCTGTTTATTTTTTGCAGCCTGCTGTCTGACAATATAAAAGAAAAGCTCAAAGGGTCCATTTTTACAGATGTTCCCTCGAACTGTAATTGCACTCTGCTGAGTTTTCTCTCTCGCCAACCATACCCTCCTGCAGCTGCTGTGCTTGTCTTTTATCTGCGACCTAGCCGATTATCTCTCCTCCCATTTTTTTTAGATTAGATTCCCTACAGTGTGGAAACAGGTCCTTCGGCCCAACAAGTCCACACCAATCCTCGGAAGAGTAACTCACCCAATCCCATTTCCCTCTGACTCATGCACCGAACACTATGGGCAATTTGGCATGACCAATTCACCTGACCTACTCACCTTTGTGACTGTGGGAGGAAGCCCACGCAGATATGGGGAGAATGTGCAAACTCCACATAGACAGTCGCCCGAGGACAGAATCGAACCTGGGACCCTGGTGCTGTGAGACAGCAGTGCTAGCCACTGTGCCACCCGAAAGGTTTTGTGAAGGTATCATCCACTTCTTTTATAATAGAGAAGTGTTCTGTGTTCTGACATTAGTTACTTAGCCCCTAAGCACGGGTGTTGGTTTCTCTGGGTCATTTCTCAACATGTCTAAATATTTCAGTTTGATTTTCTTACAGTGGAGTATAAATAAATACGATTGTATAGAGAAGAACACAGCAAGGAGTGCGTCAGAAGACTCTGACATGTCAAGAGGGGAAGAGCATTTATGTTTGTGCTCGATATCATGCAGTGAGAAATGTAGCACAAGACAACATTACAGTAAAGGAGTATTAATTTGACACATTATTGTAGCATTGGACTCATACTGTTGGTGCTGTGGCAACCTCCCAGCCTGGCATCCTCCCAGCCTGGCCTGTTGTTCTGAAGCAGACCCCCAGCCTTGAGATCCTCAAGGCAAAGCCTGGTGTGGATTGAGTCAGGGCCTAGTGTGGACTGGCGTCAGGGCATAGTGTGGACTGGAGCCAGGGCCAGGTGTGGGCTGGAGCCAGGGCCAGGTGTGGGCTAGAGCCAGGGCCAGGTGTGGGCTGGAGACAGGGCCAGGTGTGGGCTGGAGACTAGGTGCCTGCGTGGTCTGGGTGGGAGACGTGGTTCTGAAATTTTATTTCTGCAACACTGGACATTTCGTTTCTCTATTTTCTGAGATCTTGTAACTTAAGAAGCTGTACCTTCATACATAGAGGAGTAGAATTAGGCCATTCAGCCCACCGAGTCTGCTCTGCCATTCGATCATGGCTGACATCTCCTCCACCCCCATTTTCCTGCCTTCTCTCCATATCCCTTCAACCCATTCTTTACTTTACTCACTGCCCCAGCATCCACCGCACCTTGGGGGAGCAAATTTCACAGATTCACAACCCTTTGGGAGAAGTAGTTTTTCCTCAACTCTGTTTTAAAATTGCTACCCCCATATCCTAAGAACACGATCTCTTCACCTCTTTGTATCTGAGATGGAGCTGTAAGTGGTGATGTATAAACTTTTCATTGTAATCATTGAGTATATGTGACAACAAAGCTAATTATAAATACTGAAATACTTTGTTCTACTCACTCTATTCCTAAAGAGTTATCATTAATAATATTATGAAAAGGAACAGTTGCCGTAGTGCCAAAGGACGGCTCTTTCATTAGAGAGAGAGAAAGATGATTGGTGGTGGTTTAATCTGTGGGTCTCCATGCCTTAGGGGAGGGGTGAGGTTGAGAAAAAGGGTCCTTCCTGGTCACCTCAGCTGGTGTGGGAATTCAACTCATGCTGTTGATGTTACCTTGCATTGCAAACCAGCTGTCCAGGCAATTAAGCTAACCAGCCCCTCAACACCATTAAACATCAAGCCAAGAACAGCAAGCAATTCAAAAAAAGCTTGCAAGTGACAAAATTACCAGTTTTGATAAATCCAGTAAAATATTAAAATTGAACATTGGTCAAACCATCAGCCCTTTGTGAGGTCACAAGGACAAATGGGATTCATTCGGAACTCGGGTCTTAAATGATGAGGAGATCCAATTCAAATCACTCGTTGAAATAAAACCAAGATCTGCAAATGCTAGAAATCTGAAACTAAAACAGAAATTGCTGGAGAAACTCAGCAGGTCTGGCAGAGTCTGTGGGGAGAAAGCAAAGGCAACATTTTGGGTGCAGTGGCCCTCCTTCAGAACTGATCAGAACAATTTACTTTTAGGGTTTTACCCAGTCCTTTGAGAGGTCTTGAGGCTGAGTCGGCAGTGTCTCTGCCTCTCGGCTTGAAGCTCTAGGCTCATGATGCTAATGAAAGATGCCATTAGTAGCGCTATCCAATAGTGATTGCTTTCATAATAACCTGCTCAGTGATGTCCAGTTTGGGGTCTACCAGGGCCACTCAGCTCCTGACCTCATTACAGCCTTGGCTAAACATGGACAAAAGAGCTGAATTCCAGAGGGGAGTGGAGAGTGACAGCCCTTAACATCAAGGCTGCATTCGGCCAAGTGTGGCGTCAAGGAGCCCAAGGAAAACTGGAATCAATGAGTATCGGGGGCAAACTCTCCACTGGTTATTAAGATGGTCATTACAGGTCAGTTGCTTTAGCTCCAGGACATCTCTGCAGGAGTTCCTCAGGGTAATGTCCTAGGCCCAACCATCTTCAGTTGCATCATCAATGACCTTCCCTCCATTGTAAGATCAGAAGTGGGGATGTTCACTGATGACTGTACAGTGTTAGCACCAATTTCAACTCCTCAAATACTGAGACTGTTTATGTTCAAATGCAGCAAGATCTGAACAATATCCAGCCTTGGGCTGATGTGGTAAATATCATTTGTGCTATACAAATGCTACCTACAAATTCTCTTCCAATTCTTCCTGACTTGGAAATATATTGCCATCCTTCAATGTTGCTGGGTGAAAATGCCGTGAATTCCCTCTTTAAGGTCATTGTGGGTCGACCTACAGCACATGGACTGCAATGGCTCACCACCACCTTTGCAAGGCCAACTAGTGATAGACAATAAATGTTGGCACAGCCAGCATCGCCCATGTCCCACCAGAGAATAAAAGACAGTTCTACTTCAGGACTTTGGAAGGTGTGGCATAATACATCAACCAGGTTGATGATCAATCTGCCAGTCAATCCAATACATTCACAGCAAGTGATAGGAGCTGGGCTGTTGCAGAATGATGCAACAACAGCCTGCCCACAGCAAATGATTCCATGGGCAGGTTTGTACCATGATTAAACATCTCACTTGCCCTGAGGGAACAACATATATATGCAGTCCCTGATGAGGAGACTAAACTTAACCAAAATTCAACATCAACTGCAATTAGGGATTTCTCATAGCGTCCTGACCAATACACCTCCTTTCATCAACATCACTTACACCAGCTGATTGCTCATTACCTCATTGCTCTTATGCGACCTTACTGTCTGCAAATTAGTTGCTGTATTTCTCCACGTTAACCACAATTCAAAAGGGCTTCATTGTCCGTCAAGCATTTTTGGTGCCTTGAAAGTTTCTTCTTGGTGAATTACAAATGGAAGTATCCTCATGCTAACTAATTGTGAGTGAATCCTCCTTGCTTCAGTACATCATGGAGCACTGTCATTAAGCAGATGTTAATTGTTACTAGGCCTGACGCCCTTACATCCGCAAGCAACTTTCTTAAAGGGGCAGTGACATACCTGTTGAAATATTGATGTCACTGAAGGGAAAACTTGCTGTTTTAGGGACAGGTCCAAACAACGACACAAACACAGAAGCAGATATCACATTCATTCGCAATGAAATACTTAGTAGTTAAAACAGTTCAAATAAAGCTAGTTATTCACAAAATCAAAACCTTTTCTTTCCTTAATTCATTCACAGGACGAGGACGTCACTGGCTAGGCAGCACTTATTGTCCATCCCTAATTGCCCCAGAGGGCAGTTACAAGCCAACCACATCGCTGGGGGTCTGGAGTCACATGTAGGTCAGACCAGGTAAGGATGGCACTTTCCTTCCCTAAAGGACATTAATGAATCAGATGGACTTTTCCCAACAATAGGCAGCTGATTCATGGTCATCATTAGACTCCTCATTGCAGACATTTATTGAATTCAAATTCCACTATCTGCTGTGGCAGAATTTGAACCCAGGTCCCCAGAACATTATCTGGTTCTTTGGATTAACAGTCCAACAATAGTACCACTAAGCCATCACCTCCCCTGTACAGTGCAAGCAGCCAATCCCGCTAAACAATCTAAGCAGCAGAGCGATGTTGGGATAGAACCTTACTCTAGTAGACCTGCGTATAGAAAGTAAGATGTCATTATGCAAATATCGATCTTTCTCACTTTCCCTTGCCTTGGTTTTAGCATGATGGATTCTGTTGGAGCGTTGAGTGAGTCTAGAGTCTAAATTACATTTACCATTGTGCTTGGACCTTCTTATCAGTGCTGTCGTTTGTCATTGACTCTTCCAAGAGAATGCGTTTCTCCATCATTTGCCCCTAAAGGGAATCTTTTAGTGCCAAGGCTTCATTATTAGCACAGCAAAGTCAGCTGTGATTAATCCCTTTACCCTCCGAACACATCACCATTACCAATCATGGTGCTTCTTGGTGTATCTTTCAATCTTGGATTGGAGACAGCATACGAAGATAGCTGTGCTAGCCCTTCCCAATGACTGCACCTTGTATTGTGTTGCCATTATTGCTCACTGGGATATAAAACAACATCGGGGGTTGCTAATGTCCTTCCACTGTTGAACAATTCCTGACACACTTGCCCACAGCTCACAGCTTCAAGTTGGAATTGTCACCTCAAACAAAAAATGGTCTGCACTCAGAGATTCCTTTGCAGTCATTCAAGATAGTAAATGGCAATTATCAACCATAAATACATCAGGTTCATGGATTTATCCTGCCCTTCGAATGATCAAACAGGCCGGGCAACAACATGACAGCATTGCTGAGCATCAGATACAATATAATGAAAAGAGAAAACTGGTAACAGAAACTGCAATCGAGACATGTCCACAGCATAGATACTGACACCTCATAGAGAACTCAGTCCAATCACTCAGTTCACCCCATGTTTGCTCACTGAAGACACTGCATGAGTGCCTCTGTTGTCTGAGTCATCCATTGCTGGGAATTGCAGGGACTTCATTTTCACCGTTGAAATAGGGAAGGTGAAATGGCAATGGAAGGAGAAGGGTTATTGGAAAACTTCCTGACCTCCATACTGGAAGGAAGATAATAATTGAGTAAACAGATAGTCCTGGACTCTTCCAACTGGAGAAGGAATCAAGCAATGTTGGCAGGGACAGACAAAAGGATGTCATGCTGATTATTAATCATACCAAACGAGACATGTTCTCTTCAGGTCGCACTGTGGCTGTGAGATTTCCTCTTTTTTACAAACTATAAACAGAAAGACAGAGCATCCATTAACTGACCAAGTAAGATGAGTTAATCTGTTGGGTGGAATCCAATGCTCAAAGATTAATCCTCGCTATCTCATGGATGGAGATATACCTGTTGGGGGTTTCCTGTTCAGATTGAGTTGTTATTGTCTTTGTTCTCCCAACAAGTTGAAATCCTCCTCTAAAGAACAAGAGGAAAAGGGTGGAGGCCATTCACCCCACCAGCCTGAAGCTGATCAATTTGTTAAACCCCCTCAGAACCTGGCTCCCACTGATTGTATAATTACCAGCAGCACTGCAACTCCTCACCCACTTACTCATTCTGTAAGGAAGAGCCTAGACAGTAAGTATTATCAGGAAGATTGACTGTGCGTAATATCACATCCTTTCCACAAGGACCACTGAGCCATGCTTGGAAATCCAGGCTAAATGATGAATGTCTGGCTCCTCCCCAGACATAGCCAAACAATGGCTAACAGATCAAGTGAAAACACCGAGGAGGTGGTGTCTGCTGTTTTTATGGCACCCGCAGGACACAGGTGTGTGATGGAATGAGGGCAGGCCATGGTTTTGGGGAGTCAATAAGGACCTCACAGATGCCCTCCATCAAGTTTTTAGGGCCTTTTGAACAAGGCCTAACGCCCTACTCCCTGGGAGCCTGCAGTCAATCTATCAAAGGTTCCTTATGACACTCCTCCACATGATGAACGTCTTCTTACTCCACCCCCGGATAACTCTAAGTTAGTACAAGCAGCAGCAAGATGGGGTTACGTGCACAGCAAGGTGTTGAAGCAGGAAGCCATCTACAAGCTTCCACACTATGGGCCTAACCAAGGTAGTAAAAAATGAGGTCTGCAGATGCTGGAGATCACAGCTGCAAATGTGTTGCTGGTCAAAGCACAGCTGGCCAGGCAGCATCTCAGGAATAGAGAATTCGACGTTTCGAGCATAAGCCCTTCATCAGGAATATTCCTGATGAAGGGCTTATGCTCGAAACGTCGAATTCTCTATTCCTGAGATGCTGCCTGGCCTGCTGTGCTTTGACCAGCAACACATTTGCAGCTAACCAAGGTAGAGCTAGCAAGCTAATGGGCTCCTCCCCATCACCCAAACTCAACTGAGGAGTGGGCAGGTAACTCTAGCCCCAGACCATTGTCTATTTTTCAGTGCTCTTCAGAAAAGAAGGCAAAACATTTTCAGGTATTTTTGTGTAATAACATGTAATAAAAACTCCTTTATTTATTTGAGCACAAAGTACAAGCAATCAAAAAACAAAACAATTTCCCATCTTCTCGAACTGGATTCTAATACGTTAGGTTGATGGAAGCTCCAGGAACAGAAAATAAGAGTAGGAATCGACCATTCAGCCCGTCCAAACTGTTCCACCTTTTGATATGATCATGACTGATCACCGAACTCAGTACCCTGTTCCCACTTTCTCCCTGACAATTGATCCCTTTAACTCCCAGTACTACGTCAAACTCCTTGGTATTTTGATGTCTATTGCTTTCACTGGCAGAGAATTCCACAGGCTCACCACTCCCTGGGTGAAGGATACGTGTTATAAGGAATGTCACAGGGAGTGTGAGAGAGAGAAGTGCACCAGGGAGTTTGTCAGTTAGTCCAACTGTAACTGAGAGGAGTCATGTTGGACTGGGGTGGACAAAGTGAAAAATCATATGACACCAGATTATAATCCAACAGGTTTATTTGGAAGCACTCACTTTCAAAGTGAGCAGCACTGCTGTCGTGGGATTTAAAACTGTAACTGAGCAATGGTCAGCAGTGGAATTACTCGAGAAATGTCAGAAACATAGGCCACAATCGTTCGCATCCATGGACGTGTGGAGGGAGAAACACTTCACCCAGTTGGCCCTGAAAAGATACCATCCCGACAATTAGATACAATTAAATTGCCCCCAGAACATTCCCTGAATTTCTAGCTGACAATTTCACGAGATCATCACCTCCCCCTTAATTGTAGAATTATAGAATCATAGAATTCCTACAGTGCAGATAGTGGCCATTCGGTCCTTTACGCTGAGCCAACCCTCTGAAAAGCGTCCTACCCTATCCCTGTCACTATTTAATACACTTGGGCACCAAAATGGAAGATCTCGAGGTTAGAGTTACAGAGGCTTCAAACCTGAGCTAACTCTTTTAAAGTTCTGATCGACTAATCACTCTTTTCCTTTCCCCTTTTTCCCTGTTCTCTGCAAATGTTCGGTTTCCTTTCTCAGGTTACAACTATACCTGCATCCACCATCCTTCCATGTCACATTCCAGATCAGAGCTCATTATCTTAGAAAAACTCCTCATTTCTCTTCTGGTTATCTCACCAATCACACTAAATCTGCAATAGAACATAGAACATAGAAAAATACAGCGCAGTACAGGCCCTTTGGCCCTCTATGTTGCGCTGATCCAAGCCCACCTAACCTACACTAGCCCACTATCCTCCATATGCCTATCCAATGCCCACTTAAATGCCCATAAAGAGGGAGGGTCCACCACTGTTACTGGCAGGGCATTCCATGAACTCACGACTCGCTGAGTAAAGAATCTACCCCTAACATCTGTCCTATACCTACCACCCCTTAATTTAAAGCTATGCCCCCTCGTAATAGCTGACTCCATACATGGAAAAAGGTTCTCATGGTCAACCCTATCTAAACCCCTAATCATCTTGTACACCTCTATCAAATCACCCATAAACCTTCTTTTCTACAATGAAAACAGCCCAAGTGCCTCAGCCTTTCCTCATATGATCTTCCTACCACACCAGGCAACATCCTGGTAAACCTTCTCTGCACCCGTTCCAATGCCTTCACATCCTTTCTATAGTATGGCAATCAAAACTGCACACAATACTCCAGATGCAACTGCAACATGACCTCAGGACTCCAGAACTCAATTCCTCTACCAATAAAAGCCAGTACGCCATATGCCTTCTTCACAGCACTATTTACCTGGGTGGCAACTTTCAGAGATCTGTGTACATGGACACCAAGATCCCCCTGCTCATCCACACTAGCAAGTATCCGACCATTAGCCCAGTACTCCATCTTCTTGTTACTCTTACCAAAGTGAATCACTTCACACTTACCTACATTTAACTCCATTTGCCACATTTCTGCCCAGCTCTGCAGCTATCTATATCCCGCTGTAACCTACCACATCCTTCCTCACTGTCAACAACTCCACCGACTTTCGTATCATCCGCAAACTTGCTCACCCAACCTTCTAGTCCCTCCTCCAGGTCATTTATAAAAATGACAAACAGCAATGGTCTCAAAACAGATCCTTGTAGAACACTACTAGTAACTGCACTCCTAGATGAACCTTTACCATCAACTACTACCCTCTGTCTTCTTCCAGCCAGCCAATTCCTAATCCAAACCTTTAACGCACCCTCAATGCCATACCTCTGTATTTTTTGCAGTAGCCTATCATGGGGAACCTTATCAAACGCCTTACTAAAATCCATATACACCACATCTACTGCTTTACCCTTGTCCACCTCCTTAGTCACCTTTTCAAAGAATTCAATAAGGTTTGTGAGGCACGGCCTGCCCTTCACAAAACCATGCTGACTATCCTTGATCACATTATTCCTATCCAGATGTTCATAAATCCTATCCCTTACAATTCTCTCTAAGACTTTGCTCAAAGAGAAGTGAGACTCACTGGCCTATAGTTACTAGGGTTATCCCTACTCCCCTTCTTGAACAAGGGAACCACATTTGCTATTCTCCAGTCTTCTGGCACTATTCCTGTAGACAACGAGGACATAAAAATCAAGGCCAATGGCTCTGCAATCTCCTCCCTTGCTTCCCAGAGAATTCTTGGATAAATGCCATCAGGCCCAGGGGACTTATCTATTTTCACCCTTTCCAGAATTTCCAACACCTCTTCCCTACATACCTCAAAATCATCCATTGTAATTCATTGTGACTCAATATTCACATCGGCGACAATGTCCTGTTCCTGAGTGAATACTGACGAAAAGTATTCATTCAGTGCCTCCCCAATCTCTTCAGCCTCCACACACAACTTCCCACTACTATCCTTGACTGAACCTATTCCTACCCTAGTCATTCTTTTATTCCTGACATACTTATAGAAAGCCTTTGGGTTTTCCCTAAACGTACCAACCAAGGACTGTTCATGTCCCCTCCTTGCTACTCTTAGCTCTCTCTTTAGATCCTTCCTGGCTATCTTATAACTCTCAATCGCCCCAATTGAACCTTCATGCCTCATCTTTACATAGGCCACCCTTTTCCCTTTAACAAGGGATTCCAATTCCTTATTAAACCACGGCTCCCTCATGTGACCCTTTCCTCCCTGCCTGACAGGTGCATACTTCTCAAGGACACTCAATAGTTGCTCCTTGAACAAGCTCCACATATCGATTGCACCCTTCCCTTGAAGCCTACTTTTCCAAGCCACGCATCCTAAGTCTCTCTCGCCCCCACAAAACCGCCTATCTGTGCCCCGAACTATCGAGTCCTCAATAACTATTGCTCTGCTCTTCTCCACTGTTCCCTTCTGAGCAACGGGGACAGGCTCTGTGCCAGAGGCCTGAACCCCATTGCTTACCCCTGGTAAGTCGTCCCCCACACAAGTATCCAAAACAGTATACTTGTTCTTGAGGGGAACGGCTGCAGGGGGTCCCTGCACTGGCTGCTTCCTCCCAGTCCCCCTCACTGTCACCCATCTGTCTGCAATCTTTGGAGTTACTACTTCCCTAAAGCTCTGAACTATGACCCCTTCTGCTTCCCGAATGATCCTAAGTTCATCCAACTCCAGCTCCAGTTCCCTAACACAGTCTTGGAGGAGCTGGAGATGGGTGCATTTCCTGCAAGTGTAATCAGCAGGGACGACCATGGCATCCCTCATCACAAACATGTTGCAAGAGGAACATTGCACTGCCTTCACTGCCATCCCTCTAAAAGTAACCTTTAAAAAAAAACTAGGTCTAAAGAATAGAACAAGCAAAATGCAGCACTGACCTGCTTACCACAACGCGTCTTATTATTAGGTTAGAGGAGGAGGGCGGGTGGGAGGCACTACCCCTGTAGTGCCTCGGGTTCCTCTCCTGCACGCTTTTATAGGGAAAACCTACCCAGGTAAACTGCGCTACACCAGCCTCCGGGCCTGCTCCGCGCTTTTTTAAAAAAAACTTTTAAATTTAAACCGTTAAACAAACATAACCGCGTCTACAAACAGACACTGCTAAACAGCCCTTACCTGCTTCGCCGAGAGAGTGAGCAAGTTTTTGATTTGGAGACAAGATCTACCAATGGGTCCACAGTCAACACGTTTGGAAATTAAATTTGACTCAACATTTCCAATGTCAGTGCGGTTCAACCCTCATGACATTGAGCATGCCTTACCAAATACATGATGGGAGGGATATGATTGTACTGGAGAGGGTGCAGAGGTGATAGATACATTGAAACATTAGAAGATAGGAGCAGGAGGAGGCCATTCAGCCCTTTGAGCCTGCCCTGCCATTCATCACCATCATGGCTGCTTGTCCAACTCAATAGCTTAATGCAACTTTCTCCCCATAACCTTTAATCCCATATGCCCCAAGTGCTATATCCAGCTGCCACTTGAATACATTCAATGTTTTGGCATCAACTACTTCCTGTGGTAATGAATTCCACAGGTTCCCCACTCTTTGGGTGAAGAAATGTCTCCTCATCTCTGTCCTCAATGGTCCACCCGAATCCTCAGACCATGACACCTGGTTCTGGACACATCCACAATCAGAGAATCCCTACAGCGTAGAAACAGGCCCTTTGGCCAAACAAGCCCACACCAACCGTCTGAAGAGTAACCCACCCAGATCCATTCTCCTACAACTCTACATTTACCCCAGACTACTCTATGCTACTTAATTCTGTGATCTGCCTCTATTACAGACAAGACAAAGCTTTTCACTGCGCCTTAGTACACATGACAATAACTTCAATTCACTAATGCACCTAACCTGCACATCTCTGGATTCTATGAACAGTTTAGCATGGCCAATTCACTTAACCTGCACACCTTTGGATTGTCGGACGAAACCCATGCAGACATAAGGAGAACATGTAAACTCCACACAGACAGTCACCCAAGACAAGGATCGAACCCAGGTCCCTGGTGCTGTAAGGCAATAGTGCTAACCACTGAGCCACCGAGAATGTCCTGCCTGCATCTACTAGTCTAGTCCTGTTAGGATTTTATAAGTCTCTTTGAGATACCCTCCTTATTCATCCGAACTCCAGTGAAGACAATCCTAATCTCATCAATCTGTCCTCATACATCAGTCCCACTATCCCCGGAATCAACCTGGGAAACCTTCACTGCATTCCCTTAAGAGCAAGAGCATCCTTCCTCAGAAAAGGAGACCAAAACGGCCACAATATTCCAGGTGTGGCCTCACCAAGGCCCTGTATAACTGCAATAATATATCCCTGCTCCTCTACTCAAAACCTCTCACAGTGAAGGCCAACAGCCCACTTGCCTTCTTTGCTGCCTGCCACACCTGCATGCTTACCTCAGCGACTGGTGCACAAGGACACCCAGGTCCCACTGCACACTCCCCTCTCCCAGTTTACAGCCATTCATGTAGGAATCCTCCTTCCTGTTCTTACTTCCGAGGTGAATAACCTGACATTTATCCAAATTATACTACATCCGCAGTGATTGACCAGAATATTGACCAAAGTTCAGTGATAGTGATTAGATAGACTACAGCCACGGAGACTGACTGGAGAATGATTGAGAGGCAGAAAATTATGAGGCTCTGTTATGGTTGGAGCCAAGTTGATCTCGTTGACATATGAGATCCTTGTTTGGGGTTGTTAGTCTACGTCAATCAAGAAATCCCTGGCTGACCGATATAACCAGGGGATATACATGGAGTGTGGGTGCTTGCACTCACTTTTTGATTTTCTTAAAGACCGCCTTCTCTGATTTTGGTTGCAGTTCAGTCCCACGCTCCTGATCTTCGGGCACCTGGTACGGAGGGGGAAAGGCACATCAGAGGACCTCCTCGTGGGTCTGCTCCTGGGCCTGGCCAAGCTGGCCATAAACAGGTACAGGCAGTGGGGCGTGGAGAGGGTTGTTAGGGCCGACTACCTGCCCCTCTTCCGCGGTTATGTTAGAGACCGGGTGTCTTTGGAGAAGGAGCACACGGTGGCCACCAACACCCTGGAGTTGTTCAGGGAGACGTGGGCGCCGCAGGGAGTGGAGTGCATTATTTCCCCCTCCAACTCTATTTTGATTTAATCCCTGCCCTCCCCTTCACTGTTTGATCACACAGCATTGCCCTTTGATGTGAAGGGCACTGCTTGTCACTGGCCACTCGGGTGTTTCCTTTCTTCCTGGTGGTGGAAATGAATAAAGATTTATGCACTTGTTTATTTACTGTGCCTCACACCTGCACACACACACCATGGCTGCTGGGGAAAATATAAGCACGACCGCAGTTAGGCGGGAATGTGGGGGGGAAAGAGAAAAAAACGTATAACCAAGAGATTAGAATCTCTTCAAGTGAAGGTCAAGAAAAAAGTATAGCTGGGAGATTCTGAGTTGCCAGGGTGTCCATGTAATATGCATCGTTTTATTCTGTGGTTTATTGAACTGTGAGTGTTTACTGATTCCTCTTTGGTGAGTTAAGGAGGGTTTGGGGTTCCTCCTCATTTCCCTGCTAACTGACTGTACGGTGGGATTTGGGGTTTGGGGTTTGACCACATTTCCCTGCTAACTGGCTATACGGTGGGGTTTGGGGTTTGGGGTTTGACCACATTTCCCTGCTAACTGGCTGTACGGTGGGGCTTGGGGTTTGGGGTTTGACCACATTTCCCTGCTAATTGGCTGTACGGTGGGGTTTGAGGTTTGACCACATTTCCCTGCTAACTGGCTGTACGGTGGGGTTTGGGGTTTGACCACATTTCCCTGCTAACTGGCTGTACGGTGGGGTTTGGGGTTTGACCACATTTCCCTGCTAACTGGCTGTACGGTGGGGTTTGGGGTTTGGGGTTTGACCACATTTCCCTGCTAACTGGCTGTACGGTGGGGTTTGGGGTTTGGGGTTTGGGGTTTGACCACATTTCCCTGCTAACTGGCTGTACGGTGGGGTTTGAGGTTTGACCACATTTCGCTGCTAATTGGCTGTACGGTGGGGTTTGAGGTTTGACCACATTTCGCTGCTAATTGGCTGTACGGTGGGGTTTGAGGTTTGACCACATTTCCCTGCTAATTGGCTGTACGGTGGGGTTTGAGGTTTGACCACATTTCCCTGCTAACAGGCTGTACGGTGGGGTTTGGGGCTTGGCTTTGTCGCCTCTTTCCCCTGTAAAATACTGTTTAATATTCACTGTTGACTGTTCTTTCGTATTTTGTACAGTTTGATAAAAAGTAAAAAAAATAACCAGGAGACTAGAATCTTCTCAGAAAAATCAAATACATAACCAGGAGGGTCGAACCTCTGCCGTTCAAGGGACTGACTCCAAGCTGGCTGGCTCTAGCCAGTGGACTGGGCACAAGTGCATAAAGGGTGACCTGCTGAAGGGATACAGGGACACTGACCTCTGTGCAGATATTTCCAGGTCATAGACAGGGTTGACAGAGAGAAATGTTTCCCCATGGTGAAGGAATGAATGAACGGGTGTGTGTGTGTGGGGGGGGAGGGGGGTGGGGGTGGGAGTGGTGGCAATGGTTAGGTGAGGTGCAGAAGGTTTAGAGGAGATGGGAGATATATCTTTCTTCCTCAGAGGGGTACTGGGAATCTGGAACTTACCTCCTGAATGGGTGGGAGAGGCAGAAAACCTCATAGCATTTATGAAATATTTTGATGTCCACTTGTGATGCCAACTGGTGAGAAACATTTGGCAGTTGCTTTTGAATTGAAAGGCCTAGAGAATGTTCCCTCTTCATTCCCCACCTTTTAGTCAAAATTGTAACGGAAATGAAGTTCTGACTCTCATCTCCTTTGCCAATGCCCAGTGCTCTCTGGTCATGTAGATAGTTGGAGTTTAAGGGCACAGATAATAATTGGCCAATCAAGGCCCTCACCAGGCCAAAGGGAAGGCCAGTGGTGCTTTACTCATGTCCCATATCAAGAGAACAGTTTGAGGCTTTGGCAGACCATCAAGGTGGAGTTGGTCACTTCCAAGATGCCTCAAAGCTGCTACACACTTTGGAAATGTAGTCTCTGTTGAAATATAGGAAACAGAGAAGCATACACACAGCAAGCTCTCACTGCCAGCTGTGTGATATGGCCAGGTGAGGTACTTCTAATGGTGTTGAAGGTCCAGAAAAGATTTACAAGGATTTGAGCTATAGGGAGAGGCTGAACAGGCTGGGGCTGTTTTCCTTGGAGCATCAGAGACTGAGGGGTGACCTTATAGAGGTTTACAAAATCATGAGGGGCATGCATAGGATAAATAGGCAAATTCTTTTCCCTGGGGTAGGGGAGTTCAGAACTAGAGGGCATAGGTTTAGGGTGAGAGGGGAAAGATATAAAAGAGACCTAAGGGGCAACTTTTTCACGCAGAGGGTGGTACATTTATGCATGAGCTGCCAGAGGAAGCGGTGGAGACTAGTACAATTGCAACATTTAAGAGGCATTTGGGGGGTATATAAACAGGAATGGTTTGGAGGGATATGGCCAGGTGCTGGCAGGTGGAACTAAATTGGGTTGGGATATCTAGTCGGCATGGACAGGTTGGACCAAATGGTCTGTTTCCATGCTGTACATCTCTATGACTCTATGACTCTAAGTGTTGGATTACAGACCGTAAGATACAGGAGAAGAATTAAGTCATTCAGCCCACTGAGTCTGCTCCACCATTCAATCATGGCTGATATTTTCAAACCATTCTCCTGCCTTCTTCCTGTAACCTTTGATCCCCTTACCAATCAAGAACCTATCTATGTCTTAAATACACTCAATGACTTGGCATCCACAACCCTTTGTGGCAATGAGTCCCACAGATTCTCTGGCTGAAAAGATTCCTTCTCATCCCAGTTCTAAAGGGTTATCCCTTCACACTGAGGCTGTGCTCTTGGGTCCTACTCATGGAAACACCTTCTCCATGTCTACTGTATGCAGGTCTCTCAGTAATCTGTACATTTCAATTAGCTCCCCCCTCATCCTCCTAAACTCCATCGAGCACAGACCCAGAGTCCTCAACCACACCTCATATGACAAACCCTTCAACCCTAGGATCATTCTTGTAAACCTCTGGACCCCCTCCAATGCCAGCACATCCATCCTTAGATACAGGGCCTAAAACTGCTCCCAGTATTCCCACCGCGGACTGACCAAAGCCTTATGCAGCCTCAGCAGTACATCTCTGTTCTTTTTTACTAACCTTGCTGTAATGAATGCTAACATTGCATTTGCATTCGTAAGTGCCAACTGACTCTGAATGCTAACCTTAAGCAAATCCTAAATGGGGACTCCTAAATTCCATTAGGCTTCAGATTTATGAAGCCTTCCCCCATTTCGAAAATAGTCTGTGCATCTTTTCTGGTAAAAAAACAATGATTGCAGATGCTGGAAACCAGATTCTGGATTAGTGGTGCTGGAAGAGCTCAGCAGTTCAGGCAGCATCCAAAGTGCATCTATTCTTCCAACCTGCAGGTCTCCTCTGCCTTTCTTAAAAACAATAGCCATTGAGGAAGGGATGGACAGGGCTTTCACATCCAACCGGAAGATCAAAAAGGGCTTCTATTTACTATCTCATGCCACCAATAGCAGCTCTGACACGGAGTTAACCTAGCTTTTGCACTTCAGTGTGACTGAGAAATACATGCTACCCAGTGAGCCACCCAGGCACTGCGATGATGTCCTGCACTGCTTCACCTTCCCTCCCCATCCTCCTGATCGTGTTGTGTGGAATTAGACTTGATGGTGTCAGATTGTAAAGTAGCACAATCCAGCAGGTTTTCAACACCTATTGACAAATTCCCTGGTGTGGTTGGTTAACACTTGTCAATAGAAACACACAAAATACTCCTGTGTGTGTTGTGCCAGTAAATAATGGAGACTAGTCACTTAGCCATGAAAGAATTGTTTGCGGCTGGCATTAATCATCAAGTTTTCTGGCATTGTACCAGGGCCAGATGTCAAATGCATTTAAAAATAGTTATTATTCTAAAACGTGTTGACATATTTAGGACTTTTTATGTATGTGTATGCATTCTTTGGCTAGCTTCTGTATTTGATGCAGACAAGGATGTTTGGGCCATTCCGAATGGAACCTATTTTCCACTCAAATCACCCGGATCAGGTTAAGGGACACATAAGAAGAACAATGCCTGAAGCCTCCAGAAATTCTGCTGAGCCTTCATTAGACAGTGATTAAACTGGTCTTGGTGCTCTGAGTGTAATGTTGATTAGCAGAGCTAAACTAGACTTTGAGAGTTAAGGAACTTTAAAAGAATTATGTCATGGACAGCCCCGGATTGACTGACGAAAGACTTATTGAATTGTGCAGCAAAGAACAGGCCCTTCAGCCCATTAAGCCAGTGTTGGCCTATCTCCACACATTAAGTTTCCTAGCACCAGTCCCAAGGTCTGAGTGTTATGCCATTTCAAATGGTCATTTTCAAAGGTTGTGAGGTTTTCTGCCTTTACTACCCTCCCAGGCAGTGCATTCCTGATTACCACCATCTTCTCACTGAGTAAACAATAAAGACATTTCTTCTGTTCATTGTCTTCCTCAGTGGGAACTCCAGGCATTGTTGAGGTGGCAGGGCCACGGAGCTGGAGTCTCCTGGTTGCGGTAGGTAGAAGCTGGGCTGCCCCGGTTGTAGGCGTGGAGCCGACGTCTCCTGCTTGTGGTAGGTCTGGAGATGGGGCATCCTGACTGTGGTAGGCCTGGAGATGGGGCATCCTGACTGTGGTAGGCCTGGAGATGGGGCATCCTGACTGTGATAGGCGTGAAGCTGGGGTCTCCTGACTCTGGTTGGTCTGGAGCTGGGGTCTCCTGGCTCTGGTTGGTCTGGAGCTGGGGTCTCCTGGTTGTGGTTGGTCTGGAGCTGGGGTCTCCTGGGTCTGGTTGGTCTGGAGTTGGGGTCTCCTGGCTCTGGTTGGTCTGGAGCTGGGGTCTCCTGGTCTGGAACTGGGGTCTCCTGGCTCTGGTTGGTCTGGAGCTGGGGTCTCCTGGCTTTGGTTGGTCTGGAGCTGGGGTCTCCTGGTTGTGGTAGGCCTGGATCTGGTGTTTCCTGACTGTGGTAGGCCTGGAGCTGAGGCATCCTGTTTGTGGTAGGCATGACGCTGGAGTCTCCTGGTTGTGGTAGATCTGGAGCTGGGGTCTCCTGGTTGTGGTGGTCTGGAGCTGGGGTCTCCTGGCTGTGGTAGATCTGGAGCTGGGGTCTCCCGGCTGTGGTAGATCTGGAGCTGGGGTCTCCTGGTTTTGGTGGTCTGGAGCTGGGGTTTCCTGGCTGTGGTAGATCTGGAGCTGGGGTCTCCAGGTTGTGGTATGCCTGGAGCTGGTGTTTCCTGGCTGTGGTAGGCCTGGAGCTGGGGTCTCCTGGTTGTGGTAGATCTGGAGCTGGTGTTTCCTGGTTGTGGTATGCCTGGAGCCCCGTCTCCTGTTTGTTGGGTGAGCGCAGGTCTAGCACTGGAGTTGGCATTGGCAGCCCATTGGTGAGGTGGGCCCAGTGATGATGAGTTGGTGTTTGAAGAGTGGCGACTCTGATGTTACTGGGCCTGGCACCGGTGACTGAGGGGTGGTGGCACAGGTGTTATCGGTCAGGGCTCAGGACTCACATTAAAGATGGCAGAATGAAGACGGATTCTCTTTCAGCTATATCTGTGTATTGTTTCTATTCTTAAAACCTTAAAAGAGCAGCAGATTATGGCTACATTTGAAACTTTGCACTGTGTTGTTCATTGGAGAGTTCAAGTGACACCATGATCCCTCAAAACCTCAATTATCCTGTAAATCTCCTGCCTTCACCTCCCAACAATATCCACCCGTTAGTCACCCTTCAATGATGGGGAACCACTGCTCCCTATCCATCCTTCCACGTCCCTCATACACCTAACCACCTTACTCCTACCTCTGGAAGCAGATAGTGTGGGTTTGAGAAACCTTATCTTGAAACTGCGCAGACACTCTGCATATATCAGTCAGCATTGACCTCTGGTTTGGGACCTTCTGTCGGTTATAGCTTTCAGATGTTTGCACAGCGGAAGACATGGATTAGAGCTTACACAGCTTCCTAACTCTACTCTACTGATTTGAAATTCTTATGTATTCTGACATTCATGTACCGCTGGGGGTGCCAACGAGATGTTAAACTAAGATCCTCTTTAACCTCTTGTGAAAGATTGCATTGCAGTTTTTGAAAGAAGAGCTGTTGAGTTCTCTAACTGCCCTGTTCAATGTTCAGCCCATGAGTAAATCACTTAAAAAAAAAGGTGAATTGAGCATTCATTACTCTTTCTGGGAACTTGTATTACATAATCGCCATTTCCCTACATTATAAATGTTTGAAATGTTGTTCAAGTCCAGTCATTGACCATGAGCTACTTTGTGGTATCTTGAACTCATGAAAAACAATAGTTCCTCCCAGGATGGTTGAAACAATGTGTGCAGTTATCGACTCATCATTACCAGTTGGACATTAAATC
Organism: Hemiscyllium ocellatum; assembly: GCF_020745735.1. Lineage (NCBI taxonomy): Eukaryota > Metazoa > Chordata > Chondrichthyes > Orectolobiformes > Hemiscylliidae > Hemiscyllium > Hemiscyllium ocellatum. The sequence continues at coordinate 7,279,577 of NC_083410.1, read as the reverse complement.
CACCAGGAATGTTGACTCATTAGGAAGATATCAGAAATGGAAAGCTATAGTTAGCATAGACTTCAGCTCCTGGGACTAATTCCAATGAAACAGTGAAGGTTTTTATACAGTGAATAGAGAAAGATTAATCCAGTTCATTGGGGAGACACTGTTGAGGGATCGTCCAAGCATTGTTATGGACTGACTGAAGAGAAAGGTTTGGAGAAATGTCATTATTTAATGAATTATTGAAGCATGAAAAGCAGAGAGTGAATGAGGCAGAGACTATTAGATTAGATTACTTCCAGTGTGGAAACAGGCCCTTCAGCCCAACAAGTCCACACCGACCCGCCGAAGTGCAACCCCCCCATACCCCTACACTTAACACTACGGCGATTTAGCATGGCCAATTCACCTGACCCGCACATCTTTGGACTGTGGGAGGAAACCCACGCAGACACGGGGAGAACATGCAAACTCCACACAGTTAGCCGCCTGAGTCGGGAATTGAACCCAGGTCTCAGACGCTGTGAGACTGCAGTGCTAACCACTGTGCCACCGTGCCACCATATCCTTAAAGTACAAACTGGATAAACAGGGGATGCTGCGGGACTGCAGCCTGCTATATGGTAAAGTCACCATCAGATACTATTACCAGCCCATAAGGCTCCTCTCTCAAAACAGGGAGATGGCTGGCGGTGGTTTAACCTGAGAGTGTCACCATGCCTCAGGTAAGAGAAAAGGTTGAGAAGGAAAATCCTTCGTGGCAATCTCTCAGCTGGGGAAGGAATGTTGTTGACCTCACTCTGTCCAGCCAGCTAAACCAAAACCATTCTGCTCTGATCTTTACTGATGATCTTGGAATTATAGAAGGGTTATAGCAAGAAGGAGGCCATCCAACCCAATTTGTCTCCCATCAGCTTTCCAAATAAGCATTCTTATTTATTGCCTCACTCTTGATTTTTCCCTGATACCTGGCACATTGGGCCTACAGAAAGCACCATCCAATGCCCTCTGGACTGGTTTAATTGAAGCTGACACTCCCACACTTTCAGACAGTGCATTCCTGACTTTAAGCACTCATCGTGAGAAATAGTTTCTACTCATGCCATGTTTGCTACATTTTAAAATCAGATTAAATTTATGCTGTGCTAGATCCTTTTATGAGCGGGAACATTTCTCCCGATTTACTTTATCCTTTTATGATTTTGAAACCTTCTATCTAATCTCCAGTTATTTTTTATCTCTGCAATGAGAACAATCCCAGCCTCTGCAATTTATTCTCATAACTGATGGTTCTCGACGCTACAACCATTCTTGTAAACTCCTTTTGCACTCTCCTCAACACATTCACATCCTTCCTATAATATAGGGCCTAGAACTGAGCTGAGGTCTAACCAGTGCCTTGAATAAGTTCTGGATAACCTCATGAACGATCTGTGGCTGCTGGAAATCAGAAACGGAAACAGAAATTGCTGGAAGATCTCAGCAGATCTAACAACATCTGTGGAGAGAGAGAGAGAAAAACAGAATTAACATCTGGGTCCATTGACCCTTCATCAGGCAAAGGCTTTCTGTGAAACTGTAGCTCTGCTTTCTCTCCACAGATGCTGCCAGATTTGCTAAGTTTCTCCCCCAATTTCTGTTCTGTTTCTGAATAACCTCCTTGCTCTTGTACTCTATGCCACTGTTAATAAAGTTGAGGATATTGTATCCTTTATTAACTGCCCTCTCCAAATGTCCTATTATTTTCACTGATCTAGGTACATAATCACACATGCCTTCAGCTCATTTAGATTAGATTAGATTAGAACAGTGTGGAAACAGGCCCCTTCAGCCCAACAAGTCCACACCGACCCTCCGAAGAGCAACCCACCCAGACCCACTCCCCTACATTTACCCCTGACTAATCCATCTAAATCTATGGGCGATTTGTGTTTTCCGTCTGACATCTCACATTTCACCATGGAGCTACCTCAATCTCCTATTTGCCCACTCTATCAAATTGTTGAAAAATGTGATGCTGGAAAAACACAGCAGGCCAGGCAGCATCCGAGGAGCAGGAGAATCAATGTTTTGGACAAAAGCCCTTCTTCAGGAATCCTGTCAAATTGTCTATATTCCTTCGAGGTTCTACTATCCCCCTCACAGCTTACAACTCTTCCAAGTTTCGTGTCAACTGTAAACTTTGAAATTGTACTGTGTCTACCAAAATCTGGACCATAAATAAGCATCAGAAAAAGCAGGAATCCCAATATTGGCCTCTCGGATCTCCAATACACACCCTCCCACAGCCTTAAAAAATATCCATTAACTGTTTCTTTAAGCTTTCCTCACAAGCCTGTTGTTGGGCACTGCATTAAATACTTTCTGAAAGTCCATGTGCACCACTTCCACAGCATTACCCCATCAACTCTTATTGTTACCTTTACAAAAAACACCAAAATGTTCACTACACATGATCTCAAAATCCATACTAGGTCTTCCAATCAATCCAGCTTTTTCCACCTTTTTTTCCCATGTGGCTACTAATGATAGAGGCTGTCATGTTTCAAGGTAGTCCCCCTCAAAGAAATGCTAGAAAACACACAATAGGGAGGATTTCCCTTGTTAAGTATTTTAGTCAAATTACAAATGTACTATAAATGACCAGGCGACATGACAGGTTCTTGAAGGGGAAGAAATCTTGGAAATTTTTTGTTAGTGGTCATTCTAAGGAATAGGCACCTTGGGAAGTTAGTGAAAACTATTATTACAGGTCCACTAAAATTTCAGTTATTCAGAAAGTAACATTTTGAGAGATGGTGGATGAGATATTTGAGACAAAGTATTTGGTGACAATAACTTGGAAGGAACAGGTGACTATGATTCAAAAAAAATCTCCAGAACTGAGGGTTTTACTTCACCTCACTTCTGGGGAATGTATACACTCACTCCACAGACGTGGTGAGTCAACAATTCCATTACCATTGTATCTTCCATTGTATCATCCTAACAGGGTAAACACAGGAAGGATGTTTCCAATGAACCACGTTCTAAGGATATGAGGTAAGCCATGGACGACTGAGATGAGGAGAAATATCTTCACTCAGAGAGTGGGGAGCCTGTGGAATCCTCTGCCATAGAAGGTGGGTTGTGGCTAAAATATTTCATGCCTTCAAGAAGGAGTTAGATACAGTTTTCAGAGCTAAAGGAATCAAAGGGAATGGGGGAGAAAGCCTGAACAGGGGACTGAGTTGGATGATCAGCCACGATCCTATTGAATGTTGAAGGCCAAATGGTCTAATCCTACTCCAGTTTTCAATATTTCTAACCTCCAGGCTGATGTAGGTGAATTCTTGTTCAGCAATGCTCATGTTCGTCACCTCTTACTATCAGAAAGCAGAGTACATTTTACTCTATTTACTTGAATCTGAAGTGATTTGGCTCAACGCTTAATTAGAAGAGTAACACCAACTGCACCACATCTATCCCCACATACTTTATGCTTACATTAGCTGTTTTGAATTAAGGCTCACACTAATCGTTGCCACTTTCACCCACTGTGCACTTGTGAGAAACTATTTTGAGACTGTTCCAGCGTTACTGCATTACCCATTGGCAGACACTTCTCCGACACTGATGTGGTCTGGATTTCAACCCAAATCTCATGGCACTGACAATTCCCTGAAGTGGCCACTTTGTTGATATAGCTTTCTGACCGACATCAGAAGTAGTCACAAGCAGTCAGCCAGGACTTCAACCACAAACAGCCTCTCTGAAAATACAGACACTGAAAAAAGCAGTTCAAATAACTGAGGCATGAATGGAACCTTGTTCAAACTGAACATAACTCTCTCGTTGATGCTGCAAATTCTCACTGATATCAAAATTATGAAAAATTATGTGTTGATAAAGCCCAGTCAGGGAAATGAGATTTCATACTAGCCTTCAACATGAGGAGATTCCCAATGCTTCTGTCTCAGAGAAATGGAGCTTCTGGCAAAGAATAGAGAATTGCTGAGCTCTTCGTGAATGGATATGAATATGTCAGATGTCTGTGGCAAAAGCACCCCATTTCATGTAGTTCAGTCCAAACATTTAATTTGTTAAGTCGATGTCTCTTCATGCTTTTCCTTAAAGTAGAAAATCTCCATCGACATATGGGATGGTCTTTGTTTACAGTGAACACAATGTAGCATCCAAATCGAATTCTAGATCTGTCCTCTGATGAGAACATGCCATAGGCAGGGACTCAATCTCTTCGCCTGTATTTAACAGGATTTCTGTTGGCGTTGGCCTATTTATTGGTGTGAAGGGTTAAAAGTAAAACTCAAACTGCTGATACAACTTCAAAGTCAGGACTTCAGGACAGATTCTGGGCTCAAAGTGAAGTGAGAGGTTTTTGGAGCGTCACTCCTTTTGTTTCAGTTATAAATCAGAAAGGGATTCAAATATTGTGAGGTGCAAGACAAGAAGATGGAATTAAGGTCCAAGTCTGATTAGCCATGATCTTATCAAATGGCATTGCAGACTTGAAGGATCGAATGACCTATGCCTGCTCCTATTTTACTGTTCTTCTTAAGCCCAGTTTTGGTGCACACCCAGAGCAAGAGAAAATAGGCTCAGGAGTGAGCCGTCCAGCCCTTGACATTGCTCTGCCATTCAATATGATCATGGCTGATCATCCAACTTAGTCTCCTGTTCCTGCTGCCTCCTTTTGTCCCCCCATTAGCCTTCAGAACTACATCTAACTCTTTCTTAGAAACATTCCTTTTGCTGGCTGAGAGTTCCAGAGGCTTACCATTGTCTGGGGGAAGAAATTTGTCCTCAGAGAACTTTACTGAGGCCTTGAAAGAGATTTCTGTTTCTTCTTTCACCACAGGCAAGGTACCGGAAGACTGAGGAATAGCCCATGGTGTTCCTAATTTTAAGAAGGGCAGCAATTAAAATTCAGGAAATGTAAAGGCTGGTGAGTCTTACATCAATAGTAGGGAAATTATTGCAGAAGATTCTTCAGGACGGGTTTAACTTGCATTTGAAAAGAAAGGACTTATTAGGGATAGTTGGCATGACTTTGTGTAGGGGAGGTTTTATTTCACAAACATGATTGAGTTTTATTGAGATTGTGGCAAAGATGATTGATGGGAGTAGGGCAGTTGTTGTTATCTAAACACTTTACCAAAGCATTTAACCAGGTCCCTCATAGTAACTTGTGCAGAAGGTTAAGCCATATAGGATCCACAGTGAGTTGGTAAGTTGGATAGAAATTGCCTAGTCATAGAAGACAGAGGGTGGTTTCTTAGTGGAGATCTGTGATCAGTGGCGTTCCACAAGGACTAGTTCTGTTGTTTGTAATATGTTTCTGAATGATTTGGATGTTGGTGATCTGATTAGTAATTTTGCAGATGACATGAAAATTGGTGGAGCTGTGGATAGTGAGGAAGGTTGTCAAAGGATACCATGGAAAGTTGGGCAGAGATACGACAAATGGAATTTAATCCAGGCAAGTGTAAGATGATGCATTTTGGGAGGTCAAATGCAGAAGACCAATATAGAACAAATAGCAGGACCCTTGTTATTCAGAGGGATCTTAGAGTGCAAATCCATAGCTCACTGAAATTGGCAACACAAGTAGACAAGGTAATAATGAAGGTATATGGCACAGTTGCTTTAATTATTCGGGGCATTGAGTGATAAAAATTAGCAAGTCTTGTTGCAGCTGTATAAAACCTTAGTTCGGTCACATTTGGAATATTACACGCAGTTCTGGTCGCCGCACTATAGGAAGGATGTGGAGGCTTTGGAGAGGATACAGAAGAGGTTTATCAGGATGCTGTCTTGATTGGAGTGTATTAACTGAAGGAAGAGGGTGAACAAACTTGGATTGTTTTCATTAGAATGTTAAAGGCTGACAGAACTCTTAAAAAGTCATAAGGGGCATGGATAGGGTGGATAGTTGGAGTCTTTATCCCATGTTAGAGATCTGAAAAACCGGAGCGGATAAGTTAAAGATGAGAGGGAAAAAGTTGAAGGCAGATGTGTGAGGCAAGTTTTTGACACAGAGGTTGGTAGGTGCCTGAAACACACTGCTAGGAGACGTAGTAGGAACAGATACAATAGTAATGTTTAAGAGGCATTCAGACAGACGCATGAACAGGCGGGGAATTGAGAGATATTGCCCATGTGCGGGCAGATGGGATTAGTTTGGAATAACATCATGGTTGGCAGGATGTAGGCGAACAAACCAGGAAAAAGGGATTGACTTTGAACCTGCTTCCCACAGGGACCTTTAACAGTGCTCACAGCCATTATTGAAGAACAGCTTACTTATATTAAAACTCCTTTCCTGGGGTGGGGTGGAGCTGAGGAATGGGAACGCAAAATGCCTGAGCTCGAGAGATTCCTGGCTGAAACCTGCCACAGTCATGAATTTCCTGAAATGCTGTCTCATTATCACAGTCAAAGCTGTCAATTTAAATCCCAGGTCTCTATAAATCACTTAACGGTATTGATTTCTCTGGCACACGTTTCTTCCTTATACAAAGTTCATCTGTTTGCATTTGTCGATATCAAACTCACTTGCTTCTGACCGCACATTTCCTATTTTCGAGCCTACTTTCTCCAGAACAGTTACGATTTGGGGAGAGATCGACTCCAATGTGATGTCCCCCTTGCTGGAGGATATTTCCTGACAGCCTGCGCTCTCCAGCAACAGGGTGGTTTTATCATCTTGATTTTGTTTGGAGGCCGGTTTCATAATAAAAGGATTTATCATCAAATATTTTCCATTGGGTTTTTGTTTCGGGATAACTCCTGTTGGGCAGCTGGAGGACTCTCCTAGAACTGATGCTCAGCATCCCCTCGTGAGCCATGAATGGACTTCAGGCATTTGGCTCCAAATTTTTGTGGTAGGCCAAAGTCTTAACAAGTATTATTTCTGGGTGTCAATGTGTTCCAAGTGCATTCCTTGCAAATATCGCAATATCTTTCACGACTCATTGCCTGCTTCCTACCATTACAGCAGCAACCACACTCCAAAAAAATAGCATTCACTAGCTGATGAGTGCCTTGGGATGACTTGACCTTGTGGAAAACTCAAAAGAAATGCAATTCTTTATTAGACTGTCTGCTGTAGAATTCTCAATGCTTTATGGCAAGTGTTAGTGATGCTGTTGCCAAACGTGGTCAATTGCAAATCCTCCATAGCCACTTACATATGGCTGAAAGGAACTTCGAACAATTGTATTCCTGTGTTCTCTAACCTATATCATTCAAAGAGTAGGGCTGATCAGGGATAGCAAAGAGAACTTGTGTGTATAGAGTCCGAGGAGGTAGGGGAAGCCCTAAATGAGTTCTTTGCTTCTGTCTTTACTAAAGAAAAGGACCTTGTAGTGAATGAAACCATTGAGGAGCAGGTAAACATGCTGGAACAGATAGAGATTGAGGAAATTGATGTGCTGAATATTTTGACAAACATTAAGATTGACAAGTCACCAGGGCCAGACCAGATTTGTCCTCGGCTGCTTTGGGAAGCAAGAAAAGTGATTGCTTCGCCACTTGCAAAGATTTTTGCATCCTCGCTCTCCACCGGAGTCGTACCTGAGGACTGGAGGAAAGCAAATGTAATTCCTCTCTTCAAGAAAGGAAATAGGGAAATCCCCGGCAATTACAGACCAGTCAGTATCACGTCTTTCATCTGCAAGTTGTTAGAAAGGATTCTGAGGGATAGGATTTATGACCATCTGGAAGAGCATGGCTTGATTAAATGCAGTCAGCACGGCTTTGTGAGGGGCAGGTCATGTCTCACAAATCTTATTGAGTTCTTTGAGGATGTGACTAGACAAGTTGATGAGGGTTGAGCGGTGGATGTGGTGTATATGGACTTCAGCAAGGCATTTGATAAGGTTGCCCATGGTAGGCTCGTTCAGAAGGTCAGGAGGAATGGGATACAGGGAAATTTAGCTGTTTGGATAAAGAATTGGTTCGTCGAGAGAAGACAGCGAGTGGTAGTGGAAGGAAAGTATTCTGCCTGGAAGTCAGTGGTGAGTGGTGTTCCACAGGGCTCTGTTCTTGGACCTCTACTCTTTGTAATTTTTATTAATGACTTGGATGAGGGGATTGAAGGATGGGTTAGCAAGTTTGCAGATGGCACAAAGGTTAGAGGTGTCGTTGACAATATAGAGGACTGTTGTAGGCTGCAGCGGGACATTGACAGGATGCAGAGATGGGCTGAGAGGTGGCAGATGGAGTTCAACCTGGATAAATGCGAGGTGATGCATTTTGGAAGGTCGAACTTGAAAGTCGAGTACAGGATTAAAGACAGGATTCTTGGCAGTGTGGAGGAACAGCAGGATCTTGGTGTACAGGTACATAGATCTCTTAAAATGGACAGGGTTATTAAGAAAGAATATAGTGTATTGGCCTTCATTAACAGGGGCATTGAGTTTAAGAGCCGTGAGATCTTGTTGCAGCTCTATAAAACTTTTGTTAGACTGCACTAGGAATACTGCATCCAGGTCTGGTCGCTCTATTATAGGAAAGATGTGGATGCTTTGGAGAGGGTTCAGAGGAGGTTTACCAGGATGCTTCCTGGAATGGAGGGCTTATCTTACGAAGAGAGGTTGACTGAGCTTGGACTTTTTTCATTGGAAAAAAGAAGGAAGAGAGGGGACCTAATTGAGGTGTACAAGATAATGGGAGGCATAGATGGAGTTGATAGCCAGAGACTTTTTCCCAGGGCAGAAATTGTTAACACGAGGGGTCATAGTTTTAAGCTGTTTGGTGGAAAGCATAGAGGGGATATCAGAGGCGGTTCTTTATGCAGAGAGTTCTGAGAGTATGGAATGCGTTGCCAGCAGCAGTTGTGGAAGCGAGGTCATCAGGGATATTTAAGAGACTGCTGGACACGCGAATGGTCACAGAAATTTGAGAGTTCGTAAATTAGGTTTACCTTAGATGAGGATCAATTGTCGGCACAACATTGTGGGCTGTAGGGCCTGTTCTGTGCTGTACTGTTCCATGTTCTATGTTCTATATGTAGGAAATGACTCAGAGGGGTGCACCCTCTATCTGTGTGAGAGCATTGGATGGGTCGTTCTGCTAGAACATATGTTTCATGAATGCAAATTCACTATAGCGCAATTGGCAAATTGGGAACACTGTTTCTTGATAGGAGTGAAAGTTTCAGGGTAGTTGTTATGAGGGACTTTAACTTCACCAATATTGACTATAGCTCAAGCCATTGAGATGGATCAGTTTTTGTTCAATGTGTGCAGGAGGGATTCCTGACACAGTATGTAGACAGACCAATAAGGGACGATGCCATATTGGATTTGGTTCAAGGGAGTGAATCCGGCCAGCTGTTAGATTTGGAAGTAAGTGAGCACTTTGGTGATAGTGACCATAATTTGTTTAAGTTTGCAATAGCAATGGGCAAGGATAGGTATATATTGCAGGGAAAGGGGTAGAATTGGGGAAAAGGCAATAATGATGCGATTAGGCAGGATTTCAAATGCATAGACTGGGGAAGGAAACTGCAGGGATGGACACACTTGAAATATGAAGCTTATTCAAGGAATAGCTACCGCAGCTCCTTGATGAGTATATACCTATCAGGTAGTTATCGAGAGAGGGAGCCACGGTTTAATAAAGAAGTTAAAGCTCTTGTCAAGAGAAAGAAAAAGGTTTATGATGAGACATGAAGGCTCAGTTAGAGTAGCCCTTCAGCCCAACAAGTCCACATTGACCCTCTGAAGAGCAACCCACCCAGACCCATTCCCTTGCACCTAACGCCCACGGGCACTTTAGCATGGCCAATTCACCTAACCTGCAAATCTGTGGACTATGGGAGGAAACCAGAGCACGCGGAGGAAACCCACGCAGACACGGGGAGAATGTGCAAACTCCATACAGGCAGTTGCCCGAGACGGGAAATGAATCCGGATTCCTGGTGCTGTGAGGCAGCAGTGCTAACCACTGAGCCTACTTGAGAGTTATAAGTTAGCCAGAAAAGATCTAAAGAGGGGACTAAGAAGAGCCTGGAGGGGATATGAGAAGTTGTTGGCAGATAGGATCAAGGAAAACCCTAAGGCCTTCCAAAGGTATATTAGGAGTAAAAGAATGACTAGAGTAAGATTAGGCCCAATCAAAGATAATAGAGGGTGCAGTCTGAGGACAGAGGGGAAGTGCTTAATGAATACTTTTCGTCAGTATTCACATTGGAAAAAGGCAATGTTAGTGAGAATATGGAGATACAGGCTCCAAGATTAGATGGGATTGAGGTTGACAAAGAGGAGGTTTTAGCAACTTTGGAAGATCTGAAAATACATAATACCCCTGGGCCTGATGGGATTTATCCTCAGATTCTCTAGGAATCTAGGGAGGAGATTGCAGAGTCTTTGGCTTTGATCTTTATGTCATCATTGTTGACAGAAGTAACACCAGAAGGCTGGAGAATGGCAAATGTTGTTCCCTTGTTCAAGAAGGGGAGCTGGGACAACCCTGGTAATTATAGACCAGTGAGCCTTACTTCAGTTGTGGGTAAGATGTTGGAAAAGATTATAAGAGATGGGGGTGGTGGGGGGGGGGTTGGATTTATAATAATCTGCAAAGGAATAATTTGATTAGAGATAGTCAACACGGGTTTTGTTGAAGGGTAGGTCGTGCCTCACTAACCTTATTAAGTTCTTCAAGAACGTGACAAAACTGGTGGATGAAGGTAAAGTGGTTGATGTGGTGTATATAGATTTCAGTGAGGTGTTTGATAAGGTTCCACATGGTAGGCTATTGCACAAAATGAGGAGTTTCAGGTTTGAAGATGATTTAATATTTTGGATCAGAAATTGGCTAGCTGGAAGAAGACAGAGGGTGGTGGTTGATGGGAAATGTCCATCCTGGAGCTCAGTTATCAGTGGTGCACCTATGGGTCTGCTTTGGAGCCGCTGCTGTTTGTCATTTTTATAAATGATCTGGAGGTGGGCTTAGAGGAAGGGTTAGTAAATTTGCAGATGACACGAAGGGAGGCAGAGTTGCGGATAGTGCCGACGGATGTTGTGGGCAACAGAGGGACATAGAGGAGATGCAGAGCTGGGCTGAGAAGTGGCAATTGGAGTTTAATAGAGAAAAGTGTGAGGTAGTTCACTTTAGAAGAAGTAACAGAAATGCAGAGTACTGGGCTGATGGTAAAATTCTTGGCAGTGTAGATGAACAGAGAGATCTCAGTGTCCAGGTGCATAAATTCTTGAAAGTTGCCACCCAGATCGATAGGGTCGTTAAGAAGGCATATGGTGTGTTGGTGTTTAATGGGAGGGGGATTGAGTTTCAGAGTCATGAGGTCATGCTTCAGCTGCACAAGACACTGGTCAGGCCACACCTGGAGAATTGCGTACAGTTCTGGTCATCACACTATAGGAAGGATATGGAAGCTTTGGAAAGGGATCAGAGGAGATTTACTAGGATGTTGCCTGGTATGGAAGGAAGGTCTTAGGAGGAAAGGCTGAGGGAACAGAGGTTGTTTTCTTTGAAGAGAAGAAGATTGAGAGATGACTTACTAGAGACATATAAGATAATCAGAGGCTTAGATAGTGTGGACAGTGAGAGCCTTTTTCCTTTGATGGTAAAAGCTAACACAAGGGGACATAACTTTAACTAGATTGTGGACAGATATCAGGGGTAGTTTTTATACTCAGAGAGTAGTCGGGGTGTGGAACAGCCTGCCTGTAACTGTAATAGACTCGTCGATGTTAAGAGCATTTAAATGGGCATTGGACTTACATATGGATCATAATGGTATGGTGTAAGTTAGATGGGCATCAGATTAATTTCACTGGTTGGTCCAACATGGAGGGCCAGAGGGCCTGTACTGCACTGTAACATTCTGTATTCTATGTTCTATGTAAAGCGCAAATATTTAAAATGCGTGTTGGCTGTTATGTGATTACATCGCCAACACTTTGAGTGTTGTTTCTAAAGTGCAATTTCTCGATACCTCGGAGTTGCACAAGAATGCAACTATCATGCTATAAAAGAATCGAACAGTAGCTTCAATATCCTCTCCATGCATTTGAATAGAAAATCTAAATTAAAAATTCCCTGTGCTGAAGTGAAAGATAGCTACAATGCTGTAAGTGCCATGTTCAAGCTGAAATAATGAACCATCATCAAAGGAGCAGCGCTCTGAAAGCTAGTGCTTCCAAATAAACCTGTTGGACTATAACCTGGTGTTATGTAAATTTTAACTTGGTCCACCCCAATCCAACACTGGCTCCTCCATATCATTGTGAAGAAAAGCAAGGTGAGTGAGCAGGTAGTGAAGTCCATGCACTGAGCAGACAGTGTGAATTAAAGATGCATTCACAAATACTGGCAGAGGTTTTTACAATAAGCGAGTGACTTTGTGCATATGAAGTCATTCCCGATCATGGAGAAACATTGCAAAGCAATATAACCCAGTTCAGGTACTGCATGAAGAAAGTGTGGAGGAACACTTTGGTGGTTATGATTGGATGGTAATATTGAGTGACAGCCACCAACAGCAAGACAACCAGTTTTCCACCACAAACACAACGGAAAACAACCTGTACCTCTCCAGACAGATATAGGATCACCAAATCAGGGTGATTTGGAGATGCCGGTGTTGGACTGGGGTGGACAAAGTTAAAAATCACACAACACCAGGTTATAGTCCAACAGGTTTAATTGGAAGCACTAGCTTTCAGAGCGCTGCTCCTTCATCCACCTGATGAAGGCTTCGAAAGCTAGTGCTTCCAATTAAACCTGTTGGACTATAACCTGGTGTTGTGTGATTTTTAACCAAATCAAGATGGGTTGTCAAATCTCTGAAACATTGTATTCAAGATTGAAATGTTGGTCTTGTAAACTCTAATGACCCTCTTAGTACAATTATTAAATTGTCAACACGTACAACACCCATTTATATCTGTGTGGAATAAGATTTTGTCTTTGGAGAAAGGGTGGGTGCTGTGGTCAGTGTGTCATGTTTCATGATGAGTATGTAAGTCTACCTTGAAGAAACAAGCTGATGATGTTATCAATATATTTTCAAATAAGTTCTCAAGTTGCATCATACCTCAGATCACTTGAAGCATGTTCTGCAGTTGTAATCCAATATGATCATATGAGCCCAGACACTTCCGTGCTTGAGGAATGCGGTATTTGTATATAGTAATTAGTTGTAATAAATGCCTGATGGGCTTTTCAATACTAGGGTATCCATGCAGTTTTTCATTTGATAGGAGTGCATTGATCTATCGGGCATTCTACTCAGCTAATGCAAACTCACCCCTACCCTCCTAAGTCACAACATTCCCCACGGTTCAATATGTTTCTCTGAAGTTACATTGATCTTGAGTTGGAGCAGAGCAAGAAAAGATTTATGTTGTCCCTAGAGCGCGTGATCCAATCTACGCATCAACTGGGAGCGGCTATAATTCATTTTAGGTTTGAAGATAATTCTATTCTGATAAACTTTCTAAGAAGTCACTTCTGGAGAGTTGGGACTATTGGGCAAAATTGACATCTATTACATGTTGCTGGTTATAGTTTGGAGATGCAGGTGTTGGACTGGGGTGAACAAAGTTAAAAACTCACATATAGTCCAACAGGTTTAATTGGAAGCACTAGCTTTCAGAGCGCCGCTCCTTCGCCAGGTGGTGGTGGATTGGTTAATGTTGCTGGTTGGTTCTCAAAACTGTCTTCTTGAACACCACAGTATGTACAGTGTGTTTTATTAATATATCTTTTATTGATATCATGGCTTCAAAGGTGATGGACCTCATTCCATAGAGAGAATGGAGAAGCTTGGGCTTTTTATCTCAAAGAAGAGAATGCTGAGAGAACAGTTTAAATCACAAACTATGTGAGGGCTGGACAGAGGAGATGGAACAGTGCAAATCAGATCCTAAACACGGTCTGCTCAAAAAAAAAAGTCCTACTATCACCTGCTCATTAAATCTGTCCCCTTCAGTTCCACTTGCTGTCTTCTCTTCATTTTCCGTTGCCACCAGTCTTCATCAAATCACCTCTTCAAAATGGCGGTGGAGTAACAGCGCAGTGCAGCAGATTCCTGCTAGTGCGTGGCTCGTTTACTCTTTATGCTTTTATTTTTATGTCTTACATTTTCTTTTCCTGTTCTTTCACAATTGTTTTTTCTTTGTCTAATCTACTTTCTGCACAGAAAATAGAACATAGAAAAGTACAGCACCGATCAGACCTTCGGCACATGCTGTCATACGGAGGATTAATCCTAATCTAAAATGAAATAATCTAACTACGCACCCCTCAATTCACTGCTGTCCATGTGCATGTCCAGCAGTCACTTAAATGTCCCCAATGACTCTGCTTCCACCACCACCACTGGCAATGCATTCCGTGCATTCACAACTCTCTGCGTAACGAATCTACTTCTGACCTCTCCTCTATACCTTCCTCCTAATATCTTAAAACTATGACCCCTGTGAGAGTCAATCCTGCCCTGAGTAAAGGTCTCTGGCTATTCACTATATCCATGCCTCTCATTACGTTGTACGCCTTGAACAGGTCACCTGTCTTTCTCTTTCTCTCCAGAGAGAAAAGTCAGAGCTTAGTCAACCTTTCTTCGTAAGACAAGCCCTTCAGTCCAGGCAGCATCCTGGTAAACCCTCTCCAAAGCCTCCGTTTCTTTCCTATAATAGGGTGACCAGAATTGGACACAATGTTCCAAGTGTGGTCTCACCAGGGACTTATAGAGCTGCAGCAAAATCTCACGGCTCTTAAACATCCCCCCCCGTTAATGAAAGCCAAAACACCAAATGCTTTCTTAAAAACCCTATCCACTTAGGTGGCAATTTTGAGGGATCTATTTACTTGAACACCAAGGTTCCTCTGTTCCTTCACACTGTCAAGAATCCTGTCTTTAATCTTATATTCAGCATTCGAGTTCGACCTTCCAAAATGCATCATTTCGCATTTATCCAGGTTGAACTCCATCTGCCATTTCTCAGCCCAGCTCTGCATCCTGTCGATGTCACGCTGCAGCCTTCAGTAGCCCTCAATATTATTAACGGCACCTCCAACCTTTGTGTCATCGGCAAATTTACTAACCCACTATTCAACCTCCTCATCCAAGTAATTTATAAAAACTACAAAGAGCAGAGGCCCAAGGACAGAGCCCTGCGGGACACCATTCAACACTGACCTCCAGGCAGAATACTTTCCATCTATAACCACTCTCTGCCTTCTGTCAGCCAACTAATTCTGAATCCAGACAGCCAAATCTCTCTGTATCCCATACCTTCTGACTTCATGTATGAGGAAAATGTGAGGTCTGCAGATGCTGGAGATCAGAGCTGAAAATGAGTTGCTGGTTAAAGCGCAGCAGGTCAGGTAGCATCCAAGGAACAGGAAATTCGACGTTTCGGGCATAAGCCCTTCATCAGGAAAGCCTACAATGGGGAACCTTATCAAATGCCTTGCTGAAGTCCATATACACCACATCCACTGCTCGACCTTCGTCGACCTGTCTCATCACCTCCTCAAAGAACTCAATAAGATTTGTGAGGCATGACCTTCCCCACACAAAGCTATGCTGACTGTCTTTAATCACATTATGCTTTTCTAAATACTCATAAATCCTACCCCTCAGAGTTCTTTCCAAAACCTTGCTGATGTAAGACTGACTGGTCTGTAATTCCCAGGGATTTCCCTATTGCCCTTCTTGAAAAGAGGAACAACATTCACCTCCTTCCAATCCTCCGGTACGACTCCTGTGGAGAGTGAGGAGGCAAATATCCTCACCAGCAGCTTAGCAACCTCCTTTCTTGCTTCCCAGAGCAGCCGAGGATAAATCTGGTCTGCCTCTGGAACTTATCAAACTTAATGTTTTCCAAAATTTCAGGCACATCAACTTCCTTAATCTCGATCTGTTCAAGCTTGTCTCCTGGCTCCTCAAAGTTCTGATCCACAACAAGATCCCTTTCCTTGGTGAAAACCGAAGCAAAAAACTCATTTTGGGCTTCCCCAATCTGCTCAGACACGACGCACAAGTTCCCTACGCTATATCTGATCGGCCCTACCTTCTCCCTGATCATTCTCTTATTTCTCACGTATGAGTAAAATGCCTTTGGGTTCTCCCTTATCCTTCTTGCCAAGCTTTTCTCGTGCCTCCTCCTGGCTCTCCTCAGTCCATTTCTGAACTCCTTTCTAGCAAGCCTGTAATCCTCTAAAGCTGTGCTAGATCCTTGCTTCCTCCACCTATGTAAGCTGGCTTCTTCCTTTTGATGAGAAGTTCCTCTGTTCTCGTCATCCAAGGTTCCTAAATCTTACCCCTTCTTACCTGTCTCAGAGGAACAAATTTATGCATCACTTGCAACAGATGCTCCTTAAACAGTTTCCGCATGCCTGCTGTGTCATTTCTGTGGAACAATTGCTCCCAATCTGTACTTCCTAACTCCTGTCTGATAGCTTCATAGTTTCCTTTTCCCCAATTAAATATCTTCCCATAGTAACTGCTGCTTTCCCTCTCCATGACTTTGGTAAATGTGAGGCAATTATGGCCACTGTCACCAAAGTGTTCTCCCACCGCAAGATCTGACCACTGCCCTGGCTCATTGCCAAGCACCAAATCCAAAATGGCCTCTCCCCTCGTCGGCCTGTCTGCATACTGAGTAAGGAAACCCTCCTGAACACACCTGACAAAAACAGCTCCATCCAAACCACCTGCACTAAGGAGGTTCAGGTCAATATTGGGAAAGTTGAAGCCACCCAAAGCAACAACACTGCTACATCAGCATTTTTCCAAAATCTGCCAGCCTATGAGATCGTTGATCTCCCTACAGCTATTAGGGGGTATGTAACAAAAAACCCAATGAGGTGGCTGCTCCTTTGCTGTTCCTCACTTCCACCCATAAAGATTCAGTAGACAAACCTTCCTCAACAACCTTCATTTCTATAGATGAGATGCACTCTCTAATTAGCAATGCTACACCCCCTCCTATTTTTCACTCCTCCCCTCCCTGTTCTTTTGAAATGTTCTCAACCCTGGAACATCTAGCAACCATTTCAGCCCCTGTGAAACTCATGTCTCTATTATGGCCACAACAGTCCCAAGTACTGATCCATGCTCTAAGTTCATCACTTTAATTTCTGAGACTCCTTGCATTAAAGTAGACACACTTCAACTGATCCCGTTGTTTCATTACATGTAAAACCTCCCTGATAGACTCACTACATCCTGTCACTGCCCCATCTACAACTACACCCCTCTCCGATATATAGCTCTGGTTCCCATCCCACTGTATGTGAGCTGCGAGTCTGTGGCAAGAGATGACCCCCACATCAATGGCAGTATTCCTGAGTGGCAGGGAGGCAGGGAACAGGCAACCCAAGGAAGATGAAAGAAGGAACAGGCAGCTCGAGGAGACGAGAGAGGGTACAGGCAGCTCAAGATAATGAGGGAGGGAACAGGCAGCTCGAGGAGATGAGAGAGGGGACAGGCAGCTCCAGGTGATGAAAGAGTGAAGAGGTAGCTGGAGGAGTGCAAGCCCAGCATGGCCCGGTCCTTATGGACTGTAATGTTGAACTATTAACTGTGTTTCTTTGTTTCCTTATGGTTTAGTAAGAAGGACTGTAATGTTTAACTTCACTTTCCTTTTTTTTCTGCTTTGTACCACAATTCTGTGCCTAGGTACATTGTACCCAAGATGGCGCCATAGGTATCAGCTTGTAAACGTTTCACTGCATTCATGTGAGTGAGCACGTGTGACAATAAAAAAAAATTCAATTCTTTCAAATCCTCTTTGTTTAAAGAGAACAATCCCACCCTCTTTAGTCCCTCTATATAATCTCATCTAACGAATCTCCTCTGCAGGCTCCTGAAGGGTAGGGGAAAGGTTCCAGCTGGGCCCAACCGGCACTCCATAAAGCTTTAAAGTCAGAAGTCACATGACACCAACTTATAGGCCAACAGGTTTATTTGAAATCACAAGCTTTCGGAGTGTAGCCCCTCCATCAGATGAAGTCATTTCACCTGATGAAGGAGCAGCAGTCTGAAAGCTTGTGATTTCAAACAAACCTTTTAGACTGTAACCTGTGTTATGGACCAGGCCAGACCCCCTCAAAATCTTTCAAGAAAGTCTCCCAGCCCTTAACTTTCCCCGTTGTTTTAAGCAGGTATAACACGGATATTCTAGGAGTGATTCAGCTGGTCAAACCACTTAGTTTTAAACAAAACAGAATTTATTTACAAGATTACCAAATGAAATGCAAACAAAACAGAATACAGAATAACTTAACCTATCCAAAAACCTAACAGATTATCCCAACTTAATGATATTGTTCCAAATACTTGCAAAAATCCCCATAAACACCCCTCGGCACTAAGGTAAAATCAAACCCAGGGTCTTACGGGAGAGAAGTCAGACAGGGTCAGCATAGACCTGCTTCTTTGGGTCCAGCAGGTATTATAACTGCCGGACTGCTCTCAGTGAATAGCCAGACTGCCCAAAAATAAAATCAAACCAGAGACAAGCTAAGCTGGGAGAACTGGCCACTCCCCTTTCAGTGTACAAGTCTCTTCACAGAAAGAGCGGGAGCAGCAGGGGTAAGTGACGACTACCAGAGGGGCAGCTGGAAAGGAAAGCAGTGAGTATATAAATCAGGAAAGCGGCTAATCCCGAGACTCTACACCTGTAGTATCTCCCACCCACCCTCCTCCTCTAACTTCCTGACCTACTCTGTTTTTTTTAAGGTAAGGATTTTCTATTTCTTTACCAGTGACTGGTTAAAAATTTACTTTGTTTTTGTGTATATATATTAATTCTTTTTTAGGGAAAGACTATAGCAGAGAGGTATCAAAGTATTCTAACTCAAACCTGTACAAAGTAACTAAGTAATTAATTAACCAAGCAGAGATGGCTGGGCAGGTGATGTGCTGTAGCTGTATGATGTGGGAGCTGGCTGATCCCATTGTGAGCGGCAGTGACCACATCTGCAGCAAGTGTTGGTTGCTGGAAGAATTCCGGATCAGAGTTGATGATCTGGAGTCTGAGCTTCAAACACTGCGGCACATCCGGGAGGGGAGAATTACCTGGACACTTTGTTTCAGGAGGCAGTCACACCTGGGAGATTAAGTAATTCACATTCAGTTAATGATCAGGGACATCAGAGTGTGACTGTAAGTGAGGCAGGTAGGGGGAACCTGAGTTCAGGAATGCAGGGGCCTCCGCCCTTGACCTTGTCCAACAGGTATGAGATTCTTGCTCCCTATACGGATGAGGAAAAGGGCTGTGGACAGGATGAGCTAGCTGACCATGGTGCAGGAGGCCATTCAAGAGGGGGAAGCAAATAGACAAGTAGTTGTTATAGGGGATTCTATAATAAGGGGGACAAATAGTATCCTTTGCAACCTGGATCGGGAGTCTCGCATGGTGTGTTGCCTGCCGGTGCCAGGGTGTGGGACATCTCTGACCGGCTTGAAAGGAAATTGGAGCGGGAGGGGGAGGATCCAGTTGTTGTGGTCCACGTTGTGACTAACAACATAGGCAAAGCTAGGGTAGAGGACCTGTTTGGGGATTACGAAGCACGAGGCAGGAAATTGAAGTACAGGTCCTCAAGGGTCATAATCTCCAGATTACTGCCCAAGCCACGTGCCAATTGGCAAAGGGATAAGAAAATTAGGGAAGTAAACACATGGCTAAGGGATTGGTGTGGGAAAGAGGGATTCCACTTCATGAGGCATTGGCATCAGTTTTGGAATTGGGGAGATCTGTACCGTTGGGACGGTCTCCACCTGAACTGATCAGGTACCAATGTTCTAGCAAAGAGGATAAATAGGGTGGTCAGTAGGACTTTAAACTTCTGAGTTGGGGGGGAAGGGAAAATGAAAGCAACAGGGAGTATGGAGTTAAATGAAAAGATAAGCAACAGGATAGCATGTGTGCAGGTGGATCTAAACTCGAGGCAGACTGGGAATGCAGCAAAAAGGAAGGATAACTTAGGACATCTTATGACTTCCAATATCTCTAATGATAAAGTTAGCATTAAGGTACTTTACCTGAATGCTCATAGCATTCATAACAAAGCAGATGAACTAATGGCACAGATCATAGTGCATGATTATGATGTGGTAGGCATCACAGAGACTTGGTTACGGGGGGGTCAGGACTGGCAGTTAAACCTCCAAGGATTTTCAACTTATCGGAAAGACAGGGAAGTCAGCAGAGGGGGTGGGGTGGCCTTGTTAGTTAAGAACAAAATTAAATCTATGGCACTGAATGACATAGCGTCGGATGATGTGGAGTCTGTGTAGGTGGAATTGAGGAATCACAAAGGCAAAAAAACCATAATTGTAGTTGTATACAGACCTCCTAACAGTGGTCAGGACCAGGGACGCAACATGTACCGGGAAATAGAGAAGGCATGTCAGAAAGGCACGGTCACAGTGATCATGGGAGATTTCAATATGAAGGTGGACTGGGTAAATAATGTTGCCAGTGGATCCAAAGAAAGAGAATTCATGGAATGCTTACAGGATGGCTTTTTGGAACAACTTGTCATGGAGCCCACATCTGGACCTAGTGCTTTGCAATGAACCAGACTTTATAAAAGATCTTAAAGTAAGGGAACCCTTAGGAAGCAACGATCATAATATGGTAGAGTTCAGTGTGCAGTTTGAAAGAGAGAAGGCAAAATCGGATGTAATAGTGTTACAGTTAAGTAAAGGTAATTATGAGGGCATGAGAGAGGAACTGACAAAAATAGACTGGAAGCAGAGCCTAGCGGGGAAGACAGGAGAGCAAAAATGGCAGAAGTTTGTGGGTATAATTAAGGACACTGTACAGAGGTACATCCCCAAGAAAAGAAAGACAGGAAATGTATTAAAGAAAAAGAGAGATCCTATAAAGTGGCCAAGAGCAGTGGGAAATCAGAAGATTGGGAAGGCTACAAAAACAGAGGATAACAAAAAGAGTAATAAGAAAGGAGAGGATCAAATATGAAGGTAGGCTAGCCAGTAATATTAGAAATGATAGTAAAAGTTTCTTTCCATACATAAGAAACAAATGACAGGCAAAATGAGACATTGGGCCACTTCAAAATGATGCTGGAAGCCTAGTGATGGGAGATAAGGAAATAGCAGGAGAACTTAATAAGTACTTTGTGTCAGTTTTCACAGTGGAAGACATGAGTAATATCCCAACAATTAAAGGGAGTCAGGGGGCTGAGTTGAGTATGGTTGCCATTACAAAAGAGAAAGTGCTAGAAAAGCTAAAAGGTCTTAAAATTGATAAATCTCCTGGCCCCGATAAGATACATCCTAGAGTTCTGATAGAGGTGGCAGAGGAAATAGCGGAGGCATTGGTTGAGATCTTTCAAGAGTCACTGGAGTCAGGGAAAGTCTCGGATAATTGGAAGATTGCTGTTGTAACCCCCTTGTTCAAGAAAGGATCAAGACAAAAGATGGAAAATTATAGGCCAATTAGCCTAACCTCGGTTGTTGGTAAAATTCTAGAATCCATCATTAAGGATGAGTTTCTAAATTCTTGGAAGAGCAGAGTCTGATTAGAACAAGTCAACATGGATTTAGTAAGGGGAGGTCATGCCTGACAAACCTGTTGGAATTCTTTGTAGAGGTGACAAGTAGGTTAGACCAGGGAAACCCAGTGGATGTGGTCTATCTAGACTTCCAAAAGGCCTTTGATAAGGTGCCACACGGGAGGCTGCTGAGCAACATGAGGGCCCATGGTGTTCGAGGTGAGCTATTGGGGTGGATTGAGGATTGGCTGTCTGACAGAAAGCAGAGAGTTGGGATAAAAGGGTCTTTTTCGGAATGGCAGCTGATGACAAGCAGTGTCCAGCAGGGTTCAGTGTTGGGGCCACAGCTGTTCGCATTATATATTAATGATCTGGATGAAGGGACTGGGGGCATTCTAGAGAAGTTTGCAGATGATACGAAGTTAGGTGGACAGGCAGGTAGTACTGAGGAATTGGGGAGGCTATAGAAGGATCTAGACAGTTTGGGAGAGTGGTCCAGGAAATGGCTGATGGAACTCAACGTGAGCAAAAGCGAGGTCTTGCACTTTGGCAAAAAGAATAAAAGCATAGACTACTTTCTAAACGGTGAGAAAATTTGTAAAGTACAAAGGGATCTGGAAGTGCTAGTCGAGGATTCTCTAAAGGTAAACATGCAGGTTGAGTCCGTGATTAAGAAAGCGAATGCAATGTTGTCATTTATCTCAAGAGGGTTGGAATATAAAAGCACCATTGTGCTACTGAGACTTTATAAAGCTCTGGTTAGGCCCCATTTGGAGTACTGTGTCCAGTTTTGGTCCCCACACCTCAGGAAGGACATACTGGCACTGGAACGTGTCCAGCAGAGATTCACACGGATGATCCCTGGAAGGGTTGGTCTAACATATGAGGCTGAGGATCCTGGGATTGTATTCATTGGAGTTTAGAAGATTAAGGGGAGACTTAATAGAAACATACAAGATAATACATGGCTTGGAAAGGGTGGACGCTAGGAAACTTTTTCCGTTAGGCGAGGAGACTAGGACCCGTGGACACAGCCTTAAAATTAGAGGGGGTCAATTCAAAACAGAAATGCGGAGACATTTCTTCAGCCAGAGAGTGTTGGGCCTGTGGAATACATTGCCGCAGAGTGCAGTGGAGACTGGGACGCTAAATGTCTTCAAGGCAGAGATTGATAGATCCTTGATGTCATGAGGAATTAAGGGCTACGGGGAGAATGCTGGTAAGTGAAGTTGAAATGCCCATTAGCCATGATTGAATGGCGGAGTGGACTCGATGGGCCGAATGGCCTTACTTCTACTCCTATGTCTTATGATCTTATGGTGTCTTTTTTTAACTTGAAGGCCTTTTGTTTGAGGCAATATCTGTTAGCTATAATCAAATTGGCCCTAAAGCCTTTCCAAGTCCAGACTTGTGCTTTTACGACCTTCGAAAAAAAAAAGCCAAGGACAGCATACCTTACTAAAGGAGCAGCTTCATTATGCCCAGTGTGATTCCTGACTTTTTCCACCCAGCACCTCCACATCATAGTTTGACATCATCATTATATATTATGTTGTTTATTCTCTCCCACGTTCAGACTGTTATGACTCTCTCTTCAGATCTTTTCCTGTCTTTGTGTAATTAACAGTTAGATCTCTCATGTATTTCAGTTAAGAAGAAGGATTATTAATCTGAAAGGGGAGCTTTGTTTTTCTCTCACTGCTGCTGTCTGATCTGCTGACTGTTTCCACAGCTGCCCGTGGTTCTTACAGCTGGTGAATGTGTCGCATTTTAGCATCACCAGCAGAGGGACCAATGTATAGCTCCATAAAGCTCCTCTGACAATACTTGCTGGTTGTCAAACTAGACAGAAGTCTGAAAGGCTGGAGATAATATCTCCTCATAATGTAAAGCTTCATGGACTCACCTACCAAGCCCCAGAATATGTGCCGGGATGTTAATCTAGCCCTCCGAACCAAACTACTCAACTCTGACCATTTCCATGCCCCAGGTGACTCATCCTTTCTCTCCTTCCAACAAGAGTGCATTGTGTATTTGGCTGGTGACAAGACTTGTAAATAGACTCGATTTCAGGGAAATGTCGAAGTTAGCTGAGTCAATCGCTTACTTAGTTTCCCAGTGACACGTTATCATACATGGCTAATGTTTGTTTTCCTCAACTAATTTGAGAACTTTTCTATTCAATGGTGAATATTCTGTGCTTTTGATAGCTCTGCTGCCATGTCCATTCTGTATTATACATCAATTTTCAGCCCGGAGTTATGCTTCAAACTGCACAGTGTCAGTCCTGGGATAGCTATACTTTTATTCCTTTTTATTCATTCATGGGATGAGGGTGTCATTGGTTAGATTAGCATTTATTGCCCATCCCTAATTGCCCAGAGGACAGTTGAGAGTCACCTACATTGTTGTGCGTCTGGAGTCACATGTAGGCCAGACCAGGTAAGGATGGCAGTATCCTTCAGTCACGGACATCATTGAACCAGATGGGTTTCTCCAACAATGGATTCATGGTCATCATCAGTCTCCTAATTCCAGATATTTAATGAATCCAAATTGCACCATCCACTGTGACAGGATCCAAACCTGTTTCCCCAGAATGTTATCGTGATCACTGAATTAATGGTCCAACAATAATACCACTCGGCTGTCACCTCCTCTACGTTAGCCTGTATTGATTGCACTATCTGCCAACTGCAAGTTGATACACACAAATCCCTGTCTCCAAATGAAGACTAAGGAGTTCTCACAGGAAGAAAGATTATACGGTTTATGGTTGCATTAAATAGACAACAGGACAAAGCAGTCACAGAGTGTGGTGCTGGAAGAGCACAGACAGTCAGGCAGCATCTGAGGAGCAGGAGAGAGTCGATGTGTCATCAGGAAAGCAGCCCACTTGTGTGACAAAAACCAAAAGAACCACGGATGGTGTAAATCAGACAGAAAAACAAAAGTTGCTGGAAAAGCTCAGCAGGTCTGGCAGCATTTGTTAACATTGATTTCTCTCCACAGATACAGCCAGACCTGCTGAGCTTTTCCATCATGTGTGACATCCCATTGAGTATCTCCAGTGTTCACTCCCTCCACCACTGAAGCATATTGGCAGTGGCCTGTACAATCTACAAGATGCACTACAACAACTCAGCAAGGCTCATTCAACAGCTCTTTCCAAAACCACAACCACTACCTTCTAGTAGGGACAAAGACGGGAGATGCATGGGAACATCATCACCTGCAAGATCCCCTCCAAGTCAGATAACATTTTGATTTTGAAATATTTTTCCATTCCTTCATCGTTGCTGGGCCAAAAGCCTGAAACTCCCTTCCTCACAACACTGTGGGTGTATCTGCACACCAGGAGCTGTGGGAGTTTGGATAGTTGGCTCACCTATCACCACCACCACCACTTTCCCAAGGGCAATTCAAAATGGGTAAGAAATGTTGGCCCAGCCGATGATGCCCACTGCCGAGAACAAATCTCATGAAAGCTTGAATGATCCAATATCTAATATCATGTCTTTGTCTACTTTGAAAGAATTACTCAGTGCAGTAGCTCATTTGACTCAACAAACTCCAGTTGAATCATAGAATCCCTACAGTCTGTAAGTAGGCCATTTAGCCTATCGAGTCCATACCAACCGTCCAAAGAGAATCCTACCCTGATCCAACCCCTACCCTATTCCTGTAACCCTGCATTTACCCTGGCAAATCCACCTCGCCTGCACATCCCTCAACACCATAGTCAATTTAGCACGGCCAATCCACCCTAACCTGCACATCTTTGGACTGTGAGAGGAAACCAGACACCCGGAGGAAACCCTCGCAGACTAAGGAAGAATGTGCAAGCTCCACACGGAAAGTCACCCAAGGCTGGAATTGAACCCGGATCCCTTGCGTTGCAAAGCAGTATTGCTAACCACTGAGTCACTGCACCACAGTAAAGCTTGAAAGTAAGTATCCAATTTACCCCAGAATAACCAAATAAATCTACCCCCTATCCCAGATCGTGAGCCTGCCACCACCACAACTTTCCGAGTAGCCCATGTGAGTGTAGATTGTTGTGATATGGGTGGGCATCATTGGTTTATTGCCGAGAATTTATAATCAAATGGGCTACTTGGAAAGCTGTGGTGGTGGCTGGGTCATGATCAGGATAAGGGGTAGATTTGTTTGGTTATTCTGGGGCAAATTGGATACATCCCATTCAGAAGATAGTGAAGGACTTTCTTCTTGAACCAGGCCAGGCAATGTGACGTTCCCATGTTACTGTCAAGCAGGAGTTTAGAGATTTCAATGATAACACCCATCACCATGCGCTGGATTTAACCGTAAATTAGTAAAGTGACAATTTTGGCAAGGGTTTCTCCCTGTGTGTCTTTTTACATGTTACCTTCCCAAACATATCTATCCACATGCCTCCCCTTCCACCACCCCCCCCCCCCCCAGCACCTCATGCATGTTATTCTCCTTCTACCCCAGGTGGATATACTGACCATTGCCCAGGCCTCCCAGCATTCCTAGTGTAAGTGCCATCTTTAAATTGTTGGTCAATTGTTAGCTGTCC
Organism: Hemiscyllium ocellatum; assembly: GCF_020745735.1. Lineage (NCBI taxonomy): Eukaryota > Metazoa > Chordata > Chondrichthyes > Orectolobiformes > Hemiscylliidae > Hemiscyllium > Hemiscyllium ocellatum. The sequence continues at coordinate 7,253,527 of NC_083410.1, read as the reverse complement.
ACAGCCTCAATGCACAGTTCCTTCAAATTACCACAGTTTGAGAAACATAGAAAATGGGGACAGGAATAGGCCATTCAGTCCTTTGAGCCTGTTGAGCCTGTCCATATGATCAACCAACTCAGTACCCTATTCTCACATTTTCCCTATACCTTTTAATCCCTTTAGTCCAAAGAATTACATTTAAATCCTTCTTGAAAAGATTTCATGATTTGTCAACTGCTTTCAGTGGTAGAGAATCCCATAGGCTCACCACTCTTAAGCATTGTTGGATTTTGTTGACCATTCTGAAGTATTTTTTGCATGGATTATGCCAATCTTCACCAGATGTTTCATGGGTGGAATCTTCCTCTCTGCCTGCAGGTGATCCTGGAGGTGGAAGAGGCATTTATGAGGTGAGGTGGTGTTGTGCCTAGACTTCATTGCTTGTTGGCTTCTAACAGAATTAGAGCAGAAAATGTGTTGCGGGAAAAGTGCAGCAGATCAGGCAGCATCCAAGGAGCAGGAGAATCCTGAAGAAGGGCTCGTGCCCGAAACGTCGATTCTCCTGCTCCTTGGATGCTGCCTGACCTGCTGTGCTTTTCCAGCAACACATTTTCAGCTCTGATCTCCAGCATCTGCAGTCTTCACTTTCTTCTAACAGAATTACACTTTGGACGGGAATAGCCACAGCTCACGTTCCTGCCAATTGAGGCCCTTAGCTGGCCATTTAATGATTGTTGAAAGGCTTTGTCCTGTTGCCACCTGATCTACCCATCTACAGATGGGCTCCTCTCCATGTGATGTGTGTGAGACAACTTGAAACCTTACAGTGACCATGTGATCTTGCAGGGGCAGAGGGAGGGATGTGACTATCCCACAATCAGAGACTCAAAACCTGACTGTGGGATTGGATATAAGGAGGTGTAGGAGAAAGAGTTGCCATTCCTTTGCTACTGACATCCCTCACTCCTTGTACCATGCATCCAACCCCCAGCCCACAATCCCCACATCTCCCCCACCCCATCTCCCCACCCAACCTGCTTAGTTGTGACCTGGGACACTGCAACCTGGGCATGCCAAGGGTTAGCATTGGGCAGCACCACAGCCTCCTCAATGATGATGCCGAATGCAAGAGCTACCAGGCTTAGACCAATGTACAGTTCTTACTAGATGGGGCTTTTAACACCCACCACTCCCCTCAAGGGCCTTGGTTTGAAGGCACCTTCCTTCACTGATTCAGCCCAATTGGTGTCGGTGTTGGATTGGTCTTCTTCAAAAGGAGGGTCGTGGGTCTCTCAGCAGCTCCCCAGGCAGCAGCCCACAGCCCAGAAACCACACCAAGATTCTAGCCGACATTTCTGTTGCCTCTGTTAATGGTCAACACATAAGAAAGCACACAAATGACTCTTCCAAAGCCAAGTTCCACAAAACTGTTCACACCCCAATAGAAAACCTTGATGGGAGTTCCGTACAATGAGGTTCATAAAATGCTACGATTGTCAATGTTGTTACATGGGTGCAAATGTTGGAACATGAGCAAGATAAATTGATCAGAAACTAATTTAAAATTACGAAATAGTGTAGGGGCAAGAACCATTTTCATCCATATTACAGTTTTTGACATTTTGGCTGCAGCAGAGTTTTCCATCAATATGAACATTTCACATGCGCAAGTAATTGCTAAAAATATTTTTATTCACTTGTGGGATATGGCAATGTGGCCATGGTAGTTAATGGTCCATGACCTCTGCAGGGAGTCCCCCTAAGCAAGAAATGATATTTTCTCTGCATTAGAAATTGAAAATCTTCTCTTCAGAAGTAAAGTCTCTTTGCACCAACATCACCAACAACTAGTTGCGTTGATATTGTGCCTTTTTTAAAAAAAAGTTATTGATGGAATGTTGGCAACGAATGCTGGACTTGCTTGCAATTTCCACATCCCAATAAAGAACGTAAAAGGCACAATGTTATGTGATTCGATGTTGATGCTTGATTGGGCTAAAACATCCCAAGGTGCATTGCTCAGAGTCAGACATGAACCAATGAAGGAAGCAGAGAAAGGAGGCACTGGAATGCATTTCCAAAAATTTGAAGGATGCTTTGAAAGAGTGATACAGAGAGCAAGGGAATTCCAGAGCTTTGACTTGTGTAGCTAAAGACAGAGCTGCCAATGGTGGAGTGAATGAAGTCAATGATGGAAATAAGGCCAGTCTCAGAGGAATGCAAAACTCCTAGGGCTGTGGGAAATTATAGTAGTGGGGGGATTGGGATGAAAAAGAAAGCCAGGAAACTGAATGATAATTAAGGAACCAAACAGGATTGATGAGGTAAACACATGCAAATTTGGATACAATAACAACACCTCAAGTTTTCAGAAAGTAGAAGTTAGGAGGCGAACCAGGAGAGTATTGGAACCATTAAGGCTGGACGTTACAGAAATGCATATGACACTTTGACCAGAGGATTGGTTGAGAGGGGGTGAACAGCTTATGCAGGTGGAAGTATATGCGAGGTCAACTAAAGATGGGCAATAAATATTGGCTCAGTCAACAGCACCCACATCCAGGAATGAAAAGATCTTGATACTGGAGCAGATTTGTAGTAAGAATGTCCCCTTTTGGTTCAATAGGATAATATTATGATGAAGTGGAAAATAATTGAGGTGTTACTATCCCTGCAACTCGATATCTAACTCATTAAAAGTGAAGGGAGTCAAGACCTTGGCTCTTTGCAAACATTTTAAAGACAGTTATCTGGCAATTACAGTTAGAGAAAGATCCTATATAAACGTAATGCCTACAGTAGTGGAGCACTGTGTCCAGTTCTGGTCGCCCTGCTATAGGAAGGATATTATCAAATTGGAGACTGTTCAGAAAGGATTTACCAGGATGTTGCTGGGAATGGAGCGATGTAAAAAGAGGATGGATGTGCTGGGACTTTCTTCACTGGAGCTTAGGATGGTGAGGAGTGACCTTATAGAGATTTATAAAATCATGAGGGACATGGATAGGGTGAATGTCAGAAGTCTTTTCTTTGAGGTGGGACAGTTCAAAACAAAGGGGATAGTTTTAAGGTGAGAGGAGAAAGATTTAAAAAGTTGCGAGGGGAAATTTCCACAGAGGTTGGTTTGCGTGTGGAATGAATTTCCTGAGGAAGGGGTGGATGAGGATATAGTCACAACATTTAAAAGACATTTGGATAAGTACATGAATAGAAAATGTTTGAAGGGATAGATGCCAAACGCAGGCAGGTGGGACTAGTTTAGTTTGGGAACAAGGTGGACTGGTTGAACCAAAGGGTTTGTTTTCATGCTGTGTGACTCTATGACTCTATGCCACTAAGAGAACTTGGATTTAGTCTGAATCCAATTCCACTTGGGAACGCAGGTGTTTTCAGCAGGGAGCGTGGAAAAACCAATAAGAAATTCAAAAGGTGTAAACAGTTCTTTGGCAAAAAGTGCATTTGGTTCAAGTTCAAGCTCAATGGAAACTGTGGGTTGGACTTGCAATAAGGTACCAGTGGAACAAACCTTTGCACTGGAAATGTGTGCAGAGATTTTTATTTAAAGGACCTGCCTTGACAAAACTACGGCCTGTATTTTCGCCATGACAAAGAGCCTCTCTGTTGTGCTGAAAATGATGGAAGTGACCAAAATCAGCAAGTTCCATCCTACAACCATGACGCTTGCTATTTTTCTCAGGATGGGACATGTTTTCTGACAGGGTAGACAGGAAGAAACGTTTCCTCTTCATGGGATCAATGCCTGGGGTGGTATAGATTTAATGAAAGTTTCGAGGATTTGTGAGAAAAAACCCTTTTTCGCCCAGAGGGTGGTGGGAATCTGGAAATCCCTGTCTGTAAGGGGTGGGAGGGGCAAAAACCCTCATCACATTGAAGAAATCTTGTGATGCCAAGATACATTCAGCTATGGGTCAAGTGCTGGAAAATGGGATGAGGATTGCTTTTGACGCAACAGGCCGATGGGCCTTTTATTGGATGGTAGACCACCATGATTCTATGTATATGCAGTTCATGGTGGTCATTTAAATGGTTAGGTTAATCCAGTGAAATGCGATTTGCAAACCTTGAAGTGTTTAACATGAGTAGTGTAAATGAATGCATGAAAGTACAGCTTGGAATTTGATGGATATTTTTGGGTAGGCAGGATACCTCTTTGAATCTATTCATGGGATAGCTTTAGTGGAAGCCAAATGTCCCTTAAGGGAGGCGAGGATTTTTTTGGAATGGTTTAAAGTAGACATAAACATGCAATAAAAAAACACATAAACTCTTCGCTGGAACTGTCAGCAGACTGGTCAAAATCAACATGTCGGTGGAAGAGATATTTCACAAAACAAGGAATGGATGCATTCCAACAAGTAAGAACATTTTCAAGGAACAACCAACCATCGATGGTTAACGAGAAAAGACAAAGATGATATCAAATATAAAGATAAAACACATCATTGGGCAAAAATGAATTGTGTGATAAATGATCGGACTGAATACAAATGGCTAAAAAAAATGTAGCTAACAACTACAGAATGGGAGAAAGATAATGGAAACATAAAAACAGCCATTAACTGTTTCCGTAAATATTTCTAAAAAGTAAACAGTTAACACAATGAGAGTCTCCAAAGAGTTACGCTGGCTATCTAAATGGGTGCAGAAAGATGGTCCATGTGCCCAGCAGATTAAAACTTCAGGGTTTACATTCCAAGGTGACCGAAATCCAACTTGAATGGGGATGGAAACAACTAGCTGCCTCAGCAAAGGGAGCAATGTGAATCCCAGTCCATTCCAATCCCGATCCTGTGGAAGTGGGACATTTTCGAGGGTGACACTGGCAATATTTGCCATCCTCGGGTGTTTTGCCACGACAGTGAGGCCCCCTGTTGTGGTAGAAGTCTGCGCTCCTTTGTTTAACTGGACTTTTCTTATTCTCAAGCAACGCATTCTTGAATAGACCGCACTCATTGCATCATGCAATATTAAGCTGCACCGAAGGATTGAGTCAATCGGAGGTTCATATGGATGTGGAAATACCAGGGAAACCCCTGCTTCAATATCCTCTCTGCTGGGCAGAGAAACACGAAATTAGTCAGCACCCCTGGACTAGAGAGGAAAGGAGAGTCAGCCAGAGTTCCCACGGTTGATTAATGTCTAAAAGCTTATGTTGGATTTTAGAATGGAATTGTGTGAATCTTTGGTATCTTGTGTAACTCTTGTGTAACGAGTGAGAATTGGCACTTTGATAAGACCCCAGAGTTCTATCAACATACCTAGGAGTGAATTCAGCGATGGTATTGAACCTAATATTTTTCAATCAGTAAACTTCATTGACTCAGAGAGATGTACAGTACAGACGTAGATCCTTCAGTCCAACTCATCCGTGCTGACCAGATATTCCAAACCAATCTAGTCCCAATAGCCAACATTTAGCCCATATCCCTCTATATTCTTCCTATGCATATACCCATCCAGATGCCTTTTAAATGCTGTCATTGTACCAGACTCCATCAATTCCTCTGGCTACTCACTCCATACATACGTCACCCTCTATGTGAAAAAATTACCCATAGGTCCCTTTTAAATCGCTCTACACTCACCTGAAACCTATGTCGAAAATGCGTTGCTGGTTAAAGCACAGCAGGTCAGGCAGCATCCAAGGAATAGGAAATTCGACGTTTCGGGCATAAGCCCTTCATCAGGAATGATGAAGGGCTTATGCCCGAAACGTCGAATTTCCTATTCCTTGGATGCTGCCTGACCTGCTGTGCTTTAACCAGCAACGCATTTTCAACTGTGATCTCCAGCATCTGCAGACCTCATTTTTTACCTGAAACCTATGACCTCTAGTTTCAACTCCTTTGTCCTGGGCAAAAGACCTTGGCTATTCACCCTGTCCATTCTCCTCATGATTTTATAAATCTCTATAAGGTCACCCCTCAGCTCTGGGGAAAATAGCCCCAACCTATTCACCCTCTAGTTATAGATCAAACTCTCCAACCCTGGCAACCACCTTGTAAATCTTTTCTGCACCTTTTCAAGTTTCACAACATCTTCCTTAAAGGAGGGAGACCGGAATTGCAATGCGTACAACATTCCATAAGTGTCTTAATCAACGTCCTGTACAATAAAATGCTGAGAAATTTTTTAGATTGCCATAATATTTTTTCCCTCTAGAGAGTGGGATGGCACAGTGGCTCAATGGTTAGCACTGCTGCCTCACAACACCAGGGACCTGAGTTTGATTCCAGCCTCAGGCAACTGTCTGTGTGGAGTTTGCATAATCTCCCCATGCCTGTGTGGGTTTCCTCCTGGTGCTCTGATTTCCTCACACAATCACAAAGATGTGCTGGTTAGGTGAATTGGCCAGGCTAAATTGCCCCAGAGTGTGCATGGATGTTTAGGTTAGGTGCGTCAGTCAGGGACAAATGTAAGAGAATGGGTCTGGGTGGGCTACTCTTCGGAGGGGTCCCTGTGGACTTGTTGGGGCAAAGGGACTGTTTCTAATTCTAAAACAAAAATATTCTAACCTGTTCACTAAGAAATGCAAGGAAGTAAACATGGCATGGAATCAATGCATGGAAATATTACTTGGATAAATATGAAGATATCTACTCTGCTTGCAAAAACAGGAAGACAGACTAATATCTGAATGGTCTTAAATTGGGAAAAATGTTTTTGTATATCAGTTGCTGAAAATATACAGGTTCAATAGTTAATGAAGAAGGCAACTGGTATGTTTGTCTTCACAGTGAGAGAATTTGAGTACAGGAGCTAAGATGTCTTGCTGCAACTGTACATTGTCCCTGTGAGGCTACACCCCAGAGCGTTGTGTGCAGTTTTGGTCTCCTTATCTCAGGAAGAATGTTCTGGCAATGGAGAGACACCAATGGTTTAGCAGATTGATTCCTGGGATGGAAGACTGATGAAAGAAAGAGAGACAGGCTTGATTAGGGCTATATTCACAAGTTTATAAAAACAAGGGAAATCTCATCAAAACCTATAAAATTCTAATAAGACTAGACAGAGTAAATGCAGGAAGGATACTCTCAGTAACCTGGAAATTTGGAACCAAGGGCCACAGTCGAAGGTTAAGGGGTAGACCAACTGAGGACAGAGATGAGGAGGAAGGTCTTCACCCAGACAATGGGGATGTTGGAGAATTCTCCACCACAGAAGGAGGTTGGGGCCAAAACATTGAGTGTTTCCAAGAAGGAGTTAGATATAGTTCTTAGAGGTGAAGGGATCAAAAAGATAAGGGGAGAGGAGGGGTGGATGATCAGCCATGATCACATTGAATGGTGAAACAGGCTCGATGGGCCAAATGGCCTACACCTGCTCCTAGTTTCTATGTTCCTTACCAACTTCAGCCTAACTGTGCCACATCACACACCATCCTTACCTCCCCTTTGGAATGCTACAGCATCTTACTCAGTGATAACAATTTTCCATTATAGAGTTAACAAGTTTCTGTGCAGCAGTGAGGGTGCACTGCTTGATGTCCCAAAGGTTAGATGAGTATAAAATCTGTCAGGTGTGTTATATATGAGCTTTCCAATGGCAACACTTTGAAGCTTTCCCTCATATCTCTCCAGTCAACATCTATCTTACTCAGCATCCCAAAAACAAATGATCTGGTCAGGAGTTTGGGTTACACAAAACCTGGATGGTATTTTGCAAGGTTTGCAAAGGTTTGTAGCTCAGGTTGAGGTTTAGGGTGTAGGTTTGCTCGCTGAGCTGTAGGTTTGATATTCAGATGTTTCATTACCTGGCTAGGTAACATCCTTCACTTGGAGGTCGCCACTGATGATGTTACCAAGCCAGGTAATGAAACGTCTGGATATCAAACCTACAACTCAGCGAGCAAACCTACACCCTAAACCTGGATGGTACCTTTCCTTGCTGAAAATGTGTTGCTGGTTAAAGCACAGCAGGTTAGGCAGCATCCAAGGAACAGGAAATTCGACGTTTCGGGCCAGAGCCCTTCATCAGGAAGGCATCAGAGCCCTTCATCGGGCTCTGGCCCGAAACGTCAAATTTCCTGTTCCTTGGATGCTGCCTAACCTGCTGTGCTTTAACCAGCAACACATTTTCAGCTCTGATCTCCAGCATCTGCAGACCTCACTTTTTACTTACTGGTACCTTTCCTTCAATGGGACAGCATCTTCACCAAGGCTGTATTCATATTTTTTGTGACATCCTTGTGACTTGAAAGATACTTCAAAAATATGGGTTATCTTTTACACTGAGTCAGCAGTTTGAGAAAATGAGTCATGAGAAATGTTCAAAGCCAGCATTGTGCTATCTCCCTCTGAAACACAGTTATCAATGGAATTATATAGTTGGGCTGGAAATAAAATATTTCATTCACATCTGTCTCACATTAGCTCCAGCTCTCAGAATTGCTTGCCACATTTGACAACATATTTTTGAATTAGTTGAGACAAGGGGAAGAATTCAGGATGGCTAATGCTGAGTGATTGAGCAATGGACATATTGCATACTATCTTGCATGCCCTGCCATTGTAGCAACTCTTTACATTCCACACAGGACATGTAATCTCCAAATTCCCTCCATCTTGGATGCAGTAATGGGTTTGGGAGATCATGGATTTGGGATCTGACATGTTTGGATCTCCAAAAATTTGGAAAAAGTGTTCCAACTGGTTTCTTGCAAAAATAAACATTTGTTTTTGCCCCAGGGGTTTGGTGTAGGCTTGGTCACCACAAACATGTGACTGAAGCTCATGTGGGCACTCTGTCAATAGCATTAGGTGTTTAGTCACACCAGACAACATGGACTGCTCATTTCCACATCTAGACTATTTGGGGGTTTGGGTTTGAGAAGCATATGGTAAATATTAGGAGTATTCATGCATTTATCAGACTAGTTAAAAAATAATGAGCTTTAAGTCTAGTGAGATGCATTTCTTTTGTATAGTGGAGGGGAATGAGTGAGGGGCGCATTGGAACTTTGTGAATGGAAATACTTGCAACTGATTGTTGGCATCTCAGCACCCTCCCCCTTAACCTATCATCTTCATCCCCTCCCCCACTCACCTATTGTACTCTATGCTACTTTCTCCCCACCCCCACCTTCCTCTCACTTATCTCTCCACCTTTCAGGCTCTCTGCCTGTATTCCTGATGAAAGGCTTTTGCCCGAAGCGTCGATTTTCCTGCTCCTCAGATGCTGCCTGACCTCCTGTGCTTTTCCAGCACCACTCTAAACTAGACTCTGGTTTCTAGCATCTGCAGTCATTGTTTTTACCTAGGAATATTTGACAAGTCAGTTCCCAGAGTGAAACCTGGCTTGATGGAATCTTGAGTTGCTTAAGAGAAAAACGTCCAGGTAGTCAGGGAATCTGAGCCTGTTTGATATGAAATTGTGATGTTTGAAAAGTTTTATTGCTGCTATTTATTATTGCGGTGGTCAGTCATTGACAAGAGGCTGCTGATGTACTTTTTAAAAATAACTAATAGCACACAAGTGGAAATTACACAAGTGCTGCCTTACAGTGCTAGGAACCTGGGTTCGATTCCAGCCTTGGGTGATTGACTGTGTGAAGTTTGCACATTCTCCCCGTTTCTGTGTGGATTTCATCCTGGTGCTCCAGTTTCATCCTACAGTCTAGAGATGTACAGGTTAGATGGATTGGCCATACTAAATTGCCTATGGTGTGCAGGCTAGGTGGATTAGCTATGGCAAATACAGAGTTGGGGAAGGGGGTGGATCTGGATAGGCCGTTCTTCAGAGGGTTGCGTGGACCCGATGGGCTGAATAGCCTGCTGCCACACTGTAGGGATTTTATTTGAAACCGTTTTATTACAAATATCAGGAAATAAAGGTACTCTCAACAATGATCATGCAGACACTTCAGTGAAAGGTCTCCCTGTCTCCATTTTAAAGTTCCTTTTTCAGTTGGCACAATTGGAATTGCTTTCTGGAGCTTTCTTCTATCTAACTTTTGGATATTCTCTGTGAAAACAGGCAGGTTTGCCAAAACCTCTACATCCAGCAGATTTTCCAGTTAGTTTTCCTTTCATAGCTTGGCATTTCAGACGTCACTGTCTCCTATCAAACAGGCACAGACTCCCTGACTATCTGGATGTTTTTCTCTTAAGCAACTCAAGACTTCTTCCTCAGCCCTGACTGTCTGCAACTGTTAAACTTAGGTAGACAGGCAGGAGGCTGGAAGAACACAGCAAGCCAGGCAGCATCAGGTGGTGAAGAAGTCAATGTTTGGGTGTAACCCTTCTCCAGGACAACACCAAGGGCAAGCCATCAAGGAGCTGAGAGACATTGACCTCATAAGGTGCCTCTTCCTCACATGGAGGTAAGGCAGTTCCAGTAGTTGCCCAGGATGGAGAAGGGATTCCATACAGGCCTCCCAGCAGTCTCCTCTCAGGACATTCAACAGATGCGCCATCACTCCACCTCCATCCTATCTGCTATCCCTCACTCTGTGGATGAGCAAAGGAGAATGAACCTACATCTTACTGTGATTATGCAGCTCACTGGTGAGGGCATACCTCCAATATTGTGTGCCAATTGGTCTCTTGATTTGAAGAAGGATGTTCTTGCTATGCAGGGAGCATGGTTTCAAATACAAAGGAGAAAGACTCCAATTATCCACCCTATCCATTCCTCTCAAAATCTTATATACCTCTACCCGGGTGCCCCTCAGCCTCTGAAACTCAAGTGACAAAAGTCCAAGTTTGTCCAACCCCTCCTTATGGTTAATACACTCCAATCCAGGAAACATCTTAGAACACTTCTTTTTCACCCTCTCCAAAGCCTAGTCATCCTTCTTATCATGTGGAGATCAGATTAAAACAAAAACAGGAAGTGCTCAGCATGTCTGGCAGCTTCTAGAGAGAGAAGCATAAGGAATATTTCAGGGTCAACAGGTCTAAGGTTGGGCACAATGGTACTGGGGAGCCTGGCTTTAAACATACTTGGTTTCAGCATAACTCAAAGTGTCAATACATTTAAAGGTCAGAAAATTGTTCTAAATTCTTTGGCTTTCAAAGTGTACTCCGAAAATGTCCCAATTAAGAGGCTACAAGTTAGCCAGAAGCTGCACAAGTGCTGCTGTCACAATAGATTCTTCTCTGCACGATTGTAGGTATTGTCATTGTGAGTTAATAATATTTAATGAGGGAACAGTTACATTCTGGTAATTGATCTCTGCCCATGGCATTTAGACAGTGCTGCCGAACAAAGATGGCTGGAACAGTAGCTATATTTTGCTAGACATTCCTGGAATGGAGACAGTTTGTACTACAAAACCACAGAAGTTTACAACACAGAAGGGGGCCATTTGGTTCCTTGTTAGAGAAAAAGCAAAAATAATCCTACTGCTCTACACACTCCCAAAGGTCCTGTCCATTCCTTTGCTTTAAATATTTATCCTACTTCCCCTCAAAATAAATGCAAGTCTCCTTCTAAAGTACACTGTGTAGCAAAGGCACTCATTGCTCTAGCCTTCCCTGAACTTCATTTTCTTAGTAACAATTTTAAATTGATGGCCTTTCATCATTGAATGATCAACTGGTGTGAATACCCTTACCCTTTTCATGCCATGTGATTTCTTATTCATTTTCAAATTAAAATTATAATGTATACTTAGGCACTTTCATAGAATCCATACAATGTGGAAAGAGGCCATTCAGCCCTTTGAGTCTACACCAACCCTGAAAACAGCATCCCACCCAAACCCAGCACCCCACCCTTTAAGCCTGCACTTAACATGGGTGGTCTATTATGGGCAATTTATCATGGCTGATCCACCTTACCTGCACATCTTTGGTCAGTGGGAGGAAGCCCACATGGATACAGAGAATGTGCAAAGTCTGCACAGACTGTCACCCAAGGCTGGAATTGAATCCAAGTCCCTGGCACTATGAAGTAGCAGTGCTAACTACTGAGACACTACTGCCTCAATGCATTCTCAATAAGAAAACTGGAACTAACAGGATCAAATTGCCTTGTTAAAATATTCCTTGAACAAATAAAGGCCTGCAATTAGCTTTACATGCTGAATATTAGCCAGGGCGCTGGGATGGGCTCCTGAATCATCTTCAAATTAGTGGCAATTCTACCCGGATTTGCAAAGGTAGACAGGGTTTACCATCTCCACCAAGTCGGCAGCTCCAAAGTCCCAGAAAGCTGCTCTTTTGTTAGAGGAAGAGAACAGAGGGCTGCTGTCTCATCAGAGAGAGGAAGTCGGTGGTGATTTAACACGAGGGTAATCACACCCCAGTGAGGGGGTAAAGTTCAGAAAGCAGGATCTTCATGTTATCCTCAACAACTACAGGAATTGTACCTGCACTATTGGTCTCACTCTATATCACAAACCAGCCATCCAGCCAACTGACCCCCCAGGACTAAAATTGTCAGAGCCTTAACACACCATAGCATTGCTCTCTCTCTTTAGAGACACAACTGGTAGCAACCTTACATTGAGGGTCAGCACACCTCAGCCGAAGGCAGAGGTTGAGAAGGACAGTCCTTCATGGTAACTTCAGTCACTGTGGGAATTGAAGCCACGCTGTTAGTGTCATTCTGCATTACAAACCAGCCATCCAGCTAACTGAGCGAAGCAACTCGATTGTGGCAAGTCAGCTTGGATCATACGGTGCTCAATTCTCTGGAGTGCAAATTAAACCCACAACCTCTGACCCTCCACCATGCTCCCAAAGCCAGTTTCAGATGATTGCATCACCATCCTGTATCTTCACTGAGCAATACAGTTGTCAGTGCCGAATTAGAAATAATTGGTCACTCTCACTTCACATCCAATGGAAATTCAAATGCTGGTGCTAGCATTATTTTACATATTCTTCTAGTCAAAATGCTAAAGAGATGTTCACTAATTTGTCTGTTTGGTTTGGAATCCCAGATTTGTAGGGGCTGTTGTGGTAGGGTTGTACAGTCCCTACCCTGGGAGCAGGAGGCCTGGGTGTAGGTCTGATCTGTTATGGAGGTGTGTAATAACATCTCTGAACAGGCTGATTAGAAACATTTCTGGTCCCCAAGTGTCAGAATTGGAAGAACAGCCCTCAATAATCTAACACCAATACTTCTGGTTAATATCTGAATGAGTTGACTTGTTAGTGATTAGCATTTTAACTGTTATCATAGAATCATAAATCATAGAATCATAACTGTTATCATAGAATCAGTGTGGAAACTGGCCCTTTGGCCCAACAAGTCCACACCAATCCTCCGATGAGCAACTCACCCAGATCCATTCCCCCACCCTATTTTTCCTATATTTATCCCTGACTAATGCACCTAACCTCAACATCCCTGAACACTATGGGCAATTTAGCATGGCCAATTCAGCTAAACTGCACATCTTTGGACTGTGGAAGGAAACCAGAGCACCAGGAGGAAACCTACGCCGTCACGAGATGAATGTGCAAACTCCACACAGGTAGTCATTCGAGTTTGGAATCTAACCTGGGTCCCTGGTGCTATGAGGCAACAGTGCTAACAGTCAAATAAATACCAGATTAACCTCTCCAGTTTGTGTAACTCCATGTTCAATGAGCTACAAAAATTGTATGGTGATGCATGAGTGAAACAAGATTGAAAGGCTCACTTACTAAAGTTTTTTGAGGAACTATCAACCAGAGTAGATAGAGAGATAGTAGATATGTTGAATTTAGATGTCCAGGAAGTGTTCGATGAGATGCCTCACAAAACGTTAAGTCGTGAGATAGGAGCCCACACTGCTGGAGGTAAGATATTAGTATGGATAGAGACTCTGCTAATGGGGAGAAAACAGATGAGTGGTAACAAGAGGTTTTTTCATGTTGACAACTCATGGAGTCAGGGTTGGGACCCCAACTTATTGGAGAGCCTAGGATCGGAGAGCCTGGCCTCAAATTAAAACTGAGGTAAGAGGAATTTATTCTTTCAGAAGGATGTGGGTCTTTGGAACTCCTTGCCACAGACAGCTGTGAGGGCAGAGTCCTTGTGTATATTTAAGGTTGAGACAGAGAGATTCTTGATCAGTCGATGAATCAAGGGTTACAGGGAAAGGATAGGAAAGTGATTGTGAGGAATATCAGATCAGCCCATGGTCTTATTGAACAGTGGGGCAGGTTGGAGGGACCAAATATCCCTATATCTTAAGGTGTTATGAAAGATAACCCAGTGACGAAAATTGTTAGGTTTCATTCAGTGTAATGACCAGGGTAGCTGAAGCACCATCTTTGGAATGGAGGAGGCTGACAGTTTTAATCGAGGGGGTCAGTTAGCTGAGTTGGCTGGTTGGCTGGTCTGTGATACAGAATGATGCTAACAGTGTGGGTTCGTTTCCCGCACCGGCTGAGGTTGCCATGAAGGGATCACTTCTCAATGTCACCCTCATTTGAGGCTTGGTGACCCTCAGTTAAAATCACCACCAGCTGCCTGTCTCTAAGACAAGAGCAATGGGATGGTCTTCTTTCACCATGGTGCCTTTTACAGAGACAAGGTGGGGTCAAGTAACCAGCGGGCACAGATTTAAATCAATTGGGAGAAGGATTAAAGAGGAATAATTTGTTTCATACCTGAATCTCAGAGTATGGCAGAGACAGAAAAACCTTTGGAATCAGAAGTGTCCTTTGAATTGGTTAACTCTTGCATTAGTTTTGCCAACCTTTCAGAGAAAACACTGCCCAGATCAGAATTGTCACTACCCATCAGTGGGGGAACTGACTGATGAAAAGATCTGTGGGCATTACTTCCAAAAAAAAGAAAATGAAAATCTAGATATGGACTAAACTGCTTTACATAGCAGTGAGATGGATGGATAAGGCTGGCTAGGAAGTGACAGGCTAGGGTGTGTGAGTCAGCCATGCAGAGCAGGAAGTGACAGGCTAGGGTGTGTGGGTCAACCATGCAGGTCAGGAAGTGACAGGCTAGGGTGTGTGGGTCAACCATGTGGGCCAGGAAGTGACAGGCTAGGGTGTGTGGATCAGCCATGCAGGGCAGGAAGTGACAGGCTAGGGTGTGTGGGTCAACCAAGCGGGCCAGGAAGTGACAGGCTAGGGTGTGTGGGTCAACCAAGCGGGCCAGGAAGTGACAGGCTAGGGTGTGTGGGTCAACCATGCAGGGCAGGAAGTGACAGACAAGGGTGTGTGGGTCAACCATGTGGGCCAGGAAGTGACAGGCGTGGGTGTGTGGATCAGCCATGCAGGGCAGGAAGTGACAGGCTAGGGTGTGTGGGTCAGCCATGCAGGGCAGGAAGTGACAGGCTAGGGTGTATGGGTCAACCATGCAGGGCAGGAAGTGACAGGCTAGGGTGTGGGGGTCAACCATTTCTCTTGGCAACTCCTGCCAGACCTGCCATGTTTTCCAGCAGCTTCTGTTCTTGTTTATGATGTACAGCATCTGCAGTTCTTTTGTTTTTCATGGAACTTGATGTGAATTATTGCAAAAGCTAATGTCCTTTAGGGTATGAAACTGCTGTTTTGACCTGGTCTGGCTTAAATGTGACTCCAGGCCCACAGCAATGTGGTTGACTCTTAGCTGCCCTCTGGGCAACTAGGAATGGGCAATAAATGGGCCGAGCCCACATGAGGTGCGAATGCCTGATGCCAGTGAATGAATTTTAAAAATGATGTTTACTCGACACTCAAACTGCTGAAGTGACTTTGCTTGGCTTTTATCGTAATCCTAATTTTATTACTTTAATGGTTGTTGCTGACTCCTCTATATCCAAGAAATTAATGGCCTCTTCTGTACCATCAGTGATCTCTTCTGAGGTGACTCTTACCTCAAGCTTAGATTGAAACTGTGAAGAACATTGTTCCATCAATTAATATGGGCCGACAATGCAATTTAACTTTTCAGTTCTTCATTGGATGCGTGCACTGTTGGCTGGGTCAGCCCTTAGACTTTGCCCATCCCTGATAGTCAAGGTAAGATGGGGGTGAGCTGTCTCCTTGTACAGTTGCAATCCCTGGTGTAGAGTGTCACTCTCAGAGCTGTTAGGAAGGGAGTCTCAGAGTTTTTAGACCTAGTACCTTGAATCCCCGGGATGGTATCAAGCTTCTTAGCTCTTGTTGGAGCTGCAATTATTTAGGGAGAATTCTGGCACACCCCTGATTGATGATTTGCTGGTGGTGGACAGTCTTTAGGGAAATACGAGATGAGTTACTCACTACACAGTTATTAACCTTTGACCAGCTCTTGCGGCCACAATATTTATATAGTTAGTCCAGTTTCCTTTCTAGTCAATGGTAGCTCCCAGGATGTTGATAATGGAGAAATTCAGCAATGGTAAGACTAATGGATCTCAATAAGTGAAGATTTGATCCTCATTTGTTGGAGCTGGTCATTGGCTGACACTTATATGATATAAATGTTACTTGATATAGAGTCTTAGAGCCATCGCCAAGTTATAGGAAGACTATTTTTATACTGGGGAGGGTTCAGAAAAGATTTACCAGGATGATTCTGGGAACGGAGGGTTTGAGATATAAAAATAGACTGGATATGCTACGGCTTTTTTCACTGGAGCATTGGAGTTTTAGGGGTGAAGTTTGGAAATCATTAGGGGTATAGAAATGGTGAGTAGCAAGGGCTGTTCCACTAGGGAAGGGCAATTCAAAACAGTGGGCGAGATGTGGTTAAGGTGAACGAAGAAAGTTTTATAAAGAATATGAGGGGCAACTTTTTTATATCGAGTGTGGTTCGTGAATGGTAATAACTGCCAGAGGAAGTGGTGGATGCAGGTAAAGTTACAACCTTTAAAAGACATTTGGATATATGCCTGAATTTGAAAGGACTGGGGGGATATGGGCCAAATGCAGACAAGTGGGATTAGTTGAGACTGGGAACACAGTCAGCATGAACAACATGGGCTGCTACAAATTGAAGTGGAAGATTGCTTTAGCAACCAGTATGCAGCAGAATAAGGTGAATGCAGAACTCTGAGTGAATTCACACTTCCCGGGGACACTAATAACATGGAGGAAAAGGACGAAATGGAGGTGGAGCGTTCTCCTGTAACACAGACAGTGAATTTATGTCATCCTTTTCTTCAGGATTTTGTGAACGTGGGTGGAGTCTCAGAAGGTGGAGCAGACCAGCTCATGGATCGAGTCCTGGAGCAGGGAAAGTACTGTACCTAGGCATCCTGTGTGTAAGATGGTGTCGAGAGGCGACACTACAATTATTTGAGCACACGTGACAATAAAGGCTGTTCTGTTCAATCCTACCACATTAACTTTCAGCTATCCTTTTGCTGTCATTCATGTGTTTCTGGCAATTCCATGCACTCTGCAGAATCTTGGAAACCCTGCTAACTAATATTGTCATGTTGAAGTCATCTTGCATCATTATGTCTGTGATGAGGGAGATTTGAGCCAAACAGAACATCTTGACTCTCTCAGACAAATCGTTAAATACAAACAGTTCAACTTTAGATTAATGTGAACATCCTCACGCATCCACTTTGATCTGCAATCTTCTGTGTCTTACTAACACCAAGAAGCAACATCACATATGTTATCCTTCTGGAAAGATCATGAAAACTGGTGGTGTGCTATGGAAAGTTGAAATGGCTTGGAATTAATACAGTAGCTTAGATTGGGAGGTGGTGCTGTAATGGCATTGTTACTGGACTAATCTAAGGTGGTCTTCCAGAGACATGGATTTGAACCCTAATGCAACAAATGATGACTATGAAATCATTGTCGTAATGAGGTACATTAATATAATTTATTGACAGAAATATGTTATCTTAGTCTGGTCTGGCCTGGCCGACAAATGACTCCTGATCTACAGAAATGTGGTTCACTCTTAAATGCCCTCTGAAACAATTTGGCTCGCTGTGTTCTTCCAATCTCCTGCTCGTCTACTTTGGATTCCAGCATCCGCAATTTTTTTTGTCTCTGAAACAATCCAGCATTAACTTGTATCAAACCATGACGATATTTGAGAAAAGGAGGAATTCACATGGGCTAAATGGTAGCAGCCAAGGCATGGGTAATGGCAAAAGGCCTGTCAACTCTACAAAGTTTCCCTGTCTAACATCATGTCAGAGATGTCCCACAGACCAGCAAAACAATCGCCTAATACAGTCATTCTCACAGAATCATGCCTCACAAATGATGTCCCAGACACCAGCGTCAACATCCCGAGGTAAGTACAGTGCCATTGACAGGACAAATTGAATCCCTCGCTATCAACATTCCAAGGTGACCACTGACCAAATACTAAACTGGATTAGCCATTATAAATACAAAGGCTGCAAGAGCAAGAAATAAGTCATCTCCTGTTTCCCCAGAGTCTGTCCACCATCTACAGGACACAAGTCAGAGCTCTGGGTTGAAATAATCTCCATTTGCCTGGATGATTACAGCTCCAACATCACTTAAGGAGCTTGACAGTGTTGCAGGAGAAAGAATCTTCGAGTAAAAAATGAGGTCTGCAGATGCTGGAGATCACAGCTGCAAATGTGTTGCTGGTCAAAGCACAGCAGGCCAGGCAGCATCTCAGGAATAGAGAATTCGACGTTTCGAGCATAAGCCCTTCATCAGGAATCTCGAAACGTCGAATTCTCTATTCCTGAGATGCTGCCTGGCCTGCTGTGCTTTGACCAGCAACACATTTGCAGTTGCAGGAGAAAGAAGCCCACTTACTTAGCATGACATCCACCAACTTCACCATTTAATCCCTCCAACACAGGCATACGCTGACACTAGTGTGTACCATCTGCACAATGCCAAGAATACCGAAACAACTTACCAAGGCTCTTTAAGAAACATTTTCCAAACCAGTGATTTCTGCCAGCTACAGTGACAAGGGCAGCAGATACATTCACACACCACCACCTTGCAAAGGTCCCCACTTGGAGAAAGATTTAAAAGGGACCTGAGAGTCAACTTTTTTCTTACAGAAGGTGGTTTGGGTGTGAAATGAACTGCCAGAGGAAGTGATAGATGCAGGTACAGTTACAACATTCAACAAACATTTGGACAGCAGGATTTAGAGAGAGGTGGACCAAATTCAGTCAAATGGGACGAGTTTGCTTTGGGAAATCTCGTCAGCTTAGATTAGTTGCACCAAAGGGTTTGTTTCCATGCTGTATGACTTGATGACTCTATGATGATGAGTGACACTGAGTAGCCAAAAGCTTTGTCCATGATTTAGCAAGAACAAGGTGGAGAAGGTTGAGGGACTGGGTTGCCTGTTGCCTATGTGAGTACCATGAAATTGGGCATGTGCAAGAGGCCAGAACTGAAGGAGCACCTGATGTTCTTGAGGTCTGTACAGCTGGAGGAAGTTACAGATACTGGAGAGGGCAAAGCCATAGAGAGATCTGACAGACAACAAAAAGTTTAGATCTGATATATTTCCAGTCTGGGAGCCAATGTGAATCAATGAATGCAGGAGTAATAGGTAAATAGGATGTGGATATTCATGTGAGCTCAATTTTCTAAACCTAACTAATTCATAAGACCCTGACATACTATCACATCTCAAAGAGCACTCAAACATATTGACAATCTTCCCTTTGGATGTGGTGACAAACAGATGTCTGAAAGTCTTTTGATAAAATCTTATACCTAGAATTAACCCAGAAGGAATTAATGAGATGCTGTTTTTAATAATCTTGTCTAATTATCTTTACAGAACAAACCATAGTCCAGACATCATCCCCAAAGATCTCTGTCTTAATTTTATGGTTCAGAATAACATTTTAAAAATCTAATTTTGAACCAACTGTATTCTTCCAGGTGTTGTGCTATATATACAGGGATAATAGAGTGTAAGAAGTGATAGAACTGGAGAGCAATCAATGCACTGATAAATGACTTCACTTGCTAATCCAGTACAACTAATTATATTCTGATGTTGACTTACCATTGGCAACACATTAAAGATTTGTTAGAATTTTTCACATACTAAGCAATAAAACATTTTGGTGGTGATAATCCATCCTAACCTCAAACATTTCCTCCAATTTTCTCCCTCATTTCCTCACGCTGCTGCCTTGTTCTTCATGGTATCATGCCAAAGTAGTCTCCCATAGACGCACCAAAGATACGATCTGGAGGATATCATTCAGCCCCTCTGGCCTGCTCCACCATTCAATATGATCATGATTGATCATCGAGCACAATACCCTAATCCTACCCACAACTCCACATATCCCTTGAGCTACAAGAGCTATATCTACTTCCTTCTTGAAAACAGAACATTTTGGCCTCAGCCGCTCTCTGTGGAATGTAGCTCCTCACTCTCTTGGTGAAGACTTTCTTCCCCATCTCAGTCCTAAAATATTTGCCCCTTATCATTAAACCATGACCTCTTATCCGAGGGTCCTCCACCATCAGGAACATCTTTCCTCCATGTCACCTGTGTTATCCTGTTAAAAGGTTTTAGATTTTATTGAGATTCCCAACCCCTCCCCTCACCTTTTTTTCTGAACCCCAGTGAGTAGAATCCTAACCAACTTAATTTCTCCTCATACCTCAGGCCTGCCATCCCAGGAACCTATTAGACATTCACTGCACTCTCTCCAAAGCAAAAGCATCCCTCTTCCTTAAGGAACTCAGAAAGACCCTTTGTGATGGAAAGGGTCGTGTGGTTCTGTGATAATGCCCCTATGTCTGAGCCAGGAGGTCTGTGTTTAAGCCCAAACAGAAGCATGTTGTGACATGTCCAAACATGATAGGCTGGGACTTCTTTCATTGGAGTGTCAGAGGCTGAGGGGTGACTTTGTAGAGGTTTATAAAATCATGAGGAGCATAGAGAAGGTAGATAGCCAAGGTCTTTTTCTAAGATTAGAGAGCATAGGTTTAAGATGAGAGGAGAAAAATTTAAAAGGGACCTAAGGGGTAACCTTTTCAGGCAAAAGTGTGGTTCGGATACGGAATGAGGTTCCAAAGGAATTGGTAGACGAAGGTCCAATTCTAACATTTAATAGATTTTGGGCAGAGATATGGATGGAAAACCTTTGTAGGGATATGGGCCAAATGCAAGCAAATGAGACTAGTTCAGTCGAGGAAACCTGGTCAGCATGGAAGGGCCTGTTTTGGTGTTGTATGACCCTATGACTCTATATGGGAAAGATTTGCAGTGCAGTAAGTTTCTTAAACGAGCATTAATTACCCGTTGAAAATTCTACACTGCATGTCTATTGCATTCCTGCCTGGAAACTCACCAAGGTAGATGTGGAAAGGAAAATAGAGTCTTCATATACCAGCCACCTGCCTGATTAAATGCTCTGTCTGCCACCAACCTTACAGAGGGAGTGGGCATTAAATTCCATCCACTGGTATTAGTCAATAGCTGTATTATATTTGGAGCAGGATGGGAGAAGGGGAACCAGATAATCTTCTTCGTTTTGGCAATACTCATGTACCTAACTGTTCATATGAAGTCAGAGTAAAATGTAGGATTGCTATCCCTAGCCTGAAGCTGAATCCTAACCTCAACTCTAACCATAACCATAAGTCTAACCCTAACCTTAACTCTAACCATCACCCTAAGTCTAATCCTGACCTCAACTCTAATCACAACCCTAATCACAACTTTAACCATAACCCGAACTCGAACCCTAACCTCAACTCTAACCATAACCGTAAGTCTAACCCTGACCTCAACTCTAATCACAACCCTAAGCACAACCCTGAGCACAACTCTAACCATAACCCTAACTCTAACCCTAACCACAATTCTAACCATAACCCAAACTCAAACCCTAACCTCAACTCTAACCATAACCGTAACTCAAACCCTAAACACAATTCTAACGATAACCCTAACTCTAACCCTCAACTAAATTCTAACCATAGCCCTAACTCTATTCTCTAACCATAACCCTAACTCAAACCCTAACCTCAACTATAACCTTAACCCGAACTTGAACTCTAACCTCAACTCTAACCATAAACCTAACTCTGACTCTAACCATAACCCTAACTCTAACCCTATCCTCAACTATAACCATGATCCTAATTCTAACACTAACCTCAACTCCAACCTTAACCCTAACTCTAACCTAATCGCAAGTCTAACCTTTAATCTAACCTTACTCTAACCCTAACTCTAACCCTAACTCTAAACCTAAGTTTAACCCTATCTCTACCCTAACTTTGACCCTAGCTGTAACCCTAACTCTCCTAATGCTTTCAAGATAATCACGTTAAAGAAGCAAAGACCCTGCATTTTTATAGTACTTTTCCTTTCCTCAGAACATTCCATATCCCTTCACACCAAGGAAAGAAATTAGAGTTAGAAATTTGTACACAACAAGATCCCACAACAAACACGAGACCATTTGCCAGTTACTCTGATTTGCTGCTGGGGGTTCTTTCTCAATCTCCTTGTTGAGAATCAGTCTCTAGCACATTTCCAGGCAATACCGAACAGTTCCTAATCAATGTAACACAGAATTCTCCTCACATGGTTAATGGCTCCTATGCCAGTTATATTGAAACAGTATTATTAATTAGGCACTCCATCATTTACAGCACGTTCTCCCACTGATCTATTCTCACCAGACCATTCTTTGAAATCACCCTGGAGGATCTAGCTGATGAGGTGAGATTGCTTTTGTCATCATCAATCACTCACTAGTGTATAATTTTGTCCACCTCAGATATTCCATGTCACTGCTCAGCAGTTCTGTGGTCCTTGAGTGGTGGATGAGTCTGATTCTAGAGCCACATCTCCAAACCCACATTTAGCTGGTGTTTCCAGGAGGTGGAATTGAACCTTGACCTTGAGATCACTAACATTCCTTTCTCTGGTTCCCTCTCCGCATTTTCTCTTGCTGATGGATGTTCTGAAAGAATTAGAACATAGAACTTAGAACGCCATAGTGCAGAACAGGCCCTTCGGCCCTCAATGTTGCACCGACCTATAGGTTGTGCCCTTTCAGACTGGAGGTTCCTCCAAGTCGATTTCTTCTGAACAAGAGTCTCCCACACATTGACATCTACGGTGCATTTCTTGAGGGAAGCCTTCAGGGAATCTTTGAAACCCTTCCTTTGTCCTCTTGTTTGTGTGCCTTAGTTGAGCTGGGGGAAGAAGATTTGCTCTGACAGTCAAAACTCAGCCATCCTAAGCATATGGGCCAGATGGTTTAAAGTCATATCCTAAAAACCAGTGCCACTGACTGTGCAGCACTGCCTCAGTGCTGCTAAAAACTGGCAACTTGGAGTTCATAGCCAAGGTTTGGCCATGGGACTCAGAGCCATCTCGATCTGACTCAGAAGGAAGAATGCTACTGACGAAGTGGAGCAGACAGTTTTCCTCATGATCCATACTAAATCGAGTGAAAAATAAAGCATTAAATTGAAGGATGTTATCTTTGGAATGTAATCTCTGACTTCCAACCACGGAATGTGTGGATTGTGATATCTCTTAAAGGAAAGAAAATTTCAGCATTCCACAAAAGCCACTGAATTCTCAGAATTAACCTCAGTACCTAGAGTAGGAAATTAAGTAGAAGAAAATAAGTAGTGTCACAAAAAAACATCAGGTGCCTATTGCCAAAGTTTTGAGATGCCTAATTAGGTCATTGGGAAAATTACCACCAAATCGTTACATTTCCTCTCTTCTTGGGAGAATACGATCCTCCCAGTGTCTCTTACCCAGATCACTACCCTCTGAGACTTCCATAATGTGTTCCTTGTAAATCTTGGAATAATTTCAGACAGGAGTCTAAGCTCCTTGCTGTTTTGTTTGAGCTGTCTATATATGCACCATCCAGCCTTGGCACGTCACAACTAAAATAAAAAGAAATGTTCCCATTCACTTTCCTCTCAGATTCCAAGTACAGGCAGGGTCTTCCTGCCAAAGAGACTCAATTCAGCGTTTTCCGAAACTTCTAGGATCACAAAATTCAAGGAGAACCATCCAGCAAGGAACAGCAGCCCGAGGTGGAATCTTGGATGATTATTGATATGCTCACTATCCCTGTGGTATTTCTTTTCAAATCCAAAATGCATTCCATTAAGTCGAGGAGATTGATTGGACTTTAACCCCATTAGATCCCTCAGTCCTTCATCTCAAGTGTTAGTTCTTGCAATTATTTCTGACCCACCCACCCCGCACCTCACCCCACCCCTGCCACTTTGGACTCTTGATTGATTAATCATTTTAGAATGCTTCATCATTGCAGAATGATCTATTTATTTATTAAACTGCTCTGCTATTTGCTGATTCTTAATTATCTTTCGGCAGCCTCACGGCCTATGACCATAAGACATAGGAATGGACGTAAGGCCATTCGGCCCATCGAGTCCACTCCGCCATTCAATCATAGCTGATGGGCGTTCCAACTCCACTTACCAGAATTCTCCCTGTAGCCCTTAATTCCTTGTGACATCAAGAATTTATCAATCTCTGCCTTGAAGACATTTAGCGTCCCGGCCTCCACTGCACTCTGCGGCAATGAATTCCACAGGCCCACCACTCTCTGGCTGAAGAAATGTCTCCGCATTTCTGTTCTGAATTGACCCCCTCTAATTCTAAGGCTGTGTCCACGGGTCCTAGTCTCCTCGTCTAATGGAAACAATTTCCTAGCGTCCACCATTTCCAAGCCGTGTTAAATTGTTAAATTGCCATCATGGCTTATTTCCTCCTTCTAAATTTATTTTTGGTCACCTTTGGTTAGTTTTGAAAACATTCCCATGAGATCCTCACTGTGACATTTATCATTTGCTGCAGTGAGATTTATAAGCTCCCTGGTGAGATTGTCAATTAGTTTATTTGTCTCGGTTTTCTGCTGCTGTTTCAGACTCAATATGAACCTTTCAGAAGATGCAGCGAACACTAGCAATGTTAGAGTTTATTATCATCTGTGGTATCGATCAAGTCAGCTGCTTTGTCCTGGATGATGTCAAGCTTCTTGAGTGTTGTTGGAGCTGCATTCACCGAGGCAGGTGGGGAATATGCTATCACAGCCCCTGACTTGTACTTTGTTGAGAGTGTCCAGGCTTTTGTGGAGTCAGGAGATGAGTTACTCTCTGTAATATTCCCAGCCTCGGACCTGCTCTTAAAGTCACAGTACAGGAGCAGGTCAGAGGCGAGGAATCTTTCAGCCAGTATCTCTCCTCTTGGCTCCACAAAAGACTGTCCACCATCTAATATTGGATGAACAAAACCATTTTACATTCTGCGTTTTACAATCACTTAATCCAAAATTACTGTGCAATTAGTAACCTACAGAAATAATTGATTGACAAGGTTATGAACTTCAATTTGTTGACATGACCAATAATTATTTTACGCTTACAGGAGAAGTGCTGGTGTCATGCAAAGACTATTTTACACTCATGATATATATAATATTTTGAAGATTAGGATTACTGTGAACTATGGGGTGGCACATTGGTTCAGAACACCGTAGACCTAGTTTTGTTTCCACCCTTGGGCACCTGTCTGTGTGGGTTTCCTCTGGATACTCCAGTTTCCTCGCATAGTCCAATGATATATAGGTTAGGTGGATCAGCCATAGGAAATGCAGGGTTCCAGGGATGGGATGGAGTGGCTCTGGGTAGGATGCGCTTTGGAGGGTCAGTGTGGACTCAATGGGCTGAATGGTCCGCTTCCACACACATAGGCATTCTAAGATTCAATTTTACCTAAACCTATCTTCTCCTTTTCTAGGGTTGTCAATAGCAAATAACATCAAAATGATTTTGATTCAGTTTTCCCAAGTCTTCACCCGGCTAGAATTATGTGTATGTAGGGTGGTGTTGGCAGGTAAAGCAGCTGTGAACAGCATGACAGCAGAAATGGGCCCTGTCTCAGACTCTGGTTCTGTGTTTTGGTTTGAATCCAAGTGCACAATTGCCAAATGTGGCAATTGCATCATGACAATTCCATTCCATTCAATGCAGAGAATAGACGTCAGAATTGTTCTTCTTGAGCAGGGAAGCTTTATGAAGATATTTCAAGTTATGTAGAACTTTGACTGAGTCAATAAGAAATTTCTTCCAGTGCCAGAAGTCTTGATAATCACAGCCCACAGATTTAAATTAATTGACAAAACGTGCCTGAGATGAGATGAGAGAAGTTTATATTGCATTGTAATCTGGAACACAATACCTGAGAGGTTGGTGGAAGCAGTTTCATTATCTTTTTTTCTAACAGGAAATCAGTGAATATTTGAAGGGGATAGGTTGCAAAACTATTCAGGAACTATTGGTGAGTGCATTGATTGTAGGTTTGGGAGGTCATGTTGCAGCTGTATTGGACACTGGTTCGGCCACTTTTGGAATACTGCGTTCAATTCTGGTCTCCCTGCTAGAGGAAAAATGTGAAACTTGAAAGGGTTCAGAAAAGATTTACAAGGATGTTCCCAGGGTTGGAGGGTTTGAGCGATAGAGAGACTGAATAGGTTGGAGCTGTTTTCCCGAGAGCATTGGAGGCTGAGGGATGACTTTATAGAGGTTTATAAAATCACGAGGGGCACATGTAGGATAAATAGTTAAGGAATTTTGCCCATGACAGGGGAGTCTAAAACCAGAAGGCATAGGCTTAAGGTGAGAGCGGAAAGGTTTAAAAAGGACATGAGGGACGTATTTTTCTTGCAGAGGGTGGTACGCGTATGGAATGAGCTGCCAGAGGAGATGATGGAACTAGTACAATTACAACATTCAAAAGGCATCTGGGTGATTAATTGAATAGGAAGGGTTCAGAGGGATATGGGCCAAGTGCTGGCAAATGGAACTAGATTAATTCAGAATATCTGGCCAGCTTGGAAGAGTTAGACAGAAGAGTCTGTTTCTGTGCTGTATATCTCCATCACTTTGTGACTCTAACAGGAAAATGAAATAATTCAGAATGGTCTCCCCAAGAACGAGCAGGAGGCACCAATCCCTTCATTCTGTGCTGAGGCATTCTGGGTCAAGGAAGTTGGAACCCATGAACAGTGAAAAGGAAGCAGAGATGTTGGCTGTCAAAGACTAGGTTTGGCCTCATGTCAGATGTTTTCCCGCTGTGTTCAACAATTTGAGAGATATGAGAAGCACTCAAGTCTTCAATAGGTCTGTGTTAATGAAGGGAAGAAAATCCTCGGCATGGAACAGAAAGCTACTTCAAAGTAGTTCTCAGAATTTAGATTTTAAAACAAAGAATGTCAAAAATACACAGCAAGCCATGGAAAGTGACGAGAGGAGGATATTGACGAATGAAATGCTATTAACAAATCAACACCACTGATATTTGCAAATTGCAACATGTCTCTCTTTTGATCAAGAGCCAAACTGCTGCCCTATGCATTGAGCAGAGGCAGTCCCTACTCTATAGACCACTACAACCCACTTTCAATCACTCGAGAAAATTATCGATGCTACCAAATAAGCTTTTACTCTTCCAGGTAATCTTTCCTCCAGTTTACTGTCTCCCTGTTTCCCTAAGAAGTCTCACCCAGTAATCTCCTTTCAGGATCTTGTTTTAGAGGCTTCCTCAGGCACTATGTTGACCATATATTTTTTGTTACAACTCAGACGCTCCTCACCCCAGGAATCAATTTTGGTAAACTTCGCTGTACTCCCTCCATATCAAGAACATCCTTCCTCAGATGAGAGCAGAACTGCACACAATATTCTAGCACTGCCTCACCAAAGCCCTGTATAGTTACAAAGGCATCCCTGTTCCTGTAGTGAACTCCCTCTCACTATGAAAGCCAACATACCACTTGCCTTCCTTGCTGCCTGCTGCACCTGCACGCTGACTTTCAATGAATGGTCCTTGCGGACATCCGGATCTTGTTGAGCATGTCCCTCTCTCAATTTACAGCCATTCAAACGCCTTCCCATTTTTGCTATCAAAGAGGGTAACCTCACATTTGTCCACATTATACTGCATAGGCTGCACATTTACCTCCAGAAGCCTCGAAGAAGCTCATTGTGTGATTTGCTTTATGGATATCTGTGTTGGCTAACTCTCTTATCCAGATTTTTACCTTTATTGGTAATCTTACCTTTAGTGGCAGTCTCTCAATATTACTGATCATAGATTTCCACTGTCTACACTGTAATCACCTGGATCAGTTCTGTCCCCCATTTAAAGAGATGTGATGGGGTTTACTGCCACATATACACACATAGTAGGGATCTGAGATAATACAGTCTTCTCAAAGTCTTCTTGTTCCACCTGGGATCTGAGTTTGCACTGTATTTAACACAACACTTCCTCTCCCTTGAATGGAATCTATCCAGCTCACTTTCCTTTTCTCCTATTGTCTCACTGTAAACAACTTCAGCATTCATTTCCTTTCCGAGATGGGTTCTTTTATTCCCTGTCTGTGATTACTTCATCTCTCTCTCTCTCTCTCTCTCGCCCCCCTTTTTTTGGATCCTTCTTAAAGCATAGGTCTTACTCATCTAAATGTCCTTTACACACTGGAATCAATAATATCTTTGATTATTGTGAGCACGCTGTATCGTTGCAAATTGTTACAGCAGTTACTTTCCAACAAGAGGAGATGATGGGCTTTTTTGGATCCAGTGCAAAGAAAACAACAAATTGCCTTTGTCTAGTGGCTTTAATATAATGAGATATCCCAAGGTGCTTCTCATGAGCATTCTCAAACAAGACCTGAAACTTATGAAACTGAATCATGTAAACAGATGTTAGTCTTTGGTCAAAGAGCTTGGTTTTTTAGTTCTTAAAAGCAGAACTAAAAAAAAGTGAAGAATTGAGGAGGTGGAAGGTGTTGTTCCAAAGCTGAGGCTCGAGAGAACAGAAGGCACAGTGTCTGATTAAAATTGAGGTCAGAATTTGAGGAGGGCTCTCTCCGGTGAGATTGTAAGTCTGGAGGAGAATGCAGATTTATGATGGGGCAAAGCCTTGAAGAGTTGTGAAGGTAAGATTGAGACATCAAGTTAGATCATTCACCTCATGTGACACTATTGACCCCTCAACTGTATCTAATGAATTTCCTTTTATAACCTTAGTCCAAGCCCATGAGACTACAAAACATCAGAAGAAGAGGCAATTAGGCCCATCGCCATTCAATAAGATCATGGCTGATCTGATAATCCTCAACTCCACTTTCTTGCCTTTTCCCCAAAACCCTTGATCCCCTTAAAGATTAAAAAAAAATCTCAAGTGTTGGATATACTTAATAACCCAGTCTCGACAGCCCTCTGTGGTAAAGAATTCCTCACAATCCCCTGAGAGAAGAAATTCCTCCTCATCTCTGTCTTAATTGTATGACCCTTTAATGTGAGATTATGATTCATTCACTCATTCCAACAGCCCTTTACCCTCTTTGTCTGTTAGACCAGCAATTTAATCCATCTGTTTGCATCCAAACCCAGTTCATGCTTTATTCACTAGATGGCAATCTTTTCACATTTGGGGTTGCTAATGATACGTTTTACTTAAGAGTTTCCTTCACATGCGACCTTCTGATTACGAGACAAAAATTCCATTTACCCCAACTCATTGATTCCATTCAGGGATTGTAAAACTTGAGTAATAGACCTCCCCACAGCACCCCAATGCTTCATATATCCTCCAGACTAAATAGGTGTCTCCTCTCATGTCTGTTCACAGCTCGTTAATTTTGAAGGTACTGCTCTGTCAATGCCAAGTTAATCTCTGATGTGATTTTTAATGTTACAACAGAAAGGGAAAGCTGTTATTACTCTCCATTGCCTTCGGCTCACTTTCTTTTAGACCTTTGGATACTCTCTCCCACTTCCTTTACAGATACCACCACAAGTGCAGAGTGACCTGGCTTAGTTGCTATGCCACTGGTCTGAAACTTGGGTCTGTTAGTGTTGATGGGCTGGCAATGTGGAGATCTGGGTTCACACTCCAATACAGTACGAGTTCGTCACTGGCAGTGTCAGAGACTAACAAAAGCAATCTGAAAATAAATAACAAACTGGTATCAGTGAAAGCGACCATGAGGTTGGCTTCTCAAGAAAATGTGACTGTCTCACTCAGGAGACTTTGTGTTAAAAATCTGCCTCCTTATCCATGCATGAAGCTACATTTCTAGAGGAGTGGACGGTTCTTGACTACTCTTTGAAGTAATCAAGAAAGTCATTTGGCTGCATTAAGCATCAGACATGCCTTCACTTTCTCAGCTGAAAGGATTGATTCCACCTTTGGCATGATGGCTCAGTGATTAGCACCGCTACCTCACAGCGCCAGACACCCAGGTTTGATTCCAGCCTCGGGCGACTGTCTGTGTATGCTTCCTCCAGGTGCTCTGGTTTCCTCCCATGGTCCAAAGGTGTGCAGGTTAGGTGAATTAGCTGTGCTAAACTGCTAGGTGCATGAGTCAGAGGGAAATGAGTCTGGGTGAGTCACTCTTCAGAGGATCAGTGTGGACTTGTTGGGCCAAAGGGCCTGTTTTCACACTGTAGGGAATCTAATCTAATCTTCTAACCTTATCACCTCTACCACTAAGAAACACAGCAACATGATAATGCATAACCAAAGGATGAAAAAAGCATAAGCACATTTAACCCCTTTCATCTAGTCATCATTCAATAAGATCACAGATGATCTTTATCCATTTACCCTCCCAATGAGCCATATCCCTTGAGCTCATCTCCAAGTTCCTGACTATGTCATATACCTGTCTTAGACATATATTGCCTTTCTTTTGGAGATGTTGAGTCATTCTTCCAACCTGTCGGAGAACCAGTAATGACAGCAAGAAATGTTAGCCCAGTTGGTGACACCCATATCCCGTGAATGAATAAAACAAAAAGAACACGTCACAATTATTAAGGAGAGGAGGAGAACCATCTTCAGTGCCCTGACCAATACTTAACCTTCAGTCATCATTGCAAAAGCAGATTATCTTTTTAAAATTGTTTCATGGGATGTGGATGTCGCTGGCTGGGTCAGCATTTATTGCCCAACCCTAATTTCCCACAGGGCAGTTGAGTCCTGGATAGTGTCAATCTTCTTGAGTGTTGTTGCAGTTGCACTCATCCAGGCAAGTGGAGAGTATTCCACCACACTCCTGACTTGTGCCTTGTGGATGATGGATAGGCTTTGTAAAGTTAGGATGTGAGATACTAGGCAAAGGATACCCAGCCTCTGACTTGTTCTTGTCTATATCTTCATAGATTCAAGATCTGAGAAGGATTATACCAAACACAAGGTTGGACAACTTGAAGAAATCATCTGTTAAGGTACAGAATTGCATCAAAATCAAGTAACATGTGCAGAGGTGGAAGACAATTACAGAGGTGAAACATAAAATGAAGTTATACAGGCAATGCTCAATATGGTTGAACAATCTCCTTTAGAACAGATGTTCAAGGCCCTCACATTGCTGTGGGTCTGGAGTCACCTGTAGGCCAGACCAGGTAAGGATGGCAGCTTCCTTCCCTAAAGGACATTAGTGAACCAGATGAGTTTTTTTTCACAACAATTGATTCACAGCCATCCTTAGACTCTTAATTCCAGATTTTCCATCAGATTCCCACCATCTGCCATGGCAGGATTTGAATTCAGGTCCTGAGAACATTACCTGGGTCTCTGGAATTAACAGTCCAGTGATAAAACCACTGGGCCATCCCTTCCCCTAGTCTGACCATTATCACATTGTATGAAATTGCAGTGTGAAAAATAACCCTGTTGCCCACATTCGAACAGCAACTAGACTTCAAAAATACTTCTTCATTGGCTGTTGGGTTCTGTAAGAATACCAGTGATTGTGAAAGGCATTTTATAAATGTATGTCTGTCTTTTTATCAGTGTTTTGTTATCTTCTTAAGAACCATGGATATAGAGGAAGAGAAGTGATTGGAACGTTTGGAGTCTCATGCCATTAACAGCCGTGCCTGAAGATAAAGATGAAGACATAGAAGAAGAGCAACAAGACCACAAATTAGTCTTGAGCAAAACAAAATTCTCAAAGAGGAAAACACATGCAGCTCACTGCTCTTTAAAGAACCATAAATAACTTTCAAGAACATTGTTCAAACAGCTGGACATAAGGAATGTTTTCATCAAATAAAAGACTTTTGGAATCGAAGTCAATAATCTGTTCTTTCCCCAGCTACTCTGAGTGCCGGAAATTAAAAGCAGTTCATTTTAATCTGAGACAATAAATTGCCCCATTTGCAAAATACCGAAAAAATGTATTTGTGAGAGACGTCATAAGGCGATTAAGGGAGGGCACTGGGTTTGATTATAAGGGGTTGCGTTGTTATTAAAAAAGGCTGCTGTCATGATAAAAGGAAAACTCTCATGTCATTTCTTTGGGTTAAAAATGAAGTTGGAACATAGTTGATCAGGTGCCATTATGATGAACGAAGTGTTGTATTGAGATATCTAGCACAATTAACAGGGTACAGTTGCTGGATGGAGCATAGCACCAATTTCTGATGGTAGTGGCAGTATAATCACAATTAAAGGGGCAAGATCAAAGAGATGCTTTCATGATTAATAACCTCTGTTTCATCCTATAAATTATAACGTCTTGATTAAAGCAGCCATGTTAATGTGTGCTGTTATTACCCAAAGCATGACATCTTGATTAACTAAATATTGTCTTAATTCAAGGATTATTGTTTCTGGTAAGATCCAAATGTCATAATTAAAGGTGTCATGCTAAACTTGAAGACTCAGTTATTAAATTATCAGCTTGGTAGTCAGATTTATATCAGAGAACTTTCTCTAAAAATTAATGTAGAAGAAAACTTTTCCACTTCATTTATGGATTGTGAGTGTTGCGAGCTGGATCAGTTTATTGTCCATCTCCAGTTGCCCTTGAGATGTGGGTGAGCTGACATATTGTACCGTTGCAGTCCATCTAGTATAAGTATTCCCACAGTACATTAAGGAGGGTGTCTCAAGATTTGACCCAGTAACACTGAAGGAACCTTGACCTATTTCCAAGTCGGGATGGAGTGGCTCAGAGGGGAACTTTCAGGGAGTGGTGTTCCCATGTATCTGCCCTTGTCCTCCTAGATGGAAGTGGTCAAGTGTTGGAATAGTTGCTGCCTAAGCACTCGTAGGTGAATTTCTACAGTGCATTTTATAGATGGTTCACACTACTGCTACTAAGCATTGGTGGTGAAAGGAGTGGATGCTTGTGGATGTGGTGCCAAAATAGTGGGCTACTTTGTCATGGATGGTGTCAAACTTCTTGAGTGTTATTGGAGATGCACTCATCCAGGCAAGTGGGGATTATTCTACCACACTCCTGAGTTGTGCCTTTGGATGTTGGATAGGCTTTGTAAAGTTAGGAAGTGAGATACTAGGCAAAGGATTCCCAACCTCTGACTTGTTCTTGTGTACACGTTATGTCTTCATAGATTCAAGATCAGAGAAGGATTACACCAATCACAAGGTTGGACAACTTGAAGACACTAACTGTTAAGGTACAGAATTGCATAAAAATCAAATAACATGTGCAGAGGTGGAACACCGTTATAGAGGTGAAACATAAAATAAGGTTATACAGGCAATGCTCAATATGGTTGAATAATCTCCTTCAGAATAGATGTTCAAGGCATTCATTGGGGAAACTGGAGTTTCTAACATTTTGTGATTTGAAGAACCTCTGTACATTAATGGATATCCTGTTAAATTTAGGCTTGATACAAGTACTAATGGCAATATACTATAAAACCATGTCTATATCATCCTGTGATGAGGCTATGTGGTTTAGGTGAAATAGTTTTCAAGGTCATAAGGATACTCTAAGTGACACTGCAGCATTAGAAATGTAGGACAGTTGAAAATGTTTATATGTTCACAATCAACACTTGTAACTTGTGAGCTAACATAAATGTTTGGGTTGGGATACTTGTCATATTTGATAGATTGATGGAGCAGACTCATTGGGCCAAATGGCATAGTTCAGTTCCTATGCCGTATGGTCCAAATGTTCAGGATACTGTAAAGACATTTACCTTTCAATTAGAAAGAGGTGAGCCAGTCCAAAAATCCAGCTTGCAACAAGAGAAAAAGTATTGCTTTCATTGACATTGATGTTGTCTATCATGGACTTCCATGAGCGTAAAGGTCTTCCAGATGGTACTTTGGGGCAACAAACTGAGTTAGCAGAGAGTTCCTCAACAAAGAAAATTTAGGAGACTTAAGGCACTTCAGATACGGTATTGGTCAAACAACAAGACCCAGAAGGAACAATGTCTTCTGTGAACAACATTCAAGAGATAAAAGATCTTCCAGTGGTGAAATGATCCACAGGTCCAAGCCAAGGTTATCATTTTGTCTCTACTAGCTGTAATTATAGGCATAGCAGATAATGCAGTTATTGCAAAAATTGCTTGTATTCTACATCTTAGTTTGACTCAAATCCCATCACACATTATCTGATAATCCTCAACTCTACTTCCTGGCCTTTATCACGTAACCTTTGATTCCTTTTCTGATTACAAATGCCTTTCTCATCCTTGATTATATTTAATGACCCAGCCTCAATAGTCCTCTGTGGTAAAGAATTCCACAGATTCACTACCCTCTCCAGCTTGGCCTTAACTAGGTTACCCTTTCCCCTGACACTATGCCCCCTGGTTCTAGACTGTTCCATAAGAGAGAAGAATCTTTCCATATCCAACCTACTGAGTCCTTTAAACATCCTATATATTTCTCATTCTTCAAAACTTCCAAACAAACCAAACCGATTGACCCTGCCTCATAAGAAAACTTGTTGCTGCCTGGGATCAACTGAGTGAACCTTTTCTGAAGTACCTCCAATGCCATTATATTCTTTCTTAGACAGAGGGAGCAAAACCATTTGCAGTATTTAGGTATAGCATTACTAGTGCCTTGTATAGTTTTACCAAAACCTTTCTGTTGTTATAATCCTTTCCCTTTGAAATAAAGGCCAACATTCCATTGACTTTCTGAATAAACACTAAATCTGAACATACATTTTGTGATTTGTTCAGTGAGAACTACAAATCCCTCTGTGCCTTTCTGCAGTCTCTTCCCATTGAATTAACATTTAACTCCTGTATTAATCTCAAGTTTTCCAACATTATATTCCAGCTGCAAAGTTCTTGCTCACTCACACACCATCTATTTCCCTACATTCCATATTTTCCATGTCCGTTTCCTATTGGAAAGATGTTATGAAACTTGAAAGGGTTCAGAAAAGATTTACAAGGATGTTGCCAGGGTTGG
The DNA here is from genome assembly GCF_020745735.1 of Hemiscyllium ocellatum. Lineage (NCBI taxonomy): Eukaryota > Metazoa > Chordata > Chondrichthyes > Orectolobiformes > Hemiscylliidae > Hemiscyllium > Hemiscyllium ocellatum. The sequence goes on along the minus strand of NC_083410.1, from coordinate 7,218,439 downwards.
AGGATTTGAGCTATAGGGAGAGGCTGAACAGGCTGGGGCTGTTTTCCCTGGAGCACGGACGCTCAGGGGTGACCTTATAGAGGTTTATAAAATAACGAGGGGCATAGATAGGATAGATAAGCAAAGTCTTTTCCCTGGGGTCAGGGAGTCCAGAACTAGAGGGCATAGGTTTAAGGTGAGAGGGGTAAGATATAAAAGAGACCTAAGGGGCAACTTTTTCATGCAGAAGGTGGTACGTGCATGGAATGAGTTGCCAGAGGAAGTGGTGGAGGCTGGAACAATTGCAACATTTAAGAGGCATTTGGATGAGTATACAAATTGGAAGGGTTTGGAGGGATATGGGCCGGGTGCTGGCAGATGGGACTAGATTGAGTTGGGATATCTGGTTGGCATGGACGGGTTGGACTGAAGGGTCTGTTTCTCTGCTGTACATCTCTATGACTCACGTAACCTCTGTAGGCTCTTTATGTTATCCTCATCACTTGTCTTCTAACCTGACAGTGGAGGAGAGATAATTGATGAAACAATTGAAGATGATGGGGCTGAGGACCCTGTCCTGAGTAACCACTGCAGTGATACCCTAGTGCAGAGATGATTGACAGTAAAAGGCTTATGCTCGAAACGTCGAATTCTCTATTCCTGAGATGCTGCCTAACCTGCTGTGCTTTGACCAGCAACACATTTGCAGCAGAGATGATTGACATCCAATAACCGTGGTCATCAAAGAGAAATCGTAATGTGATAGTGATGCCATGCATCCACTGCTCTTGTGCTTATAAGTGGCCAGTTTTGGAAGGTACTGTTGAAGGACATTGATAGATAGCATATATTGCTTAATGCAAGCATGCAAACAGAAACGTAGAAAATAGGAACAGAGGTAAGATACACAGTCTTCAAACACTCTCTGCCATGTTCATAGCTGATCATCTAACCCAGTGAATAACAAAAAAAAACGAGGAAGCTAGAAATCAGAAACAAAATCAGGAATTGTTGGAAAAACTCAACAGATCCGGTAGCATCTGTGGAGAGAAAGCAGAGCTAACATTTTGAATCCAGTTCTGATGAGGGGTCACTGGACTCAAAATTGAGTCATACAGCTGCTCTGCTTTCTCTCCACAGGTGCTGCCCGACCTGCTGAATTTTTCCAACAACTTTTGATTTTGTATCCAACTTTCTCCTGTACGCACTGATCCGTAAGAACTATATCTAACTCCTTCTTGGAAACATTCAGTATTTTGATCTCAACCACTTTTTGTGACAAAGAATTCTGTAGGTTCACCACTGTCTGAGTGAAGACATTTCTCCACATCTGAATCCTACCCTGAATTCTGAGACTGTAACCCTTGGTTCTGGACTGCCCTGTCTACAGGAGCATCCTACGTATTCCTGATGATGGTCTCTGGCCTGAAACAGTGATTCTCCTGCTCCTCTAATGCTGCCTGACCTGCTGTACTTTTCCAACACCACACTCTCGACTCTGATCTCCAGCATCTGTAAACCTCATTTTCTTCTAGTCCTGTTAGAACTTCTATGGAGATTCCACCCGCCCTCTCCCATTCTTCTAACTCCCAGTGAATGTCGTCCTAACCAATCCAGTCTTCCATTATAGGTCAGTCTGGCCTTCCCAGGAATCAGTCGAGTTAATAAAACAAAGAACTGTCGATGTTGGAGTATGTGCTGGAGAAACACAGCATGTCTAGCTGTATCTGTGAAGAGAAAAACAGAGTTAATGTTTCAACTCTAGTGACCTTTCCTCAGTCTGAATAACCTTCATTGCAGCCCCTACACATCCAGGGCATCCTTCTTTAGATAAAGAGACCAAAACTGCACACAATTCTCCTGGTATGGTCTCACCAAGGCCCTTTGCAAATGCAGCAAGACATCCCTACTCCTGTACTTGTTTCCTTTCAGTATGAAAGCCAACACACCATTTGGCTTCTTCACTGCCTGCTGCACCTGCAATGCTTACCTTCAGTGACTGGTGCACAAGGACACCCAGGTCTCTTTGCTCTTTCCCCGCTTCTTCCAATCTATCACCTTCCATTTTTACTTTCCAAAGTGATTAACGTGAGCTGTCGATTGTCAGAATTTATTTGATAGCAATTTTTGCAACATGGAAACGACCAAAACCGCAGTAAAGCTGTGTTCCCTGCAGCAGTTTGCTGTAGGCTTCCTCACATCGCAATGACAGTCTTGCTGACGATATCATTTTATGGTTAGGCCACTTTTGGAATACTGTGTTCATTTCTGGTCTCCCTGATGTAGGAAAGATGCTGTGAAACTTGAACGTGTGCAGGAAAGATTGACAAAAATGTTGCTGGCGTTGGAGGGTCTTTGCTGTAGAAAGAGGGTGAGTAGGCTAGGGCTGTTTTTTTCAGCTTCATAAAATCATAAGAGGCATGGATAAGCTGAATTGCCAAAGTATTTTCCCCAGAGTGGGGGAACCCAAAACTAAAGGGCATAGGTTTAGAGGAGAGGGGAAAGATTTAAAAGGGACCTAAAGGGCAACTTTTTTTAAGCAGAGGGTCGTGCATATATGGAATGAGCTATGAGAGGAATTGGTGAGGATTGGTACAATTACAACATTTAAAAGGCATTTGGAAAGCTACAAGAATAGGAATGTTTTAGAGAGTTATGGACTAAATACTAAAAAATGGGGCTAGATTAATTTGGTTGGCATGGATGAGTTAGACCAAAGGGTATTTTTCTGCGCTCTATGATTCTGTGACTCTAAGTCCAACTCCTCAGGAATGGGCAGGCTACGTTGTCCTGGGTCTGATACTCCACTGGGAGTGTGAGGATTCCTGTACACTCCCTAACTTCTAGTTGTTGTCTGTCCAGTTGAAGTTCTGTCAGCTCTAGCTTTCGGCGGTGTAAAGCCAACCTCTCTCATGTGGGAAACACTGAGGGTCAGCAGGTCTCAGATGAGGGGCAAGGTTGAAAAAGCAGAATAGCCACGATGATGTCATCCAGGGGACAAGAACTGAGCAAAAGGTGGTGGAGTCACTCTGCATTGCAGACCATCCAATGGAGCTAACCATTCCTGTAACATTAACAAGCTTCTACAACCCTCACCCGGATCTATGAGCTCAGATGCATTGACAAAGCCTTGACTGCAATATCCAACGTGCAATCTTATGATCATCTACTGGGAACTGGATTGACACAAATTTAAATTACTTTTGTTTACAGATTGAGACAGAAAAGAGGCAGTGAAAGGAAATGGCAAAAATGTTGACAGAAGTTTGTCAGACAGAGCACTGAATCTCCTTCAACTTCAGAAAATGGATAATTTCTTTAACACTCAGCACAAATGTAACATGCACAATGGAAAGCTAAACCATTTCAGCAGTTTTGTTGTGAACTCTATGCAAGGAGCTTGTACAGCAGCCTGAAAACAATGTGACTGTTCCCACTGGCTGTAAGATGGTTGGAAGGAAGTTTTCGAACTTTGTGACCGATCTTGAGAGAAATGTTTTCTCCCTCATTCCAAGTTTAAGATTTCAAGGAGAGCTCGCTTGCGAGACGAGCTATCATAGAGAGGCGAGCTTCAATACAAGCCAAAACATTAATATGGAAATTGTCAGTGCCAGCATTTGATAAATCTTGTTGTGCTTGAATTGAATGCTACTTGAGCTGCTGTCTTCTATCTATCTATCTATCTATCTATCTATCTATCTATCTATCTATCTATCTATCTATCTATCTATCTATCTATCTATCTATCTATCTATCCATCTATCCATCTATCTATCTATCCATCTATCTATCTATCTATCTATCTATCTATCTATCTATCTATCTATCTATCTATCTATCTATCTATCTATCTATCTATCTATCCACCTATCTTTCTTTCTTTCTATCTATCTATCTATCTATCTATCTATCTATCTATCTATCTATCTATTTATCTATCTATCCATCTATCCATCTACCTATCTATCTACCTATCTTTCTATCTATCTATCTATCTATCTATCTATCTATCTATCTATCTATCTATCTATCTATCTATCTATCCATCTATCCATCTACCTATCTATCTACCTATCTTTCTATCTATCTATCTATCTATCTATCTATCTATCTATCTATCTATCTATCTATCTATCTATCTATCCATCTATCCATCTATCCATCCATCTATCTATCTATCTATCTATCTATCTATCTATCTATCTATCTATCTATCTATCTATCTATCTATGTATTTTCATCTCCATGCAAATCTCTGTAATGTTCCAATCTATTTCCATAAAACTTAGGAGAGGCTAGGGGTGCAGGGAGCTCTGGCTGACAGATATAAACAGGAGTGTCAGAGGTTCTGTTCACTCTGAGAGCTGGCTCTGAGGGAGCTGGAACAGTGAACTCTCCAAAAGTAAATAATGGATGACTTGTTAATGGGATACCAACCTCTGTGGAGTTATTTCTGTGGTGACAAGAGCAAAGCATGCTCCTGAAGAAATTGACTCGCAACTGTTGTCTTTGAGTTGGGGTAAGCATTTCTGGCATCATGCCAGTATTTGCAAGCTTGACTCATTCTATCCTACCATCAAAGATTACACCCAATTCATGGATAGAATGGGTTATTTTTCCAGGCAAATGACCATTGGGGCGGATTAAAAGCAAACAGTTCTTATCCTGACAGCTTGTGGACCTCCGGCTTTTTCAGTTATTAGGGGATTCACCTTCTACGGAAGCTGAAACCTTTCAAGAGTTGCCAGATTTAATTAAGGAATTTCACAACACAGGTCTCCTATAATCCTGAGATGCTATCAGCTTTACCTGGCAATTCGAGAACGAGGGCAATCTGTATCAGGATTTTTGACTCAGTTAAGACGACTGACAGAAGTATGTGACTTTAGGTTAACCCTTAATAAGATGCTGAGAGATCATTCGGTATGTGGGATTAATGATAAACCATGGAAAAGTACTTAGCAGCTGAATCCCACCTGGACATCAAACAGGCGCCACAACTGGCTTTATGATTAGAATAGACGTTGCAGAGTATACCGATGGGAGTGCGTTCCCATGCCAGTCTGACTGAGCATGGGGAGTGAAGGCAATTGTGTAGCCTCACTCAGGACATATCCTGATAAGAGAGACTCCAGGTCAGCCCACAGCAAATCCCAAAACAAAGCCAAGTCTCAGCCAAACGGTGAACATTTTCTTCGGGATCCAGGCCAGCAAGCCATTGTAGTTGCTGCCGGTGAGTAGACTCGAGACAACAAAAGGGTCCCACTAGACCCAAAGGGATTAAGAGAACTCATGGAGAGGTCAGTATCCAGGAGAGTCTACTTACATGAGTTTTGGAATAGTTAAATTGCTGAGTAACTTCCAAATCAGAACCAATCAAAATTAATGTCTGGTTAAATGGTCACCTGGTTCTAATGGAGGTCGACACCAGTGCAGCCATTTCAGTGATTGCAGAACCAGTCTTTAACAAAATTCACTCTGGACTCCAATCCTTACATTTGGGTGAGACCTCAGCCAGACTGAGAACCTATACCGGGGAACCGTTACAGATTAAGGATACAGCTTTGTGAGAAGCAGCCACTTCAGTTCCCACTGATTTTAGTAAAAGGCTCAGGCTCAAGCTTGATTGGTTGTGAAAGATTCACCTCGATTGGTTCAGTATTTTTTGATTTGAAAATGGCTGCCCTGAGTGAAGTCCCAATTAAATACCCGAAGGTTTTTCAGGAAGGTCTAAGGGCTATCAAAGGAGCCACGACCAATTTACATGTTGACCAGGAAGCAATTCCATGATTCTGCAAGGCCTTCCAAGTGACATTTGCCTTATGGGGAAAAGTAGAGGCAGAAATCAGGAGGTTGGAAAGCAAAGGAATCATCAAACCAGCCCAGTATGTGGGATGGGCAGCACCGATCATCCCAATTGTGAAGCCTGATGAGTCATTTTGCCTTTATGGGATTTTCAACAAACAATAAACTGCTTCTCAGAGCTGGATAAATACCCAGTCCCTCGCAGAGAGGATTTATACACAGAGCTGGCAGGGGGAGCTGTCCTTCACACAGCTGGACATGAGCTGTGTGTACTGGCATTTGCGGTTAGATGAGGATCACCAGAAAGTATGCCACATTTAGTACCCATCAGGGGTTTGTACAATTATACAAGACTACCGTTTGGGGTGTCGTCAGCCTGTGCAAGTTTTTGGCAGATGATGGAGAACATTTTACAAGGTCTACCCCAGGTCACCATTTATCGAGGTAACAGGGAAGATCAGTCAGGAACATTTAGAGAATATGGACATAGCCTTTAGACATCTCTCCCAGACGGGAATATGCCTTAGAAGGGAAATTTGTGTGTTCTGGGCTCCCCAAGTGACCCACTTGGGCTACAGAGTAGTCAAGACCAGGCTATACCCATTGGAAAATAACGTGAGGGTGATCAGAGGTGTAAAAAGTGAGGTCTGCAGATGCTGGAGATCAGAGCTGAAAATGTGTTGCTGGTTAAAGCACAGCAGGTCAGGCAGCATCCAAGGAACAGGAAATTCGACGTTTCGGGCCAGAGCCCTTCATCAGGAATGATCAGAGGTGCCCTGGCTCCCACCTCAGTACCACAGTTTAGGTCTGTCCCCGAGCTGGTGAATTATTACAGAAAGTTCATACATAACCCGGCCTCCAGCCTGGCACATTTGTATCATCTCCTGAAGAGGTGGTCAGCCTTAGAAATGGTCATGTAGCCAAGCTACAGATTTCATGGAAGTGAAAAAAGAGTTATCATCCTCAAAGGTGTTGGCACATTATGATACCAAGCAAGATCTGGTATTGACATGCGATGCCTCCCAGTCTGGCATCGGGGTGATATTAGCTTATGGGTGGCTCAATAGAGAGGAATTCTCAATAGCATATGCATCCAGGACTTTGGCTAATGCAGAGTGTAAATCCCTCCCAGATCGGGGAGGAAGGTTTGACGATTATATTTGGAGCCAAGAATGTGGTGCTGGAAAAGCACAGAGGCTTTGCCCAAAATTTCAATTTTCCTGTTCCTCAGATGTTCCCTGACCTGCTGTGCTTTTCCAGCACCATACTCTTGGTTCTAATCTCCAGCATCTGCAGTCCTCACATTTGCCTGGTTATATTCGGAGTCATGATGTTTCACCAGTAACTTTACAGACATAAATTTGTAATAATAAAGGACCATAAGTCCCTGTTAGGACTATTTAACGACTAAACGGAGCAGTTCCATAATGTTTTAAATTTTCTGGAAACCCTTCTGATATTTCTGACAATATCAGACTTTGGAAGCAGAAAGATCCGGTCCTGGCAAAACTGAAACAGCAGGGAGTGATGGGAGGAAACCAAAGGGCTGTCACAGCCAGAATTGAAGACATTTTGGATCCAGGGAGACCAGGCACAGTGGCACAGTGGTTCGCACTGTTGCCTCACAATTTCCGCCTCAGGCGACTGACTGTGTGGAGTTTGCACATTCTCCCCCTGTCTGCGTGGGTTTCCTCCGGGTGCTCCGGTTTCCTCCAACAATCCAAAAATATGCAGGTAAAGTGAATTGGCCATGCTAAGTTGCCCGTAGTGTTAGGTAAAGGGGTAAATGTAGGGGAATGGGTCTGGGTGGGTGTGGACTTGTTGGGCCGAATGGCCTGTTTCCACACTGTAAGTAATCTAATCTAATCTAATCACAATAGAGGACAGCATATTATTATGAAGAGCAAGAGTGATTGTCCTGAGCAAAAGTCACTGCCACATACTGGCTGAACTCTGCCAGGGGTTGGGGGTGGGGGGGTTCATCCAGGGGTTTCAAAAATGAAGACGTTGTTGAGCGATTTTGTCTGGTGACCAGGGTTGGATGCAGACATAGCCGCGTTGGTGGGGGCAGTGCCCAGAGTGCCAGCAAGGGCAAAAATTGCTACCAGCAGCTCCCCCACATTCGTGGGAATGGCCGGGTAAACCGTGGACTCAGTTACACATTGACTGTGCAGGTTGTTTCATGGGCTCAGTGTTCTTCATCACCGTGGATACCCACTCAAAGTGGCTGGATGTGTATAGAGCTCACTCTTCAGACACGGGGATGATGATAGAAAAACTGTGTTCATTATTTACAATACGTAGCCCCTCGAAGTTGGTCATAGATAATGAACCATCATTTACCAGCAGGGAATTTGAACATTTTCTAAGTCAAATAGTATTGAACATATATGGACAGCTCCACACCATCCATCATCCAATGGTCTGGCTGAAAGAGCAGTCTGAACTTTGAAGGCAGGCTTCAAGAAACAGCCTACAGCTTCACCCGATACCAAACCATCGTAGTTCCTGTTTAATTATAGGGCCACCCTTCATGCAACTACAGGGACAGCTCCAGCAGAGTTACTAATGGGGAGAAGATTTCACACCAAGTTGAATTTGATCTTCCTGGGCCCTGGGGGGAGATTGAAACTGCAAGCTGGTCACAAGATTTCACTATACAAGAGAAACAGTTTGCTTCAGGGGATGAAGTGTGGTGTAGGAATCATTGGAATGGCCCCGTATGGGTAGGAGGCATGGTCAATGCAAGATCAGGTCCTGTGATGTATAAAGTTTGGGTAGGTGTGACGGTCCTGAACAAGCACGTGGAACATACAAAAGCTGCAAACTCGCAAATGGAGTGGGAGCAAACCTCCCAGGCTCCTCCTTTGTCTTCCCACCTGTTTCAGAACGTATGGGTTCTCCCTCTCTGTCAACCATTGAAGAATCTGAGATGGATGTCTCTGCCTCCATGTCTTTGCCACCTGAAGAAGAGAATGAATTTCTTCTGAGAAGCTCCAGGAGTCAGAACAGATGAGCTACTGTGTGTGACACACCACCTATATCTGTGGAGGAGTTGGACGATCCGGTGCTAAAATGCCCCAGGACATGCTCGACAAAATAAAGGCCTAGGTCCTCAGACTCAGAGGGCGAGTGATGTAGCAATTATCATGATGTCAGCAAGGTGGACCTTCGAGAATGTGAGTTCCCTGATTTGGTCCAATCAGGGAGTCCTGGCAGATGGATATAAACAGGAGTGTCAGAGGTTCTGTTCACTCTGAAAGCTGGCTCTGTGGGAGCTGGGTCAGTGTCAAGGACTCCCCATGTGTCACGAAAGGGTGTCTACCAGCCTCTGCAGAGTTATTTCAAAAGCACATCTGTCCTGTGGCCTGGCATTGTTTATACAGAGTGATAAACGTTAATTGCGAATGACTGGAACAGTCAGCTCGTTAGCATTTTCTTTGACCTGTGGCCAAGTTAGCCACAAGATGATCAAGTAGGCAATGTGTCAATGTAGAAAGCTGTTCCACACATGCCCCCTTGAAATTTTATTTTGACAACGAGTAAGACACTTGTGGAGTTGAGTCTGACACATCAGGAGACAGCCCAGTCTCAGCACATGGCTTGCTGGGAAAAAAGTTACATTTTTAATTACATCTGAATCACATCCCCTAGCTCAGTGTGACATGTTACCTCTGTGTATAACATTTCTAAGTGTGGCATCTCTGTAACATCTGAAAGCCTCATTTTTAGGTTCTACTATCTGAATTTGTTATTCTGAGAATCCCCACAGTCCGGAAATAAGCCATTCGGCCCAAAAAGCCCACACCAACCCTCTGAAGACCATCCCACTTCAACCCACCCCCTTACCCTGTAACCCAGCACTTCCCATGGCTAATGCACCTAGACTAAATATCCCTTGGTACAATTTAGCATGGCCAATCACCTGACCTGCACATCTTTGGAGTCTGGAAGGAAACCAGAGTACTGGGGGAAGCCCACACAGACACAGGGAGAATGTGCAAACTCCACACAGACAGACTTTGAATGCGCTAACTCTGAATCTATGGAGATTCTCTGGAGATCTATGCCTGGGTACAGTATATTTGAGTGTGATATACATGAGTATAAAGTCTCTAGAAAGGCACTACACAGGGTTAACATTATGATCTGTGGTCCATCACATTAAAGAAAATGTTCACTAATATTCACTCGGATATGTTGTAAATGTGCTTGGAGCTGAAGGTGAAGGAAGTCTTGGACATTAGAACCATTTCTTAAACCATGTACACAATACACAGAGCAGGGTGAGATCCTTGTATGACTGTCTTAGCCACTTCAGAGGATGTTTGAGAGCCATCCACATTGCTATAGGCCTGGAGTCACATGTGGCCAGATCAAGTAACGATGATAGATTTCCTTCCTTGAGTCACAATGGTGAACCAAACAGACTTTACCTGACAATCAAGAATAATTTCCTGGTTATCAGTAAATTCTTAATTCCAGATTTTATAATTTTATTGAATCCAGGTTCATCTGTCGTGGTGGCATTGAAACCCAGGTCCCCAGAATATGAGCTGAAAATGTGTTGCTGGAAAAGCACAGCAGGTCAGGCAGCATCCAAGGAATAGGAAATTCGACGTTTCAGGCATAAGCCCTTCATCAGGAATGAGGAAAGGGACTCATTTTCCTCATTCCTGATGAAGGGCTTATGCCCGAAACGTCGAATTTCCTGTTCCTTCGATGCTGCCTGACCTGCTGTGCTTTTCCAGCAACACATTTTCAGCTCTGATCTCCAGCATCAGCAGACCTCACTTTCTCCCCAGAATATGAGCTGAGTTTCTGGATTAATAGTTTAGTGATGATACCACTAGGTCATCATCTCCTCTGAGACACTGGATAGGAAAGCTATTGTTTATTCTGCCCAAAACCAGTACAATTGAACAACGGATCAACAAAATCGCACTCTACACACACACACACACACACACACACGCACACACGCACACACACACACACACACACATCTCATTGACGTGAATGTACCCCTGCTGCTTAAACAAGACAGCAGTGAAACCTTGAGCATAATGAGGTTCAGTGACTTGCTTTCAAAGTGTAGCCACCTCCACAGTCTCTGATTTTGAAACGGTTCCATTTTAACCCACAATCAAAAATACAAAAAATAAACCGCTGCAGTGAGGTGAGAGATACAGACAGATTTGGTTTTGGTTTGCTTAAGCGCCTCCTGCAGGTGACTGGATCATCACCAATCAAATTCTGACAAGTGCCTGCTTTACTGCCAAAACTGTCAACACTTGACTGGGGACTTTTAGATAGAGAGTGAACGTGTAGTGCCTCCAGTTTTTAAACACATTGCTCTCTGTTATGGACCAGACCAGACCCCCTCAAAATATATTAAGAAGGTAACCTAGACCCTAACTATTTCTTTTTATAAAGCAGAAATGAAGTGGGTGTTCCAGGTGTGAGGCAACTGGTCAAACTACTTGGTTTTAAGCAAAACAGAATCTATTTAAACAGGCTCAGTGGTTAGCACTGCTGCCTCACAATGCCATGGAGGCGGGTTCGATTCCAGCCTTGGGCAGCAGTCTGTGTGGAGTTTGCACATTCTCCCCGTGACTGCATGGGTTTCCTCTGGGTGCTCTGGTATGCTCCCACAGCCCAAAGGTGTGCAGGTCAGGTGAATTGGCCATGCTAAATTGCCCATAGTGTTCAGTGATGTGTGGGTTAGGTGCATTAGTCAGGGGGTAAATGTAGAGTAAATGGGGAATGGTTTTGGATACTCTTCGGAGGGTCGGTGTGAACTTGTTGGGCCGAAGGGCCTGTTTCCACACTGTAAGCATTTTATGACTTTATTCTATGACTTCCATGACTACAGTTGAAACAGAAAAAAAAATGGATTTAGAATAACTCAACCATGGGAAACCTTAACCGACCCGATCCAGTAGCTATTACTAGTTAACTGTTCCAACATAATAACATCCCAGAAATACACCTTTTGGCAAAAAGGTAAATTCAAGCACAGACTCTTATAGGCAGGAGGGAGTAGCATCCAGAGAGAGATGTCAGAAAAAGGCCAGAGGAATTCTTTACGACAGCTTGCATCTCTCCTGGAATCACACATCTTTTGACTGCTACCTCAAAAACAAACTAACAAAAGCCTGGAGAAAGTGAGGACTGCAGATGCTGCAGATCAGAGGACAAATGTGTGGTGCTGGAAGAGCACAGCTGGTCAGGCAGTGTCTGAGAAGCAGGGGAGTCAACATTCCTGATGAAGAGCTTCTGTTCAAAATGTCGACTCTCTTGGTCCTAGAAAAACCGTGAACTGGGAGAATAGGACACACCCCTTCCAGACTTTTTGGCACCTCTGCCTTTATGACCTCTCTTCAAATAAAAACCAAGGACAAAATAACCTTTTTAAAGTGACAGCATCGTCACACCTCTGTGCTATCAATTCCTGCAGCAGGCAACTCTCTGAGATTTAAGCACTATCTGATAATGTGAATCATGAAATGGCAATACTTGGCAAAGTCAGGGTGATGTGTGGTTTGGAGACAATGGGAGTCACTGACAAGTTAATCTAGGTGAGGTCAAACCATCAAAAAAGTTTATTTCAGATCCATGAACCAGTTTATGACAGTAATTTTCATAATTATTTCCCTGTAATAATACATACAAATCTTACACATTTCCCACTCTGGGCTGAACCAGCACCTGCTATTTATTTTCATTAATTCTTCCTGCAAAGGCAGCCCCCTTGTCAGTTATGGCATTGTCTAAACTCTGCTTATTGAACTCCTGCTGGTGAGTATTAATGCTTGACTGTGCCCAGAGATAATCTAACTCAGGCTCACCCCAAGTGCTTATTCGCAACCTTGAGTCTCAAGCCAAATCTGCTTTTGAAACCTTCATCCCTGTGCTTGGGTTGTGCTTCCAAGTTAAACAATGACTCTGAATCTAGAAACTACTTACTGCGCCCTTGTGTTATCCACTCCACAGCTGACTTGGATTTGAAAGTAAACCCACAAGCATCCACATTCTCGGCCACTAACCCTCAGTAGCAGCAGTGTCTGCCATCTGCAAGAGATTCACCAAGGTTCCTTCAACAGCACCTTCCAAATACTACTCCCAAGAAGGACAAGGGGCAGCAGATACATGGGAACACCACCCCCTGTACATTCCCCTCCAAGTCACTCACCATCCTGACTTGGAAATATATCGCCGTTCCTTCAATGTCACTGGGTCAAAATCCTGGAACTCCCTCCCTCATTGCATTGTGGATCTGCCTACACAACATGGACTGCAAGGGGTTCAAGAGGGCAGTTCAACACCATATTCTCAAGGGCAGTTAGGTACAGGCAAAAAAATGCTGACCCAGTCAGCAAAATCCACATCTCATTTGAGCCGCAGTCTCCATTTTAGTCAATGCAGTCAGCAGTGTGCATGTCCCAGGTGAAATACTGTCTCACCAGGGACCTATTTCCCTCCAAATGGCAGTACCATTTGTGGTTGGAAGATCAAACTTAAATTTACGATTTAGCAAAAACTATCCTCTGCCAATAAATTGAGCACCGATGAGACTAGTTACTTTAATTCCAAAAAGAAGACAAGTAATCCTTCAGAACCACATTGCATACAATATCACACCATATGTTTTCTATCAGCCTTAGTGAAACTCAAATGAATCATTTATCATTATTTGCAACAGGCACAAACAAATTGCCACTTTTGCTCCGATAGTCTATTATTAACTCAGGCAAGTGCTACCAATTTGTATTTGAATATTGTCCTTATTTTTCTTGGAAACAGGATCTCCTACATGGGCTCATGGTTGGGCATTATCTTTTAAAAGGAACTTTTGCAAGAATTGTGTCTTCTCTTGATAGTGCCCCTGTCTTGTCCTCATTTAGCAGCCATGGATTCCTGCACTTTCTGTCTCATTTCACCTGGAAGGACAGTGTCCAAGGAAACATTAGCTCTTCCCGTAAAAAGACTGGAGTCATGGCATGGAATTGAATTCCAGAACAACTTCTGGCAGCCCCTCCAGTTCACTCACACCAGCCCATTAGCAAATGTTTCCTTCACTTAATCCAAAATTAGCCAATATCCAGGAATACTATCTCCTCCTGGGAGATTCATCATCACAAAAACTGCAGTGATTCAACAAGAAGACCAATTTTCACCTTTCGAGTTGAACTAGTGGATGGGGAAGAGTTGGCAATCTCGCCAGAATCATTAATGCTGTGCGAGTTAATCACAGAGTTGTTACAGTCCAGGAGAATTACTCTGGTGAACCTCCTCTGCACTCCCTCTATGGCAATTATATCCCTCACATGAACATTGCGACATGCCAACAAATCAATAACGTGTAGGAGGAGGCCATTCAGCCCCTCGAGCCTGCTCCATCGTTCATTCAGGTCATGGCTGATCCGAGTGGAAATTCAAATCTGCGTTCCCACCTGCACCTGACAACCTTCCACCTTCCTTCTGACCATGAAGTTATCTTAAAAATATTCAAGAACTCTGCATCCACTGCTGCTGGCATAATTCTCGTATCCTGTGTTGTGAAGACCAAATCAAAATACTTCTTCAATTCATATGTTGTGTCTATATTTCTATGACTGATTTACAGTCTCACTTTCTAAAGGATCAACACTTTGATAACTCTTTTCTTCTTTAAATATTTATTGAAAAACTAAATTTCTGGCCTACCTTCTCTCGCATTCCCTCCTTATTAATTTCTGGTCACTCTTTACTGTTTGTTTGTAATATTATTTCCAACCTTGTGACTTGCCATCTGTCTTTGCACAATTATATGATTTATAGAAGACCAAAAGAAATAGGAGTAGAATTAGGCCATTTGGCCCATTGAGGTTGCTCAACCATTCAATCAGGCCTGATGTGTTTCTCAACCTGTCGTCTCCTTGTAACCCTTGACCCTTTTACTAATCAAGAACCTATCTATCTCTGTTTTAAATACACTCAATAGCTTAGCCTTCAAGCCTTCGGTTGCAATTGGTATGACAGATGCAGCACCCTCTGGCTGAAGAAATTCCTCCTCATCTCATTTGTAAAGGGTCGTCCCTTCACTCTGAGGCTGTGCCCTTGATTTCTAGTCTCTCTGATTACTGGAAGCATCTTCTCATTCAGTAAAAAATGAGGTTTTCAGATGCTGGAGATCACAGCTGCAAATGTGTTGCTGGTCAAAGCACAACAGGCCAGGCAGCATCTCAGGAATAGAGAATTCGACGTTTCGAGCATAAGCCCTTCATCAGGAATAAGAGAGAGAGAGCCAAGCAGGCTAAGATAAAAGGTAGGGAGGAGGGACTAGGGGGAGGGGCGATGGAGGTGGGATAGGTGGAAGGAGGTCAAGGTGAGGGTGATAGGCCGGAGTGGGGTGGGGGCGGAGAGGTCAGGAAGAGGATTGCAGGTTAGGAGGGCGGTACTCAGTTGAGGGAACCGACTGAGACAAGGTGGGGGGAGGGGAAATGAGGAAGCTGGAGGAATCTGAATTCATACCTTGTGGTTGGAGGGTTCCCAGGCGGAAGATGAGGCGCTCCTCCTCCAGCCGTCGTGTAGTTGTGTTCTGCCGGTGGAGGAGTCCAAGGACCTGCATGTCCTCGGTGGAGTGGGAGGGGGAGTTAAAGTGTTGAGCCACGGGGTGATTGGGTTGGTTGGTTCGGGCGGCCCGGAGGTGTTCTCTGAAGCGTTCCACAAGTAAGCGGCCTGTCTCACCAATATAGAGGAGGCCACATCGGGTGCAGCGGATGCAATAGATCTTCTCATTCACTCTATTCAGGCCTCTCAGTCACTTGTAAGTTGCAGTTAGAAATGCCACCCCTCCCACTAATCCTTCCAAACTCTGTCAATTAAAAACCCAGAGTCCTCAACCACTCCTCTTATGATAAGCCCTTCATCCCTGAGATCATTCTTGTAAACTTCCTCTGGACCCCTCCAATGCCAACACATCCTTCCTTAGATATGGGGCCTGAACCTGCTCACAAGTTTCCAAATGTTTTCTGAGCAGAACCTTAAACAGACTCAGCAATGCATCTCTACTCTTGTATTCTAGCCATCTTGAAATGACTGTAAATATTACATTTACCTTCCTAACTGCCATCAGAGCCTGCATGCTAGCCTTATGAGAATCCTGAACTAGGACTCCCAAGTCTCTTTGTGCTTCAGAATTTCAAAATCTTTCCTCCTTCTGAAAATAGTCAATGCCTCTATTCTTCCTACCAAAAGCATAACCTTGCACTGTCCCACATTATATTCTCTCTGACAATTTTTTGCCCACTCTCGGAGCCTGTATTCCAGCCTCCCTGCTTCCTCAATGAAATCTACCCCTCCACCTACCTTTGTATCATCTGCAAAATTAGCAACAAATCCCTCAGTCCCTTTGTCAAGAATGTTAATGTATAATAGTTGTCCCAACACTGATCCTGACATAACTCCACTGCTTACCAGTTGCCATCCTGAAAAAGACCCTTTTATCACTACTCTCTGTCAGTCAGCCAATCCTCTATCCATGCCAGTACATTGCCCTAACACTCTTTTCTTATTTAATAGCCTTCAGTGTGACACCTTGTCAAAGACCTTCTGGAGTCCAGATCAGTCATGTCCACTGGCTCTCCTTTATCTAGCTTGCTCTTTATCTTCTCAAAGTCTTCTAACAGATTTGTCAGGCATGACCTCCCCTTGATGAAGCTATGCTGACTCCGTCCTCTTTTATAACTTGCACTTCCAAGTACCGATTCAATCATATCCTTCATAATGGATTCTAAAATCTGACCAACAACTGATGGTCAGGCTAACTGGCTTATAGTTTCCTGTCTTCTGCCTCCCTCCCATCTTAAACAGGGGTAATATATTCACCATTTTCCAATCCTCTGGGACTCTGCCTGACTGCTGTGCTTCCTGAAAGATCACCACCAATGCCTCTGCGATCTCCTGAGATAACTCCTTCAGAACCCTGGGCGTAGACAATCTGTTCTGGGCGATTTATCCACCTTCAGACCTTTCAGCTTCTCCAGCACCTTTTCCTTCACAATGGCCCACGTGCCTTCACCTCTGCCCCCCACCCGATTGTATTGAATTTTGGTATGTTGCTGGTGTCTTCCCCTATGAAAACTGAAGCAAAATACCTATTCAGTTCCATTTCCATTTCTTTGTTCCCCATTACTACTTCTCCAGCCTCATTTCCCAGTGGTCCAATGTTTTGTCTTGATATCCAAAAGCACTCTTTCAATCTTCTTTTATATTACTGGCTAGCTTACCCTCATATTTTATCTTCTCTCTCTCCTTATTGCTTTTATAATTATCCTCTGCTGTTTTGTTTAAGGCTTCCCAAACATGTGGCTTCCCACTAAACTTCACTAGATTGTATGGTTTTCTTTTGCTTTTATACTGTTCCTGATGCCCCTTGTCAGCCATGATTGTCTCGTTTCCCCCCTCCCCCCCATCTCCCCCTTTATATGTATCTCTTTCCTTGGGGTGAGTTTCTGCTGTACCTTCTGAATTGCCCCCAGAAACTCCCGCCATTGCTGCTCCATCATCTTCCCAACTGGACTCCCCTTCCAATCACCTCTGGCCAGCTCCTCCCTCATGCCCTTGTAGTTACCTTTATCTTTTACTTTGATGCTATCATTTATATTTCTAGTTAACCACAGATTCTTACAAGCCCCAGTAATTCCCATTAGCTTCCCTTATAACTTCCAGCATTCTGACGAAGATGTAGCACCATTACACAATGGATCCTATGATTCCCAACTGTCCTTTTTTTTAACCCAGTCTAGTTGCCTTCCTTTTACCCTCCCATGGTCTATCTTTCTTTGGTTTATGTAGATGATATAAAAAAGGTTTTGCTTGTGTAGATTGCCACATAATCATCAGTCAGTGTGCCCAGGGGTTTAAGCCATTTAGTTTTAAATATATGTTCTTGTTTCGAGAGTTTCTAAGCGAATGATTGCTCGTTAAGTTCTATACATGGCTTCAACTCCTAATGCTCATATCCAACTGTCAAAATTACTTTTTTGACTCTTCATATTGGCATATTAGACTCAGAATGCTAACTCTGTTTGTCTATCCACACATGCTGAATTTCTCCAGCACTTAGCAATTTATCTCAGATTTCCAGCACCTGTTGTATTTTGCTCTTATCTCACTTTACAAGCTCAGTTGCCCCACGCTCCTGATCTTCGGGCACCCGGTACGGAGGAGGGAGGGCAGGTCTGAAGACCTCCTCGTGGGTCTGCTCCTGGGCCTGGCCAAACTGGCCATAAACAGGTCCAGGCAGCGGGCCGTGAGGGGGTCATGAGGGCCGACTGCCTGCCCCTCTTCCGCAGTTACGTTAGGGCCCGGGTGTCCTTGGAGAAGGAGCACGCGGTGTCCACCAACACCCTGGAGTTGTTCAGGGAGAGGTGGGCACCACAGGGAGTGGAGTGCATTATTTCCCCCTCCAACTCTATTTTGATTTAATCCCTGCCCTCCCCTTCACTGTTTGATCACACAGTATTGCCCTTTGATGTGAAGGGCACCGCTTGTCACTGGCCACCCGGGTGTTTTCGTATCTTCCTGGTGGTGGAAATTGAATAAAGATTTGTGCACCTTGTGTCTCTCACTGCGTCTCACACCTGTACACACATACCATGGGTGCTGGGGAAAAATAAACACTACCGTAGTTAGGCGGTAGTGTGGGGGTTAATAAAAAGAAAAAAAAAGAAAAGGAAAAAAAAACACTACTGATCCCAAAAAAACCCTGCCCTCCCCTTCACTGTTTGAAAAAAAAATAAACAGAGCATATTGTGATGGGCACTGCTAAAAAAAAGAAGAAAAAAAGAAATACAAGCTCGGTTGGTTTACTTTTAACTTTCCAAAATGAAATACCAACTATTACTTCAACTTGCTTTTGTTCTGGAAGATTCAAAGAGCACCACAATATCTGATTGTAGCTGTCAAACTCCAACAGCGCTTTTCTCTCATTAGAAGGAGATGACTGGTTGTGGCTTAATTCAGGCAAAGGGCGAAGCTGAGCATTATGGTCTTTATGTTGATCTCAGCCAGTGGGGGAATTGAATCCAAGCTGCTGGTCTCACTCAGCATCACAAAACACCTTCCAGCCAAATGAACTAACCAACCCTAACTGGCAACCAATCAATGAATGGCATGCTGGCTCAGTGCTTAGCCTCATGGGACCAGGGAGCTGGGTTTGATTCTACCCTTGGACAACAGAGTGTGTGGGGTTACTCCCACACTTCCTAGATGCTGAATTGCTCTGTTGTGTCCAGCGATGTGTGAGTTAGCCATGGTAAAATTGTAGGTTTATGGGGATAGGAGGCTGGGACTGGGTGGCGTGTTCTTTGGAAGGTCAGTGTGGAATCGATGGGCCAATGGCCTGCTCCCACACTGCAGGGATGCTACAAACCCCTCCAATTGACATTCATTTCCTCTGAGACAGTTGTCAGGCCAGGCAAGTTGCTTTTTCATTAAATGACAAGAGATTTATTGTTAAAGTTTTTTTGATAGACTTAAGAAAGCAAACACACACTTTTATGAATAAAATGTTAAGTTTACTTCCTTTAAGAGTATTTTCCTTTAGAATCCTTCCAGCTATTCAGTTCAACAAATCCACACTGAAGAGCATTCCAATCACGCCCACCGCACTACCCCATCCCTCTAACCTTGTATTTCTCATGGCTAACACACACATTGTACATCCCTGGTCACTATGGACAACCTAGTACGGCTAATGCACCTAACCTGCACATCGTTGGTTTGTGGACGTTTGACAGCATCCGGAGAAAACCCATACAGACTCGGAGAGAATGTGCAAACACCACACAGACAGTTGCCTGAGGCTGGAATTGAACTTGGGCCCCTGGCACTGTGAGGCAGCAGTGCTAACTACTGAGCCACCCCAAATATTTGAAATGCACGTTTTTCTTTCTCATTATGTTTACTATCTCGAGTCTTTATCTGGATGGTAAACCACTCCTCCCCTCTATGAGTCACCTTCAAACCAACATCATTGACAATGGTGTCCTAGTGTCTTCTTATTCTCAGTGAGGTCCAGTCCTGTGAACTACATTAAAGACAGTGGAAATATCCAAATTGTTTGGGACTTCCCTCTCCCAATGAAGATTGCATGAGAGGTTTACTGTTTCTGGCACAAGTCAGAATTTCCATTCTAGATCGTCAAATACCAGACATCACACTTTGTTTCAGTAACAGAAGGTTTTTCCTTACACACACAAACACACACTCACGCATATCACTGACATTAGAATCTGACATTTTAAAATAATGTACTGACCTTTCAATGACTTCAGATAGGTTTCACAATTTAAGAGTTACAAATTGCTATAATTATACGGAATCCCTCAGGAAATACTTGTGAAACAGTCTTAAAAGGGAAAGCCAGTTTCAGAAATGAATGCTTGCCTTTCCAGTAGCACCTTTCAAACATCGGGATCTCCAAAACTCTGAGTAAATATTTATGAAGTGTTGACATTGCCATAATGGAAGGAAATGCAGCAATTTATGTCCAGCAAGCTGCTGCAAACAGTTACTTAAAAACACTGACCAGCAAAGCTGTTATAGTTAGCTTGGTGAAAGGAGCATATTGTGTGAGTTAATGGTTTGGATAAACTGAGATCAGACCTTTAAACGGTATTAATGTATATCCAATGCATAGTGATCCGCATGTGGACATCTCTGCTCTGAGTTACACGAGACCATCCTTTCAGAAGAGTTTCCCTCAAATGATTTGTCTCAGGGACCCATCTGGATACTCACGAATCCCTACACATTCTGGTCAGGACACAGTGGAGACATCACTGTTCTTTGTTAAATACAGCAGGGGAGATTTGACATCCACTTTTTGGGGTCCTTGATTTGCAACTTGCAGAGTCCCCCTTTTGCATCTGGTGCTCAAGTCTCTGTGAGTGGGTTTGGAACCCATGGCAGAGAACAAATTTAGCTTGCAATCCCACTTCAGGTCCTTTGAATATTGAGTGTAAGACCAGAAATCAGTTTATGCAAAAA